>NW_027099079.1:0-1293500 GCF_037042795.1 Molothrus aeneus | reverse complement strand
CCACTGGCCAGCAAACTGAGGGGGCAGCTGGAACAAGTCCCACTGCAAGGCAGATACTTTGTAGGCTCCAAAGCCCAGCTGCACCGCCTCCATCAGACAAGGGCAAGCTTCCCTCGGCTTCCCAGAAGCAGCCTGGCAATTGCCCCCTCCCTCGCCCCCTCTCCACCCTCCACAACCCCTGCCACCAAAGCCTTGCTAGGCAGGGCCATTTGCTGGCCTCGAAGAAAGAGTGCCTTTGATTCTTCTTTGGTGCAAGTGCCCGAACTGTGAGAAGTCAGAGGATAATGATCACACCCGCTCTGCTTTAGCTAAGGAGATTGCTGGAGGCCCAGAGCGGGACACTGGTCCTTTCAAGAGAAACTGAAACTGAACTAGCCATGCCTTTGTGGCGCATGCGGATAGGAATTGGATAGAATCGGAGGGCTTAGAAACGTCCTCCAAGGTGGTCAGCTCCATCAGTCCCCCAAAATGAAACAAAGTTATGTTGCTGGGCTCCAAAAAGGACTAAAGCCGCTGCTTTTATGCCAGAAAATATGGTGAGACCAGACCACTCATCTAGATCCAATTCCGTGAATTAAACAAAGCCCCCCTTTCCACTCCCAGCTGAGATGTTGAGGAATCAAAGGCTGAAGCCCCAGCGTTATTTCACTGGCAGTAAAGGAGACACACCTCAGTAAGTCCTGCCAGCTGAGCAAGGGGCTGGGCCCGGGGGAGGTGGCGCCTGCCCAGATTCTTCTCTCAGGACAAGTGCCGTCTTTGCAACACCAGGCAAATGGAACAAACATTGCCGGAGTGTTTTCATACAGACAGAAAGACAAAATGGAACAAACTTTGGTTTAATGATAAAGATCCATTGGCTCTCAACAAAGGCAAAATGACAAAAGGCAGAGCATAGACAACACCCAACCTTTGAAATTTATTGATAAATCTAATAAAACTATTGAATCTTGAATAATACTAATGGATCTTAACAACTAAATTGAGGAGATTCCTATCATGTCAACTAACTAAGTAGAAGATTAAACTACCCTAAAAGCTTAAAAAACAGTCCTATTCCTATCTAGTCCTATTGATACCTAACTCTTGCTAGCCCTGGACAACCTGCAGGGTTGTCTAATTTCAAAGTCTTGTCTTCTTGGCGAGAGGCTCTGCTTCCTTCCGAGGCCGATGTCTTCTCCTGTGGTTGTTCCTTTCCTTCACGGTTTCAAACACCCTGCAAGATAGGAAACAAACCATCCATTGCTCACTTTAGTACACACCATGAAACCAAGTGCCGAGATCTCCGTTTGAGTAGGAATTTCTGTCTTTTCGGGCAGTGGCACATTTGTGAATTGATCAGCACCATGAGTCTGATCGTTCTACTTTCAATGCCTTGAAATGTCTTCCTCCTTTTGCTGCATCCTCTTTTGAATTTGATCAGCAGCATCAAACCAAGCTTTGATGGATCTATTCCTACTTGTATGAACTGTGTCTTGTTGGGGCACGGCAAGGTTTCATTGTGAAGGCTGGGTTTTACCTAAGCTCTTTGGGTTTGAGGTGGGTGTTAAGCTTGACCACGGCTGCCGGGGGCGATGCTGCAAGTGCCCCCAGCTTCCCCTGCGGTGCCTTTGAAAAGGGTCAGCCCGTTTTAGTCCAAAGGCGCAGCTTTGAGCAGAAAGAGGAGGAACTTACGCACCGTTTGCACTGCCCGCAGGGAAAGGGGCCTCCCGCCGAGCGGGGCGGCTGGCGCGCTTGGCAGCAGGGACACTCGGTGCTGCGAGCCCTCTTGCGGCTTCTCTTCCCTGTCTCCCCGTTCTCCTTTCTGGGAGGGCTTTTCCTCCTCTTTGCTTTGCCCACACTCTGGAAATCAAAGAGTCCTTATCAATGCTTCCTTCCTCTCACAAAGCTGGAAATCAGAGCATCCAGCACAAAAATCTATCGGCCTAAGCAAATCCTTCCAGACCCTCAAGAGCTGAGAAAACGGCTGCCTTTGCCAATGGGCTGCGGCGGGCTGCCAACCCAGAGCTTGGAGGAAAATACTCCTCTTTTCTACAGGCCAAAGGGGTGGGATAAATACCTGCCTATTTAGAGCTCTACATTTCTTATTTCTACCTTTCTGCCTAACATCTATTTCTCTCTGCTTTTCCTCCACAAATGTCTAGGCAATGGCATTTAAATTCAGTCCAATTAGGGTAGACACATGGTTAGCATTTTCTAGTCCCCAAAATAATCTCCCTCCCTGTCTCTCTCTCTCACATGATGTGAAGCAAATTGCTCTTTGCCGGTAAGGAAAGTTTTAGGGGAGCCACGGCACCGGCAGCTCCTTCTTGGGGAGTATGCTGCGATGCTAGAAAAACTCCCTGAAAATCTGCAGCATATCCACAAAGGCAGCCTGGATTGCTGATGTCAGCAAGCAGTGGGGAATTAAGGGTCTGATTGGAGTCAGCGAGGGTGCCAGCCCTTGAGAAGCCCATCTGTAGAGAGTCAAAGCCCATTTTGGTGGCGCTGCTGCTTCCTTGGGTCAAAGTTAGGCTCCAGAATTGCATACTTCAGGGCAGCAGCACAAGGAAGCCCCGGGCAGCATCTGCTGTGCCTTTCCCAGCGCGTGGGACGATGTGATCCTGGGCAAAGGGGCGTCTGGCATGGCTCGCCAGCAGCTTTTCTCCCCTTCTGCCAGTTTCTCGACCTTCCTGGCACGTCTCGATTTTCTTGCCCCTCACCTGAGCCAGAGTGCTGGCAAGTTTATGCTCCTTTTTCCAGGAGTAGTAGTACTCCACACACTGTGCCACGGTCTTAGTCTGGATCTGTTGTGAAGAGAAAAAGAAGGAGTCGAAAATGGTGTCGGGTGCACTGGGGAAAAAGTAGAATATGGAGTGAACTAGGAAGGAAAAGCATGAAGTAAATGGAGTAGGGTGTAAAATGAAATCAGCATGGGGAAAGAGAGGCATCATGCAATGTCTTAAACCGTGTATTCTGCTAGGTGGTAATACACGCAATGCACAGATCAACAACAAATCCATCTAGCACAGTTCTTCTTTCCCCGCTTCCCTCCAGTTATGCCAGCACACCGTCTTGTGGAAGCAGCAGCAGACCTGTGCGACAAGTCTGACAGAAGAAAGCTTCATCTTCCAAAAGAGCTTGGAGAAAAGGGCTGGAGAGGCAGGATCATCCTTTTGACATAGGCTTTTGATGTCCCCTTTTGTTACTTCTTGAAGATACTTGGTACTTGAGAAGAGAGAGACTGAAGCCCAGGGCTTGTTCCCAGAAATAACCAGGCTTTCCTCCTGACGATCTGCTCGGGTAAAGAATGTCCCGTGGCTTTACCTGCTTCTGGATGAGATGAAAATCCTTGCCGTAGGTGTGGAAAGCCTTTTGGAAGGACTCCTTCTCCTCAGGTGTCCATCTATCAGAGCCTGGCAAGAAAAAGCAGCGGGTAGTAAACGCATCCCTTGATCCACACCAAGTAGATCCCACTGGCTGCCGAAAGAAAATGGTGGCAGGCCGTCATTCACGTGTGTGTACGTGTCTGCTCCCTCAGAAGGTCATGAAGACAAGAGCAGGCATTGCCCGGGGAGAAGGATTGGAAAGCAAGTAAAGCTGAAGGACTAGATGCTGGTGCTTCCCCACCTGCAGAGGAGACAAGACCTTGTGCTGGTGTTAAGCACAATTGCTTTAAGCAGAAACCCTTGCCACTACAATGAAGGGGACGGCGGCATCTGTCAGGGACGCAAGAAGCTCTGCTTTGCTTACCTGCGTAATGATAATCAGCCATGGGGTGGCCTTGAGGTGTTGCAGGCCCCTCTGAGAGCAGCATCTCCAGAGCCTCCTGCAAGATCAAGAGGGAAGAGGCTTTAGCCGCCCCACCACATTAAAAATGAGCCAAAAAATCACAGGTGCTGCCTTGCAGCTACTTTGCCTCTCCAGACATTCAAGCGACTGTATCCCATGTGGGTGAAACACTGTCATTTGCTCCAAGTCCCTGGTTTTTGCTGCCCAACCCTTTGATCCTGGTCCCCGAGAGTGGCCTTTTGCTCACCAACCTAAGGATTTTGCTGCTCCTCCTGCAGCCAGAATGGCCTCAGCTGACTGAGGCTTCTGGGAATTTCCCCTCCAAATGTCTTAGAGAACCCAGCTCTCCAGGCCATTTACAAGGCAGCAGGACCTTCCGCCGTCGCCGCCGCTGCCTCCAGGAGGGAGATTCTCCCTGCTGGAGCCCTTTGGGCTCAGCCCTGACGCAGCTGGAGGAGACACAGCAGGCAGCAAGTGCTCTGCTCCCTGTTAAGACCCTTCTTCAAAGAGCAGCCAGGAAAGGCTGTCCCAGTGCCCGGGCCCTCTGCATTCCCTGTGCCCTCTTCTCTGCGCCCAAACAGCCGCTTCTTACCGGAACGCTGCCGCGTGCCCGGTGCAGGCAGTGCAGGGCGCGCTCCAGGTTAGCTGCTGCCCCGGGAATGCCACGGGAGCTGGCCATGTCCAACAGTTCTCTTACTGCAAGCACAACAAAAAACCCACCGAAAGTCAGCCTTGAGGCCAGCAAGGGCAAAGACTGCCATGCAAGGCAGAAGGAAAGGCCGGGAGCTAAAGACAGCAGCTTGGAGAGTATGAAAAGGAGAGCAAAGCCAGGGCCAGCTGAAGCAAGGGCCCACGCAGTGCTGGCTCTCCCTCCAAAGCAGCTTCTGGAAGAAGAAGTGGGGGCCAATCTCCGCTCTTCCAGTGGCAGACGGCCCTGACCAATTTGGAGAGCAAGGTGCTTGCTCTTGCTCCTTGCCTCTAACACTTCTACATGGGAAGATGGGCGAGACAAGGAGAGAAGCAGAGCCTGCAAAAGGCTGCCTTTTTACGCAAAAGGAGCCTTTTAAAGACCCAAGTAGCTCAGGGGTGGAAGAAAAGCTTGAAGCAAAGCTACCTCTGTCAGGTTTTTCCATGTCAGAGTCATCCTCCCCCCAGGGCTTCCAGACCAGGGTTGCAGGCTCTTCATCCTCACTTGGTGCTCTGCTCTGCAGCTCTGGCAGCTCAGCCTGAAAGTCGCTGCCAACATTGATGTGTCTAAAGGAAGAAGGAGGTGGAGGTGAGAAAGGCAAGTGGTCAAGAGAGCCTTCCTGTGCACCCACAGGCTTGAACCAATGCCACCCTGACTCTGAAAGAGCAGTTCTCCTCCTCGCCATTCCTCCAGTTTGCTGTCCTTTAACCCTATGCCAAAACTCACGGCTGAATCTGGGCTCTTGCTTTCCTTTTCATTGTGCCTCTCCTTTCCACCTGAAAGAGATCAAAGCAATGCTCCAGTTCAAAATCCTTCCTTCTCATCCTCATCATTGCAAAGCCCGAGCTCGTGTGTCCCAGCTCCTTTCTCTTTGCCGCCTTTTTGACATGGAATGTCCTAGGGAGGACCCTCTAGCGGTCAGCAGCTTCCTCAGAAGGGCAAGCAGAAGGCCATGCACTACTCTCTTCACTCCCGGGGCCACTGAGAACAGCCAAGACAATGGCAGGGGAGATGTGCCAGTGCAGGCTTAGGTTGGATAGAAGGAAAAGGTTTTTCAGCCAGAGGCTGCTTGGGCACTGCAACAGCCTCCCCAGGGAAGGGGGCACAGCACCAAGTCTGACTGAGCTCCAAAAGTGTTTGGACACTGCTCTTGGGCACAGGCCGTGATTGTTGAGGCTGCCCTGGGCAGGCCCTGGACTTGGGCTCAGTGATCTTTGAGAATCCCTTCCAAGCCAGGAAATTCTGTGCTACTGTGATTGTGCTCTTGAGGAGATGGCATTTGACGGCCGCCCCTGAGCATGAGGTAGAACCAGCCCTACGTGCACTGGAAAAAGAATCTATAAAGATATTAAAATAGAATGGATCTATAAGCCATGGAACTACGTAAGTATATAAGAATTGCTGATCCCAGATGGTTTTTGAAGTTGAAAGCCTGTGTTTGAGGAGAAGCCCAGTCAAATGCTTCTATGCCCTGAAGGACAGGGATGCCAGAGGAGAAGTGCCATCATTCTGGTGTTTGAAGCTTTGGAGCGGGTGTGAGCAGAGTCAGGGCATAAGGGGATTTGTTGACACTGAAGCCCTGAAGTGCTCAGCCACAAACAATTTGTTTTGGGGTCAGCACAAGATAGTTTGAGGACTGAAATGGGTGCCAAGAACTTTTAATCAGGTCATCCGTGGATGAGGATCTGCAACTGCACTGGGACACCTCTCTAGGTCCTCTATGGAAAGGTCTGTGTTTCCCCTGGAGGCAACATGATTCCTTCAGAAGCTGCAGCCTGCTTTCACGTGGAAGCTCGTCTGGGAAAAGTGAGCACGCAGCCTGTGTGTCGTGCTTGGTGGGAGAGGCAGCTGGAGCCTCCTGCCCCTGTGCTAGTGCTTTGAGGGCAAACGGGGATTTTCTTACCTTGGACGGTTCCCAAGTGCTCTGGGATGCCCGGAGGCAGACGCGGAGACCAGGATGTCGGTGCAGAGGCCGGGTCTGGCGCTGAGTGCAGAAGGCGGCTGGTCAGGGACAGCCCAGGAGCTGATCCTGCAGCTGCTGCTCCAGCGCTGCTCCACCAGCGTTCCAGCAAGGGCCGCAGGAGCAGGAGACAACGACAGTTGCTATGGGCACAGCCCAACATTCCATCTAGAAGCCCAGGGGAGCCATGGGACAGAAAGAGGCATGGGCCGCCTCTGGCCCTTGTACTTCTTCTGCTGCAAGTTTGCTCTGAGAAGCTTCCCATGGGGCCTTTTCTCCTCAGTCGTCTGATGAGACGGGCAAAAGCAGTGCAGGGACAGCCCTGGGTCTTCCCGGTGCTTCTCTGCAAGGTGCCTCCAGCTGAACGTGCACAGGAGCCTGCCTCTGTGCAAGGGCCCAGACCTCATCTCCTGCCCTGGAGAACCAGAAGGGCTCCTCCCACTGGCTCTCCTCCAGCTCTGAGAGGAGCTGGAATTTGCAAGTTGTCCAGCGCAGAGCCAACTCCAGAGCTTCCTCTCAAAGTGGAGCCATTCATCCTGCCCCCTTTCTCAATTCTCCTTTTGCTGCCCAATAATGTCACTGCATGTTTTCCCTCCTTTGGGCCTCTGAGCTGGTCTCTCACCTCATCACTCCTCCCTTGAAACTTGGAGAAACAGGATGGTTTTCAGGGCAACTGATGGGGACACACACACACACACACAGGGACAGCACACGGGCATTTCTCTAGCCAACATTCATGCAGAATTTCTATAGCCCTCTTCCAGCTCCCTTGGAGAAGCTCGGTGTTTGTCCCCAAAAGACTCTGCCATTCCTCTAAGAAAGCAACACTAACAGAATTCCCTTTCCACACTGCTGGCCTTCACATTGGTTTTAATGCCTAGATCCCAGATATGACAAAACCCAGGCAGCTTTGCTGCTTTCCTGCCTGTCGTTAAGGAAAAGCAAATCTTGCTTCAGTCCCAGTCTTGCTTCCTTCCCAGCCTGCACGTTAGCCACTGGCCAGCAAACTGAGGGGGCAGCTGGAACAAGTCCCACTGCAAGGCAGATACTTTGTAGGCTCCAAAGCCCAGCTGCACCGCCTCCATCAGACAAGGGCAAGCTTCCCTCGGCTTCCCAGAAGCAGCCTGGCAATTGCCCCCTCCCTCGCCCCCTCTCCACCCTCCACAACCCCTGCCACCAAAGCCTTGCTAGGCAGGGCCATTTGCTGGCCTCGAAGAAAGAGTGCCTTTGATTCTTCTTTGGTGCAAGTGCCCGAACTGTGAGAAGTCAGAGGATAATGATCACACCCGCTCTGCTTTAGCTAAGGAGATTGCTGGAGGCCCAGAGCGGGACACTGGTCCTTTCAAGAGAAACTGAAACTGAACTAGCCATGCCTTTGTGGCGCATGCGGATAGGAATTGGATAGAATCGGAGGGCTTAGAAACGTCCTCCAAGGTGGTCAGCTCCATCAGTCCCCCAAAATGAAACAAAGTTATGTTGCTGGGCTCCAAAAAGGACTAAAGCCGCTGCTTTTATGCCAGAAAATATGGTGAGACCAGACCACTCATCTAGATCCAATTCCGTGAATTAAACAAAGCCCCCCTTTCCACTCCCAGCTGAGATGTTGAGGAATCAAAGGCTGAAGCCCCAGCGTTATTTCACTGGCAGTAAAGGAGACACACCTCAGTAAGTCCTGCCAGCTGAGCAAGGGGCTGGGCCCGGGGGAGGTGGCGCCTGCCCAGATTCTTCTCTCAGGACAAGTGCCGTCTTTGCAACACCAGGCAAATGGAACAAACATTGCCGGAGTGTTTTCATACAGACAGAAAGACAAAATGGAACAAACTTTGGTTTAATGATAAAGATCCATTGGCTCTCAACAAAGGCAAAATGACAAAAGGCAGAGCATAGACAACACCCAACCTTTGAAATTTATTGATAAATCTAATAAAACTATTGAATCTTGAATAATACTAATGGATCTTAACGACTAAATTGAGGAGATTCCTATCATGTCAACTAACTAAGTAGAAGATTAAACTACCCTAAAAGCTTAAAAAACAGTCCTATTCCTATCTAGTCCTATTGATACCTAACTCTTGCTAGCCCTGGACAACCTGCAGGGTTGTCTAATTTCAAAGTCTTGTCTTCTTGGCGAGAGGCTCTGCTTCCTTCCGAGGCCGATGTCTTCTCCTGTGGTTGTTCCTTTCCTTCACGGTTTCAAACACCCTGCAAGATAGGAAACAAACCATCCATTGCTCACTTTAGTACACACCATGAAACCAAGTGCCGAGATCTCCGTTTGAGTAGGAATTTCTGTCTTTTTGGGCAGTGGCACATTTGTGAATTGATCAGCACCATGAGTCTGATCGTTCTACTTTCAATGCCTTGAAATGTCTTCCTCCTTTTGCTGCATCCTCTTTTGAATTTGATCAGCAGCATCAAACCAAGCTTTGATGGATCTATTCCTACTTGTATGAACTGTGTCTTGTTGGGGCACGGCAAGGTTTCATTGTGAAGGCTGGGTTTTACCTAAGCTCTTTGGGTTTGAGGTGGGTGTTAAGCTTGACCACGGCTGCCGGGGGCGATGCTGCAAGTGCCCCCAGCTTCCCCTGCGGTGCCTTTGAAAAGGGTCAGCCCGTTTTAGTCCAAAGGCGCAGCTTTGAGCAGAAAGAGGAGGAACTTACGCACCGTTTGCACTGCCCGCAGGGAAAGGGGCCTCCCGCCGAGCGGGGCGGCTGGCGCGCTTGGCAGCAGGGACACTCGGCGCTGCGAGCCCTCTTGCGGCTTCTCTTCCCTGTCTCCCCGTTCTCCTTTCTGGGAGGGCTTTTCCTCCTCTTTGCTTTGCCCACACTCTGGAAATCAAAGAGTCCTTATCAATGCTTCCTTCCTCTCACAAAGCTGGAAATCAGAGCATCCAGCACAAAAATCTATCGGCCTAAGCAAATCCTTCCAGACCCTCAAGAGCTGAGAAAACGGCTGCCTTTGCCAATGGGCTGCGGCGGGCTGCCAACCCAGAGCTTGGAGGAAAATACTCCTCTTTTCTACAGGCCAAAGGGGTGGGATAAATACCTGCCTATTTAGAGCTCTACATTTCTTATTTCTACCTTTCTGCCTAACATCTATTTCTCTCTGCTTTTCCTCCACAAATGTCTAGGCAATGGCATTTAAATTCAGTCCAATTAGGGTAGACACATGGTTAGCATTTTCTAGTCCCCAAAATAATCTCCCTCCCTGTCTCTCTCTCTCACATGATGTGAAGCAAATTGCTCTTTGCCGGTAAGGAAAGTTTTAGGGGAGCCACGGCACCGGCAGCTCCTTTTTGGGGAGTATGCTGCGATGCTAGAAAAACTCCCTGAAAATCTGCAGCATATCCACAAAGGCAGCCTGGATTGCTGATGTCAGCAAGCAGTGGGGAATTAAGGGTCTGATTGGAGTCAGCGAGGGTGCCAGCCCTTGAGAAGCCCATCTGTAGAGAGTCAAAGCCCATTTTGGTGGCGCTGCTGCTTCCTTGGGTCAAAGTTAGGCTCCAGAATTGCATACTTCAGGGCAGCAGCACAAGGAAGCCCCGGGCAGCATCTGCTGTGCCTTTCCCAGCGCGTGGGACGATGTGATCCTGGGCAAAGGGGCGTCTGGCATGGCTCGCCAGCAGCTTTTCTCCCCTTCTGCCAGTTTCTCGACCTTCCTGGCACGTCTCGATTTTCTTGCCCCTCACCTGAGCCAGAGTGCTGGCAAGTTTATGCTCCTTTTTCCAGGAGTAGTAGTACTCCACACACTGTGCCACGGTCTTAGTCTGGATCTGTTGTGAAGAGAAAAAGAAGGAGTCGAAAATGGTGTCGGGTGCACTGGGGAAAAAGTAGAATATGGAGTGAACTAGGAAGGAAAAGCATGAAGTAAATGGAGTAGGGTGTAAAATGAAATCAGCATGGGGAAAGAGAGGCATCATGCAATGTCTTAAACCGTGTATTCTGCTAGGTGGTAATACACGCAATGCACAGATCAACAACAAATCCATCTAGCACAGTTCTTCTTTCCCCGCTTCCCTCCAGTTATGCCAGCACACCGTCTTGTGGAAGCAGCAGCAGACCTGTGCGACAAGTCTGACAGAAGAAAGCTTCATCTTCCAAAAGAGCTTGGAGAAAAGGGCTGGAGAGGCAGGATCATCCTTTTGACACAGGCTTTTGATGTCCCCTTTTGTTACTTCTTGAAGATACTTGGTACTTGAGAAGAGAGAGACTGAAGCCCAGGGCTTGTTCCCAGAAATAACCAGGCTTTCCTCCTGACGATCTGCTCGGGTAAAGAATGTCCCGTGGCTTTACCTGCTTCTGGATGAGATGAAAATCCTTGCCGTAGGTGTGGAAAGCCTTTTGGAAGGACTCCTTCTCCTCAGGTGTCCATCTATCAGAGCCTGGCAAGAAAAAGCAGCGGGTAGTAAACGCATCCCTTGATCCACACCAAGTAGATCCCACTGGCTGCCGAAAGAAAATGGTGGCAGGCCGTCATTCACGTGTGTGTACGTGTCTGCTCCCTCAGAAGGTCATGAAGACAAGAGCAGGCATTGCCCGGGGAGAAGGATTGGAAAGCAAGTAAAGCTGAAGGACTAGATGCTGGTGCTTCCCCACCTGCAGAGGAGACAAGACCTTGTGCTGGTGTTAAGCACAATTGCTTTAAGCAGAAACCCTTGCCACTACAATGAAGGGGACGGCGGCATCTGTCAGGGACGCAAGAAGCTCTGCTTTGCTTACCTGCGTAATGATAATCAGCCATGGGGTGGCCTTGAGGTGTTGCAGGCCCCTCTGAGAGCAGCATCTCCAGAGCCTCCTGCAAGATCAAGAGGGAAGAGGCTTTAGCCGCCCCACCACATTAAAAATGAGCCAAAAAATCACAGGTGCTGCCTTGCAGCTACTTTGCCTCTCCAGACATTCAAGCGACTGTATCCCATGTGGGTGAAACACTGTCATTTGCTCCAAGTCCCTGGTTTTTGCTGCCCAACCCTTTGATCCTGGTCCCCGAGAGTGGCCTTTTGCTCACCAACCTAAGGATTTTGCTGCTCCTCCTGCAGCCAGAATGGCCTCAGCTGACTGAGGCTTCTGGGAATTTCCCCTCCAAATGTCTTAGAGAACCCAGCTCTCCAGGCCATTTACAAGGCAGCAGGACCTGCCGCCGCCGCCGCCGCTGCCTCCAGGAGGGAGATTCTCCCTGCTGGAGCCCTTTGGGCTCAGCCCTGACGCAGCTGGAGGAGACACAGCAGGCAGCAAGTGCTCTGCTCCCTGTTAAGACCCTTCTTCAAAGAGCAGCCAGGAAAGGCTGTCCCAGTGCCCGGGCCCTCTGCATTCCCTGTGCCCTCTTCTCTGCGCCCAAACAGCCGCTTCTTACCGGAACGCTGCCGCGTGCCCGGTGCAGGCAGTGCAGGGCGCGCTCCAGGTTAGCTGCTGCCCCGGGAATGCCACGGGAGCTGGCCATGTCCAACAGTTCTCTTACTGCAAGCACAACAAAAAACCCACCGAAAGTCAGCCTTGAGGCCAGCAAGGGCAAAGACTGCCATGCAAGGCAGAAGGAAAGGCCGGGAGCTAAAGACAGCAGCTTGGAGAGTATGAAAAGGAGAGCAAAGCCAGGGCCAGCTGAAGCAAGGGCCCACGCAGTGCTGGCTCTCCCTCCAAAGCAGCTTCTGGAAGAAGAAGTGGGGGCCAATCTCCGCTCTTCCAGTGGCAGACGGCCCTGACCAATTTGGAGAGCAAGGTGCTTGCTCTTTCTCCTTGCCTCTAACACTTCTACATGGGAAGATGGGCGAGACAAGGAGAGAAGCAGAGCCTGCAAAAGGCTGCCTTTTTACGCAAAAGGAGCCTTTTAAAGACCCAAGTAGCTCAGGGGTGGAAGAAAAGCTTGAAGCAAAGCTACCTCTGTCAGGTTTTTCCATGTCAGAGTCATCCTCCCCCCAGGGCTTCCAGACCAGGGTTGCAGGCTCTTCATCCTCACTTGGTGCTCTGCTCTGCAGCTCTGGCAGCTCAGCCTGAAAGTCGCTGCCAACATTGATGTGTCTAAAGGAAGAAGGAGGTGGAGGTGAGAAAGGCAAGTGGTCAAGAGAGCCTTCCTGTGCACCCACAGGCTTGAACCAATGCCACCCTGACTCTGAAAGAGCAGTTCTCCTCCTCGCCATTCCTCCAGTTTGCTGTCCTTTAACCCTATGCCAAAACTCACGGCTGAATCTGGGCTCTTGCTTTCCTTTTCATTGTGCCTCTCCTTTCCACCTGAAAGAGATCAAAGCAATGCTCCAGTTCAAAATCCTTCCTTCTCATCCTCATCATTGCAAAGCCCGAGCTCCTGTGTCCCAGCTCCTTTCTCTTTGCCGCCTTTTTGACATGGAATGTCCTAGGGAGGACCCTCTAGCGGTCAGCAGCTTCCTCAGAAGGGCAAGCAGAAGGCCATGCACTACTCTCTTCACTCCCGGGGCCACTGAGAAGAGCCAAGACAATGGCAGGGGAGATGTGCCAGTGCAGGCTTAGGTTGGATAGAAGGAAAAGGTTTTTCAGCCAGAGGCTGCTTGGGCACTGCAACAGCCTCCCCAGGGAAGGGGGCACAGCACCAAGTCTGACTGAGCTCCAAAAGTGTTTGGACACTGCTCTTGGGCACAGGCTGTGATTGTTGAGGCTGCCCTGGGCAGGCCCTGGACTTGGGCTCAGTGATCTTTGAGAATCCCTTCCAAGCCAGGAAATTCTGTGCTACTGTGATTGTGCTCTTGAGGAGATGGCATTTGACGGCCGCCCCTGAGCATGAGGTAGAACCAGCCCTACGTGCACTGGAAAAAGAATCTATAAAGATATTAAAATAGAATGGATCTATAAGCCATGGAACTACGTAAGTATATAAGAATTGCTGATCCCAGATGGTTTTTGAAGTTGAAAGCCTGTGTTTGAGGAGAAGCCCAGTCAAATGCTTCTATGCCCTGAAGGACAGGGATGCCAGAGGAGAAGTGCCATCATTCTGGTGTTTGAAGCTTTGGAGCGGGTGTGAGCAGAGTCAGGGCATAAGGGGATTTGTTGACACTGAAGCCCTGAAGTGCTCAGCCACAAACAATTTGTTTTGGGGTCAGCACAAGATAGTTTGAGGACTGAAATGGGTGCCAAGAACTTTTAATCAGGTCATCCGTGGATGAGGATCTGCAACTGCACTGGGACACCTCTCTAGGTCCTCTATGGAAAGGTCTGTGTTTCCCCTGGAGGCAACATGATTCCTTCAGAAGCTGCAGCCTGCTTTCACGTGGAAGCTCGTCTGGGAAAAGTGAGCACGCAGCCTGTGTGTCGTGCTTGGTGGGAGAGGCAGCTGGAGCCTCCTGCCCCTGTGCTAGTGCTTTGAGGGCAAACGGGGATTTTCTTACCTTGGACGGTTCCCAAGTGCTCTGGGATGCCCGGAGGCAGACGCGGAGACCAGGATGTCGGTGCAGAGGCCGGGTCTGGCGCTGAGTGCAGAAGGCGGCTGGTCAGGGACAGCCCAGGAGCTGATCCTGCAGCTGCTGCTCCAGCGCTGCTCCACCAGCGTTCCAGCAAGGGCCGCAGGAGCAGGAGACAACGACAGTTGCTATGGGCACAGCCCAACATTCCATCTAGAACCCCAGGGGAGCCATGGGACAGAAAGAGGCATGGGCCGCCTCTGGCCCTTGTACTTCTTCTGCTGCAAGTTTGCTCTGAGAAGCTTCCCATGGGGCCTTTTCTCCTCAGTCGTCTGATGAGACGGGCAAAAGCAGTGCAGGGACAGCCCTGGGTCTTCCCGGTGCTTCTCTGCAAGGTGCCTCCAGCTGAACGTGCACAGGAGCCTGCCTCTGTGCAAGGGCCCAGACCTCATCTCCTGCCCTGGAGAACCAGAAGGGCTCCTCCCACTGGCTCTCCTCCAGCTCTGAGAGGAGCTGGAATTTGCAAGTTGTCCAGCGCAGAGCCAACTCCAGAGCTTCCTCTCAAAGTGGAGCCATTCATCCTGCCCCCTTTCTCAATTCTCCTTTTGCTGCCCAATAATGTCACTGCATGTTTTCCCTCCTTTGGGCCTCTGAGCTGGTCTCTCACCTCATCACTCCTCCCTTGAAACTTGGAGAAACAGGATGGTTTTCAGGGCAACTGATGGGGACACACACACACACACACAGGGACAGCACACGGGCATTTCTCTAGCCAACATTCATGCAGAATTTCTATAGCCCTCTTCCAGCTCCCTTGGAGAAGCTCGGTGTTTGTCCCCAAAAGACTCTGCCATTCCTCTAAGAAAGCAACACTAACAGAATTCCCTTTCCACACTGCTGGCCTTCACATTGGTTTTAATGCCTAGATCCCAGATATGACAAAACCCAGGCAGCTTTGCTGCTTTCCTGCCTGTCGTTAAGGAAAAGCCAATCTTGCTTCAGTCCCAATCTTGCTTCCTTCCCAGCCTGCACGTTAGCCACTGGCCAGCAAACTGAGGGGGCAGCTGGAACAAGTCCCACTGCAAGGCAGATACTTTGTAGGCTCCAAAGCCCAGCTGCACCGCCTCCATCAGACAAGGGCAAGCTTCCCTCGGCTTCCCAGAAGCAGCCTGGCAATTGCCCCCTCCCTCGCCCCCTCTCCACCCTCCACAACCCCTGCCACCAAAGCCTTGCTAGGCAGGGCCATTTGCTGGCCTCGAAGAAAGAGTGCCTTTGATTCTTCTTTGGTGCAAGTGCCCGAACTGTGAGAAGTCAGAGGATAATGATCACACCCGCTCTGCTTTAGCTAAGGAGATTGCTGGAGGCCCAGAGCGGGACACTGGTCCTTTCAAGAGAAACTGAAACTGAACTAGCCATGCCTTTGTGGCGCATGCCGATAGGAATTGGATAGAATCGGAGGGCTTAGAAACGTCCTCCAAGGTGGTCAGCTCCATCAGTCCCCCAAAATGAAACAAAGTTATGTTGCTGGGCTCCAAAAAGGACTAAAGCCGCTGCTTTTATGCCAGAAAATATGGTGAGACCAGACCACTCATCTAGATCCAATTCCGTGAATTAAACAAAGCCCCCCTTTCCACTCCCAGCTGAGATGTTGAGGAATCAAAGGCTGAAGCCCCAGCGTTATTTCACTGGCAGTAAAGGAGACACACCTCAGTAAGTCCTGCCAGCTGAGCAAGGGGCTGGGCCCGGGGGAGGTGGCGCCTGCCCAGATTCTTCTCTCAGGACAAGTGCCGTCTTTGCAACACCAGGCAAATGGAACAAACATTGCCGGAGTGTTTTCATACAGACAGAAAGACAAAATGGAACAAACTTTGGTTTAATGATAAAGATCCATTGGCTCTCAACAAAGGCAAAATGACAAAAGGCAGAGCATAGACAACACCCAACCTTTGAAATTTATTGATAAATCTAATAAAACTATTGAATCTTGAATAATACTAATGGATCTTAACGACTAAATTGAGGAGATTCCTATCATGTCAACTAACTAAGTAGAAGATTAAACTACCCTAAAAGCTTAAAAAACAGTCCTATTCCTATCTAGTCCTATTGATACCTAACTCTTGCTAGCCCTGGACAACCTGCAGGGTTGTCTAATTTCAAAGTCTTTTCTTCTTGGTGAGGTGCTCTGCTGCCTTCCGAGGCCGATGTCTTCTCCTGTGGTTGTTCCTTTCCTTCACGGTTTCAAACACCCTGCAAGATAGGAAACAAACCATCCATTGCTCACTTTAGTACACACCATGAAACCAAGTGCCGAGATCTCCGTTTGAGTAGGAATTTCTGTCTTTTTGGGCAGTGGCACATTTGTGAATTGATCAGCACCATGAGTCTGATGGTTCTACTTTCAATGCCTTGAAATGTCTTCCTCCTTTTGCTGCATCCTCTTTTGAATATGACCAGCAGCATCAAACCAAGCTTTGATGGATCTATTCCTACTTGTATGAACTGTGTCTTGAGGGGCACGGCAAGGTTTCATTGTGAAGGCTGGGTTTTACCTAAGCTCTTTGGGTTTGAGGTGGGTGTTAAGCTTGACCACGGCTGCCGGGGGCGATGCTGCAAGTGCCCCCAGCTTCCCCTGCGGTGCCTTTGAAAAGGGTCAGCCTGTTTTAGTCCAAAGGCGCAGCTTTGAGCAGAAAGAGGAGGAACTTACGCACCGTTTGCACTGCCCGCAGGGAAAGGGGCCTCCCGCCGAGCGGGGCGGCTGGCGCGCTTGGCAGCAGGGACACTGGGCGCTGCGAGCCCTCTTGCGGCTTCTCTTCCCTGTCTCCCCGTTCTCCTTTCTGGGAGGGCTTTTTCTCCCCTTTGCTTTGCCCACACTCTGGAAATCAAAGAGTCCTTATCAATGCTTCCTTCCTCTCACAAAGCTGGAAATCAGAGCATCCAGCACAAAAATCTATCGGCCTAAGCAAATCCTTCCAGACCCTCAAGAGCTGAGAAAACGGCTGCCTTTGCCAATGGGCTGCGGCGGGCTGCCAACCCAGAGCTTGGAGGAAAATACTCCTCTTTTCTACAGGCCAAAGGGGTGGGATAAATACCTGCCTATTTAGAGCTCTACATTTCTTATTTCTACCTTTCTGCCTAACATCTATTTCTCTCTGCTTTTCCTCCACAAATGTCTAGGCAATGGCATTTAAATTCAGTCCAATTAGGGTAGACACATGGTTAGCCATTTTCTAGTCCCCAAAATAATCTCCCTCCCTGTCTCTCTCTCTCACATGATGTGAAGCAAATTGCTCTTTGCCGGTAAGGAAAGTTTTAGGGGAGCCACGGCACCGGCAGCTCCTTCTTGGGGAGTATGCTGCGATGCTAGAAAAACTCCCTGAAAATCTGCAGCATATCCACAAAGGCAGCCTGGATTGCTGATGTCAGCAAGCAGTGGGCAATTAAGGGTCTGATTGGAGTCAGCGAGGGTGCCAGCCCTTGAGAAGCCCATCTGTAGAGAGTCAAAGCCCATTTTGGTGGCGCTGCTGCTTCCTTGGGTCAAAGTTAGGCTCCAGAATTGCATACTTCAGGGCAGCAGCACAAGGAAGCCCCGGGCAGCATCTGCTGTGCCTTTCCCAGCGCGTGGGACGATGTGATCCTGGCAAAGGGGCGTCTGGCATGGCTCGCCAGCAGCTTTTCTCCCCTTCTGCCAGTTTCTCGACCTTCCTGGCACGTCTCGATTTTCTTGCCCCTCACCTGAGCCAGAGTGCTGGCAAGTTTATGCTCCTTTTTCCAGGAGTAGTAGTACTCCACACACTGTGCCACGGTCTTAGTCTGGATCTGTTGTGAAGAGAAAAAGAAGGAGTCGAAAATGGTGTCGGGTGCACTGGGGAAAAAGTAGAATATGGAGTGAACTAGGAAGGAAAAGCATGAAGTAAATGGAGTAGGGTGTAAAATGAAATCAACATGGGGAAAGAGAGGCATCATGCAATGTCTTAAACCCTGTATTCTGCTAGGTGGTAATACACGCAATGCACAGATCAACAACAAATCCATCTAGCACAGTTCTTCTTTCCCCGCTTCCCTCCAGTTATGCCAGCACACCGTCTTGTGGAAGCAGCAGCAGACCTGTGCGACAAGTCTGACAGAAGAAAGCTTCATCTTCCAAAAGAGCTTGGAGAAAAGGGCTGGAGAGGCAGGATCATCCTTTTGACACAGGCTTTTGATGTCCCCTTTTGTTACTTCTTGAAGATACTTGGTACTTGAGAAGAGAGAGACTGAAGCCCAGGGCTTGTTCCCAGAAATAACCAAGCTTTCCTCCTGACGATCTGCTCGGGTAAAGAATGTCCCGTGGCTTTACCTGCTTCTGGATGAGATGAAAATCCTTGCTGTAGGTGTGGAAAGCCTTTTGGAAGGACTCCTTCTCCTCAGGTGTCCATCTATCAGAGCCTGGCAAGAAATAGCAGCGGGTAGTAAACGCATCCCTTGATCCACACCAAGTAGATCCCACTGGCTGCCGAAAGAAAATGGTGGCAGGCCGTCATTCACGTGTGTGTACGTGTCTGCTCCCTCAGAAGGTCATGAAGACAAGAGCAGGCATTGCCCGGGGAGAAGGATTGGAAAGCAAGTAAAGCTGAAGGACTAGATGCTGGTGCTTCCCCACCCGCAGAGGAGACATGACCTTGTGCTGGTGTTAAGCACAATTGCTTTAAGCAGAAACCCTTGCCACAACAATGAAGGGGACGGCAGCATCTGTCAGGGACGCAAGAAGCTCTGCTTTGCTTACCTGCGTAATGATAATCAGCCATGGGGTGGCCTTGAGGTGTTGCAGGCCCCTCTGAGAGCAGCATCTCCAGAGCCTCCTGCAAGATCAAGAGGGAAAAGGCTTTAGCCGCCCCACCACATTAAAAATGAGCCAAAAAATCACAGGTGCTGCCTTGCAGCTACTTTGCCTCTCCAGACATTCAAGCGACTGTATCCCATGTGGGTGAAACACTGTCATTTGCTCCAAGTCCCTGGTTTTTGCTGCCCAACCCTTTGATCCTGGTCCCCGAGAGTGGCCTTTTGCTCACCAACCTAAGGATTTTGCTGCTCCTCCTGCAGCCAGAATGGCCTCAGCTGACTGAGGCTTCTGGGAATTTCCCCTCCAAATGTCTTAGAGAAGCCAGCTCTCCAGGCCATTTACAAGGCAGCAGGACCTGCCGCCGCCGCCGCTGCCTCCAGGAGGGAGATTCTCCCTGCTGGAGCCCTTTGGGCTCAGCCCTGACGCAGCTGGAGGAGACACAGCAGGCAGCAAGTGCTCTGCTCCCTGTTAAGACCCTTCTTCAAAGAGCAGCCAGGAAAGGCTGTCCCAGTGCCCGGGCCCTCTGCATTCCCTGTGCCCTCTTCTCTGCGCCCAAACAGCCGCTTCTTACCGGAACGCTGCCGCGTGCCCGGTGCAGGCAGTGCAGGGCGCGCTCCAGGTTAGCTGCTGCCCCGGGAATGCCACGGGAGCTGGCCATGTCCAACAGTTCTCTTACTGCAAGCACAACAAAAAACCCACCGAAAGTCAGCCTTGAGGCCAGCAAGGGCAAAGACTGCCATGCAAGGCAGAAGGAAAGGCTGGGAGCTAAAGACAGCAGCTTGGAGAGTATGAAAAGGAGAGCAAAGCCAGGGCCAGCTGAAGCAAGGGCCCACGCAGTGCTGGCTCTCCCTCCAAAGCAGCTTCTGTAAGAAGAAGTGGGGGCCAATCTGCGCTCTTCCAGTGGCAGACGGCCCTGACCAATTTGGAGAGCAAGGTGCTTGCTCTTGCTCCTTGCCTCTAACACTTCTACATGGGAAGATGGGCGAGACAAGGAGAGAAGCAGAGCCTGCAAAAGGCTGCCTTTTTACGCAAAAGGAGCCTTTTAAAGACCCAAGTAGCTCAGGGGTGGAAGAAAAGCTTGAAGCAAAGCTACCTCTGTCAGGTTTTTCCATGTCAGAGTCATCCTCCCCCCAGGGCTTCCAGACCAGGGTTGCAGGCTCTTCATCCTCACTTGGTGCTCTGCTCTGCAGCTCTGGCAGCTCAGCCTGAAAGTCGCTGCCAACATTGATGTGTCTAAAGGAAGAAGGAGGTGGAGGTGAGAAAGGCAAGTGGTCAAGAGAGCCTTCCTGTGCACCCACAGGCTTGAACCAATGCCACCCTGACTCTGAAAGAGCAGTTCTCCTCCTCGCCATTCCTCCAGTTTGCTGTCCTTTAACCCTATGCCAAAACTCACGGCTGAATCTGGGCTCTTGCTTTCCTTTTCATTGTGCCTCTCCTTTCCACCTGAAAGAGATCAAAGCAATGCTCCAGTTCAAAATCCTTCCTTCTCATCCTCATCATTGCAAAGCCCGAGCTCCTGTGTCCCAGCTCCTTTCTCTTTGCCGCCTTTTTGACATGGAATGTCCTAGGCAGGACCCTCTAGCGGTCAGCAGCTTCCTCAGGAGGGCAAGCACAAGGCCATGCACTACTCTCTTCACTCCCGGGGCCACTGAGAAGAGCACAGAGAATGGCAGGGGAGATGTGCCAGTGCAGGCTTAGGTTGGATAGAAGGAAAAGGTTCTTCAGCCAGAGGCTGCTTGGGCACTGCAACAGCCTCCCCAGGGAAGGGGGCACAGCACCAAGCCTGACTGAGCTCCAAAAGTGTTTGGACACTGCTCTTGGGCACAGGCTGTGATTCTTGAGGCTGCCCTGGGCAGGCCCTGGACTTGGCCTCAGTGATCTTTGAGAATCCCTTCCAAGCCAGGAAATTCTGTGCTACTGTGATTGTGCTCTTGAGGAGATGGCATTTGACGGCCGCCCCTGAGCATGAGGTAGAACCAGCCCTACGTGCACTGGAAAAAGAATCTAGAAAGATATTAAAATAGCATGGATCTATAAGCCATGGAACTACGTAAGTATATAAGAATTGCTGATCCCAGATGGTTTTTGAAGTTGAAAGCCTGTGTTTGAGGAGAAGCCCAGTGAAATGCTTCTATGCCCTGAAGGACAGGGATGCCAGAGGAGAAGTGCCATCATTCTGGTGTTTGAAGCTTTGGAGCGGGTGTGAGCAGAGTCAGGGCATAAGGGGATTTGTTGACACTGAAGCCCTGAAGTGCTCAGCCACAAACAATTTGTTTTGGGGTCAGCACAAGATAGTTTGAGGACTGAAATGGGTGCCAAGAACTTTTAATCAGGTCATCCGTGGACGAGGATCTGCAACTGCACTGGGACACCTCTCTAGGTCCTCTATGGAAAGGTCTGTGTTTCCCCTGGAGGCAACATGATTCCTTCAGAAGCTGCAGCCTGCTTTCACGTGGAAGCTCGTCTGGGGAAAGTGAGCACGCAGCCTGTGTGTCGTGCTTGGTGGGAGAGGCAGCTGGAGCCTCCTGCCCCTGTGCTAGTGCTTTGAGGGCAAACGGGGATTTTCTTACCTTGGACGGTTCCCAAGTGCTCTGGGGACGCCCGGAGGCAGACGAGGAGACCAGGACGTCGGTGCAGAGGCCGGGTCTGGCGCTGAGTGCAGAAGGCGGCTGGTCAGGGACAGCCCAGGAGCTGATCCTGCAGCTGCTGCTCCAGCGCTGCTCCACCAGCGTTCCAGCAAGGGCCGCAGGAGCAGGAGACAACGACAGTTGCTATGGGCACAGCCCAACATTCCATCTAGAAGCCCAGGGGAGCCATGGGACAGAAAGAGGCATGGGCCGCCTCTGGCCCTTGTACTTCTTCTGCTGCAAGTTTGCTCTGAGAAGCTTCCCATGGGGCCTTTTCTCCTCAGTCGTCTGATGAGACGGGCAAAAGCAGTGCAGGGACAGCCCTGGGTCTTCCCGGTGCTTCTCTGCAAGGTGCCTCCAGCTGAACGTGCACAGGAGCCTGCCTCTGTGCAAGGGCCCAGACCTCATCTCCTGCCCTGGAGAACCAGAAGGGCTCCTCCCACTGGCTCTCCTCCAGCTCTGAGAGGAGCTGGAATTTGCAAGTTGTCCAGCGCAGAGCCAACTCCAGAGCTTCCTCTCAAAGTGGAGCCATTCATCCTGCCCCCTTTCTCAATTCTCCTTTTGCGGCCCAATAATGTCACTGCATGTTTTCCCTCCTTTGGGCCTCTGAGCTGGTCTCTCACCTCATCACTCCTCCCTTGAAACTTGGAGAAACAGGATGTTTTTCAGGGCAACTGATGGGGACACACACACACACACACAGGGACAGCACACGGGCATTTCTCTAGCAAACATTCATGCAGAATTTCTATAGCCCTCTTCCAGCTCCCTTGGAGAAGCTCGGTGTTTGTCCCCAAAAGACTCTGCCATTCCTCTAAGAAAGCAACACTAACAGAATTCCCTTTCCACACTGCTGGCCTTCACATTGGTTTTAATGCCTAGATCCCAGATATGACAAAACCCAGGCAGCTTTGCTGCTTTCCTGCCTGTCGTTAAGGAAAAGCAAATCTTGCTTCAGTCCCAATCTTGCTTCCTTCCCAGCCTGCACGTTAGCCACTGGCCAGCAAACTGAGGGGGCAGCTGGAACAAGTCCCACTGCAAGGCAGATACTTTGTAGCATCCAAAGCCCACCTGCACCGCCTCCATCAGACAAGGGCAAGCTTCCCTCGGCTTCCCAGAAGCAGCCTGGCAATTGCCCCCTCCCTCGCCCCCTCTCCACCCTCCACAGCCCCTGCCACCAAAGCCTTGCTAGGCAGGGCCATTTGCTGGCCTCGAAGAAAGAGTGCCTTTGATTCTTCTTTGGCGCAAGTGCCCGAGCTGTGAGAAGTCAGAGGATAATGATCACACCCGCTCTGCTTTAGCTAAGGAGATTGCTGGAGGCCCAGAGCAGGACACTGGTCCTTTCGAGAGAAACTGAAACTGAACTAGCCATGCCTTTGTGGCGCATGCCGATAGGAATTGGATAGAATTGGAGGGCTTAGAAACGTCCTCCAAGGTGGTCAGCTCCATCAGTCCCCCAAAATGAAACAAAGTTATGTTGCTGGGCTCCAAAAAGGACTAAAGCCGCTGCTTTTATGCCAGAAAATATGGTGAGACCAGACCACTCATCTAGATCCAATTCCGTGAATTAAACAAAGCCTCCCTTTCCACTCCCAGCGGAGATCTTGAGGAATCAAAGGCTGAAGCCCCAGTGTTATTTCACTGGCAGTAAAGGAGACACACCTCAGTAAGTCCTGCCAGCTGAGCAAGGGGCTGGGCCCGGAAGAGGTGGCGCCTGCCCAGATTCTTCTCTCAGGGCAAGTGCCGTCTTTGCAACACCAGGCAAATGGAACAAACATTGCCGGAGTGTTTTCATACAGACAAAAAGACAAAATGGAACAAACTTTGGTTTAATGATAAAGACCCATTGGCTCTCAACAAAGGCAAAATGACAAAAGGCAGAGCATAGACAACACCCAACCTTTGAAATTTATTGATAAATCTAATAAAACTATTAAATCTTGAATAATACTAATGGATCTTAACGACTAAATTGAGGAGATTCCTATCATGTCAACTAACTAAGTAGAAGATTAAACTACCCTAAAAGCTTAAAAAACAGTCCTCTTCCTATCTAGTCCTATTGATACCTAACTCTTGCTAGCCCTGGACAACCTGCAGGGTTGTCTAATTTCAAAGTCTTTTCTTCTTGGCGAGAGGCTCTGCTTCCTTCCGAGGCCGATGTCTTCTCCTGTGGTTGTTCCTTTCCTTCACGGTTTCAAACACCCTGCAAGATAGGAAACAAACCATCCATTGCTCACTTTAGTACACACCATGAAACCAAGTGCCGAGATCTCCGTTTGAGTAGGAATTTCTGTCTTTTTGGGCAGTGGCACATTTGTGAATTGATCAGCACCATGAGTCTGATCGTTCTACTTTCAATGCCTTGAAATGTCTTCCTCCTTTTGCTGCATCCTCTTTTGAATTTGATCAGCAGCATCAAACCAAGCTTTGATGGATCTATTCCTACTTGTATGAACTGTGTCTTGTTGGGGCACGGCAAGGTTTCATTGTGAAGGCTGGGTTTTACCTAAGCTCTTTGGGTTTGAGGTGGGTGTTAAGCTTGACCACGGCTGCCAGGGGCGATGCTGCAAGTGCCCCCAGCTTCCCCTGCGGTGCCTTTGAAAAGGGTCAGCCCGTTTTAGTCCAAAGGCGCAGCTTTGAGCAGAAAGAGGAGGAACTTACGCACCGTTTGCACTGCCCGCAGGGAAAGGGGCCTCCCGCCGAGCGGGGCGGCTGGCGCGCTTGGCAGCAGGGACACTCGGCGCTGCGAGCCCTCTTGCGGCTTCTCTTCCCTGTCTCCCCGTTCTCCTTTCTGGGAGGGCTTTTTCTCCCCTTTGCTTTGCCCACACTCTGGAAATCAAAGAGTCCTTATCAATGCTTCCTTCCTCTCACAAAGCTGGAAATCAGAGCATCCAGCACAAAAATCTATCGGCCTAAGCAAATCCTTCCAGACCCTCAAGAGCTGAGAAAACGGCTGCCTTTGCCAATGGGCTGCGGCGGGCTGCCAACCCAGAGCTTGGAGGAAAATACTCCTCTTTTCTACAGGCCAAAGGGGTGGGATAAATACCTGCCTATTTAGAGCTCTACATTTCTTATTTCTACCTTTCTGCCTAACATCTATTTCTCTCTGCTTTTCCTCCACAAATGTCTAGGCAATGGCATTTAAATTCAGTCCAATTAGGGTAGACACATGGTTAGCCATTTTCTAGTCCCCAAAATAATCTCCCTCCCTGTCTCTCTCTCTCTCTCTCTCTCACATGATGTGAAGCAAATTGCTCTTTGCCGGTAAGGAAAGTTTTAGGGGAGCCACGGCACCGGCAGCTCCTTCTTGGGGAGTATGCTGCGATGCTAGAAAAACTCCCTGAAAATCTGCAGCATATCCACAAAGGCAGCCTGGATTGCTGATGTCAGCAAGCAGTGGGGAATTAAGGGTCTGATTGGAGTCAGCGAGGGTGCCAGCCCTTGAGAAGCCCATCTGTAGAGAGTCAAAGCCCATTTTGGTGGCGCTGCTGCTTCCTTGGGTCAAAGTTAGGCTCCAGAATTGCATACTTCAGGGCAGCAGCACAAGGAAGCCCCGGGCAGCATCTGCTGTGCCTTTCCCAGCGCATGGGACGATGTGATCCTGGCAAAGGGGCGTCTGGCATGGCTCGCCAGCAGCTTTTCTCCCCTTCTGCCAGTTTCTCGACCTTCCTGGCACGTCTCGATTTTCTTGCCCCTCACCTGAGCAAGAGTGCTGGCAAGTTTATCCTCCTTTTTCCAGGAGTAGTAGTACTCCACACACTGTGCCACGGTCTTAGTCTGGATCTGTTGTGAAGAGAAAAAGAAGGAGTCGAAAATGGTGTCGGGTGCACTGGGGAAAAAGTAGAATATGGAGTGAACTAGGAAGGAAAAGCATGAAGTAAATGGAGTAGGGTGTAAAATGAAATCAACATGGGGAAAGAGAGGCATCATGCAATGTCTTAAACCGTGTATTCTGCTAGGTGGTAATACACGCAATGCACAGATCAACAACAAATCCATCTAGCACAGTTCTTCTTTCCCCGCTTCCCTCCAGTTATGCCAGCACACCGTCTTGTGGAAGCAGCAGCAGACCTGTGCGACAAGTCTGACAGAAGAAAGCTTCATCTTCCAAAAGAGCTTGGAGAAAAGGGCTGGAGAGGCAGGATCATCCTTTTGACACAGGCTTTTGATGTCCCCTTTTGTTACTTCTTGAAGATACTTGGTACTTGAGAAGAGAGAGACTGAAGCCCAGTGCTTGTTCCCAGAAATAACCAAGCTTTCCTCCTGACGATCTGCTCGGGTAAAGAATGTCCCGTGGCTTTACCTGCTTCCGGATGAGATGAAAATCCTTGCCGTAGGTGTGGAAAGCCTTTTGGAAGGACTCCTTCTCCTCAGGTGTCCATCTATCAGAGCCTGGCAAGAAAAAGCAGCGGGTAGTAAACGCATCCCTTGATCCACACCAAGTAGATCCCACTGGCTGCCGAAAGAAAATGGTGGCAGGCCGTCATTCACGTGTGTGTACGTGTCTGCTCCCTCAGAAGGTCATGAAGACAAGAGCAGGCAATGCCCGGGGAGAAGGATTGGAAAAGAAGTAAAGCTGAAGGACTAGATGCTGGTGCTTCCCCACCCGCAGAGGAGACAAGACCTTGTGCTGGTGTTAAGCACAATTGCTTTAAGCAGAAACCCTTGCCACAACAATGAAGGGGACGGCAGCATCTGTCAGGGACGCAAGAAGCTCTGCTTTGCTTACCTGCGTAATGATAATCAGCCATGGGGTGGCCTTGAGGTGTTGCAGGCCCCTCTGAGAGCAGCATCTCCAGAGCCTCCTGCAAGATCAAGAGGGAAAAGGCTTTAGCCGCCCCACCACATTAAAAATGAGCCAAAAAATCACAGGTGCTGCCTTGCAGCTACTTAGCCTCTCCAGACATTCAAGCGACTGTATCCCATGTGGGTGAAACACTGTGATTTGCTCCAAGTCCCTGGTTTTTGCTGCCCAACCCTTTGATCCTGGTCCCCGAGAGTGGCCTTTTGCTCACCAACCTAAGGATTTTGCTGCTCCTGCAGCCAGAATGGCCTCAGCTGACTGAGGCTTCTGGGAATTTCCCCTCCAAATGTCTTAGAGAAGCCAGCTCTCCAGGCCATTTACAAGGCAGCAGGACCTTCCGCCGCCACCGCCGCCTCCAGGAGGGAGATTCTCCCTGCTGGAACCCTTTGGGCTCAGCCCTGACGCAGCTGGAGGAGACACAGCAGGCAGCAAGTGCTCTGCTCCCTGTTAAGACCCTTCTTCAAAGAGCAGCCAGGAAAGGCTGTCCCAGTGCCCGGGCCCTCTGCATTCCCTGTGCCCTCTTCTCTGCGCCCAAACAGCCGCTTCTTACCGGAACGCTGCCGCGTGCCCGGTGCAGGCAGTGCAGGGCGCGCTCCAGGTTAGCTGCTGCCCCGGGAATGCCACGGGAGCTGGCCATGTCCAACAGTTCTCTTACTGCAAGCACAACAAAAAACCCACCGAAAGTCAGCCTTGAGGCCAGCAAGGGCAAAGACTGCCATGCAAGGCAGAAGGAAAGGCCGGGAGCTAAAGACAGCAGCTTGGAGAGTATGAAAAGGAGAGCAAAGCCAGGGCCAGCTGAACCAAGGGCCCACGCAGTGCTGGCTCTCCCTCCAAAGCAGCTTCTGTAAGAAGAAGTGGGGGCCAATCTGCGCTCTTCCAGTGGCAGACGGCCCTGACCAATTTGGAGAGCAAGGTGCTTGCTCTTGCTCCTTGCCTCTAACACTTCTACATGGGAAGATGGGCGAGACAAGGAGAGAAGCAGAGCCTGCAAAAGGCTGCCTTTTTACGCAAAAGGAGCCTTTTAAAGACCCAAGTAGCTCAGGGGTGGAAGAAAAGCTTGAAGCAAAGCTACCTCTGTCAGGTTTTTCCATGTCAGAGTCATCCTCCCCCCAGGGCTTCCAGACCAGGGTTGCAGGCTCTTCATCCTCACTTGGTGCTCTGCTCTGCAGCTCTGGCAGCTCAGCCTGAAAGTCGCTGCCAACATTGATGTGTCTAAAGGAAGAAGGAGGTGGAGGTGAGAAAGGCAAGTGGTCAAGAGAGCCTTCCTGTGCATCCACAGGCTTGAACCAACGCCACCCTGACTCTGAAAGAGCAGTTCTCCTCCTCGCCATTCTTCCAGTTTGCTGTCCTTTAACCCTATGCCAAAACTCACGGCTGAATCTGGGCTCTTGCTTTCCTTTTCATTGTGCCTCTCCTTTCCACCTGAAAGAGATCAAAGCAATGCTCCAGTTAAAAATCCTTCCTTCTCATCCTCATCATTGCAAAGCCCGAGCTCCTGTGTCCCAGCTCCTTTCTCTTTGCTGTCATTGCCGCCTTTTTGACATGGAATGTCCTAGGCAGGACCCTCTAGCAGTCAGCAGCTTCCTCAGGAGGGCAAGCACAAGGCCATGCACTACTCTCTTCACTCCCGGGGACAGTGAGAAGAGCACAGAGAATGGCAGGGGAGATGTGCCAGTGCAGGCTTAGGTTGGATAGAAGGAAAAGGTTCTTCAGCCAGAGGCTGCTTGGGCACTGCAACAGCCTCCCCAGGGAAGGGAGCACAGCACCAAGCCTGACTGAGCTCCAAAAGTGTTTGGACACTGCTCTTGGGCACAGGCTGTGATTGTTGAGGCTGCCCTGGGCAGGCCCTGGACTTGGGCTCAGTGATCTTTGAGAATCCCTTCCAAGCCAGGAAATTCTGTGCTACTGTGATTGTGCTCTTGAGGAGATGGCATTTGACGGCCGCCCCTGAGCATGAGGTAGAACCAGCCCTACATGCACTGGAAAAAGAATCTAGAAAGATATTAAAATAGCATGGATCTATAAGCCATGGAACTACGTCAGTATATAAGAATTGCTGATCCCAGATGGTTTTTGAAGTTGAAAGCCTGTGTTTGAGGAGAAGCCCAGTCAAATGCTTCTATGCCCTGAACGACAGGGATGCCAGAGGAGAAGTGCCATCATTCTGGTGTTTGAAGCTTTGGAGCGGGTGTGAGCAGAGTCAGGGCATAAGGGGATTTGTTGACACTGAAGCCCTGAAGTGCTCAGCCACAAACAATTTGTTTTGGGGTCAGCACAAGATAGTTTGAGGACTGAAATGGGTGCCAAGAACTTTTAATCAGGTCATCCGTGGACGAGGATCTGCAACTGCACTGGGACACCTCTCTAGGTCCTCTATGGAAAGGTCTGTGTTTCCCCTGGAGGCAACATGATTCCTTCAGAAGCTGCAGCCTGCTTTCACGTGGAAGCTCGTCTGGGGAAAGTGAGCACGCAGCCTGTGTGTCGTGCTTGGTGGGAGAGGCAGCTGGAGCCTCCTGCCCCTGTGCTAGTGCTTTGAGGGCAAACGGGGATTTTCTTACCTTGGACGGTTCCCAAGTGCTCTGGGGATGCCCGGAGGCAGACGAGGAGACCAGGACGTCGGTGCCGAGGCCGGGTCTGGCGCTGAGTGCAGAAGGCGGCTGGTCAGGGACAGCCCAGGAGCTGATCCTGCAGCTGCTGCTCCAGCGCTGCTCCACCAGTGTTCCAGCAAGGGCCGCAGGAGCAGGAGACAACGACAGTTGCTATGGGCACAGCCCAACATTCCATCTAGAACCCCAGGGGAGCCATGGGACAGAAAGAGGCATGGGCCGCCTCTGGCCCTTGTACTTCTTCTGCTGCAAGTTTGCTCTGAGAAGCTTCCCATGGGGCCTTTTCTCCTCAGTCGTCTGATGAGACGGGCAAAAGCAGTGCAGGGACAGCCCTGGGTCTTCCCGGTGCTTCTCTGCACGGTGTCTCCAGCTGAACGTGCACAGGAGCCTGCCTCTGTGCAAGGGCCCAGACCTCATCTCCTGCCCTGGAGAACCAGAAGGGCTCCTCCCACTGGCTCTCCTCCAGCTCTGAGAGGAGCTGGAATTTGCAAGTTGTCCAGCGCAGAGCCAACTCCAGAGCTTCCTCTCAAAGTGGAGCCATTCATCCTGCCCCCTTTCTCAATTCTCCTTTTGCTGCCCAATAATGTCACTGCATGTTTTCCCTCCTTTGGGCCTCTGAGCTGGTCTCTCACCTCATCACTCCTCCCTTGAAACTTGGAGAAACAGGATGTTTTTCAGGGCAACTGATGGGGACACACACACACACAGGGAAAGCACATGGGCATTTCTCTAGCAAACATTCATGCATAATTTCTATAGCCCTCTTCCAGCTCCCTTGGAGAAGCTCGGTGTTTGTCCCCAAAAGACTCTGCCATTCCTCTAAGAAAGCAACACTAACAGAATTCCCTTTCCACACTGCTGGCCTTCACATTGGTTTTAACGCCTAGATCCCAGATATGACAAAACCCAGGCAGCTTTGCTGCTTTCCTGCCTGTCGTTAAGGAAAAGCAAATCTTGCTTCAGTCCTAATCTTGCTTCCTTCCCAGCCTGCACGTTAGCCACTGGCCAGCAAACTGAGGGGGCAGCTGGAACAAGTCCCACTGCAAGGCAGATACTTTGTAGGCTCCAAAGCCCACCTGCACCGCCTCCATCAGAAAAGGGTAAGCTTCCCTCGGCTTCCCAGAAGCAGCCTGGCAATTGCCCCCTCCCTCGCCCCCTCTCCACCCTCCACAGCCCCTGCCACCAAAGCCTTGCTAGGCAGGGCCATTTGCTGGCCTCGAAGAAAGAGTGCCTTTGATTCTTCTTTGGCGCAAGTGCCCGAGCTGTGAGAAGTCAGAGGATAATGATCACACCCGCTCTGCTTTAGCTAAGGAGATTGCTGGAGGCCCAGAGCGGGACACTGGTCCTTTCGAGAGAAACTGAAACTGAACTAGCCATGCCTTTGTGGCGCATGCCGATAGGAATTGGATAGAATCGGAGGGCTTAGAAACGTCCTCCAAGGTGGTCAGCTCCATCAGTCCCCCAAAATGAAACAAAGTTATGTTGCTGGGCTCCAAAAAGGACTAAAGCTGCTGCTTTTATGCCAGAAAATATGGTGAGACCAGACCACTCATCTAGATCCAATTCCGTGAATTAAACAAAGCCTCCCTTTCCACTCCCAGCTGAGATGTTGAGGAATCAAAGGCTGAAGCCCCAGCCTTATTTCACTGGCAGTAAAGGAGACACACCTCAGTAAGTCCTGCCAGCTGAGCAAGGGGCTGGGCCTGGGGGAGGTGGCGCCTGCCCAGATTCTTCTCTCAGGGCAAGTGCCGTCTTTGCAACACCAGGCAAATGGAACAAACATTGCCGGAGTGTTTTCATACAGACAAAATACAAAATGGAACAAACTTTGGTTTAATGATAAAGACCCATTGGCTCTCAACAAAGGCAAAATGACAAAAGGCAGAGCATAGACAACACCCAACCTTTGAAATTTATTGATAAATCTAATAAAACTATTGAATCTTGAATAATACTAATGGATCTTAACGACTAAATTGAGGAGATTCCTATCATGTCAACTAACTAAGTAGAAGATTAAACTACCCTAAAAGCTTAAAAAACAGTCCTCTTCCTATCTAGTCCTATTGATACCTAACTCTTGCTAGCCCTGGACAACCTGCAGGGTTGTCTAATTTCAAAGTCTTTTCTTCTTGGCCAGAGGCTCTGCTGCCTTCCGAGGCCGATGTCTTCTCCTGTGGTTGTTCCTTTCCTTCACGGTTTCAAACACCCTGCAAGATAGGAAACAAACCATCCATTGCTCACTTTAGTACACACCATGAAACCAAGTGCCGAGATCTCCGTTTGAGTAGGAATTTCTGTCTTTTCGGGCAGTGGCACATTTGTGAATTGATCAGCACCATGAGTCTGATCGTTCTACTTTCAATGCCTTGAAATGTCTTCCTCCTTTTGCTGCATCCTCTTTTGAATTTGATCAGCAGCATCAAACCAAGCTTTGATGGATCTATTCCTACTTGTATGAACTGTGTCTTGTTGGGGCACGGCAAGGTTTCATTGTGAAGGCTGGGTTTTACCTAAGCTCTTTGGGTTTGAGGTGGGTGTTAAGCTTGACCACGGCTGCCGGGGGCGATGCTGCAAGTGCCCCCAGCTTCCCCTGCGGTGCCTTTGAAAAGGGTCAGCCTGTTTTAGTCCAAAGGCGCAGCTTTGAGCAGAAAGAGGAGGAACTTGCGCACCGTTTGCACTGCCCGCAGGGAAAGGGGCCTCCCACCGAGCGGGGCGGCTGGCGCGCTTGGCAGCAGGGACACTCGGCGCTGCGAGCCCTCTTGCGGCTTCTCTTCCCTGTCTCCCCGTTCTCCTTTCTGGGAGGGCTTTTCCTCCTCTTTGCTTTGCCCACACTCTGGAAATCAAAGAGTCCTTATCAATGCTTCCTTCCTCTCACAAAGCTGGAAACCAGAGCATCCAGCACAAAAATCTATCGGCTTAAGCAAATCCTTCCAGACCCTCAAGAGCTGAGAAAACGGCTGCCTTTGCCAATGGGCTGCGGCGGGCTGCCAACCCAGAGCTTGGAGGAAAATACTCCTCTTTTCTACAGGCCAAAGGGGTGGGATAAATACCTGCCTATTTAGAGCTCTACATTTCTTATTTCTACCTTTCTGCCTAACATCTATTTCTCTCTGCTTTTCCTCCACAAATGTCTAGGCAATGGCATTTAAATTCAGTCCAATTAGGGTAGACACATGGTTAGCCATTTTCTAGTACCCAAAATAATCTCCCTCCCTGTCTCTCTCTCTCTCTCTCTCTCACATGATGTGAAGCAAATTGCTCTTTGCCGGTAAGGAAAGTTTTAGGGGAGCCACGGCACCGGCAGCTCCTTCTTGGGGAGTATGCTGCGATGCTAGAAAAACTCCCTGAAAATCTGCAGCATATCCACAAAGGCAGCCTGGATTGCTGATGTCAGCAAGCAGTGGGGAATTAAGGGTCTGATTGGAGTCAGCGAGGATGCCAGCCCTTGAGAAGCCCATCTGTAGAGAGTCAAAGCCCATTTTGGTGGCGCTGCTGCTTCCTTGGGTCAAAGTTAGGCTCCAGAATTGCATACTTCAGGGCAGCAGCACAAGGAAGCCCCGGGCAGCATCTGCTGTGCCTTTCCCAGCGCGTGGGACGATGTGATCCTGGCAAAGGGGCGTCTGGCATGGCTCGCCAGCAGCTTTCTCCCCTTCTGCCAGTTTCTCGACCTTCCTGGCACGTCTCGATTTTCTTGCCCCTCACCTGAGCCAGAGTGCTGGCAAGTTTATGCTCCTTTTTCCAGGAGTAGTAGTACTCCACACACTGTGCCACGGTCTTAGTCTGGAACTGTTGTGAAGAGAAAAAGAAGGAGTCGAAAATGGTGTCGGGTGCACTGGGGAAAAAGTAGAATATGGAGTGAACTAGGAAGGAAAAGCATGAAGTAAATGGAGCAGGGTGTAAAATGAAATCAGCATGGGGAAAGAGAGGCATCATGCAATGTCTTAAACCGTGTATTCTGCTAGGTGGTAATACACGCAATGCACAGATCAACAACAAATCCATCTAGCACAGTTCTTCTTTCCCCGCTTCACTCCAGTTATGCCAGCACATAGCTTTATCTTTGTGAAGGCATGCCAGGCAGAGAATACTAGAAGCTGTCATCAACATCCTGCTAGAGCAGAGTCCTAAAGGAAATGTCACAAAAAGTAGCAGAATAGGAGAAAAAGAAAATCCTGCTAGAATTGTGTGGGAACACAGGACATCTCTCTAGCTGTCCAGAATGGCCAAGACCCTTGCCAGGAGGCTCAGAAGCCCTGGCACGGAGCCCAAAACACCTGTAGTTTTGATTATGACCCATGGAGCAAATTTAGAACCCTATATGAAGATCAGCAAGCCACAACACTTTAGGTAAAGTAATAGTGAAGTTATCACAGAGTGGAAAAGTAGATTTTGGGGTTTCTAGAATGGGAGTTCAGGAGGCAAGATGGAGGGATCTGGGTGAGTCCAGCCTTTCTCCTTCTTCTTCTTGGCCTCCATCTTCTGCTGTGATGTTGGCACTTTTAGATTGGTTTAGAGTAGAAGCTCACTGTCAACATAGGTGATAAGTATTAGAAAGTGATTGTAAACATTATATATGTAGTTTTTAGTATAAAAACATAACACCACCCTGGGGGCAGGCAGTGTGCCTAGAACTGTCCTGCTGGACAGAGCTCAGCAGAGTAAGAGAAAATTTTTTATAGATAAGACGCAATAAACAACCTTGAGACCAAGAACTGAAAAGCTCCGACTCATTCTTCAAGCACTCAAGCTGAGGAAAGAGACTTTTAACATTTCTCAAAGTCACGGTGACCAGCAAAAGATCCTGAAAGAATTGTACAACAGCAGTTGTATGATAACTTAAAGCTGAATTTGTTGATTGGTTGACTTTTAACTAATGTGGTCATTTATGCTGCACTAAGGCAGCAACATTCCCTAAACCAGTATTTGAATGAATATGTTGTTGCAATGGAGCTGACTTTTAAATTTTTATGTATCCAAATGGACACCATTACATTGCCTAATAAACAGAATTTTGAGCAAGAACAATTTTGTTCTAAAATGACAAGGACAAAACATCTTTGTGTTTCAAAGTCGTATGTAATTTACATCACATTTTAAACAAAATTGTTCTTCCACTGGTGCAACCTAAGTAAGCTCACAGAGTTCATCAGTACAATACTCAATCTTCATTCCACGTCAGTTAAAAGTTATTACAACAGAATTAAGATCGTTTCTTCAAACATGCTATGGAATCAATAGTCTACGAATTGCAAATACTGCCTGATTATCTAAGTACTTCCATTTTTAATGCATAATTTAATGTGCATACTATATATATATATAATAGTATTAATAATGATGATTTTATATATATAAATATATATATATTTATATATATATATATATATATATATATATATAAAATCATCATTACTATTACTATTACTATTATTCTCCTCCACTTGTAAGGCCACAGGAAAGGAACAGTAATTTATCCCAACACATATAAGAAATTTGCAGAGAACTAGATTGAAGTCATACCTCTTGGAGTAACCCTCTTTTTACCCTTTGATTTTGATAAAGGCTGGCTGTGCACATGATACAATGAGGAGCTTGCCTCTTCAGAAAGGTGAATTTTCTTCCCTTTTTTACAGTATCATGGTTGCACCTTAAATCTGTGTGGAAGCCTAGGGGCCTACCATTGGAACTTTAACCTCAGGGCAAAGATGACCAAGGTCAAAGAGAGATACTTCTCAGAATGCAATAGTCTCGTCCATGGGCATTTGCAGGCTCATGCTGATGCAGCAGGTTTTGTTGGTATCACCCAGTTCAACTGCCATTTTTTCCTTCTATGTACACACCCTAGAATGTTCTCCCCTCACTTGTCACCTATTGGTCCTGGCTTACTGTGTTGCTCCACGCCTTATTCCTCCCATCTAAAACCCTGTGTCCTCGGCCCCATTTTGTCTCTGTCCCTAGACCCTCTTCAGTGCAATAAACAATGTCTGGAGTTCAACACAAAGACCCGTCTCTTGCCTCATTCGTCAGCAGTTTAAGCAAGCGTGCTCTGGGCTCTGGGAGTGCAGCTCACTCACAGAGGCTAGTTGCAGACATGCCGCAACAAATCTGTGTATAACTGCAAATCTCAATCATTTCTTCTTGAGATCTTGCTCCCAGGACACATTTTTCTTTTCCTTTCTGTGGGGAAACTTCTCACACATTTCTTGGATGCTGGTTGCTCTGCATGTATGTCTACACTGCTGCCTTTATAACCTTTTGGAAATTATCAGAGCTAGTAGGATTCACCCAGCAGCAGGAGCTGATGCAGCCTGGGAACGTGCTGATTTACAGAGGCTTCTGGCTTCCCAGGTGAAGCCAAGGCAAGCCCTGCTGCTGCTGCTGCTGCTGCTGCTGCTGCTGCTGTGCCAGAAAGCCCCGGCTGAGCAGGGATGGCACCACTGTGCCTTGGGCTGTTTCTCCTTCCAGAGCTGGGCGGTGCTTTTGAGGCAGTAATGACAGCTGGTGGGAGAAGGAAGGGGCCTTTTCCTGCACCAGAACTTATGGATGCACTAGGGCCACCTTCAGGGAGACTGTCGGCCCCCAGCAAGTAAAGCAGAGGGACACAGCTGGAAAACGCTTCCTTTGGAGCCTTCCTGTCTCTTGGAAAAGAAAGGAGACACGTGACAGGAGGAGCAGCAGGGGCCGGTCCCTCCTCCTTGCCTGCAGTGAGGGGCGGCTGCCGCTGGGCGGCGCCATGAAAAGGGAGCGCCCCTGCGCGGGGCGGGCGGGGCGGGGCAGCCGCCAGGGGGCGCCCGGGGCGGGCCGGGGCCCCTCTGTGAGGGAGGAGAGCCTCGGGCAGCTGCGCAGCCGCCAACGGGACTGTCCGTCCGCAAGGCACAGCGCCAGGGCAAAGCTTCGCTTCAGCGCACGCTGACCGGCAAGGGAACCTTCCCATGGAGTGCAGGATTTAGCTGTTTTCATTCCCAGTCCTGTGCTGAGCTAGCAGGCCACAAAGCCTCCTCAAGCACAGGTGCCTCCTCTCCAGGCTTCCTGCACTTCCTTTGCTGACAGGGTCCACTCAGGCACCCTGGGAGCAGGCTCAGCTGATGTTACAAAGCAATGCTGTCCAAAAAGAAAAAAAGGCAAAAGCCAAACCAGAAGGGAACTATTAGTTCCCAGGCTGAATTCCTCACAGGCGGAGGCAGGATTCCTCTGCTTCCTCAGAAAGATGCAGAAACAGGACACGAGGACACTGTGCCCCTTACCTTCATGTCCAGGACCTTGCTATTGCAGGCCAGCATAGCTCACAATGCTATTCACCCCTTTAGCCAGGTGTCTTCAGCTTGTTGGGGTTTTCCCCTGAGAGCAGCCTGAGAATGCTGCTTGCTCTCCCAAGGCTTTGTTCCTGCCAGGAAACCCCACAGACTCACTTAGCTTCCTTCTTTCTATCACAAGGCCCAGGTGAGCTGCCAAGAGGATGAGCAGTGTAAGCCATTCCTCAGCAAATGCCAATCCCTGTAAGAAATGCTGATTCCAGTGGGATTTCCAAGTGTTGTTCTCAGGAGCACTGAAGTTCAGGGTTTCAGCAAGCAGCTTGGCTCTTGCGGTTTGTTTTGAGGATCCCTGCGGAGTCCTTGGGGGCCCCCTTAGCTTTATGTTGGCTGGTAGCAGGCAGGCAGGCAAGGAGACTCCACAAGGCTTCTGAGTATGATAATTATAGGAGGGTTTATTGGGGGTGCCACCCCAGGAGCAGCATGGTTTCTGAGGGAGAAGAGAGGGAGGGTGAGAAAGGGAGAAATGGGCCAAGAGACAGTCTGGTCTCCCTTGCACATCTTAACAGCGAGATTCAAAGTAGGTGAGGAATAAAACTCGGGTCAGTGGGATTACAGATACATGATACTTCAGGGGAGGGTCACAGGCTTGAAATAAACGGAACATTTTCAAGGGGTGAAACAGCATACCATTTAACTAAAATGAAACAGCACAGTCTGTCTCCACTGTGCTGGCAGAAAGCACTTTTGCTAAGACATAGGATGTAGAAAGTAGAGGAAAAAATTGGTTGGAAACTCTTGGGGTGGGGGGCAGGCTGCTAGAGCTTTCTGTTGCTTTCCTTAGAGGAAATAGGGGCGTTTTGTGAATGGTGGGCAGAAAACGGTATGCAGGCACTGGGGACTGATTTGTAAGCAGTGCATGTTTGAAACTATTCCCTGATGTCTAGCCTGGAGGAAATGGAGGTGACCCAGCAACATTTTAAAGATTGGGGATTATGACACCAGTGAGGCGCAAATGTGGTGTCTGTGGATCCAAAGGGGTTCCTCATCTAATCAGACATTTCTTGAGAATTGTCCTGACTTTCAGTCTGACACACAGAGGGAATCTGCATCAGGACAATATGCAGCCTCCCACACGTCACATGTGGTGCCTGACCAGCTGCTCTCTCCGCTACACTTGCTGGGCTCATGCCAGTGGTGGTCCTGGGGCTGGGAAATACCTGGACTTGTGTAGAGCCCATCCAAAATGCTACCATGGCTGCAAAAGCAGGCAAAGAGCAAAAGCCCAGATCTTTCTCCATTCTTTTTAGTTTTTAACTAAGAAAGAAAATCACAAGTGGTTTTCCAGGCACTTGCTGCTAATGATGAAGCAATTATTTTTAGGAGGGAGACAAAAACTGGTTTCAAAGGCAGAGGAGAGGAGGGGGAAGGAAGCTTCCGAACTTTGGAAAGCTTGTGGTGGCTCTGTTTTCCTCAGGTGTGCCCACCAGCTGGACCACCCATTTGGTCTCTGCCTCATAACTCCCTTTTAAGTGGGACTTGCCCATTTTGTCACACTGGTTTCCTCCTCCCATCAGCTTCTACATTGTCCTACATTGGGATTTTACGTTCTTTTCCTTCTTCCTGTGTGTCCATTAGAGTCATATCCCTGTGACTGCCAGATGCCTACTGCAGGGAAGCTGCCAGAAGTGAGGCACAGGCCCCAAAGGCTTCTTTGAGGTGCCGTCATTGTGCAGCAGCAGTGTGCTGCGTCTGCAGCAGGTTGGTTACTTGGCTTTTTCTCCCCACTCAGGTGTCATTCTTCCTTCAGCAAGGCCTACAATTTGCTGGTTGATGTTAGCCATGCAGCAAACGGGCAGGAATGACAGGCATTCCAATGGAGGGAACTTTCCGGGATACGAGCAAAGCACAATTTCATCCACAGAATTTAAGCAATTCTTCTTGGTTTTAGTCAGAAGTGCTGCTGGGCAGAAGGGCACGTGGCCTTTGGTTTCCTCACATCCTGGCTCTTTCTCTGAGTCCAGCTTGGTACACAAGGTGTATGGGCTTGGTGCCTGTTTTGTGTTACTCTTGGATCCTTTCAGCTGTGGGTTACGGACTGCAAGGGGGTTTTGTGCTGCTTTGGGGCAGAGGAGAACTTTCTGGGCTATTCTTTTGCGTTAGCTGTAGAGAAGGTTTGGTTGCTATGCATGGATTCACCGACCAACCCACAGCAGCTGCTATTGTGATGTCAGCAGAGGGCTGCCACGTCACAGCCTTGTCAGCAGGAGGTTGTTCTGCTGCCTGCAAGGCCTCAGCGTCCAGAGCAGCTCTTGGCACGCTCGGTGCAGGAGGATCACCTCGACTGAGCTGTTCTCAGCTTACAGCGGGTGTTCTTCTGCTTCTGTATTTTCTTGCACAGTCCGTGGACTCGTGCAAGTGTCCTGTTTTTCCCTTTTTCCCTTGCACGGTCTCAAAACCTGTGCAAGTAGGGTTTTGTTTCCATTTTTGTTTCCCGGCCTACGGACTCGAGCAGCACTGCTCAAGCGATGGAGCGAGTCCGTAGAGCATTCAGCAGTGCCTTTTCATTGGCGGCTTCTCGGAAAGCTTTTCGTCGTTTGACTGGTAAATAGAAGATTTTTTCCTTGGGGCAGCGTGTTGGAAAAACAAGGGCATCAAGATGCCATAGGCTTGGTAAAGTTCCTGTCAACAGCTTCAGCTGAAAAGGGGTGTCTCTGGCCCAGCAGGGTGTAGGAACTTCCAAAATGCAGACTGGGAGAGCTTTGCAGGCATCCTTCTAAAAACTGTGCGCTTCTCTGCAGAACTGAGGAAGAGCATCTTTTTTCTGCATTCCCTCCTTAAAGGATGTGCCTGTCTAACTGGGCCCCTCTGTGTGCTACAAGAGCCACTGGCTTTGCGCTGAAGGGCAAAGTGACGAGCAGTTTGTGTGTGCTCCTGAAGCCCGGAGCTGGGCCTGTGCTGTGTCCCAACAGCACTGCAAGTGCTAAGAGGGGTTTGCTGGAAGCTTTTGTGGGCAATTGTTTACCGCAACCACATGGGACATCCTGCATGCAATGTACAAAAAGAAAAAGCAAGTCCAGGAAAGAGAGGAGAAAAAAGCTGCTTTAGCTGTAGGCTGGACAATGAGCTCCCATGCAGGCACTGACTGCTAAGGAACAATTTGCATCTTCACGACCAAGTTCCTAGTTCCTTAGTGGCAAAGCCGAGCCAAAGGTAGACACAGCCTAGGGTACTGGTTTGCAGTCCTGCTTGCTGCGCTAAAGAAGTGTTGCTCCGGGAGGGATGTTGTGAAAGGAAAATGCTCTCTGCTTGGGTGGACTTGTTCTGTGGGATTCCTCAGCACAAACAGTTTTCTAAGAGTGCCTGGTTCATTTTCCCTTGCCCCCGGCAGGTTGCATCAGGCGTGGAAGGAGTGAACGGCAGGGTTCGGTGAGTGGGAAGGGCACCCTTGAAATTCCTGCTGTCTGAGGATTGTGGAGAAAGCTGTGGGCTTGGCCTGGCAGGCCGAAGGAAAGTCCACATCAAAGTCTGCATGAACATGACCAGAAGGATTCCATCAGTTTCCTCCTTTTCCACTGAAGAGCTTTGAACTAATGAAAGTCAAGCTTTGCAGACAGGAGGCTGCATGCTAATTATAGCCTAGCTAAAGTAGCTCCTTCAGAAGCATGTGCAATCCTGTCTAAACATTCGTCTCATTAGCCCACTTGAATTGAGTTTTAATGAGTGAGCATCCCACTTTTATCCAAATTCATGACTTCTCTTCAGGACATCTGGGGATAGAGCTCAGGAGAAGTCAGGTTCCAAATGACAGGTTCCTCCCTGTCCCTCATGCTGCTGCCTGTCTGCAGAGCAGCACCGCAGCAGCAGAACCTGCTCTGGCTCGCTCTCTTCCTCCAGAGGCTAAAGGGGAGGCAAAGGACAACAAAGGTGTTGTCAGTCCAGGGCCTGAGCATACTGCAGCAATCAGTGGCAGCTTTGGTTGGTTCAGTGCAAAGCTTTGGTGCAGTGCAGGGCTGCAAGTTTCTGAGCAGGCAGCACTTGCCTGAGGATGCTGTGGGCTGGAGTCCTGCCATGACCTAGCTCTTCAGCCCAGCCACGGACCACCCACGCGAAATGGCATCTGAACTTTCACATGCAGGCATCATTGTCCTGGCATTCTCACAGGGACTGTGAACTTCCCTTGGTGTCAGATATGCGGTAGCATGATGTCCTTTAGGGCCACTGCTGTGAAAGGCAGCCCCTTTGTGCCCAGAGTCTGTGCAGGCTCCCTGCTGTCAGCAGAGAGAGAGGTCCCAAGGCACAGTTCACAGCCTTGTGGGGTGTGGAGGAGCCACTGTTGCCTGCAGGGACCTACCCCTCTCCACGCCCTAGCTAGGTAGCTACAGGCACTGCTTCGACTGCACCCTTAACTTGGACGTGACCCACGTTTGTTGAGAAGACTCCTGAGCAGCTCTGCGTGGCAGAGACAAGGTCTGTCTGTGAAGGGCTGGAATGCAGTTCCTATTGGCTGCTCTCTAAGGCCTGAAATCCTGAGGGGAAGCCACTTGAGCAGAGCAGAGCAGGGGAATGTTCCCTGCTTCTACTCAGACACTTCCAGAGCAACTCAAGGGTTACTTGGGACATAAACACCACAGAAATACCACATGAGCAGCCCCACACATGAGCTTTTGCCTTCAGGTGAGCTGTGTCACTGCTTGCTGCTTCTGCCAGCTCTCAGGAGCCAACTTGCCTGCTCCTTATTGCTTGTTTGTGCTTTTTCCCTGCCCATTCCTTGCAGGCCCCGCTAGGAGAGGTTCTTGCCAGTCAGGACTCCTCGGCCCAGGCAGGAAAGGCGGAGCGGCAGGAGAGCACGGATGCGGTGCGCGGCATCCAGGAATTCAGGTGTGTGTGTTAAGCTTTTTCGCTTTCTCTCAGCAAGGGTGGGCATTGCTGGGCTTTAGGAAGCCAAGTGTCAAAGAACAAATTTGGCTTTCTCATCCTTTGACTTGCTCAGCACAGACAGGGGAAGGCAGCCCAGGGCAGGTCTGGCTGCTGACCCAGCTAGAGCAGAGCTGCCTGCTGGGACTCACTTCTTAAACCTTGACAAAAAGCATTCTGAACTAGACCAGAGTAAAAAGCAAGGGAGGTTCAGGCTGGCCTTAAGGACAGCAAAGCATTGAACTGCAAAGGCAGTCATGCAGCAGAACAAGCGCCTCAGAGAGCTTGTGCAGATTCCACCCCTGGAAATTCAAAAGTCCCAGATGGACAGAGCCTTTAGCAGCCTGTCCAGGTGCTAACCCCAAGTGCTTGGAACTGAAGACTGGGCTAGATGCTTCCTAGGGTCTCTGCCAGCCTAAACCATCCTTTGATAATTGGATTGGGAAATCATACCCTCCTCCTCCCCAAGTTATAGCTTGCAGGCTCTTTCCTTATTTCACTAGTGAGAGCAATAGGAATGGTGGGAGTATTCATCTGGACTTCCCAAGCCAAAGAAAAGCTTTTGCAAGTCTGGTATCCACTGTAATGAGAAAGGAGCAGGCAGGAAGCTCTGTAATCAGCAGGCAGGAAGCTGTTATACTGAGAGTACCTGAGCTTTCTGGAAATGTTCTGTGGCTTCTGGAAGCTAGTTTGACTTCCTCAGTGGTGACTCTTTGACCAGCACGAACGACAGAGATGCTGGTCTAGGAAGGGAATTGCAGCATTCTCTGGAGGTGGAAGTAGAGGGCTGTTGGAAGCCCCTGAGACTGCCTTACGTGGGACATGGTATGTAGTCCTGCTCTTGCAAGGAGACCGTGTTGCAATTAAAGGCTTGTTTGTCTGTTTGCTTGTCGTAGATGGAAGGAGTTGGCTGCATTTGAGAGACAGTGCCACTCCTCACTAGAGACGGTGTCTGAAGTGGTGGCACAGACAGAGGAGGAATGGCAGCCTCAAAGGGATCTGCTGAAGGAAGCCGTTCCTCTGGTAGTGCCAAAGGTACGCTCCCCTTGTTCCTAGGCAGCACTTGTGGGAGAGGGATTTGTCCTGGCAAGACCCCCCCGAATGCTGCTTCTGGCAGCAAGCTGAGACAGAGACTGTGCTGTTGTTGTTGTTGTTCCTCTTGAAAAATGGTGCCCCCCCACTTCCAGGTTTGCCGCCCACAGCGGCCAGCCCGCAGGGGTCTGGAGAAGCTGCTCCAGGAGTTCTCTCGCCAAGGGCACACACTGTCCCAGGTGTGCAGAGACAAGGCGGTGCTGGCGCAAGAGAATGCTGCCCTGGAAGCCCGACTGGCAGCCACAGAGCGGGACCTACGAGGCCTTTCAGAGCAGCTGGCAGAGGCCAGGTAAGGGCAGGGAGGAGACCCTGGGTGGGACATTATTGAAGGTCTGTAATTACAAAGGTGCTGGGCATGATGTCAGGATTTACAGCCTGCTGTGTGCTCTCCAGGTGGTTCTCACACAGAGTATAAAGGAGACACAAGCAAAGAGAAAAGGATACTGTCATCCGAATGGGTTTTTTTTCTGCCAGCTCAAGCACTCAAAGCACTTTTTGGGCACCTGCTTGGGACCCCTTGCACATTCCTACACTTTGCACGAGTGCAAAGCAAGCCAACTTGGCAATGAATTGAATAGCGGGGAAACCGAGCAGATGTTTGCAGAAAACGGAAGTTTCCCTCCGGTTTTGCTTTCTCCTTGGGTGCAGCTGATAGTCGATTTTTCCACGACAAGCAGTTTGCCATGGGATTTTTGAAATTCAAGGCTCTTCCATGTGATTGTTGTGAGGAGGGTGCTGACGCTTCAGGTGAAGCTGGAGGGTCATGCTGAAAATCTTGAGAGCCTTCAGAGCTCACTCTTGTGAAGTATAGTGCCGGAGCAAGATCGGCTTACAAACAGCAGCAGCAGCAGCAGCAGAAGGGAAAGGCCTTGTAACTTCTTGACATTGTCTGGGCATTCTTGATGAGCGCTGAATCTTGCCCACTTGTCCGCCCACCTGTGTAACCTGTCAAGGTCCCTTTGGCTGCTGCTTCTTCCTTTTTAAAGAGTGCCAAGATATTTGGGCACTGCTGGCTTAGTTAGCCAAAAATAAAGGTAGCGAGTGGTCTTGTTCATCAAATTCCAGTCATTTAAATGGCAGGAAACGGTCCCTACCCTGAGATAGTTCTTGTTCAGATAAAAACCTAGTTCTGCTTCCCTACTCATGCTGCTGAAAGCCGGAGGCTTCACTATATCGTTTGGTGAATTCCCTTAGTCCCTTTGACTCAGAGAGTGCCTGGCAAACAAAGTACCGATCCGTACACAATGAATGGCATGAAACATTGACGAGTCAGCCAGGAGAGCACTGTTCTGTCCCCCTGCAGAGTGACTTGGAAGTGCTGATGTGCTCAGGGCTGTGAGCAGAGGCTGGGCTTTTGCTCCTTTGCAGATACATGGTGGGCACAGCCACGTGTCAGGCAACAGCAATTTGAGCTTTGGCTGCTGAGATCAAGCTCAGCTGGGCTAGGTCATGAGGGAAGGCTGCCCAGTCACCTGGAGGGGCCTGCTTTACTATGTGAAGTGGTAAAATAGTCCTGCTGTCTCTGAGTTTCCATGCAAGGCATTTTCCATACTAAGGTGTAGGGATCTTAAGGCACAGGTTACTGGAGAAACTATCCCTGTGTGCCAGGAACAATTGCTCTTCATCTTCACACCTTGTAGGTCAGAGAAGGAGAGCCTGCAAAGCAGCCTGCTGGAGGCTCAGCAGCACATATCGGAGCTGGAGATGGCCAGGAGCCGTGTGCAAGCCCAAGTGCGCACAGCCACGCAGGCCCAGGAGGCCATACTCGGTGAGAGCCTCGTGCGCTTTGTTTCTGCTGATGGCCGGGCCTAGTGCAGTTGCTCCCAAGCCAGCTCAGTCCGCAAGGCTCCTGAGGAGTGAAGGAGCTGAGGGCAGGTCCCTCCTTGCCTGAAACTGAAAGGGCTTCACTTCAGCACATTCCTCTGCTTGTGGAGTCTCTGACTCTTGCCATGTGTCATGTTTGCAGAGGATGTGAGGGCCCTTCGTCGTGAGCTGCTGGCTCTAAGATCTCTCAGCCAGCAGCAAAGTGAACGCATGGCTCAACAGCTCTGCTGGGCAGAGGAGCAGTGCGGGAAGGCTCTAAGACTCTGGCAATCTGCTCAGCAAGTGGAAGAAAAAAAGCTCCTGCAAAAACTGGTAAGAAACAATACACACCTGAAGATTTCAGGCAACTTTGGAGGGCTGGCTTAGCAGAAGAGCAGCCTGAGTATGTGACATGGCGGCAAGCATCTGCTGTGGGCTATACCTTGCTGAGCCAGGCAGCAGGGGGCTTCAAGGGCTCATAGTCCAAGGTCTGTGAAGAGCCAGAGGATAATGCTGGGATAGTATATGCAGCCACAGGTTCAGGATGGGCATAACCTGGAGGCTGGTGGACCCACCACCCAAAGCATGGCAGCGAAGGGGCAGGATCTTCCCCACAGCCTCGTGCCATGCAGCAGACGGCTGCTGAGCTTGCTGCCAACTGCAGTGCCAGCAACTGGGTTCCTTGCTTTCTGTCCTTCCATGGTGGATGGACAGTTGTCTTCCCTTTGAGCCTGAAGCAGATGCAACAGGCCCCATGTTGCTGGTGTTTCAGCTGGTGGCCTGCCTAGTGACTGGGTCATCGAGGTGCTGGCCTCATCCTCTTCCTGCAGTCCATCTGCAGCTCTTCCTTGATCAAAGGGCAGAGGGACTTTGAGAACAGAGCCTCTGAGAAGAGGCAGAAATCCTGAGGAGAGAAGGGCCAGACAACAGGAAGCCAACAGAGCAGGGAAGAAAGGTGGCATCTCCTTCCTTCCACCTGCTGACACTCCCTCTAACTTTTGGGTTAGAACAGCATTGCTGGAGGGCACAAAGTCACTTCTAATGTGCACTTTTCAAGTGGGGAGGGGGGGGGTTGTTGGAGGGTTGAAGCTTCCATTTTTTTCTTTGGAGATCATTGCAGGGACTTCATCTGGAACTGTCTCTCCCCCTCATCAGGAGAGACAACTGGAACAACAGCATTTGGAGGCACTGGAGCAGCTGAAGGAACGGGCAAACTTCCTGGCTGAGGTACAGAGAGAGCAGGAGAAATGAAGCAGGAAATTGCCGTCATGCAAGCTGAACAAGAAAAGATACCAAGCAGAGCCAGTCAAGAGGCACAGATTGTGGAAAGAGAGTTTGTGCGCTGTTTTGGACTCCTCTACTCTCCCTATGGGCGCTGCTTCTCTGGACACTGTCTGTCTGGATGGGATTGTCTCTTAGCTGACCCTTCATGAAAATGAGAATGAGAACAAAATGCTTTTGGAAAGCGTGAGCACATTAGTCTTGCTTGCCGCACAAGCGGTGGGTGGGAAGTTTAAAGCTGTCTTCATTTGTGTGCAGGTCCTGCAGGAAGAGCAGCGTCAGAAGGCTGCTGTCCTAGACAGGGTGTACTGGCTGCAGAGAGAGCTAGACCAAAGGGAGCAGCTGAGGCAGGTGCTGAAGGAGGAGTGGGAGAATGGGCAGGTGAGCCTGACTAGCCAGCTAGCAGAGGGAAGGGCAGTGATGGGGCATGAACTGGACATCTCAGGCAAGGGGAGGCAAGGACTACTGCAGGCACTGGGAGCACAGAGCCTGGCAGGTTCCAGCACTGAGCACCAGGAAGAAGAGCTAGGATGGAAGGGTTAGAGCTGGGTAGAGAAGCAGAAGCAAGTGCCTGAATAGAAGTGCTTTTGAGACTGGAAAAGAGGAAACCTGAGCATGATGGCAGGTGCCAGTAAGATTTCTCCTGATGGAATATCAAGGACAAGCTGCAGGCAGAACTGCAGGAAGCTCAGAGGAAGATGAAGGCAATGGAGAAGAGGCACCAAGAAGAAATGCAAAGGATGCACAAGGTCCTGCTGCAGTACAGGCTGGCTGACCAAAAGCAGGTGAGTGAAAGAGCAGGAGGCACTGCACTCATGCAACAAGTGGTCTCTGCCCTTGTTGCCTTTCCCCTGCAGAGCAGCAGGTGGATGGGGAAATGTCTCTGAGCGCCATGCTCTGTGGTCTCCATGGCAGCTGGTCAGAAGGACACTTACTGGGCCACTGAATCTCAGTTGCTGCCCTGGGCAGCAGGGCTGGTGCCTTGGCCGGTGGGCCAGCAATCCTGTGCATGTATTTCTGCTGGCCTCTTAGAGCTTGCTTTGTTTTTTGAGGGGTTTGTTCAGGTGAGCATGGTGACCCACACAGATTCTGAACAAGTTGTCCCTGTCCATGGTGAATGCAGTCCGCAGAACGGGGTGAAATGTACAGTTGTTCTTTCCCTGTCACAGTCTCTCCTATGGCTGGCTGTGACAAGCTGTAGTCTCTGACTGCTCTTTGGGTTTGACTTGAGGAGGAAGAGTTGACAGCTCAGCTTGCAGCCTAACACCAGTGTTGTTCCTAAGGGCTTGCCTTTGAAATGCTGTGTCTGGGCCATCGCTGCCAGGCGCCCTTCTGACACAAACAAATTTCTTGTCCCAGAGGGACGCAGGATCTGCCATCAAAGCTGCCGCAGCAGCAGCATCCTCTGAAGAAGCCTCCTGTCCGCAGCCTGAAAACCAGAGCATGAGCAGTTCGCCCCGCTCGAGCCAGGAGAGAGAGAAGCACTTCCTGAAGCTGCTGAGTACGTCCTGGCGATTTCTTGTGCAATCCAGCAGTGTATTATAGTGTGTGTGCCTCAGCATGAGCTGTAGCACGTTCCTCCTCACTCTGGTGTCAGACAGACATTTGCACTCCCTACAGAAGCCAGTGTTGTGCTTGGGGGCAGCCAGGGAGCACTCGGGGCGTTCCTTTTGCCTTTGAGGCAAAAGGTGGGAGTGGGTGGGCTTTGCCTGAGCTTCCCTGTGCAGTAAAGACAAAAGCTGGGATTGTGTCCCAAGCAGCAGTAGGCTGCAGCCTAGCCAATGACTCAGTGAAGGTGTGTGTGCTAGTCCAGCCAAACTGATGAGAACACTTGGCTTCCTAGATTCCCTTTAGACTCCTGACTGGTAACCAGTCATTGGAGACAAAATACTTCAGAGAAATTGCTTGGCTGTGCGGCTGGTTTAATGCTGGTGTTGTTTATATGACTGTTGGTACTTCTGTTATTCCTTCTGTGGTTTGGTTTGATAAGAATTCTACATTTTGGTTAGCCTGACCTCCTTGAAGAGAACATCAGGTGACAGCACAAGTAAGAGTGGAAGATGTCTTTTCAGTACCCCCTACAAGTTAAAAAGTTACATTCTTAGAACAATCTCAAGGTATCAGAGAGGAAGAACTGTTTTCAAAGTGCCCCTAAAGAAGAAAACCAGGACGCTTTTCTTACAATCCCTACTTGGTATTTTAGTTGTGTCCTTAGGAAGATGCATCCAAGAGACACATCTATGTGGCATGGTCAGATAAAACTGCCCTGCAAGCAATTCTCAGGAGGAAGCCTGCAGCTCCTCTGCTGCATGTTCCTCCAGTAGCAGGCACTTTGTCACTGCTAATGCCCAGCTGGTAAATATTCTTGGAACACTGAGCATTGGCTCAGTGTTCCAATCCCTGCACAGAGTCCTGCACTCTAGGAAAGCACACCAAGGCTTAGTGACTCTGCACTACAACTGAGTTGCTTCTTACAACTAGTAAGAGCTGCCAGTGCAGTGCTGTCAGAGAATAACCGGTCAGGTACAGAACAGAGCCCAGTTTACTCAGTGTCTGCCATCAGCTGCTGGGACAAAAGAGGGGTTGGATCGACTCCTCCAGGGGTCTGAATTCAAAGACAACCATGTTCTGGCTTGAGTTGGTCAGCTGTAGCAGCGGGCGGGGGGGGCGGTTTAGATGCTGGTTGCTGCTACCTATTTCCCAATAAGCATCTCCTGGAGAAAAGCCACTTGGGTAAACATTCAGGCAGGCAGTCAAGTCCACACACACCACACTCACCACAGCAAGCTCAGTGCACAGAGGCAGAGAGGCCTTTTATAAGGTCAGTTTCAGCGAGGTTTATTTGAGCACGCCCGAGGGGAACCAGAAGACAAAAGATAAGCCATGTCCTCTGCACAAGGTTTAAGTAGGGGCGGGTACGAGGGCGGTAGCAAGGGGGAGGGCAAAGGGAATGGGCTCTCAGGAAGAAGGGGCCGTCCACCAGGGGTATCACAACCAATGAGGAAACAGGGGAAGGAGAAACCAGGGAAAGTTGGGACCTATGGGGAAAGGAAGTGGGATGTATCGGTGTTATGCAAGAGTCCATGAGGAAGACTTTTCTGTCTGCCCAGGTAGGGTGGAACTCTATTGTAAGTATTCCTCCCTTCATGGGAGGGCTCTGGGGATTTCCCTGAGGGACAAGCAATCAGAGGATTCCACAGTCAACAGCTTGTAACACAGCTGGCTGGGGCTCTGGCTTCTTCACAGTGGCTGTCAGTGGCCATTCGTGGGCTTTGCCCAGCTTTTTGTCATACCTGCCCTGCCACTGACAGTGGTGTGACTGCAGAGGCTGCAGCCTTCCTTAGCTGTGAGGTTTCAGCTGCCTTCACCTGGACTCGTGAGAGGATCAGCATCTCATTTGTGCAGGCGTCTGTGTCACGGCAGCGCCTGAGGAGCGGCGCTCTCCTTGTGGCCCGTCTGGGCTGTGCCCTGTGGGAAGATGGGACCCGTGGGTGGTGTCCAAGGGGCCGAGTGCAGTGCTAGTGACAGCTGCTGCTAGTGACTGCTTCTGCTGCTAGTGACTGCTTCAGCCCAGGCTGAAGACAAGGCCTTGTAGCTCTTCACTACATGGGGAACGGGCAAAGTGGTCTTCAGAACTTAGCCTGCTCATAAATGAAAAGGGTTCTATTTCTTACAGCCATTGTTCTTGGATGTAGCACAGCATGAGCTGCTGTTCTCTAAAAATGTCAAGGCATTCTTTAGGCAAACTGCTGAGAAGTAGAGAAAATCCCCTCCTCTCCTGGAATTCACTTTGCAATATTCTTTCTGATCCGAAAACAAGAGGATGTTGATAAAAATTCATCCCAGGTGTTAGGGTGCATTTAATCCTTGGAAGTATGAAACCTTTTGTTGAATCTCACAAGAGAGTGTTTCTTGCCAAGAAAATGAAGGGTCCAGAGTTTTCAGCCCTCCTTCCCATTTGTCATCCCATAGATGACCACCACTTGCCTTGGTGTCCATTCTTTTCTGGTCTCTGTCTGTTCTGATGGTTTTTCCATGGGCTTAGTTTCCCTTCAAGGCAACCCTGCAAAGGAGTGTGGGAGAATCAGACTCTGTGCAGGCCAGAGCTGCCTGTCTTGCTGGGGCTGCTGTTGTTGTTGTTGTTCTTGTTGATGTTACTGTTAGCCAAGCGACCAGAAATTGCTCAGAGCCTCAGAGAGTGGAGCTGGGCTTCAGCTGTCCTGGAAGTCAGGATCTCTGTTTTGAAGTTTGCTTCTTGCAATTTGTTTCTTTCAGGGCATGTTGTGAGTGTGGGAGGTCCGGAAAAGAAGTACACGGGATGGAGACGTATTGGCAGTGGGTGAGTGCAGCCAGGCTTACTTCTACAGAGCCATGGGCCAGGAAGTTTGGTGGTGCAATATCCCATGGAAAGTCAGGCAAGCTGCAAGCATCTTCAGACCCTGGCTTTAGATTGTCCCTGTCTCAGTGCTGAGGCAGTACAAGGCTTCATCAAAGATTATGAATCTTTGGATGCTGACAGTGTCTTGGCTGCCTTAAGGAGCAGGACCTGGAAGCCCTCCTGTCCCTCCAAGATGTGCCACCAGATTGCCTGTTTTCCCATGAGACATGGTTTTGTATGTTTCCAAGTAATATGGCCACACTCATGAAAGAAGAAAAACCTGAGAGAGCCATTTCCCACCTGATAGCTGTCAGATAACAGCTCTCAGTAGCATTTCTTAGTCGTATTTTGCTGGATATTCAGTGGTCAGGAAAATAAGCAAGGCCGTGTGGTGTTGCCTGAGTTTGGCAGGTAGGATCACAAGAGAGGAGCGAGAAGGCCTGGCAGGACTGTGTGTTTCATTGGCTGGGCAGGCGTGCCACAGGCACAGACACGAGAAGGAAAAGGCAAAGAACAGCCCTGCATGCATAATCTAGTGTGTACGTTTGAGATTTGTAGCGGCCCATTTTTTTCCTGTTGGACCCAGCTTTTCTCTGGGACACTCTGCATGGCAGAGGGCTGCTGGGCTGCTGGGCCATTGGCTGAAGAGCAGACAAAGCCCAGTGTTTTAGAGGCACTGCAGGCAGCGGAGAGCTTCTGCCTGGGCTGCCTTTTGCTTCTGAGCACTGAACAACTTCTCTGGTTTTTTGCCTCTGCTCTGTTTCTAGGGGTTTTGGAAGTGTTTATAAGGCCTTCAACGCTGCCACAGGACAAGCGGTAAGTGCCCACGCGGATTTTGCAGCTCTTGAGTGCTTTCCCTTGGGATGTGATCTGTGGCCAGAGCTTTGGGCCGCCTATCTTTGCTGCAAAGGCTGTCCCGCAGAAGCAGCCTGTCTAGAGGCGGGCTGCAAAGTGCATTTTGGACAGACTTTGTCCTTCCTACCCACCTGAATGAATGCAAGGATGGCAGTGGTGTCCTTCAGAGAAGGACATCCTAGCTTGGACTTACTGGATGAATCTGCATAGATTAGCTGATGGCAAGAGCATTCATTCCGGCCCAATTCCTCTTAAGGTTCAGACAGATATTTTGTTTTCCATCATGTGGTTTAGTTGGAAAATATCATGCAAGACCTAAAGAAGGAGAGATCTTGTGTGGAGCACAGTTTTGCCTTTCAGTCCTAGGGAACCTAGTTCACATACACGCACACACACAGAGATCAATATGAAGGAGTTGTTGAAGAGCCTTAAATAGTACAACCTTGTGTTGATCCTGTGTAGGTGACATTCCACTAGAGAGATGCTGTCTCTCTACCTACCGCACAGACATGGCAGTGTCTTGGAGAGTCCTGCTGCTCTTTGGGGCTAAAAGTTCAGAGTCCTGAATTCAGCTTTTTGGCTCTCAGCACATACATTCCATCTTCCTTAATAGTAAGGAATTAGATAACGAAGTTCCTTATCCACCTGCAGTGCTGGGCTCAGGAACTGCACTTGGAGGGAGGGGAGGTCTAGGAGGCGTCCAAAAGGCCTAAGCACTTAGGTGCTTTTAACCTGGGGCGCATCCACAGTGTACCACAGAAAGGGTTATTAATTTATAAACCCACTAAATAATTACAAGTCTAAGCCATGTGCAAGATTGTTCTTCGGAGTTGCAAGACCCAAACTGAAGAAGTTAGGATGTGCTAGGATTGTAACTTTACTTTGAGTCGCTTTGGAGTTCTTTTTTGGACAGCGTTTTCCCTGTCACATATGTGTGTGTTTACTCTGGCACACAATGGAAATGGCAGCCGTCTCTGAAAGGCTGGTCAAAGCCCCTAGAAATGCTAACGTATTGCCAGTGATTTCAATTTGTCTTCACAGGAGCAAAATTATTTTTGGCTTCAAAACATGTGTAAGCAATAATAGTAGTGCTAAACAAAGTCTATTTGAGAAGTCTGTGGGTGCAGAGAGTGCTGTTAGCACTTTGTGGTTGATGGTTTAGAGTCCCTTTTGACCGAGGTGACAAGGCACCCAGGCCCGTGAGTTCACAGAGAAAGAGGCTCTGGTGATGTCTGTCCCTCACTGCTTTCAACGTCATCGTAGGTGGCCGTAAAGCAACTTAATCTCCAGCACCAGGGTTGTGAGGAAGTGGTAAAGGAAATCCTGGTCATGCGGGAACTTAGGAACCCCAACATTGTCACCTACTTTGAAAGGTAAGTAGTTCTGACAGAAAATGGATCTTTCAATTAACATCAATCCACTCCTGGATGAGGCATGGCAGGAGATTGCATTTTGTCCCCATCAGTGGTTCGTGGCATAAACAGCTTGAAGATTGATCTCAGAAACCTGGCTCTCTTACTAAGCCAGCAGCCTGTATGTTCACTGGCTGCACGTTTTGCTGGTTTGGGGCGTGGTTCTTTCCAAGGGTTGGAGGAGAAGTGCTGAGAAAGCATCCCAGAGATGATTTCCCTTGCACCATTCCCACTATTTTTCATTGCCTTGCATGCCAAAAGACTAGGCTAGGAGGCACATAATTTGCCAGGTTTGAAATTGTTTTTCCTGTTTGTACTTTCCTTTCTGCAAAGTTTCCCAAAGGGTGTTGGCAGTGCTGGACACCCACATGCCCTGAGTGAAAGCTGTGAAAACTGTGTCTCCTTGCTGCTGGAGTTAATGGTGCAGTTTGTGTATGAAGATGATGAAGCAGCTGCTGGGATGCGTCTGCTTCCAGATTGATCTTTGCCCTCACCAAACTGCCTTTTTCCCCTTCTTGCCACCTAAGCCATCTCGTTTTCCACGGGTGTGCCTTCCTCATTGAGGCAGCACAGATGACGGGGCACTGGATAGCCTGGGTGGAGTGTGTCTTCATTTGATTCCATCTTCATTTCCCAGTGACCTGGAAACAAAACTCAGCTGCAGTCTTTTCTTCCATACGGCAATTTAGCTGTGCACATTCAGCTCCACGCTGTTGCTTTCATCTTGCAGCTACCTTGTCAATGAGGCTGTCCTGCTGGTGTTGGAATATATGGATGGAGGCTCCTTAGCTGATGTAGTCAGCCTAAGAAGGATGGCTGTAGGACACATGGCAACAGTGTGTCGGGAGGTAAGGGGTCCTGCTTGTGCTTGGGATGGCTTGGACGGGCTCATAGTTCGAAAGAGATGCTAAGTGAGCGATTCCATGTTCAGAGCATTCTTTCTGTGTTGCTCTCATGCTTCAGAGAAGAAGGGGCATCTGCACTGAACTGCCTGCCAGTGTCCCTGCCCTTACTGTAGTCTGTTCTTTACTCTGAGTTACCGTTGTTGAACTCCCTGTCTCTTTTTCATTTTTATTTTCTGTTCTGCCCTTTTCCTCTCCAAGCCTTTGCCCCAAACCTTTCTGCATTGCCTTCTTTGCCCGTAAGTGCAAAGGTGCTGGTGTGCGAGTTTTCAACCAGCGGCAAAGCCAAAGAGAGACTCACCTGTCACAGGTCTCCGCTTCAAAGGATGGCATAGCACCCAGCATGGTGCTTGCCACTGAAAACTGACCAATGAGCTGCTTCCAGGTTCTGTCGAGGCAGACGTATAACCCTTGTCCTGCAGTCTCCCACCTGTCAGTGATCCCCTTGGTACCCAAGGCAGGGACTTTTTCTCTTTTGGCAAACCCTTGTTTGTCCTCCAGACAGGGAGAGAGCATCCGCTGCAGCAGCGGTCATTCTGACTGCCTTTGCAGGGGACAGTCTTCAGCAACGACTGACATTTCCCTGTCAATAGCTAATATGCCTCCTTTGGAAAGATCCTGCTCTCCGAGTCTTGCAGCAGCAAGCTCTTCCTCTTTCCTGCACTCGCTGCTCCTTTGAGATCTGTGAACCTTCAGGAGCAGCCTCCATTTGCGTCTGATGCAATCAGATCAGGCTGACTTTTGGCTTCCTGTTTCTTTTTTCTCTCGCAGTGCCTGCAAGGCTTGGCTTTCCTTCATGCCAACCAGGTGATCCACAGAGACATCAAAAGTGACAACATCCTTCTGGGCCGGGATGGCTCCGTCAAGTTGGGTGGGTATTCCTGGTCAGGCGCAGCGCTCCGGGGAGGCGGTGTGGGGCTGCTTGGGAGTGGCTGCCGGGTGCCCAGCAGTGGCGCTGGTGAGAGTGCAGGGAGCACTCTGCAAGCCCAGGGCGCAGCTGGAGGGTGCCGGGTGGTCTAGAGGGCAACAAGGTGCCAAGAGTAACTTTGGTTTCTGTGTGTGTTCCTTCCAAAAGGAGAGAGTTGCAATGTAAACATCAGGGGAATGAGGAAAAGCCATGGTGGGAGGGTTGTTAAGTGGACAATTGCCCATGTCCTTGGCTGCAGCCCTGAGGAAAGAGAGCCCAGCTGCTTTTCCAGCACGATTCAGCACTGCATTCTGGGACTTAGAGTGAAGAACCCTTTTCCTTGGTCTCCTACTTGAAGCAGTGTTTGTTTTTCTCCTCAGCTGATTTTGGCCTCTGTGCTCTGCTCAGCCCTGAGCAGAGTAAACGGAGGTCAATGGTCGGCACCACCTGCTGGATGGCACCCGAGGTGGTGAGAGGAGAGCCCTACGGCCCCAAAGTGGACACCTGGTCCCTTGGCATCGTGGGAATTGAAATGGCCAAAGGAGAGGCTCCTTATCTTCGGGAAACCAGTGACAGGGTAAGGTGCAAATACGCTCAGTTAGCTGTGTCCTTCTGGTCCCTGTCTATTAGACAAAATCCCATTCCCACAGCTTGAAGTGCTTCCAGCAAGGCCCACTTCTAAAACCGTCCCTGGGACTCACATCAGCTGTCAAGGCTAGACCTGGTGCAGCTTGGAATAGCTGGGGCTGCACTGGCACCTTTCTTCCTTTGGGAGAGAAGGCTCATGTCTAACCATCTGCTAAGGCAAGAAATTGCCACTGTAGACTGCAGCTTAAAAGATGGGGTCTAGGTGAGCACTGAAGGCTATGGAAGAATCACGTAGAGTCTCCTGTTTCCTTTCACTTCAGGCTAACTACCTGATAGGCAAGCAAGGGGTACCAAATCTGCACCAGCTCAGGCTACCCCGTGGCTTGTGTGAATTTCTGGGCTGCTGCCTGCAGATGGATGTGGACAGGCGAGGCTCTGCCAAGGAACTTCTGCAGGTACAAGGCAAAGGGGCTGCAGGCCAAACAGCTGTTCCCTGTCAGGGTTTGCTCCTCGGCCAAACTCCAGGCAATCAGATGGGCCCCCACATAGTAATCTCTGCTCTGCATGCTTTTCAAATGGAAACCAAGTAGGATCCAAGACTGCTTGAGGTTAGAAGGGATCTGTGAATGTCATCTACTCCAAAGCCACGGCCCCTGGCAAGGACATCTTCAAGTAGATCAGATTGCTCAGAGTGCCATCCAACCTTGAATGTTGCCAGGCTTGGGGCTTCTCCCAGCTCTCTTGGCAGGCTGGGCCAGTGTTCCAGCATTCTCCTCATAAACAGCTTCTTCCTTAGAGCCAATGTGAATTGAGTGTCTTTTAGCTTCAAACCGTTGCCCCTTGTCCTCTTGCAATTGGCCCTGCTAAAAGAGATGTCCCCATCTTTCTTGGAAGGCCCTACAGCTATGGAAAGGTCTCCATGGGGCTTCCTCTTCTAAACAAGCTAAACAAGGCTAAACAAGCACAACTCTCACTGCTGTTCCTTAGAGGAGAATTCCCACCTTCTGGTAATTTCTGTGGCCCTCTTTTGCTCTCGGCTGGTGTATTCAGGTTTACCTGGTAGCAAAGGAACCAAAGTATTGCAATGCCAGGGACGGGGTTTGAGGAACACAATGAAAACAATCCCTGCCAAGCGGTTTTAGATTGGTCTGTGGGAAGGCGGGGGCTGTGGGGGAGCTCACTGGGAGCATCTGAGGGCACCCAGCTTGTCCCTCCTGTCGCACTCTTAGAGGTTTCTGCCAGGCAAACGGGGGCAGCTGTGCAGGATTTGTGCCAGCCCCATGTGCTGCCTGGCCCGGTCAAGTAGATGAGAATCGCTGTGGCTTTGCTGCCAGGTCTTGTGGCAGACAAGGAGCTGCTGACCGGGCCACTTCCTTGGCTGAGCCTGCTGTGAAGGAAGATGCCAGCCGGCACAGGATAGGGGGTGCATGCCGAGGCAGACGCTGCTCTTCCTGCAAGCCAGAGCTGAGCACATCTGTGCCCTGCTGCTTGTGTCCTTGCTCCTGGCTTGCTGCTGAAAACCTGCATGTCCAGCGGTTCTGAGAACAACATGTGGGATCAATAATTTTCAGAGCTCTTGGGAGTCTCTTGAGGAATGCCTTATGCCCCAGATCTCTCTTGGTCACTCAAATAGGCCATGTCTATAGCAAATAGGATCTTGAGTAGGTCTGTTGACTTTCCTAAAAAGAAAAAACCTTTGGACAGCAAGCAGCAATCCCACAGTGATATCAGGACCAAAATCCCAGCAAGTGACGCCACCTTGAGGAATGGACTAGTGCAGTTCTGGGCCATGTTTCCTGCAATAGCAGCATCCTGGACATGAAGGCAGATGTGCAGCTGGTGCCCTCAGTCCGATGTCTGTGTATTTCTGGGCACTAGAGGAATCCAGCCTGACCCTGTTCGGAACTCAGTTTGGAAAAGAATGGCTCCTTTTTCCTTTGTCTCTCTTAATTTGGTTTGTTTTGTTTCTTTTTCCCTTTGGGCAGCATCCATTTCTCCAATCAGCGGAGCCTCTCTTAAGCCTCTTCTGACAGGCTGATTGCTGTCATTCCTGCAGCAAGGAAATGCAGGAAGCAAAGGAGATGACAAGGACAACTTCAGCACTTGGAGAACAGAGCCTCTGAGAGCAGGTAGAAATCCTGAGGAGAGAGGGGCCAGGAAACAGGCAGCCATCAGAGCAGGAAAGCATGGTGGCATCTCCTTTTCTCCCAGCTGCTGACACTCCCTCTAACTTTTGGATTAGAACAGCATTGCTGGAGGGCACAAAGTCACTACTGATATGCACTTTTCAGTTGGGGGGTGGTGTGAGGCATGAAGCTTCCACTGATTCTTGGGGGAGATGGCTGGGACTTCATGTGGAAGTGTCTTTCTCCCCTCACCAGGAGCTGGAAGGGCAGCGTTTGGTGGCACAGCAGCTGCTGGCACAAGGGGCAAACCTCCTGGCAGAGGTAGAGAAGGAGCAGGAGAAAAGGCTGCTTGAGATGAAGCAAGAAGTTGCCACCATGCAAGCTGAACAAGAAGAGGTGCGAAGCAGAGCCAGTCAAAAGGCAAAGGCTGTGAAAAGAGAGCTTGTGTGTTGTTTTGGACTGCTCTGCGCTCCTTATGGGCACTGTTTCTCTGGACACTGTCTGTCTGGGTGGCATTGTCCCTTGGTAAACAGTGCTGGTGCCAAGAGGGCAAGGACCGGTCAGGTGAGAGGCTACCAGAGCACAGGTTTGAGGAAGGCAGCAATGGCGTTGCAGGGCCAGAGAATGGGAAGGCCAGAGCTTTGTCTCAGAAGGTGGGAGGTCCCACAGGAAGCCCCCTGCAGAGCCAGGCTAGAGCTGTGGGAGTGGGCTGCCAGTCAGGCTGCTGAGGAGGTGCCTGAAGCTGCTGAGTACGTCCTGTGCATCCTTTGTCTGATCGAGCAGTGTACTGTGTGGGTGCCTCAGCATGAACTGTAGCACATGTTCCTCCTCACTTGGTGCTGGACAGACATTTGGACTCCCTACAGAAGCCATTGTGGTGCTTGGAAGCTGGCAGGGAGCACTCGGGGCGTTCCTTTTGCCTTTGAGGCAAAAGGTGGGAGTGGGTGGGCTTTGCCTGAGCTTCCCTGTGCAGTAAAGACAAAAGCTGGGATTGTTTTGCAAGCAGCAGAAGGCTGCAACCTAGCCAATGACTCAGTGGAGGTGTGTGTGCTAGTCCAGCCAAACTGATGAGAACACTTGGCTTCCTAGATTCCCTTTAGACTCCTGACTGGTAACCAGTCATTGGAGACAAAATACTTCAGAGAAATTGCTTGGCTGTGGGGCTGGTTTAATGCTGGTGTTGTCTCTATGACTGTTTGTACTTCTGTTATTCCCTCTGCAGGCTGCATGGGCCCCGCCATCTAAATCCCCACGTGTTGTGGTTTGTTTCTAGAATGTTCTGCTTCCCCCATGTTATGGTGTTAATGGTTCTGCCTTTGTTCCCCTCCCTTCCACAGTTACTTGTCAATCTCCCAACCCCTGGGAGATTGGGAATGGGATGGTGAAACGTGCAGGCTAGCTGGCCAGCCCGCCTTCAGCCAAAGGGATGTTGCCATGCAGGACTTCCACTCCGCAGGAGGAAGAGGCAACTCTCTAGTTAGTGGCAAATTTGGGTTTTTTGAGCCCCCGGAGGGACCAAGTGCACCCAAGGGATCCAGGAATAAGAGAGCCTCGAGGGTGGGGAAACACTGGGTTTTAAAGGGAGTGGGAGGTAGGGGTGGTAACAACACACGAAGAAATCAGAGTCTGGGGAAGGGTGATACATAGGTGACAGACATAAAGGGACAAACTGAGGGAGGGGCTCCGGCCCCTGAACCAATCACCTGACGCCCTGGCTAGAAGGTTCTAGAGATGGAGGCAGGAGTGCCAGGTGACTGGCAGGCAGCCGGGGGTGGGGAATTAAAATGATACATCGGTAACTGGGGCAACCGGGGAGGGCTTGGGAGATTGACAAGTAACTGTGGAAAAAGGCAGAACCATTAACACCATAACATGGGGGAGAGAGAACATTCTAGAAACAAACCACAACACCCACTCTAAGAGCTTTTCAAATGAAAACGAAGGAAACGTGCAGCGAAGCAATGGAGGAAGCGGAAGAGATGATCAGGACCACTTCAGGATTACTTTCTGCAATGGCAGCTTGGAGCTGGATTCACAATAATAGTCCTACACACCCTCAAGCCTGTTGGAAGATTCCCTTCCTTGTCAGCCAGGGAATAAGGCTCTACATTCACTTCTGAATTGGCCATTCTTTCTTAAAGATGGAAAGTCCTTCCTAAGGGCATTCTGGTGTGGTTTGGAATTGGGAACAGTCTCCGTTCCTTTATCAGCTCCAACCTACCCTGCCTTTGGAATGCTGCCCATTGGCCAGTTTTTTGCCAGCTGAGGACTTTGGGATGAGGAAGAATATGCAAATGCATTTCCAGCCAAAAGCCAGTGAAGAGCAGGGCAGCCTGTGAGAGACAGTCTGAAGTTCCCCTCATTTGCCTCATGACTGTCTCAAGGACCGACTTTGGGATCCTGAGGAGCCTGATTGGAATCCTGGTCTGCGGTGCTGGATAAAGGCCAGAAATCCTGAGGCCCCTGAGCAGAGTTCTGGCCTGCCAAGCAATTGTTCACAGCTGTGTCTACAGTGACTGCTTCCAGCAGGGCCTGCCAGGGGGTGAGGCGCCCCATGTGCTTGCACCTGCTTGGCGACAATAGCCCAGGAATTTTCCCACCTCTTGGCCCAGTTGGACTTTTCTGGGGTAACCTTTGGTGGTCCAAAGAAGACCCCTCATCTGCTTTTCAACCACCGTGACAGACAGACTGAGATGGAAGAAGCCTCTCTCTCAAGGACTGAGACATGAGAAGCTCCCCCCTCCCAAGGACTGAGACTGAAAGCCCCAACACGGGGGAGCTGTGTGGGGGAGCCGACCTGACCACAGCAAGATATTTGCCTGCAAGTGTGGCCATTGGACCAAGAAGACATTGGTCCTCGCCTACTGCTGAGAACATGGACTACCTGTTACATCTATTCTTTATTGGATCTTTGTCCCCCTCAGCGGTTTCAATAGACTTTCTTCCAGATCTGTTTTCCCCCCCTCAGCAATGGACTATAACAGAATCTTGAGTTAACCAGAACCTTTGAGAGCTTCCCAACATGACTTGGTGAACTCCATCAGCTGGATTACAAGGACTTTGTCTTTCTACGTTTGCTAGCTATATCCCCTCTCTCTCTCTCTCTCTCTCCTCTTTTGTCTTTTTCCTCTCCCTTAATCCCTCTATGGCATTTGCTGTGCTCATTCAATAAAGGTGCATTTGTTTGGATTAATACTGAAATCCCCACTGTGTTGTGTTTTGCACTCTGAGATCAGGAAAACGAACCATCACAGCTCCCTGCTCGCGTGAGCGGATCATGACACAGCCAGAACATCCTGTGCAGATCCAGGCTTTCAGCTGTGCCCACGGATGCTTTTGGTTCCTGCTCGGTGTAGCCGGCACGTCTCCCCTGTGACTGCTCCCGCCTCCCAGGTGGCCGTGGCTAATAGGTATGAGGCTCTGAGAGTGCACCGAAGAAGGCAGGCACGTCTGCTGGCAGTGCAGGAGAGCAGAGAGAAAGTGCCTGGCAGGACCCTGGCCAGCACCCGCTGTACCTGCTCTTTGTCAACAGTACAGGACTGGTGGGTGATGCTGCACTTGAGGTTGTCTGGGGCTCAGCAATGATGGAAAGTCTGTGTGCTTGAGTGGCTTTGTCCCTCTTACTGTGCCTTCTGTTGTCCCTGTGCTCCGCGATGTCTGCCCAGGGCTGTGTAGCTGCGTGGCACAGCTTAAGTGCAGGAGAGCCTCATTTGTTTGCCTTTTGAGATGGCTGCTTGTCATCGATGGAGAGAGACAGGAAGACTGACTCGGTGATCAGAATCCGATTTTCTTGTGGGATACAAGCATTTATATACTATTTTAGGGAGACTAGTACTGTGTACTACAATGATTAGGTTGAAGTCACTTACACGAACTTATGCATATAACAGCATCTCTTGCTTGCATTATTTCATAGGATTTTCTTTTTCTGGTAAACCTGTCTAATTAAATCTTCTTGCTATCTAGATCTAATTTTCAAAGTTCCGTTTGCTTTTGCCAAGGCATTTTATCTATCAATTCTCTTATCCTAATAAGGTCCAAAGTACTCTCTGTCTTGTGCACCCCAATATCATATCTCCCCCTTCTGTGTCAACCAAAACCACTCCTTTAATGGTCTTATTAATTAATCTCTGCACACATTGAAGCAAGCAAGGTATCATGATTAATATAATTATTATCAAAATTACCACATACATACCCATCCTAAAAAGAATCTTTTAGTTAAAAACTCCAGCCACTAAAATCTCAGGCTTGATCTTTATAAACTAAAAACATTCCTGCTGGCAGCTGCATTACTGGATTTAGAAAGTCTGCCAGAAGTGTAATTGTACTGAAAGTTTAATTCTTATAGATAGGGTGATAGGGAGAAGCATTTTTAGACTGATTCCTTCCCATGTATTTAAAATGAACACAAAAATCCAATTTCACAGAACCCAGGAATTCTAATCCTTGGGGTTCCACCAATGGTGGTTCATGAGGTTAAGGGATCCAATTTGATGTGATTTGATCTGCTTTCAAAAAAAAAAAAAATAGTGTAAAGTTCTGGAGGAGCTATATTCCCCCGTTTTTTTTTGCTTTTTAATAACATGTGTGTTTCTCATGATGAACATAAGAAGGTAACATCAAAGCAAAACAGTATGTAACATAACGATAAACTTTTACTAAGTAAAAATTAATCAGATAATAGATACAATTATAGCACATGAGAAATAGAATGGTGTTTTAAAACAATACATGATCAATTTCTTGAATATTGTACCATTACTTAGAGTCTGTAGTAATCGGCAAGCTTTATTTTTTTAAAGTGAGGGCTTGAAAAATCATTCTCGGGTAAAATTTCTAAGTTCATCTTAAACGGAGGTTTAGCTGTTCTACGTCTAAATTTGGTAAGCCAAAATGACTTGAATATAATTTTCGTGCAGAAAATTTTCTCTACTAGTTAAAGCTAGGACTTGGCTAGGGTCACGGCTTTTAACCGGAAGAGTCTTTTTAATATATTTTAGAAACCTCTTAGTAGTTAGAAAAATAATAGATGTCTTATAAATAGTTCTAGAACAATAAGTGAAGGTTTGAAAAGTAGCTGTTTTTCTCATTTATCGTTAGTTAAATAGTTAGTTAATGGTACCATAGACAAATAGCAAATGAAAAAAGGAATGTTGGTTATAAAAAGACAGCAAATTCACATCACAAAATCAACACCATAATCAGGGTTACCTAATATATCAGTAAAAATGGTCTTAAGAAATTGAGGTTCTATTTCCCTAGACATATATGACATTAAAGCAAAAAAGTAAAAGAAGGCAATAAATAACTCATAACTAATTACAGTCCTAATATGGAATTATTTCTCATTCTTCAGTATTACTTATAAAAAATAAAATAGCAAAAACTGTTCTTATTTCTAGAGCAAAATATCTTATCTTGTAATTTAAAGGAGTAAATTTTGACAAAAATTCATTCAGACTTTATGTCCTTCACTTGTTATAGCAAAGGAATTATGTCTTATAACTCAAACAGGTATACTTCAACAAAACTTAAAATCAACTTCACTAAAACTTAACCTTAATAAAGTATCTCTAAAAGAACTTAAAGTTAACATTGCTCAGACTAAACAAAACTCAATCTTAACAAGAATTAACTTATTTAAACTCTATTATTACAAAAATGTTACTGAAAATTTGTCATATCACGGTTAAACATCAAAGTAAACAACATGCAAGTAAACAACTGTACTGAAAGCTTTACAATAAAATTACCTTGTTAGAACTATGGAGTAAAAAGCAAGCACCTAAAAAAGCCGACAGTGGAATTAAATCTCAAAAAATTACTACAGATAAAGTTCAAGATTGGTCTTGAATGTGAGCTAAAGAATCTTGAATTTATGACTTATCTAATTACTCTCAGTGAACCATGCAGTTTTGCTATGTTATTAATAGGTAAAAAGACACCACCTCTATACCAACACTAGAATTGTTCTAGTAACAACCCTGTTAAAAATCACAGATCACAAGTTAGAAGGTAAATCTCAACACTGGCTGGTGCCAGGCAGGTGGGGCTGCACCCCCTGCAGCAGCTTTTAAAGACTGCTTGTAGGATTGATGTAAGTTTGGCTTCGTAAGAGTAATGGCAGATAAACATTGAAGGCTAAACTAAAAGAGATTTAGTTCTATTGTTCTGAGCAGAAAAAGCTGCCCATTTTTTAAAAGGTTGCAGAGTTCTCAAGTTAAAGCAATTGCTGCCAAGTGTGAGTTGTAGCTATTTCTTGTTAATAATTGCATGTTGTAATCTCCTGTTAACAGTTTCCTTTTTAATAGTGCCTCGAGCCAGCCCGCCGCTGCCCCGGCGGGGGCCCCACCTTTCGGCGTGGGCCCGCCCGTGCCGGGGGTGACCCCGGGGAGCGGGGGGGGCGCTCCCGCCTCGGCGCGGGTCGCGGTCGTGCCGGGGGTACCGGCCCGGGTCGCCGTGTCCCGCGGGAGCAGCTGCTGGACGGCTCCCTTAGCCGAGCGTCGCCCTGCTGCTCCCTGGAAGAGGGCACCCAGACGCTGGAGGGGAAGGGACATCGAGTCGGCATTCAAATGACCTCATTTCCTGCATGCAACGGGATGGACCCCTCACGAAACAAAGCCAAAAACCCCTAAAACAACGAGCCAACACAAAATTGACGAATCAAAGTGATGACTAGACGTGAGGATAGAATCCAGTGTCCACCAAGGCCTTTTTACCCATCACCCTAATCTCAAAGATGTCAGCTACACACAAGACCTCAAATGTTGAAGTAAAAAGCAGCAGATTTCCTTATGTTGTCTTGAGGATGGAACTTCTAGCTCTAGTCTGCAGATCAGTGGACGAAGTTGCACTCTTCCTCCTTTTGTGAGTCGCTCCTGGGAACGCTAGTGTTATGAGCATGGACCCACCCAGAGGTTCTCCCCACCAGAGCTGATCAGTTTTAATAAAGGCATCAAGGAGGAGGAAGGTCCCCTGCCTGTGTTTATTTCAATACAGTACTAAACACTGTACCAAAAAATGATTAACAAATACATTGTTAAAAAAAAGGCAAGTAACTGGAAAACTGACCAGGGCTAGGTGTCCTTCAGGGCTTTAGATCTGTACGAACTGTGGCTTTTGATAGCTGGGCTGCTCCTTCCAATACTTGAAAGTGCCTGGGGCACTTCAGCTGGGGACCATTGTGGGGGTGTCGAGTGTCCCAAATGACTCGTGTACAAAATTGAAATGCATCAAAATTCTCCACTCTGTTAAAAAATATTTCCCCCACAAAACCAGGGACACAGACATCACAAAAAGTTTAACTGTGGCAATCAGGCCCTGTTATTTGCACCAAGTGTTGGTTTTCCAGGCTTTCGCTCCTTCCATCCACGCCGGAGAGTCCCCGAGTCGTTAATCGCCGCTCATTGGGCTATTGGCTGCTTCAGATAACAGTCACACCGGCTCCTGTATCAATGAGTCCTGTTAGGAGTGTCTCTGCCTTTCAGAGTCCCATTGCATTGGCATGTTGGACGCTCAGAGGTAATATTTTGTGTCCATAAAATCTGTGGCACCCCTGTGGAACTGAACCCCTCCTCCCTTTATTCATCTATCAGGGGTGCAGGCAGGGGTGCTGCAGGAAAGGCTATAAGTTGAGCTATATTGCTCCCGGCCGGGACTACACAGGGCGGATGGGGGGTCCAAGCCATGATCTTTATTTCCCCAAGGGAATCAGAGTCTATAGCTCCAGGGAGAACAAACAACCCTGTTATCCAGGTGGAAGATCTGCCTATAATCAAAGCATGCATATTCTGTCCTGGCGGTCCGAAAACTCCTGTGGGAAGCAAACGGACAGATGAATCAAGCAATGTTACTGTGTCGGAGGTTGCCGGGTCCATTCCTGCGCTGCCTGGGGTGGCTGGTTGTAAGTCAGCGACAATTGCTCGGCGGGCGAGGGCAGGGCCGATTGGAAGTTCATGGTTGCTCCCAGCTGCTGCGTCGGCTGCGGAATTTGCATCCTCGCGCATCGCCGTCCTGTGCTGCGAGAGAAGTTTCCCTGCAAAGGCTGGCCATTGTGGTGGAACTTGGAGCGACATATATTAGCAAAGCGAGGGCCTTTCCAGCAGCAAGGGCGTACACCCGGAGCTTTAGGTTTTTGCGTTTTTGGCAGTTTCTCCAGATTTGCCCATATCTCTCGCAGCCAAAACAAGCCACCTGTTTCCCAGGGGTTAGTTTCACGGTGGCAAAAGCGTTCGCTATGCCTTGCCCCACGGCTTGATATGTGACTGCTGTGGTGTGTTTTAATGTCCCCAAGCGGTGGCACGCTTGTATCATTTGGAGTAAAGTGGGTTCAGGTTCAGGGGGTAAAGATTTTAAAAGCTGCTTACAGTCCAGGTTGGTGTTCTCGACGGCCAGTTTGAGGAGTATAATCTCCCTGGCTTGCTCGCTATTGATTTGTCTCTCCAATGTTTGTGTCAATTTGTCCACAAACTGCAAGTAAGGCTCTTGCGGACCTTGTTTGATATTCATGAAGGACTGTTGCGTAGTTTTGGCATCAGGAACCTTTAGGAATGCCAGGTGAGCTGCCCTAATATCCTGTAGGGCTTCTCTCAGTAAGGTGCCTTGGCCATTAGGCTTGGTATGCGCCCCCTCCCCCACAAGGTGGTCAATAGTTAAGGCAGCCAGGGCTTGGTTTGCATGCCATGCATACATTGCAATTAAATTTTCCAGCCCTTTTTTCCATTGTGGCATAAATATAGCATATTGTGTTGGTGTGAGCAACAGATTTGCCAAAAACTTACCATCGTGAGGAGTCATGAGGTGAGTAGTAAAGCTTGCTCTTAATAAATTACTAAAGTAGGGGGACCCCAGTCCATATTCCTGCGCAGCGGTACGTATGGCGCAGTTCCTTAACTTCCGAGTGATCTAGAGGCTCTCATTGTGGATTTTCCCCCTTCAGGCCGAATTGCACAAGGGCCACAAAGATTTCTGCAGTAGTGTCAAGGTCTCTGTCCTTAAGGGCTTTCCTTTTTATCTGTAACCAATTGTTACACGTATCCAAAGGGAGTAAGCTCGCATCTTTTTCAGGGCCAGGGTTGAAAGAGTCCAGCTCCCCTTCACTGCTAGAGTCAGTGTCTGCTGCATAAGCCATAAGTGTGCGGCGGCTCTGGGATGGCTGGCAGTGTGGCGGTGGGACTGGGGGTGGCGACCGGGCTCTATCCCTGGCACTCGCTGGGGAGGGCATGCAGACGGGAGATGGAGAGTGGGACCTGGGCAGGTTTCAATCCGGCTGGGGCCGTCTCAGGGTAGCCTCACAGGCTGTAGCCTCACAGTCTTCCCCGCAGCCTCCCACTTTTTTTAATTGCGCCCATGACTGCCTTCCAAGCAGGAAGCATTCGGAGCTCTGGCTCGTGGCCAGGCAGTGTCGCGAGGTCATAGAGCTTTACTCCGACCTTGTCCCGGAAGCGGAGACTAAATACAGAAGAAGGGGTAGCGTCGGGGACCATGTGTGACACCCATCATAAAATGACTTAAGGTCGTGCTTTGGGATGGGGGAGCCACGCCTGCCCAGAAGGGCAAGCACGGTTTCATAGACGTCTCTCTCTTTGAACATTTCCTTTCCCATTCCTTTAGTTCCCCTGGCTCACCTGTCAAAGCGCAGCAGACAGGGATTGCAGGCCCAAACGCGGTTCTCTAACCGTCACCATCAGTTCCAGGGGCTCGCCGACTCCCCGCCTGTCAGGCAGATTCATTTCCTCACACAGGGCACCAATTGTCGGCGATGGAGATAGACAGGGAGACTGACTCGGTGATCAGAATCCGATTTTCTTGTGGGATACGAGCACTTATATACTATTTTAGGGAGACTAGTAATGTATACTACAATGATTAGGTTGAAATCACATACACAAACTTATTCATGTAACACCACCTCGTGCTTACGTTGTTTAATAGGATTTTCTTTTTCTGGTAAAGCTGTCTAATTAAATCTTCTTGCTATCTAGATCTAATTTTCAAAGTTCCGTTTGCTTTTGCCAAGGCATTTTATCTATCAATTCTCCTATGCTAATAAGGTCCAAAGTACTCTCTGTCTCATGCACCCCAATATTCCACTGCAGCTTTGGACTGTTCCAAAGGGGTCTACTTGGCGTTTGTCATCTGCAGGCCATTGCAGAGCAGTGGGCCACAGGCTGCTGCCAGAGCTCCAACACAACACAAGTGTGGCAGCCCAAGAATCAGTGCACGGATCTTCCGGATGTTCGGAGACATTCAGTTGCCAGAGAAACAGCAAGCAGGACCAGATGAGCTTTGCATCTCCCTGCCACAAAACGAGGTCAGCCTGCAAATGGAGTCAGAGCAAAGGTAAGCATGTACCCGCATTCTAAAGAAGGAACTGCAGCCTACAAGAGTCCTGGAAATTTATTCTCTTTGCTTCTTTTGCCCCCTAAATCTCATTGAAGAAGTTAGGCTTTTCAGAACCAGCTAGGATGCCACCTAGAAGAAGCAGACTTGCTTTCAGTCAAAGCTTTTGAGACCAAAAGTCTGGTTTGCTTGGGTTTTCCTTGGATGCCACTTGGGTTGGCGCATTTTCTGAGTTCCCCTGGGATGCCTTGAGCACTGCCTTATGGGCTGGGAGGACATTTTCTGCTGCTTTATGAATGAGGAGAACTTCCCAGGCTTTTCTTTCGCATTAGCTGTACAGAAGGTTGCCTTGCTGGGCACAAGAAAGCCACAGAGCAGCTGCTATTGTGAGGTCAAGGGAGCGGTGCAACAGTGCTGTCAGCCCAGCGTTGTCCCAGTGCGCGCAAGGCCTGGTCATCCAGAGCAGCTCTTCCGCTCGCTCCCTGCAGGAGGATCCTCGTGCGCAAGGAGTTCTCAGCGGATGGCCTGCACCCCGAGAGGAGTCTTGGCTTTCCCTTGGGTGGCATTCAGCGTGCAAACCCACGCAGCACTGCCAAAATGATCAGGCAAGTCTGTGCCATGGTTTGCACTGTCTTTTCTGTTGTCTATTCCGGCTACTACCTGACCCAGCTGACTCGTAAGTAAAGGTTTCTCCTGGGGCTGGCATCGCCCAGCTTTTGCTTCACTCTGCTCTTGATGCCGCACTAGTGACCCAGTTTATTTGGGAACAAAATGGCCATGAAGATGCCACCGCTTTGGTCAATGTCCTGCCAGCAGCATCAGCTAAAAAGGGGGCATCTGTACTGGGTGGCAGGTGCAGAGTATTTGCAGTGCAACCTGCAGTGGTTGCCTTCCCTCCCCGGGAGAGTGCGTGGCAGCGGAGTCCGTCATTTCCTCAGCTTGCTGCTTCAAGCAAGACGAACTGCAAATTGCAGACTCTGAGGAGAAATTTGTAGAAGTACTTCTACCAACTCAGTGGTTCTCTCCAGGAGTGAAGGAAAGCGCCTTTTGCTCCAACATTGCCCCTTAGAGGCCTTGGCTGCGTGACTTGACCCTTTGATGCTGTGCCAAGACTGCGATTCCCTTGGCGATGCAGCACAAACTCCAATGCATGGAGGGTTTGCTGCTGAGCCCAGCAGCTGTTCCTGGGCTGCTTCAGCAGGGAGCTGCCGCAGCCCAGGGGCCCTTTATGGAAGCTTTGCTGGGCTATCATCTTCAGCCAACGAATGGGAATTAGGGCATGCCATTTAAAAGAATAGAGATCTAAAATGCAGGAAAGAGAAGAGGAAAATGCTGCTTGAGCTGTTGGGCACAACAGGAGCTCCAACTTTTGAAGAGCAACGGGCATTTCCACCACCGTGTTTCTATTTCTCTCTTGGCAAAAGAGGCCCAAATGTAGACAGAGCCTACTATAGCGCCCTTGTGGTTCTCTTGCTTGCTGTGGGAAAGAGCTGTTGCTCCTGGAGGCATGTTGGCAAAGTGGCTCTGTGTTGGGACTGCCTCGTGCTGTGAAAGTCGCCAGCACGGGCACTTTTCTAAGGGCCTCTGGTAACTTTTGCCTTGCTCGCTGCAGGTCACCTGACACGTGGGTGGAGACAAGCCAGTCCTTTGGTGAGTGGCAAAGGAAGCTGAGAGGTTGCTGGCGTGTGAGAATTGTGCAGCAATTCTGCCAGCTTGGCCTGTTGCAGTTGAGTGTGGAGTGCCAGCGTGGGAGGCTGAAAGAAAGGCCAACTGCCCGGTGGCATCAGCAGTAGCAAAGGGAGCCCTGGCTGTTTGCTGATTTTCCGGTGAAGAGCCTTTCAAGAGACGAAAGGCAAACGGGACGGCTCCAAAGCGTCTTTCTGCTTGTAGCCAGCAGGGAAGCTCAAATGCACAGCAAGATGGAGTAGCACCTCATGCAGCCATCTTCCTCGAGTTTTTGCGACTCAGAGTCCCACGTGTATCAAAGTCTATGATTTCCCCTACTTCTGGGTCCTTTCCCAGCTCAATAGAAAGCAGCTCCTAAGGGATTGGCTTTTGTCCATCTCTCACTTCTGTCTGTCTGCAGGGCTCAACAGCTGGCTCAGCCGCTCCTCCAGCTGCCTCTGTCATTGAGGAAGAGGCTGAAGAGGAGCAAAGGAACATCAAGCCTCCAGCTGCTGTCCCTCCACAGCCTGAACACGCAGAGCCGGTAAGTGGCAGCTGAGCTTGGCACTGCCTTTGGTGCAGGGCCAGGCTTCCCGTTTTGGAGCAGCCCTTGTTGCTCGTGGCTGAAGATGCTGGGGGCGGTGTGCCTGCCATGACGTAGTGCTGCTTGAGGAGGGCCTAAGAAGTGCTGGCCAGTGGGTTCTGAAGTTTGACATTTAAGCTGGGATGCTGAGAGGGCCCGAGAATGTCTCTTGGGATCAGACAAGAGGCAGCATTCCATGATTCCCAGCGTAGGAGTCAGCCCCTTGTGCCCACTGTCAGTGCAGGCTGCCCGTGGTCGGTAAGCAGACGGAGCGGCCCAGAGACGCAGCTGACAGCCTTGCAGGGGATCACACTGGGCCCTGGAAGGGACCTGCCCTCTCCTAATGGACTAATTAGCTTCAGGCTGTGCTTCACTTCCAGCCGGTCAAAGCAGAGTTTGGAGAGGAGAATCCTCGTCAGCCCTGCGTTGTGAAAGGCGGGTGGGTCTGGGCGGGGCTGGAAGGTGGCTCCAAAGGGCCGCTCCCTAAAGGCTGTCATAGAGAGGGGAAATCCGTGAAACAGATCAGAGAAGGGACACGCTGCGGGCTTCTGAGTGGACCGTTGCATGCAAGCTGCAGGGTGATTTCATTGCCCAGGAAAAGACAGGAGGAGGAAAGCAACAAGGCTCTAGGGCCATGCTCTGATCTCTTGCTGGATCTTGGCAGCCTCAGTGATACCTTGTTGCCAGTGTCTAGCAGAAAAGCTGCAATCGTGGAGCATGGAAGTGTCCCTGAGGGGCTGGATCCAAGTAGCCTTTGGGCTTTTCCCAAAGTTGCCTTTGAGAAGGGGACATGGGAAACGCCCTAGCTGGAGAGGCCCGGCGGTGGCTGACAGCACCTTCCCAAGGCCTTGCTTTTGCCGTGCGTTCCACAGGGCATCTGTGCCAGCCACCCTTCTGACGGGCAATCCTTTCTTGTCCCAGCTCAAGACGGGCTCTGCAATTCAACCTGGTGCCGCTGGACCAGCATGGCCTGCAGCAGCCAGCTCGCCCCCCGCTGCTGGCACTTCCTGCAGCAGCGCAGCCCAGCAGCTCGAGATGAGGGAGGAGCAGGGCCTGAAGACACTGAGTACGTCTCGTACATTTCTTGTCTGCCAGAGCAGTGTGTTGTGTGCGTGTCTGGGTGTAGGCTGCGCCAGAAGTTGCCCCTCGGTCTCAAAGGCACTTAGGCCCCTCTGCAGAAGCTGTTGTTGTGCTTTGAGGCAGTGCGGCAGCGCTCAGGGAGTTCCTGCTGCCTATGAGAGCGGCTGGGCCTGGCTTGGCTCTGCCTAGGCTGCCTACTGTGCCAAAGACAAAAGCTGAGCATTTTCTGCTTCAGCAGAAGGCTGGCACCAAGCAAGTGACTAGGCCCCAGGGAGCTCTTCTGACCCCAGCCGTTTTCTGGCTATCCTTCTTACTCCTACTCTGGATCAGACATTTTGTGCCCCTGGCAGTGGACCTGCCAGTGATTCTGGACACTTGGATCCCAAGTGCTCTGGGGATGCCCGGAGGCAGACGAGGAGACCAGGACGTCGGTGCAGAGGCCGGGTCTGGCGCTGAGTGCAGAAGGCGGCTGGTCAGGGACAGCCCAGGAGCTGATCCTGCAGCTGCTGCTCCAGCGCTGCTCCAGCAGCGTTCCAGCAAGGGCCGCAGGAGCAGGAGACAACGACAGTTGCTATGGGCACAGCCCAACATTCCATCTAGAACCCCAGGGGAGCCATGGGACAGAAAGAGGCATGGGCCGCCTCTGGCCCTTGTACTTCTTCTGCTGCAAGTTTGCTCTGAGAAGCTTCCCATGGGGCCTTTTCTCCTCAGTCGTCTGATGAGACGGGCAAAAGCAGTGCAGGGACAGCCCTGGGTCTTCCCGGTGCTTCTCTGCAAGGTGTCTCCAGCTGAACGTGCACAGGAGCCTGCCTCTGTGCAAGGGCCCAGACCTCATCTCCTGCCCTGGAGAACCAGAAGGGCTCCTCCCACTGGCTCTCCTCCAGCTCTGAGAGGAGCTGGAATTTGCAAGTTGTCCAGCGCAGAGCCAACTCCAGAGCTTCCTCTCAAAGTGGAGCCATTCATCCTGCCCCCTTTCTCAAGTCTCCTTTTGCTGCCCAATAATGTCACTGCATGTTTTCCCTCCTTTGGGCCTCTGAGCTGGTCTCTCACCTCATCACTCCTCCCTTGAAACTTGGAGAAACAGGATGTTTTTCAGGGCAACTGATGGGGACACACACACACACACAGGGACAGCACACGGGCATTTCTCTAGCAAACATTCATGCAGAATTTCTATAGCCCTCTTCCAGCTCCCTTGGAGAAGCTCGGTGTTTGTCCCCAAAAGACTCTGCCATTCCTCTAAGAAAGCAACACTAACAGAATTCCCTTTCCACACTGCTGGCCTTCACATTGGTTTTAATGCCTAGATCCCAGATATGACAAAACCCAGGCAGCTTTGCTGCTTTCCTGCCTGTCGTTAAGGAAAAGCAAATCTTGCTTCAGTCCCAATCTTGCTTCCTTCCCAGCCTGCACGTTAGCCACTGGCCAGCAAACTGAGGGGGCAGCTGGAACAAGTCCCACTGCAAGGCAGATACTTTGTAGCATCCAAAGCCCACCTGCACCGCCTCCATCAGACAAGGGCAAGCTTCCCTCAGCTTCCCAGAAGCAGCCTGGCAATTGCCCCCTCCCTCGCCCCCTCTCCACCCTCCACAGCCCCTGCCACCAAAGCCTTGCTAGGCAGGGCCATTTGCTGGCCTCGAAGAAAGAGTGCCTTTGATTCTTCTTTGGCGCAAGTGCCCGAGCTGTGAGAAGTCAGAGGATAATGATCACACCCGCTCTGCTTTAGCTAAGGAGATTGCTGGAGGCCCAGAGCGGGACACTGGTCCTTTCGAGAGAAACTGAAACTGAACTAGCCATGCCTTTGTGGCGCATGCCGATAGGAATTGGATAGAATCGGAGGGCTTAGAAACGTCCTCCAAGGTGGTCAGCTCCATCAGTCCCCCAAAATGAAACAAAGTTATGTTACTGGGCTCCAAAAAGGACTAAAGCCGCTGCTTTTATGCCAGAAAATATGGTGAGACCAGACCACTCATCTAGATCCAATTCCGTGAATTAAACAAAGCCTCCCTTTCCACTCCCAGCTGAGATGTTGAGGAATCAAAGGCAGACGCCCCAGCCTTATTTCACTGGCAGTAAAGGAGACACACCTCAGTAAGTCCTGCCAGCTGAGCAAGGGGCTGGGCCCGGGGAAGGTGGCGCCTTGTGGTGGTGCGTGGTGTAGCGTTGTTTCAATTTAGTCTGGCTCGTCCTGAAAGGCTCCCCCCTTCTCCCTGGAAATCCCCAAGTTCTAGTCGTTATTTGTCCATCACGTTTCCCCTCCCCTACCCATCAAATGTGCCCTGTTGTCCCCACCCCTGCCCCTTTGTCCATCACTCGGCAGCCCTGCCTCTCCTTCTAGAACCTTCTCCCCAGGGTGTCGAGTGATTGGGCAAGGGCGGGGACCCCTCCCCAGTTTTTTGCCGATTTGTCAGTTTCATGTGTTCATCAAACTATGTATCTGTTCTCTCGTACCCTCATTGGCTGTCGTGTTGCCCCTCCCAAAGCCCTCCCCCTTCCCTTATAAGCTGTTGCTTGCCCTCAGTTCGAGGCTCAGTCCTTCTTCCTTCACCCTGCTTGTCTCCCCGACCGACCTTCCTTCAATAAACCTGCCAACCCTTCCCGAAGGCTGAGTCCCTCTTTCCTTGCCTGTGCCTCCCTGCGTTTGCCGCCCTCCTTCGCTCTCGTCCCGTGGATCTCTTCAGGACCCATAGGCGCGATAGGAGCTTCGGACTCCTCAAGCGCCCCTCCATTGCTGATCGGGGCTGAACGTGAGCCGGGCAATCTCACCATCTCAGCACCGCAGCAGTTTGGCGCCCAACGCGTGGCGTGAAGACCTCTGCATCTGAGGCAGTCTGCGGATCCTGGAACACCGTTCGGAGGACTGTATCTCGGAGCAGGAGTCCCACGACGCGCGGGTTGGATTGTTTTAATCCTCTGGGCGACTCACCGCTCTCCGTGTAGCACGCCCTCGTTTCGGGAGGCGCGGTGCTCCGGAGAGAAGAAGGCGACACCCTCCCAGTGCACCCTAAAGAGGCCGCCTTCGGCACAGGCAGCTCCCGCTAGCAGCAGCCTTGTTTCGTTCCCCCTGACTGGTGAGTCTCTCGGCTGTGTTGTACAGCCCACCACCTGACCCCACGGAAAACCTGGCGTAGGCATCCCGGTCCTCTCCTCGGCCAGTGGGAGGGGGAGGTCAGGGTCAGTGGGGACCCCGCTTAGTTTTATTTCAGATTCTTTTCGCTTTCCCTGTTGCTAGTGGTAGAGCGAGTGGCTGACCCCTGCGTGTTCTATCAGCAATTATGGGTGCTAAACTGTCGGCCACTCAGAAAGGGGCTTTCTACCAAGTTTTGGGTACCCTGGGGGGTGGGAATTGTAAGTTTAATAAAAGGGAAGTTAAAAGTTTAGTCCGCTGGCTGACCCATACCTACCCCGATTTAAATGCCGAGTCAGTCTTGGATCCCAGATTCCTGAGGCGGGTCCAATCCCGCCTTCAGAGAGAGATTCAAGCTGGCAGCAAATCCTTTCAGAGCCATTTTTGTTTAATATCCCTTTTGATTTCTGCCCTCGCTGTTAAACCCTCTTCCCGGACCCAGCCAGCGGACCCCCAGTTATACCCCAGTTCTCCCCGTCCCCATGCACCTGCCCTTCATTCCTCGCGCCCTCCCTTCCGAACCGAGTCCCTGCGGGGAGCAGCCCGCGACAGCCCCGCGCCAGGGAGTCACCCGTCCCTGAGTTCCTCGCGGGCGACCCGGTCCCCGAGCCTCCGGAGGTCTGGCCAACCTCCGGAGGAGACTGTCCCTGTTCCCTCTTCCCGCACCCCCTCGACCCCAGTTGTTAAACCCAAAGTTCGGTTCAACTCTCCGCAGTCCCCTCGCCAAGATGGCGTCAAATCATCTCAAAATGGAGGGGACCGCGTGTTCAATCCTAAAAAACCCCCTTCCCCTTCCCAGAGTTCCCCCACTCCTTCCCGAGCCCCTCCCCAAATCCCTCCCCTTCCTCCCTCGCGGGTTCCTCCCACGCCCCCTCCCCTTCCCCCTCCCCCTTCTCCTCCCCCTCCTCCTCCGCCCCCTGCTCCTGAAACTCCTCCCCCTCCTCCCCCGCCTTCACCCCCTGCAACTCCTTACCCTTCCCCTCCTCTCCCACCACCCCCCGCCTCCGCAACGACGTCAATGGGCCCCTCCCATAAGGGGAGGCACTTTGCTGCAGAACCCTCCCTCCAGTTCCCACGCCGGGACCCTCCCTCTCCCGCTTCCGGTTCCCACGCCCTCCCTTCCGGTTCCCACGCTCTGGGGGCTAGCGGGGAGAGAGTCCCGAGCCGGAGACCGGAGCTGTCTGCAGTCCCATCAGCAGCCCCGGTCGTTTTTCATCCCGCGGGAGATGGGACAGCCCTGGCTCAATGGGTCCCCTTCTCTCATTCGTCCATGAAGGAGCTGTGCAAAGCACAGAAAGAGTTCGGGAGGCACTCCGAATATTTTCGGGGACTCCTTCAGGCCGTCCTGGCGGAGTCGGTCATTACACCTGCCGACCTCCGCCGAATCTTCCGCTGCCTCCTTAATTCCACCGAGCAAGTGCTCTGGGAGGCAGCGTGGAGAAAGGAAGCCTTGAGGGTGCTCCCGTCCCTATGGGATTCCCCGAACTCCCGGACGAGTGTAGACGGAGAGGTCATTTCCATTGACCATATGCTTGGGACGGGGAACTGGAGTGACGGAGCAACCCAAGCCAGAGCAATACCCGTAGAGGTCCTGCAGCAAACTGCCCGGGCGGCCGAGAAGGCCTTCTTGGGGTTGCGAGCGGCCGCACCCCAGGTCCCATATGCCAAGGTCCTGCAGGGTGCCGAGGAACCATTCCTCGAGTTTGTGGAGCGGCTCCGAAAATCCATTAACTATCAAGTTGAAGGAGAACACTTGCAGGCCGAGCTGTTAAAAGAGATGGCATTCCTCAATGCCAACTCGGCTTGCAAAGATGTGATCAACAGTCTCCCTCTGGAGCCAGCTCCCACCCTGCGGGACATGCTTTTGGTGTGTGGGAAAAAGGTATTAGTCCCATCAGGTACCGGACCACCACCTGCCGCAGCCGCCCGCCTGAGGACACCTTTCCGTCCTGCCGCCGCCGCCGTCGAGGAGCCCCCATCCACCACCGACGTCTGTCCCACTACCGCGCAGCCGCTGCCAACAACGTCGACCCCGGTGCCCAAGCCTCCAGCCACACCGTGTCACCTGTGTGGGAAGCTGGGGCACTGGATGCCCGCATGTCCCCTCAAACAGCAATTTTATGAGTTTAGAAAGTCCGTGCAGGGGACCCACGGGCAAATGATTCAAAAAAACTAATGAAACAGCGCAGCGGCCCCCTGCGCCAGGACACAAATGCGGAGGCCTGTTCACACCATCCGTCCTGGCGGGAGAAGAGGGAGAACAGTGAAATAATGCCTCCAACTGGACTTGACTTTCATGCCGGACTGACACAAACACCACCCATTAATACTCATGCTCTTTCATCCTGTGTTTCCTCCCGTAGGTTACAGCTTGCGGAACCATTACATCTCCGTTCCGCCGGTTTCCACCACGTTGCTGTCCTCCCGGAGGGTCTGACAAACTGGGAACGTCAAAGCCACAGTCTCCTCGTCCTAGGCGACACAAAGGCGACCCCACCAGAAGTGAGTGTTGTCCCGAGCCTGCTTCCCGCTGGCTCGGAACAAATCTCACTCATGCTGCATTGTGTCCACCCCCCGCTCTTTTTACCTAAGGGGCAAATAATAGCCCAATTCTTCATCGTGTCACAACCGTCTGCTGTTTCCGCTTTACCACCTCCGGAACTTCAATCAGCAACCCAGGCTCCAGACATACCTACAGTAGCCTGGGCTCAAGCTCTTGGGCACGAAAAGCCCAAACTTATTTGCAAATTAAAAAAGGGGGGAGAGCAAGTCGCTCTACGCGGCTTGCTGGACACAGGGGCAGACGTCACGGTCATTCCCTCTCGGGATTGGCCGTCGCGTTGGGAATTGCAAAGCGTCCCTGGCCACATCAGAGGTGTAGGAGGGCTTCAATTGGCAAAGCAATCGAAGAGCATCGTACAAATTACGGGGCCCGACGGACAATTGGCTTCTGTTCGTCCGTTTGTTTTAGATTATACGGAACCCCTGTGGGGGAGGGATCTCTTGGCCCAGTGGGGAGCCCGAATTGACTTACCAGTGGCTCCCCAGGTTTTTCGGGCAGCGACCACTGCTGAGCGCCCCACCTGGAAGCTGGATTGGCTTTCGGATGAACCAGTACAGGTGGCGCAGTGGCCGCTAAACAAACAAAAATTAGCGGCGCTCAACGAGCTCGTGCAGGAACAACTACAGAAAGGGCATTTAGTAGAGTCCATGTCGCCTTGGAACTCTCCCATCTTTGTCATCAAAAAGCCCAACAAAGACAAATGGCGACTCCTGCATGACCTCCGTCAAATCAATGCAGTTATCAAGGATATGGGACCCCTCCAACCAGGGACGCCGTCCCCTGCGATGCTCCCTAAAGAATGGAATTTGGCAATTGTTGATATAAAAGACTGTTTTTTCCAAATTCCCCTACACCCTGATGACGCGCCGCGCTTCGCCTTCACGGTTCCATCCATTAACCGTGAAGCCCCAGGCAAGCGCTACCATTGGACAGTATTGCCACAAGGCATGAAGAACAGCCCGGTGATCTGCCAATGGTACGTCGCTTCCCTGCTGACCCCTGTTCGTGCAGCTGTAGAGTCAGCCGTCATCCATCATTATATGGATGACATTTTGATTTGTGCGCCAGACGACGACCTGTTGGCTCATGCGCTTGACCTGACAACCACAGCGTTGGTTGCTGCAGGGTTTGAGCTGGCGCAGGAAAAGATTCAAAAGATGCCACCCTGGCGGTACCTCGGCCTTGAAATTACCAAGCGGACCATTGTTCCGCAAAAATTGGCAATAAAAAATAATATCCAAGGCCTAGCAGATGCCCACCAACTGTGTGGTTCTTTAAATTGGGTGAGACCTTGGCTAGGTATTCCCACGGAAGACCTAGCCCCTCTCTTCAATTTGTTGAAGGGGGGAGAGGAGCTGAGTTCTCCCAGGACCCTCACCCCGGAGGCCAAAACCGCTCTGGAGAAAATTCAGAGTTTAATCTCGGCCAGGCAGGCCCACCGGTACCAACCGGGCCTGCCATTCCGTTTCATCGTTTTGGGAAAACTGCCACACCTTCACGGCATGCTCTTCCAGTGGGACGGAGTCATCGGGAAGAGCAAGGACCGCGGGGCGAAGGACCCTCTCTTGATCATAGAGTGGGTATTCCTGAGCCACCATAGGTCCAAAAGAATGACATCGCCACTGGAGCTGGTGGCTGACCTGATCCGGAAAGCGAGATCACGGATCAGGGAGCTGGCAGGTGAAGACTTGACGTGCATTCATCTTCCCATCAAATTCGGCACGGGCCACCTCAAATTAGCAATGTTTGAGAACGTCCTTCAGACGAACGAACTTTTACAACTAGCTCTGGACAGCTACACGGGCCAAATTACGATAGATCGGCCGGCCCACAAATTGTTTAATCAAGAATTTGTTTTCACCATCAAGTCAGTACAGAGCAAGAGACCCCTCGATGCCCTGACCGTTTTCACTGACGCATCTGGAGCATCCCACAAGTCAGTGATGACTTGGCGGGACCCTCAAACTCAGCGGTGGGAGGCAGACATCTCTGTGGTAGAAGGATCGCCACAAGTGGCTGAGTTAGATGCAGTCGTCCGAGCTTTTGAGAGGTTCTCTGAGCCCTTCAATTTAGTAACTGATTCGGCATATGTAGCCGGGGTAGTGTCCAGAGCGGAGGGAGCAATCCTCCAGGACGTTTCGAACGTTCGCCTCTTCGAGCTACTCTCCAAACTTGTAAATTTAGTCTCCCACCGAGAGCAGCCCTTCTACGTAATGCACATTAGGTCACACACCGATTTGCCGGGGTTCATTGCGGAGGGCAATAGGCGCGCTGATGCCCTTGCCGCTCCTGTTCAAGTGGCCCCGCTCCCTGATCGCTTCGGTCAAGCCAAACTAAGCCACCAGCTGTTCCACCAAAACGCGCCTGGCCTTGTTCGCCAGTTCAACCTAACGCGTGAACAAGCCAAAGCTATCGTAGCGACATGTCCCCAGTGCCAGTCCCACCAGCTTCCATCATTGGGCCTGGGGACAAATCCTAGAGGACTTTCAAGCTGTGAGGTGTGGCAAACAGACGTCACTCATGTTCCCTCCTTTGGCCGGTTGAACTTTGTTCATGTCTCGATAGACACTTTCTCCGGCGCGGTATTCGCCTCCGCCCACACGGGAGAAAGGGCAGCGGATGTCGAAAAACACCTACTTCAGGCATTTGCTGTCCTGGGCATCCCTAGGCTGCTCAAAACTGATAATGGGCCTGCGTACAAGTCCAGGGAACTGCGCCAGTTCCTGCAGCAATGGGGAATAGAACATCGAACAGGCATCCCCTATTCCCCAACAGGCCAAGCCATGGTAGAGAGGGCTCACCAAAGCCTTAAGAAGATTTTAGAACGTCAGAAATCCACCACAAAGGTAGAGCCCCCTCACATCAGACTCTCAAAGGCGATGTTCACTTTGAATTTTTTGAACTGTTCCTTTGAGAGTCTGAACCCGCCCATGGTTAGACACTTCGGGAGCCACAACGCGCTGCAACCTACAGCCAAGCCTCCGGTCCTCATTAAGGACCCGGAGACTTGGCAGACCCAGGGGCCTTTTGACTTGGTGACCTGGGGGAGAGGGTACGCTTGCGTCCTCACTCCTTCTGGTCCCAAGTGGGTGCCCTCAAGGTGGGTTCGGCCTTTTGTGCCCAGGGAAGCGAAACACCGGGCGAAAGAGCAACAAGTCCGTGTCGCCAGTTGGAGGCGCCGAAGAAAGCCCCCTGACCCCCTTCTTCCGCCTATCTGTTTTTTATTCAGTGACGAGCCAGAACCATTCGAATATTTAGTTCACATTTCTTAAAGCCCAGTTCTCCTTCCCTGATACTGTCCCTTTTTAGTTTTTCAGGTATGGCACAGCCCCAGACACGCCCAGTTGCCACCTACCTCCTTTGGGCCACGCTCACCACCAGCTGCTCCGCATGGACTCTCCCCCAGCCGAAACCTAATGTTTGGCGGACCCTCGCGAAGGCCCTGGGGCAAGATCACCTTTGCCTGAACACTGCAGCAGCAGAAGACCCGATGGCGTCTTGCCTCGTGGGGATCCCGCTCCCCCCTTCCCAACTTCCCTCCCCTTTCAATTATGTTTACTCCTTCAAAACCACCCCGGAATCCCCCACTGCTTTTTGGAGCGCCTGGAGGGACCACCTCCGCTTACAACCTACTCTTGACGTGAACCCTCCAGAGCTCCATTTGCTCGGCTCCGCACTTGCCCCAGTTTGTCTCATTTTCCGATACATCCCCAGCCCCGGCAATCCTTTATATTTTAGAGAAGCCCCAGGTTCCCAACACCCCCCCTCTGCCTCGCTCCGATATCCACGTACTCTGACCCTGTTGAACCCCTCCAATGCCTCCTATCTTCCAAACCAATGGTGCAAACGTGTTGAAAAAATCCCTCTAGCCACCACCCCGAATGACCAAGCAGTGACCCTTCCCCATGGTTTGTTCTTAATTTGCGGAGACCGAGCTTGGGCGGGAATCCCATCTAATCCTATCGGGGGACCATGTGCATTAGGCCGGCTGTCCCTGTTTACACCCAACCTGACCCATATTGTCGATTGGCAGAATAAAAGCGCAAGCCTCAATTCGACCTTCGATTCGGAACGTACCAAAAGAGATCTAAAGAATTTAGATGAAGGCTGCGACTCTGTGATTGAACATTGGGACCGTACAAAAGCGACTGCCCTCACAGTTTTACTTCCTTGGGTAGCGATCGCGAAGTCGCTAGGCGAATTGGGCCGCCTAGAGTGTTGGGTTGTAAAACAGGCCAATCTTACGTCAGCCGCCCTAACGGACCTCCTTTATGATGAGAAAGTCACGAGGCAAGCCACACTCCAAAACAGAGCCGCCATCGATTTCCTCCTCCTGTTGCACCAGCACAAGTGCGAGGAGTTTGAAGGTCTCTGCTGCCTCAACCTTTCATCCAGGGCTGAAGACGCGAGGGTCTCCATTGAGCGCATGCAAGATCATCTCGAAAATATCAAAGCGCAAACTACCGACTGGCTGGGGGACATGTTCCGCGGGTGGGGGCTTTCAAACTGGGCAGTAGCCATCCTGAAACCAACCGTTTATTTATGTTTCTCACTTATACTTGTGTTACTCGCTGCCTCAATACTGTGGAAAGTACTGAAAAACTTTATTAACCGAGCCCTCTCCTCTCCGGAAGTCCTCCGACTCCGAGCACCCCCCAACTTACCGGAGGAAAACTCTTGGGAGGACCCTGACGAAGAAGACAGTATGGGGCCCGTAGACCAGGAACTGTCCTATGAAGAAAGCCCTGGGGACAGCGAATTTGAACCTTGAAAGCACGAATTCAGATAATTATTAATGTTACTTTAAACAAAATAATAGTTAGTCCCCCCGTCCCCCCCTTTCCTTTTTTGTTTGTTTACGAAAGGGGGAGATGTGGTGGTGCGTGGTGTAGCGTTGTTTCAATTTAGTCTGGCTCGTCCTGAAAGGCTCCCCCCTTCTCCCTGGAAATCCCCAAGTTCTAGTCGTTATTTGTCCATCACGTTTCCCCTCCCCTACCCATCAAATGTGCCCTGTTGTCCCCACCCCTGCCCCTTTGTCCATCACTCGGCAGCCCTGCCTCTCCTTCTAGAACCTTCTCCCCAGGGTGTCGAGTGATTGGGCAAGGGCGGGGACCCCTCCCCAGTTTTTTGCCGATTTGTCAGTTTCATGTGTTCATCAAACTATGTATCTGTTCTCTCGTACCCTCATTGGCTGTCGTGTTGCCCCTCCCAAAGCCCTCCCCCTTCCCTTATAAGCTGTTGCTTGCCCTCAGTTCGAGGCTCAGTCCTTCTTCCTTCACACTGCTTGTCTCCCCGACCGACCTTCCTTCAATAAACCTGCCAACCCTTCCCGAAGGCTGAGTCCCTCTTTCCTTGCCTGTGCCTCCCTGCGTTTGCCGCCCTCCTTCGCTCTCGTCCCGTGGATCTCTTCAGGACCCATAGGCGCGATAGGAGCTTCGGACTCCTCAAGCGCCCCTCCATTGCTGATCGGGGCTGAACGTGAGCCGGGCAATCTCACCATCTCAGCACCGCAGCAGCGCCTGCCCAGATTCTTCTCTCAGGGCAAGTGCCGTCTTTGCAACACCAGGCAAATGGAACAAACATTGCCGGAGTGTTTTCATACAGACAGAAAGACAAAATGGAACAAACTTTGGTTTAATGATAAAGACCCGTTGGCTCTCAACAAAGGCAAAAATGACAAAAGGCAGAGCATAGACAACACCCAACCTTTGAAATTTATTGATAAATCTAATAAAACTAATGAATCTTAAATAATACTAATGGATCTTAACGACTAAATTGAGGAGATTCCTATCATGTCAACTAACTAAGTAGAAGATTAAACTACCCTAAAAGCTTAAAAAACAGTCCTATTCCTATCTAGTCCTATTGATACCTAACTCTTGCTAGCCCTGGACAACCTGCAGGGTTGTCTAATTTCAAAGTCTTTTCTTCTTGGCGAGAGGCTCTGCTGCCTTCCGAGGCCGATGTCTTCTCCTGTGGTTGTTCCTTTCCTTCATGGTTTCAAACACCCTGCAAGATAGGAAACAAACCATCCATTGCTCACTTTAGTACACACCATGAAACCAAGTGCCGAGATCTCCGTTTGAGTAGGAATTTCTGTCTTTTCGGGCAGTGGCACATTTGTGAATTGATCAGCACCATGAGTCTGATCGTTCTACTTTCAATGCCTTGAAATGTCTTCCTCCTTTTGCTGCATCCTCTTTTGAATTTGATCAGCAGCATCAAACCAAGCTTTGATGGATCTATTCCTACTTGTATGAACTGTGTCTTGTTGGGGCACGGCAAGGTTTCATTGTGAAGGCTGGGTTTTACCTAAGCTCTTTGGGTTTGAGGTGGGTGTTAAGCTTGACCACGGCTGCCGGGGGCGATGCTGCAAGTGCCCCCAGCTTCCCCTGCGGTGCCTTTGAAAAGGGTCAGCCTGTTTTAGTCCAAAGGCGCAGCTTTGAGCAGAAAGAGGAGGAACTTACGCACCGTTTGCACTGCCCGCAGGGAAAGGGGCCTCCCGCCGAGCGGGGCGGCTGGCGCGCTTGGCAGCAGGGACACTCGGCGCTGCGAGCCCTCTTGCGGCTTCTCTTCCCTGTCTCCCCGTTCTCCTTTCTGGGAGGGCTTTTCCTCCTCTTTGCTTTGCCCACACTCTGGAAATCAAAGAGTCCTTATCAATGCTTCCTTCCTCTCACAAAGCTGGAAATCAGAGCATCCAGCACAAAAATCTATCGGCCTAAGCAAATCCTTCCAGACCCTCAAGAGCTGAGAAAATGGCTGCCTTTGCCAATGGGCTGCGGCGGGCTGCCAACCCAGAGCTTGGAGGAAAATACTCCTCTTTTCTACAGGCCAAAGGGGTGGGATAAATACCTGCCTATTTAGAGCTCTACATTTCTTATTTCTACCTTTCTGCCTAACATCTATTTCTCTCTGCTTTTCCTCCACAAATGTCTAGGCAATGGCATTTAAATTCAGTCCAATTAGGGTAGACACATGGTTAGCCATTTTCTAGTACCCAAAATAATCTCCCTCCCTGTCTCTCTCTCTCTCTCTCTCTCACATGATGTGAAGCAAATTGCTCTTTGCCTGTAAGGAAAGTTTTAGGGGAGCCACGGCACCGGCAGCTCCTTCTTGGGGAGTATGCTGCGATGCTAGAAAAACTCCCTGAAAATCTGCAGCATATCCACAAAGGCAGCCTGGATTGCTGATGTCAGCAAGCAGTGGGCAATTAAGGGTCTGATTGGAGTCAGCGAGGGTGCCAGCCCTTGAGAAGCCCATCTGTAGAGAGTCAAAGCCCATTTTGGTGGCGCTGCTGCTTCCTTGGGTCAAAGTTAGGCTCCAGAATTGCATACTTCAGGGCAGCAGCACAAGGAAGCCCCGGGCAGCATCTGCTGTGCCTTTCCCAGCGCATGGGATGATGTGATCCTGGCAAAGGGGCGTCTGGCATGGCTCGCCAGCAGCTTTCTCCCCTTCTGCCAGTTTCTCGACCTTCCTGGCACGTCTCGATTTTCTTGCCCCTCACCTGAGCAAGAGTGCTGGCAAGTTTATGCTCCTTTTTCCAGGAGTAGTAGTACTCCACACACTGTGCCACGGTCTTAGTCTGGAACTGTTGTGAAGAGAAAAAGAAGGAGTCGAAAATGGTGTCGGGTGCACTGGGGAAAAAGTAGAATATGGAGTGAACTAGGAAGGAAAAGCATGAAGTAAATGGAGCAGGGTGTAAAATGAAATCAGCATGGGGAAAGAGAGGCATCATGCAATGTCTTAAACCGTGTATTCTGCTAGGTGGTAATACACGCAATGCACAGATCAACAACAAATCCATCTAGCACAGTTCTTCTTTCCCTGCTTCACTCCAGTTATGCCAGCACATAGCTTTATCTTTGTGAAGGCATGCCAGGCAGAGAATACTAGAAGCTGTCATCAACATCCTGCTAGAGCAGAGTCCTAAAGGAAATGTCACAAAAAGTAGCAGAATAGGAGAAAAAGAAAATCCTGCTAGAATTGTGTGGGAACATAGGACATCTCTCTAGCTGTCCAGAATGGCCAAGACCCTTGCCAGGAGGCTCAGAAGCCCTGGCACAGAGCCCAAAACACCTGTCGTTTTGATTATGACCCATGGAGCAAATTTAGAACCCTATATGAAGATCAGCAAGCCACAACACTTTAGGTAAAGTAATAGTGAAGTTATCACAGAGTGGAAAAGTAGATTTTGGGGTTTCTAGAATGGGAGTTCAGGAGGCAAGATGGAGGGATCTGGGTGAGTCCAGCCTTTCTCCTTCTTCTTCTTGGCCTCCATCTTCTGCTGTGATGTTGGCACTTTTAGATTGGTTTAGAGTAGAAGCTCACTGTCAACATAGGTGATAAGTATTAGAAAGTGATTGTAAACATTATATATGTAGTTTTTAGTATAAAAACATAACACCACCCTGGGGGCAGGCAGTGTGCCTAGAACTGTCCTGCTGGACAGAGCTCAGCAGAGTAAGAGAAAATTTTTTATAGATAAGACGCAATAAACAACCTTGAGACCAAGAACTGAAAAGCTCCGACTCATTCTTCAAGCACTCAAGCTGAGGAAAGAGACTTTTAACATTTCTCAAAGTCACGGTGACCAGCAAAAGATCCTGAAAGAATTGTACAACAGCAGTTGTATGATAACTTAAAGCTGAATTTGTTGATTGGTTGACTTTTAACTAATGTGGTCATTTATGCTGCACTAAGGCAGCAACATTCCCTAAACCAGTATTTGAATGAATATGTTGTTGCAATGGAGCTGACTTTTAAATTTTTATGTATCCAAATGGACACCATTACATTGCCTAATAAACAGAATTTTGAGCAAGAACAATTTTGTTCTAAAATGACAAGGACAAAACATCTTTGTGTTTCAAAGTCGTATGTAATTTACATCACATTTTAAACAAAATTGTTCTTCCACTGGTGCAACCTAAGTAAGCTCACAGAGTTCATCAGTACAATACTCAATCTTCATTCCACGTCAGTTAAAAGTTATTACAACAGAATTAAGATCGTTTCTTCAAACATGCTATGGAATCAATAGTCTACGAATTGCAAATACTGCCTGATTATCTAAGTACTTCCATTTTTAATGCATAATTTAATGTGCATACTATATATATATATAATAGTATTAATAATGATGATTTTATATATATAAATATATATATATTTATATATATATATATATATATATATAAAATCATCATTACTATTACTATTACTATTATTCTCCTCCACTTGTAAGGCCACAGGAAAGGAACAGTAATTTATCCCAACACATATAAGAAATTTGCAGAGAACTAGATTGAAGTCATACCTCTTGGAGTAACCCTCTTTTTACCCTTTGATTTTGATAAAGGCTGGCTGTGCACATGATACAATGAGGAGCTTGCCTCTTCAGAAAGGTGAATTTTCTTCCCTTTTTTACAGTATCATGGTTGCACCTTAAATCTGTGTGGAAGCCTAGGGGCCTACCATTGGAACTTTAACCTCAGGGCAAAGATGACCAAGGTCAAAGAGAGATACTTCTCAGAATGCAATAGTCTCGTCCATGGGCATTTGCAGGCTCATGCTGATGCAGCAGGTTTTGTTGGTATCACCCAGTTCAACTGCCATTTTTTCCTTCTATGTACACACCCTAGAATGTTCTCCCCTCACTTGTCACCTATTGGTCCTGGCTTACTGTGTTGCTCCACGCCTTATTCCTCCCATCTAAAACCCTGTGTCCTCGGCCCCATTTTGTCTCTGTCCCTAGACCCTCTTCAGTGCAATAAACAATGTCTGGAGTTCAACACAAAGACCCGTCTCTTGCCTCATTCGTCAGCAGTTTAAGCAAGCGTGCTCTGGGCTCTGGGAGTGCAGCTCACTCACAGAGGCTAGTTGCAGACATGCCGCAACAAATCTGTGTATAACTGCAAATCTCAATCATTTCTTCTTGAGATCTTGCTCCCAGGACACATTTTTCTTTTCCTTTCTGTGGGGAAACTTCTCACACATTTCTTGGATGCTGGTTGCTCTGCATGTATGTCTACACTGCTGCCTTTATAACCTTTTGGAAATTATCAGAGCTAGTAGGATTCACCCAGCAGCAGGAGCTGATGCAGCCTGGGAACGTGCTGATTTACAGAGGCTTCTGGCTTCCCAGGTGAAGCCAAGGCAAGCCCTGCTGCTGCTGCTGCTGCTGCTGCTGCTGCTGCTGCTGCTGCTGCTGCTGTGCCAGAAAGCCCCGGCTGAGCAGGGATGGCACCACTGTGCCTTGGGCTGTTTCTCCTTCCAGAGCTGGGCGGTGCTTTTGAGGCAGTAATGACAGCTGGTGGGAGAAGGAAGGGGCCTTTTCCTGCACCAGAACTTATGGATGCACTAGGGCCACCTTCAGGGAGACTGTCGGCCCCCAGCAAGTAAAGCAGAGGGACACAGCTGGAAAACGCTTCCTTTGGAGCCTTCCTGTCTCTTGGAAAAGAAAGGAGACACGTGACAGGAGGAGCAGCAGGGGCCGGTCCCTCCTCCTTGCCTGCAGTGAGGGGCGGCTGCCGCTGGGCGGCGCCATGAAAAGGGAGCGCCCCTGCGCGGGGCGGGCGGGGCGGGGCAGCCGCCAGGGGGCGCCCGGGGCGGGGCGGGGCCCCTCTGTGAGGGAGGAGAGCCTCGGGCAGCTGCGCAGCCACCGACGGGACTGTCCGTCCGCAAGGCACAGCGCCAGGGCAAAGCTTCGCTTCAGCACACGCTGACCGGCAAGGGAACCTTCCCATGGAGTGCAGGATTTAGCTGTTTTCATTCCCAGTCCTGTGCTGAGCTAGCAGGCCACAAAGCCTCCTCAAGCACAGGTGCCTCCTCTCCAGGCTTCCTGCACTTCCTTTGCTGACAGGGTCCACTCAGGCACCCTCGGAGCAGGCTCAGCTGATGTTACAAAGCAATGCTGTCCAAAAAGAAAAAAAGGCAAAAGCCAAACCAGAAGGGAACTATTAGTTCCCAGGCTGAATTCCTCACAGGCGGAGGCAGGATTCCTCTGCTTCCTCAGAAAGATGCAGAAACAGGACACGAGGACACTGTGCCCCTTACCTTCATGTCCAGGACCTTGCTATTGCAGGCCAGCATAGCTCACAATGCTATTCACCCCTTTAGCCAGGTGTCTTCAGCTTGTTGGGGTTTTCCCCTGAGAGCAGCCTGAGAATGCTGCTTGCTCTCCCAAGGCTTTGTTCCTGCCAGGAAACCCCACAGACTCACTTAGCTTCCTTCTTTCTATCACAAGGCCCAGGTGAGCTGCCAAGAGGATGAGCAGTGTAAGCCATTCCTCAGCAAATGCCAATCCCTGTAAGAAATGCTGATTCCAGTGGGATTTCCAAGTGTTGTTCTCAAGAGCATTGAAGTTCAGGGTTTCAGCAAGCAGCTTGGCTCTTGCGGTTTGTTTTGAGGATCCCTGCGGAGTCCTTGGGGGCCCCCTTAGCTTTATGTTGGCTGGTAGCAGGCAGGCAGGCAAGGAGACTCCACAAGGCTTCTGAGTATGATAATTATAGGAGGGTTTATTGGGGGTGCCACCCCAGGAGCAGCATGGTTTCTGAGGGAGAAGAGAGGGAGGGTGAGAAAGGGAGAAATGGGCCAAGAGACAGTCTGGTCTCCCTTGCACATCTTAACAGCGAGATTCAAAGTAGGTGAGGAATAAAACTCGGGTCAGTGGGATTACAGATACATGATACTTCAGGGGAGGGTCACAGGCTTGGAATAAACGGAACATTTTCAAGGGGTGAAACAGCATACCATTTAACTAAAATGAAACAGCACAGTCTGTCTCCACTGTGCTGGCAGAAAGCACTTTTGCTAAGACATAGGATGTAGAAAGTAGAGGAAAAAATTGGTTGGAAACTCTTGGGGTGGGGGGCAGGCTGCTAGAGCTTTCTGTTGCTTTCCTTAGAGGAAATAGGGGCGTTTTGTGAATGGTGGGCAGAAAACGGTATGCAGGCACTGGGGACTGATTTGTAAGCAGTGCATGTTTGAAACTATTCCCTGATGTCTAGCCTGGAGGAAATGGAGGTGACCCAGCAACATTTTAAAGATTGGGGATTATGACACCAGTGAGGCGCAAATGTGGTGTCTGTGGATCCAAAGGGGTTCCTCATCTAATCAGACATTTCTTGAGAATTGTCCTGACTTTCAGTCTGACACACAGAGGGAATCTGCATCAGGACAATATGCAGCCTCCCACATGTCACATGTGGTGCCTGACCAGCTGCTCTCTCCGCTACACTTGCTGGGCTCATGCCAGTGGTGGTCCTGGGGCTGGGAAATACCTGGACTTGTGTAGAGCCCATCCAAAATGCTACCATGGCTGCAAAAGCAGGCAAAGAGCAAAAGCCCAGATCTTTCTCCATTCTTTTTAGTTTTTAACTAAGAAAGAAAATCACAAGTGGTTTTCCAGGCACTTGCTGCTAATGATGAAGCAATTATTTTTAGGAGGGAGACAAAAACTGGTTTCAAAGGCAGAGGAGAGGAGGGGGAAGGAAGCTTCCGAACTTTGGAAAGCTTGTGGTGGCTCTGTTTTCCTCAGGTGTGCCCACCAGCTGGACCACCCATTTGGTCTCTGCCTCATAACTCCCTTTTAAGTGGGACTTGCCCATTTTGTCACACTGGTTTCCTCCTCCCATCAGCTTCTACATTGTCCTACACTGGGATTTTACGTTCTTTTCCTTCTTCCTGTGTGTCCATTAGAGTCATATCCCTGTGACTGCCAGATGCCTACTGCAGGGAAGCTGCCAGAAGTGAGGCACAGGCCCCAAAGGCTTCTTTGAGGTGCCGTCATTGTGCAGCAGCAGTGTGCTGCGTCTGCAGCAGGTTGGTTACTTGGCTTTTTCTCCCCACTCAGGTGTCATTCTTCCTTCAGCAAGGCCTACAATTTGCTGGTTGATGTTAGCCATGCAGCAAACGGGCAGGAATGACAGGCATTCCAATGGAGGGAACTTTCCGGGATACGAGCAAAGCACAATTTCATCCACAGAATTTAAGCAATTCTTCTTGGTTTTAGTCAGAAGTGCTGCTGGGCAGAAGGGCACGTGGCCTTTGGTTTCCTCACATCCTGGCTCTTTCTCTGAGTCCAGCTTGGTACACAAGGTGTATGGGCTTGGTGCCTGTTTTGTGTTACTCTTGGATCCTTTCAGCTGTGGGTTACGGACTGCAAGGGGGTTTTGTGCTGCTTTGGGGCAGAGGAGAACTTTCTGGGCTATTCTTTTGCGTTAGCTGTAGAGAAGGTTTGATTGCTATGCATGGATTCACCGACCAACCCACAGCAGCTGCTATTGTGATGTCAGCAGAGGGCTGCCACGTCACAGCCTTGTCAGCAGGAGGTTGTTCTGCTGCCTGCAAGGCCTCAGCGTCCAGAGCAGCTCTTGGCACGCTCGGTGCAGGAGGATCACCTCGACTGAGCTGTTCTCAGCTTACAGCGGGTGTTCTTCTGCTTCTGTATTTTCTTGCACAGTCCGTGGACTCGTGCAAGTGTCCTGTTTTTCCCTTTTTCCCTTGCACGGTCTCAAAACCTGTGCAAGTAGGGTTTTGTTTCCATTTTTGTTTCCCGGCCTACGGACTTGAGCAGCACTGCTCAAGCGATGGAGCGAGTCCGTAGAGCATTCAGCAGTGCCTTTTCATTGGCGGCTTCTCGGAAAGCTTTTCGTCGTTTGACTGGTAAATAGAAGATTTTTTCCTTGGGGCAGCGTGTTGGAAAAACAAGGGCATCAAGATGCCATAGGCTTGGTAAAGTTCCTGTCAACAGCTTCAGCTGAAAAGGGGTGTCTCTGGCCCAGCAGGGTGTAGGAACTTCCAAAATGCAGACTGGGAGAGCTTTGCAGGCATCCTTCTAAAAACTGTGCACTTCTCTGCAGAACTGAGGAAGAGCATCTTTTTTCTGCATTCCCTCCTTAAAGGATGTGCCTGTCTAACTGGGCCCCTCTGTGTGCTACAAGAGCCACTGGCTTTGCGCTGAAGGGCAAAGTGCCGAGCAGTTTATGTGTGCTCCTGAAGCCTGGAGCTGGGCCTGTGCTGTGTCCCAACAGCGCTGCAAGTGCTAAGAGGGGTTTGCTGGAAGCTTTTGTGGGCAATTGTTTACAGCAACCACATGGGACATCCTGCATGCAATGTACAAAAAGAAAAAGCAAGTCCAGGAAAGAGAGGAGAAAAAAGCTGCTTTAGCTGTAGGCTGGACAATGAGCTCCCATGCAGGCACTGACTGCTAAGGAACAATTTGCATCTTCACAACCAAGTTCCTAGTTCCTTAGTGGCAAAGCCGAGCCAAAGGTAGACACAGCCTAGGGTACTGGTTTGCAGTCCTGCTTGCTGCGCTAAAGAAGTGTTGCTCCGGGAGGGATGTTGTGAAAGGAAAATGCTCTCTGCTTGGGTGGACTTGTTCTGTGGGATTCCTCAGCACAAACAGTTTTCTAAGAGTGCCTGGTTCATTTTCCCTTGCCCCCGGCAGGTTGCATCAGGCGTGGAAGGAGTGAACGGCAGGGTTCGGTGAGTGGGAAGGGCACCCTTGAAATTCCTGCTGTCTGAGGATTGTGGAGAAAGCTGTGGGCTTGGCCTGGCAGGCCGAAGGAAAGTCCACATCAAAGTCTGCATGAACATGACCAGAAGGATTCCATCAGTTTCCTCCTTTTCCACTGAAGAGCTTTGAACTAATGAAAGTCAAGCTTTGCAGACAGGAGGCTGCATGCTAATTATAGCCTAGCTAAAGTAGCTCCTTCAGAAGCATGTGCAATCCTGTCTAAACATTCGTCTCATTAGCCCACTTGAATTGAGTTTTAATGAGTGAGCATCCCACTTTTATCCAAATTCATGACTTCTCTTCAGGACATCTGGGGATAGAGCTCAGGAGAAGTCAGGTTCCAAATGACAGGTTCCTCCCTGTCCCTCATGCTGCTGCCTGTCTGCAGAGCAGCACCGCAGCAGCAGAACCTGCTCTGGCTCGCTCTCTTCCTCCAGAGGCTAAAGGGGAGGCAAAGGACAACAAAGGTGTTGTCAGTCCAGGGCCTGAGCATACTGCAGCAATCAGTGGCAGCTTTGGTTGGTTCAGTGCAAAGCTTTGGTGCAGTGCAGGGCTGCAAGTTTCTGAGCAGGCAGCACTTGCCTGAGGATGCTGTGGGCTGGAGTCCTGCCATGACCTAGCTCTTCAGCCCAGCCACGGACCACCCACGCGAAATGGCATCTGAACTTTCACATGCAGGCATCATTGTCCTGGCATTCTCACAGGGACTGTGAACTTCCCTTGGTGTCAGATATGCGGTAGCATGATGTCCTTTAGGGCCACTGCTGTGAAAGGCAGCCCCTTTGTGCCCAGAGTCTGTGCAGGCTCCCTGCTGTCAGCAGAGAGAGAGGTCCCAAGGCACAGTTCACAGCCTTGTGGGGTGTGGAGGAGCCACTGTTGCCTGCAGGGACCTACCCCTCTCCACGCCCTAGCTAGGTAGCTACAGGCACTGCTTCGACTGCACCCTTAACTTGGACGTGACCCACATTTGTTGAGAAGACTCCTGAGCAGCTCTGCGTGGCAGAGACAAGGTCTGTCTGTGAAGGGCTGGAATGCAGTTCCTATTGGCTGCTCTCTAAGGCCTGAAATCCTGAGGGGAAGCCACTTGAGCAGAGCAGAGCAGGGGAATGTTCCCTGCTTCTACTCAGACACTTCCAGAGCAACTCAAGGGTTACTTGGGACATAAACACCCCAGAAATACCACATGAGCAGCCCCACACATGAGCTTTTGCCTTCAGGTGAGCTGTGTCACTGCTTGCTGCTTCTGCCAGCTCTCAGGAGCCAACTTGCCTGCTCCTTATTGCTTGTTTGTGCTTTTTCCCTGCCCATTCCTTGCAGGCCCCGCTAGGAGAGGTTCTTGCCAGTCAGGACTCCTCGGCCCAGGCAGGAAAGGCGGAGCGGCAGGAGAGCACGGATGCGGTGCGCGGCATCCAGGAATTCAGGTGTGTGTGTTAAGCTTTTTCGCTTTCTCTCAGCAAGGGTGGGCATTGCTGGGCTTTAGGAAGCCAAGTGTCAAAGAACAAATTTGGCTTTCTCATCCTTTGACTTGCTCAGCACAGACAGGGGAAGGCAGCCCAGGGCAGGTCTGGCTGCTGACCCAGCTAGAGCAGAGCTGCCTGCTGGGACTCACTTCTTAAACCTTGACAAAAAGCATTCTGAACTAGACCAGAGTAAAAAGCAAGGGAGGTTCAGGCTGGCCTTAAGGACAGCAAAGCATTGAACTGCAAAGGCAGTCATGCAGCAGAACAAGCGCCTCAGAGAGCTTGTGCAGATTCCACCCCTGGAAATTCAAAAGTCCCAGATGGACAGAGCCTTTAGCAGCCTGTCCAGGTGCTAACCCCAAGTGCTTGGAACTGAAGACTGGGCTAGATGCTTCCTAGGGTCTCTGCCAGCCTAAACCATCCTTTGATAATTGGATTGGGAAATCATACCCTCCTCCTCCCCAAGTTATAGCTTGCAGGCTCTTTCCTTATTTCACTAGTGAGAGCAATAGGAATGGTGGGAGTATTCATCTGGACTTCCCAAGCCAAAGAAAAGCTTTTGCAAGTCTGGTATCCACTGTAATGAGAAAGGAGCAGGCAGGAAGCTCTGTAATCAGCAGGCAGGAAGCTGTTATACTGAGAGTACCTGAGCTTTCTGGAAATGTTCTGTAGCTTCTGGAAGCTAGTTTGACTTCCTCAGTGGTGACTCTTTGACCAGCACGAACGACAGAGATGCTGGTCTAGGAAGGGAATTGCAGCATTCTCTGGAGGTGGAAGTAGAGGGCTGTTGGAAGCCCCTGAGACTGCCTTACGTGGGACATGGTATGTAGTCCTGCTCTTGCAAGGAGACCGTGTTGCAATTAAAGGCTTGTTTGTCTGTTTGCTTGTCGTAGATGGAAGGAGTTGGCTGCATTTGAGAGACAGTGCCACTCCTCACTAGAGACGGTGTCTGAAGTGGTGGCACAGACAGAGGAGGAATGGCAGCCTCAAAGGGATCTGCTGAAGGAAGCCGTTCCTCTGGTAGTGCCAAAGGTACGCTCCCCTTGTTCCTAGGCAGCACTTGTGGGAGAGGGATTTGTCCTGGCAAGACCCCCCCGAATGCTGCTTCTGGCAGCAAGCTGAGACAGAGACTGTGCTGTTGTTGTTGTTGTTCCTCTTGAAAAATGGTGCCCCCCCACTTCCAGGTTTGCCGCCCACAGCGGCCAGCCCGCAGGGGTCTGGAGAAGCTGCTCCAGGAGTTCTCTCGCCAAGGGCACACACTGTCCCAGGTGTGCAGAGAGAAGGCGGTGCTGGCGCAAGAGAATGCTGCCCTGGAAGCCCGACTGGCAGCCACAGAGCGGGACCTACGAGGCCATTCAGAGCAGCTGGCAGAGGCCAGGTAAGGGCAGGGAGGAGACCCTGGGTGGGAAATTATTGAAGGTCTGTAATTACAAAGGTGCTGGGCATGATGTCAGGATTTACAGCCTGCTGTGTGCTCTCCCGATGGTTCTCACACAGAGTATAAAAGAGACACAAGCAAAGAGAAAAGGATACTGTCATCCGAATGTTTTTTTTTTCTGCCAGCTCAAGCACTCAAAGCACTTTTTGGGCACCTGCTTGGGACCCCTTGCACAGTCCTACACTTTGCACGAGTGCAAAGCAAGCCAACTTGGCAATGAATTGAATAGCGGGGAAACCGAGCAGATGTTTGCAGAAAACGGAAGTTTCCCTCCGGTTTTGCTTTCTCCTTGGGTGCAGCTGATAGTCGATTTTTCCACGACAAGCAGTTTGCCATGGGATTTTTGAAATTCAAGGCTCTTCCATGTGATTGTTGTGAGGAGGGTGCTGACGCTTCAGGTGAAGCTGGAGGGTCATGCTGAAAATCTTGAGAGCCTTCAGAGCTCACTCTTGTGAAGTATAGTGCCGGAGCAAGATCGGCTTACAAACAGCAGCAGCAGCAGCAGCAGAAGGGAAAGGCCTTGTGACTTCTTGACATTGTCTGGGCATTCTTGATGAGCGCTGAATCTTGCCCACTTGTCCGCCCACCTGTGTAACCTGTCAAGGTCCCTTTGGCTGCTGCTTCTTCCTTTTTAAAGAGTGCCAAGATATTTGGGCACTGCTGGCTTAGTTAGCCAAAAATAAAGGTAGCGAGTGGTCTTGTTCATCAAATTCCAGTCATTTAAATGGCAGGAGACGGTCCCTACCCTGAGATAGTTCTTGTTCAGATAAAAACCTAGTTCTGCTTCCCTACTCATGCTGCTGAAAGCCGGAGGCTTCACTATATCGTTTGGTGAATTCCCTTAGTCCCTTTGACTCAGAGAGTGCCTGGCAAACAAAGTACCGATCCGTACACAATGAATGGCATGAAACATTGACGACTCAGCCAGGAGAGCACTGTTCTGTCCCCCTGCAGAGTGACTTGGAAGTGCTGATGTGCTCAGGGCTGTGAGCAGAGGCTGGGCTTTTGCTCCTTTGCAGATACATGGTGGGCACAGCCACGTGTCAGGCAACAGCAATTTGAGCTTTGGCTGCTGAGATCAAGCTCAGCTGGGCTAGGTCATGAGGGAAGGCTGCCCAGTCACCTGGAGGGGCCTGCTTTACTATGTGAAGTGGTAAAATAGTCCTGCTGTCTCTGAGTTTCCATGCAAGGCATTTTCCATACTAAGGTGTAGGGATCTTAAGGCACAGGTTACTGGAGAAACTATCCCTGTGTGCCAGGAACAATTGCTCTTCATCTTCACACCTTGTAGGTCAGAGAAGGAGAGCCTGCAAAGCAGCCTGCTGGAGGCTCAGCAGCACATATCGGAGCTGGAGATGGCCAGGAGCCGTGTGCAAGCCCAAGTGCGCACAGCCACGCAGGCCCAGGAGGCCATGCTCGGTGAGAGCCTCGTGCGCTTTGTTTCTGCTGATGGCCGGGCCTAGTGCAGTTGCTCCCAAGCCAGCTCAGTCCGCAAGGCTCCTGAGGAGTGAAGGAGCTGAGGGCAGGTCCCTCCTTGCCTGAAACTGAAAGGGCTTCACTTCAGCACATTCCTCTGCTTGTGGAGTCTCTGACTCTTGCCATGTGTCATGTTTGCAGAGGATGTGAGGGCCCTTCGTCGTGAGCTGCTGGCTCTAAGATCTCTCAGCCAGCAGCAAAGTGAACGCATGGCTCAACAGCTCTGCTGGGCAGAGGAGCAGTGCGGGAAGGCTCTAAGACTCTGGCAATCTGCTCAGCAAGTGGAAGAAAAAAAGCTCCTGCAAAAACTGGTAAGAAACAATACACACCTGAAGATTTCAGGCAACTTTGGAGGGCTGGCTTAGCAGAAGAGCAGCCTGAGTATGTGACATGGCCGCAAGCATCTGCTGTGGGCTATACCTTGCTGAGCCAGGCAGCAGGGGGCTTCAAGGGCTCATAGTCCAAGGTCTGTGAAGAGCCAGAGGATAATGCTGGGATAGTATATGCAGCCACAGGTTCAGGATGGGCATAACCTGGAGGCTGGTGGACCCACCACCCAAAGCATGGCAGCGAAGGGGCAGGATCTTCCCCACAGCCTCGTGCCATGCAGCAGACGGCTGCTGAGCTTGCTGCCAACTGCAGTGCCAGCAACTGGGTTCCTTGCTTTCTGTCCTTCCATGGTGGATGGACAGTTGTCTTCCCTTTGAGCCTGAAGCAGATGCAACAGGCCCCATGTTGCTGGTGTTTCAGCTGGTGGCCTGCCTAGTGACTGGGTCATCGAGGTGCTGGCCTCATCCTCTTCCTGCAGTCCATCTGCAGCTCTTCCTTGATCAAAGGGCAGAGGGACTTTGAGAACAGAGCCTCTGAGAAGAGGCAGAAATCCTGAGGAGAGAAGGGCCAGACAACAGGAAGCCAACAGAGCAGGGAAGAAAGGTGGCATCTCCTTCCTTCCACCTGCTGACACTCCCTCTAACTTTTGGGTTAGAACAGCATTGCTGGAGGGCACAAAGTCACTTCTAATGTGCACTTTTCAAGTGGGGAGGGGGGGGGTTGTTGGAGGGTTGAAGCTTCCATTTTTTTCTTTGGAGATCATTGCAGGGACTTCATCTGGAACTGTCTCTCCCCCTCATCAGGAGAGACAACTGGAACAACAGCATTTGGAGGCACTGGAGCAGCTGAAGGAACGGGCAAACTTCCTGGCTGAGGTACAGAGAGAGCAGGAGAAATGAAGCAGGAAATTGCCATCATGCAAGCTGAACAAGAAAAGATACCAAGCAGAGCCAGTCAAGAGGCACAGATTGTGGAAAGAGAGTTTGTGCGCTGTTTTGGACTCCTCTGCTCTCCCTATGGGCGCTGCTTCTCTGGACACTGTCTGTCTGGATGGGATTGTCTCTTAGCTGACCCTTCATGAAAATGAGAATGAGAACAAAATGCTTTTGGAAAGCGTGAGCACATTAGTCTTGCTTGCCGCACAAGCGGTGGGTGGGAAGTTTAAAGCTGTCTTCATTTGTGTGCAGGTCCTGCAGGAAGAGCAGCGTCAGAAGGCTGCTGTCCTAGACAGGGTGTACTGGCTGCAGAGAGAGCTAGACCAAAGGGAGCAGCTGAGGCAGGTGCTGAAGGAGGAGTGGGAGAATGGGCAGGTGAGCCTGACTAGCCAGCTAGCAGAGGGAAGGGCAGTGATGGGGCATGAACTGGACATCTCAGGCAAGGGGAGGCAAGGACTACTGCAGGCACTGGGAGCACAGAGCCTGGCAGGTTCCAGCACTGAGCACCAGGAAGAAGAGCTAGGATGGAAGGGTTAGAGCTGGGTAGAGAAGCAGAAGCAAGTGCCTGAATAGAAGTGCTTTTGAGACTGGAAAAGAGGAAACCTGAGCATGATGGCAGGTGCCAGTAAGATTTCTCCTGATGGAATATCAAGGACAAGCTGCAGGCAGAACTGCAGGAAGCTCAGAGGAAGATGAAGGCAATGGAGAAGAGGCACCAAGAAGAAATGCAAAGGATGCACAAGGTCCTGCTGCAGTACAGGCTGGCTGACCAAAAGCAGGTGAGTGAAAGAGCAGGAGGCACTGCACTCATGCAACAAGTGGTCTCTGCCCTTGTTGCCTTTCCCCTGCAGAGCAGCAGGTGGATGGGGAAATGTCTCTGAGCGCCATGCTCTGTGGTCTCCATGGCAGCTGGTCAGAAGGACACTTACTGGGCCACTGAATCTCAGTTGCTGCCCTGGGCAGCAGGGCTGGTGCCTTGGCCGGTGGGCCAGCAATCCTGTGCATGTATTTCTGCTGGCCTCTTAGAGCTTGCTTTGTTTTTTGAGGGGTTTGTTCAGGTGAGCATGGTGACCCACACAGATTCTGAACAAGTTGTCCCTGTCCATGGTGAATGCAGTCCGCAGAACGGGGTGAAATGTACAGTTGTTCTTTCCCTGTCACAGTCTCTCCTATGGCTGGCTGTGACAAGCTGTAGTCTCTGACTGCTCTTTGGGTTTGACTTGAGGAGGAAGAGTTGACAGCTCAGCTTGCAGCCTAACACCAGTGTTGTTCCTAAGGGCTTGCCTTTGAAATGCTGTGTCTGGGCCATCGCTGCCAGGCGCCCTTCTGACACAAACAAATTTCTTGTCCCAGAGGGACGCAGGATCTGCCATCAAAGCTGCCGCAGCAGCAGCATCCTCTGAAGAAGCCTCCTGTCCGCAGCCTGAAAACCAGAGCATGAGCAGTTCGCCCCGCTCGAGCCAGGAGAGAGAGAAGCACTTCCTGAAGCTGCTGAGTACGTCCTGGCGATTTCTTGTGCAATCCAGCAGTGTATTATAGTGTGTGTGCCTCAGCATGAGCTGTAGCACGTTCCTCCTCACTCTGGTGTCAGACAGACATTTGCACTCCCTACAGAAGCCAGTGTTGTGCTTGGGGGCAGCCAGGGAGCACTCGGGGCGTTCCTTTTGCCTTTGAGGCAAAAGGTGGGAGTGGGTGGGCTTTGCCTGAGCTTCCCTGTGCAGTAAAGACAAAAGCTGGGATTGTGTCCCAAGCAGCAGTAGGCTGCAGCCTAGCCAATGACTCAGTGAAGGTGTGTGTGCTAGTCCAGCCAAACTGATGAGAACACTTGGCTTCCTAGATTCCCTTTAGACTCCTGACTGGTAACCAGTCATTGGAGACAAAATACTTCAGAGAAATTGCTTGGCTGTGCGGCTGGTTTAATGCTGGTGTTGTTTATATGACTGTTGGTACTTCTGTTATTCCTTCTGTGGTTTGGTTTGATAAGAATTCTACATTTTGGTTAGCCTGACCTCCTTGAAGAGAACATCAGGTGACAGCACAAGTAAGAGTGGAAGATGTCTTTTCAGTACCCCCTACAAGTTAAAAAGTTACATTCTTAGAACAATCTCAAGGTATCAGAGAGGAAGAACTGTTTTCAAAGTGCCCCTAAAGAAGAAAACCAGGACGCTTTTCTTACAATCCCTACTTGGTATTTTAGTTGTGTCCTTAGGAAGATGCATCCAAGAGACACATCTATGTGGCATGGTCAGATAAAACTGCCCTGCAAGCAATTCTCAGGAGGAAGCCTGCAGCTCCTCTGCTGCATGTTCCTCCAGTAGCAGGCACTTTGTCACTGCTAATGCCCAGCTGGTAAATATTCTTGGAACACTGAGCATTGGCTCAGTGTTCCAATCCCTGCACAGAGTCCTGCACTCTAGGAAAGCACACCAAGGCTTAGTGACTCTGCACTACAACTGAGTTGCTTCTTACAACTAGTAAGAGCTGCCAGTGCAGTGCTGTCAGAGAATAACCGGTCAGGTACAGAACAGAGCCCAGTTTACTCAGTGTCTGCCATCAGCTGCTGGGACAAAAGAGGGGTTGGATCGACTCCTCCAGGGGTCTGAATTCAAAGACAACCATGTTCTGGCTTGAGTTGGTCAGCTGTAGCAGCGGGCGGGGGGGGCGGTTTAGATGCTGGTTGCTGCTACCTATTTCCCAATAAGCATCTCCTGGAGAAAAGCCACTTGGGTAAACATTCAGGCAGGCAGTCAAGTCCACACACACCACACTCACCACAGCAAGCTCAGTGCACAGAGGCAGAGAGGCCTTTTATAAGGTCAGTTTCAGCGAGGTTTATTTGAGCACGCCCGAGGGGAACCAGAAGACAAAAGATAAGCCATGTCCTCTGCACAAGGTTTAAGTAGGGGCGGGTACGAGGGCGGTAGCAAGGGGGAGGGCAAAGGGAATGGGCTCTCAGGAAGAAGGGGCCGTCCACCAGGGGTATCACAACCAATGAGGAAACAGGGGAAGGAGAAACCAGGGAAAGTTGGGACCTATGGGGAAAGGAAGTGGGATGTATCGGTGTTATGCAAGAGTCCATGAGGAAGACTTTTCTGTCTGCCCAGGTAGGGTGGAACTCTATTGTAAGTATTCCTCCCTTCATGGGAGGGCTCTGGGGATTTCCCTGAGGGACAAGCAATCAGAGGATTCCACAGTCAACAGCTTGTAACACAGCTGGCTGGGGCTCTGGCTTCTTCACAGTGGCTGTCAGTGGCCATTCGTGGGCTTTGCCCAGCTTTTTGTCATACCTGCCCTGCCACTGACAGTGGTGTGACTGCAGAGGCTGCAGCCTTCCTTAGCTGTGAGGTTTCAGCTGCCTTCACCTGGACTCGTGAGAGGATCAGCATCTCATTTGTGCAGGCGTCTGTGTCACGGCAGCGCCTGAGGAGCGGCGCTCTCCTTGTGGCCCGTCTGGGCTGTGCCCTGTGGGAAGATGGGACCCGTGGGTGGTGTCCAAGGGGCCGAGTGCAGTGCTAGTGACAGCTGCTGCTAGTGACTGCTTCTGCTGCTAGTGACTGCTTCAGCCCAGGCTGAAGACAAGGCCTTGTAGCTCTTCACTACATGGGGAACGGGCAAAGTGGTCTTCAGAACTTAGCCTGCTCATAAATGAAAAGGGTTCTATTTCTTACAGCCATTGTTCTTGGATGTAGCACAGCATGAGCTGCTGTTCTCTAAAAATGTCAAGGCATTCTTTAGGCAAACTGCTGAGAAGTAGAGAAAATCCCCTCCTCTCCTGGAATTCACTTTGCAATATTCTTTCTGATCCGAAAACAAGAGGATGTTGATAAAAATTCATCCCAGGTGTTAGGGTGCATTTAATCCTTGGAAGTATGAAACCTTTTGTTGAATCTCACAAGAGAGTGTTTCTTGCCAAGAAAATGAAGGGTCCAGAGTTTTCAGCCCTCCTTCCCATTTGTCATCCCATAGATGACCACCACTTGCCTTGGTGTCCATTCTTTTCTGGTCTCTGTCTGTTCTGATGGTTTTTCCATGGGCTTAGTTTCCCTTCAAGGCAACCCTCCAAAGGAGTGTGGGAGAATCAGACTCTGTGCAGGCCAGAGCTGCCTGTCTTGCTGGGGCTGCTGTTGTTGTTGTTGTTCTTGTTGATGTTACTGTTAGCCAAGCGACCAGAAATTGCTCAGAGCCTCAGAGAGTGGAGCTGGGCTTCAGCTGTCCTGGAAGTCAGGATCTCTGTTTTGAAGTTTGCTTCTTGCAATTTGTTTCTTTCAGGGCATGTTGTGAGTGTGGGAGGTCCGGAAAAGAAGTACACGGGATGGAGACGTATTGGCAGTGGGTGAGTGCAGCCAGGCTTACTTCTACAGAGCCATGGGCCAGGAAGTTTGGTGGTGCAATATCCCATGGAAAGTCAGGCAAGCTGCAAGCATCTTCAGACCCTGGCTTTAGATTGTCCCTGTCTCAGTGCTGAGGCAGTACAAGGCTTCATCAAAGATTATGAATCTTTGGATGCTGACAGTGTCTTGGCTGCCTCAAGGAGCAGGACCTGGAAGCCCTCCCGTCCCTCCAAGATGTGCCACCAGATTGCCTGTTTTCCCATGAGACATGGTTTTGTATGTTTCCAAGTAATATGGCCACACTCATGAAAGAAGAAAAACCTGAGAGAGCCATTTCCCACCTGATAGCTGTCAGATAACAGCTCTCAGTAGCATTTCTTAGTCGTATTTTGCTGGATATTCAGTGGTCAGGAAAATAAGCAAGGCCGTGTGGTGTTGCCTGAGTTTGGCAGGTAGGATCACAAGAGAGGAGCGAGAAGGCCTGGCAGGACTGTGTGTTTAATTGGCTGGGCAGGCGTGCCACAGGCACAGACACGAGAAGGAAAAGGCAAAGAACAGCCCTGCATGCATAATCTAGTGTGTACGTTTGAGATTTGTAGCGGCCCATTTTTTTCCTGTTGGACCCAGCTTTTCTCTGGGACACTCTGCATGGCAGAGGGCTGCTGGGCTGCTGGGCCATTGGCTGAAGAGCAGACAAAGCCCAGTGTTTTACAGGCACTGCAGGCAGCAGAGAGCTTCTGCCTGGGCTGCCTTTTGCTTCTGAGCACTGAACAACTTCTCTGGTTTTTTGCCTCTGCTCTGTTTCTAGGGGTTTTGGAAGTGTTTATAAGGCCTTCAACGCTGCCACAGGACAAGCGGTAAGTGCCCACGCGGATTTTGCAGCTCTTGAGTGCTTTCCCTTGGGATGTGATCTGTGGCCAGAGCTTTGGGCCGCCTATCTTTGCTGCAAAGGCTGTCCCGCAGAAGCAGCCTGTCTAGAGGCGGGCTGCAAAATGCATTTTGGACAGACTTTGTCCTTCCTACCCACCTGAATGAATGCAAGGATGGCAGTGGTGTCCTTCAGAGAAGGACATCCTAGCTTGGACTTACTGGATGAATCTGCATAGATTAGCTGATGGCAAGAGCATTCATTCCGGCCCAATTCCTCTTAAGGTTCAGACAGATATTTTGTTTTCCATCATGTGGTTTAGTTGGAAAATATCATGCAAGACCTAAAGAAGGAGAGATCTTGTGTGGAGCACAGTTTTGCCTTTCAGTCCTAGGGAACCTAGTTCACATACACGCACACACACAGAGATCAATATGAAGGAGTTGTTGAAGAGCCTTAAATAGTACAACCTTGTGTTGATCCTGTGTAGGTGACATTCCACTAGAGAGATGCTGTCTGTACCACACAGACATGGCAGTGTCTTGGAGAGTCCTGCTGCTCTTTGGGGCTAAAAGTTCAGAGTCCTGAATTCAGCTTTTTGGCTCTCAGCACATACATTCCATCTTCCTTAATAGTAAGGAATTAGATAACGAAGTTCCTTATCCACCTGCAGTGCTGGGCTCAGGAACTGCACTTGGAGGGAGGGGAGGTCTAGGAGGCGTCCAAAAGGCCTAAGCCCTTAGGTGCTTATAACCTGGGGCGCATCCACAGTGTACCACAGAAAGGGTTATTAATTTATAAACCCACTAAATAATTACAAGTCTAAGCCATGTGCAGGATTGTTCTTCGGAGTTGCAAGACCCAAACTGAAGAAGTTAGGATGTGCTAGGATTGTAACTTTACTTTGAGTCGCTTTGGAGTTCTTTTTTGGACAGCGTTTTCCCTGTCACATATGTGTGTGTTTACTCTGGCACTCAATGGAAATGGCAGCCGTCTCTGAAAGGCTGGTCAAAGCCCCTAGAAATGCTAACGTATTGCCAGTGATTTCAATTTGTCTTCACAGGAGCAAAATTATTTTTGGCTTCAAAACATGTGTAAGCGATAATAGTAATGCTAAACAAAGTCTATTTGAGAAGTCTGTGGGTGCAGAGAGTGCTGTTAGCACTTTGTGGTTGATGGTTTAGAGTCCCTTTTGACCGAGGTGACAAGGCACCCAGGCCCGTGAGTTCACAGAGAAAGAGGCTCTGGTGATGTCTGTCCCTCACTGCTTTCAACGTCATCGTAGGTGGCCGTAAAGCAACTTAATCTCCAGCACCAGGGTTGTGAGGAAGTGGTAAAGGAAATCCTGGTCATGCGGGAACTTAGGAACCCCAACATTGTCACCTACTTTGAAAGGTAAGTAGTTCTGACAGAAAATGGATCTTTCAATTAACATCAATCCACTCCTGGATGAGGCATGGCAGGAGATTGCATTTTGTCCCCATCAGTGGTTCGTGGCATAAACAGCTTGAAGATTGATCTCAGAAACCTGGCTCTCTTACTAAGCCAGCAGCCTGTATGTTCACTGGCTGCACGTTTTGCTGGTTTGGGGCGTGGTTTTTTCCAAGGGTTGGAGGAGAAGTGCTGAGAAAGCATCCCAGAGATGATTTCCCTTGCACCATTCCCACTATTTTTCATTGCCTTGCATGCCAAAAGACTAGGCTAGGAGGCACATAATTTGCCAGGTTTGAAATTGTTTTTCCTGTTTGTACTTTCCTTTCTGCAAAGTTTCCCAAAGGGTGTTGGCAGTGCTGGACACCCACATGCCCTGAGTGAAAGCTGTGAAAACTGCGTCTCCTTGCTGCTGGAGTTAATGGTGCAGTTTGTGTATGAAGATGATGAAGCAGCTGCTGGGATGCGTCTGCTTCCAGATTGATCTTTGCCCTCACCAAACTGCCTTTTTCCCCTTCTTGCCACCTAAGCCATCTCGTTTTCCACGGGTGTGCCTTCCTCATTGAGGCAGCACAGATGACGGGGCACTGGATAGCCTGGGTGGAGTGTGTCTTCATTTGATTCCATCTTCATTTCCCAGTGACCTGGAAACAAAACTCAGCTGCAGTCTTTTCTTCCATACGGCAATTTAGCTGTGCACATTCAGCTCCATGCTGTTGCTTTCATCTTGCAGCTACCTTGTCAATGAGGCTGTCCTGCTGGTGTTGGAATATATGGATGGAGGCTCCTTAGCTGATGTAGTCAGCCTAAGAAGGATGGCTGTAGGACACATGGCAACAGTGTGTCGGGAGGTAAGGGGTCCTGCTTGTGCTTGGGATGGCTTGGACGGGCTCGTAGTTCGAAAGAGATGCTAAGTGAGCGATTCCATGTTCAGAGCATTCTTTCTGTGTTGCTCTCATGCTTCAGAGAAGAAGGGGCATCTGCACTGAACTGCCTGCCAGTGTCCCTGCCCTTACTGTAGTCTGTTCTTTACTCTGAGTTACCGTTGTTGAACTCCCTGTCTCTTTTTCATTTTTATTTTCTGTTCTGCCCTTTTCCTCTCCAAGCCTTTGCCCCAAACCTTTCTGCATTGCCTTCTTTGCCCGTAAGTGCAAAGGTGCTGGTGTGCGAGTTTTCAACCAGCGGCAAAGCCAAAGAGAGACTCACCTGTCACAGGTCTCCGCTTCAAAGGATGGCATAGCACCCAGCATGGTGCTTGCCGCTGAAAACTGACCAATGAGCTGCTTCCAGGTTCTGTCGAGGCAGACGTATAACCCTTGTCCTGCAGTCTCCCACCTGTCAGTGATCCCCTTGGTACCCAAGGCAGGGACTTTTTCTCTTTTGGCAAACCCTTGTTTGTCCTCCAGACAGGGAGAGAGCATCCGCTGCAGCAGCGGTCATTCTGACTGCCTTTGCAGGGGACAGTCTCCAGCAACGACTGACATTTCCCCGTCAATAGCTAATATGCCTCCTTTGGAAAGATCCTGCTCTCCGAGTCTTGCAGCAGCAAGCTCTTCCTCTTTCCTGCACTCGCTGCTCCTTTGAGATCTGTGAACCTTCAGGAGCAGCCTCCATTTGCGTCTGATGCAATCAGATCAGGCTGACTTTTGGCTTCCTGTTTCTTTTTTCTCTCGCAGTGCCTGCAAGGCTTGGCTTTCCTTCATGCCAACCAGGTGATCCACAGAGACATCAAAAGTGACAACATCCTTCTGGGCCGGGATGGCTCCGTCAAGTTGGGTGGGTATTCCTGGTCAGGCGCAGCGCTCCGGGGAGGCGGTGTGGGGCTGCTTGGGAGTGGCTGCCGGGTGCCCAGCAGTGGCGCTGGTGAGAGTGCAGGGAGCACTCTGCAAGCCCAGGGCGCAGCTGGAGGGTGCCGGGTGGTCTAGAGGGCAACAAGGTGCCAAGAGTAACTCTGGTTTCTGTGTGTGTTCCTTCCAAAAGGAGAGAGTTGCAATGTAAACATCAGGGGAATGAGGAAAAGCCATGGTGGGAGGGTTGTTAAGTGGACAATTGCCCATGTCCTTGGCTGCAGCCCTGAGGAAAGAGAGCCCAGCTGCTTTTCCAGCACGATTCAGCACTGCATTCTGGGACTTAGAGTGAAGAACCCTTTTCCTTGGTCTCCTACTTGAAGCAGTGTTTGTTTTTCTCCTCAGCTGATTTTGGCCTCTGTGCTCTGCTCAGCCCTGAGCAGAGTAAACGGAGGTCAATGGTCGGCACCACCTGCTGGATGGCACCCGAGGTGGTGAGAGGAGAGCCCTACGGCCCCAAAGTGGACACCTGGTCCCTTGGCATCGTGGGAATTGAAATGGCCAAAGGAGAGGCTCCTTATCTTCGGGAAACCAGTGACAGGGTAAGGTGCAAATACGCTCAGTTAGCTGTGTCCTTCTGGTCCCTGTCTATTAGACAAAATCCCATTCCCACAGCTTGAAGTGCTTCCAGCAAGGCCCACTTCTAAAACCGTCCCTGGGACTCACATCAGCTGTCAAGGCTAGACCTGGTGCAGCTTGGAATAGCTGGGGCTGCACTGGCACCTTTCTTCCTTTGGGAGAGAAGGCTCATGTCTAACCATCTGCTAAGGCAAGAAATTGCCACTGTAGACTGCAGCTTAAAAGATGGGGTCTAGGTGAGCACTGAAGGCTATGGAAGAATCACGTAGAGTCTCCTGTTTCCTTTCACTTCAGGCTAACTACCTGATAGGCAAGCAAGGGGTACCAAATCTGCACCAGCTCAGGCTACCCCGTGGCTTGTGTGAATTTCTGGGCTGCTGCCTGCAGATGGATGTGGACAGGCGAGGCTCTGCCAAGGAACTTCTGCAGGTACAAGGCAAAGGGGCTGCAGGCCAAACAGCTGTTCCCTGTCAGGGTTTGCTCCTCGGCCAAACTCCAGGCAATCAGATGGGCCCCCACATAGTAATCTCTGCTCTGCATGCTTTTCAAATGGAAACCAAGTAGGATCCAAGACTGCTTGAGGTTAGAAGGGATCTGTGAATGTCATCTACTCCAAAGCCACGGCCCCTGGCAAGGACATCTTCAAGTAGATCAGATTGCTCAGAGTGCCATCCAACCTTGAATGTTGCCAGGCTTGGGGCTTCTCCCAGCTCTCTTGGCAGGCTGGGCCAGTGTTCCAGCATTCTCCTCATAAACAGCTTCTTCCTTAGAGCCAATGTGAATTGAGTGTCTTTTAGCTTCAAACCGTTGCCCCTTGTCCTCTTGCAATTGGCCCTGCTAAAAGAGATGTCCCCATCTTTCTTGGAAGGCCCTACAGCTATGGAAAGGTCTCCATGGGGCTTCCTCTTCTAAACAAGCTAAACAAGGCTAAACAAGCACAACTCTCACTGCTGTTCCTTAGAGGAGAATTCCCACCTTCTGGTAATTTCTGTGGCCCTCTTTTGCTCTCGGCTGGTGTATTCAGGTTTACCTGGTAGCAAAGGAACCAAAGTATTGCAATGCCAGGGATGGGGTTTGAGGAACACAATGAAAACAATCCCTGCCAAGCGGTTTTAGATTGGTCTGTGGGAAGGCGGGGGCTGTGGGGGAGCTCACTGGGAGCATCTGAGGGCACCCAGCTTGTCCCTCCTGTCGCACTCTTAGAGGTTTCTGCCAGGCAAACGGGGGCAGCTGTGCAGGATTTGTGCCAGCCCCATGTGCTGCCTGGCCCGGTCAAGTAGATGAGAATCGCTGTGGCTTTGCTGCCAGGTCTTGTGGCAGACAAGGAGCTGCTGACCGGGCCACTTCCTTGGCTGAGCCTGCTGTGAAGGAAGATGCCAGCCGGCACAGGATAGGGGGTGCATGCCGAGGCAGACGCTGCTCTTCCTGCAAGCCAGAGCTGAGCACATCTGTGCCCTGCTGCTTGTGTCCTTGCTCCTGGCTTGCTGCTGAAAACCTGCATGTCCAGCGGTTCTGAGAACAACATGTGGGATCAATAATTTTCAGAGCTCTTGGGAGTCTCTTGAGGAATGCCTTATGCCCCAGATCTCTCTTGGTCACTCAAATAGGCCATGTCTATAGCAAATAGGATCTTGAGTAGGTCTGTTGACTTTCCTAAAAAGAAAAAACCTTTGGACAGCAAGCAGCAATCCCACAGTGATATCAGGACCAAAATCCCAGCAAGTGACGCCACCTTGAGGAATGGACTAGTGCAGTTCTGGGCCATGTTTCCTGCAATAGCAGCATCCTGGACATGAAGGCAGATGTGCTGCTGCTGCCCTCAGTCCGATGTCTGTGTATTTCTGGGCACTAGAGGAATCCAGCCTGACCCTGTTCGGAACTCAGTTTGGAAAAGAATGGCTCCTTTTTCCTTTGTCTCTCTTAATTTGGTTTGTTTTGTTTCTTTTTCCCTTTGGGCAGCATCCATTTCTCCAATCAGCGGAGCCTCTCTTAAGCCTCTTCTGACAGGCTGATTGCTGTCATTCCTGCAGCAAGGAAATGCAGGAAGCAAAGGAGATGACAAGGACAACTTCAGCACTTGGAGAACAGAGCCTCTGAGAGCAGGTAGAAATCCTGAGGAGAGAGGGGCCAGGAAACAGGCAGCCATCAGAGCAGGAAAGCATGGTGGCATCTCCTTTTCTCCCAGCTGCTGACACTCCCTCTAACTTTTGGATTAGAACAGCATTGCTGGAGGGCACAAAGTCACTACTGATATGCACTTTTCAGTTGGGGGGTGGTGTGAGGCATGAAGCTTCCACTGATTCTTGGGGGAGATGGCTGGGACTTCATGTGGAAGTGTCTTTCTCCCCTCACCAGGAGCTGGAAGGGCAGCGTTTGGCGGCACAGCAGCTGCTGGCACAAGGGGCAAACCTCCTGGCAGAGGTAGAGAAGGAGCAGGAGAAAAGGCTGCTTGAGATGAAGCAAGAAGTTGCCACCATGCAAGCTGAACAAGAAGAGGTGCGAAGCAGAGCCAGTCAAAAGGCAAAGGCTGTGAAAAGAGAGCTTGTGTGTTGTTTTGGACTGCTCTGCGCTCCTTATGGGCACTGTTTCTCTGGACACTGTCTGTCTGGGTGGCATTGTCCCTTGGTAAACAGTGCTGGTGCCAAGAGGGCAAGGACCGGTCAGGTGAGAGGCTATCAGAGCGCAGGTTTGAGTTAGGCAGCAATGGCGTTGCAGGGCCAGAGAATGGGAAAGCCAGAGCTTTGTCTCAGAAGGTGGGAGGTCCCACAGGAAGCCCCCTGCAGAGCCAGGCTAGAGCTGTGGGAGTGGGCTGCCAGTCAGGCTGCTGAGGAGGTGCCTGAAGCTGCTGAGTACGTCCTGTGCATCCTTTGTCTGATCGAGCAGTGTACTGTGTGGGTGCCTCAGCATGAACTGTAGCACATGTTCCTCCTCACTTGGTGCTGGACAGACATTTGGACTCCCTACAGAAGCCATTGTGGTGCTTGGAAGCTGGCAGGGAGCACTCGGGGCGTTCCTTTTGCCTTTGAGGCAAAAGGTGGGAGTGGGTGGGCTTTGCCTGAGCTTCCCTGTGCAGTAAAGACAAAAGCTGGGATAGTTTTGCAAGCAGCAGAAGGCTGCAACCTAGCCAATGACTCAGTGGAGGTGTGTGTGCTAGTCCAGCCAAACTGATGAGAACACTTGGCTTCCTAGATTCCCTTTAGACTCCTGACTGGTAACCAGTCATTGGAGACAAAATACTTCAGAGAAATTGCTTGGCTGTGGGGCTGGTTTAATGCTGGTGTTGTCTCTATGACTGTTTGTACTTCTGTTATTCCCTCTGCAGGCTGCATGGGCCCCGCCATCTAAATCCCCACGTGTTGTGGTTTGTTTCTAGAATGTTCTGCTTCCCCCATGTTATGGTGTTAATGGTTCTGCCTTTGTTCCCCTCCCTTCCACAGTTACTTGTCAATCTCCCAACCCCTGGGAGATTGGGAATGGGATGGTGAAACGTGCAGGCTAGCTGGCCAGCCCGCCTTCAGCCAAAGGGATGTTGCCATGCAGGACTTCCACTCCGCAGGAGGAAGAGGCAACTTTCTAGTTAGTGGCAAATTTGGGTTTTTTGAGCCCCCGGAGGGACCAAGTGCACCCAAGGGATCCAGGAATAAGAGAGCCTCGAGGGTGGGGAAACACTGGGTTTTAAAGGGAGTGGGAGGTAGGGGTGGTAACAACACATGAAGAAATCAGAGTCTGGGGAAGGGTGATACATAGGTGACAGACATAAAGGGACAAACTGAGGGAGGGGCCCCGGCCCCTGAACCAATCACCTGACGCCCTGGCTAGAAGGTTCTAGAGATGGAGGCAGGAGTGCCAGGTGACTGGCAGGCAGCCGGGGGTGGGGAATTAAAATGATACATCGGTAACTGGGGCAACCGGGGAGGGCTTGGGAGATTGACAAGTAACTGTGGAAAAAGGCAGAACCATTAACACCATAACATGGGGGAGAGAGAACATTCTAGAAACAAACCACAACACCCACTCTAAGAGCTTTTCAAATGAAAACGAAGGAAACGTGCAGCGAAGCAATGGAGGAAGCGGAAGAGATGATCAGGACCACTTCAGGATTACTTTCTGCAATGGCAGCTTGGAGCTGGATTCACAATAATAGTCCTACACACCCTCAAGCCTGTTGGAAGATTCCCTTCCTTGTCAGCCAGGGAATAAGGCTCTACATTCACTTCTGAATTGGCCATTCTTTCTTAAAGATGGAAAGTCCTTCCTAAGGGCATTCTGGTGTGGTTTGGAATTGGGAACAGTCTCCGTTCCTTTATCAGCTCCAACCTACCCTGCCTTTGGAATGCTGCCCATTGGCCAGTTTTTGCCCAGCTGAGGACTTTGGGATGAGGAAGAATATGCAAATGCATTTCCAGCCAAAAGCCAGTGAAGAGCAGGGCAGCCTGTGAGAGACAGTCTGAAGTTCCCCTCATTTGCCTCATGACTGTCTCAAGGACCGACTTTGGGACCCTGAGGAGCCTGATTGGAATCCTGGTCTGCGGTGCTGGATAAAGGCCAGAAATCCTGAGGCCCCTGAGCAGAGTTCTGGCCTGCCAAGCAATTGTTCACAGCTGTGTCTACAGTGACTGCTTCCAGCAGGGCCTGCCAGGGGGCGAGGCGCCCCATGTGCTTGCACCTGCTTGGCGACAATAGCCCAGGAATTTTCCCACCTCTTGGCCCGGTTGGACTTTTCTGGGGTAACCTTTGGTGGTCCAAAGAAGACCCCTCATCTGCTTTTCAACCACCGTGACAGACAGACTGAGATGGAAGAAGCCTCTCTCTCAAGGACTGAGACATGAGAAGCTCCCCCCTCCCAAGGACTGAGACTGAAAGCCCCAACACGGGGGAGCTGTGTGGGGGAGCCGACCTGACCACAGCAAGATATTTGCCTGCAAGTGTGGCCATTGGACCAAGAAGACATTGGTCCTCGCCTACTGCTGAGAACATGGACTACCTGTTACATCTATTCTTTATTGGATCTTTGTCCCCCTCAGCGGTTTCAATAGACTTTCTTCCAGATCTGTTTTCCCCCCCTCAGCAATGGACTATAACAGAATCTTGAGTTAACCAGAACCTTTGAGAGCTTCCCAACATGACTTGGTGAACTCCATCAGCTGGATTACAAGGACTTTGTCTTTCTACGTTTGCTAGCTATATCCCCTCTCTCTCTCTCTCTCTCTCTCTCCTCTTTTGTCTTTTTCCTCTCCCTTAATCCCTCTATGGCATTTGCTGTGCTCATTCAATAAAGGTGCATTTGTTTGGATTAATACTGAAATCCCCACTGTGTTGTGTTTTGCACTCTGAGATCAGGAAAACGAACCATCACAGCTCCCTGCTCGCGTGAGCGGATCATGACACAGCCAGAACATCCTGTGCAGATCCAGGCTTTCAGCTGTGCCCACGGATGCTTTTGGTTCCTGCTCGGTGTAGCCGGCACGTCTCCCCTGTGACTGCTCCCGCCTCCCAGGTGGCCGTGGCTAATAGGTATGAGGCTCTGAGAGTGCACCGAAGAAGGCAGGCACGTCTGCTGGCAGTGCAGGAGAGCAGAGAGAAAGTGCCTGGCAGGACCCTGGCCAGCACCCGCTGTACCTGCTCTTTGTCAACAGTACAGGACTGGTGGGTGATGCTGCACTTGAGGTTGTCTGGGGCTCAGCAATGATGGAAAGTCTGTGTGCTTGAGTGGCTTTGTCCCTCTTACTGTGCCTTCTGTTGTCCCTGTGCTCCGCGATGTCTGCCCAGGGCTGTGTAGCTGCGTGGCACAGCTTAAGTGCAGGAGAGCCTCATTTGTTTGCCTTTTGAGATGGCTGCTTGTCATCGATGGAGAGAGACAGGAAGACTGACTCGGTGATCAGAATCCGATTTTCTTGTGGGATACAAGCATTTATATACTATTTTAGGGAGACTAGTACTGTGTACTACAATGATTAGGTTGAAGTCACTTACACGAACTTATGCATATAACAGCATCTCTTGCTTGCATTATTTCATAGGATTTTCTTTTTCTGGTAAACCTGTCTAATTAAATCTTCTTGCTATCTAGATCTAATTTTCAAAGTTCCGTTTGCTTTTGCCAAGGCATTTTATCTATCAATTCTCTTATCCTAATAAGGTCCAAAGTACTCTCTGTCTTGTGCACCCCAATATCATATCTCCCCCTTCTGTGTCAACCAAAACCACTCCTTTAATGGTCTTATTAATTAATCTCTGCACACATTGAAGCAAGCAAGGTATCATGATTAATATAATTATTATCAAAATTACCACATACATACCCATCCTAAAAAGAATCTTTTAGTTAAAAACTCCAGCCACTAAAATCTCAGGCTTGATCTTTATAAACTAAAAACATTCCTGCTGGCAGCTGCATTACTGGATTTAGAAAGTCTGCCAGAAGTGTAATTGTACTGAAAGTTTAATTCTTATAGATAGGGTGATAGGGAGAAGCATTTTTAGACTGATTCCTTCCCATGTATTTAAAATGAACACAAAAATCCAATTTCACAGAACCCAGGAATTCTAATCCTTGGGGTTCCACCAATGGTGGTTCATGAGGTTAAGGGATCCAATTTGATGTGATTTGATCTGCTTTCAAAAGAAAAAAAAAATAGTGTAAAGTTCTGGAGGAGCTATATTCCCCCGTTTTTTTTTGCTTTTTAATAACATGTGTGTTTCTCATGATGAACATAAGAAGGTAACATCAAAGCAAAACAGTATGTAACATAACGATAAACTTTTACTAAGTAAAAATTAATCAGATAATAGATACAATTATAGCACATGAGAAATAGAATGGTGTTTTAAAACAATACATGATCAATTTCTTGAATATTGTACCATTACTTAGAGTCTGTAGTAATCGGCAAGCTTAATTTTTTTAAAGTGAGGGCTTGAAAAATCATTCTCGGGTAAGATTTCTAAGTTCATCTTAAACGGAGGTTTAGCTGTTCTACGTCTAAATTTGGTAAGCCAAAATGACTTGAATATAATTTTCGTGCAGAAAATTTTCTCTACTAGTTAAAGCTAGGACTTGGCTAGGGTCACGGCTTTTAACCAGAAGAGTCTTTTTAATATATTTTAGAAACCTCTTAGTAGTTAGAAAAATAATAGATGTCTTATAAATAGTTCTAGAACAATAAGTGAAGGTTTGAAAAGTAGCTGGTTTTCTCATTTATCGTTAGTTAAATAGTTAGTTAATGGTACCATAGACAAATAGCAAATGAAAAAAGGAATGTTGGTTATAAAAAGACAGCAAATTCACATCACAAAATCAACACCATAATCAGGGTTACCTAATATATCAGTAAAAATGGTCTTAAGAAATTGAGGTTCTATTTCCCTAGACATATATGACATTAAAGCAAAAAAGTAAAAGAAGGCAATAAATAACTCATAACTAATTACAGTCCTAATATGGAATTATTTCTCATTCTTCAGTATTACTTATAAAAAATAAAATAGCAAAAACTGTTCTTATTTCTAGAGCAAAATATCTTATCTTGTAATTTAAAGGAGTAAATTTTGACAAAAATTCATTCAGACTTTATGTCCTTCACTTGTTATAGCAAAGGAATTATGTCTTATAACTCAAACAGGTATACTTCAACAAAACTTAAAATCAACTTCACTAAAACTTAACCTTAATAAAGTATCTCTAAAAGAACTTAAAGTTAACATTGCTCAGACTAAACAAAACTCAATCTTAACAAGAATTAACTTATTTAAACTCTATTATTACAAAAATGTTACTGAAAATTTGTCATATCACGGTTAAACATCAAAGTAAACAACATGCAAGTAAACAACTGTACTGAAATCTTTACAATAAAATTACCTTGTTAGAACTATGGAGTAAAAAGCAAGCACCTAAAAAAGCCGACAGTGGAATTAAATCTCAAAAAATTACTACAGATAAAGTTCAAGATTGGTCTTGAATGTGAGCTAAAGAATCTTGAATTTATGACTTATCTAATTACTCTCAGTGAACCATGCAGTTTTGCTATGTTATTAATAGGTAAAAAGACACCACCTCTATACCAACACTAGAATTGTTCTAGTAACAACCCTGTTAAAAATCACAGATCACAAGTTAGAAGGTAAATCTCAACACTGGCTGGTGCCAGGCAGGTGGGGCTGCACCCCCTGCAGCAGCTTTTAAAGACTGCTTGTAGGATTGATGTAAGTTTGGCTTCGTAAGAGTAATGGCAGATAAACATTGAAGGCTAAACTAAAAGAGATTTAGTTCTATTGTTCTGAGCAGAAAAAGCTGCCCATTTTTTAAAAGGTTGCAGAGTTCTCAAGTTAAAGCAATTGCTGCCAAGTGTGAGTTGTAGCTATTTCTTGTTAATAATTGCATGTTGTAATCTCCTGTTAACAGTTTCCTTTTTAATAGTGCCTCGAGCCAGCCCGCCGCTGCCCCGGCGGGGGCCCCACCTTTCGGCGTGGGCCCGCCCGTGCCGGGGGTGACCCCGGGGAGCGGGGGGGCGCTCCCGCCTCGGCGCGGGTCGCGGTCGTGCCGGGGGTACCGGCCCGGGTCGCCGTGTCCCGCGGGAGCAGCTGCTGGACGGCTCCCTTAGCCGAGCGTCGCCCTGCTGCTCCCTGGAAGAGGGCACCCAGACGCTGGAGGGGAAGGGACATCGAGTCGGCATTCAAATGACCTCATTTCCTGCATGCAACGGGATGGACCCCTCACGAAACAAAGCCAAAAACCCCTAAAACAACGAGCCAACACAAAATTGACGAATCAAAGTGATGACTAGACGTGAGGATAGAATCCAGTGTCCACCAAGGCCTTTTTACCCATCACCCTAATCTCAAAGATGTCAGCTACACACAAGACCTCAAATGTTGAAGTAAAAAGCAGCAGATTTCCTTATGTTGTCTTGAGGATGGAACTTCTAGCTCTAGTCTGCAGATCAGTGGACGAAGTTGCACTCTTCCTCCTTTTGTGAGTCGCTCCTGGGAACGCTAGTGTTATGAGCATGGACCCACCCAGAGGTTCTCCCCACCAGAGCTGATCAGTTTTAATAAAGGCATCAAGGAGGAGGAAGGTCCCCTGCCTGTGTTTATTTCAATACAGTACTAAACACTGTACCAAAAAATGATTAACAAATACATTGTTAAAAAAAAGGCAAGTAACTGGAAAACTGACCAGGGCTAGGTGTCCTTCAGGGCTTTAGATCTGTACGAACTGTGGCTTTTGATAGCTGGGCTGCTCCTTCCAATACTTGAAAGTGCCTGGGGCACTTCAGCTGGGGACCATTGTGGGGGTGTCGAGTGTCCCAAATGACTCGTGTACAAAATTGAAATGCATCAAAATTCTCCACTCTGTTAAAAAATATTTCCCCCACAAAACCAGGGACACAGACATCACAAAAAGTTTAACTGTGGCAATCAGGCCCTGTTATTTGCACCAAGTGTTGGTTTTCCAGGCTTTCGCTCCTTCCATCCACGCGGGAGAGTCCCCGAGTCGTTAATCGCCGCTCATTGGGCTATTGGCTGCTTCAGATAACAGTCACACCGGCTCCTGTATCAATGAGTCCTGTTAGGAGTGTCTCTGCCTTTCAGAGTCCCATTGCATTGGCATGTTGGACGCTCAGAGGTAATATTTTGTGTCCATAAAATCTGTGGCACCCCTGTGGAACTGAACCCCTCCTCCCTTTATTCATCTATCAGGGGTGCAGGCAGGGGTGCTGCAGGAAAGGCTATAAGTTGAGCTATATTGCTCCCGGCCGGGACTACACAGGGCGGATGGGGGGTCCAAGCCATGATCTTTATTTCCCCAAGGGAATCAGAGTCTATAGCTCCAGGGAGAACAAACAACCCTGTTATCCAGGTGGAAGATCTGCCTATAATCAAAGCATGCATATTCTGTCCTGGCGGTCCGAAAACTCCTGTGGGAAGCAAATGGACAGATGAATCAAGCAATGTTACTGTGTCGGAGGTTGCCGGGTCCATTCCTGCGCTGCCTGGGGTGGCTGGTTGTAAGTCAGCGACAATTGCTCGGCGGGCGAGGGCAGGGCCGATTGGAAGTTCATGGTTGCTCCCAGCTGCTGCGTCGGCTGCGGAATTTGCATCCTCGTGCATCGCCGTCCTGTGCTGCGAGAGAAGTTTCCCTGCAAAGGCTGGCCATTGTGGTGGAACTTGGAGCGACATATATTAGCAAAGCGAGGGCCTTTCCAGCAGCAAGGGCGTACACCCGGAGCTTTAGGTTTTTGCGTTTTTGGCAGTTTCTCCAGATTTGCCCATATCTCTCGCAGCCAAAACAAGCCACCTGTTTCCCAGGGGTTAGTTTCACGGTGGCAAAAGCGTTCGCTATGCCTTGCCCCACGGCTTGATATGTGACTGCTGTGGTGTGTTTTAATGTCCCCAAGCGGTGGCACGCTTGTATCATTTGCAGTAAAGTGGGTTCAGGTTCAGGGGGTAAAGATTTTAAAAGCTGCTTACAGTCCAGGTTGGTGTTCTCGACGGCCAGTTTGAGGAGTATAATCTCCCTGGCTTGCTCGCTATTGATTTGTCTCTCCAATGTTTGTGTCAATTTGTCCACAAACTGCAAGTAAGGCTCTTGCGGACCTTGTTTGATATTCATGAAGGACTGTTGCGTAGTTTTGGCATCAGGAACCTTTAGGAATGCCAGGTGAGCTGCCCTAATATCCTGTAGGGCTTCTCTCAGTAAGGTGCCTTGGCCATTAGGCTTGGTATGCGCCCCCTCCCCCACAAGGTGGTCAATAGTTAAGGCAGCCAGGGCTTGGTTTGCATGCCATGCATACATTGCAATTAAATTTTCCAGCCCTTTTTTCCATTGTGGCATAAATATAGCATATTGTGTTGGTGTGAGCAACAGATTTGCCAAAAAACTTACCATCGTGAGGAGTCATGAGGTGAGTAGTAAAGCTTGCTCTTAATAAATTACTAAAGTAGGGGGACCCCAGTCCATATTCCTGCGCAGCGGTACGTATGGCGCAGTTCCTTAACTTCCGAGTGATCTAGAGGCTCTCATTGTGGATTTTCCCCCTTCAGGCCGAATTGCACAAGGGCCACAAAGATTTCTGCAGTAGTGTCAAGGTCTCTGTCCTTAAGGGCTTTCCTTTTTATCTGTAACCAATTGTTACACGTATCCAAAGGGAGTAAGCTCGCATCTTTTTCAGGGCCAGGGTTGAAAGAGTCCAGCTCCCCTTCACTGCTAGAGTCAGTGTCTGCTGCATAAGCCATAAGTGTGCGGCGGCTCTGGGATGGCTGGCAGTGTGGCGGTGGGACTGGGGGTGGCGACCGGGCTCTATCCCTGGCACTCGCTGGGGAGGGCATGCAGACGGGAGATGGAGAGTGGGACCTGGGCAGGTTTCAATCCGGCTGGGGCCGTCTCAGGGTAGCCTCACAGGCTGTAGCCTCACAGTCTTCCCCGCAGCCTCCCACTTTTTTTAATTGCGTCCATGACTGCCTTCCAAGCAGGAAGCATTGGGAGCTCTGGCTCGTGGCCAGGCAGTGTCGCGAGGTCATAGAGCTTTACTCCGACCTTGTCCCGGAAGCGGAGACTAAATACAGAAGAAGGGGTAGCGTCGGGGACCATGTGTGACACCCATCATAAAATGACTTAAGGTCGTGCTTTGGGATGGGGGAGCCACGCCTGCCCAGAAGGGCAAGCACGGTTTCATAGACATCTCTCTCTTTGAACATTTCCTTTCCCATTCCTTTAGTTCCCCTGGCTCACCTGTCAAAGCGCAGCAGACAGGGATTGCAGGCCCAAACGCGGTTCTCTAACCGTCACCATCAGTTCCAGGGGCTCGCCGACTCCCCGCCTGTCAGGCAGATTCATTTCCTCACACAGGGCACCAATTGTCGGCGATGGAGATAGACAGGGAGACTGACTCGGTGATCAGAATCCGATTTTCTTGTGGGATACGAGCACTTATATACTATTTTAGGGAGACTAGTAATGTATACTACAATGATTAGGTTGAAATCACATACACAAACTTATTCATGTAACACCACCTCGTGCTTACGTTGTTTAATAGGATTTTCTTTTTCTGGTAAACCTGTCTAATTAAATCTTCTTGCTATCTAGATCTAATTTTCAAAGTTCCGTTTGCTTTTGCCAAGGCATTTTATCTATCAATTCTCCTATGCTAATAAGGTCCAAAGTACTCTCTGTCTCATGCACCCCAATATTCCACTGCAGCTTTGGACTGTTCCAAAGGGGTCTACTTGGCGTTTGTCATCTGCAGGCCATTGCAGAGCAGTGGGCCACAGGCTGCTGCCAGAGCTCCAACACAACACAAGTGTGGCAGCCCAAGAATCAGTGCACGGATCTTCCGGATGTTCGGAGACATTCAGTTGCCAGAGAAACAGCAAGCAGGACCAGAGGAGCTTTGCATCTCCCTGCCACAAAACGAGGTCAGCCTGCAAATGGAGTCAGAGCAAAGGTAAGCATGTACCCGCATTCTAAAGAAGGAACTGCAGCCTACAAGAGTCCTGGAAATTTATTCTCTTTGCTTCTTTTGCCCCCCAAATCTCATTGAAGAAGTTAGGCTTTTCAGAACCAGCTAGGATGCCACCTAGAAGAAGCAGACTTGCTTTCAGTCAAAGCTTTTGAGACCAAAAGTCTGGTTTGCTTGGGTTTTCCTTGGATGCCACTTGGGTTGGCGCATTTTCTGAGTTCCCCTGGGATGCCTTGAGCACTGCCTTATGGGCTGGGAGGACATTTTCTGCTGCTTTATGAATGAGGAGAACTTCCCAGGCTTTTCTTTCGCATTAGCTGTACAGAAGGTTGCCTTGCTGGGCACAAGAAAGCCACAGAGCAGCTGCTATTGTGAGGTCAAGGGAGCGGTGCAACAGTGCTGTCAGCCCAGCGTTGTCCCAGTGCGCGCAAGGCCTGGTCATCCAGAGCAGCTCTTCCGCTCGCTCCCTGCAGGAGGATCCTCGTGCACAAGGAGTTCTCAGCGGATGGCCTGCACCCCGAGAGGAGTCTTGGCTTTCCCTTGGGTGGCATTCAGCGTGCAAACCCACGCAGCACTGCCAAAATGATCAGGCAAGTCTGTGCCATGGTTTGCACTGTCTTTTCTGTTGTCTATTCCGGCTACTACCTGACCCAGCTGACTCGTAAGTAAAGGTTTCTCCTGGGGCTGGCATCGCCCAGCTTTTGCTTCACTCTGCTCTTGATGCCGCACTAGTGACCCAGTTTATTTGGGAACAAAATGGCCATGAAGATGCCACCGCTTTGGTCAATGTCCTGCCAGCAGCATCAGCTAAAAAGGGGGCATCTGTACTGGGTGGCAGGTGCAGAGTATTTGCAGTGCAACCTGCAGCGGTTGCCTTCCCTCCCCGGGAGAGTGCGTGGCAGCGGAGTCCGTCATTTCCTCAGCTTGCTGCTTCAAGCAAGACGAACTGCAAATTGCAGACTCTGAGGAGAGATTTGTAGAAGTACTTCTACCAACTCAGTGGTTCTCTCCAGGAGTGAAGGAAAGCGCCTTTTGCTCCAACATTGCCCCTTAGAGGCCTTGGCTGCGTGACTTGACCCTTTGATGCTGTGCCAAGACTGCGATTCCCTTGGCGATGCAGCACAAACTCCAATGCATGGAGGGTTTGCTGCTGAGCCCAGCAGCTGTTCCTGGGCTGCTTCAGCAGGGAGCTGCCGCAGCCCAGGGGCCCTTTATGGAAGCTTTGCTGGGCTATCATCTTCAGCCAACGAATGGGAATTAGGGCATGCCATTTAAAAGAATAGAGATCTAAAATGCAGGAAAGAGAAGAGGAAAATGCTGCTTGAGCTGTTGGGCACAACAGGAGCTCCAACTTTTGAAGAGCAACGGGCATTTCCACCACCGTGTTTCTATTTCTCTCTTGGCAAAAGAGGCCCAAATGTAGACAGAGCCTACTATAGCGCCCTTGTGGTTCTCTTGCTTGCTGTGGGAAAGAGCTGTTGCTCCTGGAGGCACGTTGGCAAAGTGGCTCTGTGTTGGGACTGCCTCGTGCTGTGAAAGTCGCCAGCACGGGCACTTTTCTAAGGGCCTCTGGTAACTTTTGCCTTGCTCGCTGCAGGTCACCTGACACGTGGGTGGAGACAAGCCAGTCCTTTGGTGAGTGGCAAAGGAAGCTGAGAGGTTGCTGGCGTGTGAGAATTGTGCAGCAATTCTGCCAGCTTGGCCTGTTGCAGTTGAGTGTGGAGTGCCAGCGTGGGAGGCTGAAAGAAAGGCCAACTGCCCGGTGGCATCAGCAGTAGCAAAGGGAGCCCTGGCTGTTTGCTGATTTTCCGGTGAAGAGCCTTTCAAGAGACAAAAGGCAAACGGGACGGCTCCAAGGCGTCTTTCTGCTTGTAGCCAGCAGGGAAGCTCAAATGCACAGCAAGATGGAGTAGCACCTCATGCAGCCATCTTCCTCGAGTTTTTGCGACTCAGAGTCCCACGTGTATCAAAGTCTATGATTTCCCCTACTTCTGGGTCCTTTCCCAGCTCAATAGAAAGCAGCTCCTAAGGGATTGGCTTTTGCCCATCTCTCTCACTTCTGTCTGTCTGCAGGGCTCAACAGCTGGCTCAGCAGCTCCTCCAGCTGCCTCTGTCATTGAGGAAGAGGCTGAAGAGGAGCAAAGGAACATCAAGCCTCCAGCTGCTGTCCCTCCACAGCCTGAACACGCAGAGCCGGTAAGTGGCAGCTGAGCTTGGCACTGCCTTTGGTGCAGGGCCAGGCTTCCCGTTTTGGAGCAGCCCTTGTTGCTCATGGCCGAAGATGCTGGGGGCGGTGTGCCTGCCATGACGTAGTGCTGCTTGAGGAGGGCCTAAGAAGTGCTGGCCAGTGGGTTCTGAAGTTTGACATTTAAGCTGGGATGCTGAGAGGGCCCGAGAATGTCTCTTGGGATCAGACAAGAGGCAGCATTCCATGATTCCCAGCGTAGGAGTCAGCCCCTTGTGCCCACTGTCAGTGCAGGCTGCCCGTGGTCGGTAAGCAGACGGAGCGGCTCAGAGACACAACTGACAGCCTTGCAGGGGATCACACTGGGCCCTGGAAGGGACCTGCCCTCTCCTAATGGACTAATTAGCTTCAGGCTGTGCTTCACTTCCAGCCGGTCAAAGCAGAGTTTGGAGAGGAGAATCCTCGTCAGCCCTGCGTTGTGAAAGGCGGGTGGGTCTGGGCGGGGCTGGAAGGTGGCTCCAAAGGGCCGCTCCCTAAAGGCTGTCATAGAGAGGGGAAATCCGTGAAACAGATCAGAGAAGGGACACGCTGCGGGCTTCTGAGTGGACCGTTGCATGCAAGCTGCAGGGTGATTTCATTGCCCAGGAAAAGACAGGAGGAGGAAAGCAACAAGGCTCTAGGGCCATGCTCTGATCTCTTGCTGGATCTTGGCAGCCTCAGTGATACCTTGTTGCCAGTGTCTAGCAGAAAAGCTGCAATCGTGGAGCATGGAAGTGTCCCTGAGGGGCTGGATCCAAGTAGCCTTTGGGCTTTTCCCAAAGTTGCCTTTGAGAAGGGGACATGGGAAACGCCCTAGCTGGAGAGGCCTGGCGGTGGCTGACAGCACCTTCCCAAGGCCTTGCTTTTGCCGTGCGTTCCACAGGGCATCTGTGCCAGCCACCCTTCTGACGGGCAATCCTTTCTTGTCCCAGCTCAAGACGGGCTCTGCAATTCAACCTGGTGCCGCTGGACCAGCATGGCCTGCAGCAGCCAGCTCGCCCCCCGCTGCTGGCACTTCCTGCAGCAGCGCAGCCCAGCAGATCGAGATGAGGGAGGAGCAGGGCCTGAAGACACTGAGTACGTCTCGTACATTTCTTGTCTGCCAGAGCAGTGTGTTGTGTGCGTGTCTGGGTGTAGGCTGCGCCAGAAGTTGCCCCTCGGTCTCAAAGGCACTTAGGCCCCTCTGCAGAAGCTGTTGTTGTGCTTTGAGGCAGTGCGGCAGCGCTCAGGGAGTTCCTGCTGCCTATGAGAGCGGCTGGGCCTGGCTTGGCTCTGCCTAGGCTGCCTACTGTGCCAAAGACAAAAGCTGAGCATTTTCTGCTTCAGCAGAAGGCTGGCACCAAGCAAGTGACTAGGCCCCAGGGAGCTCTTCTGACCCCAGCCGTTTTCTGGCTATCCTTCTTACTCCTACTCTGGATCAGACATTTTGTGCCCCTGGCAGTGGACCTGCCAGTGATTCTGGACACTTGGATCCCAAGTGCTCTGGGGATGCCCGGAGGCAGACGAGGAGACCAGGACGTCGGTGCAGAGGCCGGGTCTGGCGCTGAGTGCAGAAGGCGGCTGGTCAGGGACAGCCCAGGAGCTGATCCTGCAGCTGCTGCTCCAGCGCTGCTCCACCAGCGTTCCAGCAAGGGCCGCAGGAGCAGGAGACAACGACAGTTGCTATGGGCACAGCCCAACATTCCATCTAGAACCCCAGGGGAGCCATGGGACAGAAAGAGGCATGGGCCGCCTCTGGCCCTTGTACTTCTTCTGCTGCAAGTTTGCTCTGAGAAGCTTCCCATGGGGCCTTTTCTCCTCAGTCGTCTGATGAGACGGGCAAAAGCAGTGCAGGGACAGCCCTGGGTCTTCCCGGTGCTTCTCTGCACGGTGTCTCCAGCTGAACGTGCACAGGAGCCTGCCTCTGTGCAAGGGCCCAGACCTCATCTCCTGCCCTGGAGAACCAGAAGGGCTCCTCCCACTGGCTCTCCTCCAGCTCTGAGAGGAGCTGGAATTTGCAAGTTGTCCAGCGCAGAGCCAACTCCAGAGCTTCCTCTCAAAGTGGAGCCATTCATCCTGCCCCCTTTCTCAAGTCTCCTTTTGCTGCCCAATAATGTCACTGCATGTTTTCCCTCCTTTGGGCCTCTGAGCTGGTCTCTCACCTCATCACTCCTCCCTTGAAACTTGGAGAAACAGGATGTTTTTCAGGGCAACTGATGGGGACACACACACACACACAGGGACAGCACACGGGCATTTCTCTAGCAAACATTCATGCAGAATTTCTATAGCCCTCTTCCAGCTCCCTTGGAGAAGCTCGGTGTTTGTCCCCAAAAGACTCTGCCATTCCTCTAAGAAAGCAACACTAACAGAATTCCCTTTCCACACTGCTGGCCTTCACATTGGTTTTAATGCCTAGATCCCAGATATGACAAAACCCAGGCAGCTTTGCTGCTTTCCTGCCTGTCGTTAAGGAAAAGCAAATCTTGCTTCAGTCCCAATCTTGCTTCCTTCCCAGCCTGCACGTTAGCCACTGGCCAGCAAACTGAGGGTGCAGCTGGAACAAGTCCCACTGCAAGGCAGATACTTTGTAGCATCCAAAGCCCACCTGCACCGCCTCCATCAGACAAGGGCAAGCTTCCCTCGGCTTCCCAGAAGCAGCCTGGCAATTGCCCCCTCCCTCGCCCCCTCTCCACCCTCCACAGCCCCTGCCACCAAAGCCTTGCTAGGCAGGGCCATTTGCTGGCCTCGAAGAAAGAGTGCCTTTGATTCTTCTTTGGCGCAAGTGCCCGAGCTGTGAGAAGTCAGAGGATAATGATCACACCCGCTCTGCTTTAGCTAAGGAGATTGCTGGAGGCCCAGAGCGGGACACTGGTCCTTTCGAGAGAAACTGAAACTGAACTAGCCATGCCTTTGTGGCGCATGCCGATAGGAATTGGATAGAATCGGAGGGCTTAGAAACGTCCTCCAAGGTGGTCAGCTCCATCAGTCCCCCAAAATGAAACAAAGTTATGTTACTGGGCTCCAAAAAGGACTAAAGCCGCTGCTTTTATGCCAGAAAATATGGTGAGACCAGACCACTCATCTAGATCCAATTCCGTGAATTAAACAAAGCCTCCCTTTCCACTCCCAGCTGAGATGTTGAGGAATCAAAGGCTGAAGCCCCAGCCTTATTTCACTGGCAGTAAAGGAGACACACCTCAGTAAGTCCTGCCAGCTGAGCAAGGGGCTGGGCCCGGGGAAGGTGGCGCCTGCCCAGATTCTTCTCTCAGGGCAAGTGCCGTCTTTGCAACACCAGGCAAATGGAACAAACATTGCCGGAGTGTTTTCATACAGACAAAATACAAAATGGAACAAACTTTGGTTTAATGATAAAGACCCATTGGCTCTCAACAAAGGCAAAATGACAAAAGGCAGAGCATAGACAACACCCAACCTTTGAAATTTATTGATAAATCTAATAAAACTAATGAATCTTAAATAATACTAATGGATCTTAACGACTAAATTGAGGAGATTCCTATCATGTCAACTAACTAAGTAGAAGATTAAACTACCCTAAAAGCTTAAAAAACAGTCCTATTCCTATCTAGTCCTATTGATACCTAACTCTTGCTAGCCCTGGACAACCTGCAGGGTTGTCTAATTTCAAAGTCTTTTCTTCTTGGCGAGAGGCTCTGCTTCCTTCCGAGGCCGATGTCTTCTCCTGTGGTTGTTCCTTTCCTTCACGGTTTCAAACACCCTGCAAGATAGGAAACAAACCATCCATTGCTCACTTTAGTACACACCATGAAACCAAGTGCCGAGATCTCCGTTTGAGTAGGAATTTCTCTCTTTTCGGGCAGTGGCACATTTGTGAATTGATCAGCACCATGAGTCTGATCGTTCTACTTTCAATGCCTTGAAATGTCTTCCTCCTTTTGCTGCATCCTCTTTTGAATTTGATCAGCAGCATCAAACCAAGCTTTGATGGATCTATTCCTACTTGTATGAACTGTGTCTTGTTGGGGCACGGCAAGGTTTCATTGTGAAGGCTGGGTTTTACCTAAGCTCTTTGGGTTTGAGGTGGGTGTTAAGCTTGACCACGGCTGCCGGGGGCGATGCTGCAAGTGCCCCCAGCTTCCCCTGCGGTGCCTTTGAAAAGGGTCAGCCCGTTTTAGTCCAAAGGCGCAGCTTTGAGCAGAAAGAGGAGGAACTTGCTCACCGTTTGCACTGCCCGCAGGGAAAGGGGCCTCCCGCCGAGCGGGGCGGCTGGCGCGCTTGGCAGCAGGGACACTCGGCGCTGCGAGCCCTCTTGCGGCTTCTCTTCCCTGTCTCCCCGTTCTCCTTTCTGGGAGGGCTTTTCCTCCTCTTTGCTTTGCCCACACTCTGGAAATCAAAGAGTCCTTATCAATGCTTCCTTCCTCTCACAAAGCTGGAAATCAGAGCATCCAGCACAAAAATCTATCGGCTTAAGCAAATCCTTCCAGACCCTCAAGAGCTGAGAAAACGGCTGCCTTTGCCAATGGGCTGCGGCGGGCTGCCAACCCAGAGCTTGGAGGAAAATACTCCTCTTTTCTACAGGCCAAAGGGGTGGGATAAATACCTGCCTATTTAGAGCTCTACATTTCTTATTTCTACCTTTCTGCCTAACATCTATTTCTCTCTGCTTTTCCTCCACAAATGTCTAGGCAATGGCATTTAAATTCAGTCCAATTAGGGTAGACACATGGTTAGCATTTTCTAGTCCCCAAAATAATCTCCCTCCCTGTCTCTCTCTCTCACATGATGTGAAGCAAATTGCTCTTTGCCGGTAAGGAAAGTTTTAGGGGAGCCACGGCACCGGCAGCTCCTTCTTGGGGAGTATGCTGCGATGCTAGAAAAACTCCCTGAAAATCTGCAGCATATCCACAAAGGCAGCCTGGATTGCTGATGTCAGCAAGCAGTGGGGAATTAAGGGTCTGATTGGAGTCAGCGAGGGTGCCAGCCCTTGAGAAGCCCATCTGTAGAGAGTCAAAGCCCATTTTGGTGGCGCTGCTGCTTCCTTGGGTCAAAGTTAGGCTCCAGAATTGCATACTTCAGGGCAGCAGCACAAGGAAGCCCCGGGCAGCATCTGCTGTGCCTTTCCCAGCGCATGGGACGATGTGATCCTGGCAAAGGGGCGTCTGGCATGGCTCGCCAGCAGCTTTTCTCCCCTTCTGCCAGTTTCTCGACCTTCCTGGCACGTCTCGATTTTCTTGCCCCTCACCTGAGCAAGAGTGCTGGCAAGTTTATGCTCCTTTTTCCAGGAGTAGTAGTACTCCACACACTGTGCCACGGTCTTAGTCTGGATCTGTTGTGAAGAGAAAAAGAAGGAGTCGAAAATGGTGTCGGGTGCACTGGGGAAAAAGTAGAATATGGAGTGAACTAGGAAGGAAAAGCATGAAGTAAATGGAGCAGGGTGTAAAATGAAATCAACATGGGGAAAGAGAGGCATCATGCAATGTCTTAAACCGTGTATTCTGCTAGGTGGTAATACACGCAATGCACAGATCAACAACAAATCCATCTAGCACAGTTCTTCTTTCCCCGCTTCCCTCCAGTTATGCCAGCACACCGTCTTGTGGAAGCAGCAGCAGACCTGTGCGACAAGTCTGACAGAAGAAAGCTTCATCTTCCAAAAGAGCTTGGAGAAAAGGGCTGGAGAGGCAGGATCATCCTTTTGACACAGGCTTTTGATGTCCCCTTTTGTTACTTCTTGAAGATACTTGGTACTTGAGAAGAGAGAGACTGAAGCCCAGTGCTTGTTCCCAGAAATAACCAAGCTTTCCTCCTGACGATCTGCTCGGGTAAAGAATGTCCCGTGGCTTTACCTGCTTCTGGATGAGATGAAAATCCTTGCCGTAGGTGTGGAAAGCCTTTTGGAAGGACTCCTTCTCCTCAGGTGTCCATCTATCAGAGCCTGGCAAGAAAAAGCAGCGGGTAGTAAACGCATCCCTTGATCCACACCAAGTAGATCCCACTGGCTGCCGAAAGAAAATGGTGGCAGGCCGTCATTCACGTGTGTGTACGTGTCTGCTCCCTCAGAAGGTCATGAAGACAAGAGCAGGCATTGCCCGGGGAGAAGGATTGGAAAACAAGTAAAGCTGAAGGACTAGATGCTGGTGCTTCCCCACCTGCAGAGGAGACAAGACCTTGTGCTGGTGTTAAGCACAATTGCTTTAAGCAGAAACCCTTGCCACAAAAATGAAGGGGACGGCAGCATCTGTCAGGGACGCAAGAAGCTCTGCTTTGCTTACCTGCGTAATGATAATCAGCCATGGGGTGGCCTTGAGGTGTTGCAGGCCCCTCTGAGAGCAGCATCTCCAGAGCCTCCTGCAAGATCAAGAGGGAAAAGGCTTTAGCCGCCCCACCACATTAAAAATGAGCCAAAAAATCACAGGTGCTGCCTTGCAGCTACTTAGCCTCTCCAGACATTCAAGCGACTGTATCCCATGTGGGTGAAACACTGTGATTTGCTCCAAGTCCCTGGTTTTTGCTGCCCAACCCTTTGATCCTGGTCCCCGAGAGTGGCCTTTTGCTCACCAACCTAAGGATTTTGCTGCTCCTGCAGCCAGAATGGCCTCAGCTGACTGAGGCTTCTGGGAATTTCCCCTCCAAATGTCTTAGAGAAGCCAGCTCTCCAGGCCATTTACAAGGCAGCAGGACCTTCCGCCGCCGCCGCCGCCTCCAGGAGGGAGATTCTCCCTGCTGGAGCCCTTTGGGCTCAGCCCTGACGCAGCTGGAGGAGACACAGCAGGCAGCAAGTGCTCTGCTCCCTGTTAAGACCCTTCTTCAAAGAGCAGCCAGGAAAGGCTGTCCCAGTGCCCGGGCCCTCTGCATTCCCTGTGCCCTCTTCTCTGCGCCCAAACAGCCGCTTCTTACCGGAACGCTGCCGCGTGCCCGGTGCAGGCAGTGCAGGGCGCGCTCCAGGTTAGCTGCTGCCCCGGGAATGCCACGGGAGCTGGCCATGTCCAACAGTTCTCTTACTGCAAGCACAACAAAAAACCCACCGAAAGTCAGCCTTGAGGCCAGCAAGGGCAAAGACTGCCATGCAAGGCAGAAGGAAAGGCTGGGAGCTAAAGACAGCAGCTTGGAGAGTATGAAAAGGAGAGCAAAGCCAGGGCCAGCTGAACCAAGGGCCCATGCAGTGCTGGCTCTCCCTCCAAAGCAGCTTCTGTAAGAAGAAGTGGGGGCCAATCTGCGCTCTTCCAGTGGCAGACGGCCCTGACCAATTTGGAGAGCAAGGTGCTTGCTCTTGCTCCTTGCCTCTAACACTTCTACATGGGAAGATGGGCGAGACAAGGAGAGAAGCAGAGCCTGCAAAAGGCTGCCTTTTTACGCAAAAGGAGCCTTTTAAAGACCCAAGTAGCTCAGGGGTGGAAGAAAAGCTTGAAGCAAAGCTACCTCTGTCAGGTTTTTCCATGTCAGAGTCATCCTCCCCCCAGGGCTTCCAGACCAGGGTTGCAGGCTCTTCATCCTCACTTGGTGCTCTGCTCTGCAGCTCTGGCAGCTCAGCCTGAAAGTCGCTGCCAACATTGATGTGTCTAAAGGAAGAAGGAGGTGGAGGTGAGAAAGGCAAGTGGTCAAGAGAGCCTTCCTGTGCATCCACAGGCTTGAACCAACGCCACCCTGACTCTGAAAGAGCAGTTCTCCTCCTCGCCATTCTTCCAGTTTGCTGTCCCTTAACCCTATGCCAAAACTCACGGCTGAATCTGGGCTCTTGCTTTCCTTTTCATTGTGCCTCTCCTTTCCACCTGAAAGAGATCAAAGCAATGCTCCAGTTAAAAATCCTTCCTTCTCATCCTCATCATTGCAAAGCCCGAGCTCCTGTGTCCCAGCTCCTTTCTCTTTGCCGCCTTTTTGACATGGAATGTCCTAGGGAGGACCCTCTAGCAGTCAGCAGCTTCCTCAGGAGGGCAAGCACAAGGCCATGCACTACTCTCTCCGGGGCCACTGAGAAGAGCCAAGACAATGGCAGGGGAGATGTGCCAGTGCAGGCTTAGGTTGGATAGAAGGAAAAGGTTCTTCAGCCAGAGGCTGCTTGGGCACTGCAACAGCCTCCCCAGGGAAGGGGGCACAGCACCAAGCCTGACTGAGCTCCAAAAGTGTTTGGACACTGCTCTTGGGCACAGGCTGTGATTGTTGAGGCTGCCCTGGGCAGGCCCTGGACTTGGGCTCAGTGATCTTTGAGAATCCCTTCCAAGCCAGGAAATTCTGTGCTACTGTGATTGTGCTCTTGAGGAGATGGCATTTGACGGCCGCCCCTGAGCATGAGGTAGAACCAGCCCTACTTGCACTGGAAAAAGAATCTAGAAAGATATTAAAATAGCATGGATCTATAAGCCATGGAACTACGTCAGTATATAAGAATTGCTGATCCCAGATGGTTTTTGAAGTTGAAAGCCTGTGTTTGAGGAGAAGCCCAGTCAAATGCTTCTATGCCCTGAACGACAGGGATGCCAGAGGAGAAGTGCCATCATTCTGGTGTTTGAAGCTTTGGAGCGGGTGTGAGCAGAGTCAGGGCATAAGGGGATTTGTTGACACTGAAGCCCTGAAGTGCTCAGCCACAAACAATTTGTTTTGGGGTCAGCACAAGATAGTTTGAGGACTGAAATGGGTGCCAAGAACTTTTAATCAGGTCATCCGTGGACGAGGATCTGCAACTGCACTGGGACACCTCTCTAGGTCCTCTATGGAAAGGTCTGTGTTTCCCCTGGAGGCAACATGATTCCTTCAGAAGCTGCAGCCTGCTTTCACGTGGAAGCTCGTCTGGGGAAAGTGAGCACGCAGCCTGTGTGTCGTGCTTGGTGGGAGAGGCAGCTGGAGCCTCCTGCCCCTGTGCTAGTGCTTTGAGGGCAAACGGGGATTTTCTTACCTTGGACGGTTCCCAAGTGCTCTGGGGATGCCCGGAGGCAGACGAGGAGACCAGGACGTCGGTGCAGAGGCCGGGTCTGGCGCTGAGTGCAGAAGGCGGCTGGTCAGGGACAGCCCAGGAGCTGATCCTGCAGCTGCTGCTCCAGCGCTGCTCCACCAGCGTTCCAGCAAGGGCCGCAGGAGCAGGAGACAACGACAGTTGCTATGGGCACAGCCCAACATTCCATCTAGAACCCCAGGGGAGCCATGGGACAGAAAGAGGCATGGGCCGCCTCTGGCCCTTGTACTTCTTCTGCTGCAAGTTTGCTCTGAGACGCTTCCCATGGGGCCTTTTCTCCTCAGTCGTCTGATGAGACGGGCAAAAGCAGTGCAGGGACAGCCCTGGGTCTTCCCGGTGCTTCTCTGCAAGGTGCCTCCAGCTGAACGTGCACAGGAGCCTGCCTCTGTGCAAGGGCCCAGACCTCATCTCCTGCCCTGGAGAACCAGAAGGGCTCCTCCCACTGGCTCTCCTCCAGCTCTGAGAGGAGCTGGAATTTGCAAGTTGTCCAGCGCAGAGCCAACTCCAGAGCTTCCTCTCAAAGTGGAGCCATTCATCCTGCCCCCTTTCTCAATTCTCCTTTTGCTGCCCAATAATGTCACTGCATGTTTTCCCTCCTTTGGGCCTCTGAGCTGGTCTCTCACCTCATCACTCCTCCCTTGAAACTTGGAGAAACAGGATGTTTTTCAGGGCAACTGATGGGGACACACACACACACACACAGGGACAGCACACGGGCATTTCTCTAGCAAACATTCATGCAGAATTTCTATAGCCCTCTTCCAGCTCCCTTGGAGAAGCTCGGTGTTTGTCCCCAAAAGACTCTGCCATTCCTCTAAGAAAGCAACACTAACAGAATTCCCTTTCCACACTGCTGGCCTTCACATTGGTTTTAATGCCTAGATCCCAGATATGACAAAACCCAGGCAGCTTTGCTGCTTTCCTGCCTGTCGTTAAGGAAAAGCAAATCTTGCTTCAGTCCCAATCTTGCTTCCTTCCCAGCCTGCACGTTAGCCACTGGCCAGCAAACTGAGGGTGCAGCTGGAACAAGTCCCACTGCAAGGCAGATACTTTGTAGCATCCAAAGCCCACCTGCACCGCCTCCATCAGACAAGGGCAAGCTTCCCTCGGCTTCCCAGAAGCAGCCTGGCAATTGCCCCCTCCCTCGCCCCCTCTCCACCCTCCACAGCCCCTGCCACCAAAGCCTTGCTAGGCAGGGCCATTTGCTGGCCTCGAAGAAAGAGTGCCTTTGATTCTTCTTTGGCGCAAGTGCCCGAGCTGTGAGAAGTCAGAGGATAATGATCACACCCGCTCTGCTTTAGCTAAGGAGATTGCTGGAGGCCCAGAGCGGGACACTGGTCCTTTCGAGAGAAACTGAAACTGAATTAGCCATGCCTTTGTGGCGCATGCCGATAGGAATTGGATAGAATCGGAGGGCTTAGAAACGTCCTCCAAGGTGGTCAGCTCCATCAGTCCCCCAAAATGAAACAAAGTTATGTTACTGGGCTCCAAAAAGGACTAAAGCCGCTGCTTTTATGCCAGAAAATATGGTGAGACCAGACCACTCATCTAGATCCAATTCCGTGAATTAAACAAAGCCTCCCTTTCCACTCCCAGCTGAGATGTTGAGGAATCAAAGGCTGAAGCCCCAGCCTTATTTCACTGGCAGTAAAGGAGACACACCTCAGTAAGTCCTGCCAGCTGAGCAAGGGGCTGGGCCCGGGGGAGGTGGCGCCTGCCCAGATTCTTCTCTCAGGGCAAGTGCTGTCTTTGCAACACCAGGCAAATGGAACAAACATTGCCGGAGTGTTTTCATACAGACAGAAAGACAAAATGGAACAAACTTTGGTTTAATGATAAAGACCCATTGGCTCTCAACAAAGGCAAAATGACAAAAGGCAGAGCATAGACAACACCCAACCTTTGAAATTTATTGATAAATCTAATAAAACTATTGAATCTTGAATAATACTAATGGATCTTAACGACTAAATTGAGGAGATTCCTATCATGTCAACTAACTAAGTAGAAGATTAAACTACCCTAAAAGCTTAAAAAACAGTCCTATTCCTATCTAGTCCTATTGATACCTAACTCTTGCTAGCCCTGGACAACCTGCAGGGTTGTCTAATTTCAAAGTCTTTTCTTCTTGGCGAGAGGCTCTGCTGCCTTCCGAGGCCGATGTCTTCTCCTGTGGTTGTTCCTTTCCTTCACGGTTTCAAACACCCTGCAAGATAGGAAACAAACCATCCATTGCTCACTTTAGTACACACCATGAAACCAAGTGCCGAGATCTCCGTTTGAGTAGGAATTTCTGTCTTTTCGGGCAGTGGCACATTTGTGAATTGATCAGCACCATGAGTCTGATCGTTCTACTTTCAATGCCTTGAAATGTCTTCCTCCTTTTGCTGCATCCTCTTTTGAATTTGATCAGCAGCATCAAACCAAGCTTTGATGGATCTATTCCTACTTGTATGAACTGTGTCTTGTTGGGGCACGGCAAGGTTTCATTGTGAAGGCTGGGTTTTACCTAAGCTCTTTGGGTTTGAGGTGGGTGTTAAGCTTGACCACGGCTGCCGGGGGCGATGCTGCAAGTGCCCCCAGCTTCCCCTGCGGTACCTTTGAAAAGGGTCAGCCTGTTTTAGTCCAAAGGCGCAGCTTTGAGCAGAAAGAGGAGGAACTTACGCGCCGTTTGCACTGCCCGCAGGGAAAGGGGCCTCCCGCCGAGCGGGGCGGCTGGCGCGCTTGGCAGCAGGGACACTCGGCGCTGTGAGCCCTCTTGCGGCTTCTCTTCCCTGTCTCCCCGTTCTCCTTTCTGGGAGGGCTTTTCCTCCTCTTTGCTTTGCCCACACTCTGGAAATCAAAGAGTCCTTATCAATGCTTCCTTCCTCTCACAAAGCTGGAAATCAGAGCATCCAGCACAAAAATCTATCGGCCTAAGCAAATCCTTCCAGACCCTCAAGAGCTGAGAAAACGGCTGCCTTTGCCAATGGGCTGCGGCAGGCTGCCAACCCAGAGCTTGGAGGAAAATACTCCTCTTTTCTACAGGCCAAAGGGGTGGGATAAATACCTGCCTATTTAGAGCTCTACATTTCTTATTTCTACCTTTCTGCCTAACATCTATTTCTCTCTGCTTTTTCTCCACAAATGTCTAGGCAATGGCATTTAAATTCAGTCCAATTAGGGTAGACACATGGTTAGCCATTTTCTAGTACCCAAAATAATCTCCCTCCCTGTCTCTCTCTCTCTCTCTCTCTCTCTCACATGATGTGAAGCAAATTGCTCTTTGCCTGTAAGGAAAGTTTTAGGGGAGCCACGGCACCGGCAGCTCCTTCTTGGGGAGTATGCTGCGATGCTAGAAAAACTCCCTGAAAATCTGCAGCATATCCACAAAGGCAGCCTGGATTGCTGATGTCAGCAAGCAGTGGGGAATTAAGGGTCTGATTGGAGTCAGCGAGGGTGCCAGCCCTTGAGAAGCCCATCTGTAGAGAGTCAAAGCCCATTTTGGTGGCGCTGCTGCTTCCTTGGGTCAAAGTTAGGCTCCAGAATTGCATACTTCAGGGCAGCAGCACAAGGAAGCCCCGGGCAGCATCTGCTGTGCCTTTCCCAGCGCATGGGACGATGTGATCCTGGCAAAGGGGCATCTGGCATGGCTCGCCAGCAGCTTTTCTCCCCTTCTGCCAGTTTCTCGACCTTCCTGGCACGTCTCGATTTTCTTGCCCCTCACCTGAGCCAGAGTGCTGGCAAGTTTATGCTCCTTTTTCCAGGAGTAGTAGTACTCCACACACTGTGCCACGGTCTTAGTCTGGATCTGTTGTGAAGAGAAAAAGAAGGAATCGAAAATGGTGTCGGGTGCACTGGGGAAAAAGTAGAATATGGAGTGAACTAGGAAGGAAACTTAGAATGGCAACTTCTGTAAAGGATAATAAAAAATGTTTTTACAAATACATTAATGGTAGAAGGAAAGGTATGACCAGCCCTTGTTCTTTATTGGACAAAGGAGGGAACTTAGTATCTGAAGATGAGGAAAAGGCAGAAGTGCTTAATGCCTATTTTGCCTCAGTTTTTAGTGGGAAGATGACTTGCCCTCAAGACACCTGCCCACCTGGGCTGGTTGATGGTGACAGGAAGCAGAATGGTCCCCCCTTTATCCAAGAGGGGGCAGTCATAGAACTATTGAAATGCTTGGATACTCATAAATCTATGGGACCAGACGGAATCCACCCCAGGGTGATGAGAGAGCTGGCAAATGAGCTTGCAAAGCCACTCTCCATCATTTACCATCAGTCCTGGCTCACTGGCGAGGTTCCGGATGACTGGAAGCTGGCCAATGTGATACCCATTCACAAAAAGGGTGCAAAGGAAGATCCTGGTAATTATAGACCAGTCAGTCTGACCTCAGTACCTGGTAAAATAATGGAACAGTTTATATTAAGTGCCATCACGCAAAATTTACAGGATGGCCAGGGTATCAGACCCAGCCAGCATGGGTTTAGGAGGGGTAGGTCATGTTTAACCAACCTGGTCACCTTTTATGACCTGGTAACCCGCCTAGTCGATGCAGGTAAGGCTGTAGATGTTGTTTACTTGGATTTCAGCAAGGCCTTTGACACTGTCTCCCACAGCATACTCCTAGACAAGCTGGCAGCCCGTGGCTTGGACAGGAGTGCTCTGTGCTGGGTCAGGAACTGGCTGCATGGCCGGGCCCAGAGAGTGTTGTTGAATGGTGCTGCATCCAGCTGGCAGCCAGTCACCAGTGGTGTTCCTCAGGGTTCTGTGCTGGGGCCAGTTCTGTTTAATGTTTTTATTGATGACATGGATGAGGGTTTAGAGTCCTTTATTAGCAAATTTGCAGATGACACTAAGCTGGGAGCGTGTGTGGATCTGTTAGAAGGACGTAGGGCTTTGCAGAGGGACTTGGAACAGTTGGAGGGATGGGCAGAATCCAATGGGATGAAGTTCAATAAGTCCAAGTGCCGAGTCCTGCACTTTGGCCACAATAACCCCCTGCAACGATATAAGCTGGGGACAGTGTTGCTGGACAGTGCTCAGGAGGAAAGGGACCTGGGGGTGCTGGTTGACAATCGGCTGAACATGAGCCAGCAGTGTGCCCAGGTGGCCAAGAAGGCCAATGGCATCCTGGCCAGTATCATGAACAGTGTGGCCAGCAGGAGCAGGGAGGTCATTCTTCCCCTGTACTCAGCACTGGTGAGGCCACACCTTGAATATTGCGTCCAATTCTGGGCCCCTCACTTTAGGAGGGACGTTGAGATGCTTGAGCGTGTCCAAAGGAGAGCAACGAGGCTGGTGAGGGGCTTGGAACACAAGCCATATGAAGAGCGACTGAGGGAGCTGGGGTTGTTCAGCCTGGAGAAAAGGAGACTCAGGGGTGACCTTATCACCCTCTTCAACTTCCTGAAGGGTAGCTGTGGTGAGCTGGGGGTCGGTCTCTTTCTCCGGGCAACAACAGACAGAACAAGAGGACACAGTCTCAAGCTGCGCCAAGGGAGATGCAAGCTAGAAATAAGGAGGAAGTATTTTACAGAAAGAGTAGTCAAATACTGGAATCATCTACCCAGGGAGGTCGTGGAGTCACCATCCCTCGAAGAGTTTAAAAAAAGACTGGATGTGGCACTTGGTGCCATGATCTAGTTGAGGTATTAGAACATGGGTTGGACTCGATGATCTTAAAGGTCTCTTCCAACCTAGAATTTCTGTGATTCTGTGATTCTGTGAAAAGCATGAAGTAAATGGAGCAGGGTGTAAAATGAAATCAACATGGGGAAAGAGAGGCATCATGCAATGTCTTAAACCGTGTATTCTGCTAGGTGGTAATACATGCAATGCACAGATCAACAACAAATCCATCTAGCACAGTTCTTCTTTCCCCGCTTCACTCCAGTTATGCCAGCACAGAGCTTTATCTTTGTGAAGGCATGCCAGGCAGAGAATACTAGAAGCTGTCATCAACATCCTGCTAGAGCAGAGTCCTAAAGGAAATGTCACAAAAAGTAGCAGAATAGGAGAAAAAGAAAATCCTGCTAGAATTGTGTGGGAACATAGGACATCTCTCTAGCTGTCCAGAATGGCCAAGACCCTTGCCAGGAGGCTCAGAAGCCCTGGCACGGAGCCCAAAACACCTGTAGTTTTGATTATGACCCATGGAGCAAATTTAGAACCCTATATGAAGATCAGCAAGCCACAACACTTTAGGTAAAGTAATAGTGAAGTTATCACAGAGTGGAAAAGTAGATTTTGGGGTTTCTAGAATGGGAGTTCAGGAGGCAAGATGGAGGGATCTGGGTGAGTCCAGCCTTTCTCCTTCTTCTTCTTGGCCTCCATCTTCTGCTGTGATGTTGGCACTTTTAGATTGGTTTAGAGTAGAAGCTCACTGTCAACATAGGTGATAAGTATTAGAAAGTGATTGTAAACATTATATATGTAGTTTTTAGTATAAAAACATAACACCACCCTGGGGGCAGGCAGTGTGCCTAGAACTGTCCTGCTGGACAGAGCTCAGCAGAGTAAGAGAAAATTTTTTATAGATAAGACGCAATAAACAACCTTGAGACCAAGAACTGAAAAGCTCCGACTCATTCTTCAAGCACTCAAGCTGAGGAAAGAGACTTTTAACATTTCTCAAAGTCACGGTGACCAGCAAAAGATCCTGAAAGAATTGTACAACAGCAGTTGTATGATAACTTAAAGCTGAATTTGTTTATTGGTTGACTTTTAACTAATGTGGTCATTTATGCTGCACTAAGGCAGCAACATTCCCTAAACCAGTATTTGAATGAATATGTTGTTGCAATGGAGCTGACTTTTAAATTTTTATGTATCCAAATGGACACCATTACATTGCCTAATAAACAGAATTTTGAGCAAGAACAATTTTGTTCTAAAATGACAAGGACAAAACATCTTTGTGTTTCAAAGTCGTATGTAATTTACATCACATTTTAAACAAAATTGTTCTTCCACTGGTGCAACCTAAGTAAGCTCACAGAGTTCATCAGTACAATACTCAATCTTCATTCCACGTCAGTTAAAAGTTATTACAACAGAATTAAGATCGTTTCTTCAAACATGCTATGGAATCAATAGTCTACGAATTGCAAATACTGCCTGATTATCTAAGTACTTCCATTTTTAATGCATAATTTAATGTGCATACTATATATATATATATAATAGTATTAATAATGATGATTTTATATATATAAATATATATATATTTATATATATATATATATATATATATATATAAAATCATCATTACTATTACTATTACTATTATTCTCCTCCACTTGTAAGGCCACAGGAAAGGAACAGTAATTTATCCCAACACATATAAGAAATTTGCAGAGAACTAGATTGAAGTCATACCTCTTGGAGTAACCCTCTTTTTACCCTTTGATTTTGATAAAGGCTGGCTGTGCACATGATACAATGAGGAGCTTGCCTCTTCAGAAAGGTGAATTTTCTTCCCTTTTTTACAGTATCATGGTTGCACCTTAAATCTGTGTGGAAGCCTAGGGGCCTACCATTGGAACTTTAACCTCAGGGCAAAGATGACCAAGGTCAAAGAGAGATACTTCTCAGAATGCAATAGTCTCGTCCATGGGCATTTGCAGGCTCATGCTGATGCAGCAGGTTTTGTTGGTATCACCCAGTTCAACTGCCATTTTTTCCTTCTATGTACACACCCTAGAATGTTCTCCCCTCACTTGTCACCTATTGGTCCTGGCTTACTGTGTTGCTCCACGCCTTATTCCTCCCATCTAAAACCCTGTGTCCTCGGCCCCATTTTGTCTCTGTCCCTAGACCCTCTTCAGTGCAATAAACAATGTCTGGAGTTCAACACAAAGACCCGTCTCTTGCCTCATTCGTCAGCAGTTTAAGCAAGCGTGCTCTGGGCTCTGGGAGTGCAGCTCACTCACAGAGGCTAGTTGCAGACATGCCGCAACAAATCTGTGTATAACTGCAAATCTCAATCATTTCTTCTTGAGATCTTGCTCCCAGGACACATTTTTCTTTTCCTTTCTGTGGGGAAACTTCTCACACATTTCTTGGATGCTGGTTGCTCTGCATGTATGTCTACACTGCTGCCTTTATAACCTTTTGGAAATTATCAGAGCTAGTAGGATTCACCCAGCAGCAGGAGCTGATGCAGCCTGGGAACGTGCTGATTTACAGAGGCTTCTGGCTTCCCAGGTGAAGCCAAGGCAAGCCCTGCTGCTGCTGCTGCTGCTGCTGCTGCTGCTGCTGCTGCTGCTGCTGCTGCTGTGCCAGAAAGCCCCGGCTGAGCAGGGATGGCACCACTGTGCCTTGGGCTGTTTCTCCTTCCAGAGCTGGGCGGTGCTTTTGAGGCAGTAATGACAGCTGGTGGGAGAAGGAAGGGGCCTTTTCCTGCACCAGAACTTATGGATGCACTAGGGCCACCTTCAGGGAGACTGTCGGCCCCCAGCAAGTAAAGCAGAGGGACACAGCTGGAAAACGCTTCCTTTGGAGCCTTCCTGTCTCTTGGAAAAGAAAGGAGACACGTGACAGGAGGAGCAGCAGGGGCCGGTCCCTCCTCCTTGCCTGCAGTGAGGGGCGGCTGCCGCTGGGCGGCGCCATGAAAAGGGAGCGCCCCTGCGCGGGGCGGGCGGGGCGGGGCAGCCGCCAGGGGGCGCCCGGGGCGGGCCGGGGCCCCTCTGTGAGGGAGGAGAGCCTCGGGCAGCTGCGCAGCCACCGACGGGACTGTCCGTCCGCAAGGCACAGCGCCAGGGCAAAGCTTCGCTTCAGCGCACGCTGACCGGCAAGGGAACCTTCCCATGGAGTGCAGGATTTAGCTGTTTTCATTCCCAGTCCTGTGCTGAGCTAGCAGGCCACAAAGCCTCCTCAAGCACAGGTGCCTCCTCTCCAGGCTTCCTGCACTTCCTTTGCTGACAGGGTCCACTCAGGCACCCTGGGAGCAGGCTCAGCTGATGTTACAAAGCAATGCTGTCCAAAAGAAAAAAAGGCAAAAGCCAAACCAGAAGGGAACTATTAGTTCCCAGGCTGAATTCCTCACAGGCGGAGGCAGGATTCCTCTGCTTCCTCAGAAAGATGCAGAAACAGGACACGAGGACGCTGTGCCCCTTACCTTCATGTCCAGGACCTTGCTATTGCAGGCCAGCATAGCTCACAATGCTATTCACCCCTTTAGCCAGGTGTCTTCAGCTTGTTGGGGTTTTCCCCTGAGAGCAGCCTGAGAATGCTGCTTGCTCTCCCAAGGCTTTGTTCCTGCCAGGAACCCCCACAGACTCACTTAGCTTCCTTCTTTCTATCACAAGGCCCAGGTGAGCTGCCAAGAGGATGAGCAGTGTAAGCCATTCCTCAGCAAATGCCAATCCCTGTAAGAAATGCTGATTCCAGTGGGATTTCCAAGTGTTGTTCTCAAGAGCACTGAAGTTCAGGGTTTCAGCAAGCAGCTTGGCTCTTGCGGTTTGTTTTGAGGATCCCTGCGGAGTCCTTGGGGGCCCCCTTAGCTTTATGTTGGCTGGTAGCAGGCAGGCAGGCAAGGAGACTCCACAAGGCTTCTGAGTATGATAATTATAGGAGGGTTTATTGGGGGTGCCACCCCAGGAGCAGCATGGTTTCTGAGGGAGAAGAGAGGGAGGGTGAGAAAGGGAGAAATGGGCCAAGAGACAGTCTGGTCTCCCTTGCACATCTTAACAGCGAGATTCAAAGTAGGTGAGGAATAAAACTCGGGTCAGTGGGATTACAGATACATGATACTTCAGGGGAGGGTCACAGGCTTGGAATAAACGGAACATTTTCAAGGGGTGAAACAGCATACCATTTAACTAAAATGAAACAGCACAGTCTGTCTCCACTGTGCTGGCAGAAAGCACTTTTGCTAAGACATAGGATGTAGAAAGTAGAGGAAAAAATTGGTTGGAAACTCTTGGGGTGGGGGGCAGGCTGCTAGAGCTTTCTGTTGCTTTCCTTAGAGGAAATAGGGGCGTTTTGTGAATGGTGGGCAGAAAACGGTATGCAGGCACTGGGGACTGATTTGTAAGCAGTGCATGTTTGAAACTATTCCCTGATGTCTAGCCTGGAGGAAATGGAGGTGACCCAGCAACATTTTAAAGATTGGGGATTATGACACCAGTGAGGCGCAAATGTGGTGTCTGTGGATCCAAAGGGGTTCCTCATCTAATCAGACATTTCTTGAGAATTGTCCTGACTTTCAGTCTGACACACAGAGGGAATCTGCATCAGGACAATATGCAGCCTCCCACACGTCACATGTGGTGCCTGACCAGCTGCTCTCTCCGCTACACTTGCTGGGCTCATGCCAGTGGTGGTCCTGGGGCTGGGAAACACCTGGACTTGTGTAGAGCCCATCCAAAATGCTACCATGGCTGCAAAAGCAGGCAAAGAGCAAAAGCCCAGATCTTTCTCCATTCTTTTTAGTTTTTAACTAAGAAAGAAAATCACAAGTGGTTTTCCAGGCACTTGCTGCTAATGATGAAGCAATTATTTTTAGGAGGGAGACAAAAACTGGTTTCAAAGGCAGAGGAGAGGAGGGGGAAGGAAGCTTCCGAACTTTGGAAAGCTTGTGGTGGCTCTGTTTTCCTCAGGTGTGCCCACCAGCTGGACCACCCATTTGGTCTCTGCCTCATAACTCCCTTTTAAGTGGGACTTGCCCATTTTGTCACACTGGTTTCCTCCTCCCATCAGCTTCTACATTGTCCTACATTGGGATTTTACGTTCTTTTCCTTCTTCCTGTGTGTCCATTAGAGTCATATCCCTGTGACTGCCAGATGCCTACTGCAGGGAAGCTGCCAGAAGTGAGGCACAGGCCCCAAAGGCTTCTTTGAGGTGCCGTCATTGTGCAGCAGCAGTGTGCTGCGTCTGCAGCAGGTTGGTTACTTGGCTTTTTCTCCCCACTCAGGTGTCATTCTTCCTTCAGCAAGGCCTACAATTTGCTGGTTGATGTTAGCCATGCAGCAAACGGGCAGGAATGACAGGCATTCCAATGGAGGGAACTTTCCGGGATACGAGCAAAGCACAATTTCATCCACAGAATTTAAGCAATTCTTCTTGGTTTTAGTCAGAAGTGCTGCTGGGCAGAAGGGCACGTGGCCTTTGGTTTCCTCACATCCTGGCTCTTTCTCTGAGTCCAGCTTGGTACACAAGGTGTATGGGCTTGGTGCCTGTTTTGTGTTACTCTTGGATCCTTTCAGCTGTGGGTTACGGACTGCAAGGGGGTTTTGTGCTGCTTTGGGGCAGAGGAGAACTTTCTGGGCTATTCTTTTGCGTTAGCTGTAGAGAAGGTTTGGTTGCTATGCATGGATTCACCGACCAACCCACAGCAGCTGCTATTGTGATGTCAGCAGAGGGCTGCCACGTCACAGCCTTGTCAGCAGGAGGTTGTTCTGCTGCCTGCAAGGCCTCAGCGTCCAGAGCAGCTCTTGGCACGCTCGGTGCAGGAGGATCACCTCGACTGAGCTGTTCTCAGCTTACAGCGGGTGTTCTTCTGCTTCTGTATTTTCTTGCACAGTCCGTGGACTCGTGCAAGTGTCCTGTTTTTCCCTTTTTCCCTTGCACGGTCTCAAAACCTGTGCAAGTAGGGTTTTGTTTCCATTTTTGTTTCCCGGCCTACGGACTCGAGCAGCACTGCTCAAGCGATGGAGCGAGTCCGTAGAGCATTCAGCAGTGCCTTTTCATTGGCGGCTTCTCGGAAAGCTTTTCGTCGTTTGACTGGTAAATAGAAGATTTTTTCCTTGGGGCAGCGTGTTGGAAAAACAAGGGCATCAAGATGCCATAGGCTTGGTAAAGTTCCTGTCAACAGCTTCAGCTGAAAAGGGGTGTCTCTGGCCCAGCAGGGTGTAGGAACTTCCAAAATGCAGACTGGGAGAGCTTTGCAGGCATCCTTCTAAAAACTGTGCACTTCTCTGCAGAACTGAGGAAGAGCATCTTTTTTCTGCATTCCCTCCTTAAAGGATGTGCCTGTCTAACTGGGCCCCTCTGTGTGCTACAAGAGCCACTGGCTTTGCGCTGAAGGGCAAAGTGCCGAGCAGTTTGTGTGTGCTCCTGAAGCCCGGAGCTGGGCCTGTGCTGTGTCCCAACAGCGCTGCAAGTGCTAAGAGGGGTTTGCTGGAAGCTTTTGTGGGCAATTGTTTACAGCAACCACATGGGACATCCTGCATGCAATGTACAAAAAGAAAAAGCAAGTCCAGGAAAGAGAGGAGAAAAAAGCTGCTTTAGCTGTAGGCTGGACAATGAGCTCCCATGCAGGCACTGACTGCTAAGGAACAATTTGCATCTTCACAACCAAGTTCCTAGTTCCTTAGTGGCAAAGCCGAGCCAAAGGTAGACACAGCCTAGGGTACTGGTTTGCAGTCCTGCTTGCTGCGCTAAAGAAGTGTTGCTCCGGGAGGGATGTTGTGAAAGGAAAATGCTCTCTGCTTGGGTGGACTTGTTCTGTGGGATTCCTCAGCACAAACAGTTTTCTAAGAGTGCCTGGTTCATTTTCCCTTGCCCCCGGCAGGTTGCATCAGGCGTGGAAGGAGTGAACGGCAGGGTTCGGTGAGTGGGAAGGGCACCCTTGAAATTCCTGCTGTCTGAGGATTGTGGAGAAAGCTGTGGGCTTGGCCTGGCAGGCCGAAGGAAAGTCCACATCAAAGTCTGCATGAACATGACCAGAAGGATTCCATCAGTTTCCTCCTTTTCCACTGAAGAGCTTTGAACTAATGAAAGTCAAGCTTTGCAGACAGGAGGCTGCATGCTAATTATAGCCTAGCTAAAGTAGCTCCTTCAGAAGCATGTGCAATCCTGTCTAAACATTCGTCTCATTAGCCCACTTGAATTGAGTTTTAATGAGTGAGCATCCCACTTTTATCCAAATTCATGACTTCTCTTCAGGACATCTGGGGATAGAGCTCAGGAGAAGTCAGGTTCCAAATGACAGGTTCCTCCCTGTCCCTCATGCTGCTGCCTGTCTGCAGAGCAGCACCGCAGCAGCAGAACCTGCTCTGGCTCGCTCTCTTCCTCCAGAGGCTAAAGGGGAGGCAAAGGACAACAAAGGTGTTGTCAGTCCAGGGCCTGAGCATACTGCAGCAATCAGTGGCAGCTTTGGTTGGTTCAGTGCAAAGCTTTGGTGCAGTGCAGGGCTGCAAGTTTCTGAGCAGGCAGCACTTGCCTGAGGATGCTGTGGGCTGGAGTCCTGCCATGACCTAGCTCTTCAGCCCAGCCACGGACCACCCACGCGAAATGGCATCTGAACTTTCACATGCAGGCATCATTGTCCTGGCATTCTCACAGGGACTGTGAACTTCCCTTGGTGTCAGATATGCGGTAGCATGATGTCCTTTAGGGCCACTGCTGTGAAAGGCAGCCCCTTTGTGCCCAGAGTCTGTGCAGGCTCCCTGCTGTCAGCAGAGAGAGAGGTCCCAAGGCACAGTTCACAGCCTTGTGGGGTGTGGAGGAGCCACTGTTGCCTGCAGGGACCTACCCCTCTCCACGCCCTAGCTAGGTAGCTACAGGCACTGCTTCGACTGCACCCTTAACTTGGACGTGACCCACGTTTGTTGAGAAGACTCCTGAGCAGCTCTGCGTGGCAGAGACAAGGTCTGTCTGTGAAGGGCTGGAATGCAGTTCCTATTGGCTGCTCTCTAAGGCCTGAAATCCTGAGGGGAAGCCACTTGAGCAGAGCAGAGCAGGGGAATGTTCCCTGCTTCTACTCAGACACTTCCAGAGCAACTCAAGGGTTACTTGGGACATAAACACCCCAGAAATACCACATGAGCAGCCCCACACATGAGCTTTTGCCTTCAGGTGAGCTGTGTCACTGCTTGCTGCTTCTGCCAGCTCTCAGGAGCCAACTTGCCTGCTCCTTATTGCTTGTTTGTGCTTTTTCCCTGCCCATTCCTTGCAGGCCCCGCTAGGAGAGGTTCTTGCCAGTCAGGACTCCTCGGCCCAGGCAGGAAAGGCGGAGCGGCAGGAGAGCACGGATGCGGTGCGCGGCATCCAGGAATTCAGGTGTGTGTGTTAAGCTTTTTCGCTTTCTCTCAGCAAGGGTGGGCATTGCTGGGCTTTAGGAAGCCAAGTGTCAAAGAACAAATTTGGCTTTCTCATCCTTTGACTTGCTCAGCACAGACAGGGGAAGGCAGCCCAGGGCAGGTCTGGCTGCTGACCCAGCTAGAGCAGAGCTGCCTGCTGGGACTCACTTCTTAAACCTTGACAAAAAGCATTCTGAACTAGACCAGAGTAAAAAGCAAGGGAGGTTCAGGCTGGCCTTAAGGACAGCAAAGCATTGAACTGCAAAGGCAGTCATGCAGCAGAACAAGCGCCTCAGAGAGCTTGTGCAGATTCCACCCCTGGAAATTCAAAAGTCCCAGATGGACAGAGCCTTTAGCAGCCTGTCCAGGTGCTAACCCCAAGTGCTTGGAACTGAAGACTGGGCTAGATGCTTCCTAGGGTCTCTGCCAGCCTAAACCATCCTTTGATAATTGGATTGGGAAATCATACCCTCCTCCTCCCCAAGTTATAGCTTGCAGGCTCTTTCCTTATTTCACTAGTGAGAGCAATAGGAATGGTGGGAGTATTCATCTGGACTTCCCAAGCCAAAGAAAAGCTTTTGCAAGTCTGGTATCCACTGTAATGAGAAAGGAGCAGGCAGGAAGCTCTGTAATCAGCAGGCAGGAAGCTGTTATACTGAGAGTACCTGAGCTTTCTGGAAATGTTCTGTGGCTTCTGGAAGCTAGTTTGACTTCCTCAGTGGTGACTCTTTGACCAGCACGAACGACAGAGATGCTGGTCTAGGAAGGGAATTGCAGCATTCTCTGGAGGTGGAAGTAGAGGGCTGTTGGAAGCCCCTGAGACTGCCTTACGTGGGACATGGTATGTAGTCCTGCTCTTGCAAGGAGACCGTGTTGCAATTAAAGGCTTGTTTGTCTGTTTGCTTGTCGTAGATGGAAGGAGTTGGCTGCATTTGAGAGACAGTGCCACTCCTCACTAGAGACGGTGTCTGAAGTGGTGGCACAGACAGAGGAGGAATGGCAGCCTCAAAGGGATCTGCTGAAGGAAGCCGTTCCTCTGGTAGTGCCAAAGGTACGCTCCCCTTGTTCCTAGGCAGCACTTGTGGGAGAGGGATTTGTCCTGGCAAGACCCCCCCGAATGCTGCTTCTGGCAGCAAGCTGAGACAGAGACTGTGCTGTTGTTGTTGTTGTTCCTCTTGAAAAATGGTGCCCCCCCACTTCCAGGTTTGCCGCCCACAGCGGCCAGCCCGCAGGGGTCTGGAGAAGCTGCTCCAGGAGTTCTCTCGCCAAGGGCACACACTGTCCCAGGTGTGCAGAGAGAAGGCGGTGCTGGCGCAAGAGAATGCTGCCCTGGAAGCCCGACTGGCAGCCACAGAGCGGGACCTACGAGGCCTTTCAGAGCAGCTGGCAGAGGCCAGGTAAGGGCAGGGAGGAGACCCTGGGTGGGACATTATTGAAGGTCTGTAATTACAAAGGTGCTGGGCATGATGTCAGGATTTACAGCCTGCTGTGTGCTCTCCCGATGGTTCTCACACAGAGTATAAAAGAGACACAAGCAAAGAGAAAAGGATACTGTCATCCGAATGGTTTTTTTTTCTGCCAGCTCAAGCACTCAAAGCACTTTTTGGGCACCTGCTTGGGACCCCTTGCACAGTCCTACACTTTGCACGAGTGCAAAGCAAGCCAACTTGGCAATGAATTGAATAGCAGGGAAACCGAGCAGATGTTTGCAGAAAACGGAAGTTTCCCTCCGGTTTTGCTTTCTCCTTGGGTGCAGCTGATAGTCGATTTTTCCACGACAAGCAGTTTGCCATGGGATTTTTGAAATTCAAGGCTCTTCCATGTGATTGTTGTGAGGAGGGTGCTGACGCTTCAGGTGAAGCTGGAGGGTCATGCTGAAAATCTTGAGAGCCTTCAGAGCTCACTCTTGTGAAGTATAGTGCCGGAGCAAGATCGGCTTACAAACAGCAGCAGCAGCAGCAGCAGAAGGGAAAGGCCTTGTGACTTCTTGACATTGTCTGGGCATTCTTGATGAGCGCTGATTCTTGCCCACTTGTCCGCCCACCTGTGTAACCTGTCAAGGTCCCTTTGGCTGCTGCTTCTTCCTTTTTAAAGAGTGCCAAGATATTTGGGCACTGCTGGCTTAGTTAGCCAAAAATAAAGGTAGCGAGTGGTCTTGTTCATCAAATTCCAGTCATTTAAATGGCAGGAGACGGTCCCTACCCTGAGATAGTTCTTGTTCAGATAAAAACCTAGTTCTGCTTCCCTACTCATGCTGCTGAAAGCCGGAGGCTTCACTATATCGTTTGGTGAATTCCCTTAGTCCCTTTGACTCAGAGAGTGCCTGGCAAACAAAGTACTGATCCGTACACAATGAATGGCATGAAACATTGACGACTCAGCCAGGAGAGCACTGTTCTGTCCCCCTGCAGAGTGACTTGGAAGTGCTGATGTGCTCAGGGCTGTGAGCAGAGGCTGGGCTTTTGCTCCTTTGCAGATACATGGTGGGCACAGCCACGTGTCAGGCAACAGCAATTTGAGCTTTGGCTGCTGAGATCAAGCTCAGCTGGGCTAGGTCATGAGGGAAGGCTGCCCAGTCACCTGGAGGGGCCTGCTTTACTATGTGAAGTGGTAAAATAGTCCTGCTGTCTCTGAGTTTCCATGCAAGGCATTTTCCATACTAAGGTGTAGGGATCTTAAGGCACAGGTTACTGGAGAAACTATCCCTGTGTGCCAGGAACAATTGCTCTTCATCTTCACACCTTGTAGGTCAGAGAAGGAGAGCCTGCAAAGCAGCCTGCTGGAGGCTCAGCAGCACATATCGGAGCTGGAGATGGCCAGGAGCCGTGTGCAAGCCCAAGTGCGCACAGCCACGCAGGCCCAGGAGGCCATGCTCGGTGAGAGCCTCGTGCGCTTTGTTTCTGCTGATGGCCGGGCCTAGTGCAGTTGCTCCCAAGCCAGCTCAGTCCGCAAGGCTCCTGAGGAGTGAAGGAGCTGAGGGCAGGTCCCTCCTTGCCTGAAACTGAAAGGGCTTCACTTCAGCACATTCCTCTGCTTGTGGAGTCTCTGACTCTTGCCATGTGTCATGTTTGCAGAGGATGTGAGGGCCCTTCGTCGTGAGCTGCTGGCTCTAAGATCTCTCAGCCAGCAGCAAAGTGAACGCATGGCTCAACAGCTCTGCTGGGCAGAGGAGCAGTGCGGGAAGGCTCTAAGACTCTGGCAATCTGCTCAGCAAGTGGAAGAAAAAAAGCTCCTGCAAAAACTGGTAAGAAACAATACACACCTGAAGATTTCAGGCAACTTTGGAGGGCTGGCTTAGCAGAAGAGCAGCCTGAGTATGTGACATGGCCGCAAGCATCTGCTGTGGGCTATACCTTGCTGAGCCAGGCAGCAGGGGGCTTCAAGGGCTCATAGTCCAAGGTCTGTGAAGAGCCAGAGGATAATGCTGGGATAGTATATGCAGCCACAGGTTCAGGATGGGCATAACCTGGAGGCTGGTGGACCCACCACCCAAAGCATGGCAGCGAAGGGGCAGGATCTTCCCCACAGCCTCGTGCCATGCAGCAGACGGCTGCTGAGCTTGCTGCCAACTGCAGTGCCAGCAACTGGGTTCCTTGCTTTCTGTCCTTCCATGGTGGATGGACAGTTGTCTTCCCTTTGAGCCTGAAGCAGATGCAACAGGCTCCATGTTGCTGGTGTTTCAGCTGGTGGCCTGCCTAGTGACTGGGTCATCGAGGTGCTGGCCTCATCCTCTTCCTGCAGTCCATCTGCAGCTCTTCCTTGATCAAAGGGCAGAGGGACTTTGAGAACAGAGCCTCTGAGAAGAGGCAGAAATCCTGAGGAGAGAAGGGCCAGACAACAGGAAGCCAACAGAGCAGGGAAGAAAGGTGGCATCTCCTTCCTTCCACCTGCTGACACTCCCTCTAACTTTTGGGTTAGAACAGCATTGCTGGAGGGCACAAAGTCACTTCTAATGTGCACTTTTCAAGTGGGGAGGGGGGGGGTTGTTGGAGGGTTGAAGCTTCCATTTTTTTCTTTGGAGATCATTGCAGGGACTTCATCTGGAACTGTCTCTCCCCCTCATCAGGAGAGACAACTGGAACAACAGCATTTGGAGGCACTGGAGCAGCTGAAGGAACGGGCAAACTTCCTGGCTGAGGTACAGAGAGAGCAGGAGAAATGAAGCAGGAAATTGCCATCATGCAAGCTGAACAAGAAAAGATACCAAGCAGAGCCAGTCAAGAGGCACAGATTGTGGAAAGAGAGTTTGTGCGCTGTTTTGGACTCCTCTGCTCTCCCTATGGGCGCTGCTTCTCTGGACACTGTCTGTCTGGATGGGATTGTCTCTTAGCTGACCCTTCATGAAAATGAGAATGAGAACAAAATGCTTTTGGAAAGCGTGAGCACATTAGTCTTGCTTGCCGCACAAGCGGTGGGTGGGAAGTTTAAAGCTGTCTTCATTTGTGTGCAGGTCCTGCAGGAAGAGCAGCGTCAGAAGGCTGCTGTCCTAGACAGGGTGTACTGGCTGCAGAGAGAGCTAGACCAAAGGGAGCAGCTGAGGCAGGTGCTGAAGGAGGAGTGGGAGAATGGGCAGGTGAGCCTGACTAGCCAGCTAGCAGAGGGAAGGGCAGTGATGGGGCATGAACTGGACATCTCAGGCAAGGGGAGGCAAGGACTACTGCAGGCACTGGGAGCACAGAGCCTGGCAGGTTCCAGCACTGAGCACCAGGAAGAAGAGCTAGGATGGAAGGGTTAGAGCTGGGTAGAGAAGCAGAAGCAAGTGCCTGAATAGAAGTGCTTTTGAGACTGGAAAAGAGGAAACCTGAGCATGATGGCAGGTGCCAGTAAGATTTCTCCTGATGGAATATCAAGGACAAGCTGCAGGCAGAACTGCAGGAAGCTCAGAGGAAGATGAAGGCAATGGAGAAGAGGCACCAAGAAGAAATGCAAAGGATGCACAAGGTCCTGCTGCAGTACAGGCTGGCTGACCAAAAGCAGGTGAGTGAAAGAGCAGGAGGCAGTGCACTCATGCAACAAGTGGTCTCTGCCCTTGTTGCCTTTCCCCTGCAGAGCAGCAGGTGGATGGGGAAATGTCTCTGAGCGCCATGCTCTGTGGTCTCCATGGCAGCTGGTCAGAAGGACACTTACTGGGCCACTGAATCTCAGTTGCTGCCCTGGGCAGCAGGGCTGGTGCCTTGGCCGGTGGGCCAGCAATCCTGTGCATGTATTTCTGCTGGCCTCTTAGAGCTTGCTTTGTTTTTTGAGGGGTTTGTTCAGGTGAGCATGGTGACCCACACAGATTCTGAACAAGTTGTCCCTGTCCATGGTGAATGCAGTCCGCAGAACGGGGTGAAATGTACAGTTGTTCTTTCCCTGTCACAGTCTCTCCTATGGCTGGCTGTGACAAGCTGTAGTCTCTGACTGCTCTTTGGGTTTGACTTGAGGAGGAAGAGTTGACAGCTCAGCTTGCAGCCTAACACCAGTGTTGTTCCTAAGGGCTTGCCTTTGAAATGCTGTGTCTGGGCCATCGCTGCCAGGCGCCCTTCTGACACAAACAAATTTCTTGTCCCAGAGGGACGCAGGATCTGCCATCAAAGCTGCCGCAGCAGCAGCATCCTCTGAAGAAGCCTCCTGTCCGCAGCCTGAAAACCAGAGCATGAGCAGTTCGCCCCGCTCGAGCCAGGAGAGAGAGAAGCACTTCCTGAAGCTGCTGAGTACGTCCTGGCGATTTCTTGTGCAATCCAGCAGTGTATTATAGTGTGTGTGCCTCAGCATGAGCTGTAGCACGTTCCTCCTCACTCTGGTGTCAGACAGACATTTGCACTCCCTACAGAAGCCAGTGTTGTGCTTGGGGGCAGCCAGGGAGCACTCGGGGCGTTCCTTTTGCCTTTGAGGCAAAAGGTGGGAGTGGGTGGGCTTTGCCTGAGCTTCCCTGTGCAGTAAAGACAAAAGCTGGGATTGTGTCCCAAGCAGCAGTAGGCTGCAGCCTAGCCAATGACTCAGTGAAGGTGTGTGTGCTAGTCCAGCCAAACTGATGAGAACACTTGGCTTCCTAGATTCCCTTTAGACTCCTGACTGGTAACCAGTCATTGGAGACAAAATACTTCAGAGAAATTGCTTGGCTGTGCAGCTGGTTTAATGCTGGTGTTGTTTATATGACTGTTGGTACTTCTGTTATTCCTTCTGTGGTTTGGTTTGATAAGAATTCTACATTTTGGTTAGCCTGACCTCCTTGAAGAGAACATCAGGTGACAGCACAAGTAAGAGTGGAAGATGTCTTTTCAGTACCCCCTACAAGTTAAAAAGTTACATTCTTAGAACAATCTCAAGGTATCAGAGAGGAAGAACTGTTTTCAAAGTGCCCCTAAAGAAGAAAACCAGGACGCTTTTCTTACAATCCCTACTTGGTATTTTAGTTGTGTCCTTAGGAAGATGCATCCAAGAGACACATCTATGTGGCATGGTCAGATAAAACTGCCCTGCAAGCAATTCTCAGGAGGAAGCCTGCAGCTCCTCTGCTGCATGTTCCTCCAGTAGCAGGCACTTTGTCACTGCTAATGCCCAGCTGGTAAATATTCTTGGAACACTGAGCATTGGCTCAGTGTTCCAATCCCTGCACAGAGTCCTGCACTCTAGGAAAGCACACCAAGGCTTAGTGACTCTGCACTACAACTGAGTTGCTTCTTACAACTAGTAAGAGCTGCCAGTGCAGTGCTGTCAGAGAATAACCGGTCAGGTACAGAACAGAGCCCAGTTTACTCAGTGTCTGCCATCAGCTGCTGGGACAAAAGAGGGGTTGGATCGACTCCTCCAGGGGTCTGAATTCAAAGACAACCATGTTCTGGCTTGAGTTGGTCAGCTGTAGCAGCGGGCGGGGGGGGCGGTTTAGATGCTGGTTGCTGCTACCTATTTCCCAATAAGCATCTCCTGGAGAAAAGCCACTTGGGTAAACATTCAGGCAGGCAGTCAAGTCCACACACACCACACTCACCACAGCAAGCTCAGTGCACAGAGGCAGAGAGGCCTTTTATAAGGTCAGTTTCAGCGAGGTTTATTTGAGCACGCCCGAGGGGAACCAGAAGACAAAAGATAAGCCATGTCCTCTGCACAAGGTTTAAGTAGGGGCGGGTACGAGGGCGGTAGCAAGGGGGAGGGCAAAGGGAATGGGCTCTCAGGAAGAAGGGGCCGTCCACCAGGGGTATCACAACCAATGAGGAAACAGGGGAAGGAGAAACCAGGGAAAGTTGGGACCTATGGGGAAAGGAAGTGGGATGTATCGGTGTTATGCAAGAGTCCATGAGGAAGACTTTTCTGTCTGCCCAGGTAGGGTGGAACTCTATTGTAAGTATTCCTCCCTTCATGGGAGGGCTCTGGGGATTTCCCTGAGGGACAAGCAATCAGAGGATTCCACAGTCAACAGCTTGTAACACAGCTGGCTGGGGCTCTGGCTTCTTCACAGTGGCTGTCAGTGGCCATTCGTGGGCTTTGCCCAGCTTTTTGTCATACCTGCCCTGCCACTGACAGTGGTGTGACTGCAGAGGCTGCAGCCTTCCTTAGCTGTGAGGTTTCAGCTGCCTTCACCTGGACTCGTGAGAGGATCAGCATCTCATTTGTGCAGGCGTCTGTGTCACGGCAGCGCCTGAGGAGCGGCGCTCTCCTTGTGGCCCGTCTGGGCTGTGCCCTGTGGGAAGATGGGACCCGTGGGTGGTGTCCAAGGGGCCGAGTGCAGTGCTAGTGACAGCTGCTGCTAGTGACTGCTTCTGCTGCTAGTGACTGCTTCAGCCCAGGCTGAAGACAAGGCCTTGTAGCTCTTCACTACATGGGGAACGGGCAAAGTGGTCTTCAGAACTTAGCCTGCTCATAAATGAAAAGGGTTCTATTTCTTACAGCCATTGTTCTTGGATGTAGCACAGCATGAGCTGCTGTTCTCTAAAAATGTCAAGGCATTCTTTAGGCAAACTGCTGAGAAGTAGAGAAAATCCCCTCCTCTCCTGGAATTCACTTTGCAATATTCTTTCTGATCCGAAAACAAGAGGATGTTGATAAAAATTCATCCCAGGTGTTAGGGTGCATTTAATCCTTGGAAGTATGAAACCTTTTGTTGAATCTCACAAGAGAGTGTTTCTTGCCAAGAAAATGAAGGGTCCAGAGTTTTCAGCCCTCCTTCCCATTTGTCATCCCATAGATGACCACCACTTGCCTTGGTGTCCATTCTTTTCTGGTCTCTGTCTGTTCTGATGGTTTTTCCATGGGCTTAGTTTCCCTTCAAGGCAACCCTCCAAAGGAGTGTGGGAGAATCAGACTCTGTGCAGGCCAGAGCTGCCTGTCTTGCTGGGGCTGCTGTTGTTGTTGTTGTTCTTGTTGATGTTACTGTTAGCCAAGCGACCAGAAATTGCTCAGAGCCTCAGAGAGTGGAGCTGGGCTTCAGCTGTCCTGGAAGTCAGGATCTCTGTTTTGAAGTTTGCTTCTTGCAATTTGTTTCTTTCAGGGCATGTTGTGAGTGTGGGAGGTCCGGAAAAGAAGTACACGGGATGGAGACGTATTGGCAGTGGGTGAGTGCAGCCAGGCTTACTTCTACAGAGCCATGGGCCAGGAAGTTTGGTGGTGCAATATCCCATGGAAAGTCAGGCAAGCTGCAAGCATCTTCAGACCCTGGCTTTAGATTGTCCCTGTCTCAGTGCTGAGGCAGTACAAGGCTTCATCAAAGATTATGAATCTTTGGATGCTGACAGTGTCTTGGCTGCCTCAAGGAGCAGGACCTGGAAGCCCTCCCGTCCCTCCAAGATGTGCCACCAGATTGCCTGTTTTCCCATGAGACATGGTTTTGTATGTTTCCAAGTAATATGGCCACACTCATGAAAGAAGAAAAACCTGAGAGAGCCATTTCCCACCTGATAGCTGTCAGATAACAGCTCTCAGTAGCATTTCTTAGTCGTATTTTGCTGGATATTCAGTGGTCAGGAAAATAAGCAAGGCCGTGTGGTGTTGCCTGAGTTTGGCAGGTAGGATCACAAGAGAGGAGCGAGAAGGCCTGGCAGGACTGTGTGTTTAATTGGCTGGGCAGGCGTGCCACAGGCACAGACACGAGAAGGAAAAGGCAAAGAACAGCCCTGCATGCATAATCTAGTGTGTACGTTTGAGATTTGTAGCGGCCCATTTTTTTCCTGTTGGACCCAGCTTTTCTCTGGGACACTCTGCATGGCAGAGGGCTGCTGGGCTGCTGGGCCATTGGCTGAAGAGCAGACAAAGCCCAGTGTTTTACAGGCACTGCAGGCAGCAGAGAGCTTCTGCCTGGGCTGCCTTTTGCTTCTGAGCACTGAACAACTTCTCTGGTTTTTTGCCTCTGCTCTGTTTCTAGGGGTTTTGGAAGTGTTTATAAGGCCTTCAACGCTGCCACAGGACAAGCGGTAAGTGCCCACGCGGATTTTGCAGCTCTTGAGTGCTTTCCCTTGGGATGTGATCTGTGGCCAGAGCTTTGGGCCGCCTATCTTTGCTGCAAAGGCTGTCCCGCAGAAGCAGCCTGTCTAGAGGCGGGCTGCAAAATGCATTTTGGACAGACTTTGTCCTTCCTACCCACCTGAATGAATGCAAGGATGGCAGTGGTGTCCTTCAGAGAAGGACATCCTAGCTTGGACTTACTGGATGAATCTGCATAGATTAGCTGATGGCAAGAGCATTCATTCCGGCCCAATTCCTCTTAAGGTTCAGACAGATATTTTGTTTTCCATCATGTGGTTTAGTTGGAAAATATCATGCAAGACCTAAAGAAGGAGAGATCTTGTGTGGAGCACAGTTTTGCCTTTCAGTCCTAGGGAACCTAGTTCACATACACGCACACACACAGAGATCAATATGAAGGAGTTGTTGAAGAGCCTTAAATAGTACAACCTTGTGTTGATCCTGTGTAGGTGACATTCCACTAGAGAGATGCTGTCTCTCTACCTACCGCACAGACATGGCAGTGTCTTGGAGAGTCCTGCTGCTCTTTGGGGCTAAAAGTTCAGAGTCCTGAATTCAGCTTTTTGGCTCTCAGCACATACATTCCATCTTCCTTAATAGTAAGGAATTAGATAACGAAGTTCCTTATCCACCTGCAGTGCTGGGCTCAGGAACTGCACTTGGAGGGAGGGGAGGTCTAGGAGGCGTCCAAAAGGCCTAAGCACTTAGGTGCTTTTAACCTGGGGCGCATCCACAGTGTACCACAGAAAGGGTTATTAATTTATAAACCCACTAAATAATTACAAGTCTAAGCCATGTGCAAGATTGTTCTTCGGAGTTGCAAGACCCAAACTGAAGAAGTTAGGATGTGCTAGGATTGTAACTTTACTTTGAGTCGCTTTGGAGTTCTTTTTTGGACAGCGTTTTCCCTGTCACATATGTGTGTGTTTACTCTGGCACACAATGGAAATGGCAGCCGTCTCTGAAAGGCTGGTCAAAGCCCCTAGAAATGCTAACGTATTGCCAGTGATTTCAATTTGTCTTCACAGGAGCAAAATTATTTTTGGCTTCAAAACATGTGTAAGCAATAATAGTAGTGCTAAACAAAGTCTATTTGAGAAGTCTGTGGGTGCAGAGAGTGCTGTTAGCACTTTGTGGTTGATGGTTTAGAGTCCCTTTTGACCGAGGTGACAAGGCACCCAGGCCCGTGAGTTCACAGAGAAAGAGGCTCTGGTGATGTCTGTCCCTCACTGCTTTCAACGTCATCGTAGGTGGCCGTAAAGCAACTTAATCTCCAGCACCAGGGTTGTGAGGAAGTGGTAAAGGAAATCCTGGTCATGCGGGAACTTAGGAACCCCAACATTGTCACCTACTTTGAAAGGTAAGTAGTTCTGACAGAAAATGGATCTTTCAATTAACATCAATCCACTCCTGGATGAGGCATGGCAGGAGATTGCATTTTGTCCCCATCAGTGGTTCGTGGCATAAACAGCTTGAAGATTGATCTCAGAAACCTGGCTCTCTTACTAAGCCAGCAGCCTGTATGTTCACTGGCTGCACGTTTTGCTGGTTTGGGGCGTGGTTCTTTCCAAGGGTTGGAGGAGAAGTGCTGAGAAAGCATCCCAGAGATGATTTCCCTTGCACCATTCCCACTATTTTTCATTGCCTTGCATGCCAAAAGACTAGGCTAGGAGGCACATAATTTGCCAGGTTTGAAATTGTTTTTCCTGTTTGTACTTTCCTTTCTGCAAAGTTTCCCAAAGGGTGTTGGCAGTGCTGGACACCCACATGCCCTGAGTGAAAGCTGTGAAAACTGCGTCTCCTTGCTGCTGGAGTTAATGGTGCAGTTTGTGTATGAAGATGATGAAGCAGCTGCTGGGATGCGTCTGCTTCCAGATTGATCTTTGCCCTCACCAAACTGCCTTTTTCCCCTTCTTGCCACCTAAGCCATCTCGTTTTCCACGGGTGTGCCTTCCTCATTGAGGCAGCACAGATGACGGGGCACTGGATAGCCTGGGTGGAGTGTGTCTTCATTTGATTCCATCTTCATTTCCCAGTGACCTGGAAACAAAACTCAGCTGCAGTCTTTTCTTCCATACGGCAATTTAGCTGTGCACATTCAGCTCCACGCTGTTGCTTTCATCTTGCAGCTACCTTGTCAATGAGGCTGTCCTGCTGGTGTTGGAATATATGGATGGAGGCTCCTTAGCTGATGTAGTCAGCCTAAGAAGGATGGCTGTAGGACACATGGCAACAGTGTGTCGGGAGGTAAGGGGTCCTGCTTGTGCTTGGGATGGCTTGGACGGGCTCGTAGTTCGAAAGAGATGCTAAGTGAGCGATTCCATGTTCAGAGCATTCTTTCTGTGTTGCTCTCATGCTTCAGAGAAGAAGGGGCATCTGCACTGAACTGCCTGCCAGTGTCCCTGCCCTTACTGTAGTCTGTTCTTTACTCTGAGTTACCGTTGTTGAACTCCCTGTCTCTTTTTCATTTTTATTTTCTGTTCTGCCCTTTTCCTCTCCAAGCCTTTGCCCCAAACCTTTCTGCATTGCCTTCTTTGCCCGTAAGTGCAAAGGTGCTGGTGTGCGAGTTTTCAACCAGCGGCAAAGCCAAAGAGAGACTCACCTGTCACAGGTCTCCGCTTCAAAGGATGGCATAGCACCTAGCATGGTGCTTGCCGCTGAAAACTGACCAATGAGCTGCTTCCAGGTTCTGTCGAGGCAGACGTATAACCCTTGTCCTGCAGTCTCCCACCTGTCAGTGATCCCCTTGGTACCCAAGGCAGGGACTTTTTCTCTTTTGGCAAACCCTTGTTTGTCCTCCAGACAGGGAGAGAGCATCCGCTGCAGCAGCGGTCATTCTGACTGCCTTTGCAGGGGACAGTCTTCAGCAACGACTGACATTTCCCCGTCAATAGCTAATATGCCTCCTTTGGAAAGATCCTGCTCTCCGAGTCTTGCAGCAGCAAGCTCTTCCTCTTTCCTGCACTCGCTGCTCCTTTGAGATCTGTGAACCTTCAGGAGCAGCCTCCATTTGCGTCTGATGCAATCAGATCAGGCTGACTTTTGGCTTCCTGTTTCTTTTTTCTCTCGCAGTGCCTGCAAGGCTTGGCTTTCCTTCATGCCAACCAGGTGATCCACAGAGACATCAAAAGTGACAACATCCTTCTGGGCCGGGATGGCTCCGTCAAGTTGGGTGGGTATTCCTGGTCAGGCGCAGCGCTCCGGGGAGGCGGTGTGGGGCTGCTTGGGAGTGGCTGCCGGGTGCCCAGCAGTGGCGCTGGTGAGAGTGCAGGGAGCACTCTGCAAGCCCAGGGCGCAGCTGGAGGGTGCCGGGTGGTCTAGAGGGCAACAAGGTGCCAAGAGTAACTCTGGTTTCTGTGTGTGTTCCTTCCAAAAGGAGAGAGTTGCAATGTAAACATCAGGGGAATGAGGAAAAGCCATGGTGGGAGGGTTGTTAAGTGGACAATTGCCCATGTCCTTGGCTGCAGCCCTGAGGAAAGAGAGCCCAGCTGCTTTTCCAGCACGATTCAGCACTGCATTCTGGGACTTAGAGTGAAGAACCCTTTTCCTTGGTCTCCTACTTGAAGCAGTGTTTGTTTTTCTCCTCAGCTGATTTTGGCCTCTGTGCTCTGCTCAGCCCTGAGCAGAGTAAACGGAGGTCAATGGTCGGCACCACCTGCTGGATGGCACCCGAGGTGGTGAGAGGAGAGCCCTACGGCCCCAAAGTGGACACCTGGTCCCTTGGCATCGTGGGAATTGAAATGGCCAAAGGAGAGGCTCCTTATCTTCGGGAAACCAGTGACAGGGTAAGGTGCAAATACGCTCAGTTAGCTGTGTCCTTCTGGTCCCTGTCTATTAGACAAAATCCCATTCCCACAGCTTGAAGTGCTTCCAGCAAGGCCCACTTCTAAAACCGTCCCTGGGACTCACATCAGCTGTCAAGGCTAGACCTGGTGCAGCTTGGAATAGCTGGGGCTGCACTGGCACCTTTCTTCCTTTGGGAGAGAAGGCTCATGTCTAACCATCTGCTAAGGCAAGAAATTGCCACTGTAGACTGCAGCTTAAAAGATGGGGTCTAGGTGAGCACTGAAGGCTATGGAAGAATCACGTAGAGTCTCCTGTTTCCTTTCACTTCAGGCTAACTACCTGATAGGCAAGCAAGGAGTACCAAATCTGCACCAGCTCAGGCTACCCCGTGGCTTGTGTGAATTTCTGGGCTGCTGCCTGCAGATGGATGTGGACAGGCGAGGCTCTGCCAAGGAACTTCTGCAGGTACAAGGCAAAGGGGCTGCAGGCCAAACAGCTGTTCCCTGTCAGGGTTTGCTCCTCGGCCAAACTCCAGGCAATCAGATGGGCCCCCACATAGTAATCTCTGCTCTGCATGCTTTTCAAATGGAAACCAAGTAGGATCCAAGACTGCTTGAGGTTAGAAGGGATCTGTGAATGTCATCTACTCCAAAGCCACGGCCCCTGGCAAGGACATCTTCAAGTAGATCAGATTGCTCAGAGTGCCATCCAACCTTGAATGTTGCCAGGCTTGGGGCTTCTCCCAGCTCTCTTGGCAGGCTGGGCCAGTGTTCCAGCATTCTCCTCATAAACAGCTTCTTCCTTAGAGCCAATGTGAATTGAGTGTCTTTTAGCTTCAAACCGTTGCCCCTTGTCCTCTTGCAATTGGCCCTGCTAAAAGAGATGTCCCCATCTTTCTTGGAAGGCCCTACAGCTATGGAAAGGTCTCCATGGGGCTTCCTCTTCTAAACAAGCTAAACAAGGCTAAACAAGCACAACTCTCACTGCTGTTCCTTAGAGGAGAATTCCCACCTTCTGGTAATTTCTGTGGCCCTCTTTTGCTCTCGGCTGGTGTATTCAGGTTTACCTGGTAGCAAAGGAACCGAAGTATTGCAATGCCAGGGACGGGGTTTGAGGAACACAATGAAAACAATCCCTGCCAAGCGGTTTTAGATTGGTCTGTGGGAAGGCGGGGGCTGTGGGGGAGCTCACTGGGAGCATCTGAGGGCACCCAGCTTGTCCCTCCTGTCGCACTCTTAGAGGTTTCTGCCAGGCAAACGGGGACAGCTGTGCAGGATTTGTGCCAGCCCCATGTGCTGCCTGGCCCGGTCAAGTAGATGAGAATCGCTGTGGCTTTGCTGCCAGGTCTTGTGGCAGACAAGGAGCTGCTGACCGGGCCACTTCCTTGGCTGAGCCTGCTGTGAAGGAAGATGCCAGCCGGCACAGGATAGGGGGTGCATGCCGAGGCAGACGCTGCTCTTCCTGCAAGCCAGAGCTGAGCACATCTGTGCCCTGCTGCTTGTGTCCTTGCTCCTGGCTTGCTGCTGAAAACCTGCATGTCCAGCGGTTCTGAGAACAACATGTGGGATCAATAATTTTCAGAGCTCTTGGGAGTCTCTTGCGGAATGCCTTATGCCCCAGATCTCTCTTGGTCACTCAAATAGGCCATGTCTATAGCAAATAGGATCTTGAGTAGGTCTGTTGACTTTCCTAAAAAGAAAAAACCTTTGGACAGCAAGCAGCAATCCCACAGTGATATCAGGACCAAAATCCCAGCAAGTGACGCCACCTTGAGGAATGGACTAGTGCAGTTCTGGGCCATGTTTCCTGCATTAGCAGCATCCTGGACATGAAGGCAGATGTGCTGCTGCTGCCCTCAGTCCGATGTCTGTGTATTTCTGGGCACTAGAGGAATCCAGCCTGACCCTGTTCGGAACTCAGTTTGGAAAAGAATGGCTCCTTTTTCCTTTGTCTCTCTTAATTTGGTTTGTTTTGTTTCTTTTTCCCTTTGGGCAGCATCCATTTCTCCAATCAGCGGAGCCTCTCTTAAGCCTCTTCTGACAGGCTGATTGCTGTCATTCCTGCAGCAAGGAAATGCAGGAAGCAAAGGAGATGACAAGGACAACTTCAGCACTTGGAGAACAGAGCCTCTGAGAGCAGGTAGAAATCCTGAGGAGAGAGGGGCCAGGAAACAGGCAGCCATCAGAGCAGGAAAGCATGGTGGCATCTCCTTTTCTCCCAGCTGCTGACACTCCCTCTAACTTTTGGATTAGAACAGCATTGCTGGAGGGCACAAAGTCACTACTGATATGCACTTTTCAGTTGGGGGGTGGTGTGAGGCATGAAGCTTCCACTGATTCTTGGGGGAGATGGCTGGGACTTCATGTGGAAGTGTCTTTCTCCCCTCACCAGGAGCTGGAAGGGCAGCGTTTGGTGGCACAGCAGCTGCTGGCACAAGGGGCAAACCTCCTGGCAGAGGTAGAGAAGGAGCAGGAGAAAAGGCTGCTTGAGATGAAGCAAGAAGTTGCCACCATGCAAGCTGAACAAGAAGAGGTGCGAAGCAGAGCCAGTCAAAAAGCAAAGGCTGTGAAAAGAGAGCTTGTGTGTTGTTTTGGACTGCTCTGCGCTCCTTATGGGCACTGTTTCTCTGGACACTGTCTGTCTGGGTGGCATTGTCCCTTGGTAAACAGTGCTGGTGCCAAGAGGGCAAGGACCGGTCAGGTGAGAGGCTACCAGAGCGCAGGTTTGAGGAAGGCAGCAATGGCGTTGCAGGGCCAGAGAATGGGAAAGCCAGAGCTTTGTCTCAGAAGGTGGGAGGTCCCACAGGAAGCCCCCTGCAGAGCCAGGCTAGAGCTGTGGGAGTGGGCTGCCAGTCAGGCTGCTGAGGAGGTGCCTGAAGCTGCTGAGTACGTCCTGTGCATCCTTTGTCTGATCGAGCAGTGTACTGTGTGGGTGCCTCAGCATGAACTGTAGCACATGTTCCTCCTCACTTGGTGCTGGACAGACATTTGGACTCCCTACAGAAGCCATTGTGGTGCTTGGAAGCTGGCAGGGAGCACTCGGGGCGTTCCTTTTGCCTTTGAGGCAAAAGGTGGGAGTGGGTGGGTTTTGCCTGAGCTTCCCTGTGCAGTAAAGACAAAAGCTGGGATTGTTTTGCAAGCAGCAGAAGGCTGCAGCCTAGCCAATGACTCAGTGGAGGTGTGTGTGCTAGTCCAGCCAAACTGATGAGAACACTTGGCTTCCTAGATTCCCTTTAGACTCCTGACTGGTAACCAGTCATTGGAGACAAAATACTTCAGAGAAATTGCTTGGCTGTGGGGCTGGTTTAATGCTGGTGTTGTCTCTATGACTGTTTGTACTTCTGTTATTCCCTCTGCAGGCTGCATGGGCCCCGCCATCTAAATCCCCACGTGTTGTGGTTTGTTTCTAGAATGTTCTGCTTCCCCCATGTTATGGTGTTAATGGTTCTGCCTTTGTTCCCCTCCCTTCCACAGTTACTTGTCAATCTCCCAACCCCTGGGAGATTGGGAATGGGATGGTGAAACGTGCAGGCTAGCTGGCCAGCCCGCCTTCAGCCAAAGGGATGTTGCCATGCAGGACTTCCACTCCGCAGGAGGAAGAGGCAACTTTCTAGTTAGTGGCAAATTTGGGTTTTTTGAGCCCCCGGAGGGACCAAGTGCACCCAAGGGATCCAGGAATAAGAGAGCCTCGAGGGTGGGGAAACACTGGGTTTTAAAGGGAGTGGGAGGTAGGGGTGGTAACAACACATGAAGAAATCAGAGTCTGGGGAAGGGTGATACATAGGTGACAGACATAAAGGGACAAACTGAGGGAGGGGCCCCGGCCCCTGAACCAATCACCTGACGCCCTGGCTAGAAGGTTCTAGAGATGGAGGCAGGAGTGCCAGGTGACTGGCAGGCAGCCGGGGGTGGGGAATTAAAATGATACATCGGTAACTGGGGCAACCGGGGAGGGCTTGGGAGATTGACAAGTAACTGTGGAAAAAGGCAGAACCATTAACACCATAACATGGGGGAGAGAGAACATTCTAGAAACAAACCACAACACCCACTCTAAGAGCTTTTCAAATGAAAACGAAGGAAACGTGCAGCGAAGCAATGGAGGAAGCGGAAGAGATGATCAGGACCACTTCAGGATTACTTTCTGCAATGGCAGCTTGGAGCTGGATTCACAATAATAGTCCTACACACCCTCAAGCCTGTTGGAAGATTCCCTTCCTTGTCAGCCAGGGAATAAGGCTCTACATTCACTTCTGAATTGGCCATTCTTTCTTAAAGATGGAAAGTCCTTCCTAAGGGCATTCTGGTGTGGTTTGGAATTGGGAACAGTCTCCGTTCCTTTATCAGCTCCAACCTACCCTGCCTTTGGAATGCTGCCCATTGGCCAGTTTTTGCCCAGCTGAGGACTTTGGGATGAGGAAGAATATGCAAATGCATTTCCAGTCAAAAGCCAGTGAAGAGCAGGGCAGCCTGTGAGAGACAGTCTGAAGTTCCCCTCATTTGCCTCATGACTGTCTCAAGGACCGACTTTGGGACCCTGAGGAGCCTGATTGGAATCCTGGTCTGCGGTGCTGGATAAAGGCCAGAAATCCTGAGGCCCCTGAGCAGAGTTCTGGCCTGCCAAGCAATTGTTCACAGCTGTGTCTACAGTGACTGCTTCCAGCAGGGCCTGCCAGGGGGCGAGGCGCCCCATGTGCTTGCACCTGCTTGGCGACAATAGCCCAGGAATTTTCCCACCTCTTGGCCCGGTTGGACTTTTCTGGGGTAACCTTTGGTGGTCCAAAGAAGACCCCTCATCTGCTTTTCAACCACCGTGACAGACAGACTGAGATGGAAGAAGCCTCTCTCTCAAGGACTGAGACATGAGAAGCTCCCCCCTCCCAAGGACTGAGACTGAAAGCCCCAACACGGGGGAGCTGTGTGGGGGAGCCGACCTGACCACAGCAAGATATTTGCCTGCAAGTGTGGCCATTGGACCAAGAAGACATTGGTCCTCGCCTACTGCTGAGAACATGGACTACCTGTTACATCTATTCTTTATTGGATCTTTGTCCCCCTCAGCGGTTTCAATAGACTTTCTTCCAGATCTGTTTTCCCCCCCTCAGCAATGGACTATAACAGAATCTTGAGTTAACCAGAACCTTTGAGAGCTTCCCAACATGACTTGGTGAACTCCATCAGCTGGATTACAAGGACTTTGTCTTTCTACGTTTGCTAGCTATATCCCCTCTCTCTCTCTCTCTCTCTCTCTCCTCTTTTGTCTTTTTCCTCTCCCTTAATCCCTCTATGGCATTTGCTGTGCTCATTCAATAAAGGTGCATTTGTTTGGATTAATACTGAAATCCCCACTGTGTTGTGTTTTGCACTCTGAGATCAGGAAAACGAACCATCACAGCTCCCTGCTCGCGTGAGCGGATCATGACACAGCCAGAACATCCTGTGCAGATCCAGGCTTTCAGCTGTGCCCACGGATGCTTTTGGTTCCTGCTCGGTGTAGCCGGCACGTCTCCCCTGTGACTGCTCCCGCCTCCCAGGTGGCCGTGGCTAATAGGTATGAGGCTCTGAGAGTGCACCGAAGAAGGCAGGCACGTCTGCTGGCAGTGCAGGAGAGCAGAGAGAAAGTGCCTGGCAGGACCCTGGCCAGCACCCGCTGTACCTGCTCTTTGTCAACAGTACAGGACTGGTGGGTGATGCTGCACTTGAGGTTGTCTGGGGCTCAGCAATGATGGAAAGTCTGTGTGCTTGAGTGGCTTTGTCCCTCTTACTGTGCCTTCTGTTGTCCCTGTGCTCCGCGATGTCTGCCCAGGGCTGTGTAGCTGCGTGGCACAGCTTAAGTGCAGGAGAGCCTCATTTGTTTGCCTTTTGAGATGGCTGCTTGTCATCGATGGAGAGAGACAGGAAGACTGACTCGGTGATCAGAATCCGATTTTCTTGTGGGATACAAGCATTTATATACTATTTTAGGGAGACTAGTACTGTGTACTACAATGATTAGGTTGAAGTCACTTACACGAACTTATGCATATAACAGCATCTCTTGCTTGCATTATTTCATAGGATTTTCTTTTTCTGGTAAACCTGTCTAATTAAATCTTCTTGCTATCTAGATCTAATTTTCAAAGTTCCGTTTGCTTTTGCCAAGGCATTTTATCTATCAATTCTCTTATCCTAATAAGGTCCAAAGTACTCTCTGTCTTGTGCACCCCAATATCATATCTCCCCCTTCTGTGTCAACCAAAACCACTCCTTTAATGGTCTTATTAATTAATCTCTGCACACATTGAAGCAAGCAAGGTATCATGATTAATATAATTATTATCAAAATTACCACATACATACCCATCCTAAAAAGAATCTTTTAGTTAAAAACTCCAGCCACTAAAATCTCAGGCTTGATCTTTATAAACTAAAAACATTCCTGCTGGCAGCTGCATTACTGGATTTAGAAAGTCTGCCAGAAGTGTAATTGTACTGAAAGTTTAATTCTTATAGATAGGGTGATAGGGAGAAGCATTTTTAGACTGATTCCTTCCCATGTATTTAAAATGAACACAAAAATCCAATTTCACAGAACCCAGGAATTCTAATCCTTGGGGTTCCACCAATGGTGGTTCATGAGGTTAAGGGATCCAATTTGATGTGATTTGATCTGCTTTCAAAAGAAAAAAAAAATAGTGTAAAGTTCTGGAGGAGCTATATTCCCCCCTGGTTTTTTTTGCTTTTTAATAACATGTGTGTTTCTCATGATGAACATAAGAAGGTAACATCAAAGCAAAACAGTATGTAACATAACGATAAACTTTTACTAAGTAAAAATTAATCAGATAATAGATACAATTATAGCACATGAGAAATAGAATGGTGTTTTAAAACAATACATGATCAATTTCTTGAATATTGTACCATTACTTAGAGTCTGTAGTAATCGGCAAGCTTTATTTTTTTAAAGTGAGGGCTTGAAAAATCATTCTCGGGTAAGATTTCTAAGTTCATCTTAAACGGAGGTTTAGCTGTTCTACGTCTAAATTTGGTAAGCCAAAATGACTTGAATATAATTTTCGTGCAGAAAATTTTCTCTACTAGTTAAAGCTAGGACTTGGCTAGGGTCACGGCTTTTAACCAGAAGAGTCTTTTTAATATATTTTAGAAACCTCTTAGTAGTTAGAAAAATAATAGATGTCTTATAAATAGTTCTAGAACAATAAGTGAAGGTTTGAAAAGTAGCTGGTTTTCTCATTTATCGTTAGTTAAATAGTTAGTTAATGGTACCATAGACAAATAGCAAATGAAAAAAGGAATGTTGGTTATAAAAAGACAGCAAATTCACATCACAAAATCAACACCATAATCAGGGTTACCTAATATATCAGTAAAAATGGTCTTAAGAAATTGAGGTTCTATTTCCCTAGACATATATGACATTAAAGCAAAAAAGTAAAAGAAGGCAATAAATAACTCATAACTAATTACAGTCCTAATATGGAATTATTTCTCATTCTTCAGTATTACTTATAAAAAATAAAATAGCAAAAACTGTTCTTATTTCTAGAGCAAAATATCTTATCTTGTAATTTAAAGGAGTAAATTTTGACAAAAATTCATTCAGACTTTATGTCCTTCACTTGTTATAGCAAAGGAATTATGTCTTATAACTCAAACAGGTATACTTCAACAAAACTTAAAATCAACTTCACTAAAACTTAACCTTAATAAAGTATCTCTAAAAGAACTTAAAGTTAACATTGCTCAGACTAAACAAAACTCAATCTTAACAAGAATTAACTTATTTAAACTCTATTATTACAAAAATGTTACTGAAAATTTGTCATATCACGGTTAAACATCAAAGTAAACAACATGCAAGTAAACAACTGTACTGAAATCTTTACAATAAAATTACCTTGTTAGAACTATGGAGTAAAAAGCAAGCACCTAAAAAAGCCGACAGTGGAATTAAATCTCAAAAAATTACTACAGATAAAGTTCAAGATTGGTCTTGAATGTGAGCTAAAGAATCTTGAATTTATGACTTATCTAATTACTCTCAGTGAACCATGCAGTTTTGCTATGTTATTAATAGGTAAAAAGACACCACCTCTATACCAACACTAGAATTGTTCTAGTAACAACCCTGTTAAAAATCACAGGTCACAAGTTAGAAGGTAAATCTCAACACTGGCTGGTGCCAGGCAGGTGGGGCTGCACCCCCTGCAGCAGCTTTTAAAGACTGCTTGTAGGATTGATGTAAGTTTGGCTTCGTAAGAGTAATGGCAGATAAACATTGAAGGCTAAACTAAAAGAGATTTAGTTCTATTGTTCTGAGCAGAAAAAGCTGCCCATTTTTTAAAAGGTTGCAGAGTTCTCAAGTTAAAGCAATTGCTGCCAAGTGTGAGTTGTAGCTATTTCTTGTTAATAATTGCATGTTGTAATCTCCTGTTAACAGTTTCCTTTTTAATAGTGCCTCGAGCCAGCCCGCCGCTGCCCCGGCGGGGGCCCCACCTTTCGGCGTGGGCCCGCCCGTGCCGGGGGTGACCCCGGGGAGCGGGGGGGCGCTCCCGCCTCGGCGCGGGTCGCGGTCGTGCCGGGGGTACCGGCCCGGGTCGCCGTGTCCCGCGGGAGCAGCTGCTGGACGGCTCCCTTAGCCGAGCGTCGCCCTGCTGCTCCCTGGAAGAGGGCACCCAGACGCTGGAGGGGAAGGGACATCGAGTCGGCATTCAAATGACCTCATTTCCTGCATGCAACGGGATGGACCCCTCACGAAACAAAGCCAAAAACCCCTAAAACAACGAGCCAACACAAAATTGACGAATCAAAGTGATGACTAGACGTGAGGATAGAATCCAGTGTCCACCAAGGCCTTTTTACCCATCACCCTAATCTCAAAGATGTCAGCTACACACAAGACCTCAAATGTTGAAGTAAAAAGCAGCAGATTTCCTTATGTTGTCTTGAGGATGGAACTTCTAGCTCTAGTCTGCAGATCAGTGGACGAAGTTGCACTCTTCCTCCTTTTGTGAGTCGCTCCTGGGAACGCTAGTGTTATGAGCATGGACCCACCCAGAGGTTCTCCCCACCAGAGCTGATCAGTTTTAATAAAGGCATCAAGGAGGAGGAAGGTCCCCTGCCTGTGTTTATTTCAATACAGTACTAAACACTGTACCAAAAAATGATTAACAAATACATTGTTAAAAAAAAGGCAAGTAACTGGAAAACTGACCAGGGCTAGGTGTCCTTCAGGGCTTTAGATCTGTACGAACTGTGGCTTTTGATAGCTGGGCTGCTCCTTCCAATACTTGAAAGTGCCTGGGGCACTTCAGCTGGGGACCATTGTGGGGGTGTCGAGTGTCCCAAATGACTCGTGTACAAAATTGAAATGCATCAAAATTCTCCACTCTGTTAAAAAATATTTCCCCCACAAAACCAGGGACACAGACATCACAAAAAGTTTAACTGTGGCAATCAGGCCCTGTTATTTGCACCAAGTGTTGGTTTTCCAGGCTTTCGCTCCTTCCATCCACGCCGGAGAGTCCCCGAGTCGTTAATCGCCGCTCATTGGGCTATTGGCTGCTTCAGATAACAGTCACACCGGCTCCTGTATCAATGAGTCCTGTTAGGAGTGTCTCTGCCTTTCAGAGTCCCATTGCATTGGCATGTTGGACGCTCAGAGGTAATATTTTGTGTCCATAAAATCTGTGGCACCCCTGTGGAACTGAACCCCTCCTCCCTTTATTCATCTATCAGGGGTGCAGGCAGGGGTGCTGCAGGAAAGGCTATAAGTTGAGCTATATTGCTCCCGGCCGGGACTACACAGGGCGGATGGGGGGTCCAAGCCATGATCTTTATTTCCCCAAGGGAATCAGAGTCTATAGCTCCAGGGAGAACAAACAACCCTGTTATCCAGGTGGAAGATCTGCCTATAATCAAAGCATGCATATTCTGTCCTGGCGGTCCGAAAACTCCTGTGGGAAGCAAATGGACAGATGAATCAAGCAATGTTACTGTGTCGGAGGTTGCCGGGTCCATTCCTGCGCTGCCTGGGGTGGCTGGTTGTAAGTCAGCGACAATTGCTCGGCGGGCGAGGGCAGGGCCGATTGGAAGTTCATGGTTGCTCCCAGCTGCTGCGTCGGCTGCGGAATTTGCATCCTCGCGCATCGCCGTCCTGTGCTGCGAGAGAAGTTTCCCTGCAAAGGCTGGCCATTGTGGTGGAACTTGGAGCGACATATATTAGCAAAGCGAGGGCCTTTCCAGCAGCAAGGGCGTACACCCGGAGCTTTAGGTTTTTGCGTTTTTGGCAGTTTCTCCAGATTTGCCCATATCTCTCGCAGCCAAAACAAGCCACCTGTTTCCCAGGGGTTAGTTTCACGGTGGCAAAAGCGTTCGCTATGCCTTGCCCCACGGCTTGATATGTGACTGCTGTGGTGTGTTTTAATGTCCCCAAGCGGTGGCACGCTTGTATCATTTGGAGTAAAGTGGGTTCAGGTTCAGGGGGTAAAGATTTTAAAAGCTGCTTACAGTCCAGGTTGGTGTTCTCGACGGCCAGTTTGAGGAGTATAATCTCCCTGGCTTGCTCGCTATTGATTTGTCTCTCCAATGTTTGTGTCAATTTGTCCACAAACTGCAAGTAAGGCTCTTGCGGACCTTGTTTGATATTCATGAAGGACTGTTGCGTAGTTTTGGCATCAGGAACCTTTAGGAATGCCAGGTGAGCTGCCCTAATATCCTGTAGGGCTTCTCTCAGTAAGGTGCCTTGGCCATTAGGCTTGGTATGCGCCCCCTCCCCCACAAGGTGGTCAATAGTTAAGGCAGCCAGGGCTTGGTTTGCATGCCATGCATACATTGCAATTAAATTTTCCAGCCCTTTTTTCCATTGTGGCATAAATATAGCATATTGTGTTGGTGTGAGCAACAGATTTGCCAAAAAACTTACCATCGTGAGGAGTCATGAGGTGAGTAGTAAAGCTTGCTCTTAATAAATTACTAAAGTAGGGGGACCCCAGTCCATATTCCTGCGCAGCGGTACGTATGGCGCAGTTCCTTAACTTCCGAGTGATCTAGAGGCTCTCATTGTGGATTTTCCCCCTTCAGGCCGAATTGCACAAGGGCCACAAAGATTTCTGCAGTAGTGTCAAGGTCTCTGTCCTTAAGGGCTTTCCTTTTTATCTGTAACCAATTGTTACACGTATCCAAAGGGAGTAAGCTCGCATCTTTTTCAGGGCCAGGGTTGAAAGAGTCCAGCTCCCCTTCACTGCTAGAGTCAGTGTCTGCTGCATAAGCCATAAGTGTGCGGCGGCTCTGGGATGGCTGGCAGTGTGGCGGTGGGACTGGGGGTGGCGACCGGGCTCTATCCCTGGCACTCGCTGGGGAGGGCATGCAGACGGGAGATGGAGAGTGGGACCTGGGCAGGTTTCAATCCGGCTGGGGCCGTCTCAGGGTAGCCTCACAGGCTGTAGCCTCACAGTCTTCCCCGCAGCCTCCCACTTTTTTTAATTGCGTCCATGACTGCCTTCCAAGCAGGAAGCATTGGGAGCTCTGGCTCGTGGCCAGGCAGTGTCGCGAGGTCATAGAGCTTTACTCCGACCTTGTCCCGGAAGCGGAGACTAAATACAGAAGAAGGGGTAGCGTCGGGGACCATGTGTGACACCCATCATAAAATGACTTAAGGTCGTGCTTTGGGATGGGGGAGCCACGCCTGCCCAGAAGGGCAAGCACGGTTTCATAGACATCTCTCTCTTTGAACATTTCCTTTCCCATTCCTTTAGTTCCCCTGGCTCACCTGTCAAAGCGCAGCAGACAGGGATTGCAGGCCCAAACGCGGTTCTCTAACCGTCACCATCAGTTCCAGGGGCTCGCCGACTCCCCGCCTGTCAGGCAGATTCATTTCCTCACACAGGGCACCAATTGTCGGCGATGGAGATAGACAGGGAGACTGACTCGGTGATCAGAATCCGATTTTCTTGTGGGATACGAGCACTTATATACTATTTTAGGGAGACTAGTAATGTATACTACAATGATTAGGTTGAAATCACATACACAAACTTATTCATGTAACACCACCTCGTGCTTACGTTGTTTAATAGGATTTTCTTTTTCTGGTAAACCTGTCTAATTAAATCTTCTTGCTATCTAGATCTAATTTTCAAAGTTCCGTTTGCTTTTGCCAAGGCATTTTATCTATCAATTCTCCTATGCTAATAAGGTCCAAAGTACTCTCTGTCTCATGCACCCCAATATTCCACTGCAGCTTTGGACTGTTCCAAAGGGGTCTACTTGGCGTTTGTCATCTGCAGGCCATTGCAGAGCAGTGGGCCACAGGCTGCTGCCAGAGCTCCAACACAACACAAGTGTGGCAGCCCAAGAATCAGTGCACGGATCTTCCGGATGTTCGGAGACATTCAGTTGCCAGAGAAACAGCAAGCAGGACCAGAGGAGCTTTGCATCTCCCTGCCACAAAACGAGGTCAGCCTGCAAATGGAGTCAGAGCAAAGGTAAGCATGTACCCGCATTCTAAAGAAGGAACTGCAGCCTACAAGAGTCCTGGAAATTTATTCTCTTTGCTTCTTTTGCCCCCCAAATCTCATTGAAGAAGTTAGGCTTTTCAGAACCAGCTAGGATGCCACCTAGAAGAAGCAGACTTGCTTTCAGTCAAAGCTTTTGAGACCAAAAGTCTGGTTTGCTTGGGTTTTCCTTGGATGCCACTTGGGTTGGCGCATTTTCTGAGTTCCCCTGGGATGCCTTGAGCACTGCCTTATGGGCTGGGAGGACATTTTCTGCTGCTTTATGAATGAGGAGAACTTCCCAGGCTTTTCTTTCGCATTAGCTGTACAGAAGGTTGCCTTGCTGGGCACAAGAAAGCCACAGAGCAGCTGCTATTGTGAGGTCAAGGGAGCGGTGCAACAGTGCTGTCAGCCCAGCGTTGTCCCAGTGCGCGCAAGGCCTGGTCATCCAGAGCAGCTCTTCCGCTCGCTCCCTGCAGGAGGATCCTCGTGCACAAGGAGTTCTCAGCGGATGGCCTGCACCCCGAGAGGAGTCTTGGCTTTCCCTTGGGTGGCATTCAGCGTGCAAACCCACGCAGCACTGCCAAAATGATCAGGCAAGTCTGTGCCATGGTTTGCACTGTCTTTTCTGTTGTCTATTCCGGCTACTACCTGACCCAGCTGACTCGTAAGTAAAGGTTTCTCCTGGGGCTGGCATCGCCCAGCTTTTGCTTCACTCTGCTCTTGATGCCGCACTAGTGACCCAGTTTATTTGGGAACAAAATGGCCATGAAGATGCCACCGCTTTGGTCAATGTCCTGCCAGCAGCATCAGCTAAAAAGGGGGCATCTGTACTGGGTGGCAGGTGCAGAGTATTTGCAGTGCAACCTGCAGCGGTTGCCTTCCCTCCCCGGGAGAGTGCGTGGCAGCGGAGTCCGTCATTTCCTCAGCTTGCTGCTTCAAGCAAGACGAACTGCAAATTGCAGACTCTGAGGAGAGATTTGTAGAAGTACTTCTACCAACTCAGTGGTTCTCTCCAGGAGTGAAGGAAAGCGCCTTTTGCTCCAACATTGCCCCTTAGAGGCCTTGGCTGCGTGACTTGACCCTTTGATGCTGTGCCAAGACTGCGATTCCCTTGGCGATGCAGCACAAACTCCAATGCATGGAGGGTTTGCTGCTGAGCCCAGCAGCTGTTCCTGGGCTGCTTCAGCAGGGAGCTGCCGCAGCCCAGGGGCCCTTTATGGAAGCTTTGCTGGGCTATCATCTTCAGCCAACGAATGGGAATTAGGGCATGCCATTTAAAAGAATAGAGATCTAAAATGCAGGAAAGAGAAGAGGAAAATGCTGCTTGAGCTGTTGGGCACAACAGGAGCTCCAACTTTTGAAGAGCAACGGGCATTTCCACCACCGTGTTTCTATTTCTCTCTTGGCAAAAGAGGCCCAAATGTAGACAGAGCCTACTATAGCGCCCTTGTGGTTCTCTTGCTTGCTGTGGGAAAGAGCTGTTGCTCCTGGAGGCACGTTGGCAAAGTGGCTCTGTGTTGGGACTGCCTCGTGCTGTGAAAGTCGCCAGCACGGGCACTTTTCTAAGGGCCTCTGGTAACTTTTGCCTTGCTCGCTGCAGGTCACCTGACACGTGGGTGGAGACAAGCCAGTCCTTTGGTGAGTGGCAAAGGAAGCTGAGAGGTTGCTGGCGTGTGAGAATTGTGCAGCAATTCTGCCAGCTTGGCCTGTTGCAGTTGAGTGTGGAGTGCCAGCGTGGGAGGCTGAAAGAAAGGCCAACTGCCCGGTGGCATCAGCAGTAGCAAAGGGAGCCCTGGCTGTTTGCTGATTTTCCGGTGAAGAGCCTTTCAAGAGACAAAAGGCAAACGGGACGGCTCCAAGGCGTCTTTCTGCTTGTAGCCAGCAGGGAAGCTCAAATGCACAGCAAGATGGAGTAGCACCTCATGCAGCCATCTTCCTCGAGTTTTTGCGACTCAGAGTCCCACGTGTATCAAAGTCTATGATTTCCCCTACTTCTGGGTCCTTTCCCAGCTCAATAGAAAGCAGCTCCTAAGGGATTGGCTTTTGCCCATCTCTCTCACTTCTGTCTGTCTGCAGGGCTCAACAGCTGGCTCAGCAGCTCCTCCAGCTGCCTCTGTCATTGAGGAAGAGGCTGAAGAGGAGCAAAGGAACATCAAGCCTCCAGCTGCTGTCCCTCCACAGCCTGAACACGCAGAGCCGGTAAGTGGCAGCTGAGCTTGGCACTGCCTTTGGTGCAGGGCCAGGCTTCCCGTTTTGGAGCAGCCCTTGTTGCTCATGGCCGAAGATGCTGGGGGCGGTGTGCCTGCCATGACGTAGTGCTGCTTGAGGAGGGCCTAAGAAGTGCTGGCCAGTGGGTTCTGAAGTTTGACATTTAAGCTGGGATGCTGAGAGGGCCCGAGAATGTCTCTTGGGATCAGACAAGAGGCAGCATTCCATGATTCCCAGCGTAGGAGTCAGCCCCTTGTGCCCACTGTCAGTGCAGGCTGCCCGTGGTCGGTAAGCAGACGGAGCGGCTCAGAGACACAACTGACAGCCTTGCAGGGGATCACACTGGGCCCTGGAAGGGACCTGCCCTCTCCTAATGGACTAATTAGCTTCAGGCTGTGCTTCACTTCCAGCCGGTCAAAGCAGAGTTTGGAGAGGAGAATCCTCGTCAGCCCTGCGTTGTGAAAGGCGGGTGGGTCTGGGCGGGGCTGGAAGGTGGCTCCAAAGGGCCGCTCCCTAAAGGCTGTCATAGAGAGGGGAAATCCGTGAAACAGATCAGAGAAGGGACACGCTGCGGGCTTCTGAGTGGACCGTTGCATGCAAGCTGCAGGGTGATTTCATTGCCCAGGAAAAGACAGGAGGAGGAAAGCAACAAGGCTCTAGGGCCATGCTCTGATCTCTTGCTGGATCTTGGCAGCCTCAGTGATACCTTGTTGCCAGTGTCTAGCAGAAAAGCTGCAATCGTGGAGCATGGAAGTGTCCCTGAGGGGCTGGATCCAAGTAGCCTTTGGGCTTTTCCCAAAGTTGCCTTTGAGAAGGGGACATGGGAAACGCCCTAGCTGGAGAGGCCCGGCGGTGGCTGACAGCACCTTCCCAAGGCCTTGCTTTTGCCGTGCGTTCCACAGGGCATCTGTGCCAGCCACCCTTCTGACGGGCAATCCTTTCTTGTCCCAGCTCAAGACGGGCTCTGCAATTCAACCTGGTGCCGCTGGACCAGCATGGCCTGCAGCAGCCAGCTCGCCCCCCGCTGCTGGCACTTCCTGCAGCAGCGCAGCCCAGCAGATCGAGATGAGGGAGGAGCAGGGCCTGAAGACACTGAGTACGTCTCGTACATTTCTTGTCTGCCAGAGCAGTGTGTTGTGTGCGTGTCTGGGTGTAGGCTGCGCCAGAAGTTGCCCCTCGGTCTCAAAGGCACTTAGGCCCCTCTGCAGAAGCTGTTGTTGTGCTTTGAGGCAGTGCGGCAGCGCTCAGGGAGTTCCTGCTGCCTATGAGAGCGGCTGGGCCTGGCTTGGCTCTGCCTAGGCTGCCTACTGTGCCAAAGACAAAAGCTGAGCATTTTCTGCTTCAGCAGAAGGCTGGCACCAAGCAAGTGACTAGGCCCCAGGGAGCTCTTCTGACCCCAGCCGTTTTCTGGCTATCCTTCTTACTCCTACTCTGGATCAGACATTTTGTGCCCCTGGCAGTGGACCTGCCAGTGATTCTGGACACTTGGATCCCAAGTGCTCTGGGGATGCCCGGAGGCAGACGAGGAGACCAGGACGTCGGTGCAGAGGCCGGGTCTGGCGCTGAGTGCAGAAGGCGGCTGGTCAGGGACAGCCCAGGAGCTGATCCTGCAGCTGCTGCTCCAGCGCTGCTCCAGCAGCGTTCCAGCAAGGGCCGCAGGAGCAGGAGACAACGACAGTTGCTATGGGCACAGCCCAACATTCCATCTAGAACCCCAGGGGAGCCATGGGACAGAAAGAGGCATGGGCCGCCTCTGGCCCTTGTACTTCTTCTGCTGCAAGTTTGCTCTGAGAAGCTTCCCATGGGGCCTTTTCTCCTCAGTCGTCTGATGAGACGGGCAAAAGCAGTGCAGGGACAGCCCTGGGTCTTCCCGGTGCTTCTCTGCAAGGTGTCTCCAGCTGAACGTGCACAGGAGCCTGCCTCTGTGCAAGGGCCCAGACCTCATCTCCTGCCCTGGAGAACCAGAAGGGCTCCTCCCACTGGCTCTCCTCCAGCTCTGAGAGGAGCTGGAATTTGCAAGTTGTCCAGCGCAGAGCCAACTCCAGAGCTTCCTCTCAAAGTGGAGCCATTCATCCTGCCCCCTTTCTCAAGTCTCCTTTTGCTGCCCAATAATGTCACTGCATGTTTTCCCTCCTTTGGGCCTCTGAGCTGGTCTCTCACCTCATCACTCCTCCCTTGAAACTTGGAGAAACAGGATGTTTTTCAGGGCAACTGATGGGGACACACACACACACACAGGGACAGCACACGGGCATTTCTCTAGCAAACATTCATGCAGAATTTCTATAGCCCTCTTCCAGCTCCCTTGGAGAAGCTCGGTGTTTGTCCCCAAAAGACTCTGCCATTCCTCTAAGAAAGCAACACTAACAGAATTCCCTTTCCACACTGCTGGCCTTCACATTGGTTTTAATGCCTAGATCCCAGATATGACAAAACCCAGGCAGCTTTGCTGCTTTCCTGCCTGTCGTTAAGGAAAAGCAAATCTTGCTTCAGTCCCAATCTTGCTTCCTTCCCAGCCTGCACGTTAGCCACTGGCCAGCAAACTGAGGGGGCAGCTGGAACAAGTCCCACTGCAAGGCAGATACTTTGTAGGCTCCAAAGCCCACCTGCACCGCCTCCATCAGACAAGGGCAAGCTTCCCTCGGCTTCCCAGAAGCAGCCTGGCAATTGCCCCCTCCCTCGCCCCCTCTCCACCCTCCACAGCCCCTGCCACCAAAGCCTTGCTAGGCAGGGCCATTTGCTGGCCTCGAAGAAAGAGTGCCTTTGATTCTTCTTTGGCGCAAGTGCCCGAGCTGTGAGAAGTCAGAGGATAATGATCACACCCGCTCTGCTTTAGCTAAGGAGATTGCTGGAGGCCCAGAGCGGGACACTGGTCCTTTCGAGAGAAACTGAAACTGAACTAGCCATGCCTTTGTGGCGCATGCCGATAGGAATTGGATAGAATCGGAGGGCTTAGAAACGTCCTCCAAGGTGGTCAGCTCCATCAGTCCCCCAAAATGAAACAAAGTTATGTTACTGGGCTCCAAAAAGGACTAAAGCCGCTGCTTTTATGCCAGAAAATATGGTGAGACCAGACCACTCATCTAGATCCAATTCCGTGAATTAAACAAAGCCTCCCTTTCCACTCCCAGCTGAGATGTTGAGGAATCAAAGGCAGACGCCCCAGCCTTATTTCACTGGCAGTAAAGGAGACACACCTCAGTAAGTCCTGCCAGCTGAGCAAGGGGCTGGGCCCGGGGAAGGTGGCGCCTGCCCAGATTCTTCTCTCAGGGCAAGTGCCGTCTTTGCAACACCAGGCAAATGGAACAAACATTGCCGGAGTGTTTTCATACAGACAGAAAGACAAAATGGAACAAACTTTGGTTTAATGATAAAGACCCATTGGCTCTCAACAAAGGCAAAAATGACAAAAGGCAGAGCATAGACAACACCCAACCTTTGAAATTTATTGATAAATCTAATAAAACTAATGAATCTTAAATAATACTAATGGATCTTAACGACTAAATTGAGGAGATTCCTATCATGTCAACTAACTAAGTAGAAGATTAAACTACCCTAAAAGCTTAAAAAACAGTCCTATTCCTATCTAGTCCTATTGATACCTAACTCTTGCTAGCCCTGGACAACCTGCAGGGTTGTCTAATTTCAAAGTCTTTTCTTCTTGGCGAGAGGCTCTGCTTCCTTCCGAGGCCGATGTCTTCTCCTGTGGTTGTTCCTTTCCTTCACGGTTTCAAACACCCTGCAAGATAGGAAACAAACCATCCATTGCTCACTTTAGTACACACCATGAAACCAAGTGCCGAGATCTCCGTTTGAGTAGGAATTTCTGTCTTTTCAGGCAGTGGCACATTTGTGAATTGATCAGCACCATGAGTCTGATCGTTCTACTTTCAATGCCTTGAAATGTCTTCCTCCTTTTGCTGCATCCTCTTTTGAATTTGATCTGCAGCATCAAACCAAGCTTTGATGGATCTATTCCTACTTGTATGAACTGTGTCTTGTTGGGGCACGGCAAGGTTTCATTGTGAAGGCTGGGTTTTACCTAAGCTCTTTGGGTTTGAGGTGGGTGTTAAGCTTGACCACGGCTGCCGGGGGCGAAGCTGCAAGTGCCCCCAGCTTCCCCTGCGGTGCCTTTGAAAAGGGTCAGCCTGTTTTAGTCCAAAGGCGCAGCTTTGAGCAGAAAGAGGAGGAACTTACGCACCGTTTGCACTGCCCGCAGGGAAAGGGGCCTCCTGCCGAGCGGGGCGGCTGGCGCGCTTGGCAGCAGGGACACTCGGCGCTGCGAGCCCTCTTGCGGCTTCTCTTCCCTGTCTCCCCGTTCTCCTTTCTGGGACGGCTTTTCCTCCTCTTTGCTTTGCCCACACTCTGGAAATCAAAGAGTCCTTATCAATGCTTCCTTCCTCTCACAAAGCTGGAAATCAGAGCATCCAGCACAAAAATCTATCGGCTTAAGCAAATCCTTCCAGACCCTCAAGAGCTGAGAAAACAGCTGCCTTTGCCAATGGGCTGCGGCGGGCTGCCAACCCAGAGCTTGGAGGAAAATACTCCTCTTTTCTACAGGCCAAAGGGGTGGGATAAATACCTGCCTATTTAGAGCTCTACATTTCTTATTTCTACCTTTCTGCCTAACATCTATTTCTCTCTGCTTTTCCTCCACAAATGTCTAGGCAATGGCATTTAAATTCAGTCCAATTAGGGTAGACACATGGTTAGCCATTTTCTAGTCCCCAAAATAATCTCCCTCCCTGTCTCTCTCTCTCTCTCTCTCTCACATGATGTGAAGCAAATTGCTCTTTGCCTGTAAGGAAAGTTTTAGGGGAGCCACGGCACCGGCAGCTCCTTCTTGGGGAGTATGCTGCGATGCTAGAAAAACTCCCTGAAAATCTGCAGCATATCCACAAAGGCAGCCTGGATTGCTGATGTCAGCAAGCAGTGGGGAATTAAGGGTCTGATTGGAGTCAGCGAGGGTGCCAGCCCTTGAGAAGCCCATCTGTAGAGAGTCAAAGCCCATTTTGGTGGCGCTGCTGCTTCCTTGGGTCAAAGTTAGGCTCCAGAATTGCATACTTCAGGGCAGCAGCACAAGGAAGCCCCGGGCAGCATCTGCTGTGCCTTTCCCAGCGCATGGGACGATGTGATCCTGGCAAAGGGGCGTCTGGCATGGCTCGCCAGCAGCTTTCTCCCCTTCTGCCAGTTTCTCGACCTTCCTGGCACGTCTCGATTTTCTTGCCCCTCACCTGAGCAAGAGTGCTGGCAAGTTTATGCTCCTTTTTCCAGGAGTAGTAGTACTCCACACACTGTGCCACGGTCTTAGTCTGGATCTGTTGTGAAGAGAAAAAGAAGGAGTCGAAAATGGTGTCGGGTGCACTGGGGAAAAAGTAGAATATGGAGTGAACTAGGAAGGAAAAGCATGAAGTAAATGGAGTAGGGTGTAAAATGAAATCAACATGGGGAAAGAGAGGCATCATGCAATGTCTTAAACCGTGTATTCTGCTAGGTGGTAATACACGCAATGCACAGATCAACAACAAATCCATCTAGCACAGTTCTTCTTTCCCCGCTTCACTCCAGGTATGCCAGCACACCGTCTTGTGGAAGCAGCAGCAGACCTGTGCGACAAGTCTGACAGAAGAAAGCTTCATCTTCCAAAAGAGCTTGGAGAAAAGGGCTGGAGAGGCAGGATCATCCTTTTGACACAGGCTTTTGATGTCCCCTTTTGTTACTTCTTGAAGATACTTGGTACTTGAGAAGAGAGAGACTGAAGCCCAGTGCTTGTTCCCAGAAATAACCAAGCTTTCCTCCTGACGATCTGCTCGGGTAAAGAATGTCCCGTGGCTTTACCTGCTTCTGGATGAGATGAAAATCCTTGCCGTAGGTGTGGAAAGCCTTTTGGAAGGACTCCTTCTCCTCAGGTGTCCATCTATCAGAGCCTGGCAAGAAAAAGCAGCGGGTAGTAAACGCATCCCTTGATCCACACCAAGTAGATCCCACTGGCTGCCGAAAGAAAATGGTGGCAGGCCGTCATTCACATGTGTGTACGTGTCTGCTCCCTCAGAAGGTCATGAAGACAAGAGCAGGCATTGCCCGGGGAGAAGGATTGGAAAAGAAGTAAAGCTGAAGGACTAGATGCTGGTGCTTCCCCACCCGCAGAGGAGACAAGACCTTGTGCTGGTGTTAAGCACAATTGCTTTAAGCAGAAATCCTTGCCACAACAATGAAGGGGACGGCAGCATCTGTCAGGGACGCAAGAAGCTCTGCTTTGCTTACCTGCATAATGATAATCAGCCATGGGGTGGCCTTGAGGTGTTGCAGGCCCCTCTGAGAGCAGCATCTCCAGAGCCTCCTGCAAGATCAGGAGGGAAAAGGCTTTAGCCGCCCCACCACATTAAAAATGAGCCAAAAAATCACAGGTGCTGCCTTGCAGCTACTTTGCCTCTCCAGACATTCAAGCGACTGTATCCCATGTGGGTGAAACACTGTCATTTGCTCCAAGTCCCTGGTTTTTGCTGCCCAACCCTTTGATCCTGGTCCCCGAGAGTGGCCTTTTGCTCACCAACCTAAGGATTTTGCTGCTCCTGCAGCCAGAATGGCCTCAGCTGACTGAGGCTTCTGGGAATTTCCCCTCCAAATGTCTTAGAGAAGCCAGCTCTCCAGGCCATTTACAAGGCAGCAGGACCTTCCGCCGCTGCCGCCGCCTCCAGGAGGGAGATTCTCCCTGCTGGAGCCCTTTGGGCTCAGCCCTGACGCAGCTGGAGGAGACACAGCAGGCAGCAAGTGCTCTGCTCCCTGTTAAGACCCTTCTTCAAAGAGCAGCCAGGAAAGGCTGTCCCAGTGCCCGGGCCCTCTGCATTCCCTGTGCCCTCTTCTCTGCGCCCAAACAGCCGCTTCTTACCGGAACGCTGCCGCGTGCCCGGTGCAGGCAGTGCAGGGCGCGCTCCAGGTTAGCTGCTGCCCCGGGAATGCCACGGGAGCTGGCCATGTCCAACAGTTCTCTTACTGCAAGCACAACAAAAAACCCACCGAAAGTCAGCCTTGAGGCCAGCAAGGGCAAAGACTGCCATGCAAGGCAGAAGGAAAGGCTGGGAGCTAAAGACAGCAGCTTGGAGAGTATGAAAAGGAGAGCAAAGCCAGGGCCAGCTGAACCAAGGGCCCACGCAGTGCTGGCTCTCCCTCCAAAGCAGCTTCTGTAAGAAGAAGTGGGGGCCAATCTGCGCTCTTCCAGTGGCAGACGGCCCTGACCAATTTGGAGAGCAAGGTGCTTGCTCTTTCTCCTTGCCTCTAACACTTCTACATGGGAAGATGGGCGAGACAAGGAGAGAAGCAGAGCCTGCAAAAGGCTGCCTTTTTACGCAAAAGGAGCCTTTTAAAGACCCAAGTAGCTCAGGGGTGGAAGAAAAGCTTGAAGCAAAGCTACCTCTGTCAGGTTTTTCCATGTCAGAGTCATCCTCCCCCCAGGGCTTCCAGACCAGGGTTGCAGGCTCTTCATCCTCACTTGGTGCTCTGCTCTGCAGCTCTGGCAGCTCAGCCTGAAAGTCGCTGCCAACATTGATGTGTCTAAAGGAAGAAGGAGGTGGAGGTGAGAAAGGCAAGTGGTCAAGAGAGCCTTCCTGTGCATCCACAGGCTTGAACCAACGCCACCCTGACTCTGAAAGAGCAGTTCTCCTCCTCGCCATTCTTCCAGTTTGCTGTCCCTTAACCCTATGCCAAAACTCACGGCTGAATCTGGGCTCTTGCTTTCCTTTTCATTGTGCCTCTCCTTTCCACCTGAAAGAGATCAAAGCAATGCTCCAGTTAAAAATCCTTCCTTCTCATCCTCATCATTGCAAAGCCCGAGCTCCTGTGTCCCAGCTCCTTTCTCTTTGCCGCCTTTTTGACATGGAATGTCCTAGGGAGGACCCTCTAGCAGTCAGCAGCTTCCTCAGGAGGGCAAGCACAAGGCCATGCACTACTCTCTCCGGGGCCACTGAGAAGAGCCAAGACAATGGCAGGGGAGATGTGCCAGTGCAGGCTTAGGTTGGATAGAAGGAAAAGGTTCTTCAGCCAGAGGCTGCTTGGGCACTGCAACAGCCTCCCCAGGGAAGGGGGCACAGCACCAAGCCTGACTGAGCTCCAAAAGTGTTTGGACACTGCTCTTGGGCACAGGCCGTGATTGTTGAGGCTGCCCTGGGCAGGCCCTGGACTTGGGCTCAGTGATCTTTGAGAATCCCTTCCAAGCCAGGAAATTCTGTGCTACTGTGATTGTGCTCTTGAGGAGATGGCATTTGACGGCCGCCCCTGAGCATGAGGTAGAACCAGCCCTACGTGCACTGGAAAAAGAATCTAGAAAGATATTAAAATAGCATGGATCTATAAGCCATGGAACTACGTCAGTATATAAGAATTGCTGATCCCAGATGGTTTTTGAAGTTGAAAGCCTGTGTTTGAGGAGAAGCCCAGTCAAATGCTTCTATGCCCTGAACGACAGGGATGCCAGAGGAGAAGTGCCATCATTCTGGTGTTTGAAGCTTTGGAGCGGGTGTGAGCAGAGTCAGGGCATAAGGGGATTTGTTGACACTGAAGCCCTGAAGTGCTCAGCCACAAACAATTTGTTTTGGGGTCAGCACAAGATAGTTTGAGGACTGAAATGGGTGCCAAGAACTTTTAATCAGGTCATCCGTGGACGAGGATCTGCAACTGCACTGGGACACCTCTCTAGGTCCTCTATGGAAAGGTCTGTGTTTCCCCTGGAGGCAACATGATTCCTTCAGAAGCTGCAGCCTGCTTTCACGTGGAAGCTCGTCTGGGGAAAGTGAGCACGCAGCCTGTGTGTCGTGCTTGGTGGGAGAGGCAGCTGGAGCCTCCTGCCCCTGTGCTAGTGCTTTGAGGGCAAACGGGGATTTTCTTACCTTGGACGGTTCCCAAGTGCTCTGGGGATGCCCGGAGGCAGACGAGGAGACCAGGACGTCGGTGCAGAGGCCGGGTCTGGCGCTGAGTGCAGAAGGCGGCTGGTCAGGGACAGCCCAGGAGCTGATCCTGCAGCTGCTGCTCCAGCGCTGCTCCACCAGCGTTCCAGCAAGGGCCGCAGGAGCAGGAGACAACGACAGTTGCTATGGGCACAGCCCAACATTCCATCTAGAACCCCAGGGGAGCCATGGGATAGAAAGAGGCATGGGCCGCCTCTGGCCCTTGTACTTCTTCTGCTGCAAGTTTGCTCTGAGACGCTTCCCATGGGGCCTTTTCTCCTCAGTCGTCTGATGAGACGGGCAAAAGCAGTGCAGGGACAGCCCTGGGTCTTCCCGGTGCTTCTCTGCAAGGTGCCTCCAGCTGAACGTGCACAGGAGCCTGCCTCTGTGCAAGGGCCCAGACCTCATCTCCTGCCCTGGAGAACCAGAAGGGCTCCTCCCACTGGCTCTCCTCCAGCTCTGAGAGGAGCTGGAATTTGCAAGTTGTCCAGCGCAGAGCCAACTCCAGAGCTTCCTCTCAAAGTGGAGCCATTCATCCTGCCCCCTTTCTCAAGTCTCCTTTTGCTGCCCAATAATGTCACTGCATGTTTTCCCTCCTTTGGGCCTCTGAGCTGGTCTCTCACCTCATCACTCCTCCCTTGAAACTTGGAGAAACAGGATGTTTTTCAGGGCAACTGATGGGGACACACACACACACACAGGGACAGCACACGGGCATTTCTCTAGCAAACATTCATGCAGAATTTCTATAGCCCTCTTCCAGCTCCCTTGGAGAAGCTCGGTGTTTGTCCCCAAAAGACTCTGCCATTCCTCTAAGAAAGCAACACTAACAGAATTCCCTTTCCACACTGCTGGCCTTCACATTGGTTTTAATGCCTAGATCCCAGATATGACAAAACCCAGGCAGCTTTGCTGCTTTCCTGCCTGTCGTTAAGGAAAAGCAAATCTTGCTTCAGTCCCAATCTTGCTTCCTTCCCAGCCTGCACGTTAGCCACTGGCCAGCAAACTGAGGGGGCAGCTGGAACAAGTCCCACTGCAAGGCAGATACTTTGTAGCATCCAAAGCCCGCCTGCACCGCCTCCATCAGACAAGGGCAAGCTTCCCTCAGCTTCCCAGAAGCAGCCTGGCAATTGCCCCCTCCCTCGCCCCCTCTCCACCCTCCACAGCCCCTGTCACCAAAGCCTTGCTAGGCAGGGCCATTTGCTGGCCTCGAAGAAAGAGTGCCTTTGATTCTTCTTTGGCGCAAGTGCCCGAGCTGTGAGAAGTCAGAGGATAATGATCACACCCGCTCTGCTTTAGCTAAGGAGATTGCTGGAGGCCCAGAGCGGGACACTGGTCCTTTCGAGAGAAACTGAAACTGAACTAGCCATGCCTTTGTGGCGCATGCCGATAGGAATTGGATAGAATCGGAGGGCTTAGAAACGTCCTCCAAGGTGGTCAGCTCCATCAGTCCCCCAAAATGAAACAAAGTTATGTTACTGGGCTCCAAAAAGGACTAAAGCCGCTGCTTTTATGCCAGAAAATATGGTGAGACCAGACCACTCATCTAGATCCAATTCCGTGAATTAAACAAAGCCTCCCTTTCCACTCCCAGCTGAGATGTTGAGGAATCAAAGGCAGACGCCCCAGCCTTATTTCACTGGCAGTAAAGGAGACACACCTCAGTAAGTCCTGCCAGCTGAGCAAGGGGCTGGGCCCGGGGAAGGTGGCGCCTGCCCAGATTCTTCTCTCAGGGCAAGTGCCGTCTTTGCAACACCAGGCAAATGGAACAAACATTGCCGGAGTGTTTTCATACAGACAGAAAGACAAAATGGAACAAACTTTGGTTTAATGATAAAGACCCATTGGCTCTCAACAAAGGCAAAAATGACAAAAGGCAGAGCATAGACAACACCCAACCTTTGAAATTTATTGATAAATCTAATAAAACTAATGAATCTTAAATAATACTAATGGATCTTAACGACTAAATTGAGGAGATTCCTATCATGTCAACTAACTAAGTAGAAGATTAAACTACCCTAAAAGCTTAAAAAACAGTCCTCTTCCTATCTAGTCCTATTGATACCTAACTCTTGCTAGCCCTGGACAACCTGCAGGGTTGTCTAATTTCAAAGTCTTTTCTTCTTGGCGAGAGGCTCTGCTTCCTTCCGAGGCCGATGTCTTCTCCTGTGGTTGTTCCTTTCCTTCACGGTTTCAAACACCCTGCAAGATAGGAAACAAACCATCCATTGCTCACTTTAGTACACACCATGAAACCAAGTGCCGAGATCTCCGTTTGAGTAGGAATTTCTGTCTTTTCAGGCAGTGGCACATTTGTGAATTGATCAGCACCATGAGTCTGATCGTTCTACTTTCAATGCCTTGAAATGTCTTCCTCCTTTTGCTGCATCCTCTTTTGAATTTGATCTGCAGCATCAAACCAAGCTTTGATGGATCTATTCCTACTTGTATGAACTGTGTCTTGTTGGGGCACGGCAAGGTTTCATTGTGAAGGCTGGGTTTTACCTAAGCTCTTTGGGTTTGAGGTGGGTGTTAAGCTTGACCACGGCTGCCGGGGGCGAAGCTGCAAGTGCCCCCAGCTTCCCCTGCGGTGCCTTTGAAAAGGGTCAGCCTGTTTTAGTCCAAAGGCGCAGCTTTGAGCAGAAAGAGGAGGAACTTACGCACCGTTTGCACTGCCCGCAGGGAAAGGGGCCTCCCGCCGAGCGGGGCGGCTGGCGCGCTTGGCAGCAGGGACACTCGGCGCTGCGAGCCCTCTTGCGGCTTCTCTTCCCTGTCTCCCCGTTCTCCTTTCTGGGAGGGCTTTTCCTCCTCTTTGCTTTGCCCACACTCTGGAAATCAAAGAGTCCTTATCAATGCTTCCTTCCTCTCACAAAGCTGGAAATCAGAGCATCCAGCAAAAAAATCTATCGGCTTAAGCAAATCCTTCCAGACCCTCAAGAGCTGAGAAAACAGCTGCCTTTGCCAATGGGCTGCGGCGGGCTGCCAACCCAGAGCTTGGAGGAAAATACTCCTCTTTTCTACAGGCCAAAGGGGTGGGATAAATACCTGCCTATTTAGAGCTCTACATTTCTTATTTCTACCTTTCTGCCTAACATCTATTTCTCTCTGCTTTTCCTCCACAAATGTCTAGGCAATGGCATTTAAATTCAGTCCAATTAGGGTAGACACATGGTTAGCCATTTTCTAGTCCCCAAAATAATCTCCCTCCCTGTCTCTCTCTCTCTCTCTCTCTCACATGATGTGAAGCAAATTGCTCTTTGCCGGTAAGGAAAGTTTTAGGGGAGCCACGGCACCGGCAGCTCCTTCTTGGGGAGTATGCTGCGATGCTAGAAAAACTCCCTGAAAATCTGCAGCATATCCACAAAGGCAGCCTGGATTGCTGATGTCAGCAAGCAGTGGGGAATTAAGGGTCTGATTGGAGTCAGCGAGGGTGCCAGCCCTTGAGAAGCCCATCTGTAGAGAGTCAAAGCCCATTTTGGTGGCGCTGCTGCTTCCTTGGGTCAAAGTTAGGCTCCAGAATTGCATACTTCAGGGCAGCAGCACAAGGAAGCCCCGGGCAGCATCTGCTGTGCCTTTCCCAGCGCATGGGACGATGTGATCCTGGCAAAGGGGCGTCTGGCATGGCTCGCCAGCAGCTTTCTCCCCTTCTGCCAGTTTCTCGACCTTCCTGGCACGTCTCGATTTTCTTGCCCCTCACCTGAGCAAGAGTGCTGGCAAGTTTATGCTCCTTTTTCCAGGAGTAGTAGTACTCCACACACTGTGCCACGGTCTTAGTCTGGATCTGTTGTGAAGAGAAAAAGAAGGAGTCGAAAATGGTGTCGGGTGCACTGGGGAAAAAGTAGAATATGGAGTGAACTAGGAAGGAAAAGCATGAAGTAAATGGAGTAGGGTGTAAAATGAAATCAACATGGGGAAAGAGAGGCATCATGCAATGTCTTAAACCGTGTATTCTGCTAGGTGGTAATACACGCAATGCACAGATCAACAACAAATCCATCTAGCACAGTTCTTCTTTCCCCGCTTCACTCCAGGTATGCCAGCACACCGTCTTGTGGAAGCAGCAGCAGACCTGTGCGACAAGTCTGACAGAAGAAAGCTTCATCTTCCAAAAGAGCTTGGAGAAAAGGGCTGGAGAGGCAGGATCATCCTTTTGACACAGGCTTTTGATGTCCCCTTTTGTTACTTCTTGAAGATACTTGGTACTTGAGAAGAGAGAGACTGAAGCCCAGTGCTTGTTCCCAGAAATAACCAAGCTTTCCTCCTGACGATCTGCTCGGGTAAAGAATGTCCCGTGGCTTTACCTGCTTCTGGATGAGATGAAAATCCTTGCCGTAGGTGTGGAAAGCCTTTTGGAAGGACTCCTTCTCCTCAGGTGTCCATCTATCAGAGCCTGGCAAGAAAAAGCAGCGGGTAGTAAACGCATCCCTTGATCCACACCAAGTAGATCCCACTGGCTGCCGAAAGAAAATGGTGGCAGGCCGTCATTCACATGTGTGTACGTGTCTGCTCCCTCAGAAGGTCATGAAGACAAGAGCAGGCATTGCCCGGGGAGAAGGATTGGAAAAGAAGTAAAGCTGAAGGACTAGATGCTGGTGCTTCCCCACCCGCAGAGGAGACAAGACCTTGTGCTGGTGTTAAGCACAATTGCTTTAAGCAGAAATCCTTGCCACAACAATGAAGGGGACGGCAGCATCTGTCAGGGACGCAAGAAGCTCTGCTTTGCTTACCTGCGTAATGATAATCAGCCATGGGGTGGCCTTGAGGTGTTGCAGGCCCCTCTGAGAGCAGCATCTCCAGAGCCTCCTGCAAGATCAAGAGGGAAAAGGCTTTAGCCGCCCCACCACATTAAAAATGAGCCAAAAAATCACAGGTGCTGCCTTGCAGCTACTTAGCCTCTCCAGACATTCAAGCGACTGTATCCCATGTGGGTGAAACACTGTGATTTGCTCCAAGTCCCTGGTTTTTGCTGCCCAACCCTTTGATCCTGGTCCCCGAGAGTGGCCTTTTGCTCACCAACCTAAGGATTTTGCTGCTCCTGCAGCCAGAATGGCCTCAGCTGACTGAGGCTTCTGGGAATTTCCCCTCCAAATGTCTTAGAGAAGCCAGCTCTCCAGGCCATTTACAAGGCAGCAGGACCTTCCGCCGCCGCCGCCGCCTCCAGGAGGGAGATTCTCCCTGCTGGAGCCCTTTGGGCTCAGCCCTGACGCAGCTGGAGGAGACACAGCAGGCAGCAAGTGCTCTGCTCCCTGTTAAGACCCTTCTTCAAAGAGCAGCCAGGAAAGGCTGTCCCAGTGCCCGGGCCCTCTGCATTCCCTGTGCCCTCTTCTCTGCGCCCAAACAGCCGCTTCTTACCGGAACGCTGCCGCGTGCCCGGTGCAGGCAGTGCAGGGCGCGCTCCAGGTTAGCTGCTGCCCCGGGAATGCCACGGGAGCTGGCCATGTCCAACAGTTCTCTTACTGCAAGCACAACAAAAAACCCACCGAAAGTCAGCCTTGAGGCCAGCAAGGGCAAAGACTGCCATGCAAGGCAGAAGGAAAGGCTGGGAGCTAAAGACAGCAGCTTGGAGAGTATGAAAAGGAGAGCAAAGCCAGGGCCAGCTGAACCAAGGGCCCATGCAGTGCTGGCTCTCCCTCCAAAGCAGCTTCTGTAAGAAGAAGTGGGGGCCAATCTGCGCTCTTCCAGTGGCAGACGGCCCTGACCAATTTGGAGAGCAAGGTGCTTGCTCTTTCTCCTTGCCTCTAACACTTCTACATGGGAAGATGGGCGAGACAAGGAGAGAAGCAGAGCCTGCAAAAGGCTGCCTTTTTACGCAAAAGGAGCCTTTTAAAGACCCAAGTAGCTCAGGGGTGGAAGAAAAGCTTGAAGCAAAGCTACCTCTGTCAGGTTTTTCCATGTCAGAGTCATCCTCCCCCCAGGGCTTCCAGACCAGGGTTGCAGGCTCTTCATCCTCACTTGGTGCTCTGCTCTGCAGCTCTGGCAGCTCAGCCTGAAAGTCGCTGCCAACATTGATGTGTCTAAAGGAAGAAGGAGGTGGAGGTGAGAAAGGCAAGTGGTCAAGAGAGCCTTCCTGTGCATCCACAGGCTTGAACCAACGCCACCCTGACTCTGAAAGAGCAGTTCTCCTCCTCGCCATTCTTCCAGTTTGCTGTCCCTTAACCCTATGCCAAAACTCACGGCTGAATCTGGGCTCTTGCTTTCCTTTTCATTGTGCCTCTCCTTTCCACCTGAAAGAGATCAAAGCAATGCTCCAGTTAAAAATCCTTCCTTCTCATCCTCATCATTGCAAAGCCCGAGCTCCTGTGTCCCAGCTCCTTTCTCTTTGCCGCCTTTTTGACATGGAATGTCCTAGGGAGGACCCTCTAGCAGTCAGCAGCTTCCTCAGGAGGGCAAGCACAAGGCCATGCACTACTCTCTCCGGGGCCACTGAGAAGAGCCAAGACAATGGCAGGGGAGATGTGCCAGTGCAGGCTTAGGTTGGATAGAAGGAAAAGGTTCTTCAGCCAGAGGCTGCTTGGGCACTGCAACAGCCTCCCCAGGGAAGGGGGCACAGCACCAAGCCTGACTGAGCTCCAAAAGTGTTTGGACACTGCTCTTGGGCACAGGCTGTGATTATTGAGGCTGCCCTGGGCAGGCCCTGGACTTGGGCTCAGTGATCTTTGAGAATCCCTTCCAAGCCAGGAAATTCTGTGCTACTGTGATTGTGCTCTTGAGGAGATGGCATTTGACGGCCGCCCCTGAGCATGAGGTAGAACCAGCCCTACGTGCACTGGAAAAAGAATCTAGAAAGATATTAAAATAGCATGGATCTATAAGCCATGGAACTACGTCAGTATATAAGAATTGCTGATCCCAGATGGTTTTTGAAGTTGAAAGCCTGTGTTTGAGGAGAAGCCCAGTCAAATGCTTCTATGCCCTGAACGACAGGGATGCCAGAGGAGAAGTGCCATCATTCTGGTGTTTGAAGCTTTGGAGCGGGTGTGAGCAGAGTCAGGGCATAAGGGGATTTGTTGACACTGAAGCCCTGAAGTGCTCAGCCACAAACAATTTGTTTTGGGGTCAGCACAAGATAGTTTGAGGACTGAAATGGGTGCCAAGAACTTTTAATCAGGTCATCCGTGGACGAGGATCTGCAACTGCACTGGGACACCTCTCTAGGTCCTCTATGGAAAGGTCTGTGTTTCCCCTGGAGGCAACATGATTCCTTCAGAAGCTGCAGCCTGCTTTCACGTGGAAGCTCGTCTGGGGAAAGTGAGCACGCAGCCTGTGTGTCGTGCTTGGTGGGAGAGGCAGCTGGAGCCTCCTGCCCCTGTGCTAGTGCTTTGAGGGCAAACGGGGATTTTCTTACCTTGGACGGTTCCCAAGTGCTCTGGGGATGCCCGGAGGCAGACGAGGAGACCAGGACGTCGGTGCAGAGGCCGGGTCTGGCGCTGAGTGCAGAAGGCGGCTGGTCAGGGACAGCCCAGGAGCTGATCCTGCAGCTGCTGCTCCAGCGCTGCTCCACCAGCGTTCCAGCAAGGGCCGCAGGAGCAGGAGACAACGACAGTTGCTATGGGCACAGCCCAACATTCCATCTAGAACCCCAGGGGAGCCATGGGACAGAAAGAGGCATGGGCCGCCTCTGGCCCTTGTACTTCTTCTGCTGCAAGTTTGCTCTGAGACGCTTCCCATGGGGCCTTTTCTCCTCAGTCGTCTGATGAGACGGGCAAAAGCAGTGCAGGGACAGCCCTGGGTCTTCCCGGTGCTTCTCTGCAAGGTGCCTCCAGCTGAACGTGCACAGGAGCCTGCCTCTGTGCAAGGGCCCAGACCTCATCTCCTGCCCTGGAGAACCAGAAGGGCTCCTCCCACTGGCTCTCCTCCAGCTCTGAGAGGAGCTGGAATTTGCAAGTTGTCCAGCGCAGAGCCAACTCCAGAGCTTCCTCTCAAAGTGGAGCCATTCATCCTGCCCCCTTTCTCAAGTCTCCTTTTGCTGCCCAATAATGTCACTGCATGTTTTCCCTCCTTTGGGCCTCTGAGCTGGTCTCTCACCTCATCACTCCTCCCTTGAAACTTGGAGAAACAGGATGTTTTTCAGGGCAACTGATGGGGACACACACACACACACAGGGACAGCACACGGGCATTTCTCTAGCAAACATTCATGCAGAATTTCTATAGCCCTCTTCCAGCTCCCTTGGAGAAGCTCGGTGTTTGTCCCCAAAAGACTCTGCCATTCCTCTAAGAAAGCAACACTAACAGAATTCCCTTTCCACACTGCTGGCCTTCACATTGGTTTTAATGCCTAGATCCCAGATATGACAAAACCCAGGCAGCTTTGCTGCTTTCCTGCCTGTCGTTAAGGAAAAGCAAATCTTGCTTCAGTCCCAATCTTGCTTCCTTCCCAGCCTGCACGTTAGCCACTGGCCAGCAAACTGAGGGGGCAGCTGGAACAAGTCCCACTGCAAGGCAGATACTTTGTAGCATCCAAAGCCCGCCTGCACCGCCTCCATCAGACAAGGGCAAGCTTCCCTCAGCTTCCCAGAAGCAGCCTGGCAATTGCCCCCTCCCTCGCCCCCTCTCCACCCTCCACAGCCCCTGTCACCAAAGCCTTGCTAGGCAGGGCCATTTGCTGGCCTCGAAGAAAGAGTGCCTTTGATTCTTCTTTGGCGCAAGTGCCCGAGCTGTGAGAAGTCAGAGGATAATGATCACACCCGCTCTGCTTTAGCTAAGGAGATTGCTGGAGGCCCAGAGCGGGACACTGGTCCTTTCGAGAGAAACTGAAACTGAACTAGCCATGCCTTTGTGGCGCATGCCGATAGGAATTGGATAGAATCGGAGGGCTTAGAAACGTCCTCCAAGGTGGTCAGCTCCATCAGTCCCCCAAAATGAAACAAAGTTATGTTACTGGGCTCCAAAAAGGACTAAAGCCGCTGCTTTTATGCCAGAAAATATGGTGAGACCAGACCACTCATCTAGATCCAATTCCGTGAATTAAACAAAGCCTCCCTTTCCACTCCCAGCTGAGATGTTGAGGAATCAAAGGCAGACGCCCCAGCCTTATTTCACTGGCAGTAAAGGAGACACACCTCAGTAAGTCCTGCCAGCTGAGCAAGGGGCTGGGCCCGGGGAAGGTGGCGCCTGCCCAGATTCTTCTCTCAGGGCAAGTGCCGTCTTTGCAACACCAGGCAAATGGAACAAACATTGCCGGAGTGTTTTCATACAGACAGAAAGACAAAATGGAACAAACTTTGGTTTAATGATAAAGACCCATTGGCTCTCAACAAAGGCAAAAATGACAAAAGGCAGAGCATAGACAACACCCAACCTTTGAAATTTATTGATAAATCTAATAAAACTAATGAATCTTAAATAATACTAATGGATCTTAACGACTAAATTGAGGAGATTCCTATCATGTCAACTAACTAAGTAGAAGATTAAACTACCCTAAAAGCTTAAAAAACAGTCCTCTTCCTATCTAGTCCTATTGATACCTAACTCTTGCTAGCCCTGGACAACCTGCAGGGTTGTCTAATTTCAAAGTCTTTTCTTCTTGGCGAGAGGCTCTGCTTCCTTCCGAGGCCGATGTCTTCTCCTGTGGTTGTTCCTTTCCTTCACGGTTTCAAACACCCTGCAAGATAGGAAACAAACCATCCATTGCTCACTTTAGTACACACCATGAAACCAAGTGCCGAGATCTCCGTTTGAGTAGGAATTTCTGTCTTTTCAGGCAGTGGCACATTTGTGAATTGATCAGCACCATGAGTCTGATCGTTCTACTTTCAATGCCTTGAAATGTCTTCCTCCTTTTGCTGCATCCTCTTTTGAATTTGATCTGCAGCATCAAACCAAGCTTTGATGGATCTATTCCTACTTGTATGAACTGTGTCTTGTTGGGGCACGGCAAGGTTTCATTGTGAAGGCTGGGTTTTACCTAAGCTCTTTGGGTTTGAGGTGGGTGTTAAGCTTGACCACGGCTGCCGGGGGCGAAGCTGCAAGTGCCCCCAGCTTCCCCTGCGGTGCCTTTGAAAAGGGTCAGCCTGTTTTAGTCCAAAGGCGCAGCTTTGAGCAGAAAGAGGAGGAACTTACGCACCGTTTGCACTGCCCGCAGGGAAAGGGGCCTCCCGCCGAGCGGGGCGGCTGGCGCGCTTGGCAGCAGGGACACTCGGCGCTGCGAGCCCTCTTGCGGCTTCTCTTCCCTGTCTCCCCGTTCTCCTTTCTGGGAGGGCTTTTCCTCCTCTTTGCTTTGCCCACACTCTGGAAATCAAAGAGTCCTTATCAATGCTTCCTTCCTCTCACAAAGCTGGAAATCAGAGCATCCAGCAAAAAAATCTATCGGCTTAAGCAAATCCTTCCAGACCCTCAAGAGCTGAGAAAACAGCTGCCTTTGCCAATGGGCTGCGGCGGGCTGCCAACCCAGAGCTTGGAGGAAAATACTCCTCTTTTCTACAGGCCAAAGGGGTGGGATAAATACCTGCCTATTTAGAGCTCTACATTTCTTATTTCTACCTTTCTGCCTAACATCTATTTCTCTCTGCTTTTTCTCCACAAATGTCTAGGCAATGGCATTTAAATTCAGTCCAATTAGGGTAGACACATGGTTAGCCATTTTCTAGTCCCCAAAATAATCTCCCTCCCTGTCTCTCTCTCTCTCTCTCTCTCACATGATGTGAAGCAAATTGCTCTTTGCCGGTAAGGAAAGTTTTAGGGGAGCCACGGCACCGGCAGCTCCTTCTTGGGGAGTATGCTGCGATGCTAGAAAAACTCCCTGAAAATCTGCAGCATATCCACAAAGGCAGCCTGGATTGCTGATGTCAGCAAGCAGTGGGGAATTAAGGGTCTGATTGGAGTCAGCGAGGGTGCCAGCCCTTGAGAAGCCCATCTGTAGAGAGTCAAAGCCCATTTTGGTGGCGCTGCTGCTTCCTTGGGTCAAAGTTAGGCTCCAGAATTGCATACTTCAGGGCAGCAGCACAAGGAAGCCCCGGGCAGCATCTGCTGTGCCTTTCCCAGCGCATGGGACGATGTGATCCTGGCAAAGGGGCGTCTGGCATGGCTCGCCAGCAGCTTTCTCCCCTTCTGCCAGTTTCTCGACCTTCCTGGCACGTCTCGATTTTCTTGCCCCTCACCTGAGCAAGAGTGCTGGCAAGTTTATGCTCCTTTTTCCAGGAGTAGTAGTACTCCACACACTGTGCCACGGTCTTAGTCTGGATCTGTTGTGAAGAGAAAAAGAAGGAGTCGAAAATGGTGTCGGGTGCACTGGGGAAAAAGTAGAATATGGAGTGAACTAGGAAGGAAAAGCATGAAGTAAATGGAGTAGGGTGTAAAATGAAATCAACATGGGGAAAGAGAGGCATCATGCAATGTCTTAAACCGTGTATTCTGCTAGGTGGTAATACACGCAATGCACAGATCAACAACAAATCCATCTAGCACAGTTCTTCTTTCCCCGCTTCACTCCAGGTATGCCAGCACACCGTCTTGTGGAAGCAGCAGCAGACCTGTGCGACAAGTCTGACAGAAGAAAGCTTCATCTTCCAAAAGAGCTTGGAGAAAAGGGCTGGAGAGGCAGGATCATCCTTTTGACACAGGCTTTTGATGTCCCCTTTTGTTACTTCTTGAAGATACTTGGTACTTGAGAAGAGAGAGACTGAAGCCCAGTGCTTGTTCCCAGAAATAACCAAGCTTTCCTCCTGACGATCTGCTCGGGTAAAGAATGTCCCGTGGCTTTACCTGCTTCTGGATGAGATGAAAATCCTTGCCGTAGGTGTGGAAAGCCTTTTGGAAGGACTCCTTCTCCTCAGGTGTCCATCTATCAGAGCCTGGCAAGAAAAAGCAGCGGGTAGTAAACGCATCCCTTGATCCACACCAAGTAGATCCCACTGGCTGCCGAAAGAAAATGGTGGCAGGCCGTCATTCACATGTGTGTACGTGTCTGCTCCCTCAGAAGGTCATGAAGACAAGAGCAGGCATTGCCCGGGGAGAAGGATTGGAAAAGAAGTAAAGCTGAAGGACTAGATGCTGGTGCTTCCCCACCCGCAGAGGAGACAAGACCTTGTGCTGGTGTTAAGCACAATTGCTTTAAGCAGAAATCCTTGCCACAACAATGAAGGGGACGGCAGCATCTGTCAGGGACGCAAGAAGCTCTGCTTTGCTTACCTGCGTAATGATAATCAGCCATGGGGTGGCCTTGAGGTGTTGCAGGCCCCTCTGAGAGCAGCATCTCCAGAGCCTCCTGCAAGATCAAGAGGGAAAAGGCTTTAGCCGCCCCACCACATTAAAAATGAGCCAAAAAATCACAGGTGCTGCCTTGCAGCTACTTAGCCTCTCCAGACATTCAAGCGACTGTATCCCATGTGGGTGAAACACTGTGATTTGCTCCAAGTCCCTGGTTTTTGCTGCCCAACCCTTTGATCCTGGTCCCCGAGAGTGGCCTTTTGCTCACCAACCTAAGGATTTTGCTGCTCCTGCAGCCAGAATGGCCTCAGCTGACTGAGGCTTCTGGGAATTTCCCCTCCAAATGTCTTAGAGAAGCCAGCTCTCCAGGCCATTTACAAGGCAGCAGGACCTTCCGCCGCCGCCGCCGCCTCCAGGAGGGAGATTCTCCCTGCTGGAGCCCTTTGGGCTCAGCCCTGACGCAGCTGGAGGAGACACAGCAGGCAGCAAGTGCTCTGCTCCCTGTTAAGACCCTTCTTCAAAGAGCAGCCAGGAAAGGCTGTCCCAGTGCCCGGGCCCTCTGCATTCCCTGTGCCCTCTTCTCTGCGCCCAAACAGCCGCTTCTTACCGGAACGCTGCCGCGTGCCCGGTGCAGGCAGTGCAGGGCGCGCTCCAGGTTAGCTGCTGCCCCGGGAATGCCACGGGAGCTGGCCATGTCCAACAGTTCTCGTACTGCAAGCACAACAAAAAACCCACCGAAAGTCAGCCTTGAGGCCAGCAAGGGCAAAGACTGCCATGCAAGGCAGAAGGAAAGGCTGGGAGCTAAAGACAGCAGCTTGGAGAGTATGAAAAGGAGAGCAAAGCCAGGGCCAGCTGAACCAAGGGCCCATGCAGTGCTGGCTCTCCCTCCAAAGCAGCTTCTGTAAGAAGAAGTGGGGGCCAATCTGCGCTCTTCCAGTGGCAGACGGCCCTGACCAATTTGGAGAGCAAGGTGCTTGCTCTTTCTCCTTGCCTCTAACACTTCTACATGGGAAGATGGGCGAGACAAGGAGAGAAGCAGAGCCTGCAAAAGGCTGCCTTTTTACGCAAAAGGAGCCTTTTAAAGACCCAAGTAGCTCAGGGGTGGAAGAAAAGCTTGAAGCAAAGCTACCTCTGTCAGGTTTTTCCATGTCAGAGTCATCCTCCCCCCAGGGCTTCCAGACCAGGGTTGCAGGCTCTTCATCCTCACTTGGTGCTCTGCTCTGCAGCTCTGGCAGCTCAGCCTGAAAGTCGCTGCCAACATTGATGTGTCTAAAGGAAGAAGGAGGTGGAGGTGAGAAAGGCAAGTGGTCAAGAGAGCCTTCCTGTGCATCCACAGGCTTGAACCAACGCCACCCTGACTCTGAAAGAGCAGTTCTCCTCCTCGCCATTCTTCCAGTTTGCTGTCCCTTAACCCTATGCCAAAACTCACGGCTGAATCTGGGCTCTTGCTTTCCTTTTCATTGTGCCTCTCCTTTCCACCTGAAAGAGATCAAAGCAATGCTCCAGTTAAAAATCCTTCCTTCTCATCCTCATCATTGCAAAGCCCGAGCTCCTGTGTCCCAGCTCCTTTCTCTTTGCCGCCTTTTTGACATGGAATGTCCTAGGGAGGACCCTCTAGCAGTCAGCAGCTTCCTCAGGAGGGCAAGCACAAGGCCATGCACTACTCTCTCCGGGGCCACTGAGAAGAGCCAAGACAATGGCAGGGGAGATGTGCCAGTGCAGGCTTAGGTTGGATAGAAGGAAAAGGTTCTTCAGCCAGAGGCTGCTTGGGCACTGCAACAGCCTCCCCAGGGAAGGGGGCACAGCACCAAGCCTGACTGAGCTCCAAAAGTGTTTGGACACTGCTCTTGGGCACAGGCTGTGATTATTGAGGCTGCCCTGGGCAGGCCCTGGACTTGGGCTCAGTGATCTTTGAGAATCCCTTCCAAGCCAGGAAATTCTGTGCTACTGTGATTGTGCTCTTGAGGAGATGGCATTTGACGGCCGCCCCTGAGCATGAGGTAGAACCAGCCCTACGTGCACTGGAAAAAGAATCTAGAAAGATATTAAAATAGCATGGATCTATAAGCCATGGAACTACGTCAGTATATAAGAATTGCTGATCCCAGATGGTTTTTGAAGTTGAAAGCCTGTGTTTGAGGAGAAGCCCAGTCAAATGCTTCTATGCCCTGAACGACAGGGATGCCAGAGGAGAAGTGCCATCATTCTGGTGTTTGAAGCTTTGGAGCGGGTGTGAGCAGAGTCAGGGCATAAGGGGATTTGTTGACACTGAAGCCCTGAAGTGCTCAGCCACAAACAATTTGTTTTGGGGTCAGCACAAGATAGTTTGAGGACTGAAATGGGTGCCAAGAACTTTTAATCAGGTCATCCGTGGACGAGGATCTGCAACTGCACTGGGACACCTCTCTAGGTCCTCTATGGAAAGGTCTGTGTTTCCCCTGGAGGCAACATGATTCCTTCAGAAGCTGCAGCCTGCTTTCACGTGGAAGCTCGTCTGGGGAAAGTGAGCACGCAGCCTGTGTGTCGTGCTTGGTGGGAGAGGCAGCTGGAGCCTCCTGCCCCTGTGCTAGTGCTTTGAGGGCAAACGGGGATTTTCTTACCTTGGACGGTTCCCAAGTGCTCTGGGGATGCCCGGAGGCAGACGAGGAGACCAGGACGTCGGTGCAGAGGCCGGGTCTGGCGCTGAGTGCAGAAGGCGGCTGGTCAGGGACAGCCCAGGAGCTGATCCTGCAGCTGCTGCTCCAGCGCTGCTCTACCAGCGTTCCAGCAAGGGCCGCAGGAGCAGGAGACAACGACAGTTGCTATGGGCACAGCCCAACATTCCATCTAGAACCCCAGGGGAGCCATGGGACAGAAAGAGGCATGGGCCGCCTCTGGCCCTTGTACTTCTTCTGCTGCAAGTTTGCTCTGAGACGCTTCCCATGGGGCCTTTTCTCCTCAGTCGTCTGATGAGACGGGCAAAAGCAGTGCAGGGACAGCCCTGGGTCTTCCCGGTGCTTCTCTGCAAGGTGCCTCCAGCTGAACGTGCACAGGAGCCTGCCTCTGTGCAAGGGCCCAGACCTCATCTCCTGCCCTGGAGAACCAGAAGGGCTCCTCCCACTGGCTCTCCTCCAGCTCTGAGAGGAGCTGGAATTTGCAAGTTGTCCAGCGCAGAGCCAACTCCAGAGCTTCCTCTCAAAGTGGAGCCATTCATCCTGCCCCCTTTCTCAAGTCTCCTTTTGCTGCCCAATAATGTCACTGCATGTTTTCCCTCCTTTGGGCCTCTGAGCTGGTCTCTCACCTCATCACTCCTCCCTTGAAACTTGGAGAAACAGGATGGTTTTCAGGGCAACTGATGGGGACACACACACACACACAGGGACAGCACACGGGCATTTCTCTAGCAAACATTCATGCAGAATTTCTATAGCCCTCTTCCAGCTCCCTTGGAGAAGCTCGGTGTTTGTCCCCAAAAGACTCTGCCATTCCTCTAAGAAAGCAACACTAACAGAATTCCCTTTCCACACTGCTGGCCTTCACATTGGTTTTAATGCCTAGATCCCAGATATGACAAAACCCAGGCAGCTTTGCTGCTTTCCTGCCTGTCGTTAAGGAAAAGCAAATCTTGCTTCAGTCCCAATCTTGCTTCCTTCCCAGCCTGCACGTTAGCCACTGGCCAGCAAACTGAGGGTGCAGCTGGAACAAGTCCCACTGCAAGGCAGATACTTTGTAGCATCCAAAGCCCACCTGCACCGCCTCCATCAGACAAGGGCAAGCTTCCCTCGGCTTCCCAGAAGCAGCCTGGCAATTGCCCCCTCCCTCGCCCCCTCTCCACCCTCCACAGCCCCTGCCACCAAAGCCTTGCTAGGCAGGGCCATTTGCTGGCCTCGAAGAAAGAGTGCCTTTGATTCTTCTTTGGCGCAAGTGCCCGAGCTGTGAGAAGTCAGAGGATAATGATCACACCCGCTCTGCTTTAGCTAAGGAGATTGCTGGAGGCCCAGAGCGGGACACTGGTCCTTTCGAGAGAAACTGAAACTGAACTAGCCATGCCTTTGTGGCGCATGCTGATAGGAATTGGATAGAATCGGAGGGCTTAGAAACGTCCTCCAAGGTGGTCAGCTCCATCAGTCCCCCAAAATGAAACAAAGTTATGTTACTGGGCTCCAAAAAGGACTAAAGCCGCTGCTTTTATGCCAGAAAATATGGTGAGACCAGACCACTCATCTAGATCCAATTCCGTGAATTAAACAAAGCCTCCCTTTCCACTCCCAGCTGAGATGTTGAGGAATCAAAGGCTGAAGCCCCAGCCTTATTTCACTGGCAGTAAAGGAGACACACCTCAGTAAGTCCTGCCAGCTGAGCAAGGGGCTGGGCCCGGGGAAGGTGGCGCCTGCCCAGATTCTTCTCTCAGGGCAAGTGCCGTCTTTGCAACACCAGGCAAATGGAACAAACATTGCCGGAGTGTTTTCATACAGACAAAAAGACAAAATGGAACAAACTTTGGTTTAATGATAAAGACCCATTGGCTCTCAACAAAGGCAAAATGACAAAAGGCAGAGCATAGACAACACCCAACCTTTGAAATTTATTGATAAATCTAATAAAACTATTGAATCTTGAATAATACTAATGGATCTTAACGACTAAATTGAGGAGATTCCTATCATGTCAACTAACTAAGTAGAAGATTAAACTACCCTAAAAGCTTAAAAAACAGTCCTATTCCTATCTAGTCCTATTGATACCTAACTCTTGCTAGCCCTGGACAACCTGCAGGGTTGTCTAATTTCAAAGTCTTTTCTTCTTGGCGAGAGGCTCTGCTTCCTTCCGAGGCCGATGTCTTCTCCTGTGGTTGTTCCTTTCCTTCACGGTTTCAAACACCCTGCAAGATAGGAAACAAACCATCCATTGCTCACTTTAGTACACACCATGAAACCAAGTGCCGAGATCTCCGTTTGAGTAGGAATTTCTGTCTTTTCGGGCAGTGGCACATTTGTGAATTGATCAGCACCATGAGTCTGATCGTTCTACTTTCAATGCCTTGAAATGTCTTCCTCCTTTTGCTGCATCCTCTTTTGAATTTGATCAGCAGCATCAAACCAAGCTTTGATGGATCTATTCCTACTTGTATGAACTGTGTCTTGTTGGGGCACGGCAAGGTTTCATTGTGAAGGCTGGGTTTTACCTAAGCTCTTTGGGTTTGAGGTGGGTGTTAAGCTTGACCACGGCTGCCGGGGGCGATGCTGCAAGTGCCCCCAGCTTCCCCTGCGGTACCTTTGAAAAGGGTCAGCCTGTTTTAGTCCAAAGGCGCAGCTTTGAGCAGAAAGAGGAGGAACTTACGCACCGTTTGCACTGCCCGCAGGGAAAGGGGCCTCCCGCCGAGCGGGGCGGCTGGCGCGCTTGGCAGCAGGGACACTCGGCGCTGTGAGCCCTCTTGCGGCTTCTCTTCCCTGTCTCCCCGTTCTCCTTTCTGGGAGGGCTTTTCCTCCTCTTTGCTTTGCCCACACTCTGGAAATCAAAGAGTCCTTATCAATGCTTCCTTCCTCTCACAAAGCTGGAAATCAGAGCATCCAGCACAAAAATCTATCAGCCTAAGCAAATCCTTCCAGACCCTCAAGAGCTGAGAAAACGGCTGCCTTTGCCAATGGGCTGCGGCAGGCTGCCAACCCAGAGCTTGGAGGAAAATACTCCTCTTTTCTACAGGCCAAAGGGGTGGGATAAATACCTGCCTATTTAGAGCTCTACATTTCTTATTTCTACCTTTCTGCCTAACATCTATTTCTCTCTGCTTTTCCTCCACAAATGTCTAGGCAATGGCATTTAAATTCAGTCCAATTAGGGTAGACACATGGTTAGCCATTTTCTAGTACCCAAAATAATCTCCCTCCCTGTCTCTCTCTCTCTCTCTCTCTCTCACATGATGTGAAGCAAATTGCTCTTTGCCTGTAAGGAAAGTTTTAGGGGAGCCACGGCACCGGCAGCTCCTTCTTGGGGAGTATGCTGCGATGCTAGAAAAACTCCCTGAAAATCTGCAGCATATCCACAAAGGCAGCCTGGATTGCTGATGTCAGCAAGCAGTGGGGAATTAAGGGTCTGATTGGAGTCAGCGAGGGTGCCAGCCCTTGAGAAGCCCATCTGTAGAGAGTCAAAGCCCATTTTGGTGGCGCTGCTGCTTCCTTGGGTCAAAGTTAGGCTCCAGAATTGCATACTTCAGGGCAGCAGCACAAGGAAGCCCCGGGCAGCATCTGCTGTGCCTTTCCCAGCGCATGGGACGATGTGATCCTGGCAAAGGGGCATCTGGCATGGCTCGCCAGCAGCTTTTCTCCCCTTCTGCCAGTTTCTCGACCTTCCTGGCACGTCTCGATTTTCTTGCCCCTCACCTGAGCCAGAGTGCTGGCAAGTTTATGCTCCTTTTTCCAGGAGTAGTAGTACTCCACACACTGTGCCACGGTCTTAGTCTGGATCTGTTGTGAAGAGAAAAAGAAGGAATCGAAAATGGTGTCGGGTGCACTGGGGAAAAAGTAGAATATGGAGTGAACTAGGAAGGAAACTTAGAATGGCAACTTCTGTAAAGGATAATAAAAAATGTTTTTACAAATACATTAATGGTAGAAGGAAAGGTATGACCAGCCCTTGTTCTTTATTGGACAAAGGAGGGAACTTAGTATCTGAAGATGAGGAAAAGGCAGAAGTGCTTAATGCCTATTTTGCCTCAGTTTTTAGTGGGAAGATGACTTGCCCTCAAGACACCTGCCCACCTGGGCTGGTTGATGGTGACAGGAAGCAGAATGGTCCCCCCTTTATCCAAGAGGGGGCAGTCATAGAACTATTGAAATGCTTGGATACTCATAAATCTATGGGACCAGACGGAATCCACCCCAGGGTGATGAGAGAGCTGGCAAATGAGCTTGCAAAGCCACTCTCCATCATTTACCATCAGTCCTGGCTCACTGGCGAGGTTCCGGATGACTGGAAGCTGGCCAATGTGATACCCATTCACAAAAAGGGTGCAAAGGAAGATCCTGGTAATTATAGACCAGTCAGTCTGACCTCAGTACCTGGTAAAATAATGGAACAGTTTATATTAAGTGCCATCACGCAAAATTTACAGGATGGCCAGGGTATCAGACCCAGCCAGCATGGGTTTAGGAGGGGTAGGTCATGTTTAACCAACCTGGTCACCTTTTATGACCTGGTAACCCGCCTAGTCGATGCAGGTAAGGCTGTAGATGTTGTTTACTTGGATTTCAGCAAGGCCTTTGACACTGTCTCCCACAGCATACTCCTAGACAAGCTGGCAGCCCGTGGCTTGGACAGGAGTGCTCTGTGCTGGGTCAGGAACTGGCTGCATGGCCGGGCCCAGAGAGTGTTGTTGAATGGTGCTGCATCCAGCTGGCAGCCAGTCACCAGTGGTGTTCCTCAGGGTTCTGTGCTGGGGCCAGTTCTGTTTAATGTTTTTATTGATGACATGGATGAGGGTTTAGAGTCCTTTATTAGCAAATTTGCAGATGACACTAAGCTGGGAGCGTGTGTGGATCTGTTAGAAGGACGTAGGGCTTTGCAGAGGGACTTGGAACGGTTGGAGGGATGGGCAGAATCCAATGGGATGAAGTTCAATAAGTCCAAGTGCCGAGTCCTGCACTTTGGCCACAATAACCCCCTGCAACGATATAAGCTGGGGACAGTGTTGCTGGACAGTGCTCAGGAGGAAAGGGACCTGGGGGTGCTGGTTGACAATCGGCTGAACATGAGCCAGCAGTGTGCCCAGGTGGCCAAGAAGGCCAATGGCATCCTGGCCAGTATCATGAACAGTGTGGCCAGCAGGAGCAGGGAGGTCATTCTTCCCCTGTACTCAGCACTGGTGAGGCCACACCTTGAATATTGCGTCCAATTCTGGGCCCCTCACTTTAGGAGGGACGTTGAGATGCTTGAGCGTGTCCAAAGGAGAGCAACGAGGCTGGTGAGGGGCTTGGAACACAAGCCATATGAAGAGCGACTGAGGGAGCTGGGGTTGTTCAGCCTGGAGAAAAGGAGACTCAGGGGTGACCTTATCACCCTCTTCAACTTCCTGAAGGGTAGCTGTGGTGAGCTGGGGGTCGGTCTCTTTCTCCGGGCAACAACAGACAGAACAAGAGGACACAGTCTCAAGCTGCGCCAAGGGAGATGCAAGCTAGAAATAAGGAGGAAGTATTTTACAGAAAGAGTAGTCAAATACTGGAATCATCTACCCAGGGAGGTCGTGGAGTCACCATCCCTCGAAGAGTTTAAAAAAAGACTGGATGTGGCACTTGGTGCCATGATCTAGTTGAGGTATTAGAACATGGGTTGGACTCGATGATCTTAAAGGTCTCTTCCAACCTAGAATTTCTGTGATTCTGTGATTCTGTGAAAAGCATGAAGTAAATGGAGCAGGGTGTAAAATGAAATCAACATGGGGAAAGAGAGGCATCATGCAATGTCTTAAACCGTTTATTCTGCTAGGTGGTAATACACGCAATGCACAGATCAACAACAAATCCATCTAGCACAGTTCTTCTTTCCCCGCTTCACTCCAGTTATGCCAGCACAGAGCTTTATCTTTGTGAAGGCATGCCAGGCAGAGAATACTAGAAGCTGTCATCAACATCCTGCTAGAGCAGAGTCCTAAAGGAAATGTCACAAAAAGTAGCAGAATAGGAGAAAAAGAAAATCCTGCTAGAATTGTGTGGGAACATAGGACATCTCTCTAGCTGTCCAGAATGGCCAAGACCCTTGCCAGGAGGCTCAGAAGCCCTGGCACGGAGCCCAAAACACCTGTAGTTTTGATTATGACCCATGGAGCAAATTTAGAACCCTATATGAAGATCAGCAAGCCACAACACTTTAGGTAAAGTAATAGTGAAGTTATCACAGAGTGGAAAAGTAGATTTTGGGGTTTCTAGAATGGGAGTTCAGGAGGCAAGATGGAGGGATCTGGGTGAGTCCAGCCTTTCTCCTTCTTCTTCTTGGCCTCCATCTTCTGCTGTGATGTTGGCACTTTTAGATTGGTTTAGAGTAGAAGCTCACTGTCAACATAGGTGATAAGTATTAGAAAGTGATTGTAAACATTATATATGTAGTTTTTAGTATAAAAACATAACACCACCCTGGGGGCAGGCAGTGTGCCTAGAACTGTCCTGCTGGACAGAGCTCAGCAGAGTAAGAGAAAATTTTTTATAGATAAGACGCAATAAACAACCTTGAGACCAAGAACTGAAAAGCTCCGACTCATTCTTCAAGCACTCAAGCTGAGGAAAGAGACTTTTAACATTTCTCAAAGTCACGGTGACCAGCAAAAGATCCTGAAAGAATTGTACAACAGCAGTTGTATGATAACTTAAAGCTGAATTTGTTGATTGGTTGACTTTTAACTAATGTGGTCATTTATGCTGCACTAAGGCAGCAACATTCCCTAAACCAGTATTTGAATGAATATGTTGTTGCAATGGAGCTGACTTTTAAATTTTTATGTATCCAAATGGACACCATTACATTGCCTAATAAACAGAATTTTGAGCAAGAACAATTTTGTTCTAAAATGACAAGGACAAAACATCTTTGTGTTTCAAAGTCGTATGTAATTTACATCACATTTTAAACAAAATTGTTCTTCCACTGGTGCAACCTAAGTAAGCTCACAGAGTTCATCAGTACAATACTCAATCTTCATTCCACGTCAGTTAAAAGTTATTACAACAGAATTAAGATCGTTTCTTCAAACATGCTATGGAATCAATAGTCTACGAATTGCAAATACTGCCTGATTATCTAAGTACTTCCATTTTTAATGCATAATTTAATGTGCATACTATATATATATATATAATAGTATTAATAATGATGATTTTATATATATAAATATATATATATTTTTATATATATATATATATATATATATAAAATCATCATTACTATTACTATTATTCTCCTCCACTTGTAAGGCCACAGGAAAGGAACAGTAATTTATCCCAACACATATAAGAAATTTGCAGAGAACTAGATTGAAGTCATACCTCTTGGAGTAACCCTCTTTTTACCCTTTGATTTTGATAAAGGCTGGCTGTGCACATGATACAATGAGGAGCTTGCCTCTTCAGAAAGGTGAATTTTCTTCCCTTTTTTACAGTATCATGGTTGCACCTTAAATCTGTGTGGAAGCCTAGGGGCCTACCATTGGAACTTTAACCTCAGGGCAAAGATGACCAAGGTCAAAGAGAGATACTTCTCAGAATGCAATAGTCTCGTCCATGGGCATTTGCAGGCTCATGCTGATGCAGCAGGTTTTGTTGGTATCACCCAGTTCAACTGCCATTTTTTCCTTCTATGTACACACCCTAGAATGTTCTCCCCTCACTTGTCACCTATTGGTCCTGGCTTACTGTGTTGCTCCACGCCTTATTCCTCCCATCTAAAACCCTGTGTCCTCGGCCCCATTTTGTCTCTGTCCCTAGACCCTCTTCAGTGCAATAAACAATGTCTGGAGTTCAACACAAAGACCCGTCTCTTGCCTCATTCGTCAGCAGTTTAAGCAAGCGTGCTCTGGGCTCTGGGAGTGCAGCTCACTCACAGAGGCTAGTTGCAGACATGCCACAACAAATCTGTGTATAACTGCAAATCTCAATCATTTCTTCTTGAGATCTTGCTCCCAGGACACATTTTTCTTTTCCTTTCTGTGGGGAAACTTCTCACACATTTCTTGGATGCTGGTTGCTCTGCATGTATGTCTACACTGCTGCCTTTATAACCTTTTGGAAATTATCAGAGCTAGTAGGATTCACCCAGCAGCAGGAGCTGATGCAGCCTGGGAACGTGCTGATTTACAGAGGCTTCTGGCTTCCCAGGTGAAGCCAAGGCAAGCCCTGCTGCTGCTGCTGCTGCTGCTGCTGCTGCTGCTGCTGTGCCAGAAAGCCCCGGCTGAGCAGGGATGGCACCACTGTGCCTTGGGCTGTTTCTCCTTCCAGAGCTGGGCGGTGCTTTTGAGGCAGTAATGACAGCTGGTGGGAGAAGGAAGGGGCCTTTTCCTGCACCAGAATTTATGGATGCACTAGGGCCACCTTCAGGGAGACTGTCGGCCCCCAGCAAGTAAAGCAGAGGGACACAGCTGGAAAACGCTTCCTTTGGAGCCTTCCTGTCTCTTGGAAAAGAAAGGAGACACGTGACAGGAGGAGCAGCAGGGGCCGGTCCCTCCTCCTTGCCTGCAGTGAGGGGCGGCTGCCGCTGGGCGGCGCCATGAAAAGGGAGCGCCCCTGCGCGGGGCGGGCGGGGCGGGGCAGCCGCCAGGGGGCGCCCGGGGCGGGCCGGGGCCCCTCTGTGAGGGAGGAGAGCCTCGGGCAGCTGCGCAGCCGCCAACGGGACTGTCCGTCCGCAAGGCGCAGCGCCAGGGCAAAGCTTCGCTTCAGCGCACGCTGACCGGCAAGGGAACCTTCCCATGGAGTGCAGGATTTAGCTGTTTTCATTCCCAGTCCTGTGCTGAGCTAGCAGGCCACAAAGCCTCCTCAAGCACAGGTGCCTCCTCTCCAGGCTTCCTGCACTTCCTTTGCTGACAGGGTCCACTCAGGCACCCTGGGAGCAGGCTCAGCTGATGTTACAAAGCAATGCTGTCCAAAAAGAAAAAAAGGCAAAAGCCAAACCAGAAGGGAACTATTAGTTCCCAGGCTGAATTCCTCACAGGCGGAGGCAGGATTCCTCTGCTTCCTCAGAAAGATGCAGAAACAGGACACGAGGACACTGTGCCCCTTACCTTCATGTCCAGGACCTTGCTATTGCAGGCCAGCATAGCTCACAATGCTATTCACCCCTTTAGCCAGGTGTCTTCAGCTTGTTGGGGTTTTCCCCTGAGAGCAGCCTGAGAATGCTGCTTGCTCTCCCAAGGCTTTGTTCCTGCCAGGAAACCCCACAGACTCACTTAGCTTCCTTCTTTCTATCACAAGGCCCAGGTGAGCTGCCAAGAGGATGAGCAGTGTAAGCCATTCCTCAGCAAATGCCAATCCCTGTAAGAAATGCTGATTCCAGTGGGATTTCCAAGTGTTGTTCTCAAGAGCATTGAAGTTCAGGGTTTCAGCAAGCAGCTTGGCTCTTGCGGTTTGTTTTGAGGATCCCTGCGGAGTCCTTGGGGGCCCCCTTAGCTTTATGTTGGCTGGTAGCAGGCAGGCAGGCAAGGAGACTCCACAAGGCTTCTGAGTATGATAATTATAGGAGGGTTTATTGGGGGTGCCACCCCAGGAGCAGCATGGTTTCTGAGGGAGAAGAGAGGGAGGGTGAGAAAGGGAGAAATGGGCCAAGAGACAGTCTGGTCTCCCTTGCACATCTTAACAGCGAGATTCAAAGTAGGTGAGGAATAAAACTCGGGTCAGTGGGATTACAGATACATGATACTTCAGGGGAGGGTCACAGGCTTGGAATAAACGGAACATTTTCAAGGGGTGAAACAGCATACCATTTAACTAAAATGAAACAGCACAGTCTGTCTCCACTGTGCTGGCAGAAAGCACTTTTGCTAAGACATAGGATGTAGAAAGTAGAGGAAAAAATTGGTTGGAAACTCTTGGGGTGGGGGGCAGGCTGCTAGAGCTTTCTGTTGCTTTCCTTAGAGGAAATAGGGGCGTTTTGTGAATGGTGGGCAGAAAACGGTATGCAGGCACTGGGGACTGATTTGTAAGCAGTGCATGTTTGAAACTATTCCCTGATGTCTAGCCTGGAGGAAATGGAGGTGACCCAGCAACATTTTAAAGATTGGGGATTATGACACCAGTGAGGCGCAAATGTGGTGTCTGTGGATCCAAAGGGGTTCCTCATCTAATCAGACATTTCTTGAGAATTGTCCTGACTTTCAGTCTGACACACAGAGGGAATCTGCATCAGGACAATATGCAGCCTCCCACACGTCACATGTGGTGCCTGACCAGCTGCTCTCTCCGCTACACTTGCTGGGCTCATGCCAGTGGTGGTCCTGGGGCTGGGAAACACCTGGACTTGTGTAGAGCCCATCCAAAATGCTACCATGGCTGCAAAAGCAGGCAAAGAGCAAAAGCCCAGATCTTTCTCCATTCTTTTTAGTTTTTAACTAAGAAAGAAAATCACAAGTGGTTTTCCAGGCACTTGCTGCTAATGATGAAGCAATTATTTTTAGGAGGGAGACAAAAACTGGTTTCAAAGGCAGAGGAGAGGAGGGGGAAGGAAGCTTCCGAACTTTGGAAAGCTTGTGGTGGCTCTGTTTTCCTCAGGTGTGCCCACCAGCTGGACCACCCATTTGGTCTCTGCCTCATAACTCCCTTTTAAGTGGGACTTGCCCATTTTGTCACACTGGTTTCCTCCTCCCATCAGCTTCTACATTGTCCTACATTGGGATTTTACGTTCTTTTCCTTCTTCCTGTGTGTCCATTAGAGTCATATCCCTGTGACTGCCAGATGCCTACTGCAGGGAAGCTGCCAGAAGTGAGGCACAGGCCCCAAAGGCTTCTTTGAGGTGCCGTCATTGTGCAGCAGCAGTGTGCTGCGTCTGCAGCAGGTTGGTTACTTGGCTTTTTCTCCCCACTCAGGTGTCATTCTTCCTTCAGCAAGGCCTACAATTTGCTGGTTGATGTTAGCCATGCAGCAAACGGGCAGGAATGACAGGCATTCCAATGGAGGGAACTTTCCGGGATACGAGCAAAGCACAATTTCATCCACAGAATTTAAGCAATTCTTCTTGGTTTTAGTCAGAAGTGCTGCTGGGCAGAAGGGCACGTGGCCTTTGGTTTCCTCACATCCTGGCTCTTTCTCTGAGTCCAGCTTGGTACACAAGGTGTATGGGCTTGGTGCCTGTTTTGTGTTACTCTTGGATCCTTTCAGCTGTGGGTTACGGACTGCAAGGGGGTTTTGTGCTGCTTTGGGGCAGAGGAGAACTTTCTGGGCTATTCTTTTGCGTTAGCTGTAGAGAAGGTTTGGTTGCTATGCATGGATTCACCGACCAACCCACAGCAGCTGCTATTGTGATGTCAGCAGAGGGCTGCCACGTCACAGCCTTGTCAGCAGGAGGTTGTTCTGCTGCCTGCAAGGCCTCAGCGTCCAGAGCAGCTCTTGGCACGCTCGGTGCAGGAGGATCACCTCGACTGAGCTGTTCTCAGCTTACAGCGGGTGTTCTTCTGCTTCTGTATTTTCTTGCACAGTCCGTGGACTCGTGCAAGTGTCCTGTTTTTCCCTTTTTCCCTTGCACGGTCTCAAAACCTGTGCAAGTAGGGTTTTGTTTCCATTTTTGTTTCCCGGCCTACGGACTCGAGCAGCACTGCTCAAGCGATGGAGCGAGTCCGTAGAGCATTCAGCAGTGCCTTTTCATTGGCGGCTTCTCGGAAAGCTTTTCGTCGTTTGACTGGTAAATAGAAGATTTTTTCCTTGGGGCAGCGTGTTGGAAAAACAAGGGCATCAAGATGCCATAGGCTTGGTAAAGTTCCTGTCAACAGCTTCAGCTGAAAAGGGGTGTCTCTGGCCCAGCAGGGTGTAGGAACTTCCAAAATGCAGACTGGGAGAGCTTTGCAGGCATCCTTCTAAAAACTGTGCACTTCTCTGCAGAACTGAGGAAGAGCATCTTTTTTCTGCATTCCCTCCTTAAAGGATGTGCCTGTCTAACTGGGCCCCTCTGTGTGCTACAAGAGCCACTGGCTTTGCGCTGAAGGGCAAAGTGCCGAGCAGTTTGTGTGTGCTCCTGAAGCCCGGAGCTGGGCCTGTGCTGTGTCCCAACAGCGCTGCAAGTGCTAAGAGGGGTTTGCTGGAAGCTTTTGTGGGCAATTGTTTACAGCAACCACATGGGACATCCTGCATGCAATGTACAAAAAGAAAAAGCAAGTCCAGGAAAGAGAGGAGAAAAAAGCTGCTTTAGCTGTAGGCTGGACAATGAGCTCCCATGCAGGCACTGACTGCTAAGGAACAATTTGCATCTTCACAACCAAGTTCCTAGTTCCTTAGTGGCAAAGCCGAGCCAAAGGTAGACACAGCCTAGGGTACTGGTTTGCAGTCCTGCTTGCTGCGCTAAAGAAGTGTTGCTCCGGGAGGGATGTTGTGAAAGGAAAATGCTCTCTGCTTGGGTGGACTTGTTCTGTGGGATTCCTCAGCACAAACAGTTTTCTAAGAGTGCCTGGTTCATTTTCCCTTGCCCCCGGCAGGTTGCATCAGGCGTGGAAGGAGTGAACGGCAGGGTTCGGTGAGTGGGAAGGGCACCCTTGAAATTCCTGCTGTCTGAGGATTGTGGAGAAAGCTGTGGGCTTGGCCTGGCAGGCCGAAGGAAAGTCCACATCAAAGTCTGCATGAACATGACCAGAAGGATTCCATCAGTTTCCTCCTTTTCCACTGAAGAGCTTTGAACTAATGAAAGTCAAGCTTTGCAGACAGGAGGCTGCATGCTAATTATAGCCTAGCTAAAGTAGCTCCTTCAGAAGCATGTGCAATCCTGTCTAAACATTCGTCTCATTAGCCCACTTGAATTGAGTTTTAATGAGTGAGCATCCCACTTTTATCCAAATTCATGACTTCTCTTCAGGACATCTGGGGATAGAGCTCAGGAGAAGTCAGGTTCCAAATGACAGGTTCCTCCCTGTCCCTCATGCTGCTGCCTGTCTGCAGAGCAGCACCGCAGCAGCAGAACCTGCTCTGGCTCGCTCTCTTCCTCCAGAGGCTAAAGGGGAGGCAAAGGACAACAAAGGTGTTGTCAGTCCAGGGCCTGAGCATACTGCAGCAATCAGTGGCAGCTTTGGTTGGTTCAGTGCAAAGCTTTGGTGCAGTGCAGGGCTGCAAGTTTCTGAGCAGGCAGCACTTGCCTGAGGATGCTGTGGGCTGGAGTCCTGCCATGACCTAGCTCTTCAGCCCAGCCACGGACCACCCACGCGAAATGGCATCTGAACTTTCACATGCAGGCATCATTGTCCTGGCATTCTCACAGGGACTGTGAACTTCCCTTGGTGTCAGATATGCGGTAGCATGATGTCCTTTAGGGCCACTGCTGTGAAAGGCAGCCCCTTTGTGCCCAGAGTCTGTGCAGGCTCCCTGCTGTCAGCAGAGAGAGAGGTCCCAAGGCACAGTTCACAGCCTTGTGGGGTGTGGAGGAGCCACTGTTGCCTGCAGGGACCTACCCCTCTCCACGCCCTAGCTAGGTAGCTACAGGCACTGCTTCGACTGCACCCTTAACTTGGACGTGACCCACGTTTGTTGAGAAGACTCCTGAGCAGCTCTGCGTGGCAGAGACAAGGTCTGTCTGTGAAGGGCTGGAATGCAGTTCCTATTGGCTGCTCTCTAAGGCCTGAAATCCTGAGGGGAAGCCACTTGAGCAGAGCAGAGCAGGGGAATGTTCCCTGCTTCTACTCAGACACTTCCAGAGCAACTCAAGGGTTACTTGGGACATAAACACCCCAGAAATACCACATGAGCAGCCCCACACATGAGCTTTTGCCTTCAGGTGAGCTGTGTCACTGCTTGCTGCTTCTGCCAGCTCTCAGGAGCCAACTTGCCTGCTCCTTATTGCTTGTTTGTGCTTTTTCCCTGCCCATTCCTTGCAGGCCCCGCTAGGAGAGGTTCTTGCCAGTCAGGACTCCTCGGCCCAGGCAGGAAAGGCGGAGCGGCAGGAGAGCACGGATGCGGTGCGCGGCATCCAGGAATTCAGGTGTGTGTGTTAAGCTTTTTCGCTTTCTCTCAGCAAGGGTGGGCATTGCTGGGCTTTAGGAAGCCAAGTGTCAAAGAACAAATTTGGCTTTCTCATCCTTTGACTTGCTCAGCACAGACAGGGGAAGGCAGCCCAGGGCAGGTCTGGCTGCTGACCCAGCTAGAGCAGAGCTGCCTGCTGGGACTCACTTCTTAAACCTTGACAAAAAGCATTCTGAACTAGACCAGAGTAAAAAGCAAGGGAGGTTCAGGCTGGCCTTAAGGACAGCAAAGCATTGAACTGCAAAGGCAGTCATGCAGCAGAACAAGCGCCTCAGAGAGCTTGTGCAGATTCCACCCCTGGAAATTCAAAAGTCCCAGATGGACAGAGCCTTTAGCAGCCTGTCCAGGTGCTAACCCCAAGTGCTTGGAACTGAAGACTGGGCTAGATGCTTCCTAGGGTCTCTGCCAGCCTAAACCATCCTTTGATAATTGGATTGGGAAATCATACCCTCCTCCTCCCCAAGTTATAGCTTGCAGGCTCTTTCCTTATTTCACTAGTGAGAGCAATAGGAATGGTGGGAGTATTCATCTGGACTTCCCAAGCCAAAGAAAAGCTTTTGCAAGTCTGGTATCCACTGTAATGAGAAAGGAGCAGGCAGGAAGCTCTGTAATCAGCAGGCAGGAAGCTGTTATACTGAGAGTACCTGAGCTTTCTGGAAATGTTCTGTGGCTTCTGGAAGCTAGTTTGACTTCCTCAGTGGTGACTCTTTGACCAGCACGAACGACAGAGATGCTGGTCTAGGAAGGGAATTGCAGCATTCTCTGGAGGTGGAAGTAGAGGGCTGTTGGAAGCCCCTGAGACTGCCTTACATGGGACATGGTATGTAGTCCTGCTCTTGCAAGGAGACCGTGTTGCAATTAAAGGCTTGTTTGTCTGTTTGCTTGTCGTAGATGGAAGGAGTTGGCTGCATTTGAGAGACAGTGCCACTCCTCACTAGAGACGGTGTCTGAAGTGGTGGCACAGACAGAGGAGGAATGGCAGCCTCAAAGGGATCTGCTGAAGGAAGCCGTTCCTCTGGTAGTGCCAAAGGTACGCTCCCCTTGTTCCTAGGCAGCACTTGTGGGAGAGGGATTTGTCCTGGCAAGACACCCCCGAATGCTGCTTCTGGCAGCAAGCTGAGACAGAGACTGTGCTGTTGTTGTTGTTGTTCCTCTTGAAAAATGGTGCCCCCCCACTTCCAGGTTTGCCGCCCACAGCGGCCAGCCCGCAGGGGTCTGGAGAAGCTGCTCCAGGAGTTCTCTCGCCAAGGGCACACACTGTCCCAGGTGTGCAGAGACAAGGCGGTGCTGGCGCAAGAGAATGCTGCCCTGGAAGCCCGACTGGCAGCCACAGAGCGGGACCTACGAGGCCTTTCAGAGCAGCTGGCAGAGGCCAGGTAAGGGCAGGGAGGAGACCCTGGGTGGGAAATTATTGAAGGTCTGTAATTACAAAGGTGCTGGGCATGATGTCAGGATTTACAGCCTGCTGTGTGCTCTCCAGGTGGTTCTCACACAGAGTATAAAGGAGACACAAGCAAAGAGAAAAGGATACTGTCATCCGAATGTTTTTTTTTTCTGCCAGCTCAAGCACTCAAAGCACTTTTTGGGCACCTGCTTGGGACCCCTTGCACAGTCCTACACTTTGCACGAGTGCAAAGCAAGCCAACTTGGCAATGAATTGAATAGCGGGGAAACCGAGCAGATGTTTGCAGAAAACGGGAAGTTTCCCTCCGGTTTTGCTTTCTCCTTGGGTGCAGCTGATAGTCGATTTTTCCACGACAAGCAGTTTGCCATGGGATTTTTGAAATTCAAGGCTCTTCCATGTGATTGTTGTGAGGAGGGTGCTGACGCTTCAGGTGAAGCTGGAGGGTCATGCTGAAAATCTTGAGAGCCTTCAGAGCTCACTCTTGTGAAGTATAGTGCCGGAGCAAGATCGGCTTACAAACAGCAGCAGCAGCAGCAGCAGAAGGGAAAGGCCTTGTGACTTCTTGACATTGTCTGGGCATTCTTGATGAGCGCTGAATCTTGCCCACTTGTCCGCCCACCTGTGTAACCTGTCAAGGTCCCTTTGGCTGCTGCTTCTTCCTTTTTAAAGAGTGCCAAGATATTTGGGCACTGCTGGCTTAGTTAGCCAAAAATAAAGGTAGCGAGTGGTCTTGTTCATCAAATTCCAGTCATTTAAATGGCAGGAAACGGTCCCTACCCTGAGATAGTTCTTGTTCAGATAAAAACCTAGTTCTGCTTCCCTACTCATGCTGCTGAAAGCCGGAGGCTTCACTATATCGTTTGGTGAATTCCCTTAGTCCCTTTGACTCAGAGAGTGCCTGGCAAACAAAGTACCGATCCGTACACAATGAATGGCATGAAACATTGACGACTCAGCCAGGAGAGCACTGTTCTGTCCCCCTGCAGAGTGACTTGGAAGTGCTGATGTGCTCAGGGCTGTGAGCAGAGGCTGGGCTTTTGCTCCTTTGCAGATACATGGTGGGCACAGCCACGTGTCAGGCAACAGCAATTTGAGCTTTGGCTGCTGAGATCAAGCTCAGCTGGGCTAGGTCATGAGGGAAGGCTGCCCAGTCACCTGGAGGGGCCTGCTTTACTATGTGAAGTGGTAAAATAGTCCTGCTGTCTCTGAGTTTCCATGCAAGGCATTTTCCATACTAAGGTGTAGGGATCTTAAGGCACAGGTTACTGGAGAAACTATCCCTGTGTGCCAGGAACAATTGCTCTTCATCTTCACACCTTGTAGGTCAGAGAAGGAGAGCCTGCAAAGCAGCCTGCTGGAGGCTCAGCAGCACATATCGGAGCTGGAGATGGCCAGGAGCCGTGTGCAAGCCCAAGTGCGCACAGCCACGCAGGCCCAGGAGGCCATGCTCGGTGAGAGCCTCGTGCGCTTTGTTTCTGCTGATGGCCGGGCCTAGTGCAGTTGCTCCCAAGCCAGCTCAGTCCGCAAGGCTCCTGAGGAGTGAAGGAGCTGAGGGCAGGTCCCTCCTTGCCTGAAACTGAAAGGGCTTCACTTCAGCACATTCCTCTGCTTGTGGAGTCTCTGACTCTTGCCATGTGTCATGTTTGCAGAGGATGTGAGGGGCCTTCGTCGTGAGCTGCTGGCTCTAAGATCTCTCAGCCAGCAGCAAAGTGAACACATGGCTCAACAGCTCTGCTGGGCAGAGGAGCAGTGCGGGAAGGCTCTAAGACTCTGGCAATCTGCTCAGCAAGTGGAAGAAAAAAAGCTCCTGCAAAAACTGGTAAGAAACAATACACACCTGAAGATTTCAGGCAACTTTGGAGGGCTGGCTTAGCAGAAGAGCAGCCTGAGTATGTGACATGGCCGCAAGCATCTGCTGTGGGCTATACCTTGCTGAGCCAGGCAGCAGGGGGCTTCAAGGGCTCATAGTCCAAGGTCTGTGAAGAGCCAGAGGATAATGCTGGGATAGTATATGCAGCCACAGGTTCAGGATGGGCATAACCTGGAGGCTGGTGGACCCACCACCCAAAGCATGGCAGCGAAGGGGCAGGATCTTCCCCACAGCCTCGTGCCATGCAGCAGACGGCTGCTGAGCTTGCTGCCAACTGCAGTGCCAGCAACTGGGTTCCTTGCTTTCTGTCCTTCCATGGTGGATGGACAGTTGTCTTCCCTTTGAGCCTGAAGCAGATGCAACAGGCTCCATGTTGCTGGTGTTTCAGCTGGTGGCCTGCCTAGTGACTGGGTCATCGAGGTGCTGGCCTCATCCTCTTCCTGCAGTCCATCTGCAGCTCTTCCTTGATCAAAGGGCAGAGGGACTTTGAGAACAGAGCCTCTGAGAAGAGGCAGAAATCCTGAGGAGAGAAGGGCCAGACAACAGGAAGCCAACAGAGCAGGGAAGAAAGGTGGCATCTCCTTCCTTCCACCTGCTGACACTCTCTCTAACTTTTGGGTTAGAACAGCATTGCTGGAGGGCACAAAGTCACTTCTAATGTGCACTTTTCAAGTGGGGAGGGGGGGGGTTGTTGGAGGGTTGAAGCTTCCATTTTTTTCTTTGGAGATCATTGCAGGGACTTCATCTGGAACTGTCTCTCCCCCTCATCAGGAGAGACAACTGGAACAACAGCATTTGGAGGCACTGGAGCAGCTAAAGGAATGGGCAAACTTCCTGGCTGAGGTACAGAGAGAGCAGGAGAAATGAAGCAGGAAATTGCCATCATGCAAGCTGAACAAGAAAAGATACCAAGCAGAGCCAGTCAAGAGGCACAGATTGTGGAAAGAGAGTTTGTGCGCTGTTTTGGACTCCTCTGCTCTCCCTATGGGCGCTGCTTCTTTGGACACTGTCTGTCTGGATGGGATTGTCTCTTAGCTGACCCTTCATGAAAATGAGAATGAGAACAAAATGCTTTTGGAAAGCGTGAGCACATTAGTCTTGCTTGCCGCACAAGCGGTGGGTGGGAAGTTTAAAGCTGTCTTCATTTGTGTGCAGGTCCTGCAGGAAGAGCAGCGTCAGAAGGCTGCTGTCCTAGACAGGGTGTACTGGCTGCAGAGAGAGCTAGACCAAAGGGAGCAGCTGAGGCAGGTGCTGAAGGAGGAGTGGGAGAATGGGCAGGTGAGCCTGACTAGCCAGCTAGCAGAGGGAAGGGCAGTGATGGGGCGTGAACTGGACATCTCAGGCAAGGGGAGGCAAGGACTACTGCAGGCACTGGGAGCACAGAGCCTGGCAGGTTCCAGCACTGAGCACCAGGAAGAAGAGCTAGGATGGAAGGGTTAGAGCTGGGTAGAGAAGCAGAAGCAAGTGCCTGAATAGAAGTGCTTTTGAGACTGGAAAAGAGGAAACCTGAGCATGATGGCAGGTGCCAGTAAGATTTCTCCTGATGGAATATCAAGGACAAGCTGCAGGCAGAACTGCAGGAAGCTCAGAGGAAGATGAAGGCAATGGAGAAGAGGCACCAAGAAGAAATGCAAAGGATGCACAAGGTCCTGCTGCAGTACAGGCTGGCTGACCAAAAGCAGGTGAGTGAAAGAGCAGGAGGCAGTGCACTCATGCAACAAGTGGTCTCTGCCCTTGTTGCCTTTCCCCTGCAGAGCAGCAGGTGGATGGGGAAATGTCTCTGAGCGCCATGCTCTGTGGTCTCCATGGCAGCTGGTCAGAAGGACACTTACTGGGCCACTGAATCTCAGTTGCTGCCCTGGGCAGCAGGGCTGGTGCCTTGGCCGGTGGGCCAGCAATCCTGTGCATGTATTTCTGCTGGCCTCTTAGAGCTTGCTTTGTTTTTTGAGGGGTTTGTTCAGGTGAGCATGGTGACCCACACAGATTCTGAACAAGTTGTCCCTGTCCATGGTGAATGCAGTCCGCAGAACGGGGTGAAATGTACAGTTGTTCTTTCCCTGTCACAGTCTCTCCTATGGCTGGCTGTGACAAGCTGTAGTCTCTGACTGCTCTTTGGGTTTGACTTGAGGAGGAAGAGTTGACAGCTCAGCTTGCAGCCTAACACCAGTGTTGTTCCTAAGGGCTTGCCTTTGAAATGCTGTGTCTGGGCCATCGCTGCCAGGCGCCCTTCTGACACAAACAAATTTCTTGTCCCAGAGGGACGCAGGATCTGCCGTCAAAGCTGCCGCAGCAGCAGCATCCTCTGAAGAAGCCTCCTGTCCGCAGCCTGAAAACCAGAGCATGAGCAGTTCGCCCCGCTCGAGCCAGGAGAGAGAGAAGCACTTCCTGAAGCTGCTGAGTACGTCCTGGCGATTTCTTGTGCAATCCAGCAGTGTATTATAGTGTGTGTGCCTCAGCATGAGCTGTAGCACGTTCCTCCTCACTCTGGTGTCAGACAGACATTTGCACTCCCTACAGAAGCCAGTGTTGTGCTTGGGGGCAGCCAGGGAGCACTCGGGGCGTTCCTTTTGCCTTTGAGGCAAAAGGTGGGAGTGGGTGGGCTTTGCCTGAGCTTCCCTGTGCAGTAAAGACAAAAGCTGGGATTGTGTCCCAAGCAGCAGAAGGCTGCAGCCTAGCCAATGACTCAGTGAAGGTGTGTGTGCTAGTCCAGCCAAACTGATGAGAACACTTGGCTTCCTAGATTCCCTTTAGACTCCTGACTGGTAACCAGTCATTGGAGACAAAATACTTCAGAGAAATTGCTTGGCTGTGCAGCTGGTTTAATGCTGGTGTTGTTTATATGACTGTTGGTACTTCTGTTATTCCTTCTGTGGTTTGGTTTGATAAGAATTCTACATTTTGGTTAGCCTGACCTCCTTGAAGAGAACATCAGGTGACAGCACAAGTAAGAGTGGAAGATGTCTTTTCAGTACCCCCTACAAGTTAAAAAGTTACATTCTTAGAACAGTCTCAAGGTATCAGAGAGGAAGAACTGTTTTCAAAGTGCCCCTAAAGAAGAAAACCAGGACGCTTTTCTTACAATCCCTACTTGGTATTTTAGTTGTGTCCTTAGGAAGATGCATCCAAGAGACACATCTATGTGGCATGGTCAGATAAAACTGCCCTGCAAGCAATTCTCAGGAGGAAGCCTGCAGCTCCTCTGCTGCATGTTCCTCCAGTAGCAGGCACTTTGTCACTGCTAATGCCCAGCTGGTAAATATTCTTGGAACACTGAGCATTGGCTCAGTGTTCCAATCCCTGCACAGAGTCCTGCACTCTAGGAAAGCACACCAAGGCTTAGTGACTCTGCACTACAACTGAGTTGCTTCTTACAACTAGTAAGAGCTGCCAGTGCAGTGCTGTCAGAGAATAACCGGTCAGGTACAGAACAGAGCCCAGTTTACTCGGTGTCTGCCATCAGCTGCTGGGACAAAAGAGGGGTTGGATCGACTCCTCCAGGGGTCTGAATTCAAAGACAACCATGTTCTGGCTTGAGTTGGTCAGCTGTAGCAGCGGGCGGGGGGGGCGGTTTAGATGCTGGTTGCTGCTACCTATTTCCCAATAAGCATCTCCTGGAGAAAAGCCACTTGGGTAAACATTCAGGCAGGCAGTCAAGTCCACACACACCACACTCACCACAGCAAGCTCAGTGCACAGAGGCAGAGAGGCCTTTTATAAGGTCAGTTTCAGCGAGGTTTATTTGAGCACGCCCGAGGGGAACCAGAAGACAAAAGATAAGCCATGTCCTCTGCACAAGGTTTAAGTAGGGGCGGGTACGAGGGCGGTAGCAAGGGGGAGGGCAAAGGGAATGGGCTCTCAGGAAGAAGGGGCCGTCCACCAGGGGTATCACAACCAATGAGGAAACAGGGGAAGGAGAAACCAGGGAAAGTTGGGACCTATGGGGAAAGGAAGTGGGATGTATCGGTGTTATGCAAGAGTCCATGAGGAAGACTTTTCTGTCTGCCCAGGTAGGGTGGAACTCTATTGTAAGTATTCCTCCCTTCATGGGAGGGCTCTGGGGATTTCCCTGAGGGACAAGCAATCAGAGGATTCCACAGTCAACAGCTTGTAACACAGCTGGCTGGGGCTCTGGCTTCTTCACAGTGGCTGTCAGTGGCCATTCGTGGGCTTTGCCCAGCTTTTTGTCATACCTGCCCTGCCACTGACAGTGGTGTGACTGCAGAGGCTGCAGCCTTCCTTAGCTGTGAGGTTTCAGCTGCCTTCACCTGGACTCGTGAGAGGATCAGCATCTCATTTGTGCAGGCGTCTGTGTCACGGCAGCGCCTGAGGAGCGGCGCTCTCCTTGTGGCCCGTCTGGGCTGTGCCCTGTGGGAAGATGGGACCCGTGGGTGGTGTCCAAGGGGCCGAGTGCAGTGCTAGTGACAGCTGCTGCTAGTGACTGCTTCTGCTGCTAGTGACTGCTTCAGCCCAGGCTGAAGACAAGGCCTTGTAGCTCTTCACTACATGGGGAACGGGCAAAGTGGTCTTCAGAACTTAGCCTGCTCATAAATGAAAAGGGTTCTATTTCTTACAGCCATTGTTCTTGGATGTAGCACAGCATGAGCTGCTGTTCTCTAAAAATGTCAAGGCATTCTTTAGGCAAACTGCTGAGAAGTAGAGAAAATCCCCTCCTCTCCTGGAATTCACTTTGCAATATTCTTTCTGATCCGAAAACAAGAGGATGTTGATAAAAATTCATCCCAGGTGTTAGGGTGCATTTAATCCTTGGAAGTATGAAACCTTTTGTTGAATCTCACAAGAGAGTGTTTCTTGCCAAGAAAATGAAGGGTCCAGAGTTTTCAGCCCTCCTTCCCATTTGTCATCCCATAGATGACCACCACTTGCCTTGGTGTCCATTCTTTTCTGGTCTCTGTCTGTTCTGATGGTTTTTCCATGGGCTTAGTTTCCCTTCAAGGCAACCCTGCAAAGGAGTGTGGGAGAATCAGACTCTGTGCAGGCCAGAGCTGCCTGTCTTGCTGGGGCTGCTGTTGTTGTTGTTGTTCTTGTTGATGTTACTGTTAGCCAAGCGACCAGAAATTGCTCAGAGCCTCAGAGAGTGGAGCTGGGCTTCAGCTGTCCTGGAAGTCAGGATCTCTGTTTTGAAGTTTGCTTCTTGCAATTTGTTTCTTTCAGGGCATGTTGTGAGTGTGGGAGGTCCGGAAAAGAAGTACACGGGATGGAGACGTATTGGCAGTGGGTGAGTGCAGCCAGGCTTACTTCTACAGAGCCATGGGCCAGGAAGTTTGGTGGTGCAATATCCCATGGAAAGTCAGGCAAGCTGCAAGCATCTTCAGACCCTGGCTTTAGATTGTCCCTGTCTCAGTGCTGAGGCAGTACAAGGCTTCATCAAAGATTATGAATCTTTGGATGCTGACAGTGTCTTGGCTGCCTTAAGGAGCAGGACCTGGAAGCCCTCCTGTCCCTCCAAGATGTGCCACCAGATTGCCTGTTTTCCCATGAGACATGGTTTTGTATGTTTCCAAGTCATATGGCCACACTCATGAAAGAAGAAAAACCTGAGAGAGCCATTTCCCACCTGATAGCTGTCAGATAACAGCTCTCAGTAGCATTTCTTAGTCGTATTTTGCTGGATATTCAGTGGTCAGGAAAATAAGCAAGGCCGTGTGGTGTTGCCTGAGTTTGGCAGGTAGGATCACAAGAGAGGAGCGAGAAGGCCTGGCAGGACTGTGTGTTTAATTGGCTGGGCAGGCATGCCACAGGCACAGACACGAGAAGGAAAAGGCAAAGAACAGCCCTGCATGCATAATCTAGTGTGTACGTTTGAGATTTGTAGCGGCCCATTTTTTTCCTGTTGGACCCAGCTTTTCTCTGGGACACTCTGCATGGCAGAGGGCTGCTGGGCTGCTGGGCCATTGGCTGAAGAGCAGACAAAGCCCAGTGTTTTAGAGGCACTGCAGGCAGCGGAGAGCTTCTGCCTGGGCTGCCTTTTGCTTCTGAGCACTGAACAACTTCTCTGGTTTTTTGCCTCTGCTCTGTTTCTAGGGGTTTTGGAAGTGTTTATAAGGCCTTCAACGCTGCCACAGGACAAGCGGTAAGTGCCCACGCGGATTTTGCAGCTCTTGAGTGCTTTCCCTTGGGATGTGATCTGTGGCCAGAGCTTTGGGCCGCCTATCTTTGCTGCAAAGGCTGTCCCGCAGAAGCAGCCTGTCTAGAGGCGGGCTGCAAAGTGCATTTTGGACAGACTTTGTCCTTCCTACCCACCTGAATGAATGCAAGGATGGCAGTGGTGTCCTTCAGAGAAGGACATCCTAGCTTGGACTTACTGGATGAATCTGCATAGATTAGCTGATGGCAAGAGCATTCATTCCGGCCCAATTCCTCTTAAGGTTCAGACAGATATTTTGTTTTCCATCATGTGGTTTAGTTGGAAAATATCATGCAAGACCTAAAGAAGGAGAGATCTTGTGTGGAGCACAGTTTTGCCTTTCAGTCCTAGGGAACCTAGTTCACATACACGCACACACACAGAGATCAATATGAAGGAGTTGTTGAAGAGCCTTAAATAGTACAACCTTGTGTTGATCCTGTGTAGGTGACATTCCACTAGAGAGATGCTGTCTCTCTACCTACCGCACAGACATGGCAGTGTCTTGGAGAGTCCTGCTGCTCTTTGGGGCTAAAAGTTCAGAGTCCTGAATTCAGCTTTTTGGCTCTCAGCACATACATTCCATCTTCCTTAATAGTAAGGAATTAGATAACGAAGTTCCTTATCCACCTGCAGTGCTGGGCTCAGGAACTGCACTTGGAGGGAGGGGAGGTCTAGGAGGTGTCCAAAAGGCCTAAGCACTTAGGTGCTTTTAACCTGGGGCGCATCCACAGTGTACCACAGAAAGGGTTATTAATTTATAAACCCACTAAATAATTACAAGTCTAAGCCATGTGCAAGATTGTTCTTCGGAGTTGCAAGACCCAAACTGAAGAAGTTAGGATGTGCTAGGATTGTAACTTTACTTTGAGTCGCTTTGGAGTTCTTTTTTGGACAGCGTTTTCCCTGTCACATATGTGTGTGTTTACTCTGGCACACAATGGAAATGGCAGCCGTCTCTGAAAGGCTGGTCAAAGCCCCTAGAAATGCTAACGTATTGCCAGTGATTTCAATTTGTCTTCACAGGAGCAAAATTATTTTTGGCTTCAAAACATGTGTAAGCAATAATAGTAGTGCTAAACAAAGTCTATTTGAGAAGTCTGTGGGTGCAGAGAGTGCTGTTAGCACTTTGTGGTTGATGGTTTAGAGTCCCTTTTGACCGAGGTGACAAGGCACCCAGGCCCGTGAGTTCACAGAGAAAGAGGCTCTGGTGATGTCTGTCCCTCACTGCTTTCAACGTCATCGTAGGTGGCCGTAAAGCAACTTAATCTCCAGCACCAGGGTTGTGAGGAAGTGGTAAAGGAAATCCTGGTCATGCGGGAACTTAGGAACCCCAACATTGTCACCTACTTTGAAAGGTAAGTAGTTCTGACAGAAAATGGATCTTTCAATTAACATCAATCCACTCCTGGATGAGGCATGGCAGGAGATTGCATTTTGTCCCCATCAGTGGTTCGTGGCATAAACAGCTTGAAGATTGATCTCAGAAACCTGGCTCTCTTACTAAGCCAGCAGCCTGTATGTTCACTGGCTGCACGTTTTGCTGGTTTGGGGCGTGGTTCTTTCCAAGGGTTGGAGGAGAAGTGCTGAGAAAGCATCCCAGAGATGATTTCCCTTGCACCATTCCCACTATTTTTCATTGCCTTGCATGCCAAAAGACTAGGCTAGGAGGCACATAATTTGCCAGGTTTGAAATTGTTTTTCCTGTTTGTACTTTCCTTTCTGCAAAGTTTCCCAAAGGGTGTTGGCAGTGCTGGACACCCACATGCCCTGAGTGAAAGCTGTGAAAACTGCGTCTCCTTGCTGCTGGAGTTAATGGTGCAGTTTGTGTATGAAGATGATGAAGCAGCTGCTGGGATGCGTCTGCTTCCAGATTGATCTTTGCCCTCACCAAACTGCCTTTTTCCCCTTCTTGCCACCTAAGCCATCTCGTTTTCCACGGGTGTGCCTTCCTCATTGAGGCAGCACAGATGACGGGGCACTGGATAGCCTGGGTGGAGTGTGTCTTCATTTGATTCCATCTTCATTTCCCAGTGACCTGGAAACAAAACTCAGCTGCAGTCTTTTCTTCCATACGGCAATTTAGCTGTGCACATTCAGCTCCACGCTGTTGCTTTCATCTTGCAGCTACCTTGTCAATGAGGCTGTCCTGCTGGTGTTGGAATATATGGATGGAGGCTCCTTAGCTGATGTAGTCAGCCTAAGAAGGATGGCTGTAGGACACATGGCAACAGTGTGTCGGGAGGTAAGGGGTCCTGCTTGTGCTTGGGATGGCTTGGACGGGCTCGTAGTTCGAAAGAGATGCTAAGTGAGCGATTCCATGTTCAGAGCATTCTTTCTGTGTTGCTCTCATGCTTCAGAGAAGAAGGGGCATCTGCACTGAACTGCCTGCCAGTGTCCCTGCCCTTACTGTAGTCTGTTCTTTACTCTGAGTTACCGTTGTTGAACTCCCTGTCTCTTTTTCATTTTTATTTTCTGTTCTGCCCTTTTCCTCTCCAAGCCTTTGCCCCAAACCTTTCTGCATTGCCTTCTTTGCCCGTAAGTGCAAAGGTGCTGGTGTGCGAGTTTTCAACCAGCGGCAAAGCCAAAGAGAGACTCACCTGTCACAGGTCTCCGCTTCAAAGGATGGCATAGCACCTAGCATGGTGCTTGCCGCTGAAAACTGACCAATGAGCTGCTTCCAGGTTCTGTCGAGGCAGACGTATAACCCTTGTCCTGCAGTCTCCCACCTGTCAGTGATCCCCTTGGTACCCAAGGCAGGGACTTTTTCTCTTTTGGCAAACCCTTGTTTGTCCTCCAGACAGGGAGAGAGCATCCGCTGCAGCAGCGGTCATTCTGACTGCCTTTGCAGGGGACAGTCTCCAGCAACGACTGACATTTCCCCGTCAATAGCTAATATGCCTCCTTTGGAAAGATCCTGCTCTCCGAGTCTTGCAGCAGCAAGCTCTTCCTCTTTCCTGCACTTGCTGCTCCTTTGAGATCTGTGAACCTTCAGGAGCAGCCTCCATTTGCGTCTGATGCAATCAGATCAGGCTGACTTTTGGCTTCCTGTTTCTTTTTTCTCTCGCAGTGCCTGCAAGGCTTGGCTTTCCTTCATGCCAACCAGGTGATCCACAGAGACATCAAAAGTGACAACATCCTTCTGGGCCGGGATGGCTCCGTCAAGTTGGGTGGGTATTCCTGGTCAGGCGCAGCGCTCCGGGGAGGCGGTGTGGGGCTGCTTGGGAGTGGCTGCCGGGTGCCCAGCAGTGGCGCTGGTGAGAGTGCAGGGAGCACTCTGCAAGCCCAGGGCGCAGCTGGAGGGTGCCGGGTGGTCTAGAGGGCAACAAGGTGCCAAGAGTAACTCTGGTTTCTGTGTGTGTTCCTTCCAAAAGGAGAGAGTTGCAATGTAAACATCAGGGGAATGAGGAAAAGCCATGGTGGGAGGGTTGTTAAGTGGACAATTGCCCATGTCCTTGGCTGCAGCCCTGAGGAAAGAGAGCCCAGCTGCTTTTCCAGCACGATTCAGCACTGCATTCTGGGACTTAGAGTGAAGAACTCTTTTCCTTGGTCTCCTACTTGAAGCAGTGTTTGTTTTTCTCCTCAGCTGATTTTGGCCTCTGTGCTCTGCTCAGCCCTGAGCAGAGTAAACGGAGGTCAATGGTCGGCACCACCTGCTGGATGGCACCCGAGGTGGTGAGAGGAGAGCCCTACGGCCCCAAAGTGGACACCTGGTCCCTTGGCATCGTGGGAATTGAAATGGCCAAAGGAGAGGCTCCTTATCTTCGGGAAACCAGTGACAGGGTAAGGTGCAAATACGCTCAGTTAGCTGTGTCCTTCTGGTCCCTGTCTATTAGACAAAATCCCATTCCCACAGCTTGAAGTGCTTCCAGCAAGGCCCACTTCTAAAACCGTCCCTGGGACTCACATCAGCTGTCAAGGCTAGACCTGGTGCAGCTTGGAATAGCTGGGGCTGCACTGGCACCTTTCTTCCTTTGGGAGAGAAGGCTCATGTCTAACCGTCTGCTAAGGCAAGAAATTGCCACTGTAGACTGCAGCTTAAAAGATGGGGTCTAGGTGAGCACTGAAGGCTATGGAAGAATCACGTAGAGTCTCCTGTTTCCTTTCACTTCAGGCTAACTACCTGATAGGCAAGCAAGGGGTACCAAATCTGCACCAGCTCAGGCTACCCCGTGGCTTGTGTGAATTTCTGGGCTGCTGCCTGCAGATGGATGTGGACAGGCGAGGCTCTGCCAAGGAACTTCTGCAGGTACAAGGCAAAGGGGCTGCAGGCCAAACAGCCGTTCCCTGTCAGGGTTTGCTCCTCGGCCAAACTCCAGGCAATCAGATGGGCCCCCACATAGTAATCTCTGCTCTGCATGCTTTTCAAATGGAAACCAAGTAGGATCCAAGACTGCTTGAGGTTAGAAGGGATCTGTGAATGTCATCTACTCCAAAGCCACGGCCCCTGGCAAGGACATCTTCAAGTAGATCAGATTGCTCAGAGTGCCATCCAACCTTGAATGTTGCCAGGCTTGGGGCTTCTCCCAGCTCTCTTGGCAGGCTGGGCCAGTGTTCCAGCATTCTCCTCATAAACAGCTTCTTCCTTAGAGCCAATGTGAATTGAGTGTCTTTTAGCTTCAAACCGTTGCCCCTTGTCCTCTTGCAATTGGCCCTGCTAAAAGAGATGTCCCCATCTTTCTTGGAAGGCCCTACAGCTATGGAAAGGTCTCCATGGGGCTTCCTCTTCTAAACAAGCTAAACAAGGCTAAACAAGCACAACTCTCACTGCTGTTCCTTAGAGGAGAATTCCCACCTTCTGGTAATTTCTGTGGCCCTCTTTTGCTCTCGGCTGGTGTATTCAGGTTTACCTGGTAGCAAAGGAACCGAAGTATTGCAATGCCAGGGACGGGGTTTGAGGAACACAATGAAAACAATCCCTGCCAAGCGGTTTTAGATTGGTCTGTGGGAAGGCGGGGGCTGTGGGGGAGCTCACTGGGAGCATCTGAGGGCACCCAGCTTGTCCCTCCTGTCGCACTCTTAGAGGTTTCTGCCAGGCAAACGGGGACAGCTGTGCAGGATTTGTGCCAGCCCCATGTGCTGCCTGGCCCGGTCAAGTAGATGAGAATCGCTGTGGCTTTGCTGCCAGGTCTTGTGGCAGACAAGGAGCTGCTGACCGGGCCACTTCCTTGGCTGAGCCTGCTGTGAAGGAAGATGCCAGCCGGCACAGGATAGGGGGTGCATGCCGAGGCAGACGCTGCTCTTCCTGCAAGCCAGAGCTGAGCACATCTGTGCCCTGCTGCTTGTGTCCTTGCTCCTGGCTTGCTGCTGAAAACCTGCATGTCCAGCGGTTCTGAGAACAACATGTGGGATCAATAATTTTCAGAGCTCTTGGGAGTCTCTTGCGGAATGCCTTATGCCCCAGATCTCTCTTGGTCACTCAAATAGGCCATGTCTATAGCAAATAGGATCTTGAGTAGGTCTGTTGACTTTCCTAAAAAGAAAAAACCTTTGGACAGCAAGCAGCAATCCCACAGTGATATCAGGACCAAAATCCCAGCAAGTGACGCCACCTTGAGGAATGGACTAGTGCAGTTCTGGGCCATGTTTCCTGCAATAGCAGCATCCTGGACATGAAGGCAGATGTGCTGCTGGTGCCCTCAGTCCGATGTCTGTGTATTTCTGGGCACTAGAGGAATCCAGCCTGACCCTGTTTGGAACTCAGTTTGGAAAAGAATGGCTCCTTTTCCCTTTGTCTCTTTTAATTTGGTTTGTTTTGTTTCTTTTTCCCTTTGGGCAGCATCCATTTCTCCAATCAGCGGAGCCTCTCTTAAGCCTCTTCTGACAGGCTGATTGCTGTCATTCCTGCAGCAAGGAAATGCAGGAAGCAAAGGAGATGACAAGGACAACTTCAGCACTTGGAGAACAGAGCCTCTGAGAGCAGGTAGAAATCCTGAGGAGAGAGGGGCCAGGAAACAGGCAGCCATCAGAGCAGGAAAGCATGGTGGCATCTCCTTTTCTCCCAGCTGCTGACACTCCCTCTAACTTTTGGATTAGAACAGCATTGCTGGAGGGCACAAAGTCACTACTGATATGCACTTTTCAGTTGGGGGGTGGTGTGAGGCATGAAGCTTCCACTGATTCTTGGGGGAGATGGCTGGGACTTCATGTGGAAGTGTCTTTCTCCCCTCACCAGGAGCTGGAAGGGCAGCGTTTGGTGGCACAGCAGCTGCTGGCACAAGGGGCAAACCTCCTGGCAGAGGTAGAGAAGGAGCAGGAGAAAAGGCTGCTTGAGATGAAGCAAGAAGTTGCCACCATGCAAGCTGAACAAGAAGAGGTGCGAAGCAGAGCCAGTCAAAAGGCAAAGGCTGTGAAAAGAGAGCTTGTGTGTTGTTTTGGACTGCTCTGCGCTCCTTATGGGCACTGTTTCTCTGGACACTGTCTGTCTGGGTGGCATTGTCCCTTGGTAAACAGTGCTGGTGCCAAGAGGGCAAGGACCGGTCAGGTGAGAGGCTACCAGAGCGCAGGTTTGAGGAAGGCAGCAATGGCGTTGCAGGGCCAGAGAATGGGAAAGCCAGAGCTTTGTCTCAGAAGGTGGGAGGTCCCACAGGAAGCCCCCTGCAGAGCCAGGCTAGAGCTGTGGGAGTGGGCTGCCAGTCAGGCTGCTGAGGAGGTGCCTGAAGCTGCTGAGTACGTCCTGTGCATCCTTTGTCTGATCGAGCAGTGTACTGTGTGGGTGCCTCAGCATGAACTGTAGCACATGTTCCTCCTCACTTGGTGCTGGACAGACATTTGGACTCCCTACAGAAGCCATTGTGGTGCTTGGAAGCTGGCAGGGAGCACTCGGGGCGTTGCTTTTGCCATTGAGGCAAAAGGTGGGAGTGGGTGGGCTTTGCCTGAGCTTCCCTGTGCAGTAAAGACAAAAGCTGGGATTGTTTTGCAAGCAGCAGAAGGCTGCAGCCTAGCCAATGACTCAGTGGAGGTGTGTGTGCTAGTCCAGCCAAACTGATGAGAACACTTGGCTTCCTAGATTCCTTTTAGACTCCTGACTGGTAATCAGTCATTGGAGACAAAATACTTCAGAGAAATTGCTTGGCTGTGGGGCTGGTTTAATGCTGGTGTTGTCTCTATGACTGTTTGTACTTCTGTTATTCCCTCTGCAGGCTGCATGGGCCCCGCCATCTAAATCCCCACGTGTTGTGGTTTGTTTCTAGAATGTTCTGCTTCCCCCATTTTATGGTGTTAATGGTTCTGCCTTTGTTCCCCTCCCTTCCACAGTTACTTGTCAATCTCCCAACCCCTGGGAGATTGGGAATGGGATGGTGAAACGTGCAGGCTTCAGCCCGCCTTCAGCCAAAGGGATGTTGCCGTGCAGGACTTCCACTCCGCAGGAGGAAGAGGCAACTCTCTAGTTAGTGGCAAATTTGGGTTTTTTGAGCCCCCGGAGGGACCAAGTGCACCCAAGGGATCCAGGAATAAGAGAGCCTCGAGGGTGGGGAAACACTGGGTTTTAAAGGGAGTTGGGAGGTAGGGGTGGTAACAACACATGAAGAAATCAGAGTCTGGGGAAGGGTGATACATAGGTGACAGACATAAAGGGACAAACTGAGGGAGGGGCCCTCAGTTTGTAACTGAGGGAGGGGCCCCGGCCCCTGAACCAATCACCTGACGCCCTGGCTAGAAGGTTCTAGAGATGGAGGCAGGAGTGCCAGGTGACTGGCAGGCAGCCGGGGGTGGGGAATTAAAATGATACATCGGTAACTGGGGCAACTGGGGAGGGCTTGGGAGATTGACAAGTAACTGTGGAAAAAGGCAGAACCATTAACACCATAACATGGGGGAGAGAGAACATTCTAGAAACAAACCACAACACCCACTCTAAGAGCTTTTCAAATGAAAACGAAGGAAACGTGCAGCGAAGCAATGGAGGAAGCGGAAGAGATGATCAGGACCACTTCAAGATTACTTTCTGCAATGGCAGCTTGGAGCTGGACTCACAATAATAGTCCTACACACCCTCAAGCCTGTTGGAAGATTCCCTTCCTTGTCAGCCAGGGAATAAGGCTCTACATTCACTTCTGAATTGGCCATTCTTTCTTAAAGGTGGAAAGTCCTTCCTAAGGGCATTCTGGTGTGGTTTGGAATTGGGAACAGTCTCCGTTCCTTTATCAGCTCCAACCTACACTGCCTTTGGAATGCTGCCCATTGGCCAGTTTTTGCCCAGCCGAGGACTTTGGGATGAGGAAGAATATGCAAATGCATTTCCAGCCAAAAGCCAGTGAAGAGCAGGGCAGCCTGTGAGAGACAGTCTGAAGTTCCCCTCATTTGCCTCATGACTGTCTCAAGGACCGACTTTGGGACCCTGAGGAGCCTGATTGGAATCCTGGTCTGCGGTGCTGGATAAAGGCCAGAAATCCTGAGGCCCCTGAGCAGAGTTCTGGCCTGCCAAGCAATTGTTCACAGCTGTGTCTACAGTGACTGCTTCCAGCAGGGCCTGCCAGGGGGCGAGGCGCCCCATGTGCTTGCACCTGCTTGGCGACAATAGCCCAGGAATTTTCCCACCTCTTGGCCCGGTTGGACTTTTCTGGGGTAACCTTTGGTGGTCCAAAGAAGACCCCTCATCTGCTTTTCAACCACCGTGACAGACAGACTGAGATGGAAGAAGCCTCTCTCTCAAGGACTGAGACATGAGAAGCTCCCCCCTCCCAAGGACTGAGACTGAAAGCCCCAACACGGGGGAGCTGTGTGGGGGAGCCGACCTGACCACAGCAAGATATTTGCCTGCAAGTGTGGCCATTGGACCAAGAAGACATTGGTCCTCGCCTACTGCTGAGAACATGGACTACCTGTTACATCTATTCTTTATTGGATCTTTGTCCCCCTCAGCGGTTTCAATAGACTTTCTTCCAGATCTGTTTTCCCCCCCTCAGCAATGGACTATAACAGAATCTTGAGTTAACCAGAACCTTTGAGAGCTTCCCAACATGACTTGGTGAACTCCATCAGCTGGATTACAAGGACTTTGTCTTTCTACGTTTGCTAGCTATATCCCCTCTCTCTCTCTCTCTCCTCTTTTGTCTTTTTCCTCTCCCTTAATCCCTCTATGGCATTTGCTGTGCTCATTCAATAAAGGTGCATTTGTTTGGATTAATACTGAAATCCCCACTGTGTTGTGTTTTGCACTCTGAGATCAGGAAAATGAACCATCACAGCTCCCTGCTCGTGTGAGCGGATCATGACACAGCCAGAACATCCTGTGCAGATCCAGGCTTTCAGCTGTGCCCACGGATGCTTTTGGTTCCTGCTCGGTGTAGCCGGCACGTCTCCCCTGTGACTGCTCCCGCCTCCCAGGTGGCCGTGGCTAATAGGTATGAGGCTCTGAGAGTGCACCGAAGAAGGCAGGCACGTCTGCTGGCAGTGCAGGAGAGCAGAGAGAAAGTGCCTGGCAGGACCCTGGCCAGCACCCGCTGTACCTGCTCTTTGTCAACAGTACAGGACTGGTGGGTGATGCTGCACTTGAGGTTGTCTGGGGCTCAGCAATGATGGAAAGTCTGTGTGCTTGAGTGGCTTTGTCCCTCTTACTGTGCCTTCTGTTGTCCCTGTGCTCCGCGATGTCTGCCCAGGGCTGTGTAGCTGCGTGGCACAGCTTAAGTGCAGGAGAGCCTCATTTGTTTGCCTTTTGAGATGGCTGCTTGTCATCGATGGAGAGAGACAGGAAGACTGACTCGGTGATCAGAATCCGATTTTCTTGTGGGATACAAGCATTTATATACTATTTTAGGGAGACTAGTACTGTGTACTACAATGATTAGGTTGAAGTCACTTACACGAACTTATGCATATAACAGCATCTCTTGCTTGCATTATTTCATAGGATTTTCTTTTTCTGGTAAACCTGTCTAATTAAATCTTCTTGCTATCTAGATCTAATTTTCAAAGTTCCGTTTGCTTTTGCCAAGGCATTTTATCTATCAATTCTCTTATCCTAATAAGGTCCAAAGTACTCTCTGTCTTGTGCACCCCAATATCATATCTCCCCCTTCTGTGTCAACCAAAACCACTCCTTTAATGGTCTTATTAATTAATCTCTGCACACATTGAAGCAAGCAAGGTATCATGATTAATATAATTATTATCAAAATTACCACATACATACCCATCCTAAAAAGAATCTTTTAGTTAAAAACTCCAGCCACTAAAATCTCAGGCTTGATCTTTATAAACTAAAAACATTCCTGCTGGCAGCTGCATTACTGGATTTAGAAAGTCTGCCAGAAGTGTAATTGTACTGAAAGTTTAATTCTTATAGATAGGGTGATAGGGAGAAGCATTTTTAGACTGATTCCTTCCCATGTATTTAAAATGAACACAAAAATCCAATTTCACAGAACCCAGGAATTCTAATCCTTGGGGTTCCACCAATGGTGGTTCATGAGGTTAAGGGATCCAATTTGATGTGATTTGATCTGCTTTCAAAAGAAAAAAAAAAATAGTGTAAAGTTCTGGAGGAGCTATATTCCCCCCTGGTTTTTTTTGCTTTTTAATAACATGTGTGTTTCTCATGATGAACATAAGAAGGTAACATCAAAGCAAAACAGTATGTAACATAACGATAAACTTTTACTAAGTAAAAATTAATCAGATAATAGATACAATTATAGCACATGAGAAATAGAATGGTGTTTTAAAACAATACATGATCAATTTCTTGAATATTGTACCATTACTTAGAGTCTGTAGTAATCGGCAAGCTTTATTTTTTTAAAGTGAGGGCTTGAAAAATCATTCTCGGGTAAGATTTCTAAGTTCATCTTAAACGGAGGTTTAGCTGTTCTACGTCTAAATTTGGTAAGCCAAAATGACTTGAATATAATTTTCGTGCAGAAAATTTTCTCTACTAGTTAAAGCTAGGACTTGGCTAGGGTCACGGCTTTTAACCAGAAGAGTCTTTTTAATATATTTTAGAAACCTCTTAGTAGTTAGAAAAATAATAGATGTCTTATAAATAGTTCTAGAACAATAAGTGAAGGTTTGAAAAGTAGCTGGTTTTCTCATTTATCGTTAGTTAAATAGTTAGTTAATGGTACCATAGACAAATAGCAAATGAAAAAAGGAATGTTGGTTATAAAAAGACAGCAAATTCACATCACAAAATCAACACCATAATCAGGGTTACCTAATATATCAGTAAAAATGGTCTTAAGAAATTGAGGTTCTATTTCCCTAGACATATATGACATTAAAGCAAAAAAGTAAAAGAAGGCAATAAATAACTCATAACTAATTACAGTCCTAATATGGAATTATTTCTCATTCTTCAGTATTACTTATAAAAAATAAAATAGCAAAAACTGTTCTTATTTCTAGAGCAAAATATCTTATCTTGTAATTTAAAGGAGTAAATTTTGACAAAAATTCATTCAGACTTTATGTCCTTCACTTGTTATAGCAAAGGAATTATGTCTTATAACTCAAACAGGTATACTTCAACAAAACTTAAAATCAACTTCACTAAAACTTAACCTTAATAAAGTATCTCTAAAAGAACTTAAAGTTAACATTGCTCAGACTAAACAAAACTCAATCTTAACAAGAATTAACTTATTTAAACTCTATTATTACAAAAATGTTACTGAAAATTTGTCATATCACGGTTAAACATCAAAGTAAACAACATGCAAGTAAACAACTGTACTGAAATCTTTACAATAAAATTACCTTGTTAGAACTATGGAGTAAAAAGCAAGCACCTAAAAAAGCCGACAGTGGAATTAAATCTCAAAAAATTACTACAGATAAAGTTCAAGATTGGTCTTGAATGTGAGCTAAAGAATCTTGAATTTATGACTTATCTAATTACTCTCAGTGAACCATGCAGTTTTGCTATGTTATTAATAGGTAAAAAGACACCACCTCTATACCAACACTAGAATTGTTCTAGTAACAACCCTGTTAAAAATCACAGATCACAAGTTAGAAGGTAAATCTCAACACTGGCTGGTGCCAGGCAGGTGGGGCTGCACCCCCTGCAGCAGCTTTTAAAGACTGCTTGTAGGATTGATGTAAGTTTGGCTTCGTAAGAGTAATGGCAGATAAACATTGAAGGCTAAACTAAAAGAGATTTAGTTCTATTGTTCTGAGCAGAAAAAGCTGCCCATTTTTTAAAAGGTTGCAGAGTTCTCAAGTTAAAGCAATTGCTGCCAAGTGTGAGTTGTAGCTATTTCTTGTTAATAATTGCATGTTGTAATCTCCTGTTAACAGTTTCCTTTTTAATAGTGCCTCGAGCCAGCCCGCCGCTGCCCCGGCGGGGGCCCCACCTTTCGGCGTGGGCCCGCCCGTGCCGGGGGTGACCCCGGGGAGCGGGGGGGCGCTCCCGCCTCGGCGCGGGTCGCGGTCGTGCCGGGGGTACCGGCCCGGGTCGCCGTGTCCCGCGGGAGCAGCTGCTGGACGGCTCCCTTAGCCGAGCGTCGCCCTGCTGCTCCCTGGAAGAGGGCACCCAGACGCTGGAGGGGAAGGGACATCGAGTCGGCATTCAAATGACCTCATTTCCTGCATGCAACGGGATGGACCCCTCACGAAACAAAGCCAAAAACCCCTAAAACAACGAGCCAACACAAAATTGACGAATCAAAGTGATGACTAGACGTGAGGACAGAATCCAGTATCCACCAAGGCCTTTTTACCCATCACCCTAATCTCAAAGATGTCAGCTACACACAAGACCTCAAATGTTGAAGTAAAAAGCAGCAGATTTCCTTATGTTGTCTTGAGGATGGAACTTCTAGCTCTAGTCTGCGGATCAGTGGACGAAGTTGCACTCTTCCTCCTTTTGTGAGTCGCTCCTGGGAACACTAGTGTTATGAGCATGGACCCACCCAGAGGTTCTCCTCACCAGAGCTGATCAGTTTTAATAAAGGCATCAAGGAGGAGGAAGGTCCCCTGCCTGTGTTTATTTCAATACAGTACTAAACAGCTGTACCAAAAAATGATTAACAAATACATTGTTAAAAAAAAGGCAAGTAACTGGAAAACTGACCAGGGCTAGGTGTCCTTCAGGGCTTTAGATCTGTACGAACTGTGGCTTTTGATAGCTGGGCTGCTCCTTCCAATACTTGAAAGTGCCTGGGGCACTTCAGCTGGGGACCATTGTGGGGGTGTCGAGTGTCCCAAATGACTCGTGTACAAAATTGAAATGCATCAAAATTCTCCACTCTGTTAAAAAATATTTCCCCCACAAAACCAGGGACACAGACATCACAAAAAGTTTACCTGTGGCAATCAGGCCCTGTTATTTGCACCAAGTGTTGGTTTTCCAGGCTTTCGCTCCTTCCATCCACGCCGGAGAGTCCCCGAGTCGTTAATCGCCGCTCATTGGGCTATTGGCTGCTTCAGATAACAGTCACACCGGCTCCTGTATCAATGAGTCCTGTTAGGAGTGTCTCTGCCTTTCAGAGTCCCATTGCATTGGCATGTTGGACGCTCAGAGGTAATATTTTGTGTCCATAAAATCTGTGGCACCCCTGTGGAACTGAACCCCTCCTCCCTTTATTCATCTATCAGGGGTGCAGGCAGGGGTGCTGCAGGAAAGGCTATAAGTTGAGCTATATTGCTCCCGGCCGGGACTACACAGGGCGGATGGGGGGTCCAAGCCATGATCTTTATTTCCCCAAGGGAATCAGAGTCTATAGCTCCAGGGAGAACAAACAACCCTGTTATCCAGGTGGAAGATCTGCCTATAATCAAAGCATGCATATTCTGTCCTGGCGGTCCGAAAACTCCTGTGGGAAGCAAATGGACAGATGAATCAAGCAATGTTATTGTGTCGGAGGTTGCCGGGTCCATTCCTGCGCTGCCTGGGGTGGCTGGTTGTAAGTCAGCGACAATTGCTCGGCGGGCGAGGGCAGGGCCGATTGGAAGTTCATGGTTGCTCCCAGCTGCTGCGTCGGCTGCGGAATTTGCATCCTCGCGCATCACCGTCCCGTGCTGCGAGAGAAGTTTCCCTGCAAAGGCTGGCTATTGTGGTGGAACTTGGAGCGACATATATTAGCAAAGCGAGGGCCTTTCCAGCAGCAAGGGCATACACCCGGAGCTTTAGGTTTTTGCGTTTTTGGCAGTTTCTCCAGATTTGCCCATATCTCTCGCAGCCAAAACAAGCCACCTGTTTCCCAGGGGTTAGTTTCACGGTGGCAAAAGCGTTCGCTATGCCTTGCCCCACGGCTTGATATGTGACTGCTGTGGTGTGTTTTAATGTCCCCAAGCGGTGGCACACTTGTATCATTTGGAGTAAAGTGGGTTCAGGTTCAGGGGGTAAAGATTTTAAAAGCTGCTTACAGTCCAGGTTGGTGTTCTCGACGGCCAGTTTGAGGAGTATAATCTCCCTGGCTTGCTCGCTATTGATTTGTCTCTCCAATGTTTGTGTCAATTTGTCCACAAACTGCAAGTAAGGCTCTTGCGGACCTTGTTTGATATTCATGAAGGACTGTTGCGTAGTTTTGGCATCAGGTGTCGGGTTCGGCTGTCTGTCTCTGCCCCGACACGGGTAGTGTGGTTCTTGGGTGGCACGCGTTTTAAAGGACGAGTCTGGACTCTTCAGCTTTTCGGTCTTCAGGTTGTTTATTATTTCTTATCTACAAAATTTTCTGTCTGCCCAACAGAGGTCTGATCTGCAAGCAGTCACAGGCACTCTCTGACCACCCACGGGGCGGTCATGTCTTTTTATACTAATATCTACGTACACAATATTTACCTTTATTTCCCAATGCTTTTCACCCATGTTGGCAAGTGCTCCTTCACCATAAACCAATCCCCAAATGCCAACATCACCACAGGAGATGGAGGACAAGAAGAAGGAAGAAGAAGGACAAGACACGCCCTGATCCCTCCATCTTGTCTCCATAACCCCCCTGTACCCAAAAACCTTAAAATCTATATTTCACTTTCTAAATGTGTCTATTTTACACCTTTTACTCTAGAGTGATTCTCTTGTCCTCAAACTCTTGTTATTTCTGTGGATGGATCAAAATCAAGCCACCAGAATCTTGGCAACATTCCAGGATTTTCGAGACCCCCAAGGGTTCTCCTGGCATCTCTGAACATCAGGAATGATGTGCTGAGATCCCACAATCAGGAACCTTTAGGAATGCCAGGTGAGCTGCCCTAATATCCTGTAGGGCTTCTCTCAGTAAGGTGCCTTGGCCATTAGGCTTGGTATGCGCCCCCTCCCCCACAAGGTGGTCAATAGTTAAGGCAGCCAGGGCTTGGTTTGCATGCCATGCATACATTGCAATTAAATTTTCCAGCCCTTTTTTCCATTGTGGCATAAATATAGCATATTGTGTTGGTGTGAGCAACAGATTTGCCAAAAACTTACCATCGTGAGGAGTCATGAGGTGAGTAGTAAAGCTTGCTCTTAATAAATTACTAAAGTAGGGGGACCCCAGTCCATATTCCTGCGCAGCGGTACGTATGGCGCAGTTCCTTAACTTCCGAGTGATCTAGGGGCTCCCATTGTGGATTTTCCCCCTTCAGGCCGAATTGCACAAGGGCCACAAAGATTTCTGCAGTAGTGTCAAGGTCTCTGTCCTTAAGGGCTTTCCTTTTTATCTGTAACCAATTGTTACACGTATCCAAAGGGAGTAAGCTCGCATCTTTTTCAGGGCCAGGGTTGAAAGAGTCCAGCTCCCCTTCACTGCTAGAGTCAGTGTCTGCTGCATAAGCCATAAGTGTGCGGCGGCTCTGGGATGGCTGGCAGTGTGGCGGTGGGACTGGGGGTGGCGACCGGGCTCTATCCCTGGCACTCGCTGGGGAGGGCGTGCGGACGGGGGATGGAGAGTGGGACCTGGGCAGGTTTCAATCCGGCTGGGGCCGTCTCAGGGTAGCCTCACAGGCTGTAGCCTCACAGTCTTCCCCGCACCCTCCCACTTTTTTAATTGCGCCCATGACTGCCTTCCAAGCAGGAAGCATTCGGAGCTCTGGCTCGTGGCCAGCCAGTGTAGCAAGGTCATAGAGCTTTACTCCGACCTTGTCCCGGAAGCGGAGACTAAATACAGAAGAAGGAGTAGCGTCGGGGACCATGTGTGACACCCATCATAAAATGACTTAAGGTCGTGCTTTGGGATGGGGGAGCCACGCCTGTCCAGAAGGGCAAGCACGGTTTCATAGACGTCTCTCTCTTTGAACATTTCCTTTCCCATTCCTTTAGTTCCCCTGGCTCACCTGTCAAAGCGCAGCAGACAGGGATTGCAGGCCCAAACGCGGTTCTCTAACCGTCACCATCAGTTCCAGGGGCTCGCCGACTCCCCGCCTGTCAGGCAGATTCATTTCCTCACACAGGGCACCAATTGTTGGCGATGGAGATAGACAGGGAGACTGACTCGGTGATCAGAATCCAATTTTCTTGTGGGATATGAGCACTTATATACTATTTTAGGGAGACTAGTAATGTATACTACAATGATTAGGTTGAAATCACATACACAAACTTATTCATGTAACACCACCTCGTGCTTACGTTGTTTAATAGGATTTTCTTTTTCTGGTAAGGCTGTCTAATTAAATCTTCTTGCTATCTAGATCTAATTTTCAAAGTTCCGTTTGCTTTTGCCAAGGCATTTTATCTATCAATTCTCCTATGCTAATAAGGTCCAAAATACTCTCTGTCTCATGCACCCCAATATTCCACTGCAGCTTTGGACTGTTCCAAAGGGGTCTACTTGGCGTTTGTCATCTGCAGGCCATTGCAGAGCAGTGGGCCACAGGCTGCTGCCAGAGCTCCAACACAACACAAGTGTGGCAGCCCAAGAATCAGTGCACGGATCTTCCGGATGTTCGGAGACATTCAGTTGCCAGAGAAACAGCAAGCAGGACCAGAGGAGCTTTGCATCTCCCTGCCACAAAACGAGGTCAGCCTGCAAATGGAGTCAGAGCAAAGGTAAGCATGTACCCGCATTCTAAAGAAGGAACTGCAGCCTACAAGAGTCCTGGAAATTTATTCTCTTTGCTTCTTTTGCCCCCCAAATCTCATTGAAGAAGTTAGGCTTTTCAGAACCAGCTAGGATGCCACCTAGAAGAAGCAGACTTGCTTTCAGTCAAAGCTTTTGAGACCAAAAGTCTGGTTTGCTTGGGTTTTCCTTGGATGCCACTTGGGTTGGCGCATTTTCTGAGTTCCCCTGGGATGCCTTGAGCACTGCCTTATGGGCTGGGAGGACATTTTCTGCTGCTTTATGAATGAGGAGAACTTCCCAGGCTTTTCTTTCGCATTAGCTGTACAGAAGGTTGCCTTGCTGGGCACAAGAAAGCCACAGAGCAGCTGCTATTGTGAGGTCAAGGGAGCGGTGCAACAGTGCTGTCAGCCCAGCATTGTCCCAGTGCGCGCAAGGCCTGGTCATCCAGAGCAGCTCTTCCGCTCGCTCCCTGCAGGAGGATCCTCGTGCACAAGGAGTTCTCAGCGGATGGCCTGCACCCCGAGAGGAGTCTTGGCTTTCCCTTGGGTGGCATTCAGCGTGCAAACCCACGCAGCACTGCCAAAATGATCAGGCAAGTCTGTGCCATGGTTTGCACTGTCTTTTCTGTTGTCTATTCCGGCTACTACCTGACCCAGCTGACTCGTAAGTAAAGGTTTCTCCTGGGGCTGGCATCGCCCAGCTTTTGCTTCACTCTGCTCTTGATGCCGCACTAGTGACCCAGTTTATTTGGGAACAAAATGGCCATGAAGATGCCACCGCTTTGGTCAATGTCCTGCCAGCAGCATCAGCTAAAAAGGGGGCATCTGTACTGGGTGGCAGGTGCAGAGTATTTGCAGTGCAACCTGCAGCGGTTGCCTTCCCTCCCCGGGAGAGTGCGTGGCAGCGGAGTCCGTCATTTCCTCAGCTTGCTGCTTCAAGCAAGACGAACTGCAAATTGCAGACTCTGAGGAGAGATTTGTAGAAGTACTTCTACCAACTCAGTGGTTCTCTCCAGGAGTGAAGGAAAGCGCCTTTTGCTCCAACATTGCCCCTTAGAGGCCTTGGCTGCGTGACTTGACCCTTTGATGCTGTGCCAAGACTGCGATTCCCTTGGCGATGCAGCACAAACTCCAATGCATGGAGGGTTTGCTGCTGAGCCCAGCAGCTGTTCCTGGGCTGCTTCAGCAGGGAGCTGCCGCAGCCCAGGGGCCCTTTATGGAAGCTTTGCTGGGCTATCATCTTCAGCCAACGAATGGGAATTAGGGCATGCCATTTAAAAGAATAGAGATCTAAAATGCAGGAAAGAGAAGAGGAAAATGCTGCTTGAGCTGTTGGGCACAACAGGAGCTCCAACTTTTGAAGAGCAACGGGCATTTCCACCACCGTGTTTCTATTTCTCTCTTGGCAAAAGAGGCCCAAATGTAGACAGAGCCTACTATAGCGCCCTTGTGGTTCTCTTGCTTGCTGTGGGAAAGAGCTGTTGCTCCTGGAGGCACGTTGGCAAAGTGGCTCTGTGTTGGGACTGCCTCGTGCTGTGAAAGTCGCCAGCACGGGCACTTTTCTAAGGGCCTCTGGTAACTTTTGCCTTGCTCGCTGCAGGTCACCTGACACGTGGGTGGAGACAAGCCAGTCCTTTGGTGAGTGGCAAAGGAAGCTGAGAGGTTGCTGGCGTGTGAGAATTGTGCAGCAATTCTGCCAGCTTGGCCTGTTGCAGTTGAGTGTGGAGTGCCAGCGTGGGAGGCTGAAAGAAAGGCCAACTGCCCGGTGGCATCAGCAGTAGCAAAGGGAGCCCTGGCTGTTTGCTGATTTTCCGGTGAAGAGCCTTTCAAGAGACAAAAGGCAAACGGGACGGCTCCAAGGCGTCTTTCTGCTTGTAGCCAGCAGGGAAGCTCAAATGCACAGCAAGATGGAGTAGCACCTCATGCAGCCATCTTCCTCGAGTTTTCGCGACTCAGAGTCCCACGTGTATCAAAGTCTATGATTTCCCCTACTTCTGGGTCCTTTCCCAGCTCAATAGAAAGCAGCTCCTAAGGGATTGGCTTTTGTCCATCTCTCACTTCTGTCTGTCTGCAGGGCTCAACAGCTGGCTCAGCCGCTCCTCCAGCTGCCTCTGTCATTGAGGAAGAGGCTGAAGAGGAGCAAAGGAACATCAAGCCTCCAGCTGCTGTCCCTCCACAGCCTGAACATGCAGAGCCGGTAAGTGGCAGCTGAGCTTGGCACTGCCTTTGGTGCAGGGCCAGGCTTCCCGTTTTGGAGCAGCCCTTGTTGCTCGTGGCTGAAGATGCTGGGGGCGGTGTGCCTGCCATGACGTAGTGCTGCTTGAGGAGGGCCTAAGAAGTGCTGGCCAGTGGGTTCTGAAGTTTGACATTTAAGCTGGGATGCTGAGAGGGCCCGAGAATGTCTCTTGGGATCAGACAAGAGGCAGCATTCCATGATTCCCAGCGTAGGAGTCAGCCCCTTGTGCCCACTGTCAGTGCAGGCTGCCCGTGGTCGGTAAGCAGACGGAGCGGCCCAGAGACACAACTGACAGCCTTGCAGGGGATCACACTGGGCCCTGGAAGGGACCTGCCCTCTCCTAATGGACTAATTAGCTTCAGGCTGTGCTTCACTTCCAGCCGGTCAAAGCAGAGTTTGGAGAGGAGAATCCTCGTCAGCCCTGCGTTGTGAAAGGCGGGTGGGTCTGGGCGGGGCTGGAAGGTGGCTCCAAAGGGCCGCTCCCTAAAGGCTGTCATAGAGAGGGGAAATCCGTGAAACAGATCAGAGAAGGGACACACTGCGGGCTTCTGAGTGGACCGTTGCATGCAAGCTGCAGGGTGATTTCATTGCCCAGGAAAAGACAGGAGGAGGAAAGCAACAAGGCTCTGGGGCCATGCTCTGATCTCTTGCTGGATCTTGGCAGCCTCAGTGATACCTTGTTGCCAGTGTCTAGCAGAAAAGCTGCAATCGTGGAGCATGGAAGTGTCCCTGAGGGGCTGGATCCAAGTAGCCTTTGGGCTTTTCCCAAAGTTGCCTTTGAGAAGGGGACATGGGAAACGCCCTAGCTGGAGAGGCCCGGCGGTGGCTGACAGCACCTTCCCAAGGCCTTGCTTTTGTCGTGCGTTCCACAGGGCATCTGTGCCAGCCACCCTTCTGACGGGCAATCCTTTCTTGTCCCAGCTCAAGACGGGCTCTGCAATTCAACCTGGTGCCGCTGGACCAGCATGGCCTGCAGCAGCCAGCTCGCCCCCCGCTGCTGGCACTTCCTGCAGCAGCGCAGCCCAGCAGCTCGAGATGAGGGAGGAGCAGGGCCTGAAGACACTGAGTACGTCCCGTGCATTTCTTGTCTGCCAGAGCAGTGTGTTGTGTGCGTGTCTGAGTGTAGGCTGCGCCAGAAGTTGCCCCTCGGACTCAAAGGCACTTAGGCCCCTCTGCAGAAGCTGTTGTTGTGCTTTGAGGCAGTGCGGCAGCGCTCAGGGAGTTCCTGCTGCCTATGAGAGCGGCTGGGCCTGGCTTGGCTCTGCCTAGGCTGCCTACTGTGCCAAAGACAAAAGCTGAGCATTTTCTGCTTCAGCAGAAGGCTGGCACCAAGCAAGTGACTAGGCCCCAGGGAGCTCTTCTGACCCCAGCCGTTTTCTGGCTATCCTTCTTACTCCTACTCTGGATCAGACACTTTGTGGCCCTGGCAGTGGACCTGCCAGTGATTCTGGACACTTGGATCCCAAGTGCTGTGGGGATGCCCGGAGGCAGACGAGGAGACCAGGATGTCGGTGCAGAGGCCGGGTCTGGCGCTGAGTGCAGAAGGCGGCTGGTCAGGGACAGCCCAGGAGCTGATCCTGCAGCTGCTGCTCCAGCGCTGCTCCACCAGCGTTCCAGCAAGGGCCGCAGGAGCAGGAGACAACGACAGTTGCTATGGGCACAGCCCAACATTCCATCTAGAACCCCAGGGGAGCCATGGGACAGAAAGAGGCATGGGCCGCCTCTGGCCCTTGTACTTCTTCTGCTGCAAGTTTGCTCTGAGAAGCTTCCCATGGGGCCTTTTCTCCTCAGTCGTCTGATGAGACGGGCAAAAGCAGTGCAGGGACAGCCCTGGGTCTTCCCGGTGCTTCTCTGCACGATGTCTCCAGCTGAACGTGCACAGGAGCCTGCCTCTGTGCAAGGGCCCAGACCTCATCTCCTGCCCTGGAGAACCAGAAGGGCTCCTCCCACTGGCTCTCCTCCAGCTCTGAGAGGAGCTGGAATTTGCAAGTTGTCCAGCGCAGAGCCAACTCCAGAGCTTCCTCTCAAAGTGGAGCCATTCATCCTGCCCCCTTTCTCAAGTCTCCTTTTGCTGCCCAATAATGTCACTGCATGTTTTCCCTCCTTTGGGCCTCTGAGCTGGTCTCTCACCTCATCACTCCTCCCTTGAAACTTGGAGAAACAGGATGTTTTTCAGGGCAACTGATGGGGACACACACACACACACACAGGGACAGCACACGGGCATTTCTCTAGCAAACATTCATGCAGAATTTCTATAGCCCTCTTCCAGCTCCCTTGGAGAAGCTCGGTGTTTGTCCCCAAAAGACTCTGCCATTCCTCTAAGAAAGCAACACTAACAGAATTCCCTTTCCACACTGCTGGCCTTCACATTGGTTTTAACGCCTAGATCCCAGATATGACAAAACCCAGGCAGCTTTGCTGCTTTCCTGCCTGTCGTTAAGGAAAAGCAAATCTTGCTTCAGTCCCAATCTTGCTTCCTTCCCAGCCTGCACGTTAGCCACTGGCCAGCAAACTGAGGGGGCAGCTGGAACAAGTCCCACTGCAAGGCAGATACTTTGTAGGCTCCAAAGCCCACCTGCACCGCCTCCATCAGACAAGGGCAAGCTTCCCTCGGCTTCCCAGAAGCAGCCTGGCAATTGCCCCCTCCCTCGCCCCCTCTCCACCCTCCACAGCCCCTGCCACCAAAGCCTTGCTAGGCAGGGCCATTTGCTGGCCTCGAAGAAAGAGTGCCTTTGATTCTTCTTTGGCGCAAGTGCCCGAGCTGTGAGAAGTCAGAGGATAATGATCACACCCGCTCTGCTTTAGCTAAGGAGATTGCTGGAGGCCCAGAGCGGGACACTGGTCCTTTCGAGAGAAACTGAAACTGAACTAGCCATGCCTTTGTGGCGCATGCCGATAGGAATTGGATAGAATCGGAGGGCTTAGAAACGTCCTCCAAGGTGGTCAGCTCCATCAGTCCCCCAAAATGAAACAAAGTTATGTTGCTGGGCTCCAAAAAGGACTAAAGCTGCTGCTTTTATGCCAGAAAATATGGTGAGACCAGACCACTCATCTAGATCCAATTCCGTGAATTAAACAAAGCCTCCCTTTCCACTCCCAGCTGAGATGTTGAGGAATCAAAGGCTGAAGCCCCAGCCTTATTTCACTGGCAGTAAAGGAGACACACCTCAGTAAGTCCTGCCAGCTGAGCAAGGGGCTGGGCCTGGGGGAGGTGGCGCCTGCCCAGATTCTTCTCTCAGGGCAAGTGCCGTCTTTGCAACACCAGGCAAATGGAACAAACATTGCCAGAGTGTTTTCATACAGACAAAAAGACAAAATGGAACAAACTTTGGTTTAATGATAAAGACCCATTGGCTCTCAACAAAGGCAAAATGACAAAAGGCAGAGCATAGACAACACCCAACCTTTGAAATTTATTGATAAATCTAATAAAACTAATGAATCTTGAATAATACTAATGGATCTTAACGACTAAATTGAGGAGATTCCTATCATGTCAACTAACTAAGTAGAAGATTAAACTACCCTAAAAGCTTAAAAAACAGTCCTCTTCCTATCTAGTCCTATTGATACCTAACTCTTGCTAGCCCTGGACAACCTGCAGGGTTGTCTAATTTCAAAGTCTTTTCTTCTTGGGGAGAGGCTCTGCTGCCTTCCGAGGCCGATGTCTTCTCCTGTGGTTGTTCCTTTCCTTCACGGTTTCAAACACCCTGCAAGATAGGAAACAAACCATCCATTGCTCACTTTAGTACACACCATGAAACCAAGTGCCGAGATCTCCGTTTGAGTAGGAATTTCTGTCTTTTCGGGCAGTGGCACATTTGTGAATTGATCAGCACCATGAGTCTGATCGTTCTACTTTCAATGCCTTGAAATGTCTTCCTCCTTTTGCTGCATCCTCTTTTGAATTTGATCAGCAGCATCAAACCAAGCTTTGATGGATCTATTCCTACTTGTATGAACTGTGTCTTGTTGGGGCACGGCAAGGTTTCATTGTGAAGGCTGGGTTTTACCTAAGCTCTTTGGGTTTGAGGTGGGTGTTAAGCTTGACCACGGCTGCCGGGGGCGATGCTGCAAGTGCCCCCAGCTTCCCCTGCGGTGCCTTTGAAAAGGGTCAGCCTGTTTTAGTCCAAAGGCGCAGCTTTGAGCAGAAAGAGAAGGAACTTCCGCACCGTTTGCACTGCCCGCAGGGAAAGGGGCCTCCCGCCGAGCGGGGCGGCTGGCGCGCTTGGCAGCAGGGACACTCGGCGCTGCGAGCCCTCTTGCGGCTTCTCTTCCCTGTCTCCCCGTTCTCCTTTCTGGGAGGGCTTTTCCTCCTCTTTGCTTTGCCCACACTCTGGAAATCAAAGAGTCCTTATCAATGCTTCCTTCCTCTCACAAAGCTGGAAACCAGAGCATCCAGCACAAAAATCTATCGGCTTAAGCAAATCCTTCCAGACCCTCAAGAGCTGAGAAAACGGCTGCCTTTGCCAATGGGCTGCGGCGGGCTGCCAACCCAGAGCTTGGAGGAAAATACTCCTCTTTTCTACAGGCCAAAGGGGTGGGATAAATACCTGCCTATTTAGAGCTCTACATTTCTTATTTCTACCTTTCTGCCTAACATCTATTTCTCTCTGCTTTTCCTCCACAAATGTCTAGGCAATGGCATTTAAATTCAGTCCAATTAGGGTAGACACATGGTTAGCCATTTTCGAGTACCCAAAATAATCTCCCTCCCTGTCTCTCTCTCTCTCTCTCTCTCACATGATGTGAAGCAAATTGCTCTTTGCCGGTAAGGAAAGTTTTAGGGGAGCCACGGCACCGGCAGCTCCTTCTTGGGGAGTATGCTGCGATGCTAGAAAAACTCCCTGAAAATCTGCAGCATATCCACAAAGGCAGCCTGGATTGCTGATGTCAGCAAGCAGTGGGGAATTAAGGGTCTGATTGGAGTCAGCGAGGATGCCAGCCCTTGAGAAGCCCATCTGTAGAGAGTCAAAGCCCATTTTGGTGGCGCTGCTGCTTCCTTGGGTCAAAGTTAGGCTCCAGAATTGCATACTTCAGGGCAGCAGCACAAGGAAGCCCCGGGCAGCATCTGCTGTGCCTTTCCCAGCGCATGGGACGATGTGATCCTGGCAAAGGGGCGTCTGGCATGGCTCGCCAGCAGCTTTCTCCCCTTCTGCCAGTTTCTCGACCTTCCTGGCACGTCTCGATTTTCTTGCCCCTCACCTGAGCCAGAGTGCTGGCAAGTTTATGCTCCTTTTTCCAGGAGTAGTAGTACTCCACACACTGTGCCACGGTCTTAGTCTGGAACTGTTGTGAAGAGAAAAAGAAGGAGTCGAAAATGGTGTCGGGTGCACTGGGGAAAAAGTAGAATATGGAGTGAACTAGGAAGGAAAAGCATGAAGTAAATGGAGTAGGGTGTAAAATGAAATCAGCATGGGGAAAGAGAGGCATCATGCAATGTCTTAAACCGTGTATTCTTCTAGGTGGTAATACACGCAATGCACAGATCAACAACAAATCCATCTAGCACAGTTCTTCTTTCCCCGCTGCACTCCAGTTATGCCAGCACATAGCTTTATCTTTGTGAAGGCATGCCAGGCAGAGAATACTAGAAGCTGTCATCAACATCCTGCTAGAGCAGAGTCCTAAAGGAAATGTCACAAAAAGTAGCAGAATAGGAGAAAAAGAAAATCCTGCTAGAATTGTGTGGGAACACAGGACATCTCTCTAGCTGTCCAGAATGGCCAAGACCCTTGCCAGGAGGCTCAGAAGCCCTGGCACGGAGCCCAAAACACCTGTAGTTTTGATTATGACCCATGGAGCAAATTTAGAACCCTATATGAAGATCAGCAAGCCACAACACTTTAGGTAAAGTAATAGTGAAGTTATCACAGAGTGGAAAAGTAGATTTTGGGGTTTCTAGAATGGGAGTTCAGGAGGCAAGATGGAGGGATCTGGGTGAGTCCAGCCTTTCTCCTTCTTCTTCTTGGCCTCCATCTTCTGCTGTGATGTTGGCACTTTTAGATTGGTTTAGAGTAGAAGCTCACTGTCAACATAGGTGATAAGTATTAGAAAGTGATTGTAAACATTATATATGTAGTTTTTAGTATAAAAACATAACACCACCCTGGGGGCAGGCAGTGTGCCTAGAACTGTCCTGCTGGACAGAGCTCAGCAGAGTAAGAGAAAATTTTTTATAGATAAGACGCAATAAACAACCTTGAGACCAAGAACTGAAAAGCTCCGACTCATTCTTCAAGCACTCAAGCTGAGGAAAGAGACTTTTAACATTTCTCAAAGTCACGGTGACCAGCAAAAGATCCTGAAAGAATTGTACAACAGCAGTTGTATGATAACTTAAAGCTGAATTTGTTGATTGGTTGACTTTTAACTAATGTGGTCATTTATGCTGCACTAAGGCAGCAACATTCCCTAAACCAGTATTTGAATGAATATGTTGTTGCAATGGAGCTGACTTTTAAATTTTTATGTATCCAAATGGACACCATTACATTGCCTAATAAACAGAATTTTGAGCAAGAACAATTTTGTTCTAAAATGACAAGGACAAAACATCTTTGTGTTTCAAAGTCGTATGTAATTTACATCACATTTTAAACAAAATTGTTCTTCCACTGGTGCAACCTAAGTAAGCTCACAGAGTTCATCAGTACAATACTCAATCTTCATTCCACGTCAGTTAAAAGTTATTACAACAGAATTAAGATCGTTTCTTCAAACATGCTATGGAATCAATAGTCTACGAATTGCAAATACTGCCTGATTATCTAAGTACTTCCATTTTTAATGCATAATTTAATGTGCATACTATATATATATATAATAGTATTAATAATGATGATTTTATATATATAAATATATATATATTTATATATATATATATATATATATATAAAATCATCATTACTATTACTATTACTATTATTCTCCTCCACTTGTAAGGCCACAGGAAAGGAACAGTAATTTATCCCAACACATATAAGAAATTTGCAGAGAACTAGATTGAAGTCATACCTCTTGGAGTAACCCTCTTTTTACCCTTTGATTTTGATAAAGGCTGGCTGTGCACATGATACAATGAGGAGCTTGCCTCTTCAGAAAGGTGAATTTTCTTCCCTTTTTTACAGTATCATGGTTGCACCTTAAATCTGTGTGGAAGCCTAGGGGCCTACCATTGGAACTTTAACCTCAGGGCAAAGATGACCAAGGTCAAAGAGAGATACTTCTCAGAATGCAATAGTCTCGTCCATGGGCATTTGCAGGCTCATGCTGATGCAGCAGGTTTTGTTGGTATCACCCAGTTCAACTGCCATTTTTTCCTTCTATGTACACACCCTAGAATGTTCTCCCCTCACTTGTCACCTATTGGTCCTGGCTTACTGTGTTGCTCCACGCCTTATTCCTCCCATCTAAAACCCTGTGTCCTCGGCCCCATTTTGTCTCTGTCCCTAGACCCTCTTCAGTGCAATAAACAATGTCTGGAGTTCAACACAAAGACCCGTCTCTTGCCTCATTCGTCAGCAGTTTAAGCAAGCGTGCTCTGGGCTCTGGGAGTGCAGCTCACTCACAGAGGCTAGTTGCAGACATGCCACAACAAATCTGTGTATAACTGCAAATCTCAATCATTTCTTCTTGAGATCTTGCTCCCAGGACACATTTTTCTTTTCCTTTCTGTGGGGAAACTTCTCACACATTTCTTGGATGCTGGTTGCTCTGCATGTATGTCTACACTGCTGCCTTTATAACCTTTTGGAAATTATCAGAGCTAGTAGGATTCACCCAGCAGCAGGAGCTGATGCAGCCTGGGAACGTGCTGATTTACAGAGGCTTCTGGCTTCCCAGGTGAAGCCAAGGCAAGCCCTGCTGCTGCTGCTGCTGCTGCTGCTGCTGCTGCTGCTGCTGCTGCTGCTGCTGCTGCTGCTGCTGTGCCAGAAAGCCCCGGCTGAGCAGGGATGGCACCACTGTGCCTTGGGCTGTTTCTCCTTCCAGAGCTGGGCGGTGCTTTTGAGGCAGTAATGACAGCTGGTGGGAGAAGGAAGGGGCCTTTTCCTGCACCAGAACTTATGGATGCACTAGGGCCACCTTCAGGGAGACTGTCGGCCCCCAGCAAGTAAAGCAGAGGGACACAGCTGGAAAACGCTTCCTTTGGAGCCTTCCTGTCTCTTGGAAAAGAAAGGAGACACGTGACAGGAGGAGCAGCAGGGGCCGGTCCCTCCTCCTTGCCTGCAGTGAGGGGCGGCTGCCGCTGGGCGGCGCCATGAAAAGGGAGCGCCCCTGCGCGGGGCGGGCGGGGCGGGGCAGCCGCCAGGGGGCGCCCGGGGCGGGCCGGGGCCCCTCTGTGAGGGAGGAGAGCCTCGGGCAGCTGCGCAGCCACCGACGGGACTGTCCGTCCGCAAGGCACAGCGCCAGGGCAAAGCTTCGCTTCAGCGCACGCTGACTGGCAAGGGAACCTTCCCATGGAGTGCAGGATTTAGCTGTTTTCATTCCCAGTCCTGTGCTGAGCTAGCAGGCCACAAAGCCTCCTCAAGCACAGGTGCCTCCTCTCCAGGCTTCCTGCACTTCCTTTCCTGACAGGGTCCACTCAGGCACCCTGGGAGCAGGCTCAGCTGATGTTACAAAGCAATGCTGTCCAAAAAGAAAAAAAGGCAAAAGCCAAACCAGAAGGGAACTATTAGTTCCCAGGCTGAATTCCTCACAGGCGGAGGCAGGATTCCTCTGCTTCCTCAGAAAGATGCAGAAACAGGACACGAGGACACTGTGCCCCTTACCTTCATGTCCAGGACCTTGCTATTGCAGGCCAGCATAGCTCACAATGCTATTCACCCCTTTAGCCAGGTGTCTTCAGCTTGTTGGGGTTTTCCCCTGAGAGCAGCCTGAGAATGCTGCTTGCTCTCCCAAGGCTTTGTTCCTGCCAGGAACCCCCACAGACTCACTTAGCTTCCTTCTTTCTATCACAAGGCCCAGGTGAGCTGCCAAGAGGATGAGCAGTGTAAGCCATTCCTCAGCAAATGCCAATCCCTGTAAGAAATGCTGATTCCAGTGGGATTTCCAAGTGTTGTTCTCAAGAGCACTGAAGTTCAGGGTTTCAGCAAGCAGCTTGGCTCTTGCGGTTTGTTTTGAGGATCCCTGCGGAGTCCTTGGGGGCCCCCTTAGCTTTATGTTGGCTGGTAGCAGGCAGGCAGGCAAGGAGACTCCACAAGGCTTCTGAGTATGATAATTATAGGAGGGTTTATTGGGGGTGCCACCCCAGGAGCAGCATGGTTTCTGAGGGAGAAGAGAGGGAGGGTGAGAAAGGGAGAAATGGGCCAAGAGACAGTCTGGTCTCCCTTGCACATCTTAACAGCGAGATTCAAAGTAGGTGAGGAATAAAACTCGGGTCAGTGGGATTACAGATACATGATACTTCAGGGGAGGGTCACAGGCTTGGAATAAACGGAACATTTTCAAGGGGTGAAACAGCATACCATTTAACTAAAATGAAACAGCACAGTCTGTCTCCACTGTGCTGGCAGAAAGCACTTTTGCTAAGACATAGGATGTAGAAAGTAGAGGAAAAAATTGGTTGGAAACTCTTGGGGTGGGGGGCAGGCTGCTAGAGCTTTCTGTTGCTTTCCTTAGAGGAAATAGGGGCGTTTTGTGAATGGTGGGCAGAAAACGGTATGCAGGCACTGGGGACTGATTTGTAAGCAGTGCATGTTTGAAACTATTCCCTGATGTCTAGCCTGGAGGAAATGGAGGTGACCCAGCAACATTTTAAAGATTGGGGATTATGACACCAGTGAGGCGCAAATGTGGTGTCTGTGGATCCAAAGGGGTTCCTCATCTAATCAGACATTTCTTGAGAATTGTCCTGACTTTCAGTCTGACACACAGAGGGAATCTGCATCAGGACAATATGCAGCCTCCCACACGTCACATGTGGTGCCTGACCAGCTGCTCTCTCCGCTACACTTGCTGGGCTCATGCCAGTGGTGGTCCTGGGGCTGGGAAACACCTGGACTTGTGTAGAGCCCATCCAAAATGCTACCATGGCTGCAAAAGCAGGCAAAGAGCAAAAGCCCAGATCTTTCTCCATTCTTTTTAGTTTTTAACTAAGAAAGAAAATCACAAGTGGTTTTCCAGGCACTTGCTGCTAATGATGAAGCAATTATTTTTAGGAGGGAGACAAAAACTGGTTTCAAAGGCAGAGGAGAGGAGGGGGAAGGAAGCTTCCGAACTTTGGAAAGCTTGTGGTGGCTCTGTTTTCCTCAGGTGTGCCCACCAGCTGGACCACCCATTTGGTCTCTGCCTCATAACTCCCTTTTAAGTGGGACTTGCCCATTTTGTCACACTGGTTTCCTCCTCCCATCAGCTTCTACATTGTCCTACATTGGGATTTTACGTTCTTTTCCTTCTTCCTGTGTGTCCATTAGAGTCATATCCCTGTGACTGCCAGATGCCTACTGCAGGGAAGCTGCCAGAAGTGAAGCACAGGCCCCAAAGGCTTCTTTGAGGTGCCGTCATAGTGCAGCAGCAGTGTGCTGCGTCTGCAGCAGGTTGGTTACTTGGCTTTTTCTCCCCACTCAGGTGTCATTCTTCCTTCAGCAAGGCCTACAATTTGCTGGTTGATGTTAGCCATGCAGCAAACGGGCAGGAATGACAGGCATTCCAATGGAGGGAACTTTCCGGGATACGAGCAAAGCACAATTTCATCCACAGAATTTAAGCAATTCTTCTTGGTTTTAGTCAGAAGTGCTGCTGGGCAGAAGGGCACGTGGCCTTTGGTTTCCTCACATCCTGGCTCTTTCTCTGAGTCCAGCTTGGTACACAAGGTGTATGGGCTTGGTGCCTGTTTTGTGTTACTCTTGGATCCTTTCAGCTGTGGGTTACGGACTGCAAGGGGGTTTTGTGCTGCTTTGGGGCAGAGGAGAACTTTCTGGGCTATTCTTTTGCGTTAGCTGTAGAGAAGGTTTGGTTGCTATGCATGGATTCACCGACCAACCCACAGCAGCTGCTATTGTGATGTCAGCAGAGGGCTGCCACGTCACAGCCTTGTCAGCAGGAGGTTGTTCTGCTGCCTGCAAGGCCTCAGCGTCCAGAGCAGCTCTTGGCACGCTCGGTGCAGGAGGATCACCTCGACTGAGCTGTTCTCAGCTTACAGCGGGTGTTCTTCTGCTTCTGTATTTTCTTGCACAGTCCGTGGACTCGTGCAAGTGTCCTGTTTTTCCCTTTTTCCCTTGCACGGTCTCAAAACCTGTGCAAGTAGGGTTTTGTTTCCATTTTTGTTTCCCGGCCTACGGACTCGAGCAGCACTGCTCAAGCGATGGAGCGAGTCCGTAGAGCATTCAGCAGTGCCTTTTCATTGGCGGCTTCTCGGAAAGCTTTTCGTCGTTTGACTGGTAAATAGAAGATTTTTTCCTTGGGGCAGCGTGTTGGAAAAACAAGGGCATCAAGATGCCATAGGCTTGGTAAAGTTCCTGTCAACAGCTTCAGCTGAAAAGGGGTGTCTCTGGCCCAGCAGGGTGTAGGAACTTCCAAAATGCAGACTGGGAGAGCTTTGCAGGCATCCTTCTAAAAACTGTGCACTTCTCTGCAGAACTGAGGAAGAGCATCTTTTTTCTGCATTCCCTCCTTAAAGGATGTGCCTGTCTAACTGGGCCCCTCTGTGTGCTACAAGAGCCACTGGCTTTGCGCTGAAGGGCAAAGTGCCGAGCAGTTTGTGTGTGCTCCTGAAGCCCGGAGCTGGGCCTGTGCTGTGTCCCAACAGCGCTGCAAGTGCTAAGAGGGGTTTGCTGGAAGCTTTTGTGGGCAATTGTTTACAGCAACCACGTGGGACATCCTGCATGCAATGTACAAAAAGAAAAAGCAAGTCCAGGAAAGAGAGGAGAAAAAAGCTGCTTTAGCTGTAGGCTGGACAATGAGCTCCCATGCAGGCACTGACTGCTAAGGAACAATTTGCATCTTCACGACCAAGTTCCTAGTTCCTTAGTGGCAAAGCCGAGCCAAAGGTAGACACAGCCTAGGGTACTGGTTTGCAGTCCTGCTTGCTGCGCTAAAGAAGTGTTGCTCCGGGAGGGATGTTGTGAAAGGAAAATGCTCTCTGCTTGGGTGGACTTGTTCTGTGGGATTCCTCAGCACAAACAGTTTTCTAAGAGTGCCTGGTTCATTTTCCCTTGCCCCCGGCAGGTTGCATCAGGCGTGGAAGGAGTGAACGGCAGGGTTCGGTGAGTGGGAAGGGCACCCTTGAAATTCCTGCTGTCTGAGGATTGTGGAGAAAGCTGTGGGCTTGGCCTGGCAGGCCGAAGGAAAGTCCACATCAAAGTCTGCATGAACATGACCAGAAGGATTCCATCAGTTTCCTCCTTTTCCACTGAAGAGCTTTGAACTAATGAAAGTCAAGCTTTGCAGACAGGAGGCTGCATGCTAATTATAGCCTAGCTAAAGTAGCTCCTTCAGAAGCATGTGCAATCCTGTCTAAACATTCGTCTCATTAGCCCACTTGAATTGAGTTTTAATGAGTGAGCATCCCACTTTTATCCAAATTCATGACTTCTCTTCAGGACATCTGGGGATAGAGCTCAGGAGAAGTCAGGTTCCAAATGACAGGCTCCTCCCTGTCCCTCATGCTGCTGCCTGTCTGCAGAGCAGCACCGCAGCAGCAGAACCTGCTCTGGCTCGCTCTCTTCCTCCAGAGGCTAAAGGGGAGGCAAAGGACAACAAAGGTGTTGTCAGTCCAGGGCCTGAGCATACTGCAGCAATCAGTGGCAGCTTTGGTTGGTTCAGTGCAAAGCTTTGGTGCAGTGCAGGGCTGCAAGTTTCTGAGCAGGCAGCACTTGCCTGAGGATGCTGTGGGCTGGAGTCCTGCCATGACCTAGCTCTTCAGCCCAGCCACGGACCACCCACGCGAAATGGCATCTGAACTTTCACATGCAGGCATCATTGTCCTGGCATTCTCACAGGGACTGTGAACTTCCCTTGGTGTCAGATATGCGGTAGCATGATGTCCTTTAGGGCCACTGCTGTGAAAGGCAGCCCCTTTGTGCCCAGAGTCTGTGCAGGCTCCCTGCTGTCAGCAGAGAGAGAGGTCCCAAGGCACAGTTCACAGCCTTGTGGGGTGTGGAGGAGCCACTGTTGCCTGCAGGGACCTACCCCTCTCCACGCCCTAGCTAGGTAGCTACAGGCACTGCTTCGACTGCACCCTTAACTTGGACGTGACCCACGTTTGTTGAGAAGACTCCTGAGCAGCTCTGCGTGGCAGAGACAAGGTCTGTCTGTGAAGGGCTGGAATGCAGTTCCTATTGGCTGCTCTCTAAGGCCTGAAATCCTGAGGGGAAGCCACTTGAGCAGAGCAGAGCAGGGGAATGTTCCCTGCTTCTACTCAGACACTTCCAGAGCAACTCAAGGGTTACTTGGGACATAAACACCCCAGAAATACCACATGAGCAGCCCCACACATGAGCTTTTGCCTTCAGGTGAGCTGTGTCACTGCTTGCTGCTTCTGCCAGCTCTCAGGAGCCAACTTGCCTGCTCCTTATTGCTTATTTGTGCTTTTTCCCTGCCCATTCCTTGCAGGCCCCGCTAGGAGAGGTTCTTGCCAGTCAGGACTCCTCGGCCCAGGCAGGAAAGGCGGAGCGGCAGGAGAGCACGGATGCGGTGCGCGGCATCCAGGAATTCAGGTGTGTGTGTTAAGCTTTTTCGCTTTCTCTCAGCAAGGGTGGGCATTGCTGGGCTTTAGGAAGCCAAGTGTCAAAGAACAAATTTGGCTTTCTCATCCTTTGACTTGCTCAGCACAGACAGGGGAAGGCAGCCCAGGGCAGGTCTGGCTGCTGACCCAGCTAGAGCAGAGCTGCCTGCTGGGACTCACTTCTTAAACCTTGACAAAAAGCATTCTGAACTAGACCAGAGTAAAAAGCAAGGGAGGTTCAGGCTGGCCTTAAGGACAGCAAAGCATTGAACTGCAAAGGCAGTCATGCAGCAGAACAAGCGCCTCAGAGAGCTTGTGCAGATTCCACCCCTGGAAATTCAAAAGTCCCAGATGGACAGAGCCTTTAGCAGCCTGTCCAGGTGCTAACCCCAAGTGCTTGGAACTGAAGACTGGGCTAGATGCTTCCTAGGGTCTCTGCCAGCCTAAACCATCCTTTGATAATTGGATTGGGAAATCATACCCTCCTCCTCCCCAAGTTATAGCTTGCAGGCTCTTTCCTTATTTCACTAGTGAGAGCAATAGGAATGGTGGGAGTATTCATCTGGACTTCCCAAGCCAAAGAAAAGCTTTTGCAAGTCTGGTATCCACTGTAATGAGAAAGGAGCAGGCAGGAAGCTCTGTAATCAGCAGGCAGGAAGCTGTTATACTGAGAGTACCTGAGCTTTCTGGAAATGTTCTGTGGCTTCTGGAAGCTAGTTTGACTTCCTCAGTGGTGACTCTTTGACCAGCACGAACGACAGAGATGCTGGTCTAGGAAGGGAATTGCAGCATTCTCTGGAGGTGGAAGTAGAGGGCTGTTGGAAGCCCCTGAGACTGCCTTACGTGGGACATGGTATGTAGTCCTGCTCTTGCAAGGAGACCGTGTTGCAATTAAAGGCTTGTTTGTCTGTTTGCTTGTCGTAGATGGAAGGAGTTGGCTGCATTTGAGAGACAGTGCCACTCCTCACTAGAGACGGTGTCTGAAGTGGTGGCACAGACAGAGGAGGAATGGCAGCCTCAAAGGGATCTGCTGAAGGAAGCCGTTCCTCTGGTAGTGCCAAAGGTACGCTCCCCTTGTTCCTAGGCAGCACTTGTGGGAGAGGGATTTGTCCTGGCAAGACCCCCCCGAATGCTGCTTCTGGCAGCAAGCTGAGACAGAGACTGTGCTGTTGTTGTTGTTGTTCCTCTTGAAAAATGGTGCCCCCCCACTTCCAGGTTTGCCGCCCACAGCGGCCAGCCCGCAGGGGTCTGGAGAAGCTGCTCCAGGAGTTCTCTCGCCAAGGGCACACACTGTCCCAGGTGTGCAGAGAGAAGGCGGTGCTGGCGCAAGAGAATGCTGCCCTGGAAGCCCGACTGGCAGCCACAGAGCGGGACCTACGAGGCCTTTCAGAGCAGCTGGCAGAGGCCAGGTAAGGGCAGGGAGGAGACCCTGGGTGGGACATTATTGAAGGTCTGTAATTACAAAGGTGCTGGGCATGATGTCAGGATTTACAGCCTGCTGTGTGCTCTCCCGATGGTTCTCACACAGAGTATAAAAGAGACACAAGCAAAGAGAAAAGGATACTGTCATCCGAATGGTTTTTTTTTCTGCCAGCTCAAGCACTCAAAGCACTTTTTGGGCACCTGCTTGGGACCCCTTGCACAGTCCTACACTTTGCACGAGTGCAAAGCAAGCCAACTTGGCAATGAATTGAATAGCAGGGAAACCGAGCAGATGTTTGCAGAAAACGGAAGTTTCCCTCCGGTTTTGCTTTCTCCTTGGGTGCAGCTGATAGTCGATTTTTCCACGACAAGCAGTTTGCCATGGGATTTTTGAAATTCAAGGCTCTTCCATGTGATTGTTGTGAGGAGGGTGCTGACGCTTCAGGTGAAGCTGGAGGGTCATGCTGAAAATCTTGAGAGCCTTCAGAGCTCACTCTTGTGAAGTATAGTGCCGGAGCAAGATCGGCTTACAAACAGCAGCAGCAGCAGCAGCAGAAGGGAAAGGCCTTGTGACTTCTTGACATTGTCTGGGCATTCTTGATGAGCGCTGATTCTTGCCCACTTGTCCGCCCACCTGTGTAACCTGTCAAGGTCCCTTTGGCTGCTGCTTCTTCCTTTTTAAAGAGTGCCAAGATATTTGGGCACTGCTGGCTTAGTTAGCCAAAAATAAAGGTAGCGAGTGGTCTTGTTCATCAAATTCCAGTCATTTAAATGGCAGGAGACGGTCCCTACCCTGAGATAGTTCTTGTTCAGATAAAAACCTAGTTCTGCTTCCCTACTCATGCTGCTGAAAGCCGGAGGCTTCACTATATCGTTTGGTGAATTCCCTTAGTCCCTTTGACTCAGAGAGTGCCTGGCAAACAAAGTACTGATCCGTACACAATGAATGGCATGAAACATTGACGACTCAGCCAGGAGAGCACTGTTCTGTCCCCCTGCAGAGTGACTTGGAAGTGCTGATGTGCTCAGGGCTGTGAGCAGAGGCTGGGCTTTTGCTCCTTTGCAGATACATGGTGGGCACAGCCACGTGTCAGGCAACAGCAATTTGAGCTTTGGCTGCTGAGATCAAGCTCAGCTGGGCTAGGTCATGAGGGAAGGCTGCCCAGTCACCTGGAGGGGCCTGCTTTACTATGTGAAGTGGTAAAATAGTCCTGCTGTCTCTGAGTTTCCATGCAAGGCATTTTCCATACTAAGGTGTAGGGATCTTAAGGCACAGGTTACTGGAGAAACTATCCCTGTGTGCCAGGAACAATTGCTCTTCATCTTCACACCTTGTAGGTCAGAGAAGGAGAGCCTGCAAAGCAGCCTGCTGGAGGCTCAGCAGCACATATCGGAGCTGGAGATGGCCAGGAGCCGTGTGCAAGCCCAAGTGCGCACAGCCACGCAGGCCCAGGAGGCCATGCTCGGTGAGAGCCTCGTGCGCTTTGTTTCTGCTGATGGCCGGGCCTAGTGCAGTTGCTCCCAAGCCAGCTCAGTCCGCAAGGCTCCTGAGGAGTGAAGGAGCTGAGGGCAGGTCCCTCCTTGCCTGAAACTGAAAGGGCTTCACTTCAGCACATTCCTCTGCTTGTGGAGTCTCTGACTCTTGCCATGTGTCATGTTTGCAGAGGATGTGAGGGCCCTTCGTCGTGAGCTGCTGGCTCTAAGATCTCTCAGCCAGCAGCAAAGTGAACGCATGGCTCAACAGCTCTGCTGGGCAGAGGAGCAGTGCGGGAAGGCTCTAAGACTCTGGCAATCTGCTCAGCAAGTGGAAGAAAAAAAGCTCCTGCAAAAACTGGTAAGAAACAATACACACCTGAAGATTTCAGGCAACTTTGGAGGGCTGGCTTAGCAGAAGAGCAGCCTGAGTATGTGACATGGCGGCAAGCATCTGCTGTGGGCTATACCTCGCTGAGCCAGGCAGCAGGGGGCTTCAAGGGCTCATAGTCCAAGGTCTGTGAAGAGCCAGAGGATAATGCTGGGATAGTATATGCAGCCACAGGTTCAGGATGGGCATAACCTGGAGGCTGGTGGACCCACCACCCAAAGCATGGCAGCGAAGGGGCAGGATCTTCCCCACAGCCTCGTGCCATGCAGCAGACGGCTGCTGAGCTTGCTGCCAACTGCAGTGCCAGCAACTGGGTTCCTTGCTTTCTGTCCTTCCATGGTGGATGGACAGTTGTCTTCCCTTTGAGCCTGAAGCAGATGCAACAGGCTCCATGTTGCTGGTGTTTCAGCTGGTGGCCTGCCTAGTTACTGGGTCATCGAGGTGCTGGCCTCATCCTCTTCCTGCAGTCCATCTGCAGCTCTTCCTTGATCAAAGGGCAGAGGGACTTTGAGAACAGAGCCTCTGAGAAGAGGCAGAAATCCTGAGGAGAGAAGGGCCAGACAACAGGAAGCCAACAGAGCAGGGAAGAAAGGTGGCATCTCCTTCCTTCCACCTGCTGACACTCCCTCTAACTTTTGGGTTAGAACAGCATTGCTGGAGGGCACAAAGTCACTTCTAATGTGCACTTTTCAAGTGGGGAGGGGGGGGGTTGTTGGAGGGTTGAAGCTTCCATTTTTTTCTTTGGAGATCATTGCAGGGACTTCATCTGGAACTGTCTCTCCCCCTCATCAGGAGAGACAACTGGAACAACAGCATTTGGAGGCACTGGAGCAGCTGAAGGAACGGGCAAACTTCCTGGCTGAGGTACAGAGAGAGCAGGAGAAATGAAGCAGGAAATTGCCATCATGCAAGCTGAACAAGAAAAGATACCAAGCAGAGCCAGTCAAGAGGCACAGATTGTGGAAAGAGAGTTTGTGCGCTGTTTTGGACTCCTCTGCTCTCCCTATGGGCGCTGCTTCTCTGGACACTGTCTGTCTGGATGGGATTGTCTCTTAGCTGACCCTTCATGAAAATGAGAATGAGAACAAAATGCTTTTGGAAAGCGTGAGCACATTAGTCTTGCTTGCCGCACAAGCGGTGGGTGGGAAGTTTAAAGCTGTCTTCATTTGTGTGCAGGTCCTGCAGGAAGAGCAGCGTCAGAAGGCTGCTGTCCTAGACAGGGTGTACTGGCTGCAGAGAGAGCTAGACCAAAGGGAGCAGCTGAGGCAGGTGCTGAAGGAGGAGTGGGAGAATGGGCAGGTGAGCCTGACTAGCCAGCTAGCAGAGGGAAGGGCAGTGATGGGGCATGAACTGGACATCTCAGGCAAGGGGAGGCAAGGACTACTGCAGGCACTGGGAGCACAGAGCCTGGCAGGTTCCAGCACTGAGCACCAGGAAGAAGAGCTAGGATGGAAGGGTTAGAGCTGGGTAGAGAAGCAGAAGCAAGTGCCTGAATAGAAGTGCTTTTGAGACTGGAAAAGAGGAAACCTGAGCATGATGGCAGGTGCCAGTAAGATTTCTCCTGATGGAATATCAAGGACAAGCTGCAGGCAGAACTGCAGGAAGCTCAGAGGAAGATGAAGGCAATGGAGAAGAGGCACCAAGAAGAAATGCAAAGGATGCACAAGGTCCTGCTGCAGTACAGGCTGGCTGACCAAAAGCAGGTGAGTGAAAGAGCAGGAGGCACTGCACTCATGCAACAAGTGGTCTCTGCCCTTGTTGCCTTTCCCCTGCAGAGCAGCAGGTGGATGGGGAAATGTCTCTGAGCGCCATGCTCTGTGGTCTCCATGGCAGCTGGTCAGAAGGACACTTACTGGGCCACTGAATCTCAGTTGCTGCCCTGGGCAGCAGGGCTGGTGCCTTGGCCGGTGGGCCAGCAATCCTGTGCATGTATTTCTGCTGGCCTCTTAGAGCTTGCTTTGTTTTTTGAGGGGTTTGTTCAGGTGAGCATGGTGACCCACACAGATTCTGAACAAGTTGTCCCTGTCCATGGTGAATGCAGTCCGCAGAACGGGGTGAAATGTACAGTTGTTCTTTCCCTGTCACAGTCTCTCCTATGGCTGGCTGTGACAAGCTGTAGTCTCTGACTGCTCTTTGGGTTTGACTTGAGGAGGAAGAGTTGACAGCTCAGCTTGCAGCCTAACACCAGTGTTGTTCCTAAGGGCTTGCCTTTGAAATGCTGTGTCTGGGCCATCGCTGCCAGGCGCCCTTCTGACACAAACAAATTTCTTGTCCCAGAGGGACGCAGGATCTGCCGTCAAAGCTGCCGCAGCAGCAGCATCCTCTGAAGAAGCCTCCTGTCCGCAGCCTGAAAACCAGAGCATGAGCAGTTCGCCCCGCTCGAGCCAGGAGAGAGAGAAGCACTTCCTGAAGCTGCTGAGTACGTCCTGGCGATTTCTTGTGCAATCCAGCAGTGTATTATAGTGTGTGTGCCTCAGCATGAGCTGTAGCACGTTCCTCCTCACTCTGGTGTCAGACAGACATTTGCACTCCCTACAGAAGCCAGTGTTGTGCTTGGGGGCAGCCAGGGAGCACTCGGGGCGTTCCTTTTGCCTTTGAGGCAAAAGGTGGGAGTGGGTGGGCTTTGCCTGAGCTTCCCTGTGCAGTAAAGACAAAAGCTGGGATTGTGTCCCAAGCAGCAGTAGGCTGCAGCCTAGCCAATGACTCAGTGAAGGTGTGTGTGCTAGTCCAGCCAAACTGATGAGAACACTTGGCTTCCTAGATTCCCTTTAGACTCCTGACTGGTAACCAGTCATTGGAGACAAAATACTTCAGAGAAATTGCTTGGCTGTGCAGCTGGTTTAATGCTGGTGTTGTTTATATGACTGTTGGTACTTCTGTTATTCCTTCTGTGGTTTGGTTTGATAAGAATTCTACATTTTGGTTAGCCTGACCTCCTTGAAGAGAACATCAGGTGACAGCACAAGTAAGAGTGGAAGATGTCTTTTCAGTACCCCCTACAAGTTAAAAAGTTACATTCTTAGAACAATCTCAAGGTATCAGAGAGGAAGAACTGTTTTCAAAGTGCCCCTAAAGAAGAAAACCAGGACGCTTTTCTTACAATCCCTACTTGGTATTTTAGTTGTGTCCTTAGGAAGATGCATCCAAGAGACACATCTATGTGGCATGGTCAGATAAAACTGCCCTGCAAGCAATTCTCAGGAGGAAGCCTGCAGCTCCTCTGCTGCATGTTCCTCCAGTAGCAGGCACTTTGTCACTGCTAATGCCCAGCTGGTAAATATTCTTGGAACACTGAGCATTGGCTCAGTGTTCCAATCCCTGCACAGAGTCCTGCACTCTAGGAAAGCACACCAAGGCTTAGTGACTCTGCACTACAACTGAGTTGCTTCTTACAACTAGTAAGAGCTGCCAGTGCAGTGCTGTCAGAGAATAACCGGTCAGGTACAGAACAGAGCCCAGTTTACTCAGTGTCTGCCATCAGCTGCTGGGACAAAAGAGGGGTTGGATCGACTCCTCCAGGGGTCTGAATTCAAAGACAACCATGTTCTGGCTTGAGTTGGTCAGCTGTAGCAGCGGGCGGGGGGGGCGGTTTAGATGCTGGTTGCTGCTACCTATTTCCCAATAAGCATCTCCTGGAGAAAAGCCACTTGGGTAAACATTCAGGCAGGCAGTCAAGTCCACACACACCACACTCACCACAGCAAGCTCAGTGCACAGAGGCAGAGAGGCCTTTTATAAGGTCAGTTTCAGCGAGGTTTATTTGAGCACGCCCGAGGGGAACCAGAAGACAAAAGATAAGCCATGTCCTCTGCACAAGGTTTAAGTAGGGGCGGGTACGAGGGCGGTAGCAAGGGGGAGGGCAAAGGGAATGGGCTCTCAGGAAGAAGGGGCCGTCCACCAGGGGTATCACAACCAATGAGGAAACAGGGGAAGGAGAAACCAGGGAAAGTTGGGACCTATGGGGAAAGGAAGTGGGATGTATCGGTGTTATGCAAGAGTCCATGAGGAAGACTTTTCTGTCTGCCCAGGTAGGGTGGAACTCTATTGTAAGTATTCCTCCCTTCATGGGAGGGCTCTGGGGATTTCCCTGAGGGACAAGCAATCAGAGGATTCCACAGTCAACAGCTTGTAACACAGCTGGCTGGGGCTCTGGCTTCTTCACAGTGGCTGTCAGTGGCCATTCGTGGGCTTTGCCCAGCTTTTTGTCATACCTGCCCTGCCACTGACAGTGGTGTGACTGCAGAGGCTGCAGCCTTCCTTAGCTGTGAGGTTTCAGCTGCCTTCACCTGGACTCGTGAGAGGATCAGCATCTCATTTGTGCAGGCGTCTGTGTCACGGCAGCGCCTGAGGAGCGGCGCTCTCCTTGTGGCCCGTCTGGGCTGTGCCCTGTGGGAAGATGGGACCCGTGGGTGGTGTCCAAGGGGCCGAGTGCAGTGCTAGTGACAGCTGCTGCTAGTGACTGCTTCTGCTGCTAGTGACTGCTTCAGCCCAGGCTGAAGACAAGGCCTTGTAGCTCTTCACTACATGGGGAACGGGCAAAGTGGTCTTCAGAACTTAGCCTGCTCATAAATGAAAAGGGTTCTATTTCTTACAGCCATTGTTCTTGGATGTAGCACAGCATGAGCTGCTGTTCTCTAAAAATGTCAAGGCATTCTTTAGGCAAACTGCTGAGAAGTAGAGAAAATCCCCTCCTCTCCTGGAATTCACTTTGCAATATTCTTTCTGATCCGAAAACAAGAGGATGTTGATAAAAATTCATCCCAGGTGTTAGGGTGCATTTAATCCTTGGAAGTATGAAACCTTTTGTTGAATCTCACAAGAGAGTGTTTCTTGCCAAGAAAATGAAGGGTCCAGAGTTTTCAGCCCTCCTTCCCATTTGTCATCCCATAGATGACCACCACTTGCCTTGGTGTCCATTCTTTTCTGGTCTCTGTCTGTTCTGATGGTTTTTCCATGGGCTTAGTTTCCCTTCAAGGCAACCCTCCAAAGGAGTGTGGGAGAATCAGACTCTGTGCAGGCCAGAGCTGCCTGTCTTGCTGGGGCTGCTGTTGTTGTTGTTGTTCTTGTTGATGTTACTGTTAGCCAAGCGACCAGAAATTGCTCAGAGCCTCAGAGAGTGGAGCTGGGCTTCAGCTGTCCTGGAAGTCAGGATCTCTGTTTTGAAGTTTGCTTCTTGCAATTTGTTTCTTTCAGGGCATGTTGTGAGTGTGGGAGGTCCGGAAAAGAAGTACACGGGATGGAGACGTATTGGCAGTGGGTGAGTGCAGCCAGGCTTACTTCTACAGAGCCATGGGCCAGGAAGTTTGGTGGTGCAATATCCCATGGAAAGTCAGGCAAGCTGCAAGCATCTTCAGACCCTGGCTTTAGATTGTCCCTGTCTCAGTGCTGAGGCAGTACAAGGCTTCATCAAAGATTATGAATCTTTGGATGCTGACAGTGTCTTGGCTGCCTTAAGGAGCAGGACCTGGAAGCCCTCCTGTCCCTCCAAGATGTGCCACCAGATTGCCTGTTTTCCCATGAGACATGGTTTTGTATGTTTCCAAGTCATATGGCCACACTCATGAAAGAAGAAAAACCTGAGAGAGCCATTTCCCACCTGATAGCTGTCAGATAACAGCTCTCAGTAGCATTTCTTAGTCGTATTTTGCTGGATATTCAGTGGTCAGGAAAATAAGCAAGGCCGTGTGGTGTTGCCTGAGTTTGGCAGGTAGGATCACAAGAGAGGAGCGAGAAGGCCTGGCAGGACTGTGTGTTTAATTGGCTGGGCAGGCATGCCACAGGCACAGACACGAGAAGGAAAAGGCAAAGAACAGCCCTGCATGCATAATCTAGTGTGTACGTTTGAGATTTGTAGCGGCCCATTTTTTTCCTGTTGGACCCAGCTTTTCTCTGGGACACTCTGCATGGCAGAGGGCTGCTGGGCTGCTGGGCCATTGGCTGAAGAGCAGACAAAGCCCAGTGTTTTAGAGGCACTGCAGGCAGCAGAGAGCTTCTGCCTGGGCTGCCTTTTGCTTCTGAGCACTGAACAACTTCTCTGGTTTTTTGCCTCTGCTCTGTTTCTAGGGGTTTTGGAAGTGTTTATAAGGCCTTCAACGCTGCCACAGGACAAGCGGTAAGTGCCCACGCGGATTTTGCAGCTCTTGAGTGCTTTCCCTTGGGATGTGATCTGTGGCCAGAGCTTTGGGCCGCCTATCTTTGCTGCAAAGGCTGTCCCGCAGAAGCAGCCTGTCTAGAGGCGGGCTGCAAAATGCATTTTGGACAGACTTTGTCCTTCCTACCCACCTGAATGAATGCAAGGATGGCAGTGGTGTCCTTCAGAGAAGGACATCCTAGCTTGGACTTACTGGATGAATCTGCATAGATTAGCTGATGGCAAGAGCATTCATTCCGGCCCAATTCCTCTTAAGGTTCAGACAGATATTTTGTTTTCCATCATGTGGTTTAGTTGGAAAATATCATGCAAGACCTAAAGAAGGAGAGATCTTGTGTGGAGCACAGTTTTGCCTTTCAGTCCTAGGGAACCTAGTTCACATACACGCACACACACAGAGATCAATATGAAGGAGTTGTTGAAGAGCCTTAAATAGTACAACCTTGTGTTGATCCTGTGTAGGTGACATTCCACTAGAGAGATGCTGTCTCTCTACCTACCGCACAGACATGGCAGTGTCTTGGAGAGTCCTGCTGCTCTTTGGGGCTAAAAGTTCAGAGTCCTGAATTCAGCTTTTTGGCTCTCAGCACATACATTCCATCTTCCTTAATAGTAAGGAATTAGATAACGAAGTTCCTTATCCACCTGCAGTGCTGGGCTCAGGAACTGCACTTGGAGGGAGGGGAGGTCTAGGAGGCGTCCAAAAGGCCTAAGCCCTTAGGTGCTTATAACCTGGGGCGCATCCACAGTGTACCACAGAAAGGGCTATTAATTTATAAACCCACTAAATAATTACAAGTCTAAGCCATGTGCAGGATTGTTCTTAGGAGTTGCAAGACCCAAACTGAAGAAGTTAGGATGTGCTAGGATTGTAACTTTACTTTGAGTCGCTTTGGAGTTCTTTTTTGGACAGCGTTTTCCCTGTCACATATGTGTGTGTTTACTCTGGCACACAATGGAAATGGCAGCCGTCTCTGAAAGGCTGGTCAAAGCCCCTAGAAATGCTAACGTATTGCCAGTGATTTCAATTTGTCTTCACAGGAGCAAAATTATTTTTGGCTTCAAAACATGTGTAAGCGATAATAGTAGTGCTAAACAAAGTCTATTTGAGAAGTCTGTGGGTGCAGAGAGTGCTGTTAGCACTTTGTGGTTGATGGTTTAGAGTCCCTTTTGACCGAGGTGACAAGGCACCCAGGCCCGTGAGTTCACAGAGAAAGAGGCTCTGGTGATGTCTGTCCCTCACTGCTTTCAACATCATCGTAGGTGGCCGTAAAGCAACTTAATCTCCAGCACCAGGGTTGTGAGGAAGTGGTAAAGGAAATCCTGGTCATGCGGGAACTTAGGAACCCCAACATTGTCACCTACTTTGAAAGGTAAGTAGTTCTGACAGAAAATGGATCTTTCAATTAACATCAATCCACTCCTGGATGAGGCATGGCAGGAGATTGCATTTTGTCCCCATCAGTGGTTCGTGGCATAAACAGCTTGAAGATTGATCTCAGAAACCTGGCTCTCTTACTAAGCCAGCAGCCTGTATGTTCACTGGCTGCACGTTTTGCTGGTTTGGGGCGTGGTTTTTTCCAAGGGTTGGAGGAGAAGTGCTGAGAAAGCATCCCAGAGATGATTTCCCTTGCACCATTCCCACTATTTTTCATTGCCTTGCATGCCAAAAGACTAGGCTAGGAGGCACATAATTTGCCAGGTTTGAAATTGTTTTTCCTGTTTGTACTTTCCTTTCTGCAAAGTTTCCCAAAGGGTGTTGGCAGTGCTGGACACCCACATGCCCTGAGTGAAAGCTGTGAAAACTGTGTCTCCTTGCTGCTGGAGTTAATGGTGCAGTTTGTGTATGAAGATGATGAAGCAGCTGCTGGGATGCGTCTGCTTCCAGATTGATCTTTGCCCTCACCAAACTGCCTTTTTCCCCTTCTTGCCACCTAAGCCATCTCGTTTTCCACGGGTGTGCCTTCCTCATTGAGGCAGCACAGATGACGGGGCACTGGATAGCCTGGGTGGAGTGTGTCTTCATTTGATTCCATCTTCATTTCCCAGTGACCTGGAAACAAAACTCAGCTGCAGTCTTTTCTTCCATACGGCAATTTAGCTGTGCACATTCAGCTCCACGCTGTTGCTTTCATCTTGCAGCTACCTTGTCAATGAGGCTGTCCTGCTGGTGTTGGAATATATGGATGGAGGCTCCTTAGCTGATGTAGTCAGCCTAAGAAGGATGGCTGTAGGACACATGGCAACAGTGTGTCGGGAGGTAAGGGGTCCTGCTTGTGCTTGGGATGGCTTGGACGGGCTCGTAGTTCGAAAGAGATGCTAAGTGAGCGATTCCATGTTCAGAGCATTCTTTCTGTGTTGCTCTCATGCTTCAGAGAAGAAGGGGCATCTGCACTGAACTGCCTGCCAGTGTCCCTGCCCTTACTGTAGTCTGTTCTTTACTCTGAGTTACCGTTGTTGAACTCCCTGTCTCTTTTTCATTTTTATTTTCTGTTCTGCCCTTTTCCTCTCCAAGCCTTTGCCCCAAACCTTTCTGCATTGCCTTCTTTGCCCGTAAGTGCAAAGGTGCTGGTGTGCGAGTTTTCAACCAGCGGCAAAGCCAAAGAGAGACTCACCTGTCACAGGTCTCCGCTTCAAAGGATGGCATAGCACCCAGCATGGTGCTTGCCGCTGAAAACTGACCAATGAGCTGCTTCCAGGTTCTGTCGAGGCAGACGTATAACCCTTGTCCTGCAGTCTCCCACCTGTCAGTGATCCCCTTGGTACCCAAGGCAGGGACTTTTTCTCTTTTGGCAAACCCTTGTTTGTCCTCCAGACAGGGAGAGAGCATCCGCTGCAGCAGCGGTCATTCTGACTGCCTTTGCAGGGGACAGTCTCCAGCAACGACTGACATTTCCCCGTCAATAGCTAATATGCCTCCTTTGGAAAGATCCTGCTCTCCGAGTCTTGCAGCAGCAAGCTCTTCCTCTTTCCTGCACTCGCTGCTCCTTTGAGATCTGTGAACCTTCAGGAGCAGCCTCCATTTGCGTCTGATGCAATCAGATCAGGCTGACTTTTGGCTTCCTGTTTCTTTTTTCTCTCGCAGTGCCTGCAAGGCTTGGCTTTCCTTCATGCCAACCAGGTGATCCACAGAGACATCAAAAGTGACAACATCCTTCTGGGCCGGGATGGCTCCGTCAAGTTGGGTGGGTATTCCTGGTCAGGCGCAGCGCTCCGGGGAGGCGGTGTGGGGCTGCTTGGGAGTGGCTGCCGGGTGCCCAGCAGTGGCGCTGGTGAGAGTGCAGGGAGCACTCTGCAAGCCCAGGGCGCAGCTGGAGGGTGCCGGGTGGTCTAGAGGGCAACAAGGTGCCAAGAGTAACTCTGGTTTCTGTGTGTGTTCCTTCCAAAAGGAGAGAGTTGCAATGTAAACATCAGGGGAATGAGGAAAAGCCATGGTGGGAGGGTTGTTAAGTGGACAATTGCCCATGTCCTTGGCTGCAGCCCTGAGGAAAGAGAGCCCAGCTGCTTTTCCAGCACGATTCAGCACTGCATTCTGGGACTTAGAGTGAAGAACCCTTTTCCTTGGTCTCCTACTTGAAGCAGTGTTTGTTTTTCTCCTCAGCTGATTTTGGCCTCTGTGCTCTGCTCAGCCCTGAGCAGAGTAAACGGAGGTCAATGGTCGGCACCACCTGCTGGATGGCACCCGAGGTGGTGAGAGGAGAGCCCTACGGCCCCAAAGTGGACACCTGGTCCCTTGGCATCGTGGGAATTGAAATGGCCAAAGGAGAGGCTCCTTATCTTCGGGAAACCAGTGACAGGGTAAGGTGAAAATACGCTCAGTTAGCTGTGTCCTTCTGGTCCCTGTCTATTAGACAAAATCCCATTCCCACAGCTTGAAGTGCTTCCAGCAAGGCCCACTTCTAAAACCGTCCCTGGGACTCACATCAGCTGTCAAGGCTAGACCTGGTGCAGCTTGGAATAGCTGGGGCTGCACTGGCACCTTTCTTCCTTTGGGAGAGAAGGCTCATGTCTAACCATCTGCTAAGGCAAGAAATTGCCACTGTAGACTGCAGCTTAAAAGATGGGGTCTAGGTGAGCACTGAAGGCTATGGAAGAATCACGTAGAGTCTCCTGTTTCCTTTCACTTCAGGCTAACTACCTGATAGGCAAGCAAGGGGTACCAAATCTGCACCAGCTCAGGCTACCCCGTGGCTTGTGTGAATTTCTGGGCTGCTGCCTGCAGATGGATGTGGACAGGCGAGGCTCTGCCAAGGAACTTCTGCAGGTACAAGGCAAAGGGGCTGCAGGCCAAACAGCTGTTCCCTGTCAGGGTTTGCTCCTCGGCCAAACTCCAGGCAATCAGATGGGCCCCCACATAGTAATCTCTGCTCTGCATGCTTTTCAAATGGAAACCAAGTAGGATCCAAGACTGCTTGAGGTTAGAAGGGATCTGTGAATGTCATCTACTCCAAAGCCACGGCCCCTGGCAAGGACATCTTCAAGTAGATCAGATTGCTCAGAGTGCCATCCAACCTTGAATGTTGCCAGGCTTGGGGCTTCTCCCAGCTCTCTTGGCAGGCTGGGCCAGTGTTCCAGCATTCTCCTCATAAACAGCTTCTTCCTTAGAGCCAATGTGAATTGAGTGTCTTTTAGCTTCAAACCGTTGCCCCTTGTCCTCTTGCAATTGGCCCTGCTAAAAGAGATGTCCCCATCTTTCTTGGAAGGCCCTACAGCTATGGAAAGGTCTCCATGGGGCTTCCTCTTCTAAACAAGCTAAACAAGGCTAAACAAGCACAACTCTCACTGCTGTTCCTTAGAGGAGAATTCCCACCTTCTGGTAATTTCTGTGGCCCTCTTTTGCTCTCGGCTGGTGTATTCAGGTTTACCTGGTAGCAAAGGAACCGAAGTATTGCAATGCCAGGGACGGGGTTTGAGGAACACAATGAAAACAATCCCTGCCAAGCGGTTTTAGATTGGTCTGTGGGAAGGCGGGGGCTGTGGGGGAGCTCACTGGGAGCATCTGAGGGCACCCAGCTTGTCCCTCCTGTCGCACTCTTAGAGGTTTCTGCCAGGCAAACGGGGACAGCTGTGCAGGATTTGTGCCAGCCCCATGTGCTGCCTGGCCCGGTCAAGTAGATGAGAATCGCTGTGGCTTTGCTGCCAGGTCTTGTGGCAGACAAGGAGCTGCTGACCGGGCCACTTCCTTGGCTGAGCCTGCTGTGAAGGAAGATGCCAGCCGGCACAGGATAGGGGGTGCATGCCGAGGCAGACGCTGCTCTTCCTGCAAGCCAGAGCTGAGCACATCTGTGCCCTGCTGCTTGTGTCCTTGCTCCTGGCTTGCTGCTGAAAACCTGCATGTCCAGCGGTTCTGAGAACAACATGTGGGATCAATAATTTTCAGAGCTCTTGGGAGTCTCTTGCGGAATGCCTTATGCCCCAGATCTCTCTTGGTCACTCAAATAGGCCATGTCTATAGCAAATAGGATCTTGAGTAGGTCTGTTGACTTTCCTAAAAAGAAAAAACCTTTGGACAGCAAGCAGCAATCCCACAGTGATATCAGGACCAAAATCCCAGCAAGTGACGCCACCTTGAGGAATGGACTAGTGCAGTTCTGGGCCATGTTTCCTGCATTAGCAGCATCCTGGACATGAAGGCAGATGTGCTGCTGCTGCCCTCAGTCCGATGTCTGTGTATTTCTGGGCACTAGAGGAATCCAGCCTGACCCTGTTCGGAACTCAGTTTGGAAAAGAATGGCTCCTTTTTCCTTTGTCTCTCTTAATTTGGTTTGTTTTGTTTCTTTTTCCCTTTGGGCAGCATCCATTTCTCCAATCAGCGGAGCCTCTCTTAAGCCTCTTCTGACAGGCTGATTGCTGTCATTCCTGCAGCAAGGAAATGCAGGAAGCAAAGGAGATGACAAGGACAACTTCAGCACTTGGAGAACAGAGCCTCTGAGAGCAGGTAGAAATCCTGAGGAGAGAGGGGCCAGGAAACAGGCAGCCATCAGAGCAGGAAAGCATGGTGGCATCTCCTTTTCTCCCAGCTGCTGACACTCCCTCTAACTTTTGGATTAGAACAGCATTGCTGGAGGGCACAAAGTCACTACTGATATGCACTTTTCAGTTGGGGGGTGGTGTGAGGCATGAAGCTTCCACTGATTCTTGGGGGAGATGGCTGGGACTTCATGTGGAAGTGTCTTTCTCCCCTCACCAGGAGCTGGAAGGGCAGCGTTTGGTGGCACAGCAGCTGCTGGCACAAGGGGCAAACCTCCTGGCCGAGGTAGAGAAGGAGCAGGAGAAAAGGCTGCTTGAGATGAAGCAAGAAGTTGCCACCATGCAAGCTGAACAAGAAGAGGTGCGAAGCAGAGCCAGTCAAAAAGCAAAGGCTGTGAAAAGAGAGCTTGTGTGTTGTTTTGGACTGCTCTGCGCTCCTTATGGGCACTGTTTCTCTGGACACTGTCTGTCTGGGTGGCATTGTCCCTTGGTAAACAGTGCTGGTGCCAAGAGGGCAAGGACCGGTCAGGTGAGAGGCTACCAGAGCGCAGGTTTGAGGAAGGCAGCAATGGCGTTGCAGGGCCAGAGAATGGGAAAGCCAGAGCTTTGTCTCAGAAGGTGGGAGGTCCCACAGGAAGCCCCCTGCAGAGCCAGGCTAGAGCTGTGGGAGTGGGCTGCCAGTCAGGCTGCTGAGGAGGTGCCTGAAGCTGCTGAGTACGTCCTGTGCATCCTTTGTCTGATCGAGCAGTGTACTGTGTGGGTGCCTCAGCATGAACTGTAGCACATGTTCCTCCTCACTTGGTGCTGGACAGACATTTGGACTCCCTACAGAAGCCATTGTGGTGCTTGGAAGCTGGCAGGGAGCACTCGGGGCGTTCCTTTTGCCTTTGAGGCAAAAGGTGGGAGTGGGTGGGCTTTGCCTGAGCTTCCCTGTGCAGTAAAGACAAAAGCTGGGATTGTTTTGCAAGCAGCAGAAGGCTGCAACCTAGCCAATGACTCAGTGGAGGTGTGTGTGCTAGTCCAGCCAAACTGATGAGAACACTTGGCTTCCTAGATTCCCTTTAGACTCCTGACTGGTAATCAGTCATTGGAGACAAAATACTTCAGAGAAATTGCTTGGCTGTGGGGCTGGTTTAATGCTGGTGTTGTCTCTATGACTGTTTGTACTTCTGTTATTCCCTCTGCAGGCTGCATGGGCCCCGCCATCTAAATCCCCACGTGTTGTGGTTTGTTTCTAGAATGTTCTGCTTCCCCCATGTTATGGTGTTAATGGTTCTGCCTTTGTTCCCCTCCCTTCCACAGTTACTTGTCAATCTCCCAACCCCTGGGAGATTGGGAATGGGATGGTGAAACGTGCAGGCTAGCTGGCCAGCCCGCCTTCAGCCAAAGGGATGTTGCCATGCAGGACTTCCACTCCGCAGGAGGAAGAGGCAACTTTCTAGTTAGTGGCAAATTTGGGTTTTTTGAGCCCCCGGAGGGACCAAGTGCACCCAAGGGATCCAGGAATAAGAGAGCCTCGAGGGTGGGGAAACACTGGGTTTTAAAGGGAGTGGGAGGTAGGGGTGGTAACAACACATGAAGAAATCAGAGTCTGGGGAAGGGTGATACATAGGTGACAGACATAAAGGGACAAACTGAGGGAGGGGCCCCGGCCCCTGAACCAATCACCTGACGCCCTGGCTAGAAGGTTCTAGAGATGGAGGCAGGAGTGCCAGGTGACTGGCAGGCAGCCGGGGGTGGGGAATTAAAATGATACATCGGTAACTGGGGCAACCGGGGAGGGCTTGGGAGATTGACAAGTAACTGTGGAAAAAGGCAGAACCATTAACACCATAACATGGGGGAGAGAGAACATTCTAGAAACAAACCACAACACCCACTCTAAGAGCTTTTCAAATGAAAACGAAGGAAACGTGCAGCGAAGCAATGGAGGAAGCGGAAGAGATGATCAGGACCACTTCAGGATTACTTTCTGCAATGGCAGCTTGGAGCTGGATTCACAATAATAGTCCTACACACCCTCAAGCCTGTTGGAAGATTCCCTTCCTTGTCAGCCAGGGAATAAGGCTCTACATTCACTTCTGAATTGGCCATTCTTTCTTAAAGATGGAAAGTCCTTCCTAAGGGCATTCTGGTGTGGTTTGGAATTGGGAACAGTCTCCGTTCCTTTATCAGCTCCAACCTACCCTGCCTTTGGAATGCTGCCCATTGGCCAGTTTTTGCCCAGCCGAGGACTTTGGGATGAGGAAGAATATGCAAATGCATTTCCAGCCAAAAGCCAGTGAAGAGCAGGGCAGCCTGTGAGAGACAGTCTGAAGTTCCCCTCATTTGCCTCATGACTGTCTCAAGGACCGACTTTGGGACCCTGAGGAGCCTGATTGGAATCCTGGTCTGCGGTGCTGGATAAAGGCCAGAAATCCTGAGGCCCCTGAGCAGAGTTCTGGCCTGCCAAGCAATTGTTCACAGCTGTGTCTACAGTGACTGCTTCCAGCAGGGCCTGCCAGGGGGCGAGGCGCCCCATGTGCTTGCACCTGCTTGGCGACAATAGCCCAGGAATTTTCCCACCTCTTGGCCCGGTTGGACTTTTCTGGGGTAACCTTTGGTGGTCCAAAGAAGACCCCTCATCTGCTTTTCAACCACCGTGACAGACAGACTGAGATGGAAGAAGCCTCTCTCTCAAGGACTGAGACATGAGAAGCTCCCCCCTCCCAAGGACTGAGACTGAAAGCCCCAACACGGGGGAGCTGTGTGGGGGAGCCGACCTGACCACAGCAAGATATTTGCCTGCAAGTGTGGCCATTGGACCAAGAAGACATTGGTCCTCGCCTACTGCTGAGAACATGGACTACCTGTTACATCTATTCTTTATTGGATCTTTGTCCCCCTCAGCGGTTTCAATAGACTTTCTTCCAGATCTGTTTTCCCCCCCTCAGCAATGGACTATAACAGAATCTTGAGTTAACCAGAACCTTTGAGAGCTTCCCAACATGACTTGGTGAACTCCATCAGCTGGATTACAAGGACTTTGTCTTTCTACGTTTGCTAGCTATATCCCCTCTCTCTCTCTCTCTCTCCTCTTTTGTCTTTTTCCTCTCCCTTAATCCCTCTATGGCATTTGCTGTGCTCATTCAATAAAGGTGCATTTGTTTGGATTAATACTGAAATCCCCACTGTGTTGTGTTTTGCACTCTGAGATCAGGAAAACGAACCATCACAGCTCCCTGCTCGCGTGAGCGGATCATGACACAGCCAGAACATCCTGTGCAGATCCAGGCTTTCAGCTGTGCCCATGGATGCTTTTGGTTCCTGCTCGGTGTAGCCGGCACGTCTCCCCTGTGACTGCTCCCGCCTCCCAGGTGGCCGTGGCTAATAGGTATGAGGCTCTGAGAGTGCACCGAAGAAGGCAGGCACGTCTGCTGGCAGTGCAGGAGAGCAGAGAGAAAGTGCCTGGCAGGACCCTGGCCAGCACCCGCTGTACCTGCTCTTTGTCAACAGTACAGGACTGGTGGGTGATGCTGCACTTGAGGTTGTCTGGGGCTCAGCAATGATGGAAAGTCTGTGTGCTTGAGTGGCTTTGTCCCTCTTACTGTGCCTTCTGTTGTCCCTGTGCTCCGCGATGTCTGCCCAGGGCTGTGTAGCTGCGTGGCACAGCTTAAGTGCAGGAGAGCCTCATTTGTTTGCCTTTTGAGATGGCTGCTTGTCATCAATGGAGAGAGACAGGAAGACTGACTCGGTGATCAGAATCCGATTTTCTTGTGGGATACAAGCATTTATATACTATTTTAGGGAGACTAGTACTGTGTACTACAATGATTAGGTTGAAGTCACTTACACGAACTTATGCATATAACAGCATCTCTTGCTTGCATTATTTCATAGGATTTTCTTTTTCTGGTAAACCTGTCTAATTAAATCTTCTTGCTATCTAGATCTAATTTTCAAAGTTCCGTTTGCTTTTGCCAAGGCATTTTATCTATCAATTCTCTTATCCTAATAAGGTCCAAAGTACTCTCTGTCTTGTGCACCCCAATATCATATCTCCCCCTTCTGTGTCAACCAAAACCACTCCTTTAATGGTCTTATTAATTAATCTCTGCACACATTGAAGCAAGCAAGGTATCATGATTAATATAATTATTATCAAAATTACCACATACATACCCATCCTAAAAAGAATCTTTTAGTTAAAAACTCCAGCCACTAAAATCTCAGGCTTGATCTTTATAAACTAAAAACATTCCTGCTGGCAGCTGCATTACTGGATTTAGAAAGTCTGCCAGAAGTGTAATTGTACTGAAAGTTTAATTCTTATAGATAGGGTGATAGGGAGAAGCATTTTTAGACTGATTCCTTCCCATGTATTTAAAATGAACACAAAAATCCAATTTCACAGAACCCAGGAATTCTAATCCTTGGGGTTCCACCAATGGTGGTTCATGAGGTTAAGGGATCCAATTTGATGTGATTTGATCTGCTTTCAAAAAAAAAAAAAATAGTGTAAAGTTCTGGAGGAGCTATATTCCCCCGTTTTTTTTTGCTTTTTAATAACATGTGTGTTTCTCATGATGAACATAAGAAGGTAACATCAAAGCAAAACAGTATGTAACATAACGATAAACTTTTACTAAGTAAAAATTAATCAGATAATAGATACAATTATAGCACATGAGAAATAGAATGGTGTTTTAAAACAATACATGATCAATTTCTTGAATATTGTACCATTACTTAGAGTCTGTAGTAATCGGCAAGCTTTATTTTTTTAAAGTGAGGGCTTGAAAAATCATTCTCGGGTAAGATTTCTAAGTTCATCTTAAACGGAGGTTTAGCTGTTCTACGTCTAAATTTGGTAAGCCAAAATGACTTGAATATAATTTTCGTGCAGAAAATTTTCTCTACTAGTTAAAGCTAGGACTTGGCTAGGGTCACGGCTTTTAACCAGAAGAGTCTTTTTAATATATTTTAGAAACCTCTTAGTAGTTAGAAAAATAATAGATGTCTTATAAATAGTTCTAGAACAATAAGTGAAGGTTTGAAAAGTAGCTGGTTTTCTCATTTATCGTTAGTTAAATAGTTAGTTAATGGTACCATAGACAAATAGCAAATGAAAAAAGGAATGTTGGTTATAAAAAGACAGCAAATTCACATCACAAAATCAACACCATAATCAGGGTTACCTAATATATCAGTAAAAATGGTCTTAAGAAATTGAGGTTCTATTTCCCTAGACATATATGACATTAAAGCAAAAAAGTAAAAGAAGGCAATAAATAACTCATAACTAATTACAGTCCTAATATGGAATTATTTCTCATTCTTCAGTATTACTTATAAAAAATAAAATAGCAAAAACTGTTCTTATTTCTAGAGCAAAATATCTTATCTTGTAATTTAAAGGAGTAAATTTTGACAAAAATTCATTCAGACTTTATGTCCTTCACTTGTTATAGCAAAGGAATTATGTCTTATAACTCAAACAGGTATACTTCAACAAAACTTAAAATCAACTTCACTAAAACTTAACCTTAATAAAGTATCTCTAAAAGAACTTAAAGTTAACATTGCTCAGACTAAACAAAACTCAATCTTAACAAGAATTAACTTATTTAAACTCTATTATTACAAAAATGTTACTGAAAATTTGTCATATCACGGTTAAACATCAAAGTAAACAACATGCAAGTAAACAACTGTACTGAAATCTTTACAATAAAATTACCTTGTTAGAACTATGGAGTAAAAAGCAAGCACCTAAAAAAGCCGACAGTGGAATTAAATCTCAAAAAATTACTACAGATAAAGTTCAAGATTGGTCTTGAATGTGAGCTAAAGAATCTTGAATTTATGACTTATCTAATTACTCTCAGTGAACCATGCAGTTTTGCTATGTTATTAATAGGTAAAAAGACACCACCTCTATACCAACACTAGAATTGTTCTAGTAACAACCCTGTTAAAAATCACAGATCACAAGTTAGAAGGTAAATCTCAACACTGGCTGGTGCCAGGCAGGTGGGGCTGCACCCCCTGCAGCAGCTTTTAAAGACTGCTTGTAGGATTGATGTAAGTTTGGCTTCGTAAGAGTAATGGCAGATAAACATTGAAGGCTAAACTAAAAGAGATTTAGTTCTATTGTTCTGAGCAGAAAAAGCTGCCCATTTTTTAAAAGGTTGCAGAGTTCTCAAGTTAAAGCAATTGCTGCCAAGTGTGAGTTGTAGCTATTTCTTGTTAATAATTGCATGTTGTAATCTCCTGTTAACAGTTTCCTTTTTAATAGTGCCTCGAGCCAGCCCGCCGCTGCCCCGGCGGGGGCCCCACCTTTCGGCGTGGGCCCGCCCGTGCCGGGGGTGACCCCGGGGAGCGGGGGGGCGCTCCCGCCTCGGCGCGGGTCGCGGTCGTGCCGGGGGTACCGGCCCGGGTCGCCGTGTCCCGCGGGAGCAGCTGCTGGACGGCTCCCTTAGCCGAGCGTCGCCCTGCTGCTCCCTGGAAGAGGGCACCCAGACGCTGGAGGGGAAGGGACATCGAGTCGGCATTCAAATGACCTCATTTCCTGCATGCAACGGGATGGACCCCTCACGAAACAAAGCCAAAAACCCCTAAAACAACGAGCCAACACAAAATTGACGAATCAAAGTGATGACTAGACGTGAGGATAGAATCCAGTGTCCACCAAGGCCTTTTTACCCATCACCCTAATCTCAAAGATGTCAGCTACACACAAGACCTCAAATGTTGAAGTAAAAAGCAGCAGATTTCCTTATGTTGTCTTGAGGATGGAACTTCTAGCTCTAGTCTGCAGATCAGTGGACGAAGTTGCACTCTTCCTCCTTTTGTGAGTCGCTCCTGGGAACGCTAGTGTTATGAGCATGGACCCACCCAGAGGTTCTCCCCACCAGAGCTGATCAGTTTTAATAAAGGCATCAAGGAGGAGGAAGGTCCCCTGCCTGTGTTTATTTCAATACAGTACTAAACACTGTACCAAAAAATGATTAACAAATACATTGTTAAAAAAAAGGCAAGTAACTGGAAAACTGACCAGGGCTAGGTGTCCTTCAGGGCTTTAGATCTGTACGAACTGTGGCTTTTGATAGCTGGGCTGCTCCTTCCAATACTTGAAAGTGCCTGGGGCACTTCAGCTGGGGACCATTGTGGGGGTGTCGAGTGTCCCAAATGACTCGTGTACAAAATTGAAATGCATCAAAATTCTCCACTCTGTTAAAAAATATTTCCCCCACAAAACCAGGGACACAGACATCACAAAAAGTTTAACTGTGGCAATCAGGCCCTGTTATTTGCACCAAGTGTTGGTTTTCCAGGCTTTCGCTCCTTCCATCCACGCCGGAGAGTCCCCGAGTCGTTAATCGCCGCTCATTGGGCTATTGGCTGCTTCAGATAACAGTCACACCGGCTCCTGTATCAATGAGTCCTGTTAGGAGTGTCTCTGCCTTTCAGAGTCCCATTGCATTGGCATGTTGGACGCTCAGAGGTAATATTTTGTGTCCATAAAATCTGTGGCACCCCTGTGGAACTGAACCCCTCCTCCCTTTATTCATCTATCAGGGGTGCAGGCAGGGGTGCTGCAGGAAAGGCTATAAGTTGAGCTATATTGCTCCCGGCCGGGACTACACAGGGCGGATGGGGGGTCCAAGCCATGATCTTTATTTCCCCAAGGGAATCAGAGTCTATAGCTCCAGGGAGAACAAACAACCCTGTTATCCAGGTGGAAGATCTGCCTATAATCAAAGCATGCATATTCTGTCCTGGCGGTCCGAAAACTCCTGTGGGAAGCAAATGGACAGATGAATCAAGCAATGTTACTGTGTCGGAGGTTGCCGGGTCCATTCCTGCGCTGCCTGGGGTGGCTGGTTGTAAGTCAGCGACAATTGCTCGGCGGGCGAGGGCAGGGCCGATTGGAAGTTCATGGTTGCTCCCAGCTGCTGCGTCGGCTGCGGAATTTGCATCCTCGCGCATCGCCGTCCTGTGCTGCGAGAGAAGTTTCCCTGCAAAGGCTGGCCATTGTGGTGGAACTTGGAGCGACATATATTAGCAAAGCGAGGGCCTTTCCAGCAGCAAGGGCGTACACCCGGAGCTTTAGGTTTTTGCGTTTTTGGCAGTTTCTCCAGATTTGCCCATATCTCTCGCAGCCAAAACAAGCCACCTGTTTCCCAGGGGTTAGTTTCACGGTGGCAAAAGCGTTCGCTATGCCTTGCCCCACGGCTTGATATGTGACTGCTGTGGTGTGTTTTAATGTCCCCAAGCGGTGGCACGCTTGTATCATTTGGAGTAAAGTGGGTTCAGGTTCAGGGGGTAAAGATTTTAAAAGCTGCTTACAGTCCAGGTTGGTGTTCTCGACGGCCAGTTTGAGGAGTATAATCTCCCTGGCTTGCTCGCTATTGATTTGTCTCTCCAATGTTTGTGTCAATTTGTCCACAAACTGCAAGTAAGGCTCTTGCGGACCTTGTTTGATATTCATGAAGGACTGTTGCGTAGTTTTGGCATCAGGAACCTTTAGGAATGCCAGGTGAGCTGCCCTAATATCCTGTAGGGCTTCTCTCAGTAAGGTGCCTTGGCCATTAGGCTTGGTATGCGCCCCCTCCCCCACAAGGTGGTCAATAGTTAAGGCAGCCAGGGCTTGGTTTGCATGCCATGCATACATTGCAATTAAATTTTCCAGCCCTTTTTTCCATTGTGGCATAAATATAGCATATTGTGTTGGTGTGAGCAACAGATTTGCCAAAAACTTACCATCGTGAGGAGTCATGAGGTGAGTAGTAAAGCTTGCTCTTAATAAATTACTAAAGTAGGGGGACCCCAGTCCATATTCCTGCGCAGCGGTACGTATGGCGCAGTTCCTTAACTTCCGAGTGATCTAGGGGCTCCCATTGTGGATTTTCCCCCTTCAGGCCGAATTGCACAAGGGCCACAAAGATTTCTGCAGTAGTGTCAAGGTCTCTGTCCTTAAGGGCTTTCCTTTTTATCTGTAACCAATTGTTACACGTATCCAAAGGGAGTAAGCTCGCATCTTTTTCAGGGCCAGGGTTGAAAGAGTCCAGCTCCCCTTCACTGCTAGAGTCAGTGTCTGCTGCATAAGCCATAAGTGTGCGGCGGCTCTGGGATGGCTGGCAGTGTGGCGGTGGGACTGGGGGTGGCGACCGGGCTCTATCCCTGGCACTCGCTGGGGAGGGCATGCAGACGGGAGATGGAGAGTGGGACCTGGGCAGGTTTCAATCCGGCTGGGGCCGTCTCAGGGTAGCCTCACAGGCTGTAGCCTCACAGTCTTCCCCGCAGCCTCCCACTTTTTTTAATTGCGCCCATGACTGCCTTCCAAGCAGGAAGCATTCGGAGCTCTGGCTCGTGGCCAGGCAGTGTAGCGAGGTCATAGAGCTTTACTCCGACCTTGTCCCGGAAGCGGAGACTAAATACAGAAGAAGGGGTAGCGTCGGGGACCATGTGTGACACCCATCATAAAATGACTTAAGGTCGTGCTTTGGGATGGGGGAGCCACGCCTGCCCAGAAGGGCAAGCACGGTTTCATAGACGTCTCTCTCTTTGAACATTTCCTTTCCCATTCCTTTAGTTCCCCTGGCTCACCTGTCAAAGCGCAGCAGACAGGGATTGCAGGCCCAAACGCGGTTCTCTAACCGTCACCATCAGTTCCAGGGGCTCGCCGACTCCCCGCCTGTCAGGCAGATTCATTTCCTCACACAGGGCACCAATTGTCGGCGATGGAGATAGACAGGGAGACTGACTCGGTGATCAGAATCCGATTTTCTTGTGGGATACGAGCACTTATATACTATTTTAGGGAGACTAGTAATGTATACTACAATGATTAGGTTGAAATCACATACACAAACTTATTCATGTAACACCACCTCGTGCTTACGTTGTTTAATAGGATTTTCTTTTTCTGGTAAACCTGTCTAATTAAATCTTCTTGCTATCTAGATCTAATTTTCAAAGTTCCGTTTGCTTTTGCCAAGGCATTTTATCTATCAATTCTCCTATGCTAATAAGGTCCAAAGTACTCTCTGTCTCATGCACCCCAATATTCCACTGCAGCTTTGGACTGTTCCAAAGGGGTCTACTTGGCGTTTGTCATCTGCAGGCCATTGCAGAGCAGTGGGCCACAGGCTGCTGCCAGAGCTCCAACACAACACAAGTGTGGCAGCCCAAGAATCAGTGCACGGATCTTCCGGATGTTCGGAGACATTCAGTTGCCAGAGAAACAGCAAGCAGGACCAGAGGAGCTTTGCATCTCCCTGCCACAAAACGAGGTCAGCCTGCAAATGGAGTCAGAGCAAAGGTAAGCATGTACCCGCATTCTAAAGAAGGAACTGCAGCCTACAAGAGTCCTGGAAATTTATTCTCTTTGCTTCTTTTGCCCCCCAAATCTCATTGAAGAAGTTAGGCTTTTCAGAACCAGCTAGGATGCCACCTAGAAGAAGCAGACTTGCTTTCAGTCAAAGCTTTTGAGACCAAAAGTCTGGTTTGCTTGGGTTTTCCTTGGATGCCACTTGGGTTGGCGCATTTTCTGAGTTCCCCTGGGATGCCTTGAGCACTGCCTTATGGGCTGGGAGGACATTTTCTGCTGCTTTATGAATGAGGAGAACTTCCCAGGCTTTTCTTTCGCATTAGCTGTACAGAAGGTTGCCTTGCTGGGCACAAGAAAGCCACAGAGCAGCTGCTATTGTGAGGTCAAGGGAGCGGTGCAACAGTGCTGTCAGCCCAGCGTTGTCCCAGTGCGCGCAAGGCCTGGTCATCCAGAGCAGCTCTTCCGCTCGCTCCCTGCAGGAGGATCCTCGTGCACAAGGAGTTCTCAGCGGATGGCCTGCACCCCGAGAGGAGTCTTGGCTTTCCCTTGGGTGGCATTCAGCGTGCAAACCCACGCAGCACTGCCAAAATGATCAGGCAAGTCTGTGCCATGGTTTGCACTGTCTTTTCTGTTGTCTATTCCGGCTACTACCTGACCCAGCTGACTCGTAAGTAAAGGTTTCTCCTGGGGCTGGCATCGCCCAGCTTTTGCTTCACTCTGCTCTTGATGCCGCACTAGTGACCCAGTTTATTTGGGAACAAAATGGCCATGAAGATGCCACCGCTTTGGTCAATGTCCTGCCAGCAGCATCAGCTAAAAAGGGGGCATCTGTACTGGGTGGCAGGTGCAGAGTATTTGCAGTGCAACCTGCAGCGGTTGCCTTCCCTCCCCGGGAGAGTGCGTGGCAGCGGAGTCCGTCATTTCCTCAGCTTGCTGCTTCAAGCAAGACGAACTGCAAATTGCAGACTCTGAGGAGAGATTTGTAGAAGTACTTCTACCAACTCAGTGGTTCTCTCCAGGAGTGAAGGAAAGCGCCTTTTGCTCCAACATTGCCCCTTAGAGGCCTTGGCTGCGTGACTTGACCCTTTGATGCTGTGCCAAGACTGCGATTCCCTTGGCGATGCAGCACAAACTCCAATGCATGGAGGGTTTGCTGCTGAGCCCAGCAGCTGTTCCTGGGCTGCTTCAGCAGGGAGCTGCCGCAGCCCAGGGGCCCTTTATGGAAGCTTTGCTGGGCTATCATCTTCAGCCAACGAATGGGAATTAGGGCATGCCATTTAAAAGAATAGAGATCTAAAATGCAGGAAAGAGAAGAGGAAAATGCTGCTTGAGCTGTTGGGCACAACAGGAGCTCCAACTTTTGAAGAGCAACGGGCATTTCCACCACCGTGTTTCTATTTCTCTCTTGGCAAAAGAGGCCCAAATGTAGACAGAGCCTACTATAGCGCCCTTGTGGTTCTCTTGCTTGCTGTGGGAAAGAGCTGTTGCTCCTGGAGGCACGTTGGCAAAGTGGCTCTGTGTTGGGACTGCCTCGTGCTGTGAAAGTCGCCAGCACGGGCACTTTTCTAAGGGCCTCTGGTAACTTTTGCCTTGCTCGCTGCAGGTCACCTGACACGTGGGTGGAGACAAGCCAGTCCTTTGGTGAGTGGCAAAGGAAGCTGAGAGGTTGCTGGCGTGTGAGAATTGTGCAGCAATTCTGCCAGCTTGGCCTGTTGCAGTTGAGTGTGGAGTGCCAGCGTGGGAGGCTGAAAGAAAGGCCAACTGCCCGGTGGCATCAGCAGTAGCAAAGGGAGCCCTGGCTGTTTGCTGATTTTCCGGTGAAGAGCCTTTCAAGAGACAAAAGGCAAACAGGACGGCTCCAAGGCGTCTTTCTGCTTGTAGCCAGCAGGGAAGCTCAAATGCACAGCAAGATGGAGTAGCACCTCATGCAGCCATCTTCCTCGAGTTTTTGCGACTCAGAGTCCCACGTGTATCAAAGTCTATGATTTCCCCTACTTCTGGGTCCTTTCCCAGCTCAATAGAAAGCAGCTCCTAAGGGATTGGCTTTTGCCCATCTCTCTCACTTCTGTCTGTCTGCAGGGCTCAACAGCTGGCTCAGCAGCTCCTCCAGCTGCCTCTGTCATTGAGGAAGAGGCTGAAGAGGAGCAAAGGAACATCAAGCCTCCAGCTGCTGTCCCTCCACAGCCTGAACACGCAGAGCCGGTAAGTGGCAGCTGAGCTTGGCACTGCCTTTGGTGCAGGGCCAGGCTTCCCGTTTTGGAGCAGCCCTTGTTGCTCATGGCCGAAGATGCTGGGGGCGGTGTGCCTGCCATGACGTAGTGCTGCTTGAGGAGGGCCTAAGAAGTGCTGGCCAGTGGGTTCTGAAGTTTGACATTTAAGCTGGGATGCTGAGAGGGCCCGAGAATGTCTCTTGGGATCAGACAAGAGGCAGCATTCCATGATTCCCAGCGTAGGAGTCAGCCCCTTGTGCCCACTGTCAGTGCAGGCTGCCCGTGGTCGGTAAGCAGACGGAGCGGCTCAGAGACACAACTGACAGCCTTGCAGGGGATCACACTGGGCCCTGGAAGGGACCTGCCCTCTCCTAATGGACTAATTAGCTTCAGGCTGTGCTTCACTTCCAGCCGGTCAAAGCAGAGTTTGGAGAGGAGAATCCTCGTCAGCCCTGCGTTGTGAAAGGCGGGTGGGTCTGGGCGGGGCTGGAAGGTGGCTCCAAAGGGCCGCTCCCTAAAGGCTGTCATAGAGAGGGGAAATCCGTGAAACAGATCAGAGAAGGGACACGCTGCGGGCTTCTGAGTGGACCGTTGCATGCAAGCTGCAGGGTGATTTCATTGCCCAGGAAAAGACAGGAGGAGGAAAGCAACAAGGCTCTAGGGCCATGCTCTGATCTCTTGCTGGATCTTGGCAGCCTCAGTGATACCTTGTTGCCAGTGTCTAGCAGAAAAGCTGCAATCGTGGAGCATGGAAGTGTCCCTGAGGGGCTGGATCCAAGTAGCCTTTGGGCTTTTCCCAAAGTTGCCTTTGAGAAGGGGACATGGGAAACGCCCTAGCTGGAGAGGCCTGGCGGTGGCTGACAGCACCTTCCCAAGGCCTTGCTTTTGCCGTGCGTTCCACAGGGCATCTGTGCCAGCCACCCTTCTGACGGGCAATCCTTTCTTGTCCCAGCTCAAGACGGGCTCTGCAATTCAACCTGGTGCCGCTGGACCAGCATGGCCTGCAGCAGCCAGCTCGCCCCCCGCTGCTGGCACTTCCTGCAGCAGCGCAGCCCAGCAGATCGAGATGAGGGAGGAGCAGGGCCTGAAGACACTGAGTACGTCTCGTACATTTCTTGTCTGCCAGAGCAGTGTGTTGTGTGCGTGTCTGGGTGTAGGCTGCGCCAGAAGTTGCCCCTCGGTCTCAAAGGCACTTAGGCCCCTCTGCAGAAGCTGTTGTTGTGCTTTGAGGCAGTGCGGCAGCGCTCAGGGAGTTCCTGCTGCCTATGAGAGCGGCTGGGCCTGGCTTGGCTCTGCCTAGGCTGCCTACTGTGCCAAAGACAAAAGCTGAGCATTTTCTGCTTCAGCAGAAGGCTGGCACCAAGCAAGTGACTAGGCCCCAGGGAGCTCTTCTGACCCCAGCCGTTTTCTGGCTATCCTTCTTACTCCTACTCTGGATCAGACATTTTGTGCCCCTGGCAGTGGACCTGCCAGTGATTCTGGACACTTGGATCCCAAGTGCTCTGGGGATGCCCGGAGGCAGACGAGGAGACCAGGACGTCGGTGCAGAGGCCGGGTCTGGCGCTGAGTGCAGAAGGCGGCTGGTCAGGGACAGCCCAGGAGCTGATCCTGCAGCTGCTGCTCCAGCGCTGCTCCAGCAGCGTTCCAGCAAGGGCCGCAGGAGCAGGAGACAACGACAGTTGCTATGGGCACAGCCCAACATTCCATCTAGAACCCCAGGGGAGCCATGGGACAGAAAGAGGCATGGGCCGCCTCTGGCCCTTGTACTTCTTCTGCTGCAAGTTTGCTCTGAGAAGCTTCCCATGGGGCCTTTTCTCCTCAGTCGTCTGATGAGACGGGCAAAAGCAGTGCAGGGACAGCCCTGGGTCTTCCCGGTGCTTCTCTGCAAGGTGCCTCCAGCTGAACGTGCACAGGAGCCTGCCTCTGTGCAAGGGCCCAGACCTCATCTCCTGCCCTGGAGAACCAGAAGGGCTCCTCCCACTGGCTCTCCTCCAGCTCTGAGAGGAGCTGGAATTTGCAAGTTGTCCAGCGCAGAGCCAACTCCAGAGCTTCCTCTCAAAGTGGAGCCATTCATCCTGCCCCCTTTCTCAAGTCTCCTTTTGCTGCCCAATAATGTCACTGCATGTTTTCCCTCCTTTGGGCCTCTGAGCTGGTCTCTCACCTCATCACTCCTCCCTTGAAACTTGGAGAAACAGGATGTTTTTCAGGGCAACTGATGGGGACACACACACACACACACAGGGACAGCACACGGGCATTTCTCTAGCAAACATTCATGCAGAATTTCTATAGCCCTCTTCCAGCTCCCTTGGAGAAGCTCGGTGTTTGTCCCCAAAAGACTCTGCCATTCCTCTAAGAAAGCAACACTAACAGAATTCCCTTTCCACACTGCTGGCCTTCACATTGGTTTTAATGCCTAGATCCCAGATATGACAAAACCCAGGCAGCTTTGCTGCTTTCCTGCCTGTCGTTAAGGAAAAGCAAATCTTGCTTCAGTCCCAATCTTGCTTCCTTCCCAGCCTGCACGTTAGCCACTGGCCAGCAAACTGAGGGGGCAGCTGGAACAAGTCCCACTGCAAGGCAGATACTTTGTAGGCTCCAAAGCCCACCTGCACCGCCTCCATCAGACAAGGGCAAGCTTCCCTCGGCTTCCCAGAAGCAGCCTGGCAATTGCCCCCTCCCTCGCCCCCTCTCCACCCTCCACAGCCCCTGCCACCAAAGCCTTGCTAGGCAGGGCCATTTGCTGGCCTCGAAGAAAGAGTGCCTTTGATTCTTCTTTGGCGCAAGTGCCCGAGCTGTGAGAAGTCAGAGGATAATGATCACACCCGCTCTGCTTTAGCTAAGGAGATTGCTGGAGGCCCAGAGCGGGACACTGGTCCTTTCGAGAGAAACTGAAACTGAACTAGCCATGCCTTTGTGGCGCATGCCGATAGGAATTGGATAGAATCGGAGGGCTTAGAAACGTCCTCCAAGGTGGTCAGCTCCATCAGTCGCCCAAAATGAAACAAAGTTATGTTACTGGGCTCCAAAAAGGACTAAAGCCGCTGCTTTTATGCCAGAAAATATGGTGAGACCAGACCACTCATCTAGATCCAATTCCGTGAATTAAACAAAGCCCCCCTTTCCACTCCCAGCTGAGATGTTGAGGAATCAAAGGCAGACGCCCCAGCCTTATTTCACTGGCAGTAAAGGAGACACACCTCAGTAAGTCCTGCCAGCTGAGCAAGGGGCTGGGCCCGGGGGAGGTGGCGCCTGCCCAGATTCTTCTCTCAGGGCAAGTGCCGTCTTTGCAACACCAGGCAAATGGAACAAACATTGCCGGAGTGTTTTCATACAGACAGAAAGACAAAATGGAACAAACTTTGGTTTAATGATAAAGACCCATTGGCTCTCAACAAAGGCAAAAATGACAAAAGGCAGAGCATAGACAACACCCAACCTTTGAAATTTATTGATAAATCTAATAAAACTAATGAATCTTGAATAATACTAATGGATCTTAACGACTAAATTGAGGAGATTCCTATCATGTCAACTAACTAAGTAGAAGATTAAACTACCCTAAAAGCTTAAAAAACAGTCCTCTTCCTATCTAGTCCTATTGATACCTAACTCTTGCTAGCCCTGGACAACCTGCAGGGTTGTCTAATTTCAAAGTCTTTTCTTCTTGGCGAGAGGCTCTGCTGCCTTCCGAGGCCGATGTCTTCTCCTGTGGTTGTTCCTTTCCTTCACGGTTTCAAACACCCTGCAAGATAGGAAACAAACCATCCATTGCTCACTTTAGTACACACCATGAAACCAAGTGCCGAGATCTCCGTTTGAGTAGGAATTTCTGTCTTTTTGGGCAGTGGCACATTTGTGAATTGATCAGCACCATGAGTCTGATCGTTCTACTTTCAATGCCTTGAAATGTCTTCCTCCTTTTGCTGCATCCTCTTTTGAATATGACCAGCAGCATCAAACCAAGCTTTGATGGATCTATTCCTACTTGTATGAACTGTGTCTTGTTGGGGCACGGCAAGGTTTCATTGTGAAGGCTGGGTTTTACCTAAGCTCTTTGGGTTTGAGGTGGGTGTTAAGCTTGACCACGGCTGCCGGGGGCGATGCTGCAAGTGCCCCCAGCTTCCCCTGCGGTGCCTTTGAAAAGGGTCAGCCCGTTTTAGTCCAAAGGCGCAGCTTTGAGCAGAAAGAGGAGGAACTTCCGCACCGTTTGCACTGCCCGCAGGGAAAGGGGCCTCCCGCCGAGCGGGGCGGCTGGCGCGCTTGGCAGCAGGGACACTCGGCGCTGCGAGCCCTCTTGCGGCTTCTCTTCCCTGTCTCCCCGTTCTCCTTTCTGGGAGGGCTTTTCCTCCTCTTTGCTTTGCCCACACTCTGGAAATCAAAGAGTCCTTATCAATGCTTCCTTCCTCTCACAAAGCTGGAAACCAGAGCATCCGGCACAAAAATCTATCGGCTTAAGCAAATCCTTCCAGACCCTCAAGAGCTGAGAAAACGGCTGCCTTTGCCAATGGGCTGCGGCGGGCTGCCAACCCAGAGCTTGGAGGAAAATACTCCTCTTTTCTACAGGCCAAAGGGGTGGGATAAATACCTGCCTACTTAGAGCTCTACATTTCTTATTTCTACCTTTCTGCCTAACATCTATTTCTCTCTGCTTTTCCTCCACAAATGTCTAGGCAATGGCATTTAAATTCAGTCCAATTAGGGTAGACACATGGTTAGCATTTTCTAGTCCCCAAAATAATCTCCCTCCCTGTCTCTCTCTCTCACATGATGTGAAGCAAATTGCTCTTTGCCGGTAAGGAAAGTTTTAGGGGAGCCACGGCACCGGCAGCTCCTTCTTGGGGAGTATGCTGCGATGCTAGAAAAACTCCCTGAAAATCTGCAGCATATCCACAAAGGCAGCCTGGATTGCTGATGTCAGCAAGCAGTGGGGAATTAAGGGTCTGATTGGAGTCAGCGAGGGTGCCAGCCCTTGAGAAGCCCATCTGTAGAGAGTCAAAGCCCATTTTGGTGGCGCTGCTGCTTCCTTGGGTCAAAGTTAGGCTCCAGAATTGCATACTTCAGGGCAGCAGCAAAAGGAAGCCCCGGGCAGCATCTGCTGTGCCTTTCCCAGCGCGTGGGACGATGTGATCCTGGCAAAGGGGCGTCTGGCATGGCTCGCCAGCAGCTTTTCTCCCCTTCTGCCAGTTTCTCGACCTTCCTGGCACGTCTCGATTTTCTTGCCCCTCACCTGAGCCAGAGTGCTGGCAAGTTTATGCTCCTTTTTCCAGGAGTAGTAGTACTCCACACACTGTGCCACGGTCTTAGTCTGGATCTGTTGTGAAGAGAAAAAGAAGGAGTCGAAAATGGTGTCGGGTGCACTGGGGAAAAAGTAGAATATGGAGTGAACTAGGAAGGAAAAGCATGAAGTAAATGGAGTAGGGTGTAAAATGAAATCAGCATGGGGAAAGAGAGGCATCATGCAATGTCTTAAACCGTGTATTCTGCTAGGTGGTAATACACGCAATGCACAGATCAACAACAAATCCATCTAGCACAGTTCTTCTTTCCCCGCTTCCCTCCAGTTATGCCAGCACACCGTCTTGTGGAAGCAGCAGCAGACCTGTGCGACAAGTCTGACAGAAGAAAGCTTCATCTTCCAAAAGAGCTTGGAGAAAAGGGCTGGAGAGGCCGTATCATCCTTTTGACACAGGCTTTTGATGTCCCCTTTTGTTACTTCTTGAAGATACTTGGTACTTGAGAAGAGAGAGACTGAAGCCCAGTGCTTGTTCCCAGAAATAACCAAGCTTTCCTCCTGACGATCTGCTCGGGTAAAGAATGTCCCGTGGCTTTACCTGCTTCTGGATGAGATGAAAATCCTTGCCGTAGGTGTGGAAAGCCTTTTGGAAGGACTCCTTCTCCTCAGGTGTCCATCTATCAGAGCCTGGCAAGAAAAAGCAGCGGGTAGTAAACGCATCCCTTGATCCACACCAAGTAGATCCCACTGGCTGCCGAAAGAAAATGGTGGCAGGCCGTCATTCACGTGTGTGTACGTGTCTGCTCCCTCAGAAGGTCATGAAGACAAGAGCAGGCATTGCCCGGGGAGAAGGATTGGAAAACAAGTAAAGCTGAAGGACTAGATGCTGGTGCTTCCCCACCCGCAGAGGAGACAAGACCTTGTGCTGGTGTTAAGCACAATTGCTTTAAGCAGAAACCCTTGCCACAACAATGAAGGGGACGGCAGCATCTGTCAGGGACGCAAGAAGCTCTGCTTTGCTTACCTGCGTAATGATAATCAGCCATGGGGTGGCCTTGAGGTGTTGCAGGCCCCTCTGAGAGCAGCATCTCCAGAGCCTCCTGCAAGATCAAGAGGGAAAAGGCTTTAGCCGCCCCACCACATTAAAAATGAGCCAAAAAATCACAGGTGCTGCCTTGCAGCTACTTTGCCTCTCCAGACATTCAAGCGACTGTATCCCATGTGGGTGAAACACTGTCATTTGCTCCAAGACCCTGGTTTTTGCTGCCCAACCCTTTGATCCTGGTCCCCGAGAGTGGCCTTTTGCTCACCAACCTAAGGATTTTGCTGCTCCTGCAGCCAGAATGGCCTCAGCTGACTGAGGCTTCTGGGAATTTCCCCTCCAAATGTCTTAGAGAAGCCAGCTCTCCAGGCCATTTACAAGGCAGCAGGACCTTCCGCCGCAGCCGCCGCCTCCAGGAGGGAGATTCTCCCTGCTGGAGCCCTTTGGGCTCAGCCCTGACGCAGCTGGAGGAGACACAGCAGGCAGCAAGTGCTCTGCTCCCTGTTAAGACCCTTCTTCAAAGAGCAGCCAGGAAAGGCTGTCCCAGTGCCCGGGCCCTCTGCATTCCCTGTGCCCTCTTCTCTGCGCCCAAACAGCCGCTTCTTACCGGAACGCTGCCGCGTGCCCGGTGCAGGCAGTGCAGGGCGCGCTCCAGGTTAGCTGCTGCCCCGGGAATGCCACGGGAGCTGGCCATGTCCAACAGTTCTCTTACTGCAAGCACAACAAAAAACCCACCGAAAGTCAGCCTTGAGGCCAGCAAGGGCAAAGACTGCCATGCAAGGCAGAAGGAAAGGCTGGGAGCTAAAGACAGCAGCTTGGAGAGTATGAAAAGGAGAGCAAAGCCAGGGCCAGCTGAACCAAGGGCCCACGCAGTGCTGGCTCTCCCTCCAAAGCAGCTTCTGTAAGAAGAAGTGGGGGCCAATCTGCGCTCTTCCAGTGGCAGACGGCCCTGACCAATTTGGAGAGCAAGGTGCTTGCTCTTGCTCCTTGCCTCTAACACTTCTACATGGGAAGATGGGCGAGACAAGGAGAGCCTGCAAAAGGCTGCCTTTTTACGCAAAAGGAGCCTTTTAAAGACCCAAGTAGCTCAGGGGTGGAAGAAAAGCTTGAAGCAAAGCTACCTCTGTCAGGTTTTTCCATGTCAGAGTCATCCTCCCCCCAGGGCTTCCAGACCAGGGTTGCAGGCTCTTCATCCTCACTTGGTGCTCTGCTCTGCAGCTCTGGCAGCTCAGCCTGAAAGTCGCTGCCAACATTGATGTGTCTAAAGGAAGAAGGAGGTGGAGGTGAGAAAGGCAAGTGGTCAAGAGAGCCTTCCTGTGCATCCACAGGCTTGAACCAACGCCACCCTGACTCTGAAAGAGCAGTTCTCCTCCTCGCCATTCCTCCAGTTTGCTGTCCTTTAACCCTATGCCAAAACTCACGGCTGAATCTGGGCTCTTGCTTTCCTTTTCATTGTGCCTCTCCTTTCCACCTGAAAGAGATCAAAGCAATGCTCCAGTTAAAAATCCTTCCTTCTCATCCTCATCATTGCAAAGCCCGAGCTCCTGTGTCCCAGCTCCTTTCTCTTTGCCGCCTTTTTGACATGGAATGTCCTAGGGAGGACCCTCTAGCAGTCAGCAGCTTCCTCAGGAGGGCAAGCACAAGGCCATGCACTACTCTCTTCACTCCCGGGGCCACTGAGAAGAGCCAAGACAATGGCAGGGGAGATGTGCCAGTGCAGGCTTAGGTTGGATAGAAGGAAAAGGTTCTTCAGCCAGAGGCTGCTTGGGCACTGCAACAGCCTCCCCAGGGAAGGGGGCACAGCACCAAGCCTGACTGAGCTCCAAAAGTGTTTGGACACTGCTCTTGGGCACAGGCTGTGATTGTTGAGGCTGCCCTGGGCAGGCCCTGGACTTGGGCTCAGTGATCTTTGAGAATCCCTTCCAAGCCAGGAAATTCTGTGCTACTGTGATTGTGCTCTTGAGGAGATGGCATTTGACGGCCGCCCCTGAGCATGAGGTAGAACCAGCCCTACGTGCACTGGAAAAAGAATCTAGAAAGATATTAAAATAGCATGGATCTATAAGCCATGGAACTACGTCAGTATATAAGAATTGCTGATCCCAGATGGTTTTTGAAGTTGAAAGCCTGTGTTTGAGGAGAAGCCCAGTCAAATGCTTCTATGCCCTGAACGACAGGGATGCCAGAGGAGAAGTGCCATCATTCTGGTGTTTGAAGCTTTGGAGCGGGTGTGAGCAGAGTCAGGGCATAAGGGGATTTGTTGACACTGAAGCCCTGAAGTGCTCAGCCACAAACAATTTGTTTTGGGGTCAGCACAAGATAGTTTGAGGACGGAAATGGGTGCCAAGAACTTTTAATCAGGTCATCCGTGGACGAGGATCTGCAGCTGCACTGGGACACCTCTCTAGGTCCTCTATGGAAAGGTCTGTGTTTCCCCTGGAGGCAACATGATTCCTTCAGAAGCTGCAGCCTGCTTTCACGTGGAAGCTCGTCTGGGGAAAGTGAGCACGCAGCCTGTGTCGTGCTTGGTGGGAGAGGCAGCTGGAGCCTCCTGCCCCTGCGCTAGTGCTTTGAGGGCAAACGGGGATTTTCTTACCTTGGACGGTTCCCAAGTGCTCTGGGGATGCCCGGAGGCAGACGAGGAGACCAGGACGTCGGTGCAGAGGCCGGGTCTGGCGCTGAGTGCAGAAGGCGGCTGGTCAGGGACAGCCCAGGAGCTGATCCTGCAGCTGCTGCTCCAGCGCTGCTCCACCAGCGTTCCAGCAAGGGCCGCAGGAGCAGGAGACAACGACAGTTGCTATGGGCACAGCCCAACATTCCATCTAGAACCCCAGGGGAGCCATGGGACAGAAAGAGGCATGGGCCGCCTCTGGCCCTTGTACTTCTTCTGCTGCAAGTTTGCTCTGAGAAGCTTCCCATGGGGCCTTTTCTCCTCAGTCGTCTGATGAGACGGGCAAAAGCAGTGCAGGGACAGCCCTGGGTCTTCCCGGTGCTTCTCTGCAAGGTGCCTCCAGCTGAACGTGCACAGGAGCCTGCCTCTGTGCAAGGGCCCAGACCTCATCTCCTGCCCTGGAGAACCAGAAGGGCTCCTCCCACTGGCTCTCCTCCAGCTCTGAGAGGAGCTGGAATTTGCAAGTTGTCCAGCGCAGAGCCAACTCCAGAGCTTCCTCTCAAAGTGGAGCCATTCATCCTGCCCCCTTTCTCAAGTCTCCTTTTGCTGCCCAATAATGTCACTGCATGTTTTCCCTCCTTTGGGCCTCTGAGCTGGTCTCTCACCTCATCACTCCTCCCTTGAAACTTGGAGAAACAGGATGTTTTTCAGGGCAACTGATGGGGACACACACACACACACACAGGGACAGCACACGGGCATTTCTCTAGCAAACATTCATGCAGAATTTCTATAGCCCTCTTCCAGCTCCCTTGGAGAAGCTCGGTGTTTGTCCCCAAAAGACTCTGCCATTCCTCTAAGAAAGCAACACTAACAGAATTCCCTTTCCACACTGCTGGCCTTCACATTGGTTTTAATGCCTAGATCCCAGATATGACAAAACCCAGGCAGCTTTGCTGCTTTCCTGCCTGTCGTTAAGGAAAAGCAAATCTTGCTTCAGTCCCAGTCTTGCTTCCTTCCCAGCCTGCACCTTACCCACTGGCCAGCAAACTGAGGGGGCAGCTGGAACAAGTCCCACCGCAAGGCAGATACTTTGTAGGCTCCAAAGCCCACCTGCACCGCCTCCATCAGACAAGGGCAAGCTTCCCTCGGCTTCCCAGAAGCAGCCTGGCAATTGCCCCCTCCCTCGCCCCCTCTCCACCCTCCACAGCCCCTGCCACCAAAGCCTTGCTAGGCAGGGCCATTTGCTGGCCTCGAAGAAAGAGTGCCTTTGATTCTTCTTTGGCGCAAGTGCCCGAGCTGTGAGAAGTCAGAGGATAATGATCACACCCGCTCTGCTTTAGCTAAGGAGATTGCTGGAGGCCCAGAGCGGGACACTGGTCCTTTCGAGAGAAACTGAAACTGAATTAGCCATGCCTTTGTGACGCATGCGGATAGGAATTGGATAGAATCGGAGGGCTTAGAAACATCCTCCAAGGTGGTCAGCTCCATCAGTCCCCCAAAATGAAACAAAGTTATGTTGCTGGGCTCCAAAAAGGACTAAAGCCGCTGCTTTTATGCCAGAAAATATGGTGAGACCAGACCACTCATCTAGATCCAATTCCGTGAATTAAACAAAGCCTCCCTTTCCACTCCCAGCTGAGATGTTGAGGAATCAAAGGCAGACGCCCCAGCCTTATTTCACTGGCAGTAAAGGAGACACACCTCAGTAAGTCCTGCCAGCTGAGCAAGGGGCTGGGCCTGGGGGAGGTGGCGCCTGCCCAGATTCTTCTCTCAGGGCAAGTGCCGTCTTTGCAACACCAGGCAAATGGAACAAACATTGCCGGAGTGTTTTCATACAGACAGAAAGACAAAATGGAACAAACTTTGGTTTAATGATAAAGACCCATTGGCTCTCAACAAAGGCAAAAATGACAAAAGGCAGAGCATAGACAACACCCAACCTTTGAAATTTATTGATAAATCTAATAAAACTAATGAATCTTAAATAATACTAATGGATCTTAACGACTAAATTGAGGAGATTCCTATCATGTCAACTAACTAAGTAGAAGATTAAACTACCCTAAAAGCTTAAAAAACAGTCCTCTTCCTATCTAGTCCTATTGATACCTAACTCTTGCTAGCCCTGGACAACCTGCAGGGTTGTCTAATTTCAAAGTCTTTTCTTCTTGGGGAGAGGCTCTGCTGCCTTCCGAGGCCGATGTCTTCTCCTGTGGTTGTTCCTTTCCTTCACGGTTTCAAACACCCTGCAAGATAGGAAACAAACCATCCATTGCTCACTTTAGTACACACCATGAAACCAAGTGCCGAGATCTCCGTTTGAGTAGGAATTTCTGTCTTTTTGGGCAGTGGCACATTTGTGAATTGATCAGCACCATGAGTCTGATCGTTCTACTTTCAATGCCTTGAAATGTCTTCCTCCTTTTGCTGCATCCTCTTTTGAATTTGATCAGCAGCATCAAACCAAGCTTTGATGGATCTATTCCTACTTGTATGAACTGTGTCTTGTTGGGGCACGGCAAGGTTTCATTGTGAAGGCTGGGTTTTACCTAAGCTCTTTGGGTTTGAGGTGGGTGTTAAGCTTGACCACGGCTGCCGGGGGCGATGCTGCAAGTGCCCCCAGCTTCCCCTGCGGTGCCTTTGAAAAGGGTCAGCCTGTTTTAGTCCAAAGGCGCAGCTTTGAGCAGAAAGAGGAGGAACTTACGCACCGTTTGCACTGCCCGCAGGGAAAGGGGCCTCCCGCTGAGCGGGGCGGCTGGCGCGCTTGGCAGCAGGGACACTCGGCGCTGCGAGCCCTCTTGCGGCTTCTCTTCCCTGTCTCCCCGTTCTCCTTTCTGGGAGGGCTTTTCCTCCTCTTTGCTTTGCCCACACTCTGGAAATCAAAGAGTCCTTATCAATGCTTCCTTCCTCTCACAAAGCTGGAAATCAGAGCATCCAGCACAAAAATCTATCGGCTTAAGCAAATCCTTCCAGACCCTCAAGAGCTGAGAAAACGGCTGCCTTTGCCAATGGGCTGCGGCGGGCTGCCAACCCAGAGCTTGGAGGAAAATACTTCTCTTTTCTACAGGCCAAAGGGGTGGGATAAATACCTGCCTATTTAGAGCTCTACATTTCTTATTTCTACCTTTCTGCCTAACATCTATTTCTCTCTGCTTTTCCTCCACAAATGTCTAGGCAATGGCATTTAAATTCAGTCCAATTAGGGTAGACACATGGTCAGCCATTTTCTAGTCCCCAAAATAATCTCCCTCCCTGTCTCTCTCTCTCTCTCTCTCTCTCTCACATGATGTGAAGCAAATTGCTCTTTGCCGGTAAGGAAAGTTTTAGGGGAGCCACGGCACCGGCAGCTCCTTCTTGGGGAGTATGCTGCGATGCTAGAAAAACTCCCTGAAAATCTGCAGCATATCCACAAAGGCAGCCTGGATTGCTGATGTCAGCAAGCAGTGGGGAATTAAGGGTCTGATTGGAGTCAGCGAGGGTGCCAGCCCTTGAGAAGCCCATCTGTAGAGAGTCAAAGCCCATTTTGGTGGCGCTGCTGCTTCCTTGGGTCAAAGTTAGGCTCCAGAATTGCATACTTCAGGGCAGCAGCACAAGGAAGCCCCGGGCAGCATCTGCTGTGCCTTTCCCAGCGCATGGGACGATGTGATCCTGGCAAAGGGGCGTCTGGCATGGCTCGCCAGCAGCTTTTCTCCCCTTCTGCCAGTTTCTCGACCTTCCTGGCAATTTTTTGTCTCGATTTTCTTGCCCCTCACCTGAGCCAGAGTGCTGGCAAGTTTATGCTCCTTTTTCCAGGAGTAGTAGTACTGCACACACTGTGCCACGGTCTTAGTCTGGATCTGTTGTGAAGAGAAAAAGAAGGAGTCGAAAATGGTGTCGGGTGCACTGGGGAAAAAGTAGAATATGGAGTGAACTAGGAAGGAAAAGCATGAAGTAAATGGAGCAGGGTGTAAAATGAAATCAACATGGGGAAAGAGAGGCATCATGCAATGTCTTAAACCGTGTATTCTGCTAGGTGGTAATACACGCAATGCACAGATCAACAACAAATCCATCTAGCACAGTTCTTCTTTCCCCGCTTCACTCCAGTTATGCCAGCACACCGTCTTGTGGAAGCAGCAGCAGACCTGTGCGACAAGTCTGACAGAAGAAAGCTTCATCTTCCAAAAGAGCTTGGAGAAAAGGGCTGGAGAGGCAGGATCATCCTTTTGACACAGGCTTTTGATGTCCCCTTTTGTTACTTCTTGAAGATACTTGGTACTTGAGAAGAGAGAGACTGAAGCCCAGTGCTTGTTCCCAGAAATAACCAAGCTTTCCTCCTGACGATCTGCTCGGGTAAAGAATGTCCCGTGGCTTTACCTGCTTCTGGATGAGATGAAAATCCTTGCCGTAGGTGTGGAAAGCCTTTTGGAAGGACTCCTTCTCCTCAGGTGTCCATCTATCAGAGCCTGGCAAGAAAAAGCAGCGGGTAGTAAACGCATCCCTTGATCCACACCAAGTAGATCCCACTGGCTGCCGAAAGAAAATGGTGGCAGGCCGTCATTCACGTGTGTGTACGTGTCTGCTCCCTCAGAAGGTCATGAAGACAAGAGCAGGCATTGCCCAGGGAGAAGGATTGGAAAACAAGTAAAGCTGAAGGACTAGATGCTGGTGCTTCCCCACCCGCAGAGGAGACAAGACCTTGTGCTGGTGTTAAGCACAATTGCTTTAAGCAGAAACCCTTGCCACAACAATGAAGGGGACAGCAGCATCTGTCAGGGACGCAAGAAGCTCTGCTTTGCTTACCTGCGTAATGATAATCAGCCATGGGGTGGCCTTGAGGTGTTGCAGGCCCCTCTGAGAGCAGCATCTCCAGAGCCTCCTGCAAGATCAAGAGGGAAAAGGCTTTAGCCGCCCCACCACATTAAAAATGAGCCAAAAAATCACAGGTGCTGCCTTGCAGCTACTTTGCCTCTCCAGACATTCAAGCGACTGTATCCCATGTGGGTGAAACACTGTCATTTGCTCCAAGTCCCTGGTTTTTGCTGCCCAACCCTTTGATCCTGGTCCCCGAGAGTGGCCTTTTGCTCACCAACCTAAGGATTTTGCTGCTCCTGCAGCCAGAATGGCCTCAGCTGACTGAGGCTTCTGGGAATTTCCCCTGCAAATGTCTTAGAGAACCCAGCTCTCCAGGCCATTTACAAGGCAGCAGGACCTTCCGCCGCCGCCGCCGCCTCCAGGAGGGAGATTCTCCCTGCTGGAGCCCTTTGGGCTCAGCCCTGACGCAGCTGGAGGAGACACAGCAGGCAGCAAGTGCTCTGCTCCCTGTTAAGACCCTTCTTCAAAGAGCAGCCAGGAAAGGCTGTCCCAGTGCCCGGGCCCTCTGCATTCCCTGTGCCCTCTTCTCTGCGCCCAAACAGCCGCTTCTTACCGGAACGCTGCCGCGTGCCCGGTGCAGGCAGTGCAGGGCGCGCTCCAGGTTAGCTGCTGCCCCGGGAATGCCACGGGAGCTGGCCATGTCCAACAGTTCTCTTACTGCAAGCACAACAAAAAACCCACCGAAAGTCAGCCTTGAGGCCAGCAAGGGCAAAGACTGCCATGCAAGGCAGAAGGAAAGGCCGGGAGCTAAAGACAGCAGCTTGGAGAGTATGAAAAGGAGAGCAAAGCCAGGGCCAGCTGAACCAAGGGCCCACGCAGTGCTGGCTCTCCCTCCAAAGCAGCTTCTGTAAGAAGAAGTGGGGGCCAATCTGCGCTCTTCCAGTGGCAGACGGCCCTGACCAATTTGGAGAGCAAGGTGCTTGCTCTTGCTCCTTGCCTCTAACACTTCTACATGGGAAGATGGGCGAGACAAGGAGAGAAGCAGAGCCTGCAAAAGGCTGCCTTTTTACGCAAAAGGAGCCTTTTAAAGACCCAAGTAGCTCAGGGGTGGAAGAAAAGCTTGAAGCAAAGCTACCTCTGTCAGGTTTTTCCATGTCAGAGTCATCCTCCCCCCAGGGCTTCCAGACCAGGGTTGCAGGCTCTTCATCCTCACTTGGTGCTCTGCTCTGCAGCTCTGGCAGCTCAGCCTGAAAGTCGCTGCCAACATTGATGTGTCTAAAGGAAGAAGGAGGTGGAGGTGAGAAAGGCAAGTGGTCAAGAGAGCCTTCCTGTGCATCCACAGGCTTGAACCAACGCCACCCTGACTCTGAAAGAGCAGTTCTCCTCCTCGCCATTCTTCCAGTTTGCTGTCCCTTAACCCTATGCCAAAACTCACGGCTGAATCTGGGCTCTTGCTTTCCTTTTCATTGTGCCTCTCCTTTCCACCTGAAAGAGATCAAAGCAATGCTCCAGTTAAAAATCCTTCCTTCTCATCCTCATCATTGCAAAGCCCGAGCTCCTGTGTCCCAGCTCCTTTCTCTTTGCCGCCTTTTTGACATGGAATGTCCTAGGGAGGACCCTCTAGCAGTCAGCAGCTTCCTCAGGAGGGCAAGCACAAGGCCATGCACTACTCTCTCCGGGGCCACTGAGAAGAGCCAAGACAATGGCAGGGGAGATGTGCCAGTGCAGGCTTAGGTTGGATAGAAGGAAAAGGTTCTTCAGCCAGAGGCTGCTTGGGCACTGCAACAGCCTCCCCAGGGAAGGGGGCACAGCACCAAGCCTGACTGAGCTCCAAAAGTGTTTGGACACTGCTCTTGGGCACAGGCTGTGATTATTGAGGCTGCCCTGGGCAGGCCCTGGACTTGGGCTCAGTGATCTTTGAGAATCCCTTCCAAGCCAGGAAATTCTGTGCTACTGTGATTGTGCTCTTGAGGAGATGGCATTTGACGGCCGCCCCTGAGCATGAGGTAGAACCAGCCCTACGTGCACTGGAAAAAGAATCTAGAAAGATATTAAAATAGCATGGATCTATAAGCCATGGAACTACGTCAGTATATAAGAATTGCTGATCCCAGATGGTTTTTGAAGTTGAAAGCCTGTGTTTGAGGAGAAGCCCAGTCAAATGCTTCTATGCCCTGAACGACAGGGATGCCAGAGGAGAAGTGCCATCATTCTGGTGTTTGAAGCTTTGGAGCGGGTGTGAGCAGAGTCAGGGCATAAGGGGATTTGTTGACACTGAAGCCCTGAAGTGCTCAGCCACAAACAATTTGTTTTGGGGTCAGCACAAGATAGTTTGAGGACTGAAATGGGTGCCAAGAACTTTTAATCAGGTCATCCGTGGACGAGGATCTGCAACTGCACTGGGACACCTCTCTAGGTCCTCTATGGAAAGGTCTGTGTTTCCCCTGGAGGCAACATGATTCCTTCAGAAGCTGCAGCCTGCTTTCACGTGGAAGCTCGTCTGGGGAAAGTGAGCACGCAGCCTGTGTGTCGTGCTTGGTGGGAGAGGCAGCTGGAGCCTCCTGCCCCTGTGCTAGTGCTTTGAGGGCAAACGGGGATTTTCTTACCTTGGACGGTTCCCAAGTGCTCTGGGGATGCCCGGAGGCAGACGAGGAGACCAGGACATCGGTGCAGAGGCCGGGTCTGGCGCTGAGTGCAGAAGGCGGCTGGTCAGGGACAGCCCAGGAGCTGATCCTGCAGCTGCTGCTCCAGCGCTGCTCCACCAGCGTTCCAGCAAGGGCCGCAGGAGCAGGAGACAACGACAGTTGCTATGGGCACAGCCCAACATTCCATCTAGAACCCCAGGGGAGCCATGGGATAGAAAGAGGCATGGGCCGCCTCTGGCCCTTGTACTTCTTCTGCTGCAAGTTTGCTCTGAGACGCTTCCCATTGGGCCTTTTCTCCTCAGTCGTCTGATGAGACGGGCAAAAGCAGTGCAGGGACAGCCCTGGGTCTTCCCGGTGCTTCTCTGCAAGGTGCCTCCAGCTGAACGTGCACAGGAGCCTGCCTCTGTGCAAGGGCCCAGACCTCATCTCCTGCCCTGGAGAACCAGAAGGGCTCCTCCCACTGGCTCTCCTCCAGCTCTGAGAGGAGCTGGAATTTGCAAGTTGTCCAGCGCAGAGCCAACTCCAGAGCTTCCTCTCAAAGTGGAGCCATTCATCCTGCCCCCTTTCTCAAGTCTCCTTTTGCTGCCCAATAATGTCACTGCATGTTTTCCCTCCTTTGGGCCTCTGAGCTGGTCTCTCACCTCATCACTCCTCCCTTGAAACTTGGAGAAACAGGATGTTTTTCAGGGCAACTGATGGGGACACACACACACACACACAGGGACAGCACACGGGCATTTCTCTAGCAAACATTCATGCAGAATTTCTATAGCCCTCTTCCAGCTCCCTTGGAGAAGCTCGGTGTTTGTCCCCAAAAGACTCTGCCATTCCTCTAAGAAAGCAACACTAACAGAATTCCCTTTCCACACTGCTGGCCTTCACATTGGTTTTAATGCCTAGATCCCAGATATGACAAAACCCAGGCAGCTTTGCTGCTTTCCTGCCTGTCGTTAAGGAAAAGCAAATCTTGCTTCAGTCCCAGTCTTGCTTCCTTCCCAGCCTGCACCTTACCCACTGGCCAGCAAACTGAGGGGGCAGCTGGAACAAGTCCCACTGCAAGGCAGATACTTTGTAGGCTCCAAAGCCCACCTGCACCGCCTCCATCAGACAAGGGCAAGCTTCCCTCGGCTTCCCAGAAGCAGCCTGGCAATTGCCCCCTCCCTCGCCCCCTCTCCACCCTCCACAGCCCCTGCCACCAAAGCCTTGCTAGGCAGGGCCATTTGCTGGCCTCGAAGAAAGAGTGCCTTTGATTCTTCTTTGGCGCAAGTGCCCGAGCTGTGAGAAGTCAGAGGATAATGATCACACCCGCTCTGCTTTAGCTAAGGAGATTGCTGGAGGCCCAGAGCAGGACACTGGTCCTTTCGAGAGAAACTGAAACTGAATTAGCCATGCCTTTGTGGCGCATGCGGATAGGAATTGGATAGAATCGGAGGGCTTAGAAACATCCTCCAAGGTGGTCAGCTCCATCAGTCCCCCAAAATGAAACAAAGTTATGTTACTGGGCTCCAAAAAGGACTAAAGCCGCTGCTTTTATGCCAGAAAATATGGTGAGACCAGACCACTCATCTAGATCCAATTCCGTGAATTAAACAAAGCCTCCCTTTCCACTCCCAGCTGAGATGTTGAGGAATCAAAGGCTGAAGCCCCAGCCTTATTTCACTGGCAGTAAAGGAGACACACCTCAGTAAGTCCTGCCAGCTGAGCAAGGGGCTGGGCCTGGGGGAGGTGGCGCCTGCCCAGATTCTTCTCTCAGGGCAAGTGCCGTCTTTGCAACACCAGGCAAATGGAACAAACATTGCCAGAGTGTTTTCATACAGACAAAAAGACAAAATGGAACAAACTTTGGTTTAATGATAAAGACCCATTGGCTCTCAACAAAGGCAAAATGACAAAAGGCAGAGCATAGACAACACCCAACCTTTGAAATTTATTGATAAATCTAATAAAACTAATGAATCTTGAATAATACTAATGGATCTTAACGACTAAATTGAGGAGATTCCTATCATGTCAACTAACTAAGTAGAAGATTAAACTACCCTAAAAGCTTAAAAAACAGTCCTATTCCTATCTAGTCCTATTGATACCTAACTCTTGCTAGCCCTGGACAACCTGCAGGGTTGTCTAATTTCAAAGTCTTTTCTTCTTGGCGAGAGGCTCTGCTGCCTTCCGAGGCCGATGTCTTCTCCTGTGGTTGTTCCTTTCCTTCACGGTTTCAAACACCCTGCAAGATAGGAAACAAACCATCCATTGCTCACTTTAGTACACACCATGAAACCAAGTGCCGAGATCTCCGTTTGAGTAGGAATTTCTCTCTTTTCGGGCAGTGGCACATTTGTGAATTGATCAGCACCATGAGTCTGATCGTTCTACTTTCAATGCCTTGAAATGTCTTCCTCCTTTTGCTGCATCCTCTTTTGAATATGACCAGCAGCATCAAACCAAGCTTTGATGGATCTATTCCTACTTGTATGAACTGTGTCTTGTTGGGGCACGGCAAGGTTTCATTGTGAAGGCTGGGTTTTACCTAAGCTCTTTGGGTTTGAGGTGGGTGTTAAGCTTGACCACGGCTGCCGGGGGCGATGCTGCAAGTGCCCCCAGCTTCCCCTGCGGTGCCTTTGAAAAGGGTCAGCCCGTTTTAGTCCAAAGGCGCAGCTTTGAGCAGAAAGAGGAGGAACTTCCGCACCGTTTGCACTGCCCGCAGGGAAAGGGGCCTCCCGCCGAGCGGGGCGGCTGGCGCGCTTGGCAGCAGGGACACTCGGCGCTGCGAGCCCTCTTGCGGCTTCTCTTCCCTGTCTCCCCGTTCTCCTTTCTGGGAGGGCTTTTCCTCCTCTTTGCTTTGCCCACACTCTGGAAATCAAAGAGTCCTTATCAATGCTTCCTTCCTCTCACAAAGCTGGAAATCAGAGCATCCAGCACAAAAATCTATCGGCCTAAGCAAATCCTTCCAGACCCTCAAGAGCTGAGAAAACGGCTGCCTTTGCCAATGGGCTGCGGCGGGCTGCCAACCCAGAGCTTGGAGGAAAATACTCCTCTTTTCTACAGGCCAAAGGGGTGGGATAAATACCTGCCTATTTAGAGCTCTACATTTCTTATTTCTACCTTTCTGCCTAACATCTATTTCTCTCTGCTTTTCCTCCACAAATGTCTAGGCAATGGCATTTAAATTCAGTCCAATTAGGGTAGACACATGGTCAGCCATTTTCTAGTCCCCAAAATAATCTCCCTCCCTGTCTCTCTCTCTCTCTCTCTCTCACATGATGTGAAGCAAATTGCTCTTTGCCGGTAAGGAAAGTTTTAGGGGAGCCACGGCACCGGCAGCTCCTTCTTGGGGAGTATGCTGCGATGCTAGAAAAACTCCCTGAAAATCTGCAGCATATCCACAAAGGCAGCCTGGATTGCTGATGTCAGCAAGCAGTGGGGAATTAAGGGTCTGATTGGAGTCAGCGAGGGTGCCAGCCCTTGAGAAGCCCATCTGTAGAGAGTCAAAGCCCATTTTGGTGGCGCTGCTGCTTCCTTGGGTCAAAGTTAGGCTCCAGAATTGCATACTTCAGGGCAGCAGCACAAGGAAGCCCCGGGCAGCATCTGCTGTGCCTTTCCCAGCGCATGGGACGATGTGATCCTGGCAAAGGGGCGTCTGGCATGGCTCGCCAGCAGCTTTTCTCCCCTTCTGCCAGTTTCTCGACCTTCCTGGCACGTCTCGATTTTCTTGCCCCTCACCTGAGCCAGAGTGCTGGCAAGTTTATGCTCCTTTTTCCAGGAGTAGTAGTACTCCACACACTGTGCCACGGTCTTAGTCTGGATCTGTTGTGAAGAGAAAAAGAAGGAGTCGAAAATGGTGTCGGGTGCACTGGGGAAAAAGTAGAATATGGAGTGAACTAGGAAGGAAAAGCATGAAGTAAATGGAGCAGGGTGTAAAATGAAATCAACATGGGGAAAGAGAGGCATCATGCAATGTCTTAAACCGTGTATTCTGCTAGGTGGTAATACACGCAATGCACAGATCAACAACAAATCCATCTAGCACAGTTCTTCTTTCCCCGCTTCACTCCAGGTATGCCAGCACACCGTCTTGTGGAAGCAGCAGCAGACCTGTGCGACAAGTCTGACAGAAGAAAGCTTCATCTTCCAAAAGAGCTTGGAGAAAAGGGCTGGAGAGGCAGGATCATCCTTTTGACACAGGCTTTTGATGTCCCCTTTTGTTACTTCTTGAAGATACTTGGTACTTGAGAAGAGAGAGACTGAAGCCCAGGGCTTGTTCCCAGAAATAACCAAGCTTTCCTCCTGACGATCTGCTCGGGTAAAGAATGTCCCGTGGCTTTACCTGCTTCTGGATGAGATGAAAATCCTAGCCGTAGGTGTGGAAAGCCTTTTGGAAGGACTCCTTCTCCTCAGGTGTCCATCTATCAGAGCCTGGCAAGAAAAAGCAGCGGGTAGTAAACGCATCCCTTGATCCACACCAAGTAGATCCCACTGGCTGCCGAAAGAAAATGGTGGCAGGCCGTCATTCACGTGTGTGTACGTGTCTGCTCCCTCAGAAGGTCATGAAGACAAGAGCAGGCATTGCCCGGGGAGAAGGATTGGAAAAGAAGTAAAGCTGAAGGACTAGATGCTGGTGCTTCCCCACCCGCAGAGGAGACAAGACCTTGTGCTGGTGTTAAGCACAATTGCTTTAAGCAGAAACCCTTGCCACAACAATGAAGGGGACGGCAGCATCTGTCAGGGACGCAAGAAGCTCTGCTTTGCTTACCTGCGTAATGATAATCAGCCATGGGGTGGCCTTGAGGTGTTGCAGGCCCCTCTGAGAGCAGCATCTCCAGAGCCTCCTGCAAGATCAAGAGGGAAAAGGCTTTAGCCGCCCCACCACATTAAAAATGAGCCAAAAAATCACAGGTGCTGCCTTGCAGCTACTTTGCCTCTCCAGACATTCAAGCGACTGTATCCCATGTGGGTGAAACACTGTCATTTGCTCCAAGACCCTGGTTTTTGCTGCCCAACCCTTTGATCCTGGTCCCCGAGAGTGGCCTTTTGCTCACCAACCTAAGGATTTTGCTGCTCCTGCAGCCAGAATGGCCTCAGCTGACTGAGGCTTCTGGGAATTTCCCCTCCAAATGTCTTAGAGAAGCCAGCTCTCCAGGCCATTTACAAGGAAGCAGGACCTTCCGCCGCAGCCGCCGCCTCCAGGAGGGAGATTCTCCCTGCTGGAGCCCTTTGGGCTCAGCCCTGACGCAGCTGGAGGAGACACAGCAGGCAGCAAGTGCTCTGCTCCCTGTTAAGACCCTTCTTCAAAGAGCAGCCAGGAAAGGCTGTCCCAGTGCCCGGGCCCTCTGCATTCCCTGTGCCCTCTTCTCTGCGCCCAAACAGCCGCTTCTTACCGGAACGCTGCCGCGTGCCCGGTGCAGGCAGTGCAGGGCGCGCTCCAGGTTAGCTGCTGCCCCGGGAATGCCACGGGAGCTGGCCATGTCCAACAGTTCTCTTACTGCAAGCACAACAAAAAACCCACCGAAAGTCAGCCTTGAGGCCAGCAAGGGCAAAGACTGCCATGCAAGGCAGAAGGAAAGGCTGGGAGCTAAAGACAGCAGCTTGGAGAGTATGAAAAGGAGAGCAAAGCCAGGGCCAGCTGAACCAAGGGCCCACGCAGTGCTGGCTCTCCCTCCAAAGCAGCTTCTGTAAGAAGAAGTGGGGGCCAATCTGCGCTCTTCCAGTGGCAGACGGCCCTGACCAATTTGGAGAGCAAGGTGCTTGCTCTTGCTCCTTGCCTCTAACACTTCTACATGGGAAGATGGGCGAGACAAGGAGAGCCTGCAAAAGGCTGCCTTTTTACGCAAAAGGAGCCTTTTAAAGACCCAAGTAGCTCAGGGGTGGAAGAAAAGCTTGAAGCAAAGCTACCTCTGTCAGGTTTTTCCATGTCAGAGTCATCCTCCCCCCAGGGCTTCCAGACCAGGGTTGCAGGCTCTTCATCCTCACTTGGTGCTCTGCTCTGCAGCTCTGGCAGCTCAGCCTGAAAGTCGCTGCCAACATTGATGTGTCTAAAGGAAGAAGGAGGTGGAGGTGAGAAAGGCAAGTGGTCAAGAGAGCCTTCCTGTGCATCCACAGGCTTGAACCAACGCCACCCTGACTCTGAAAGAGCAGTTCTCCTCCTCGCCATTCCTCCAGTTTGCTGTCCTTTAACCCTATGCCAAAACTCACGGCTGAATCTGGGCTCTTGCTTTCCTTTTCATTGTGCCTCTCCTTTCCACCTGAAAGAGATCAAAGCAATGCTCCAGTTAAAAATCCTTCCTTCTCATCCTCATCATTGCAAAGCCCGAGCTCCTGTGTCCCAGCTCCTTTCTCTTTGCCGCCTTTTTGACATGGAATGTCCTAGGGAGGACCCTCTAGCAGTCAGCAGCTTCCTCAGGAGGGCAAGCACAAGGCCATGCACTACTCTCTTCACTCCCGGGGCCACTGAGAAGAGCCAAGACAATGGCAGGGGAGATGTGCCAGTGCAGGCTTAGGTTGGATAGAAGGAAAAGGTTCTTCAGCCAGAGGCTGCTTGGGCACTGCAACAGCCTCCCCAGGGAAGGGGGCACAGCACCAAGCCTGACTGAGCTCCAAAAGTGTTTGGACACTGCTCTTGGGCACAGGCTGTGATTGTTGAGGCTGCCCTGGGCAGGCCCTGGACTTGGGCTCAGTGATCTTTGAGAATCCCTTCCAAGCCAGGAAATTCTGTGCTACTGTGATTGTGCTCTTGAGGAGATGGCATTTGACGGCCGCCCCTGAGCATGAGGTAGAACCAGCCCTACGTGCACTGGAAAAAGAATCTAGAAAGATATTAAAATAGCATGGATCTATAAGCCATGGAACTACGTCAGTATATAAGAATTGCTGATCCCAGATGGTTTTTGAAGTTGAAAGCCTGTGTTTGAGGAGAAGCCCAGTCAAATGCTTCTATGCCCTGAACGACAGGGATGCCAGAGGAGAAGTGCCATCATTCTGGTGTTTGAAGCTTTGGAGCGGGTGTGAGCAGAGTCAGGGCATAAGGGGATTTGTTGACACTGAAGCCCTGAAGTGCTCAGCCACAAACAATTTGTTTTGGGGTCAGCACAAGATAGTTTGAGGACGGAAATGGGTGCCAAGAACTTTTAATCAGGTCATCCGTGGACGAGGATCTGCAGCTGCACTGGGACACCTCTCTAGGTCCTCTATGGAAAGGTCTGTGTTTCCCCTGGAGGCAACATGATTCCTTCAGAAGCTGCAGCCTGCTTTCACGTGGAAGCTCGTCTGGGGAAAGTGAGCACGCAGCCTGTGTCGTGCTTGGTGGGAGAGGCAGCTGGAGCCTCCTGCCCCTGCGCTAGTGCTTTGAGGGCAAACGGGGATTTTCTTACCTTGGACGGTTCCCAAGTGCTCTGGGGATGCCCGGAGGCAGACGAGGAGACCAGGACGTCGGTGCAGAGGCCGGGTCTGGCGCTGAGTGCAGAAGGCGGCTGGTCAGGGACAGCCCAGGAGCTGATCCTGCAGCTGCTGCTCCAGCGCTGCTCCAGCAGCGTTCCAGCAAGGGCCGCAGGAGCAGGAGACAACGACAGTTGCTATGGGCACAGCCCAACATTCCATCTAGAACCCCAGGGGAGCCATGGGACAGAAAGAGGCATGGGCCGCCTCTGGCCCTTGTACTTCTTCTGCTGCAAGTTTGCTCTGAGAAGCTTCCCATGGGGCCTTTTCTCCTCAGTCGTCTGATGAGACGGGCAAAAGCAGTGCAGGGACAGCCCTGGGTCTTCCCGGTGCTTCTCTGCAAGGTGCCTCCAGCTGAACGTGCACAGGAGCCTGCCTCTGTGCAAGGGCCCAGACCTCATCTCCTGCCCTGGAGAACCAGAAGGGCTCCTCCCACTGGCTCTCCTCCAGCTCTGAGAGGAGCTGGAATTTGCAAGTTGTCCAGCGCAGAGCCAACTCCAGAGCTTCCTCTCAAAGTGGAGCCATTCATCCTGCCCCCTTTCTCAAGTCTCCTTTTGCTGCCCAATAATGTCACTGCATGTTTTCCCTCCTTTGGGCCTCTGAGCTGGTCTCTCACCTCATCACTCCTCCCTTGAAACTTGGAGAAACAGGATGTTTTTCAGGGCAACTGATGGGGACACACACACACACACACAGGGACAGCACACGGGCATTTCTCTAGCAAACATTCATGCAGAATTTCTATAGCCCTCTTCCAGCTCCCTTGGAGAAGCTCGGTGTTTGTCCCCAAAAGACTCTGCCATTCCTCTAAGAAAGCAACACTAACAGAATTCCCTTTCCACACTGCTGGCCTTCACATTGGTTTTAATGCCTAGATCCCAGATATGACAAAACCCAGGCAGCTTTGCTGCTTTCCTGCCTGTCGTTAAGGAAAAGCAAATCTTGCTTCAGTCCCAGTCTTGCTTCCTTCCCAGCCTGCACCTTACCCACTGGCCAGCAAACTGAGGGGGCAGCTGGAACAAGTCCCACCGCAAGGCAGATACTTTGTAGGCTCCAAAGCCCACCTGCACCGCCTCCATCAGACAAGGGCAAGCTTCCCTCGGCTTCCCAGAAGCAGCCTGGCAATTGCCCCCTCCCTCGCCCCCTCTCCACCCTCCACAGCCCCTGCCACCAAAGCCTTGCTAGGCAGGGCCATTTGCTGGCCTCGAAGAAAGAGTGCCTTTGATTCTTCTTTGGCGCAAGTGCCCGAGCTGTGAGAAGTCAGAGGATAATGATCACACCCGCTCTGCTTTAGCTAAGGAGATTGCTGGAGGCCCAGAGCGGGACACTGGTCCTTTCGAGAGAAACTGAAACTGAATTAGCCATGCCTTTGTGACGCATGCGGATAGGAATTGGATAGAATCGGAGGGCTTAGAAACATCCTCCAAGGTGGTCAGCTCCATCAGTCCCCCAAAATGAAACAAAGTTATGTTGCTGGGCTCCAAAAAGGACTAAAGCCGCTGCTTTTATGCCAGAAAATATGGTGAGACCAGACCACTCATCTAGATCCAATTCCGTGAATTAAACAAAGCCTCCCTTTCCACTCCCAGCTGAGATGTTGAGGAATCAAAGGCAGACGCCCCAGCCTTATTTCACTGGCAGTAAAGGAGACACACCTCAGTAAGTCCTGCCAGCTGAGCAAGGGGCTGGGCCTGGGGGAGGTGGCGCCTGCCCAGATTCTTCTCTCAGGGCAAGTGCCGTCTTTGCAACACCAGGCAAATGGAACAAACATTGCCGGAGTGTTTTCATACAGACAGAAAGACAAAATGGAACAAACTTTGGTTTAATGATAAAGACCCATTGGCTCTCAACAAAGGCAAAAATGACAAAAGGCAGAGCATAGACAACACCCAACCTTTGAAATTTATTGATAAATCTAATAAAACTAATGAATCTTAAATAATACTAATGGATCTTAACGACTAAATTGAGGAGATTCCTATCATGTCAACTAACTAAGTAGAAGATTAAACTACCCTAAAAGCTTAAAAAACAGTCCTCTTCCTATCTAGTCCTATTGATACCTAACTCTTGCTAGCCCTGGACAACCTGCAGGGTTGTCTAATTTCAAAGTCTTTTCTTCTTGGGGAGAGGCTCTGCTGCCTTCCGAGGCCGATGTCTTCTCCTGTGGTTGTTCCTTTCCTTCACGGTTTCAAACACCCTGCAAGATAGGAAACAAACCATCCATTGCTCACTTTAGTACACACCATGAAACCAAGTGCCGAGATCTCCGTTTGAGTAGGAATTTCTGTCTTTTTGGGCAGTGGCACATTTGTGAATTGATCAGCACCATGAGTCTGATCGTTCTACTTTCAATGCCTTGAAATGTCTTCCTCCTTTTGCTGCATCCTCTTTTGAATTTGATCAGCAGCATCAAACCAAGCTTTGATGGATCTATTCCTACTTGTATGAACTGTGTCTTGTTGGGGCACGGCAAGGTTTCATTGTGAAGGCTGGGTTTTACCTAAGCTCTTTGGGTTTGAGGTGGGTGTTAAGCTTGACCACGGCTGCCGGGGGCGATGCTGCAAGTGCCCCCAGCTTCCCCTGCGGTGCCTTTGAAAAGGGTCAGCCTGTTTTAGTCCAAAGGCGCAGCTTTGAGCAGAAAGAGGAGGAACTTACGCACCGTTTGCACTGCCCGCAGGGAAAGGGGCCTCCCGCTGAGCGGGGCGGCTGGCGCGCTTGGCAGCAGGGACACTCGGCGCTGCGAGCCCTCTTGCGGCTTCTCTTCCCTGTCTCCCCGTTCTCCTTTCTGGGAGGGCTTTTCCTCCTCTTTGCTTTGCCCACACTCTGGAAATCAAAGAGTCCTTATCAATGCTTCCTTCCTCTCACAAAGCTGGAAATCAGAGCATCCAGCACAAAAATCTATCGGCTTAAGCAAATCCTTCCAGACCCTCAAGAGCTGAGAAAACGGCTGCCTTTGCCAATGGGCTGCGGCGGGCTGCCAACCCAGAGCTTGGAGGAAAATACTCCTCTTTTCTACAGGCCAAAGGGGTGGGATAAATACCTGCCTATTTAGAGCTCTACATTTCTTATTTCTACCTTTCTGCCTAACATCTATTTCTCTCTGCTTTTCCTCCACAAATGTCTAGGCAATGGCATTTAAATTCAGTCCAATTAGGGTAGACACATGGTCAGCCATTTTCTAGTCCCCAAAATAATCTCCCTCCCTGTCTCTCTCTCTCTCTCTCTCTCTCTCACATGATGTGAAGCAAATTGCTCTTTGCCGGTAAGGAAAGTTTTAGGGGAGCCACGGCACCGGCAGCTCCTTCTTGGGGAGTATGCTGCGATGCTAGAAAAACTCCCTGAAAATCTGCAGCATATCCACAAAGGCAGCCTGGATTGCTGATGTCAGCAAGCAGTGGGGAATTAAGGGTCTGATTGGAGTCAGCGAGGGTGCCAGCCCTTGAGAAGCCCATCTGTAGAGAGTCAAAGCCCATTTTGGTGGCGCTGCTGCTTCCTTGGGTCAAAGTTAGGCTCCAGAATTGCATACTTCAGGGCAGCAGCACAAGGAAGCCCCGGGCAGCATCTGCTGTGCCTTTCCCAGCGCATGGGACGATGTGATCCTGGCAAAGGGGCGTCTGGCATGGCTCGCCAGCAGCTTTTCTCCCCTTCTGCCAGTTTCTCGACCTTCCTGGCAATTTTTTGTCTCGATTTTCTTGCCCCTCACCTGAGCCAGAGTGCTGGCAAGTTTATGCTCCTTTTTCCAGGAGTAGTAGTACTGCACACACTGTGCCACGGTCTTAGTCTGGATCTGTTGTGAAGAGAAAAAGAAGGAGTCGAAAATGGTGTCGGGTGCACTGGGGAAAAAGTAGAATATGGAGTGAACTAGGAAGGAAAAGCATGAAGTAAATGGAGCAGGGTGTAAAATGAAATCAACATGGGGAAAGAGAGGCATCATGCAATGTCTTAAACCGTGTATTCTGCTAGGTGGTAATACACGCAATGCACAGATCAACAACAAATCCATCTAGCACAGTTCTTCTTTCCCCGCTTCACTCCAGGTATGCCAGCACACCGTCTTGTGGAAGCAGCAGCAGACCTGTGCGACAAGTCTGACAGAAGAAAGCTTCATCTTCCAAAAGAGCTTGGAGAAAAGGGCTGGAGAGGCAGGATCATCCTTTTGACACAGGCTTTTGATGTCCCCTTTTGTTACTTCTTGAAGATACTTGGTACTTGAGAAGAGAGAGACTGAAGCCCAGTGCTTGTTCCCAGAAATAACCAAGCTTTCCTCCTGACGATCTGCTCGGGTAAAGAATGTCCCGTGGCTTTACCTGCTTCTGGATGAGATGAAAATCCTTGCCGTAGGTGTGGAAAGCCTTTTGGAAGGACTCCTTCTCCTCAGGTGTCCATCTATCAGAGCCTGGCAAGAAAAAGCAGCGGGTAGTAAACGCATCCCTTGATCCACACCAAGTAGATCCCACTGGCTGCCGAAAGAAAATGGTGGCAGGCCGTCATTCACGTGTGTGTACGTGTCTGCTCCCTCAGAAGGTCATGAAGACAAGAGCAGGCATTGCCCAGGGAGAAGGATTGGAAAAGAAGTAAAGCTGAAGGACTAGATGCTGGTGCTTCCCCACCCGCAGAGGAGACAAGACCTTGTGCTGGTGTTAAGCACAATTGCTTTAAGCAGAAACCCTTGCCACAACAATGAAGGGGACAGCAGCATCTGTCAGGGACGCAAGAAGCTCTGCTTTGCTTACCTGCGTAATGATAATCAGCCATGGGGTGGCCTTGAGGTGTTGCAGGCCCCTCTGAGAGCAGCATCTCCAGAGCCTCCTGCAAGATCAAGAGGGAAAAGGCTTTAGCCGCCCCACCACATTAAAAATGAGCCAAAAAATCACAGGTGCTGCCTTGCAGCTACTTTGCCTCTCCAGACATTCAAGCGACTGTATCCCATGTGGGTGAAACACTGTCATTTGCTCCAAGTCCCTGGTTTTTGCTGCCCAACCCTTTGATCCTGGTCCCCGAGAGTGGCCTTTTGCTCACCAACCTAAGGATTTTGCTGCTCCTGCAGCCAGAATGGCCTCAGCTGACTGAGGCTTCTGGGAATTTCCCCTGCAAATGTCTTAGAGAACCCAGCTCTCCAGGCCATTTACAAGGCAGCAGGACCTTCCGCCGCCGCCGCCGCCTCCAGGAGGGAGATTCTCCCTGCTGGAGCCCTTTGGGCTCAGCCCTGACGCAGCTGGAGGAGACACAGCAGGCAGCAAGTGCTCTGCTCCCTGTTAAGACCCTTCTTCAAAGAGCAGCCAGGAAAGGCTGTCCCAGTGCCCGGGCCCTCTGCATTCCCTGTGCCCTCTTCTCTGCGCCCAAACAGCCACTTCTTACCGGAACGCTGCCGCGTGCCCGGTGCAGGCAGTGCAGGGCGCGCTCCAGGTTAGCTGCTGCCCCGGGAATGCCACGGGAGCTGGCCATGTCCAACAGTTCTCTTACTGCAAGCACAACAAAAAACCCACCGAAAGTCAGCCTTGAGGCCAGCAAGGGCAAAGACTGCCATGCAAGGCAGAAGGAAAGGCCGGGAGCTAAAGACAGCAGCTTGGAGAGTATGAAAAGGAGAGCAAAGCCAGGGCCAGCTGAACCAAGGGCCCACGCAGTGCTGGCTCTCCCTCCAAAGCAGCTTCTGTAAGAAGAAGTGGGGGCCAATCTGCGCTCTTCCAGTGGCAGACGGCCCTGACCAATTTGGAGAGCAAGGTGCTTGCTCTTGCTCCTTGCCTCTAACACTTCTACATGGGAAGATGGGCGAGACAAGGAGAGAAGCAGAGCCTGCAAAAGGCTGCCTTTTTACGCAAAAGGAGCCTTTTAAAGACCCAAGTAGCTCAGGGGTGGAAGAAAAGCTTGAAGCAAAGCTACCTCTGTCAGGTTTTTCCATGTCAGAGTCATCCTCCCCCCAGGGCTTCCAGACCAGGGTTGCAGGCTCTTCATCCTCACTTGGTGCTCTGCTCTGCAGCTCTGGCAGCTCAGCCTGAAAGTCGCTGCCAACATTGATGTGTCTAAAGGAAGAAGGAGGTGGAGGTGAGAAAGGCAAGTGGTCAAGAGAGCCTTCCTGTGCATCCACAGGCTTGAACCAACGCCACCCTGACTCTGAAAGAGCAGTTCTCCTCCTCGCCATTCTTCCAGTTTGCTGTCCCTTAACCCTATGCCAAAACTCACGGCTGAATCTGGGCTCTTGCTTTCCTTTTCATTGTGCCTCTCCTTTCCACCTGAAAGAGATCAAAGCAATGCTCCAGTTAAAAATCCTTCCTTCTCATCCTCATCATTGCAAAGCCCGAGCTCCTGTGTCCCAGCTCCTTTCTCTTTGCCGCCTTTTTGACATGGAATGTCCTAGGGAGGACCCTCTAGCAGTCAGCAGCTTCCTCAGGAGGGCAAGCACAAGGCCATGCACTACTCTCTCCGGGGCCACTGAGAAGAGCCAAGACAATGGCAGGGGAGATGTGCCAGTGCAGGCTTAGGTTGGATAGAAGGAAAAGGTTCTTCAGCCAGAGGCTGCTTGGGCACTGCAACAGCCTCCCCAGGGAAGGGGGCACAGCACCAAGCCTGACTGAGCTCCAAAAGTGTTTGGACACTGCTCTTGGGCACAGGCTGTGATTATTGAGGCTGCCCTGGGCAGGCCCTGGACTTGGGCTCAGTGATCTTTGAGAATCCCTTCCAAGCCAGGAAATTCTGTGCTACTGTGATTGTGCTCTTGAGGAGATGGCATTTGACGGCCGCCCCTGAGCATGAGGTAGAACCAGCCCTACGTGCACTGGAAAAAGAATCTAGAAAGATATTAAAATAGCATGGATCTATAAGCCATGGAACTACGTCAGTATATAAGAATTGCTGATCCCAGATGGTTTTTGAAGTTGAAAGCCTGTGTTTGAGGAGAAGCCCAGTCAAATGCTTCTATGCCCTGAACGACAGGGATGCCAGAGGAGAAGTGCCATCATTCTGGTGTTTGAAGCTTTGGAGCGGGTGTGAGCAGAGTCAGGGCATAAGGGGATTTGTTGACACTGAAGCCCTGAAGTGCTCAGCCACAAACAATTTGTTTTGGGGTCAGCACAAGATAGTTTGAGGACTGAAATGGGTGCCAAGAACTTTTAATCAGGTCATCCGTGGACGAGGATCTGCAACTGCACTGGGACACCTCTCTAGGTCCTCTATGGAAAGGTCTGTGTTTCCCCTGGAGGCAACATGATTCCTTCAGAAGCTGCAGCCTGCTTTCACGTGGAAGCTCGTCTGGGGAAAGTGAGCACGCAGCCTGTGTGTCGTGCTTGGTGGGAGAGGCAGCTGGAGCCTCCTGCCCCTGTGCTAGTGCTTTGAGGGCAAACGGGGATTTTCTTACCTTGGACGGTTCCCAAGTGCTCTGGGGATGCCCGGAGGCAGACGAGGAGACCAGGACATCGGTGCAGAGGCCGGGTCTGGCGCTGAGTGCAGAAGGCGGCTGGTCAGGGACAGCCCAGGAGCTGATCCTGCAGCTGCTGCTCCAGCGCTGCTCCACCAGCGTTCCAGCAAGGGCCGCAGGAGCAGGAGACAACGACAGTTGCTATGGGCACAGCCCAACATTCCATCTAGAACCCCAGGGGAGCCATGGGATAGAAAGAGGCATGGGCCGCCTCTGGCCCTTGTACTTCTTCTGCTGCAAGTTTGCTCTGAGACGCTTCCCATTGGGCCTTTTCTCCTCAGTCGTCTGATGAGACGGGCAAAAGCAGTGCAGGGACAGCCCTGGGTCTTCCCGGTGCTTCTCTGCAAGGTGCCTCCAGCTGAACGTGCACAGGAGCCTGCCTCTGTGCAAGGGCCCAGACCTCATCTCCTGCCCTGGAGAACCAGAAGGGCTCCTCCCACTGGCTCTCCTCCAGCTCTGAGAGGAGCTGGAATTTGCAAGTTGTCCAGCGCAGAGCCAACTCCAGAGCTTCCTCTCAAAGTGGAGCCATTCATCCTGCCCCCTTTCTCAAGTCTCCTTTTGCTGCCCAATAATGTCACTGCATGTTTTCCCTCCTTTGGGCCTCTGAGCTGGTCTCTCACCTCATCACTCCTCCCTTGAAACTTGGAGAAACAGGATGTTTTTCAGGGCAACTGATGGGGACACACACACACACACACAGGGACAGCACACGGGCATTTCTCTAGCAAACATTCATGCAGAATTTCTATAGCCCTCTTCCAGCTCCCTTGGAGAAGCTCGGTGTTTGTCCCCAAAAGACTCTGCCATTCCTCTAAGAAAGCAACACTAACAGAATTCCCTTTCCACACTGCTGGCCTTCACATTGGTTTTAATGCCTAGATCCCAGATATGACAAAACCCAGGCAGCTTTGCTGCTTTCCTGCCTGTCGTTAAGGAAAAGCAAATCTTGCTTCAGTCCCAATCTTGCTTCCTTCCCAGCCTGCACCTTACCCACTGGCCAGCAAACTGAGGGGGCAGCTGGAACAAGTCCCACTGCAAGGCAGATACTTTGTAGGCTCCAAAGCCCACCTGCACCGCCTCCATCAGACAAGGGCAAGCTTCCCTCGGCTTCCCAGAAGCAGCCTGGCAATTGCCCCCTCCCTCGCCCCCTCTCCACCCTCCACAGCCCCTGCCACCAAAGCCTTGCTAGGCAGGGCCATTTGCTGGCCTCGAAGAAAGAGTGCCTTTGATTCTTCTTTGGCGCAAGTGCCCGAGCTGTGAGAAGTCAGAGGATAATGATCACACCCGCTCTGCTTTAGCTAAGGAGATTGCTGGAGGCCCAGAGCGGGACACTGGTCCTTTCGAGAGAAACTGAAACTGAACTAGCCATGCCTTTGTGGCGCATGCCGATAGGAATTGGATAGAATCGGAGGGCTTAGAAACGTCCTCCAAGGTGGTCAGCTCCATCAGTCCCCCAAAATGAAACAAAGTTATGTTACTGGGCTCCAAAAAGGACTAAAGCCGCTGCTTTTATGCCAGAAAATATGGTGAGACCAGACCACTCATCTAGATCCAATTCCGTGAATTAAACAAAGCCTCCCTTTCCACTCCCAGCTGAGATGTTGAGGAATCAAAGGCTGAAGCCCCAGCCTTATTTCACTGGCAGTAAAGGAGACACACCTCAGTAAGTCCTGCCAGCTGAGCAAGGGGCTGGGCCTGGGGGAGGTGGCGCCTGCCCAGATTCTTCTCTCAGGGCAAGTGCCGTCTTTGCAACACCAGGCAAATGGAACAAACATTGCCAGAGTGTTTTCATACAGACAGAAAGACAAAATGGAACAAACTTTGGTTTAATGATAAAGACCCATTGGCTCTCAACAAAGGCAAAAATGACAAAAGGCAGAGCATAGACAACACCCAACCTTTGAAATTTATTGATAAATCTAATAAAACTAATGAATCTTGAATAATACTAATGGATCTTAACGACTAAATTGAGGAGATTCCTATCATGTCAACTAACTAAGTAGAAGATTAAACTACCCTAAAAGCTTAAAAAACAGTCCTATTCCTATCTAGTCCTATTGATACCTAACTCTTGCTAGCCCTGGACAACCTGCAGGGTTGTCTAATTTCAAAGTCTTTTCTTCTTGGGGAGAGGCTCTGCTGCCTTCCGAGGCCGATGTCTTCTCCTGTGGTTGTTCCTTTCCTTCACGGTTTCAAACACCCTGCAAGATAGGAAACAAACCATCCATTGCTCACTTTAGTACACACCATGAAACCAAGTGCCGAGATCTCCGTTTGAGTAGGAATTTCTGTCTTTTCGGGCAGTGGCACATTTGTGAATTGATCAGCACCATGAGTCTGATCGTTCTACTTTCAATGCCTTGAAATGTCTTCCTCCTTTTGCTGCATCCTCTTTTGAATTTGATCAGCAGCATCAAACCAAGCTTTGATGGATCTATTCCTACTTGTATGAACTGTGTCTTGTTGGGGCACGGCAAGGTTTCATTGTGAAGGCTGGGTTTTACCTAAGCTCTTTGGGTTTGAGGTGGGTGTTAAGCTTGACCACGGCTGCCGGGGGCGATGCTGCAAGTGCCCCCAGCTTCCCCTGCGGTGCCTTTGAAAAGGGTCAGCCCGTTTTAGTCCAAAGGCGCAGCTTTGAGCAGAAAGAGGAGGAACTTCCGCACCGTTTGCACTGCCCGCAGGGAAAGGGGCCTCCCGCCGAGCGGGGCGGCTGGCGCGCTTGGCAGCAGGGACACTCGGCGCTGCGAGCCCTCTTGCGGCTTCTCTTCCCTGTCTCCCCGTTCTCCTTTCTGGGAGGGCTTTTCCTCCTCTTTGCTTTGCCCACACTCTGGAAATCAAAGAGTCCTTATCAATGCTTCCTTCCTCTCACAAAGCTGGAAATCAGAGCATCCAGCACAAAAATCTATCGGCCTAAGCAAATCCTTCCAGACCCTCAAGAGCTGAGAAAACGGCTGCCTTTGCCAATGGGCTGCGGCGGGCTGCCAACCCAGAGCTTGGAGGAAAATACTCCTCTTTTCTACAGGCCAAAGGGGTGGGATAAATACCTGCCTATTTAGAGCTCTACATTTCTTATTTCTACCTTTCTGCCTAACATCTATTTCTCTCTGCTTTTCCTCCACAAATGTCTAGGCAATGGCATTTAAATTCAGTCCAATTAGGGTAGACACATGGTTAGCCATTTTCTAGTACCCAAAATAATCTCCCTCCCTGTCTCTCTCTCTCTCTCTCTCTCACATGATGTGAAGCAAATTGCTCTTTGCCGGTAAGGAAAGTTTTAGGGGAGCCACGGCACCGGCAGCTCCTTCTTGGGGAGTATGCTGCGATGCTAGAAAAACTCCCTGAAAATCTGCAGCATATCCACAAAGGCAGCCTGGATTGCTGATGTCAGCAAGCAGTGGGGAATTAAGGGTCTGATTGGAGTCAGCGAGGGTGCCAGCCCTTGAGAAGCCCATCTGTAGAGAGTCAAAGCCCATTTTGGTGGCGCTGCTGCTTCCTTGGGTCAAAGTTAGGCTCCAGAATTGCATACTTCAGGGCAGCAGCACAAGGAAGCCCCGGGCAGCATCTGCTGTGCCTTTCCCAGCGCATGGGACGATGTGATCCTGGCAAAGGGGCGTCTGGCATGGCTCGCCAGCAGCTTTTCTCCCCTTCTGCCAGTTTCTCGACCTTCCTGGCACGTCTCGATTTTCTTGCCCCTCACCTGAGCAAGAGTGCTGGCAAGTTTATGCTCCTTTTTCCAGGAGTAGTAGTACTCCACACACTGTGCCACGGTCTTAGTCTGGATCTGTTGTGAAGAGAAAAAGAAGGAGTCGAAAATGGTGTCGGGTGCACTGGGGAAAAAGTAGAATATGGAGTGAACTAGGAAGGAAAAGCATGAAGTAAATGGAGCAGGGTGTAAAATGAAATCAACATGGGGAAAGAGAGGCATCATGCAATGTCTTAAACCGTGTATTCTGCTAGGTGGTAATACACGCAATGCACAGATCAACAACAAATCCATCTAGCACAGTTCTTCTTTCCCCGCTTCACTCCAGGTATGCCAGCACACCGTCTTGTGGAAGCAGCAGCAGACCTGTGCGACAAGTCTGACAGAAGAAAGCTTCATCTTCCAAAAGAGCTTGGAGAAAAGGGCTGGAGAGGCAGGATCATCCTTTTGACACAGGCTTTTGATGTCCCCTTTTGTTACTTCTTGAAGATACTTGGTACTTGAGAAGAGAGAGACTGAAGCCCAGGGCTTGTTCCCAGAAATAACCAAGCTTTCCTCCTGACGATCTGCTCGGGTAAAGAATGTCCCGTGGCTTTACCTGCTTCTGGATGAGATGAAAATCCTAGCCGTAGGTGTGGAAAGCCTTTTGGAAGGACTCCTTCTCCTCAGGTGTCCATCTATCAGAGCCTGGCAAGAAAAAGCAGCGGGTAGTAAACGCATCCCTTGATCCACACCAAGTAGATCCCACTGGCTGCCGAAAGAAAATGGTGGCAGGCCGTCATTCACGTGTGTGTACGTGTCTGCTCCCTCAGAAGGTCATGAAGACAAGAGCAGGCATTGCCCGGGGAGAAGGATTGGAAAAGAAGTAAAGCTGAAGGACTAGATGCTGGTGCTTCCCCACCCGCAGAGGAGACAAGACCTTGTGCTGGTGTTAAGCACAATTGCTTTAAGCAGAAACCCTTGCCACAACAATGAAGGGGACGGCAGCATCTGTCAGGGACGCAAGAAGCTCTGCTTTGCTTACCTGCGTAATGATAATCAGCCATGGGGTGGCCTTGAGGTGTTGCAGGCCCCTCTGAGAGCAGCATCTCCAGAGCCTCCTGCAAGATCAAGAGGGAAGAGGCTTTAGCCGCCCCACCACATTAAAAATGAGCCAAAAAATCACAGGTGCTGCCTTGCAGCTACTTTGCCTCTCCAGACATTCAAGCGACTGTATCCCATGTGGGTGAAACACTGTCATTTGCTCCAAGTCCCTGGTTTTTGCTGCCCAACCCTTTGATCCTGGTCCCCGAGAGTGGCCTTTTGCTCACCAACCTAAGGATTTTGCTGCTCCTGCAGCCAGAATGGCCTCAGCTGACTGAGGCTTCTGGGAATTTCCCCTCCAAATGTCTTAGAGAAGCCAGCTCTCCAGGCCATTTACAAGGCAGCAGGACCTTCCGCCGCCGCCGCCGCCTCCAGGAGGGAGATTCTCCCTGCTGGAGCCCTTTGGGCTCAGCCCTGACGCAGCTGGAGGAGACACAGCAGGCAGCAAGTGCTCTGCTCCCTGTTAAGACCCTTCTTCAAAGAGCAGCCAGGAAAGGCTGTCCCAGTGCCCGGGCCCTCTGCATTCCCTGTGCCCTCTTCTCTGCGCCCAAACAGCCACTTCTTACCGGAACGCTGCCGCGTGCCCGGTGCAGGCAGTGCAGGGCGCGCTCCAGGTTAGCTGCTGCCCCGGGAATGCCACGGGAGCTGGCCATGTCCAACAGTTCTCTTACTGCAAGCACAACAAAAAACCCACCGAAAGTCAGCCTTGAGGCCAGCAAGGGCAAAGACTGCCATGCAAGGCAGAAGGAAAGGCCGGGAGCTAAAGACAGCAGCTTGGAGAGTATGAAAAGGAGAGCAAAGCCAGGGCCAGCTGAACCAAGGGCCCACGCAGTGCTGGCTCTCCCTCCAAAGCAGCTTCTGTAAGAAGAAGTGGGGGCCAATCTGCGCTCTTCCAGTGGCAGACGGCCCTGACCAATTTGGAGAGCAAGGTGCTTGCTCTTGCTCCTTGCCTCTAACACTTCTACATGGGAAGATGGGCGAGAGAAGGAGAGCCTGCAAAAGGCTGCCTTTTTACGCAAAAGGAGCCTTTTAAAGACCCAAGTAGCTCAGGGGTGGAAGAAAAGCTTGAAGCAAAGCTACCTCTGTCAGGTTTTTCCATGTCAGAGTCATCCTCCCCCCAGGGCTTCCAGACCAGGGTTGCAGGCTCTTCATCCTCACTTGGTGCTCTGCTCTGCAGCTCTGGCAGCTCAGCCTGAAAGTCGCTGCCAACATTGATGTGTCTAAAGGAAGAAGGAGGTGGAGGTGAGAAAGGCAAGTGGTCAAGAGAGCCTTCCTGTGCACCCACAGGCTTGAACCAATGCCACCCTGACTCTGAAAGAGCAGTTCTCCTCCTCGCCATTCCTCCAGTTTGCTGTCCTTTAACCCTATGCCAAAACTCACGGCTGAATCTGGGCTCTTGCTTTCCTTTTCATTGTGCCTCTCCTTTCCACCTGAAAGAGATCAAAGCAATGCTCCAGTTAAAAATCCTTCCTTCTCATCCTCATCATTGCAAAGCCCGAGCTCCTGTGTCCCAGTTCCTTTCTCTTTGCTGTCATTGCCGCCTTTTTGACATGGAATGTCCTAGGCAGGACCCTCTAGCAGTCAGCAGCTTCCTCAGGAGGGCAAGCACAAGGCCATGCACTACTCTCTTCACTCCCGGGGCCACTGAGAAGAGCCAAGACAATGGCAGGGGAGATGTGCCAGTGCAGGCTTAGGTTGGATAGAAGGAAAAGGTTCTTCAGCCAGAGGCTGCTTGGGCACTGCAACAGCCTCCCCAGGGAAGGGGGCACAGCACCAAGCCTGACTGAGCTCCAAAAGTGTTTGGACACTGCTCTTGGGCACAGGCTGTGATTGTTGAGGCTGCCCTGGGCAGGCCCTGGACTTGGGCTCAGTGATCTTTGAGAATCCCTTCCAAGCCAGGAAATTCTGTGCTACTGTGATTGTGCTCTTGAGGAGATGGCATTTGACGGCCGCCCCTGAGCATGAGGTAGAACCAGCCCTACGTGCACTGGAAAAAGAATCTAGAAAGATATTAAAATAGCATGGATCTATAAGCCATGGAACTACGTCAGTATATAAGAATTGCTGATCCCAGATGGTTTTTGAAGTTGAAAGCCTGTGTTTGAGGAGAAGCCCAGTCAAATGCTTCTATGCCCTGAACGACAGGGATGCCAGAGGAGAAGTGCCATCATTCTGGTGTTTGAAGCTTTGGAGCGGGTGTGAGCAGAGTCAGGGCATAAGGGGATTTGTTGACACTGAAGCCCTGAAGTGCTCAGCCACAAACAATTTGTTTTGGGGTCAGCACAAGATAGTTTGAGGACGGAAATGGGTGCCAAGAACTTTTAATCAGGTCATCCGTGGACGAGGATCTGCAGCTGCACTGGGACACCTCTCTAGGTCCTCTATGGAAAGGTCTGTGTTTCCCCTGGAGGCAACATGATTCCTTCAGAAGCTGCAGCCTGCTTTCACGTGGAAGCTCGTCTGGGGAAAGTGAGCACGCAGCCTGTGTCGTGCTTGGTGGGAGAGGCAGCTGGAGCCTCCTGCCCCTGCGCTAGTGCTTTGAGGGCAAACGGGGATTTTCTTACCTTGGACGGTTCCCAAGTGCTCTGGGGATGCCCGAAGGCAGACGAGGAGACCAGGACGTCGGTGCAGAGGCCGGGTCTGGCGCTGAGTGCAGAAGGCGGCTGGTCAGGGACAGCCCAGGAGCTGATCCTGCAGCTGCTGCTCCAGCGCTGCTCCACCAGCGTTCCAGCAAGGGCCGCAGGAGCAGGAGACAACGACAGTTGCTATGGGCACAGCCCAACATTCCATCTAGAACCCCAGGGGAGCCATGGGACAGAAAGAGGCATGGGCCGCCTCTGGCCCTTGTACTTCTTCTGCTGCAAGTTTGCTCTGAGAAGCTTCCCAGTGGGCCTTTTCTCCTCAGTCGTCTGATGAGACGGGCAAAAGCAGTGCAGGGACAGCCCTGGGTCTTCCCGGTGCTTCTCTGCAAGGTGCCTCCAGCTGAACGTGCACAGGAGCCTGCCTCTGTGCAAGGGCCCAGACCTCATCTCCTGCCCTGGAGAACCAGAAGGGCTCCTCCCACTGGCTCTCCTCCAGCTCTGAGAGGAGCTGGAATTTGCAAGTTGTCCAGCGCAGAGCCAACTCCAGAGCTTCCTCTCAAAGTGGAGCCATTCATCCTGCCCCCTTTCTCAAGTCTCCTTTTGCTGCCCAATAATGTCACTGCATGTTTTCCCTCCTTTGGGCCTCTGAGCTGGTCTCTCACCTCATCACTCCTCCCTTGAAACTTGGAGAAACAGGATGTTTTTCAGGGCAACTGATGGGGACACACACACACACACACAGGGACAGCACACGGGCATTTCTCTAGCAAACATTCATGCAGAATTTCTATAGCCCTCTTCCAGCTCCCTTGGAGAAGCTCGGTGTTTGTCCCCAAAAGACTCTGCCATTCCTCTAAGAAAGCAACACTAACAGAATTCCCTTTCCACACTGCTGGCCTTCACATTGGTTTTAATGCCTAGATCCCAGATATGACAAAACCCAGGCAGCTTTGCTGCTTTCCTGCCTGTCGTTAAGGAAAAGCAAATCTTGCTTCAGTCCCAGTCTTGCTTCCTTCCCAGCCTGCACCTTACCCACTGGCCAGCAAACTGAGGGGGCAGCTGGAACAAGTCCCACTGCAAGGCAGATACTTTGTAGGCTCCAAAGCCCACCTGCACCGCCTCCATCAGACAAGGGCAAGCTTCCCTCGGCTTCCCAGAAGCAGCCTGGCAATTGCCCCCTCCCTCGCCCCCTCTCCACCCTCCACAGCCCCTGCCACCAAAGCCTTGCTAGGCAGGGCCATTTGCTGGCCTCGAAGAAAGAGTGCCTTTGATTCTTCTTTGGCGCAAGTGCCCGAGCTGTGAGAAGTCAGAGGATAATGATCACACCCGCTCTGCTTTAGCTAAGGAGATTGCTGGAGGCCCAGAGCAGGACACTGGTCCTTTCGAGAGAAACTGAAACTGAATTAGCCATGCCTTTGTGGCGCATGCGGATAGGAATTGGATAGAATCGGAGGGCTTAGAAACATCCTCCAAGGTGGTCAGCTCCATCAGTCCCCCAAAATGAAACAAAGTTATGTTACTGGGCTCCAAAAAGGACTAAAGCCGCTGCTTTTATGCCAGAAAATATGGTGAGACCAGACCACTCATCTAGATCCAATTCCGTGAATTAAACAAAGCCTCCCTTTCCACTCCCAGCTGAGATGTTGAGGAATCAAAGGCTGAAGCCCCAGCCTTATTTCACTGGCAGTAAAGGAGACACACCTCAGTAAGTCCTGCCAGCTGAGCAAGGGGCTGGGCCTGGGGGAGGTGGCGCCTGCCCAGATTCTTCTCTCAGGGCAAGTGCCGTCTTTGCAACACCAGGCAAATGGAACAAACATTGCCAGAGTGTTTTCATACAGACAAAAAGACAAAATGGAACAAACTTTGGTTTAATGATAAAGACCCATTGGCTCTCAACAAAGGCAAAATGACAAAAGGCAGAGCATAGACAACACCCAACCTTTGAAATTTATTGATAAATCTAATAAAACTAATGAATCTTGAATAATACTAATGGATCTTAACGACTAAATTGAGGAGATTCCTATCATGTCAACTAACTAAGTAGAAGATTAAACTACCCTAAAAGCTTAAAAAACAGTCCTATTCCTATCTAGTCCTATTGATACCTAACTCTTGCTAGCCCTGGACAACCTGCAGGGTTGTCTAATTTCAAAGTCTTTTCTTCTTGGCGAGAGGCTCTGCTGCCTTCCGAGGCCGATGTCTTCTCCTGTGGTTGTTCCTTTCCTTCACGGTTTCAAACACCCTGCAAGATAGGAAACAAACCATCCATTGCTCACTTTAGTACACACCATGAAACCAAGTGCCGAGATCTCCGTTTGAGTAGGAATTTCTCTCTTTTCGGGCAGTGGCACATTTGTGAATTGATCAGCACCATGAGTCTGATCGTTCTACTTTCAATGCCTTGAAATGTCTTCCTCCTTTTGCTGCATCCTCTTTTGAATATGACCAGCAGCATCAAACCAAGCTTTGATGGATCTATTCCTACTTGTATGAACTGTGTCTTGTTGGGGCACGGCAAGGTTTCATTGTGAAGGCTGGGTTTTACCTAAGCTCTTTGGGTTTGAGGTGGGTGTTAAGCTTGACCACGGCTGCCGGGGGCGATGCTGCAAGTGCCCCCAGCTTCCCCTGCGGTGCCTTTGAAAAGGGTCAGCCCGTTTTAGTCCAAAGGCGCAGCTTTGAGCAGAAAGAGGAGGAACTTCCGCACCGTTTGCACTGCCCGCAGGGAAAGGGGCCTCCCGCCGAGCGGGGCGGCTGGCGCGCTTGGCAGCAGGGACACTCGGCGCTGCGAGCCCTCTTGCGGCTTCTCTTCCCTGTCTCCCCGTTCTCCTTTCTGGGAGGGCTTTTCCTCCTCTTTGCTTTGCCCACACTCTGGAAATCAAAGAGTCCTTATCAATGCTTCCTTCCTCTCACAAAGCTGGAAATCAGAGCATCCAGCACAAAAATCTATCGGCCTAAGCAAATCCTTCCAGACCCTCAAGAGCTGAGAAAACGGCTGCCTTTGCCAATGGGCTGCGGCGGGCTGCCAACCCAGAGCTTGGAGGAAAATACTCCTCTTTTCTACAGGCCAAAGGGGTGGGATAAATACCTGCCTATTTAGAGCTCTACATTTCTTATTTCTACCTTTCTGCCTAACATCTATTTCTCTCTGCTTTTCCTCCACAAATGTCTAGGCAATGGCATTTAAATTCAGTCCAATTAGGGTAGACACATGGTCAGCCATTTTCTAGTCCCCAAAATAATCTCCCTCCCTGTCTCTCTCTCTCTCTCTCTCTCACATGATGTGAAGCAAATTGCTCTTTGCCGGTAAGGAAAGTTTTAGGGGAGCCACGGCACCGGCAGCTCCTTCTTGGGGAGTATGCTGCGATGCTAGAAAAACTCCCTGAAAATCTGCAGCATATCCACAAAGGCAGCCTGGATTGCTGATGTCAGCAAGCAGTGGGGAATTAAGGGTCTGATTGGAGTCAGCGAGGGTGCCAGCCCTTGAGAAGCCCATCTGTAGAGAGTCAAAGCCCATTTTGGTGGCGCTGCTGCTTCCTTGGGTCAAAGTTAGGCTCCAGAATTGCATACTTCAGGGCAGCAGCACAAGGAAGCCCCGGGCAGCATCTGCTGTGCCTTTCCCAGCGCATGGGACGATGTGATCCTGGCAAAGGGGCGTCTGGCATGGCTCGCCAGCAGCTTTTCTCCCCTTCTGCCAGTTTCTCGACCTTCCTGGCACGTCTCGATTTTCTTGCCCCTCACCTGAGCCAGAGTGCTGGCAAGTTTATGCTCCTTTTTCCAGGAGTAGTAGTACTCCACACACTGTGCCACGGTCTTAGTCTGGATCTGTTGTGAAGAGAAAAAGAAGGAGTCGAAAATGGTGTCGGGTGCACTGGGGAAAAAGTAGAATATGGAGTGAACTAGGAAGGAAAAGCATGAAGTAAATGGAGCAGGGTGTAAAATGAAATCAACATGGGGAAAGAGAGGCATCATGCAATGTCTTAAACCGTGTATTCTGCTAGGTGGTAATACACGCAATGCACAGATCAACAACAAATCCATCTAGCACAGTTCTTCTTTCCCCGCTTCACTCCAGGTATGCCAGCACACCGTCTTGTGGAAGCAGCAGCAGACCTGTGCGACAAGTCTGACAGAAGAAAGCTTCATCTTCCAAAAGAGCTTGGAGAAAAGGGCTGGAGAGGCAGGATCATCCTTTTGACACAGGCTTTTGATGTCCCCTTTTGTTACTTCTTGAAGATACTTGGTACTTGAGAAGAGAGAGACTGAAGCCCAGGGCTTGTTCCCAGAAATAACCAAGCTTTCCTCCTGACGATCTGCTCGGGTAAAGAATGTCCCGTGGCTTTACCTGCTTCTGGATGAGATGAAAATCCTAGCCGTAGGTGTGGAAAGCCTTTTGGAAGGACTCCTTCTCCTCAGGTGTCCATCTATCAGAGCCTGGCAAGAAAAAGCAGCGGGTAGTAAACGCATCCCTTGATCCACACCAAGTAGATCCCACTGGCTGCCGAAAGAAAATGGTGGCAGGCCGTCATTCACGTGTGTGTACGTGTCTGCTCCCTCAGAAGGTCATGAAGACAAGAGCAGGCATTGCCCGGGGAGAAGGATTGGAAAAGAAGTAAAGCTGAAGGACTAGATGCTGGTGCTTCCCCACCCGCAGAGGAGACAAGACCTTGTGCTGGTGTTAAGCACAATTGCTTTAAGCAGAAACCCTTGCCACAACAATGAAGGGGACGGCAGCATCTGTCAGGGACGCAAGAAGCTCTGCTTTGCTTACCTGCGTAATGATAATCAGCCATGGGGTGGCCTTGAGGTGTTGCAGGCCCCTCTGAGAGCAGCATCTCCAGAGCCTCCTGCAAGATCAAGAGGGAAGAGGCTTTAGCCGCCCCACCACATTAAAAATGAGCCAAAAAATCACAGGTGCTGCCTTGCAGCTACTTTGCCTCTCCAGACATTCAAGCGACTGTATCCCATGTGGGTGAAACACTGTCATTTGCTCCAAGTCCCTGGTTTTTGCTGCCCAACCCTTTGATCCTGGTCCCCGAGAGTGGCCTTTTGCTCACCAACCTAAGGATTTTGCTGCTCCTGCAGCCAGAATGGCCTCAGCTGACTGAGGCTTCTGGGAATTTCCCCTCCAAATGTCTTAGAGAAGCCAGCTCTCCAGGCCATTTACAAGGCAGCAGGACCTTCCGCCGCCGCCGCCGCCTCCAGGAGGGAGATTCTCCCTGCTGGAGCCCTTTGGGCTCAGCCCTGACGCAGCTGGAGGAGACACAGCAGGCAGCAAGTGCTCTGCTCCCTGTTAAGACCCTTCTTCAAAGAGCAGCCAGGAAAGGCTGTCCCAGTGCCCGGGCCCTCTGCATTCCCTGTGCCCTCTTCTCTGCGCCCAAACAGCCACTTCTTACCGGAACGCTGCCGCGTGCCCGGTGCAGGCAGTGCAGGGCGCGCTCCAGGTTAGCTGCTGCCCCGGGAATGCCACGGGAGCTGGCCATGTCCAACAGTTCTCTTACTGCAAGCACAACAAAAAACCCACCGAAAGTCAGCCTTGAGGCCAGCAAGGGCAAAGACTGCCATGCAAGGCAGAAGGAAAGGCCGGGAGCTAAAGACAGCAGCTTGGAGAGTATGAAAAGGAGAGCAAAGCCAGGGCCAGCTGAACCAAGGGCCCACGCAGTGCTGGCTCTCCCTCCAAAGCAGCTTCTGTAAGAAGAAGTGGGGGCCAATCTGCGCTCTTCCAGTGGCAGACGGCCCTGACCAATTTGGAGAGCAAGGTGCTTGCTCTTGCTCCTTGCCTCTAACACTTCTACATGGGAAGATGGGCGAGAGAAGGAGAGCCTGCAAAAGGCTGCCTTTTTACGCAAAAGGAGCCTTTTAAAGACCCAAGTAGCTCAGGGGTGGAAGAAAAGCTTGAAGCAAAGCTACCTCTGTCAGGTTTTTCCATGTCAGAGTCATCCTCCCCCCAGGGCTTCCAGACCAGGGTTGCAGGCTCTTCATCCTCACTTGGTGCTCTGCTCTGCAGCTCTGGCAGCTCAGCCTGAAAGTCGCTGCCAACATTGATGTGTCTAAAGGAAGAAGGAGGTGGAGGTGAGAAAGGCAAGTGGTCAAGAGAGCCTTCCTGTGCACCCACAGGCTTGAACCAATGCCACCCTGACTCTGAAAGAGCAGTTCTCCTCCTCGCCATTCCTCCAGTTTGCTGTCCTTTAACCCTATGCCAAAACTCACGGCTGAATCTGGGCTCTTGCTTTCCTTTTCATTGTGCCTCTCCTTTCCACCTGAAAGAGATCAAAGCAATGCTCCAGTTAAAAATCCTTCCTTCTCATCCTCATCATTGCAAAGCCCGAGCTCCTGTGTCCCAGTTCCTTTCTCTTTGCTGTCATTGCCGCCTTTTTGACATGGAATGTCCTAGGCAGGACCCTCTAGCAGTCAGCAGCTTCCTCAGGAGGGCAAGCACAAGGCCATGCACTACTCTCTTCACTCCCGGGGCCACTGAGAAGAGCCAAGACAATGGCAGGGGAGATGTGCCAGTGCAGGCTTAGGTTGGATAGAAGGAAAAGGTTCTTCAGCCAGAGGCTGCTTGGGCACTGCAACAGCCTCCCCAGGGAAGGGGGCACAGCACCAAGCCTGACTGAGCTCCAAAAGTGTTTGGACACTGCTCTTGGGCACAGGCTGTGATTGTTGAGGCTGCCCTGGGCAGGCCCTGGACTTGGGCTCAGTGATCTTTGAGAATCCCTTCCAAGCCAGGAAATTCTGTGCTACTGTGATTGTGCTCTTGAGGAGATGGCATTTGACGGCCGCCCCTGAGCATGAGGTAGAACCAGCCCTACGTGCACTGGAAAAAGAATCTAGAAAGATATTAAAATAGCATGGATCTATAAGCCATGGAACTACGTCAGTATATAAGAATTGCTGATCCCAGATGGTTTTTGAAGTTGAAAGCCTGTGTTTGAGGAGAAGCCCAGTCAAATGCTTCTATGCCCTGAACGACAGGGATGCCAGAGGAGAAGTGCCATCATTCTGGTGTTTGAAGCTTTGGAGCGGGTGTGAGCAGAGTCAGGGCATAAGGGGATTTGTTGACACTGAAGCCCTGAAGTGCTCAGCCACAAACAATTTGTTTTGGGGTCAGCACAAGATAGTTTGAGGACGGAAATGGGTGCCAAGAACTTTTAATCAGGTCATCCGTGGACGAGGATCTGCAGCTGCACTGGGACACCTCTCTAGGTCCTCTATGGAAAGGTCTGTGTTTCCCCTGGAGGCAACATGATTCCTTCAGAAGCTGCAGCCTGCTTTCACGTGGAAGCTCGTCTGGGGAAAGTGAGCACGCAGCCTGTGTCGTGCTTGGTGGGAGAGGCAGCTGGAGCCTCCTGCCCCTGCGCTAGTGCTTTGAGGGCAAACGGGGATTTTCTTACCTTGGACGGTTCCCAAGTGCTCTGGGGATGCCCGAAGGCAGACGAGGAGACCAGGACGTCGGTGCAGAGGCCGGGTCTGGCGCTGAGTGCAGAAGGCGGCTGGTCAGGGACAGCCCAGGAGCTGATCCTGCAGCTGCTGCTCCAGCGCTGCTCCACCAGCGTTCCAGCAAGGGCCGCAGGAGCAGGAGACAACGACAGTTGCTATGGGCACAGCCCAACATTCCATCTAGAACCCCAGGGGAGCCATGGGACAGAAAGAGGCATGGGCCGCCTCTGGCCCTTGTACTTCTTCTGCTGCAAGTTTGCTCTGAGAAGCTTCCCAGTGGGCCTTTTCTCCTCAGTCGTCTGATGAGACGGGCAAAAGCAGTGCAGGGACAGCCCTGGGTCTTCCCGGTGCTTCTCTGCAAGGTGCCTCCAGCTGAACGTGCACAGGAGCCTGCCTCTGTGCAAGGGCCCAGACCTCATCTCCTGCCCTGGAGAACCAGAAGGGCTCCTCCCACTGGCTCTCCTCCAGCTCTGAGAGGAGCTGGAATTTGCAAGTTGTCCAGCGCAGAGCCAACTCCAGAGCTTCCTCTCAAAGTGGAGCCATTCATCCTGCCCCCTTTCTCAAGTCTCCTTTTGCTGCCCAATAATGTCACTGCATGTTTTCCCTCCTTTGGGCCTCTGAGCTGGTCTCTCACCTCATCACTCCTCCCTTGAAACTTGGAGAAACAGGATGTTTTTCAGGGCAACTGATGGGGACACACACACACACACACAGGGACAGCACACGGGCATTTCTCTAGCAAACATTCATGCAGAATTTCTATAGCCCTCTTCCAGCTCCCTTGGAGAAGCTCGGTGTTTGTCCCCAAAAGACTCTGCCATTCCTCTAAGAAAGCAACACTAACAGAATTCCCTTTCCACACTGCTGGCCTTCACATTGGTTTTAATGCCTAGATCCCAGATATGACAAAACCCAGGCAGCTTTGCTGCTTTCCTGCCTGTCGTTAAGGAAAAGCAAATCTTGCTTCAGTCCCAGTCTTGCTTCCTTCCCAGCCTGCACCTTACCCACTGGCCAGCAAACTGAGGGGGCAGCTGGAACAAGTCCCACTGCAAGGCAGATACTTTGTAGGCTCCAAAGCCCACCTGCACCGCCTCCATCAGACAAGGGCAAGCTTCCCTCGGCTTCCCAGAAGCAGCCTGGCAATTGCCCCCTCCCTCGCCCCCTCTCCACCCTCCACAGCCCCTGCCACCAAAGCCTTGCTAGGCAGGGCCATTTGCTGGCCTCGAAGAAAGAGTGCCTTTGATTCTTCTTTGGCGCAAGTGCCCGAGCTGTGAGAAGTCAGAGGATAATGATCACACCCGCTCTGCTTTAGCTAAGGAGATTGCTGGAGGCCCAGAGCAGGACACTGGTCCTTTCGAGAGAAACTGAAACTGAATTAGCCATGCCTTTGTGGCGCATGCGGATAGGAATTGGATAGAATCGGAGGGCTTAGAAACATCCTCCAAGGTGGTCAGCTCCATCAGTCCCCCAAAATGAAACAAAGTTATGTTACTGGGCTCCAAAAAGGACTAAAGCCGCTGCTTTTATGCCAGAAAATATGGTGAGACCAGACCACTCATCTAGATCCAATTCCGTGAATTAAACAAAGCCTCCCTTTCCACTCCCAGCTGAGATGTTGAGGAATCAAAGGCTGAAGCCCCAGCCTTATTTCACTGGCAGTAAAGGAGACACACCTCAGTAAGTCCTGCCAGCTGAGCAAGGGGCTGGGCCTGGGGGAGGTGGCGCCTGCCCAGATTCTTCTCTCAGGGCAAGTGCCGTCTTTGCAACACCAGGCAAATGGAACAAACATTGCCAGAGTGTTTTCATACAGACAAAAAGACAAAATGGAACAAACTTTGGTTTAATGATAAAGACCCATTGGCTCTCAACAAAGGCAAAATGACAAAAGGCAGAGCATAGACAACACCCAACCTTTGAAATTTATTGATAAATCTAATAAAACTAATGAATCTTGAATAATACTAATGGATCTTAACGACTAAATTGAGGAGATTCCTATCATGTCAACTAACTAAGTAGAAGATTAAACTACCCTAAAAGCTTAAAAAACAGTCCTATTCCTATCTAGTCCTATTGATACCTAACTCTTGCTAGCCCTGGACAACCTGCAGGGTTGTCTAATTTCAAAGTCTTTTCTTCTTGGCGAGAGGCTCTGCTGCCTTCCGAGGCCGATGTCTTCTCCTGTGGTTGTTCCTTTCCTTCACGGTTTCAAACACCCTGCAAGATAGGAAACAAACCATCCATTGCTCACTTTAGTACACACCATGAAACCAAGTGCCGAGATCTCCGTTTGAGTAGGAATTTCTCTCTTTTCGGGCAGTGGCACATTTGTGAATTGATCAGCACCATGAGTCTGATCGTTCTACTTTCAATGCCTTGAAATGTCTTCCTCCTTTTGCTGCATCCTCTTTTGAATATGACCAGCAGCATCAAACCAAGCTTTGATGGATCTATTCCTACTTGTATGAACTGTGTCTTGTTGGGGCACGGCAAGGTTTCATTGTGAAGGCTGGGTTTTACCTAAGCTCTTTGGGTTTGAGGTGGGTGTTAAGCTTGACCACGGCTGCCGGGGGCGATGCTGCAAGTGCCCCCAGCTTCCCCTGCGGTGCCTTTGAAAAGGGTCAGCCCGTTTTAGTCCAAAGGCGCAGCTTTGAGCAGAAAGAGGAGGAACTTCCGCACCGTTTGCACTGCCCGCAGGGAAAGGGGCCTCCCGCCGAGCGGGGCGGCTGGCGCGCTTGGCAGCAGGGACACTCGGCGCTGCGAGCCCTCTTGCGGCTTCTCTTCCCTGTCTCCCCGTTCTCCTTTCTGGGAGGGCTTTTCCTCCTCTTTGCTTTGCCCACACTCTGGAAATCAAAGAGTCCTTATCAATGCTTCCTTCCTCTCACAAAGCTGGAAATCAGAGCATCCAGCACAAAAATCTATCGGCCTAAGCAAATCCTTCCAGACCCTCAAGAGCTGAGAAAACGGCTGCCTTTGCCAATGGGCTGCGGCGGGCTGCCAACCCAGAGCTTGGAGGAAAATACTCCTCTTTTCTACAGGCCAAAGGGGTGGGATAAATACCTGCCTATTTAGAGCTCTACATTTCTTATTTCTACCTTTCTGCCTAACATCTATTTCTCTCTGCTTTTCCTCCACAAATGTCTAGGCAATGGCATTTAAATTCAGTCCAATTAGGGTAGACACATGGTCAGCCATTTTCTAGTCCCCAAAATAATCTCCCTCCCTGTCTCTCTCTCTCTCTCTCTCTCACATGATGTGAAGCAAATTGCTCTTTGCCGGTAAGGAAAGTTTTAGGGGAGCCACGGCACCGGCAGCTCCTTCTTGGGGAGTATGCTGCGATGCTAGAAAAACTCCCTGAAAATCTGCAGCATATCCACAAAGGCAGCCTGGATTGCTGATGTCAGCAAGCAGTGGGGAATTAAGGGTCTGATTGGAGTCAGCGAGGGTGCCAGCCCTTGAGAAGCCCATCTGTAGAGAGTCAAAGCCCATTTTGGTGGCGCTGCTGCTTCCTTGGGTCAAAGTTAGGCTCCAGAATTGCATACTTCAGGGCAGCAGCACAAGGAAGCCCCGGGCAGCATCTGCTGTGCCTTTCCCAGCGCATGGGACGATGTGATCCTGGCAAAGGGGCGTCTGGCATGGCTCGCCAGCAGCTTTTCTCCCCTTCTGCCAGTTTCTCGACCTTCCTGGCACGTCTCGATTTTCTTGCCCCTCACCTGAGCCAGAGTGCTGGCAAGTTTATGCTCCTTTTTCCAGGAGTAGTAGTACTCCACACACTGTGCCACGGTCTTAGTCTGGATCTGTTGTGAAGAGAAAAAGAAGGAGTCGAAAATGGTGTCGGGTGCACTGGGGAAAAAGTAGAATATGGAGTGAACTAGGAAGGAAAAGCATGAAGTAAATGGAGCAGGGTGTAAAATGAAATCAACATGGGGAAAGAGAGGCATCATGCAATGTCTTAAACCGTGTATTCTGCTAGGTGGTAATACACGCAATGCACAGATCAACAACAAATCCATCTAGCACAGTTCTTCTTTCCCCGCTTCACTCCAGGTATGCCAGCACACCGTCTTGTGGAAGCAGCAGCAGACCTGTGCGACAAGTCTGACAGAAGAAAGCTTCATCTTCCAAAAGAGCTTGGAGAAAAGGGCTGGAGAGGCAGGATCATCCTTTTGACACAGGCTTTTGATGTCCCCTTTTGTTACTTCTTGAAGATACTTGGTACTTGAGAAGAGAGAGACTGAAGCCCAGGGCTTGTTCCCAGAAATAACCAAGCTTTCCTCCTGACGATCTGCTCGGGTAAAGAATGTCCCGTGGCTTTACCTGCTTCTGGATGAGATGAAAATCCTAGCCGTAGGTGTGGAAAGCCTTTTGGAAGGACTCCTTCTCCTCAGGTGTCCATCTATCAGAGCCTGGCAAGAAAAAGCAGCGGGTAGTAAACGCATCCCTTGATCCACACCAAGTAGATCCCACTGGCTGCCGAAAGAAAATGGTGGCAGGCCGTCATTCACGTGTGTGTACGTGTCTGCTCCCTCAGAAGGTCATGAAGACAAGAGCAGGCATTGCCCGGGGAGAAGGATTGGAAAAGAAGTAAAGCTGAAGGACTAGATGCTGGTGCTTCCCCACCCGCAGAGGAGACAAGACCTTGTGCTGGTGTTAAGCACAATTGCTTTAAGCAGAAACCCTTGCCACAACAATGAAGGGGACGGCAGCATCTGTCAGGGACGCAAGAAGCTCTGCTTTGCTTACCTGCGTAATGATAATCAGCCATGGGGTGGCCTTGAGGTGTTGCAGGCCCCTCTGAGAGCAGCATCTCCAGAGCCTCCTGCAAGATCAAGAGGGAAGAGGCTTTAGCCGCCCCACCACATTAAAAATGAGCCAAAAAATCACAGGTGCTGCCTTGCAGCTACTTTGCCTCTCCAGACATTCAAGCGACTGTATCCCATGTGGGTGAAACACTGTCATTTGCTCCAAGTCCCTGGTTTTTGCTGCCCAACCCTTTGATCCTGGTCCCCGAGAGTGGCCTTTTGCTCACCAACCTAAGGATTTTGCTGCTCCTGCAGCCAGAATGGCCTCAGCTGACTGAGGCTTCTGGGAATTTCCCCTCCAAATGTCTTAGAGAAGCCAGCTCTCCAGGCCATTTACAAGGCAGCAGGACCTTCCGCCGCCGCCGCCGCCTCCAGGAGGGAGATTCTCCCTGCTGGAGCCCTTTGGGCTCAGCCCTGACGCAGCTGGAGGAGACACAGCAGGCAGCAAGTGCTCTGCTCCCTGTTAAGACCCTTCTTCAAAGAGCAGCCAGGAAAGGCTGTCCCAGTGCCCGGGCCCTCTGCATTCCCTGTGCCCTCTTCTCTGCGCCCAAACAGCCACTTCTTACCGGAACGCTGCCGCGTGCCCGGTGCAGGCAGTGCAGGGCGCGCTCCAGGTTAGCTGCTGCCCCGGGAATGCCACGGGAGCTGGCCATGTCCAACAGTTCTCTTACTGCAAGCACAACAAAAAACCCACCGAAAGTCAGCCTTGAGGCCAGCAAGGGCAAAGACTGCCATGCAAGGCAGAAGGAAAGGCCGGGAGCTAAAGACAGCAGCTTGGAGAGTATGAAAAGGAGAGCAAAGCCAGGGCCAGCTGAACCAAGGGCCCACGCAGTGCTGGCTCTCCCTCCAAAGCAGCTTCTGTAAGAAGAAGTGGGGGCCAATCTGCGCTCTTCCAGTGGCAGACGGCCCTGACCAATTTGGAGAGCAAGGTGCTTGCTCTTGCTCCTTGCCTCTAACACTTCTACATGGGAAGATGGGCGAGAGAAGGAGAGCCTGCAAAAGGCTGCCTTTTTACGCAAAAGGAGCCTTTTAAAGACCCAAGTAGCTCAGGGGTGGAAGAAAAGCTTGAAGCAAAGCTACCTCTGTCAGGTTTTTCCATGTCAGAGTCATCCTCCCCCCAGGGCTTCCAGACCAGGGTTGCAGGCTCTTCATCCTCACTTGGTGCTCTGCTCTGCAGCTCTGGCAGCTCAGCCTGAAAGTCGCTGCCAACATTGATGTGTCTAAAGGAAGAAGGAGGTGGAGGTGAGAAAGGCAAGTGGTCAAGAGAGCCTTCCTGTGCACCCACAGGCTTGAACCAATGCCACCCTGACTCTGAAAGAGCAGTTCTCCTCCTCGCCATTCCTCCAGTTTGCTGTCCTTTAACCCTATGCCAAAACTCACGGCTGAATCTGGGCTCTTGCTTTCCTTTTCATTGTGCCTCTCCTTTCCACCTGAAAGAGATCAAAGCAATGCTCCAGTTAAAAATCCTTCCTTCTCATCCTCATCATTGCAAAGCCCGAGCTCCTGTGTCCCAGTTCCTTTCTCTTTGCTGTCATTGCCGCCTTTTTGACATGGAATGTCCTAGGCAGGACCCTCTAGCAGTCAGCAGCTTCCTCAGGAGGGCAAGCACAAGGCCATGCACTACTCTCTTCACTCCCGGGGCCACTGAGAAGAGCCAAGACAATGGCAGGGGAGATGTGCCAGTGCAGGCTTAGGTTGGATAGAAGGAAAAGGTTCTTCAGCCAGAGGCTGCTTGGGCACTGCAACAGCCTCCCCAGGGAAGGGGGCACAGCACCAAGCCTGACTGAGCTCCAAAAGTGTTTGGACACTGCTCTTGGGCACAGGCTGTGATTGTTGAGGCTGCCCTGGGCAGGCCCTGGACTTGGGCTCAGTGATCTTTGAGAATCCCTTCCAAGCCAGGAAATTCTGTGCTACTGTGATTGTGCTCTTGAGGAGATGGCATTTGACGGCCGCCCCTGAGCATGAGGTAGAACCAGCCCTACGTGCACTGGAAAAAGAATCTAGAAAGATATTAAAATAGCATGGATCTATAAGCCATGGAACTACGTCAGTATATAAGAATTGCTGATCCCAGATGGTTTTTGAAGTTGAAAGCCTGTGTTTGAGGAGAAGCCCAGTCAAATGCTTCTATGCCCTGAACGACAGGGATGCCAGAGGAGAAGTGCCATCATTCTGGTGTTTGAAGCTTTGGAGCGGGTGTGAGCAGAGTCAGGGCATAAGGGGATTTGTTGACACTGAAGCCCTGAAGTGCTCAGCCACAAACAATTTGTTTTGGGGTCAGCACAAGATAGTTTGAGGACGGAAATGGGTGCCAAGAACTTTTAATCAGGTCATCCGTGGACGAGGATCTGCAGCTGCACTGGGACACCTCTCTAGGTCCTCTATGGAAAGGTCTGTGTTTCCCCTGGAGGCAACATGATTCCTTCAGAAGCTGCAGCCTGCTTTCACGTGGAAGCTCGTCTGGGGAAAGTGAGCACGCAGCCTGTGTCGTGCTTGGTGGGAGAGGCAGCTGGAGCCTCCTGCCCCTGCGCTAGTGCTTTGAGGGCAAACGGGGATTTTCTTACCTTGGACGGTTCCCAAGTGCTCTGGGGATGCCCGAAGGCAGACGAGGAGACCAGGACGTCGGTGCAGAGGCCGGGTCTGGCGCTGAGTGCAGAAGGCGGCTGGTCAGGGACAGCCCAGGAGCTGATCCTGCAGCTGCTGCTCCAGCGCTGCTCCACCAGCGTTCCAGCAAGGGCCGCAGGAGCAGGAGACAACGACAGTTGCTATGGGCACAGCCCAACATTCCATCTAGAACCCCAGGGGAGCCATGGGACAGAAAGAGGCATGGGCCGCCTCTGGCCCTTGTACTTCTTCTGCTGCAAGTTTGCTCTGAGAAGCTTCCCAGTGGGCCTTTTCTCCTCAGTCGTCTGATGAGACGGGCAAAAGCAGTGCAGGGACAGCCCTGGGTCTTCCCGGTGCTTCTCTGCAAGGTGCCTCCAGCTGAACGTGCACAGGAGCCTGCCTCTGTGCAAGGGCCCAGACCTCATCTCCTGCCCTGGAGAACCAGAAGGGCTCCTCCCACTGGCTCTCCTCCAGCTCTGAGAGGAGCTGGAATTTGCAAGTTGTCCAGCGCAGAGCCAACTCCAGAGCTTCCTCTCAAAGTGGAGCCATTCATCCTGCCCCCTTTCTCAAGTCTCCTTTTGCTGCCCAATAATGTCACTGCATGTTTTCCCTCCTTTGGGCCTCTGAGCTGGTCTCTCACCTCATCACTCCTCCCTTGAAACTTGGAGAAACAGGATGTTTTTCAGGGCAACTGATGGGGACACACACACACACACACAGGGACAGCACACGGGCATTTCTCTAGCAAACATTCATGCAGAATTTCTATAGCCCTCTTCCAGCTCCCTTGGAGAAGCTCGGTGTTTGTCCCCAAAAGACTCTGCCATTCCTCTAAGAAAGCAACACTAACAGAATTCCCTTTCCACACTGCTGGCCTTCACATTGGTTTTAATGCCTAGATCCCAGATATGACAAAACCCAGGCAGCTTTGCTGCTTTCCTGCCTGTCGTTAAGGAAAAGCAAATCTTGCTTCAGTCCCAGTCTTGCTTCCTTCCCAGCCTGCACCTTACCCACTGGCCAGCAAACTGAGGGGGCAGCTGGAACAAGTCCCACTGCAAGGCAGATACTTTGTAGGCTCCAAAGCCCACCTGCACCGCCTCCATCAGACAAGGGCAAGCTTCCCTCGGCTTCCCAGAAGCAGCCTGGCAATTGCCCCCTCCCTCGCCCCCTCTCCACCCTCCACAGCCCCTGCCACCAAAGCCTTGCTAGGCAGGGCCATTTGCTGGCCTCGAAGAAAGAGTGCCTTTGATTCTTCTTTGGCGCAAGTGCCCGAGCTGTGAGAAGTCAGAGGATAATGATCACACCCGCTCTGCTTTAGCTAAGGAGATTGCTGGAGGCCCAGAGCAGGACACTGGTCCTTTCGAGAGAAACTGAAACTGAATTAGCCATGCCTTTGTGGCGCATGCGGATAGGAATTGGATAGAATCGGAGGGCTTAGAAACATCCTCCAAGGTGGTCAGCTCCATCAGTCCCCCAAAATGAAACAAAGTTATGTTACTGGGCTCCAAAAAGGACTAAAGCCGCTGCTTTTATGCCAGAAAATATGGTGAGACCAGACCACTCATCTAGATCCAATTCCGTGAATTAAACAAAGCCTCCCTTTCCACTCCCAGCTGAGATGTTGAGGAATCAAAGGCTGAAGCCCCAGCCTTATTTCACTGGCAGTAAAGGAGACACACCTCAGTAAGTCCTGCCAGCTGAGCAAGGGGCTGGGCCTGGGGGAGGTGGCGCCTGCCCAGATTCTTCTCTCAGGGCAAGTGCCGTCTTTGCAACACCAGGCAAATGGAACAAACATTGCCAGAGTGTTTTCATACAGACAAAAAGACAAAATGGAACAAACTTTGGTTTAATGATAAAGACCCATTGGCTCTCAACAAAGGCAAAATGACAAAAGGCAGAGCATAGACAACACCCAACCTTTGAAATTTATTGATAAATCTAATAAAACTAATGAATCTTGAATAATACTAATGGATCTTAACGACTAAATTGAGGAGATTCCTATCATGTCAACTAACTAAGTAGAAGATTAAACTACCCTAAAAGCTTAAAAAACAGTCCTATTCCTATCTAGTCCTATTGATACCTAACTCTTGCTAGCCCTGGACAACCTGCAGGGTTGTCTAATTTCAAAGTCTTTTCTTCTTGGCGAGAGGCTCTGCTGCCTTCCGAGGCCGATGTCTTCTCCTGTGGTTGTTCCTTTCCTTCACGGTTTCAAACACCCTGCAAGATAGGAAACAAACCATCCATTGCTCACTTTAGTACACACCATGAAACCAAGTGCCGAGATCTCCGTTTGAGTAGGAATTTCTCTCTTTTCGGGCAGTGGCACATTTGTGAATTGATCAGCACCATGAGTCTGATCGTTCTACTTTCAATGCCTTGAAATGTCTTCCTCCTTTTGCTGCATCCTCTTTTGAATATGACCAGCAGCATCAAACCAAGCTTTGATGGATCTATTCCTACTTGTATGAACTGTGTCTTGTTGGGGCACGGCAAGGTTTCATTGTGAAGGCTGGGTTTTACCTAAGCTCTTTGGGTTTGAGGTGGGTGTTAAGCTTGACCACGGCTGCCGGGGGCGATGCTGCAAGTGCCCCCAGCTTCCCCTGCGGTGCCTTTGAAAAGGGTCAGCCCGTTTTAGTCCAAAGGCGCAGCTTTGAGCAGAAAGAGGAGGAACTTCCGCACCGTTTGCACTGCCCGCAGGGAAAGGGGCCTCCCGCCGAGCGGGGCGGCTGGCGCGCTTGGCAGCAGGGACACTCGGCGCTGCGAGCCCTCTTGCGGCTTCTCTTCCCTGTCTCCCCGTTCTCCTTTCTGGGAGGGCTTTTCCTCCTCTTTGCTTTGCCCACACTCTGGAAATCAAAGAGTCCTTATCAATGCTTCCTTCCTCTCACAAAGCTGGAAATCAGAGCATCCAGCACAAAAATCTATCGGCCTAAGCAAATCCTTCCAGACCCTCAAGAGCTGAGAAAACGGCTGCCTTTGCCAATGGGCTGCGGCGGGCTGCCAACCCAGAGCTTGGAGGAAAATACTCCTCTTTTCTACAGGCCAAAGGGGTGGGATAAATACCTGCCTATTTAGAGCTCTACATTTCTTATTTCTACCTTTCTGCCTAACATCTATTTCTCTCTGCTTTTCCTCCACAAATGTCTAGGCAATGGCATTTAAATTCAGTCCAATTAGGGTAGACACATGGTCAGCCATTTTCTAGTCCCCAAAATAATCTCCCTCCCTGTCTCTCTCTCTCTCTCTCTCTCACATGATGTGAAGCAAATTGCTCTTTGCCGGTAAGGAAAGTTTTAGGGGAGCCACGGCACCGGCAGCTCCTTCTTGGGGAGTATGCTGCGATGCTAGAAAAACTCCCTGAAAATCTGCAGCATATCCACAAAGGCAGCCTGGATTGCTGATGTCAGCAAGCAGTGGGGAATTAAGGGTCTGATTGGAGTCAGCGAGGGTGCCAGCCCTTGAGAAGCCCATCTGTAGAGAGTCAAAGCCCATTTTGGTGGCGCTGCTGCTTCCTTGGGTCAAAGTTAGGCTCCAGAATTGCATACTTCAGGGCAGCAGCAAAAGGAAGCCCCGGGCAGCATCTGCTGTGCCTTTCCCAGCGCATGGGACGATGTGATCCTGGCAAAGGGGCGTCTGGCATGGCTCGCCAGCAGCTTTTCTCCCCTTCTGCCAGTTTCTCGACCTTCCTGGCACGTCTCGATTTTCTTGCCCCTCACCTGAGCCAGAGTGCTGGCAAGTTTATGCTCCTTTTTCCAGGAGTAGTAGTACTCCACACACTGTGCCACGGTCTTAGTCTGGATCTGTTGTGAAGAGAAAAAGAAGGAGTCGAAAATGGTGTCGGGTGCACTGGGGAAAAAGTAGAATATGGAGTGAACTAGGAAGGAAAAGCATGAAGTAAATGGAGCAGGGTGTAAAATGAAATCAACATGGGGAAAGAGAGGCATCATGCAATGTCTTAAACCGTGTATTCTGCTAGGTGGTAATACACGCAATGCACAGATCAACAACAAATCCATCTAGCACAGTTCTTCTTTCCCCGCTTCACTCCAGTTATGCCAGCACACCGTCTTGTGGAAGCAGCAGCAGACCTGTGCGACAAGTCTGACAGAAGAAAGCTTCATCTTCCAAAAGAGCTTGGAGAAAAGGGCTGGAGAGGCAGGATCATCCTTTTGACACAGGCTTTTGATGTCCCCTTTTGTTACTTCTTGAAGATACTTGGTACTTGAGAAGAGAGAGACTGAAGCCCAGGGCTTGTTCCCAGAAATAACCAAGCTTTCCTCCTGACGATCTGCTCGGGTAAAGAATGTCCCGTGGCTTTACCTGCTTCTGGATGAGATGAAAATCCTAGCCGTAGGTGTGGAAAGCCTTTTGGAAGGACTCCTTCTCCTCAGGTGTCCATCTATCAGAGCCTGGCAAGAAAAAGCAGCGGGTAGTAAACGCATCCCTTGATCCACACCAAGTAGATCCCACTGGCTGCCGAAAGAAAATGGTGGCAGGCCGTCATTCACGTGTGTGTACGTGTCTGCTCCCTCAGAAGGTCATGAAGACAAGAGCAGGCATTGCCCGGGGAGAAGGATTGGAAAAGAAGTAAAGCTGAAGGACTAGATGCTGGTGCTTCCCCACCCGCAGAGGAGACAAGACCTTGTGCTGGTGTTAAGCACAATTGCTTTAAGCAGAAACCCTTGCCACAACAATGAAGGGGACGGCAGCATCTGTCAGGGACGCAAGAAGCTCTGCTTTGCTTACCTGCGTAATGATAATCAGCCATGGGGTGGCCTTGAGGTGTTGCAGGCCCCTCTGAGAGCAGCATCTCCAGAGCCTCCTGCAAGATCAAGAGGGAAGAGGCTTTAGCCGCCCCACCACATTAAAAATGAGCCAAAAAATCACAGGTGCTGCCTTGCAGCTACTTTGCCTCTCCAGACATTCAAGCGACTGTATCCCATGTGGGTGAAACACTGTCATTTGCTCCAAGTCCCTGGTTTTTGCTGCCCAACCCTTTGATCCTGGTCCCCGAGAGTGGCCTTTTGCTCACCAACCTAAGGATTTTGCTGCTCCTGCAGCCAGAATGGCCTCAGCTGACTGAGGCTTCTGGGAATTTCCCCTCCAAATGTCTTAGAGAAGCCAGCTCTCCAGGCCATTTACAAGGCAGCAGGACCTTCCGCCGCCGCCGCCGCCTCCAGGAGGGAGATTCTCCCTGCTGGAGCCCTTTGGGCTCAGCCCTGACGCAGCTGGAGGAGACACAGCAGGCAGCAAGTGCTCTGCTCCCTGTTAAGACCCTTCTTCAAAGAGCAGCCAGGAAAGGCTGTCCCAGTGCCCGGGCCCTCTGCATTCTCTGTGCCCTCTTCTCTGCGCCCAAACAGCCGCTTCTTACCGGAACGCTGCCGCGTGCCCGGTGCAGGCAGTGCAGGGCGCGCTCCAGGTTAGCTGCTGCCCCGGGAATGCCACGGGAGCTGGCCATGTCCAACAGTTCTCTTACTGCAAGCACAACAAAAAACCCACCGAAAGTCAGCCTTGAGGCCAGCAAGGGCAAAGACTGCCATGCAAGGCAGAAGGAAAGGCCGGGAGCTAAAGACAGCAGCTTGGAGAGTATGAAAAGGAGAGCAAAGCCAGGGCCAGCTGAACCAAGGGCCCACGCAGTGCTGGCTCTCCCTCCAAAGCAGCTTCTGTAAGAAGAAGTGGGGGCCAATCTCCGCTCTTCCAGTGGCAGACGGCCCTGACCAATTTGGAGAGCAAGGTGCTTGCTCTTGCTCCTTGCCTCTAACACTTCTACATGGGAAGATGGGCGAGACAAGGAGAGCCTGCAAAAGGCTGCCTTTTTACGCAAAAGGAGCCTTTTAAAGACCCAAGTAGCTCAGGGGTGGAAGAAAAGCTTGAAGCAAAGCTACCTCTGTCAGGTTTTTCCATGTCAGAGTCATCCTCCTCCCAGGGCTTCCAGACCAGGGTTGCAGGCTCTTCATCCTCACTTGGTGCTCTGCTCTGCAGCTCTGGCAGCTCAGCCTGAAAGTCGCTGCCAACATTGATGTGTCTAAAGGAAGAAGGAGGTGGAGGTGAGAAAGGCAAGTGGTCAAGAGAGCCTTCCTGTGCACCCACAGGCTTGAACCAATGCCACCCTGACTCTGAAAGAGCAGTTCTCCTCCTCGCCATTCCTCCAGTTTGCTGTCCTTTAACCCTATGCCAAAACTCACGGCTGAATCTGGGCTCTTGCTTTCCTTTTCATTGTGCCTCTCCTTTCCACCTGAAAGAGATCAAAGCAATGCTCCAGTTAAAAATCCTTCCTTCTCATCCTCATCATTGCAAAGCCCGAGCTCCTGTGTCCCAGCTCCTTTCTCTTTGCCGCCTTTTTGACATGGAATGTCCTAGGGAGGACCCTCTAGCAGTCAGCAGCTTCCTCAGGAGGGCATGCACTACAAGGCCATGCACTACTCTCTTCACTCCCGGGGCCACTGAGAAGAGCCAAGACAATGGCAGGGGAGATGTGCCAGTGCAGGCTTAGGTTGGATAGAAGGAAAAGGTTCTTCAGCCAGAGGCTGCTTGGGCACTGCAACAGCCTCCCCAGGGAAGGGGGCACAGCACCAAGCCTGACTGAGCTCCAAAAGTGTTTGGACACTGCTCTTGGGCACAGGCTGTGATTGTTGAGGCTGCCCTGGGCAGGCCCTGGACTTGGGCTCAGTGACCTTTGAGAATCCCTTCCAAGCCAGGAAATTCTGTGCTACTGTGATTGTGCTCTTGAGGAGATGGCATTTGACGGCCGCCCCTGAGCATGAGGTAGAACCAGCCCTACGTGCACTGGAAAAAGAATCTAGAAAGATATTAAAATAGCATGGATCTATAAGCCATGGAACTACGTCAGTATATAAGAATTGCTGATCCCAGATGGTTTTTGAAGTTGAAAGCCTGTGTTTGAGGAGAAGCCCAGTCAAATGCTTCTATGCCCTGAACGACAGGGATGCCAGAGGAGAAGCGCCATCATTCTGGTGTTTGAAGCTTTGGAGCGGGTGTGAGCAGAGTCAGGGCATAAGGGGATTTGTTGACACTGAAGCCCTGAAGTGCTCAGCCACAAACAATTTGTTTTGGGGTCAGCACAAGATAGTTTGAGGACTGAAATGGGTGCCAAGAACTTTTAATCAGGTCATCCGTGGACGAGGATCTGCAACTGCACTGGGACACCTCTCTAGGTCCTCTATGGAAAGGTCTGTGTTTCCCCTGGAGGCAACATGATTCCTTCAGAAGCTGCAGCCTGCTTTCACGTGGAAGCTCGTCTGGGGAAAGTGAGCACGCAGCCTGTGTGTCGTGCTTGGTGGGAGAGGCAGCTGGAGCCTCCTGCCCCTGTGCTAGTGCTTTGAGGGCAAACGGGGATTTTCTTACCTTGGACGGTTCCCAAGTGCTCTGGGGACGCCCGGAGGCAGACGAGGAGACCAGGACGTCGGTGCAGAGGCCGGGTCTGGCGCTGAGTGCAGAAGGCGGCTGGTCAGGGACAGCCCAGGAGCTGATCCTGCAGCTGCTGCTCCAGCGCTGCTCCACCAGCGTTCCAGCAAGGGCCGCAGGAGCAGGAGACAACGACAGTTGCTATGGGCACAGCCCAACATTCCATCTAGAACCCCAGGGGAGCCATGGGACAGAAAGAGGCATGGGCCGCCTCTGGCCCTTGTACTTCTTCTGCTGCAAGTTTGCTCTGAGAAGCTTCCCAGTGGGCCTTTTCTCCTCAGTCGTCTGATGAGACGGGCAAAAGCAGTGCAGGGACAGCCCTGGGTCTTCCCGGTGCTTCTCTGCAAGGTGCCTCCAGCTGAACGTGCACAGGAGCCTGCCTCTGTGCAAGGGCCCAGACCTCATCTCCTGCCCTGGAGAACCAGAAGGGCTCCTCCCACTGGCTCTCCTCCAGCTCTGAGAGGAGCTGGAATTTGCAAGTTGTCCAGCGCAGAGCCAACTCCAGAGCTTCCTCTCAAAGTGGAGCCATTCATCCTGCCCCCTTTCTCAAGTCTCCTTTTGCTGCCCAATAATGTCACTGCATGTTTTCCCTCCTTTGGGCCTCTGAGCTGGTCTCTCACCTCATCACTCCTCCCTTGAAACTTGGAGAAACAGGATGTTTTTCAGGGCAACTGATGGGGACACACACACACACACACAGGGACAGCACACGGGCATTTCTCTAGCAAACATTCATGCAGAATTTCTATAGCCCTCTTCCAGCTCCCTTGGAGAAGCTCGGTGTTTGTCCCCAAAAGACTCTGCCATTCCTCTAAGAAAGCAACACTAACAGAATTCCCTTTCCACACTGCTGGCCTTCACATTGGTTTTAATGCCTAGATCCCAGATATGACAAAACCCAGGCAGCTTTGCTGCTTTCCTGCCTGTCGTTAAGGAAAAGCAAATCTTGCTTCAGTCCCAGTCTTGCTTCCTTCCCAGCCTGCACCTTACCCACTGGCCAGCAAACTGAGGGGGCAGCTGGAACAAGTCCCACTGCAAGGCAGATACTTTGTAGCATCCAAAGCCCACCTGCACCGCCTCCATCAGACAAGGGCAAGCTTCCCTCAGCTTCCCAGAAGCAGCCTGGCAATTGCCCCCTCCCTCGCCCCCTCTCCACCCTCCACAGCCCCTGCCACCAAAGCCTTGCTAGGCAGGGCCATTTGCTGGCCTCGAAGAAAGAGTGCCTTTGATTCTTCTTTGGCGCAAGTGCCCGAGCTGTGAGAAGTCAGAGGATAATGATCACACCCGCTCTGCTTTAGCTAAGGAGATTGCTGGAGGCCCAGAGCAGGACACTGGTCCTTTCGAGAGAAACTGAAACTGAATTAGCCATGCCTTTGTGGCGCATGCGGATAGGAATTGGATAGAATCGGAGGGCTTAGAAACATCCTCCAAGGTGGTCAGCTCCATCAGTCCCCCAAAATGAAACAAAGTTATGTTACTGGGCTCCAAAAAGGACTAAAGCCGCTGCTTTTATGCCAGAAAATATGGTGAGACCAGACCACTCATCTAGATCCAATTCCGTGAATTAAACAAAGCCTCCCTTTCCACTCCCAGCTGAGATGTTGAGGAATCAAAGGCTGAAGCCCCAGCCTTATTTCACTGGCAGTAAAGGAGACACACCTCAGTAAGTCCTGCCAGCTGAGCAAGGGGCTGGGCCTGGGGGAGGTGGCGCCTGCCCAGATTCTTCTCTCAGGGCAAGTGCCGTCTTTGCAACACCAGGCAAATGGAACAAACATTGCCAGAGTGTTTTCATACAGACAAAAAGACAAAATGGAACAAACTTTGGTTTAATGATAAAGACCCATTGGCTCTCAACAAAGGCAAAATGACAAAAGGCAGAGCATAGACAACACCCAACCTTTGAAATTTATTGATAAATCTAATAAAACTAATGAATCTTGAATAATACTAATGGATCTTAACGACTAAATTGAGGAGATTCCTATCATGTCAACTAACTAAGTAGAAGATTAAACTACCCTAAAAGCTTAAAAAACAGTCCTCTTCCTATCTAGTCCTATTGATACCTAACTCTTGCTAGCCCTGGACAACCTGCAGGGTTGTCTAATTTCAAAGTCTTTTCTTCTTGGCGAGAGGCTCTGCTGCCTTCCGAGGCCGATGTCTTCTCCTGTGGTTGTTCCTTTCCTTCACGGTTTCAAACACCCTGCAAGATAGGAAACAAACCATCCATTGCTCACTTTAGTACACACCATGAAACCAAGTGCCGAGATCTCCGTTTGAGTAGGAATTTCTCTCTTTTCGGGCAGTGGCACATTTGTGAATTGATCAGCACCATGAGTCTGATCGTTCTACTTTCAATGCCTTGAAATGTCTTCCTCCTTTTGCTGCATCCTCTTTTGAATATGACCAGCAGCATCAAACCAAGCTTTGATGGATCTATTCCTACTTGTATGAACTGTGTCTTGTTGGGGCACGGCAAGGTTTCATTGTGAAGGCTGGGTTTTACCTAAGCTCTTTGGGTTTGAGGTGGGTGTTAAGCTTGACCACGGCTGCCGGGGGCGATGCTGCAAGTGCCCCCAGCTTCCCCTGCGGTGCCTTTGAAAAGGGTCAGCCCGTTTTAGTCCAAAGGCGCAGCTTTGAGCAGAAAGAGGAGGAACTTCCGCACCGTTTGCACTGCCCGCAGGGAAAGGGGCCTCCCGCCGAGCGGGGCGGCTGGCGCGCTTGGCAGCAGGGACACTCGGCGCTGCGAGCCCTCTTGCGGCTTCTCTTCCCTGTCTCCCCGTTCTCCTTTCTGGGAGGGCTTTTCCTCCTCTTTGCTTTGCCCACACTCTGGAAATCAAAGAGTCCTTATCAATGCTTCCTTCCTCTCACAAAGCTGGAAATCAGAGCATCCAGCACAAAAATCTATCGGCCTAAGCAAATCCTTCCAGACCCTCAAGAGCTGAGAAAACGGCTGCCTTTGCCAATGGGCTGCGGCGGGCTGCCAACCCAGAGCTTGGAGGAAAATACTCCTCTTTTCTACAGGCCAAAGGGGTGGGATAAATACCTGCCTATTTAGAGCTCTACATTTCTTATTTCTACCTTTCTGCCTAACATCTATTTCTCTCTGCTTTTCCTCCACAAATGTCTAGGCAATGGCATTTAAATTCAGTCCAATTAGGGTAGACACATGGTCAGCCATTTTCTAGTCCCCAAAATAATCTCCCTCCCTGTCTCTCTCTCTCTCTCTCTCTCACATGATGTGAAGCAAATTGCTCTTTGCCGGTAAGGAAAGTTTTAGGGGAGCCACGGCACCGGCAGCTCCTTCTTGGGGAGTATGCTGCGATGCTAGAAAAACTCCCTGAAAATCTGCAGCATATCCACAAAGGCAGCCTGGATTGCTGATGTCAGCAAGCAGTGGGGAATTAAGGGTCTGATTGGAGTCAGCGAGGGTGCCAGCCCTTGAGAAGCCCATCTGTAGAGAGTCAAAGCCCATTTTGGTGGCGCTGCTGCTTCCTTGGGTCAAAGTTAGGCTCCAGAATTGCATACTTCAGGGCAGCAGCACAAGGAAGCCCCGGGCAGCATCTGCTGTGCCTTTCCCAGCGCATGGGACGATGTGATCCTGGCAAAGGGGCGTCTGGCATGGCTCACCAGCAGCTTTTCTCCCCTTCTGCCAGTTTCTCGACCTTCCTGGCACGTCTCGATTTTCTTGCCCCTCACCTGAGCCAGAGTGCTGGCAAGTTTATGCTCCTTTTTCCAGGAGTAGTAGTACTCCACACACTGTGCCACGGTCTTAGTCTGGATCTGTTGTGAAGAGAAAAAGAAGGAGTCGAAAATGGTGTCGGGTGCACTGGGGAAAAAGTAGAATATGGAGTGAACTAGGAAGGAAAAGCATGAAGTAAATGGAGCAGGGTGTAAAATGAAATCAACATGGGGAAAGAGAGGCATCATGCAATGTCTTAAACCGTGTATTCTGCTAGGTGGTAATACACGCAATGCACAGATCAACAACAAATCCATCTAGCACAGTTCTTCTTTCCCCGCTTCCCTCCAGTTATGCCAGCACACCATCTTGTGGAAGCAGCAGCAGACCTGTGCGACAAGTCTGACAGAAGAAAGCTTCATCTTCCAAAAGAGCTTGGAGAAAAGGGCTGGAGAGGCAGGATCATCCTTTTGACACAGGCTTTTGATGTCCCCTTTTGTTACTTCTTGAAGATACTTGGTACTTGAGAAGAGAGAGACTGAAGCCCAGTGCTTGTTCCCAGAAATAACCAAGCTTTCCTCCTGACGATCTGCTCGGGTAAAGAATGTCCCGTGGCTTTACCTGCTTCTGGATGAGATGAAAATCCTAGCCGTAGGTGTGGAAAGCCTTTTGGAAGGACTCCTTCTCCTCAGGTGTCCATCTATCAGAGCCTGGCAAGAAAAAGCAGCGGGTAGTAAACGCATCCCTTGATCCACACCAAGTAGATCCCACTGGCTGCCGAAAGAAAATGGTGGCAGGCCGTCATTCACGTGTGTGTACGTGTCTGCTCCCTCAGAAGGTCATGAAGACAAGAGCAGGCATTGCCCGGGGAGAAGGATTGGAAAAGAAGTAAAGCTGAAGGACTAGATGCTGGTGCTTCCCCACCCGCAGAGGAGACAAGACCTTGTGCTGGTGTTAAGCACAATTGCTTTAAGCAGAAACCCTTGCCACAACAATGAAGGGGACGGCAGCATCTGTCAGGGACGCAAGAAGCTCTGCTTTGCTTACCTGCGTAATGATAATCAGCCATGGGGTGGCCTTGAGGTGTTGCAGGCCCCTCTGAGAGCAGCATCTCCAGAGCCTCCTGCAAGATCAAGAGGGAAGAGGCTTTAGCCGCCCCACCACATTAAAAATGAGCCAAAAAATCACAGGTGCTGCCTTGCAGCTACTTTGCCTCTCCAGACATTCAAGCGACTGTATCCCATGTGGGTGAAACACTGTCATTTGCTCCAAGTCCCTGGTTTTTGCTGCCCAACCCTTTGATCCTGGTCCCCGAGAGTGGCCTTTTGCTCACCAACCTAAGGATTTTGCTGCTCCTGCAGCCAGAATGGCCTCAGCTGACTGAGGCTTCTGGGAATTTCCCCTCCAAATGTCTTAGAGAAGCCAGCTCTCCAGGCCATTTACAAGGCAGCAGGACCTTCCGCCGCCGCCGCCGCCTCCAGGAGGGAGATTCTCCCTGCTGGAGCCCTTTGGGCTCAGCCCTGACGCAGCTGGAGGAGACACAGCAGGCAGCAAGTGCTCTGCTCCCTGTTAAGACCCTTCTTCAAAGAGCAGCCAGGAAAGGCTGTCCCAGTGCCCGGGCCCTCTGCATTCTCTGTGCCCTCTTCTCTGCGCCCAAACAGCCGCTTCTTACCGGAACGCTGCCGCGTGCCCGGTGCAGGCAGTGCAGGGCGCGCTCCAGGTTAGCTGCTGCCCCGGGAATGCCACGGGAGCTGGCCATGTCCAACAGTTCTCTTACTGCAAGCACAACAAAAAACCCACCGAAAGTCAGCCTTGAGGCCAGCAAGGGCAAAGACTGCCATGCAAGGCAGAAGGAAAGGCCGGGAGCTAAAGACAGCAGCTTGGAGAGTATGAAAAGGAGAGCAAAGCCAGGGCCAGCTGAACCAAGGGCCCACGCAGTGCTGGCTCTCCCTCCAAAGCAGCTTCTGTAAGAAGAAGTGGGGGCCAATCTCCGCTCTTCCAGTGGCAGACGGCCCTGACCAATTTGGAGAGCAAGGTGCTTGCTCTTTCTCCTTGCCTCTAACACTTCTACATGGGAAGATGGGCGAGAGAAGGAGAGCCTGCAAAAGGCTGCCTTTTTACGCAAAAGGAGCCTTTTAAAGACCCAAGTAGCTCAGGGGTGGAAGAAAAGCTTGAAGCAAAGCTACCTCTGTCAGGTTTTTCCATGTCAGAGTCATCCTCCCCCCAGGGCTTCCAGACCAGGGTTGCAGGCTCTTCATCCTCACTTGGTGCTCTGCTCTGCAGCTCTGGCAGCTCAGCCTGAAAGTCGCTGCCAACATTGATGTGTCTAAAGGAAGAAGGAGGTGGAGGTGAGAAAGGCAAGTGGTCAAGAGAGCCTTCCTGTGCACCCACAGGCTTGAACCAATGCCACCCTGACTCTGAAAGAGCAGTTCTCCTCCTCGCCATTCCTCCAGTTTGCTGTCCTTTAACCCTATGCCAAAACTCACGGCTGAATCTGGGCTCTTGCTTTCCTTTTCATTGTGCCTCTCCTTTCCACCTGAAAGAGATCAAAGCAATGCTCCAGTTAAAAATCCTTCCTTCTCATCCTCATCATTGCAAAGCCCGAGCTCCTGTGTCCCAGCTCCTTTCTCTTTGCCGCCTTTTTGACATGGAATGTCCTAGGGAGGACCCTCTAGCAGTCAGCAGCTTCCTCAGGAGGGCATGCACTACAAGGCCATGCACTACTCTCTTCACTCCTGGGGCCACTGAGAAGAGCCAAGACAATGGCAGGGGAGATGTGCCAGTGCAGGCTTAGGTTGGATAGAAGGAAAAGGTTCTTCAGCCAGAGGCTGCTTGGGCACTGCAACAGCCTCCCCAGGGAAGGGGGCACAGCACCAAGCCTGACTGAGCTCCAAAAGTGTTTGGACACTGCTCTTGGGCACAGGCTGTGATTGTTGAGGCTGCCCTGGGCAGGCCCTGGACTTGGGCTCAGTGATCTTTGAGAATCCCTTCCAAGCCAGGAAATTCTGTGCTACTGTGATTGTGCTCTTGAGGAGATGGCATTTGACGGCCGCCCCTGAGCATGAGGTAGAACCAGCCCTACGTGCACTGGAAAAAGAATCTAGAAAGATATTAAAATAGCATGGATCTATAAGCCATGGAACTACGTCAGTATATAAGAATTGCTGATCCCAGATGGTTTTTGAAGTTGAAAGCCTGTGTTTGAGGAGAAGCCCAGTCAAATGCTTCTATGCCCTGAATGACAGGGATGCCAGAGGAGAAGCGCCATCATTCTGGTGTTTGAAGCTTTGGAGCGGGTGTGAGCAGAGTCAGGGCATAAGGGGATTTGTTGACACTGAAGCCCTGAAGTGCTCAGCCACAAACAATTTGTTTTGGGGTCAGCACAAGATAGTTTGAGGACTGAAATGGGTGCCAAGAACTTTTAATCAGGTCATCCGTGGACGAGGATCTGCAACTGCACTGGGACACCTCTCTAGGTCCTCTATGGAAAGGTCTGTGTTTCCCCTGGAGGCAACATGATTCCTTCAGAAGCTGCAGCCTGCTTTCACGTGGAAGCTCGTCTGGGGAAAGTGAGCACGCAGCCTGTGTGTCGTGCTTGGTGGGAGAGGCAGCTGGAGCCTCCTGCCCCAGTGCTAGTGCTTTGAGGGCAAACGGGGATTTTCTTACCTTGGACGGTTCCCAAGTGCTCTGGGGACGCCCGGAGGCAGACGAGGAGACCAGGACGTCGGTGCAGAGGCCGGGTCTGGCGCTGAGTGCAGAAGGCGGCTGGTCAGGGACAGCCCAGGAGCTGATCCTGCAGCTGCTGCTCCAGCGCTGCTCCACCAGCATTCCAGCAAGGGCCACAGGAGCAGGAGACAACGACAGTTGCTATGGGCACAGCCCAACATTCCATCTAGAACCCCAGGGCAGCCATGGGATAGAAAGAGGCATGGGCCGCCTCTGGCCCTTGTACTTCTTCTGCTGCAAGTTTGCTCTGAGACGCTTCCCATGGGGCCTTTTCTCCTCAGTCGTCTGATGAGACGGGCAAAAGCAGTGCAGGGACAGCCCTGGGTCTTCCCGGTGCTTCTCTGCAAGGTGCCTCCAGCTGAACGTGCACAGGAGCCTGCCTCTGTGCAAGGGCCCAGACCTCATCTCCTGCCCTGGAGAACCAGAAGGGCTCCTCCCACTGGCTCTCCTCCAGCTCTGAGAGGAGCTGGAATTTGCAAGTTGTCCAGCGCAGAGCCAACTCCAGAGCTTCCTCTCAAAGTGGAGCCATTCATCCTGCCCCCTTTCTCAAGTCTCCTTTTGCTGCCCAATAATGTCACTGCATGTTTTCCCTCCTTTGGGCCTCTGAGCTGGTCTCTCACCTCATCACTCCTCCCTTGAAACTTGGAGAAACAGGATGTTTTTCAGGGCAACTGATGGGGACACACACACACACACACAGGGACAGCACACGGGCATTTCTCTAGCAAACATTCATGCAGAATTTCTATAGCCCTCTTCCAGCTCCCTTGGAGAAGCTCGGTGTTTGTCCCCAAAAGACTCTGCCATTCCTCTAAGAAAGCAACACTAACAGAATTCCCTTTCCACACTGCTGGCCTTCACATTGGTTTTAATGCCTAGATCCCAGATATGACAAAACCCAGGCAGCTTTGCTGCTTTCCTGCCTGTCGTTAAGGAAAAGCAAATCTTGCTTCAGTCCCAGTCTTGCTTCCTTCCCAGCCTGCACCTTACCCACTGGCCAGCAAACTGAGGGGGCAGCTGGAACAAGTCCCACTGCAAGGCAGATACTTTGTAGGCTCCAAAGCCCACCTGCACCGCCTCCATCAGACAAGGGCAAGCTTCCCTCGGCTTCCCAGAAGCAGCCTGGCAATTGCCCCCTCCCTCGCCCCCTCTCCACCCTCCACAGCCCCTGCCACCAAAGCCTTGCTAGGCAGGGCCATTTGCTGGCCTCGAAGAAAGAGTGCCTTTGATTCTTCTTTGGCGCAAGTGCCCGAGCTGTGAGAAGTCAGAGGATAATGATCACACCCGCTCTGCTTTAGCTAAGGAGATTGCTGGAGGCCCAGAGCAGGACACTGGTCCTTTCGAGAGAAACTGAAACTGAATTAGCCATGCCTTTGTGGCGCATGCGGATAGGAATTGGATAGAATCGGAGGGCTTAGAAACATCCTCCAAGGTGGTCAGCTCCATCAGTCCCCCAAAATGAAACAAAGTTATGTTACTGGGCTCCAAAAAGGACTAAAGCCGCTGCTTTTATGCCAGAAAATATGGTGAGACCAGACCACTCATCTAGATCCAATTCCGTGAATTAAACAAAGCCTCCCTTTCCACTCCCAGCTGAGATGTTGAGGAATCAAAGGCTGAAGCCCCAGCCTTATTTCACTGGCAGTAAAGGAGACACACCTCAGTAAGTCCTGCCAGCTGAGCAAGGGGCTGGGCCTGGGGGAGGTGGCGCCTGCCCAGATTCTTCTCTCAGGGCAAGTGCCGTCTTTGCAACACCAGGCAAATGGAACAAACATTGCCAGAGTGTTTTCATACAGACAAAAAGACAAAATGGAACAAACTTTGGTTTAATGATAAAGACCCATTGGCTCTCAACAAAGGCAAAATGACAAAAGGCAGAGCATAGACAACACCCAACCTTTGAAATTTATTGATAAATCTAATAAAACTAATGAATCTTGAATAATACTAATGGATCTTAACGACTAAATTGAGGAGATTCCTATCATGTCAACTAACTAAGTAGAAGATTAAACTACCCTAAAAGCTTAAAAAACAGTCCTATTCCTATCTAGTCCTATTGATACCTAACTCTTGCTAGCCCTGGACAACCTGCAGGGTTGTCTAATTTCAAAGTCTTTTCTTCTTGGCGAGAGGCTCTGCTGCCTTCCGAGGCCGATGTCTTCTCCTGTGGTTGTTCCTTTCCTTCACGGTTTCAAACACCCTGCAAGATAGGAAACAAACCATCCATTGCTCACTTTAGTACACACCATGAAACCAAGTGCCGAGATCTCCGTTTGAGTAGGAATTTCTCTCTTTTCGGGCAGTGGCACATTTGTGAATTGATCAGCACCATGAGTCTGATCGTTCTACTTTCAATGCCTTGAAATGTCTTCCTCCTTTTGCTGCATCCTCTTTTGAATATGACCAGCAGCATCAAACCAAGCTTTGATGGATCTATTCCTACTTGTATGAACTGTGTCTTGTTGGGGCACGGCAAGGTTTCATTGTGAAGGCTGGGTTTTACCTAAGCTCTTTGGGTTTGAGGTGGGTGTTAAGCTTGACCACGGCTGCCGGGGGCGATGCTGCAAGTGCCCCCAGCTTCCCCTGCGGTGCCTTTGAAAAGGGTCAGCCCGTTTTAGTCCAAAGGCGCAGCTTTGAGCAGAAAGAGGAGGAACTTCCGCACCGTTTGCACTGCCCGCAGGGAAAGGGGCCTCCCGCCGAGCGGGGCGGCTGGCGCGCTTGGCAGCAGGGACACTCGGCGCTGCGAGCCCTCTTGCGGCTTCTCTTCCCTGTCTCCCCGTTCTCCTTTCTGGGAGGGCTTTTCCTCCTCTTTGCTTTGCCCACACTCTGGAAATCAAAGAGTCCTTATCAATGCTTCCTTCCTCTCACAAAGCTGGAAATCAGAGCATCCAGCACAAAAATCTATCGGCCTAAGCAAATCCTTCCAGACCCTCAAGAGCTGAGAAAACGGCTGCCTTTGCCAATGGGCTGCGGCGGGCTGCCAACCCAGAGCTTGGAGGAAAATACTCCTCTTTTCTACAGGCCAAAGGGGTGGGATAAATACCTGCCTATTTAGAGCTCTACATTTCTTATTTCTACCTTTCTGCCTAACATCTATTTCTCTCTGCTTTTCCTCCACAAATGTCTAGGCAATGGCATTTAAATTCAGTCCAATTAGGGTAGACACATGGTCAGCCATTTTCTAGTCCCCAAAATAATCTCCCTCCCTGTCTCTCTCTCTCTCTCTCTCTCACATGATGTGAAGCAAATTGCTCTTTGCCGGTAAGGAAAGTTTTAGGGGAGCCACGGCACCGGCAGCTCCTTCTTGGGGAGTATGCTGCGATGCTAGAAAAACTCCCTGAAAATCTGCAGCATATCCACAAAGGCAGCCTGGATTGCTGATGTCAGCAAGCAGTGGGGAATTAAGGGTCTGATTGGAGTCAGCGAGGGTGCCAGCCCTTGAGAAGCCCATCTGTAGAGAGTCAAAGCCCATTTTGGTGGCGCTGCTGCTTCCTTGGGTCAAAGTTAGGCTCCAGAATTGCATACTTCAGGGCAGCAGCACAAGGAAGCCCCGGGCAGCATCTGCTGTGCCTTTCCCAGCGCATGGGACGATGTGATCCTGGCAAAGGGGCGTCTGGCATGGCTCGCCAGCAGCTTTTCTCCCCTTCTGCCAGTTTCTCGACCTTCCTGGCACGTCTCGATTTTCTTGCCCCTCACCTGAGCCAGAGTGCTGGCAAGTTTATGCTCCTTTTTCCAGGAGTAGTAGTACTCCACACACTGTGCCACGGTCTTAGTCTGGATCTGTTGTGAAGAGAAAAAGAAGGAGTCGAAAATGGTGTCGGGTGCACTGGGGAAAAAGTAGAATATGGAGTGAACTAGGAAGGAAAAGCATGAAGTAAATGGAGCAGGGTGTAAAATGAAATCAACATGGGGAAAGAGAGGCATCATGCAATGTCTTAAACCGTGTATTCTGCTAGGTGGTAATACACGCAATGCACAGATCAACAACAAATCCATCTAGCACAGTTCTTCTTTCCCCGCTTCCCTCCAGTTATGCCAGCACACCGTCTTGTGGAAGCAGCAGCAGACCTGTGCGACAAGTCTGACAGAAGAAAGCTTCATCTTCCAAAAGAGCTTGGAGAAAAGGGCTGGAGAGGCAGGATCATCCTTTTGACACAGGCTTTTGATGTCCCCTTTTGTTACTTCTTGAAGATACTTGGTACTTGAGAAGAGAGAGACTGAAGCCCAGGGCTTGTTCCCAGAAATAACCAAGCTTTCCTCCTGACGATCTGCTCGGGTAAAGAATGTCCCGTGGCTTTACCTGCTTCTGGATGAGATGAAAATCCTAGCCGTAGGTGTGGAAAGCCTTTTGGAAGGACTCCTTCTCCTCAGGTGTCCATCTATCAGAGCCTGGCAAGAAAAAGCAGCGGGTAGTAAACGCATCCCTTGATCCACACCAAGTAGATCCCACTGGCTGCCGAAAGAAAATGGTGGCAGGCCGTCATTCACGTGTGTGTACGTGTCTGCTCCCTCAGAAGGTCATGAAGACAAGAGCAGGCATTGCCCGGGGAGAAGGATTGGAAAAGAAGTAAAGCTGAAGGACTAGATGCTGGTGCTTCCCCACCCGCAGAGGAGACAAGACCTTGTGCTGGTGTTAAGCACAATTGCTTTAAGCAGAAACCCTTGCCACAACAATGAAGGGGACGGCAGCATCTGTCAGGGACGCAAGAAGCTCTGCTTTGCTTACCTGCGTAATGATAATCAGCCATGGGGTGGCCTTGAGGTGTTGCAGGCCCCTCTGAGAGCAGCATCTCCAGAGCCTCCTGCAAGATCAAGAGGGAAGAGGCTTTAGCCGCCCCACCACATTAAAAATGAGCCAAAAAATCACAGGTGCTGCCTTGCAGCTACTTTGCCTCTCCAGACATTCAAGCGACTGTATCCCATGTGGGTGAAACACTGTCATTTGCTCCAAGTCCCTGGTTTTTGCTGCCCAACCCTTTGATCCTGGTCCCCGAGAGTGGCCTTTTGCTCACCAACCTAAGGATTTTGCTGCTCCTGCAGCCAGAATGGCCTCAGCTGACTGAGGCTTCTGGGAATTTCCCCTCCAAATGTCTTAGAGAAGCCAGCTCTCCAGGCCATTTACAAGGCAGCAGGACCTTCCGCCGCCGCCGCCGCCTCCAGGAGGGAGATTCTCCCTGCTGGAGCCCTTTGGCCTCAGCCCTGACGCAGCTGGAGGAGACACAGCAGGCAGCAAGTGCTCTGCTCCCTGTTAAGACCCTTCTTCAAAGAGCAGCCAGGAAAGGCTGTCCCAGTGCCCGGGCCCTCTGCATTCTCTGTGCCCTCTTCTCTGCGCCCAAACAGCCGCTTCTTACCGGAACGCTGCCGCGTGCCCGGTGCAGGCAGTGCAGGGCGCGCTCCAGGTTAGCTGCTGCCCCGGGAATGCCACGGGAGCTGGCCATGTCCAACAGTTCTCTTACTGCAAGCACAACAAAAAACCCACCGAAAGTCAGCCTTGAGGCCAGCAAGGGCAAAGACTGCCATGCAAGGCAGAAGGAAAGGCCGGGAGCTAAAGACAGCAGCTTGGAGAGTATGAAAAGGAGAGCAAAGCCAGGGCCAGCTGAACCAAGGGCCCACGCAGTGCTGGCTCTCCCTCCAAAGCAGCTTCTGTAAGAAGAAGTGGGGGCCAATCTCCGCTCTTCCAGTGGCAGACGGCCCTGACCAATTTGGAGAGCAAGGTGCTTGCTCTTGCTCCTTGCCTCTAACACTTCTACATGGGAAGATGGGCGAGACAAGGAGAGCCTGCAAAAGGCTGCCTTTTTACGCAAAAGGAGCCTTTTAAAGACCCAAGTAGCTCAGGGGTGGAAGAAAAGCTTGAAGCAAAGCTACCTCTGTCAGGTTTTTCCATGTCAGAGTCATCCTCCCCCCAGGGCTTCCAGACCAGGGTTGCAGGCTCTTCATCCTCACTTGGTGCTCTGCTCTGCAGCTCTGGCAGCTCAGCCTGAAAGTCGCTGCCAACATTGATGTGTCTAAAGGAAGAAGGAGGTGGAGGTGAGAAAGGCAAGTGGTCAAGAGAGCCTTCCTGTGCACCCACAGGCTTGAACCAATGCCACCCTGACTCTGAAAGAGCAGTTCTCCTCCTCGCCATTCCTCCAGTTTGCTGTCCTTTAACCCTATGCCAAAACTCACGGCTGAATCTGGGCTCTTGCTTTCCTTTTCATTGTGCCTCTCCTTTCCACCTGAAAGAGATCAAAGCAATGCTCCAGTTAAAAATCCTTCCTTCTCATCCTCATCATTGCAAAGCCCGAGCTCCTGTGTCCCAGCTCCTTTCTCTTTGCCGCCTTTTTGACATGGAATGTCCTAGGGAGGACCCTCTAGCAGTCAGCAGCTTCCTCAGGAGGGCATGCACTACAAGGCCATGCACTACTCTCTTCACTCCCGGGGCCACTGAGAAGAGCCAAGACAATGGCAGGGGAGATGTGCCAGTGCAGGCTTAGGTTGGATAGAAGGAAAAGGTTCTTCAGCCAGAGGCTGCTTGGGCACTGCAACAGCCTCCCCAGGGAAGGGGGCACAGCACCAAGCCTGACTGAGCTCCAAAAGTGTTTGGACACTGCTCTTGGGCACAGGCTGTGATTGTTGAGGCTGCCCTGGGCAGGCCCTGGACTTGGGCTCAGTGACCTTTGAGAATCCCTTCCAAGCCAGGAAATTCTGTGCTACTGTGATTGTGCTCTTGAGGAGATGGCATTTGACGGCCGCCCCTGAGCATGAGGTAGAACCAGCCCTACGTGCACTGGAAAAAGAATCTAGAAAGATATTAAAATAGCATGGATCTATAAGCCATGGAACTACGTCAGTATATAAGAATTGCTGATCCCAGATGGTTTTTGAAGTTGAAAGCCTGTGTTTGAGGAGAAGCCCAGTCAAATGCTTCTATGCCCTGAATGACAGGGATGCCAGAGGAGAAGCGCCATCATTCTGGTGTTTGAAGCTTTGGAGCGGGTGTGAGCAGAGTCAGGGCATAAGGGGATTTGTTGACACTGAAGCCCTGAAGTGCTCAGCCACAAACAATTTGTTTTGGGGTCAGCACAAGATAGTTTGAGGACTGAAATGGGTGCCAAGAACTTTTAATCAGGTCATCCGTGGACGAGGATCTGCAACTGCACTGGGACACCTCTCTAGGTCCTCTATGGAAAGGTCTGTGTTTCCCCTGGAGGCAACATGATTCCTTCAGAAGCTGCAGCCTGCTTTCACGTGGAAGCTCGTCTGGGGAAAGTGAGCACGCAGCCTGTGTGTCGTGCTTGGTGGGAGAGGCAGCTGGAGCCTCCTGCCCCAGTGCTAGTGCTTTGAGGGCAAACGGGGATTTTCTTACCTTGGACGGTTCCCAAGTGCTCTGGGGACGCCCGGAGGCAGACGAGGAGACCAGGACGTCGGTGCAGAGGCCGGGTCTGGCGCTGAGTGCAGAAGGCGGCTGGTCAGGGACAGCCCAGGAGCTGATCCTGCAGCTGCTGCTCCAGCGCTGCTCCACCAGCATTCCAGCAAGGGCCACAGGAGCAGGAGACAACGACAGTTGCTATGGGCACAGCCCAACATTCCATCTAGAACCCCAGGGCAGCCATGGGATAGAAAGAGGCATGGGCCGCCTCTGGCCCTTGTACTTCTTCTGCTGCAAGTTTGCTCTGAGACGCTTCCCATGGGGCCTTTTCTCCTCAGTCGTCTGATGAGACGGGCAAAAGCAGTGCAGGGACAGCCCTGGGTCTTCCCGGTGCTTCTCTGCAAGGTGCCTCCAGCTGAACGTGCACAGGAGCCTGCCTCTGTGCAAGGGCCCAGACCTCATCTCCTGCCCTGGAGAACCAGAAGGGCTCCTCCCACTGGCTCTCCTCCAGCTCTGAGAGGAGCTGGAATTTGCAAGTTGTCCAGCGCAGAGCCAACTCCAGAGCTTCCTCTCAAAGTGGAGCCATTCATCCTGCCCCCTTTCTCAAGTCTCCTTTTGCTGCCCAATAATGTCACTGCATGTTTTCCCTCCTTTGGGCCTCTGAGCTGGTCTCTCACCTCATCACTCCTCCCTTGAAACTTGGAGAAACAGGATGTTTTTCAGGGCAACTGATGGGGACACACACACACACACACAGGGACAGCACACGGGCATTTCTCTAGCAAACATTCATGCAGAATTTCTATAGCCCTCTTCCAGCTCCCTTGGAGAAGCTCGGTGTTTGTCCCCAAAAGACTCTGCCATTCCTCTAAGAAAGCAACACTAACAGAATTCCCTTTCCACACTGCTGGCCTTCACATTGGTTTTAATGCCTAGATCCCAGATATGACAAAACCCAGGCAGCTTTGCTGCTTTCCTGCCTGTCGTTAAGGAAAAGCAAATCTTGCTTCAGTCCCAGTCTTGCTTCCTTCCCAGCCTGCACCTTACCCACTGGCCAGCAAACTGAGGGGGCAGCTGGAACAAGTCCCACTGCAAGGCAGATACTTTGTAGGCTCCAAAGCCCACCTGCACCGCCTCCATCAGACAAGGGCAAGCTTCCCTCGGCTTCCCAGAAGCAGCCTGGCAATTGCCCCCTCCCTCGCCCCCTCTCCACCCTCCACAGCCCCTGCCACCAAAGCCTTGCTAGGCAGGGCCATTTGCTGGCCTCGAAGAAAGAGTGCCTTTGATTCTTCTTTGGCGCAAGTGCCCGAGCTGTGAGAAGTCAGAGGATAATGATCACACCCGCTCTGCTTTAGCTAAGGAGATTGCTGGAGGCCCAGAGCAGGACACTGGTCCTTTCGAGAGAAACTGAAACTGAATTAGCCATGCCTTTTTGGCGCATGCGGATAGGAATTGGATAGAATCGGAGGGCTTAGAAACATCCTCCAAGGTGGTCAGCTCCATCAGTCCCCCAAAATGAAACAAAGTTATGTTACTGGGCTCCAAAAAGGACTAAAGCCGCTGCTTTTATGCCAGAAAATATGGTGAGACCAGACCACTCATCTAGATCCAATTCCGTGAATTAAACAAAGCCTCCCTTTCCACTCCCAGCTGAGATGTTGAGGAATCAAAGGCTGAAGCCCCAGCCTTATTTCACTGGCAGTAAAGGAGACACACCTCAGTAAGTCCTGCCAGCTGAGCAAGGGGCTGGGCCTGGGGGAGGTGGCGCCTGCCCAGATTCTTCTCTCAGGGCAAGTGCCGTCTTTGCAACACCAGGCAAATGGAACAAACATTGCCAGAGTGTTTTCATACAGACAAAAAGACAAAATGGAACAAACTTTGGTTTAATGATAAAGACCCATTGGCTCTCAACAAAGGCAAAATGACAAAAGGCAGAGCATAGACAACACCCAACCTTTGAAATTTATTGATAAATCTAATAAAACTAATGAATCTTGAATAATACTAATGGATCTTAACGACTAAATTGAGGAGATTCCTATCATGTCAACTAACTAAGTAGAAGATTAAACTACCCTAAAAGCTTAAAAAACAGTCCTATTCCTATCTAGTCCTATTGATACCTAACTCTTGCTAGCCCTGGACAACCTGCAGGGTTGTCTAATTTCAAAGTCTTTTCTTCTTGGCGAGAGGCTCTGCTGCCTTCCGAGGCCGATGTCTTCTCCTGTGGTTGTTCCTTTCCTTCACGGTTTCAAACACCCTGCAAGATAGGAAACAAACCATCCATTGCTCACTTTAGTACACACCATGAAACCAAGTGCCGAGATCTCCGTTTGAGTAGGAATTTCTCTCTTTTCGGGCAGTGGCACATTTGTGAATTGATCAGCACCATGAGTCTGATCGTTCTACTTTCAATGCCTTGAAATGTCTTCCTCCTTTTGCTGCATCCTCTTTTGAATATGACCAGCAGCATCAAACCAAGCTTTGATGGATCTATTCCTACTTGTATGAACTGTGTCTTGTTGGGGCACGGCAAGGTTTCATTGTGAAGGCTGGGTTTTACCTAAGCTCTTTGGGTTTGAGGTGGGTGTTAAGCTTGACCACGGCTGCCGGGGGCGATGCTGCAAGTGCCCCCAGCTTCCCCTGCGGTGCCTTTGAAAAGGGTCAGCCTGTTTTAGTCCAAAGGCGCAGCTTTGAGCAGAAAGAGGAGGAACTTCCGCACCGTTTGCACTGCCCGCAGGGAAAGGGGCCTCCCGCCGAGCGGGGCGGCTGGCGCGCTTGGCAGCAGGGACACTCGGCGCTGCGAGCCCTCTTGCGGCTTCTCTTCCCTGTCTCCCCGTTCTCCTTTCTGGGAGGGCTTTTCCTCCTCTTTGCTTTGCCCACACTCTGGAAATCAAAGAGTCCTTATCAATGCTTCCTTCCTCTCACAAAGCTGGAAATCAGAGCATCCAGCACAAAAATCTATCGGCCTAAGCAAATCCTTCCAGACCCTCAAGAGCTGAGAAAACGGCTGCCTTTGCCAATGGGCTGCGGCGGGCTGCCAACCCAGAGCTTGGAGGAAAATACTCCTCTTTTCTACAGGCCAAAGGGGTGGGATAAATACCTGCCTATTTAGAGCTCTACATTTCTTATTTCTACCTTTCTGCCTAACATCTATTTCTCTCTGCTTTTCCTCCACAAATGTCTAGGCAATGGCATTTAAATTCAGTCCAATTAGGGTAGACACATGGTCAGCCATTTTCTAGTCCCCAAAATAATCTCCCTCCCTGTCTCTCTCTCTCTCTCTCTCTCACATGATGTGAAGCAAATTGCTCTTTGCCGGTAAGGAAAGTTTTAGGGGAGCCACGGCACCGGCAGCTCCTTCTTGGGGAGTATGCTGCGATGCTAGAAAAACTCCCTGAAAATCTGCAGCATATCCACAAAGGCAGCCTGGATTGCTGATGTCAGCAAGCAGTGGGGAATTAAGGGTCTGATTGGAGTCAGCGAGGGTGCCAGCCCTTGAGAAGCCCATCTGTAGAGAGTCAAAGCCCATTTTGGTGGCGCTGCTGCTTCCTTGGGTCAAAGTTAGGCTCCAGAATTGCATACTTCAGGGCAGCAGCACAAGGAAGCCCCGGGCAGCATCTGCTGTGCCTTTCCCAGCGCATGGGACGATGTGATCCTGGCAAAGGGGCGTCTGGCATGGCTCGCCAGCAGCTTTTCTCCCCTTCTGCCAGTTTCTCGACCTTCCTGGCACGTCTCGATTTTCTTGCCCCTCACCTGAGCCAGAGTGCTGGCAAGTTTATGCTCCTTTTTCCAGGAGTAGTAGTACTCCACACACTGTGCCACGGTCTTAGTCTGGATCTGTTGTGAAGAGAAAAAGAAGGAGTCGAAAATGGTGTCGGGTGCACTGGGGAAAAAGTAGAATATGGAGTGAACTAGGAAGGAAAAGCATGAAGTAAATGGAGCAGGGTGTAAAATGAAATCAACATGGGGAAAGAGAGGCATCATGCAATGTCTTAAACCGTGTATTCTGCTAGGTGGTAATACACGCAATGCACAGATCAACAACAAATCCATCTAGCACAGTTCTTCTTTCCCCGCTTCACTCCAGGTATGCCAGCACACCGTCTTGTGGAAGCAGCAGCAGACCTGTGCGACAAGTCTGACAGAAGAAAGCTTCATCTTCCAAAAGAGCTTGGAGAAAAGGGCTGGAGAGGCAGGATCATCCTTTTGACACAGGCTTTTGATGTCCCCTTTTGTTACTTCTTGAAGATACTTGGTACTTGAGAAGAGAGAGACTGAAGCCCAGGGCTTGTTCCCAGAAATAACCAAGCTTTCCTCCTGACGATCTGCTCGGGTAAAGAATGTCCCGTGGCTTTACCTGCTTCTGGATGAGATGAAAATCCTAGCCGTAGGTGTGGAAAGCCTTTTGGAAGGACTCCTTCTCCTCAGGTGTCCATCTATCAGAGCCTGGCAAGAAAAAGCAGCGGGTAGTAAACGCATCCCTTGATCCACACCAAGTAGATCCCACTGGCTGCCGAAAGAAAATGGTGGCAGGCCGTCATTCACGTGTGTGTACGTGTCTGCTCCCTCAGAAGGTCATGAAGACAAGAGCAGGCATTGCCCGGGGAGAAGGATTGGAAAAGAAGTAAAGCTGAAGGACTAGATGCTGGTGCTTCCCCACCCGCAGAGGAGACAAGACCTTGTGCTGGTGTTAAGCACAATTGCTTTAAGCAGAAACCCTTGCCACAACAATGAAGGGGACGGCAGCATCTGTCAGGGACGCAAGAAGCTCTGCTTTGCTTACCTGCGTAATGATAATCAGCCATGGGGTGGCCTTGAGGTGTTGCAGGCCCCTCTGAGAGCAGCATCTCCAGAGCCTCCTGCAAGATCAAGAGGGAAGAGGCTTTAGCCGCCCCACCACATTAAAAATGAGCCAAAAAATCACAGGTGCTGCCTTGCAGCTACTTTGCCTCTCCAGACATTCAAGCGACTGTATCCCATGTGGGTGAAACACTGTCATTTGCTCCAAGTCCCTGGTTTTTGCTGCCCAACCCTTTGATCCTGGTCCCCGAGAGTGGCCTTTTGCTCACCAACCTAAGGATTTTGCTGCTCCTGCAGCCAGAATGGCCTCAGCTGACTGAGGCTTCTGGGAATTTCCCCTCCAAATGTCTTAGAGAAGCCAGCTCTCCAGGCCATTTACAAGGCAGCAGGACCTTCCGCCGCCGCCGCCGCCTCCAGGAGGGAGATTCTCCCTGCTGGAGCCCTTTGGCCTCAGCCCTGACGCAGCTGGAGGAGACACAGCAGGCAGCAAGTGCTCTGCTCCCTGTTAAGACCCTTCTTCAAAGAGCAGCCAGGAAAGGCTGTCCCAGTGCCCGGGCCCTCTGCATTCTCTGTGCCCTCTTCTCTGCGCCCAAACAGCCGCTTCTTACCGGAACGCTGCCGCGTGCCCGGTGCAGGCAGTGCAGGGCGCGCTCCAGGTTAGCTGCTGCCCCGGGAATGCCACGGGAGCTGGCCATGTCCAACAGTTCTCTTACTGCAAGCACAACAAAAAACCCACCGAAAGTCAGCCTTGAGGCCAGCAAGGGCAAAGACTGCCATGCAAGGCAGAAGGAAAGGCCGGGAGCTAAAGACAGCAGCTTGGAGAGTATGAAAAGGAGAGCAAAGCCAGGGCCAGCTGAACCAAGGGCCCACGCAGTGCTGGCTCTCCCTCCAAAGCAGCTTCTGTAAGAAGAAGTGGGGGCCAATCTCCGCTCTTCCAGTGGCAGACGGCCCTGACCAATTTGGAGAGCAAGGTGCTTGCTCTTGCTCCTTGCCTCTAACACTTCTACATGGGAAGATGGGCGAGACAAGGAGAGCCTGCAAAAGGCTGCCTTTTTACGCAAAAGGAGCCTTTTAAAGACCCAAGTAGCTCAGGGGTGGAAGAAAAGCTTGAAGCAAAGCTACCTCTGTCAGGTTTTTCCATGTCAGAGTCATCCTCCCCCCAGGGCTTCCAGACCAGGGTTGCAGGCTCTTCATCCTCACTTGGTGCTCTGCTCTGCAGCTCTGGCAGCTCAGCCTGAAAGTCGCTGCCAACATTGATGTGTCTAAAGGAAGAAGGAGGTGGAGGTGAGAAAGGCAAGTGGTCAAGAGAGCCTTCCTGTGCACCCACAGGCTTGAACCAATGCCACCCTGACTCTGAAAGAGCAGTTCTCCTCCTCGCCATTCCTCCAGTTTGCTGTCCTTTAACCCTATGCCAAAACTCACGGCTGAATCTGGGCTCTTGCTTTCCTTTTCATTGTGCCTCTCCTTTCCACCTGAAAGAGATCAAAGCAATGCTCCAGTTAAAAATCCTTCCTTCTCATCCTCATCATTGCAAAGCCCGAGCTCCTGTGTCCCAGCTCCTTTCTCTTTGCCGCCTTTTTGACATGGAATGTCCTAGGGAGGACCCTCTAGCAGTCAGCAGCTTCCTCAGGAGGGCATGCACTACAAGGCCATGCACTACTCTCTTCACTCCCGGGGCCACTGAGAAGAGCCAAGACAATGGCAGGGGAGATGTGCCAGTGCAGGCTTAGGTTGGATAGAAGGAAAAGGTTCTTCAGCCAGAGGCTGCTTGGGCACTGCAACAGCCTCCCCAGGGAAGGGGGCACAGCACCAAGCCTGACTGAGCTCCAAAAGTGTTTGGACACTGCTCTTGGGCACAGGCTGTGATTGTTGAGGCTGCCCTGGGCAGGCCCTGGACTTGGGCTCAGTGATCTTTGAGAATCCCTTCCAAGCCAGGAAATTCTGTGCTACTGTGATTGTGCTCTTGAGGAGATGGCATTTGACGGCCGCCCCTGAGCATGAGGTAGAACCAGCCCTACGTGCACTGGAAAAAGAATCTAGAAAGATATTAAAATAGCATGGATCTATAAGCCATGGAACTACGTCAGTATATAAGAATTGCTGATCCCAGATGGTTTTTGAAGTTGAAAGCCTGTGTTTGAGGAGAAGCCCAGTCAAATGCTTCTATGCCCTGAATGACAGGGATGCCAGAGGAGAAGCGCCATCATTCTGGTGTTTGAAGCTTTGGAGCGGGTGTGAGCAGAGTCAGGGCATAAGGGGATTTGTTGACACTGAAGCCCTGAAGTGCTCAGCCACAAACAATTTGTTTTGGGGTCAGCACAAGATAGTTTGAGGACTGAAATGGGTGCCAAGAACTTTTAATCAGGTCATCCGTGGACGAGGATCTGCAACTGCACTGGGACACCTCTCTAGGTCCTCTATGGAAAGGTCTGTGTTTCCCCTGGAGGCAACATGATTCCTTCAGAAGCTGCAGCCTGCTTTCACGTGGAAGCTCGTCTGGGGAAAGTGAGCACGCAGCCTGTGTGTCGTGCTTGGTGGGAGAGGCAGCTGGAGCCTCCTGCCCCTGTGCTAGTGCTTTGAGGGCAAACGGGGATTTTCTTACCTTGGACGGTTCCCAAGTGCTCTGGGGACGCCCGGAGGCAGACGAGGAGACCAGGACGTCGGTGCAGAGGCCGGGTCTGGCGCTGAGTGCAGAAGGCGGCTGGTCAAGGACAGCCCAGGAGCTGATCCTGCAGCTGCTGCTCCAGCGCTGCTCCACCAGCATTCCAGCAAGGGCCACAGGAGCAGGAGACAACGACAGTTGCTATGGGCACAGCCCAACATTCCATCTAGAACCCCAGGGCAGCCATGGGATAGAAAGAGGCATGGGCCGCCTCTGGCCCTTGTACTTCTTCTGCTGCAAGTTTGCTCTGAGACGCTTCCCATGGGGCCTTTTCTCCTCAGTCGTCTGATGAGACGGGCAAAAGCAGTGCAGGGACAGCCCTGGGTCTTCCCGGTGCTTCTCTGCAAGGTGCCTCCAGCTGAACGTGCACAGGAGCCTGCCTCTGTGCAAGGGCCCAGACCTCATCTCCTGCCCTGGAGAACCAGAAGGGCTCCTCCCACTGGCTCTCCTCCAGCTCTGAGAGGAGCTGGAATTTGCAAGTTGTCCAGCGCAGAGCCAACTCCAGAGCTTCCTCTCAAAGTGGAGCCATTCATCCTGCCCCCTTTCTCAAGTCTCCTTTTGCTGCCCAATAATGTCACTGCATGTTTTCCCTCCTTTGGGCCTCTGAGCTGGTCTCTCACCTCATCACTCCTCCCTTGAAACTTGGAGAAACAGGATGTTTTTCAGGGCAACTGATGGGGACACACACACACACACACAGGGACAGCACACGGGCATTTCTCTAGCAAACATTCATGCAGAATTTCTATAGCCCTCTTCCAGCTCCCTTGGAGAAGCTCGGTGTTTGTCCCCAAAAGACTCTGCCATTCCTCTAAGAAAGCAACACTAACAGAATTCCCTTTCCACACTGCTGGCCTTCACATTGGTTTTAATGCCTAGATCCCAGATATGACAAAACCCAGGCAGCTTTGCTGCTTTCCTGCCTGTCGTTAAGGAAAAGCAAATCTTGCTTCAGTCCCAGTCTTGCTTCCTTCCCAGCCTGCACCTTACCCACTGGCCAGCAAACTGAGGGGGCAGCTGGAACAAGTCCCACTGCAAGGCAGATACTTTGTAGGCTCCAAAGCCCACCTGCACCGCCTCCATCAGACAAGGGCAAGCTTCCCTCGACTTCCCAGAAGCAGCCTGGCAATTGCCCCCTCCCTCGCCCCCTCTCCACCCTCCACAGCCCCTGCCACCAAAGCCTTGCTAGGCAGGGCCATTTGCTGGCCTCGAAGAAAGAGTGCCTTTGATTCTTCTTTGGCGCAAGTGCCCGAGCTGTGAGAAGTCAGAGGATAATGATCACACCCGCTCTGCTTTAGCTAAGGAGATTGCTGGAGGCCCAGAGCAGGACACTGGTCCTTTCGAGAGAAACTGAAACTGAATTAGCCATGCCTTTTTGGCGCATGCGGATAGGAATTGGATAGAATCGGAGGGCTTAGAAACATCCTCCAAGGTGGTCAGCTCCATCAGTCCCCCAAAATGAAACAAAGTTATGTTACTGGGCTCCAAAAAGGACTAAAGCCGCTGCTTTTATGCCAGAAAATATGGTGAGACCAGACCACTCATCTAGATCCAATTCCGTGAATTAAACAAAGCCTCCCTTTCCACTCCCAGCTGAGATGTTGAGGAATCAAAGGCTGAAGCCCCAGCCTTATTTCACTGGCAGTAAAGGAGACACACCTCAGTAAGTCCTGCCAGCTGAGCAAGGGGCTGGGCCTGGGGGAGGTGGCGCCTGCCCAGATTCTTCTCTCAGGGCAAGTGCCGTCTTTGCAACACCAGGCAAATGGAACAAACATTGCCAGAGTGTTTTCATACAGACAAAAAGACAAAATGGAACAAACTTTGGTTTAATGATAAAGACCCATTGGCTCTCAACAAAGGCAAAATGACAAAAGGCAGAGCATAGACAACACCCAACCTTTGAAATTTATTGATAAATCTAATAAAACTAATGAATCTTGAATAATACTAATGGATCTTAACGACTAAATTGAGGAGATTCCTATCATGTCAACTAACTAAGTAGAAGATTAAACTACCCTAAAAGCTTAAAAAACAGTCCTATTCCTATCTAGTCCTATTGATACCTAACTCTTGCTAGCCCTGGACAACCTGCAGGGTTGTCTAATTTCAAAGTCTTTTCTTCTTGGCGAGAGGCTCTGCTGCCTTCCGAGGCCGATGTCTTCTCCTGTGGTTGTTCCTTTCCTTCACGGTTTCAAACACCCTGCAAGATAGGAAACAAACCATCCATTGCTCACTTTAGTACACACCATGAAACCAAGTGCCGAGATCTCCGTTTGAGTAGGAATTTCTCTCTTTTCGGGCAGTGGCACATTTGTGAATTGATCAGCACCATGAGTCTGATCGTTCTACTTTCAATGCCTTGAAATGTCTTCCTCCTTTTGCTGCATCCTCTTTTGAATATGACCAGCAGCATCAAACCAAGCTTTGATGGATCTATTCCTACTTGTATGAACTGTGTCTTGTTGGGGCACGGCAAGGTTTCATTGTGAAGGCTGGGTTTTACCTAAGCTCTTTGGGTTTGAGGTGGGTGTTAAGCTTGACCACGGCTGCCGGGGGCGATGCTGCAAGTGCCCCCAGCTTCCCCTGCGGTGCCTTTGAAAAGGGTCAGCCCGTTTTAGTCCAAAGGCGCAGCTTTGAGCAGAAAGAGGAGGAACTTCCGCACCGTTTGCACTGCCCGCAGGGAAAGGGGCCTCCCGCCGAGCGGGGCGGCTGGCGCGCTTGGCAGCAGGGACACTCGGCGCTGCGAGCCCTCTTGCGGCTTCTCTTCCCTGTCTCCCCGTTCTCCTTTCTGGGAGGGCTTTTCCTCCTCTTTGCTTTGCCCACACTCTGGAAATCAAAGAGTCCTTATCAATGCTTCCTTCCTCTCACAAAGCTGGAAATCAGAGCATCCAGCACAAAAATCTATCGGCCTAAGCAAATCCTTCCAGACCCTCAAGAGCTGAGAAAACGGCTGCCTTTGCCAATGGGCTGCGGCAGGCTGCCAACCCAGAGCTTGGAGGAAAATACTCCTCTTTTCTACAGGCCAAAGGGGTGGGATAAATACCTGCCTATTTAGAGCTCTACATTTCTTATTTCTACCTTTCTGCCTAACATCTATTTCTCTCTGCTTTTCCTCCACAAATGTCTAGGCAATGGCATTTAAATTCAGTCCAATTAGGGTAGACACATGGTCAGCCATTTTCTAGTCCCCAAAATAATCTCCCTCCCTGTCTCTCTCTCTCTCTCTCTCTCACATGATGTGAAGCAAATTGCTCTTTGCCGGTAAGGAAAGTTTTAGGGGAGCCACGGCACCGGCAGCTCCTTCTTGGGGAGTATGCTGCGATGCTAGAAAAACTCCCTGAAAATCTGCAGCATATCCACAAAGGCAGCCTGGATTGCTGATGTCAGCAAGCAGTGGGGAATTAAGGGTCTGATTGGAGTCAGCGAGGGTGCCAGCCCTTGAGAAGCCCATCTGTAGAGAGTCAAAGCCCATTTTGGTGGCGCTGCTGCTTCCTTGGGTCAAAGTTAGGCTCCAGAATTGCATACTTCAGGGCAGCAGCACAAGGAAGCCCCGGGCAGCATCTGCTGTGCCTTTCCCAGCGCATGGGACGATGTGATCCTGGCAAAGGGGCGTCTGGCATGGCTCGCCAGCAGCTTTTCTCCCCTTCTGCCAGTTTCTCGACCTTCCTGGCACGTCTCGATTTTCTTGCCCCTCACCTGAGCCAGAGTGCTGGCAAGTTTATGCTCCTTTTTCCAGGAGTAGTAGTACTCCACACACTGTGCCACGGTCTTAGTCTGGATCTGTTGTGAAGAGAAAAAGAAGGAGTCGAAAATGGTGTCGGGTGCACTGGGGAAAAAGTAGAATATGGAGTGAACTAGGAAGGAAAAGCATGAAGTAAATGGAGCAGGGTGTAAAATGAAATCAACATGGGGAAAGAGAGGCATCATGCAATGTCTTAAACCGTGTATTCTGCTAGGTGGTAATACACGCAATGCACAGATCAACAACAAATCCATCTAGCACAGTTCTTCTTTCCCCGCTTCCCTCCAGTTATGCCAGCACACCGTCTTGTGGAAGCAGCAGCAGACCTGTGCGACAAGTCTGACAGAAGAAAGCTTCATCTTCCAAAAGAGCTTGGAGAAAAGGGCTGGAGAGGCAGGATCATCCTTTTGACACAGGCTTTTGATGTCCCCTTTTGTTACTTCTTGAAGATACTTGGTACTTGAGAAGAGAGAGACTGAAGCCCAGGGCTTGTTCCCAGAAATAACCAAGCTTTCCTCCTGACGATCTGCTCGGGTAAAGAATGTCCCGTGGCTTTACCTGCTTCTGGATGAGATGAAAATCCTAGCCGTAGGTGTGGAAAGCCTTTTGGAAGGACTCCTTCTCCTCAGGTGTCCATCTATCAGAGCCTGGCAAGAAAAAGCAGCGGGTAGTAAACGCATCCCTTGATCCACACCAAGTAGATCCCACTGGCTGCCGAAAGAAAATGGTGGCAGGCCGTCATTCACGTGTGTGTACGTGTCTGCTCCCTCAGAAGGTCATGAAGACAAGAGCAGGCATTGCCCGGGGAGAAGGATTGGAAAAGAAGTAAAGCTGAAGGACTAGATGCTGGTGCTTCCCCACCCGCAGAGGAGACAAGACCTTGTGCTGGTGTTAAGCACAATTGCTTTAAGCAGAAACCCTTGCCACAACAATGAAGGGGACGGCAGCATCTGTCAGGGACGCAAGAAGCTCTGCTTTGCTTACCTGCGTAATGATAATCAGCCATGGGGTGGCCTTGAGGTGTTGCAGGCCCCTCTGAGAGCAGCATCTCCAGAGCCTCCTGCAAGATCAAGAGGGAAGAGGCTTTAGCCGCCCCACCACATTAAAAATGAGCCAAAAAATCACAGGTGCTGCCTTGCAGCTACTTTGCCTCTCCAGACATTCAAGCGACTGTATCCCATGTGGGTGAAACACTGTCATTTGCTCCAAGTCCCTGGTTTTTGCTGCCCAACCCTTTGATCCTGGTCCCCGAGAGTGGCCTTTTGCTCACCAACCTAAGGATTTTGCTGCTCCTGCAGCCAGAATGGCCTCAGCTGACTGAGGCTTCTGGGAATTTCCCCTCCAAATGTCTTAGAGAAGCCAGCTCTCCAGGCCATTTACAAGGCAGCAGGACCTTCCGCCGCCGCCGCCGCCTCCAGGAGGGAGATTCTCCCTGCTGGAGCCCTTTGGGCTCAGCCCTGACGCAGCTGGAGGAGACACAGCAGGCAGCAAGTGCTCTGCTCCCTGTTAAGACCCTTCTTCAAAGAGCAGCCAGGAAAGGCTGTCCCAGTGCCCGGGCCCTCTGCATTCTCTGTGCCCTCTTCTCTGCGCCCAAACAGCCGCTTCTTACCGGAACGCTGCCGCGTGCCCGGTGCAGGCAGTGCAGGGCGCGCTCCAGGTTAGCTGCTGCCCCGGGAATGCCACGGGAGCTGGCCATGTCCAACAGTTCTCTTACTGCAAGCACAACAAAAAACCCACCGAAAGTCAGCCTTGAGGCCAGCAAGGGCAAAGACTGCCATGCAAGGCAGAAGGAAAGGCCGGGAGCTAAAGACAGCAGCTTGGAGAGTATGAAAAGGAGAGCAAAGCCAGGGCCAGCTGAACCAAGGGCCCACGCAGTGCTGGCTCTCCCTCCAAAGCAGCTTCTGTAAGAAGAAGTGGGGGCCAATCTCCGCTCTTCCAGTGGCAGACGGCCCTGACCAATTTGGAGAGCAAGGTGCTTGCTCTTGCTCCTTGCCTCTAACACTTCTACATGGGAAGATGGGCGAGACAAGGAGAGCCTGCAAAAGGCTGCCTTTTTACGCAAAAGGAGCCTTTTAAAGACCCAAGTAGCTCAGGGGTGGAAGAAAAGCTTGAAGCAAAGCTACCTCTGTCAGGTTTTTCCATGTCAGAGTCATCCTCCTCCCAGGGCTTCCAGACCAGGGTTGCAGGCTCTTCATCCTCACTTGGTGCTCTGCTCTGCAGCTCTGGCAGCTCAGCCTGAAAGTCGCTGCCAACATTGATGTGTCTAAAGGAAGAAGGAGGTGGAGGTGAGAAAGGCAAGTGGTCAAGAGAGCCTTCCTGTGCACCCACAGGCTTGAACCAATGCCACCCTGACTCTGAAAGAGCAGTTCTCCTCCTCGCCATTCCTCCAGTTTGCTGTCCTTTAACCCTATGCCAAAACTCACGGCTGAATCTGGGCTCTTGCTTTCCTTTTCATTGTGCCTCTCCTTTCCACCTGAAAGAGATCAAAGCAATGCTCCAGTTAAAAATCCTTCCTTCTCATCCTCATCATTGCAAAGCCCGAGCTCCTGTGTCCCAGCTCCTTTCTCTTTGCCGCCTTTTTGACATGGAATGTCCTAGGGAGGACCCTCTAGCAGTCAGCAGCTTCCTCAGGAGGGCATGCACTACAAGGCCATGCACTACTCTCTTCACTCCCGGGGCCACTGAGAAGAGCCAAGACAATGGCAGGGGAGATGTGCCAGTGCAGGCTTAGGTTGGATAGAAGGAAAAGGTTCTTCAGCCAGAGGCTGCTTGGGCACTGCAACAGCCTCCCCAGGGAAGGGGGCACAGCACCAAGCCTGACTGAGCTCCAAAAGTGTTTGGACACTGCTCTTGGGCACAGGCTGTGATTGTTGAGGCTGCCCTGGGCAGGCCCTGGACTTGGGCTCAGTGATCTTTGAGAATCCCTTCCAAGCCAGGAAATTCTGTGCTACTGTGATTGTGCTCTTGAGGAGATGGCATTTGACGGCCGCCCCTGAGCATGAGGTAGAACCAGCCCTACGTGCACTGGAAAAAGAATCTAGAAAGATATTAAAATAGCATGGATCTATAAGCCATGGAACTACGTCAGTATATAAGAATTGCTGATCCCAGATGGTTTTTGAAGTTGAAAGCCTGTGTTTGAGGAGAAGCCCAGTCAAATGCTTCTATGCCCTGAATGACAGGGATGCCAGAGGAGAAGCGCCATCATTCTGGTGTTTGAAGCTTTGGAGCGGGTGTGAGCAGAGTCAGGGCATAAGGGGATTTGTTGACACTGAAGCCCTGAAGTGCTCAGCCACAAACAATTTGTTTTGGGGTCAGCACAAGATAGTTTGAGGACTGAAATGGGTGCCAAGAACTTTTAATCAGGTCATCCGTGGACGAGGATCTGCAACTGCACTGGGACACCTCTCTAGGTCCTCTATGGAAAGGTCTGTGTTTCCCCTGGAGGCAACATGATTCCTTCAGAAGCTGCAGCCTGCTTTCACGTGGAAGCTCGTCTGGGGAAAGTGAGCACGCAGCCTGTGTGTCGTGCTTGGTGGGAGAGGCAGCTGGAGCCTCCTGCCCCTGTGCTAGTGCTTTGAGGGCAAACGGGGATTTTCTTACCTTGGACGGTTCCCAAGTGCTCTGGGGACGCCCGGAGGCAGACGAGGAGACCAGGACGTCGGTGCAGAGGCCGGGTCTGGCGCTGAGTGCAGAAGGCGGCTGGTCAAGGACAGCCCAGGAGCTGATCCTGCAGCTGCTGCTCCAGCGCTGCTCCACCAGCATTCCAGCAAGGGCCACAGGAGCAGGAGACAACGACAGTTGCTATGGGCACAGCCCAACATTCCATCTAGAACCCCAGGGCAGCCATGGGATAGAAAGAGGCATGGGCCGCCTCTGGCCCTTGTACTTCTTCTGCTGCAAGTTTGCTCTGAGACGCTTCCCATGGGGCCTTTTCTCCTCAGTCGTCTGATGAGACGGGCAAAAGCAGTGCAGGGACAGCCCTGGGTCTTCCCGGTGCTTCTCTGCAAGGTGCCTCCAGCTGAACGTGCACAGGAGCCTGCCTCTGTGCAAGGGCCCAGACCTCATCTCCTGCCCTGGAGAACCAGAAGGGCTCCTCCCACTGGCTCTCCTCCAGCTCTGAGAGGAGCTGGAATTTGCAAGTTGTCCAGCGCAGAGCCAACTCCAGAGCTTCCTCTCAAAGTGGAGCCATTCATCCTGCCCCCTTTCTCAAGTCTCCTTTTGCTGCCCAATAATGTCACTGCATGTTTTCCCTCCTTTGGGCCTCTGAGCTGGTCTCTCACCTCATCACTCCTCCCTTGAAACTTGGAGAAACAGGATGTTTTTCAGGGCAACTGATGGGGACACACACACACACACACAGGGACAGCACACGGGCATTTCTCTAGCAAACATTCATGCAGAATTTCTATAGCCCTCTTCCAGCTCCCTTGGAGAAGCTCGGTGTTTGTCCCCAAAAGACTCTGCCATTCCTCTAAGAAAGCAACACTAACAGAATTCCCTTTCCACACTGCTGGCCTTCACATTGGTTTTAATGCCTAGATCCCAGATATGACAAAACCCAGGCAGCTTTGCTGCTTTCCTGCCTGTCGTTAAGGAAAAGCAAATCTTGCTTCAGTCCCAGTCTTGCTTCCTTCCCAGCCTGCACCTTACCCACTGGCCAGCAAACTGAGGGGGCAGCTGGAACAAGTCCCACTGCAAGGCAGATACTTTGTAGGCTCCAAAGCCCACCTGCACCGCCTCCATCAGACAAGGGCAAGCTTCCCTCGGCTTCCCAGAAGCAGCCTGGCAATTGCCCCCTCCCTCGCCCCCTCTCCACCCTCCACAGCCCCTGCCACCAAAGCCTTGCTAGGCAGGGCCATTTGCTGGCCTCGAAGAAAGAGTGCCTTTGATTCTTCTTTGGCGCAAGTGCCCGAGCTGTGAGAAGTCAGAGGATAATGATCACACCCGCTCTGCTTTAGCTAAGGAGATTGCTGGAGGCCCAGAGCGGGACACTGGTCCTTTCGAGAGAAACTGAAACTGAATTAGCCATGCCTTTTTGGCGCATGCGGATAGGAATTGGATAGAATCGGAGGGCTTAGAAACATCCTCCAAGGTGGTCAGCTCCATCAGTCCCCCAAAATGAAACAAAGTTATGTTGCTGGGCTCCAAAAAGGACTAAAGCCGCTGCTTTTATGCCAGAAAATATGGTGAGACCAGACCACTCATCTAGATCCAATTCCGTGAATTAAACAAAGCCTCCCTTTCCACTCCCAGCTGAGATGTTGAGGAATCAAAGGCTGAAGCCCCAGCCTTATTTCACTGGCAGTAAAGGAGACACACCTCAGTAAGTCCTGCCAGCTGAGCAAGGGGCTGGGCCTGGGGGAGGTGGCGCCTGCCCAGATTCTTCTCTCAGGGCAAGTGCCGTCTTTGCAACACCAGGCAAATGGAACAAACATTGCCAGAGTGTTTTCATACAGACAAAAAGACAAAATGGAACAAACTTTGGTTTAATGATAAAGACCCATTGGCTCTCAACAAAGGCAAAATGACAAAAGGCAGAGCATAGACAACACCCAACCTTTGAAATTTATTGATAAATCTAATAAAACTAATGAATCTTGAATAATACTAATGGATCTTAACGACTAAATTGAGGAGATTCCTATCATGTCAACTAACTAAGTAGAAGATTAAACTACCCTAAAAGCTTAAAAAACAGTCCTATTCCTATCTAGTCCTATTGATACCTAACTCTTGCTAGCCCTGGACAACCTGCAGGGTTGTCTAATTTCAAAGTCTTTTCTTCTTGGCGAGAGGCTCTGCTGCCTTCCGAGGCCGATGTCTTCTCCTGTGGTTGTTCCTTTCCTTCACGGTTTCAAACACCCTGCAAGATAGGAAACAAACCATCCATTGCTCACTTTAGTACACACCATGAAACCAAGTGCCGAGATCTCCGTTTGAGTAGGAATTTCTGTCTTTTCGGGCAGTGGCACATTTGTGAATTGATCAGCACCATGAGTCTGATGGTTCTACTTTCAATGCCTTGAAATGTCTTCCTCCTTTTGCTGCATCCTCTTTTGAATATGACCAGCAGCATCAAACCAAGCTTTGATGGATCTATTCCTACTTGTATGAACTGTGTCTTGTTGGGGCACGGCAAGGTTTCATTGTGAAGGCTGGGTTTTACCTAAGCTCTTTGGGTTTGAGGTGGGTGTTAAGCTTGACCACGGCTGCCGGGGGCGATGCTGCAAGTGCCCCCAGCTTCCCCTGCGGTGCCTTTGAAAAGAGTCAGCCCGTTTTAGTCCAAAGGCGCAGCTTTGAGCAGAAAGAGGAGGAACTTGCTCACCGTTTGCACTGCCCGCAGGGAAAGGGGCCTCCCGCCGAGCGGGGCGGCTGGCGCGCTTGGCAGCAGGGACACTCGGCGCTGCGAGCCCTCTTGCGGCTTCTCTTCCCTGTCTCCCCGTTCTCCTTTCTGGGAGGGCTTTTCCTCCTCTTTGCTTTGCCCACACTCTGGAAATCAAAGAGTCCTTATCAATGCTTCCTTCCTCTCACAAAGCTGGAAATCAGAGCATCCAGCACAAAAATCTATCGGCCTAAGCAAATCCTTCCAGACCCTCAAGAGCTGAGAAAACGGCTGCCTTTGCCAATGGGCTGCGGCGGGCTGCCAACCCAGAGCTTGGAGGAAAATACTCCTCTTTTCTACAGGCCAAAGGGGTGGGATAAATACCTGCCTATTTAGAGCTCTACATTTCTTATTTCTACCTTTCTGCCTAACATCTATTTCTCTCTGCTTTTCCTCCACAAATGTCTAGGCAATGGCATTTAAATTCAGTCCAATTAGGGTAGACACATGGTTAGCATTTACTAGTCCCCAAAATAATCTCCCTCCCTGTCTCTCTCTCTCACATGATGTGAAGCAAATTGCTCTTTGCCGGTAAGGAAAGTTTTAGGGGAGCCACGGCACCGGCAGCTCCTTCTTGGGGAGTATGCTGCGATGCTAGAAAAACTCCCTGAAAATCTGCAGCATATCCACAAAGGCAGCCTGGATTGCTGATGTCAGCAAGCAGTGGGGAATTAAGGGTCTGATTGGAGTCAGCGAGGGTGCCAGCCCTTGAGAAGCCCATCTGTAGAGAGTCAAAGCCCATTTTGGTGGCGCTGCTGCTTCCTTGGGTCAAAGTTAGGCTCCAGAATTGCATACTTCAGGGCAGCAGCACAAGGAAGCCCCGGGCAGCATCTGCTGTGCCTTTCCCAGCGCATGGGAAGATGTGATCCTGGCAAAGGGGCGTCTGGCATGGCTCGCCAGCAGCTTTTCTCCCCTTCTGCCAGTTTCTCGACCTTCCTGGCACGTCTCGATTTTCTTGCCCCTCACCTGAGCCAGAGTGCTGGCAAGTTTATGCTCCTTTTTCCAGGAGTAGTAGTACTCCACACACTGTGCCACGGTCTTAGTCTGGATCTGTTGTGAAGAGAAAAAGAAGGAGTCGAAAATGGTGTCGGGTGCACTGGGGAAAAAGTAGAATATGGAGTGAACTAGGAAGGAAAAGCATGAAGTAAATGGAGCAGGGTGTAAAATGAAATCAACATGGGGAAAGAGAGGCATCATGCAATGTCTTAAACCGTGTATTCTGCTAGGTGGTAATACACGCAATGCACAGATCAACAACAAATCCATCTAGCACAGTTCTTCTTTCCCCGCTTCACTCCAGTTATGCCAGCACAGAGCTTTATCTTTGTGAAGGCATGCCAGGCAGAGAATACTAGAAGCTGTCATCAACATCCTGCTAGAGCAGAGTCCTAAAGGAAATGTCACAAAAAGTAGCAGAATAGGAGAAAAAGAAAATCCTGCTAGAATTGTGTGGGAACATAGGACATCTCTCTAGCTGTCCAGAATGGCCAAGACCCTTGCCAGGAGGCTCAGAAGCCCTGGCACGGAGCCCAAAACACCTGTAGTTTTGATTATGACCCATGGAGCAAATTTAGAACCCTATATGAAGATCAGCAAGCCACAACACTTTAGGTAAAGTAATAGTGAAGTTATCACAGAGTGGAAAAGTAGATTTTGGGGTTTCTAGAATGGGAGTTCAGGAGGCAAGATGGAGGGATCTGGGTGAGTCCAGCCTTTCTCCTTCTTCTTCTTGGCCTCCATCTTCTGCTGTGATGTTGGCACTTTTAGATTGGTTTAGAGTAGAAGCTCACTGTCAACATAGGTGATAAGTATTAGAAAGTGATTGTAAACATTATATATGTAGTTTTTAGTATAAAAACATAACACCACCCTGGGGGCAGGCAGTGTGCCTAGAACTGTCCTGCTGGACAGAGCTCAGCAGAGTAAGAGAAAATTTTTTATAGATAAGACGCAATAAACAACCTTGAGACCAAGAACTGAAAAGCTCCGACTCATTCTTCAAGCACTCAAGCTGAGGAAAGAGACTTTTAACATTTCTCAAAGTCACGGTGACCAGCAAAAGATCCTGAAAGAATTGTACAACAGCAGTTGTATGATAACTTAAAGCTGAATTTGTTTATTGGTTGACTTTTAACTAATGTGGTCATTTATGCTGCACTAAGGCAGCAACATTCCCTAAACCAGTATTTGAATGAATATGTTGTTGCAATGGAGCTGACTTTTAAATTTTTATGTATCCAAATGGACACCATTACATTGCCTAATAAACAGAATTTTGAGCAAGAACAATTTTGTTCTAAAATGACAAGGACAAAACATCTTTGTGTTTCAAAGTCGTATGTAATTTACATCACATTTTAAACAAAATTGTTCTTCCACTGGTGCAACCTAAGTAAGCTCACAGAGTTCATCAGTACAATACTCAATCTTCATTCCACGTCAGTTAAAAGTTATTACAACAGAATTAAGATCGTTTCTTCAAACATGCTATGGAATCAATAGTCTACGAATTGCAAATACTGCCTGATTATCTAAGTACTTCCATTTTTAATGCATAATTTAATGTGCATACTATATATATATATAATAGTATTAATAATGATGATTTTATATATATAAATATATATATATTTATATATATATATATATATATATAAAATCATCATTACTATTACTATTACTATTATTCTCCTCCACTTGTAAGGCCACAGGAAAGGAACAGTAATTTATCCCAACACATATAAGAAATTTGCAGAGAACTAGATTGAAGTCATACCTCTTGGAGTAACCCTCTTTTTACCCTTTGATTTTGATAAAGGCTGGCTGTGCACATGATACAATGAGGAGCTTGCCTCTTCAGAAAGGTGAATTTTCTTCCCTTTTTTACAGTATCATGGTTGCACCTTAAATCTGTGTGGAAGCCTAGGGGCCTACCATTGGAACTTTAACCTCAGGGCAAAGATGACCAAGGTCAAAGAGAGATACTTCTCAGAATGCAATAGTCTCGTCCATGGGCATTTGCAGGCTCATGCTGATGCAGCAGGTTTTGTTGGTATCACCCAGTTCAACTGCCATTTTTTCCTTCTATGTACACACCCTAGAATGTTCTCCCCTCACTTGTCACCTATTGGTCCTGGCTTACTGTGTTGCTCCACGCCTTATTCCTCCCATCTAAAACCCTGTGTCCTCGGCCCCATTTTGTCTCTGTCCCTAGACCCTCTTCAGTGCAATAAACAATGTCTGGAGTTCAACACAAAGACCCGTCTCTTGCCTCATTCGTCAGCAGTTTAAGCAAGCGTGCTCTGGGCTCTGGGAGTGCAGCTCACTCACAGAGGCTAGTTGCAGACATGCCACAACAAATCTGTGTATAACTGCAAATCTCAATCATTTCTTCTTGAGATCTTGCTCCCAGGACACATTTTTCTTTTCCTTTCTGTGGGGAAACTTCTCACACATTTATTGGATGCTGGTTGCTCTGCATGTATGTCTACACTGCTGCCTTTATAACCTTTTGGAAATTATCAGAGCTAGTAGGATTCACCCAGCAGCAGGAGCTGATGCAGCCTGGGAACGTGCTGATTTACAGAGGCTTCTGGCTTCCCAGGTGAAGCCAAGGCAAGCCCTGCTGCTGCTGCTGCTGCTGCTGCTGCTGCTGCTGCTGCTGCTGCTGCTGCTGCTGCTGCTGCTGCTGCTGTGCCAGAAAGCCCCGGCTGAGCAGGGATGGCACCACTGTGCCTTGGGCTGTTTCTCCTTCCAGAGCTGGGCGGTGCTTTTGAGGCAGTAATGACAGCTGGTGGGAGAAGGAAGGGGCCTTTTCCTGCACCAGAACTTATGGATGCACTAGGGCCACCTTCAGGGAGACTGTCGGCCCCCAGCAAGTAAAGCAGAGGGACACAGCTGGAAAACGCTTCCTTTGGAGCCTTCCTGTCTCTTGGAAAAGAAAGGAGACACGTGACAGGAGGAGCAGCAGGGGCCGGTCCCTCCTCCTTGCCTGCAGTGAGGGGCGGCTGCCGCTGGGCGGCGCCATGAAAAGGGAGCGCCCCTGCGCGGGGCGGGCGGGGCGGGGCAGCCGCCAGGGGGCGCCCGGGGCGGGCCGGGGCCCCTCTGTGAGGGAGGAGAGCCTCGGGCAGCTGCGCAGCCACCGACGGGACTGTCCGTCCGCAAGGCACAGCGCCAGGGCAAAGCTTCGCTTCAGCGCACGCTGACTGGCAAGGGAACCTTCCCATGGAGTGCAGGATTTAGCTGTTTTCATTCCCAGTCCTGTGCTGAGCTAGCAGGCCACAAAGCCTCCTCAAGCACAGGTGCCTCCTCTCCAGGCTTCCTGCACTTCCTTTGCTGACAGGGTCCACTCAGGCACCCTGGGAGCAGGCTCAGCTGATGTTACAAAGCAATGCTGTCCAAAAAGAAAAAAAGGCAAAAGCCAAACCAGAAGGGAACTATTAGTTCCCAGGCTGAATTCCTCACAGGCGGAGGCAGGATTCCTCTGCTTCCTCAGAAAGATGCAGAAACAGGACACGAGGACACTGTGCCCCTTACCTTCATGTCCAGGACCTTGCTATTGCAGGCCAGCATAGCTCACAATGCTATTCACCCCTTTAGCCAGGTGTCTTCAGCTTGTTGGGGTTTTCCCCTGAGAGCAGCCTGAGAATGCTGCTTGCTCTCCCAAGGCTTTGTTCCTGCCAGGAAACCCCACAGACTCACTTAGCTTCCTTCTTTCTATCACAAGGCCCAGGTGAGCTGCCAAGAGGATGAGCAGTGTAAGCCATTCCTCAGCAAATGCCAATCCCTGTAAGAAATGCTGATTCCAGTGGGATTTCCAAGTGTTGTTCTCAAGAGCACTGAAGTTCAGGGTTTCAGCAAGCAGCTTGGCTCTTGCGGTTTGTTTTGAGGATCCCTGCGGAGTCCTTGGGGGCCCCCTTAGCTTTATGTTGGCTGGTAGCAGGCAGGCAGGCAAGGAGACTCCACAAGGCTTCTGAGTATGATAATTATAGGAGGGTTTATTGGGGGTGCCACCCCAGGAGCAGCATGGTTTCTGAGGGAGAAGAGAGGGAGGGTGAGAAAGGGAGAAATGGGCCAAGAGACAGTCTGGTCTCCCTTGCACATCTTAACAGCGAGATTCAAAGTAGGTGAGGAATAAAACTCGGGTCAGTGGGATTACAGATACATGATACTTCAGGGGAGGGTCACAGGCTTGGAATAAACGGAACATTTTCAAGGGGTGAAACAGCATACCATTTAACTAAAATGAAACAGCACAGTCTGTCTCCACTGTGCTGGCAGAAAGCACTTTTGCTAAGACATAGGATGTAGAAAGTAGAGGAAAAAATTGGTTGGAAACTCTTGAGGTGGGGGGCAGGCTGCTAGAGCTTTCTGTTGCTTTCCTTAGAGGAAATAGGGGCGTTTTGTGAATGGTGGGCAGAAAACGGTATGCAGGCACTGGGGACTGATTTGTAAGCAGTGCATGTTTGAAACTATTCCCTGATGTCTAGCCTGGAGGAAATGGAGGTGACCCAGCAACATTTTAAAGATTGGGGATTATGACACCAGTGAGGCGCAAATGTGGTGTCTGTGGATCCAAAGGGGTTCCTCATCTAATCAGACATTTCTTGAGAATTGTCCTGACTTTCAGTCTGACACACAGAGGGAATCTGCATCAGGACAATATGCAGCCTCCCACACGTCACATGTGGTGCCTGACCAGCTGCTCTCTCCGCTACACTTGCTGGGCTCATGCCAGTGGTGGTCCTGGGGCTGGGAAACACCTGGACTTGTGTAGAGCCCATCCAAAATGCTACCATGGCTGCAAAAGCAGGCAAAGAGCAAAAGCCCAGATCTTTCTCCATTCTTTTTAGTTTTTAACTAAGAAAGAAAATCACAAGTGGTTTTCCAGGCACTTGCTGCTAATGATGAAGCAATTATTTTTAGGAGGGAGACAAAAACTGGTTTCAAAGGCAGAGGAGAGGAGGGGGAAGGAAGCTTCCGAACTTTGGAAAGCTTGTGGTGGCTCTGTTTTCCTCAGGTGTGCCCACCAGCTGGACCACCCATTTGGTCTCTGCCTCATAACTCCCTTTTAAGTGGGACTTGCCCATTTTGTCACACTGGTTTCCTCCTCCCATCAGCTTCTACATTGTCCTACATTGGGATTTTACGTTCTTTTCCTTCTTCCTGTGTGTCCATTAGAGTCATATCCCTGTGACTGCCAGATGCCTACTGCAGGGAAGCTGCCAGAAGTGAGGCACAGGCCCCAAAGGCTTCTTTGAGGTGCCGTCATTGTGCAGCAGCAGTGTGCTGCGTGTGCAGCAGGTTGGTTACTTGGCTTTTTCTCCCCACTCAGGTGTCATTCTTCCTTCAGCAAGGCCTACAATTTGCTGGTTGATGTTAGCCATGCAGCAAACGGGCAGGAATGACAGGCATTCCAATGGAGGGAACTTTCCGGGATACGAGCAAAGCACAATTTCATCCACAGAATTTAAGCAATTCTTCTTGGTTTTAGTCAGAAGTGCTGCTGGGCAGAAGGGCACGTGGCCTTTGGTTTCCTCACATCCTGGCTCTTTCTCTGAGTCCAGCTTGGTACACAAGGTGTATGGGCTTGGTGCCTGTTTTGTGTTACTCTTGGATCCTTTCAGCTGTGGGTTACGGACTGCAAGGGGGTTTTGTGCTGCTTTGGGGCAGAGGAGAACTTTCTGGGCTATTCTTTTGCGTTAGCTGTAGAGAAGGTTTGGTTGCTATGCATGGATTCACCGACCAACCCACAGCAGCTGCTATTGTGATGTCAGCAGAGGGCTGCCACGTCACAGCCTTGTCAGCAGGAGGTTGTTCTGCTGCCTGCAAGGCCTCAGCGTCCAGAGCAGCTCTTGGCACGCTCGGTGCAGGAGGATCACCTCGACTGAGCTGTTCTCAGCTTACAGCGGGTGTTCTTCTGCTTCTGTATTTTCTTGCACAGTCCGTGGACTCGTGCAAGTGTCCTGTTTTTCCCTTTTTCCCTTGCACGGTCTCAAAACCTGTGCAAGTAGGGTTTTGTTTCCATTTTTGTTTCCCGGCCTACGGACTCGAGCAGCACTGCTCAAGCGATGGAGCGAGTCCGTAGAGCATTCAGCAGTGCCTTTTCATTGGCGGCTTCTCGGAAAGCTTTTCGTCGTTTGACTGGTAAATAGAAGATTTTTTCCTTGGGGCAGCGTGTTGGAAAAACAAGGGCATCAAGATGCCATAGGCTTGGTAAAGTTCCTGTCAACAGCTTCAGCTGAAAAGGGGTGTCTCTGGCCCAGCAGGGTGTAGGAACTTCCAAAATGCAGACTGGGAGAGCTTTGCAGGCATCCTTCTAAAAACTGTGCACTTCTCTGCAGAACTGAGGAAGAGCATCTTTTTTCTGCATTCCCTCCTTAAAGGATGTGCCTGTCTAACTGGGCCCCTCTGTGTGCTACAAGAGCCACTGGCTTTGCGCTGAAGGGCAAAGTGCCGAGCAGTTTGTGTGTGCTCCTGAAGCCCGGAGCTGGGCCTGTGCTGTGTCCCAACAGCGCTGCAAGTGCTAAGAGGGGTTTGCTGGAAGCTTTTGTGGGCAATTGTTTACAGCAACCACGTGGGACATCCTGCATGCAATGTACAAAAAGAAAAAGCAAGTCCAGGAAAGAGAGGAGAAAAAAGCTGCTTTAGCTGTAGGCTGGACAATGAGCTCCCATGCAGGCACTGACTGCTAAGGAACAATTTGCATCTTCACGACCAAGTTCCTAGTTCCTTAGTGGCAAAGCCGAGCCAAAGGTAGACACAGCCTAGGGTACTGGTTTGCAGTCCTGCTTGCTGCGCTAAAGAAGTGTTGCTCCGGGAGGGATGTTGTGAAAGGAAAATGCTCTCTGCTTGGGTGGACTTGTTCTGTGGGATTCCTCAGCACAAACAGTTTTCTAAGAGTGCCTGGTTCATTTTCCCTTGCCCCCGGCAGGTTGCATCAGGCGTGGAAGGAGTGAACGGCAGGGTTCGGTGAGTGGGAAGGGCACCCTTGAAATTCCTGCTGTCTGAGGATTGTGGAGAAAGCTGTGGGCTTGGCCTGGCAGGCCGAAGGAAAGTCCACATCAAAGTCTGCATGAACATGACCAGAAGGATTCCATCAGTTTCCTCCTTTTCCACTGAAGAGCTTTGAACTAATGAAAGTCAAGCTTTGCAGACAGGAGGCTGCATGCTAATTATAGCCTAGCTAAAGTAGCTCCTTCAGAAGCATGTGCAATCCTGTCTAAACATTCGTCTCATTAGCCCACTTGAATTGAGTTTTAATGAGTGAGCATCCCACTTTTATCCAAATTCATGACTTCTCTTCAGGACATCTGGGGATAGAGCTCAGGAGAAGTCAGGTTCCAAATGACAGGCTCCTCCCTGTCCCTCATGCTGCTGCCTGTCTGCAGAGCAGCACCGCAGCAGCAGAACCTGCTCTGGCTCGCTCTCTTCCTCCAGAGGCTAAAGGGGAGGCAAAGGACAACAAAGGTGTTGTCAGTCCAGGGCCTGAGCATACTGCAGCAATCAGTGGCAGCTTTGGTTGGTTCAGTGCAAAGCTTTGGTGCAGTGCAGGGCTGCAAGTTTCTGAGCAGGCAGCACTTGCCTGAGGATGCTGTGGGCTGGAGTCCTGCCATGACCTAGCTCTTCAGCCCAGCCACGGACCACCCACGCGAAATGGCATCTGAACTTTCACATGCAGGCATCATTGTCCTGGCATTCTCACAGGGACTGTGAACTTCCCTTGGTGTCAGATATGCGGTAGCATGATGTCCTTTAGGGCCACTGCTGTGAAAGGCAGCCCCTTTGTGCCCAGAGTCTGTGCAGGCTCCCTGCTGTCAGCAGAGAGAGAGGTCCCAAGGCACAGTTCACAGCCTTGTGGGGTGTGGAGGAGCCACTGTTGCCTGCAGGGACCTACCCCTCTCCACGCCCTAGCTAGGTAGCTACAGGCACTGCTTCGACTGCACCCTTAACTTGGACGTGACCCACGTTTGTTGAGAAGACTCCTGAGCAGCTCTGCGTGGCAGAGACAAGGTCTGTCTGTGAAGGGCTGGAATGCAGTTCCTATTGGCTGCTCTCTAAGGCCTGAAATCCTGAGGGGAAGCCACTTGAGCAGAGCAGAGCAGGGGAATGTTCCCTGCTTCTACTCAGACACTTCCAGAGCAACTCAAGGGTTACTTGGGACATAAACACCCCAGAAATACCACATGAGCAGCCCCACACATGAGCTTTTGCCTTCAGGTGAGCTGTGTCACTGCTTGCTGCTTCTGCCAGCTCTCAGGAGCCAACTTGCCTGCTCCTTATTGCTTGTTTGTGCTTTTTCCCTGCCCATTCCTTGCAGGCCCCGCTAGGAGAGGTTCTTGCCAGTCAGGACTCCTCGGCCCAGGCAGGAAAGGCGGAGCGGCAGGAGAGCACGGATGCGGTGCGCGGCATCCAGGAATTCAGGTGTGTGTGTTAAGCTTTTTCGCTTTCTCTCAGCAAGGGTGGGCATTGCTGGGCTTTAGGAAGCCAAGTGTCAAAGAACAAATTTGGCTTTCTCATCCTTTGACTTGCTCAGCACAGACAGGGGAAGGCAGCCCAGGGCAGGTCTGGCTGCTGACCCAGCTAGAGCAGAGCTGCCTGCTGGGACTCACTTCTTAAACCTTGACAAAAAGCATTCTGAACTAGACCAGAGTAAAAAGCAAGGGAGGTTCAGGCTGGCCTTAAGGACAGCAAAGCATTGAACTGCAAAGGCAGTCATGCAGCAGAACAAGCGCCTCAGAGAGCTTGTGCAGATTCCACCCCTGGAAATTCAAAAGTCCCAGATGGACAGAGCCTTTAGCAGCCTGTCCAGGTGCTAACCCCAAGTGCTTGGAACTGAAGACTGGGCTAGATGCTTCCTAGGGTCTCTGCCAGCCTAAACCATCCTTTGATAATTGGATTGGGAAATCATACCCTCCTCCTCCCCAAGTTATAGCTTGCAGGCTCTTTCCTTATTTCACTAGTGAGAGCAATAGGAATGGTGGGAGTATTCATCTGGACTTCCCAAGCCAAAGAAAAGCTTTTGCAAGTCTGGTATCCACTGTAATGAGAAAGGAGCAGGCAGGAAGCTCTGTAATCAGCAGGCAGGAAGCTGTTATACTGAGAGTACCTGAGCTTTCTGGAAATGTTCTGTGGCTTCTGGAAGCTAGTTTGACTTCCTCAGTGGTGACTCTTTGACCAGCACGAACGACAGAGATGCTGGTCTAGGAAGGGAATTGCAGCATTCTCTGGAGGTGGAAGTAGAGGGCTGTTGGAAGCCCCTGAGACTGCCTTACGTGGGACATGGTATGTAGTCCTGCTCTTGCAAGGAGACCGTGTTGCAATTAAAGGCTTGTTTGTCTGTTTGCTTGTCGTAGATGGAAGGAGTTGGCTGCATTTGAGAGACAGTGCCACTCCTCACTAGAGACGGTGTCTGAAGTGGTGGCACAGACAGAGGAGGAATGGCAGCCTCAAAGGGATCTGCTGAAGGAAGCCGTTCCTCTGGTAGTGCCAAAGGTACGCTCCCCTTGTTCCTAGGCAGCACTTGTGGGAGAGGGATTTGTCCTGGCAAGACCCCCCCGAATGCTGCTTCTGGCAGCAAGCTGAGACAGAGACTGTGCTGTTGTTGTTGTTGTTCCTCTTGAAAAATGGTGCCCCCCCACTTCCAGGTTTGCCGCCCACAGCGGCCAGCCCGCAGGGGTCTGGAGAAGCTGCTCCAGGAGTTCTCTCGCCAAGGGCACACACTGTCCCAGGTGTGCAGAGAGAAGGCGGTGCTGGCGCAAGAGAATGCTGCCCTGGAAGCCCGACTGGCAGCCACAGAGCGGGACCTACGAGGCCTTTCAGAGCAGCTGGCAGAGGCCAGGTAAGGGCAGGGAGGAGACCCTGGGTGGGACATTATTGAAGGTCTGTAATTACAAAGGTGCTGGGCATGATGTCAGGATTTACAGCCTGCTGTGTGCTCTCCAGGTGGTTCTCACACAGAGTATAAAGGAGACACAAGCAAAGAGAAAAGGATACTGTCATCCGAATGTTTTTTTTTTCTGCCAGCTCAAGCACTCAAAGCACTTTTTGGGCACCTGCTTGGGACCCCTTGCACAGTCCTACACTTTGCACGAGTGCAAAGCAAGCCAACTTGGCAATGAATTGAATAGCGGGGAAACCGAGCAGATGTTTGCAGAAAACGGAAGTTTCCCTCCGGTTTTGCTTTCTCCTTGGGTGCAGCTGATAGTCGATTTTTCCACGACAAGCAGTTTGCCATGGGATTTTTGAAATTCAAGGCTCTTCCATGTGATTGTTGTGAGGAGGGTGCTGACGCTTCAGGTGAAGCTGGAGGGTCATGCTGAAAATCTTGAGAGCCTTCAGAGCTCACTCTTGTGAAGTATAGTGCCGGAGCAAGATCGGCTTACAAACAGCAGCAGCAGCAGCAGCAGAAGGGAAAGGCCTTGTGACTTCTTGACATTGTCTGGGCATTCTTGATGAGCGCTGAATCTTGCCCACTTGTCCGCCCACCTGTGTAACCTGTCAAGGTCCCTTTGGCTGCTGCTTCTTCCTTTTTAAAGAGTGCCAAGATATTTGGGCACTGCTGGCTTAGTTAGCCAAAAATAAAGGTAGCGAGTGGTCTTGTTCATCAAATTCCAGTCATTTAAATGGCAGGAAACGGTCCCTACCCTGAGATAGTTCTTGTTCAGATAAAAACCTAGTTCTGCTTCCCTACTCATGCTGCTGAAAGCCGGAGGCTTCACTATATCGTTTGGTGAATTCCCTTAGTCCCTTTGACTCAGAGAGTGCCTGGCAAACAAAGTACCGATCCGTACACAATGAATGGCATGAAACATTGATGACTCAGCCAGGAGAGCACTGTTCTGTCCCCCTGCAGAGTGACTTGGAAGTGCTGATGTGCTCAGGGCTGTGAGCAGAGGCTGGGCTTTTGCTCCTTTGCAGATACATGGTGGGCACAGCCACGTGTCAGGCAACAGCAATTTGAGCTTTGGCTGCTGAGATCAAGCTCAGCTGGGCTAGGTCATGAGGGAAGGCTGCCCAGTCACCTGGAGGGGCCTGCTTTACTATGTGAAGTGGTAAAATAGTCCTGCTGTCTCTGAGTTTCCATGCAAGGCATTTTCCATACTAAGGTGTAGGGATCTTAAGGCACAGGTTACTGGAGAAACTATCCCTGTGTGCCAGGAACAATTGCTCTTCATCTTCACACCTTGTAGGTCAGAGAAGGAGAGCCTGCAAAGCAGCCTGCTGGAGGCTCAGCAGCACATATCGGAGCTGGAGATGGCCAGGAGCCGTGTGCAAGCCCAAGTGCGCACAGCCACGCAGGCCCAGGAGGCCATGCTCGGTGAGAGCCTCGTGCGCTTTGTTTCTGCTGATGGCCGGGCCTAGTGCAGTTGCTCCCAAGCCAGCTCAGTCCGCAAGGCTCCTGAGGAGTGAAGGAGCTGAGGGCAGGTCCCTCCTTGCCTGAAACTGAAAGGGCTTCACTTCAGCACATTCCTCTGCTTGTGGAGTCTCTGACTCTTGCCATGTGTCATGTTTGCAGAGGATGTGAGGGCCCTTCGTCGTGAGCTGCTGGCTCTAAGATCTCTCAGCCAGCAGCAAAGTGAACGCATGGCTCAACAGCTCTGCTGGGCAGAGGAGCAGTGCGGGAAGGCTCTAAGACTCTGGCAATCTGCTCAGCAAGTGGAAGAAAAAAAGCTCCTGCAAAAACTGGTAAGAAACAATACACACCTGAAGATTTCAGGCAACTTTGGAGGGCTGGCTTAGCAGAAGAGCAGCCTGAGTATGTGACATGGCCGCAAGCATCTGCTGTGGGCTATACCTTGCTGAGCCAGGCAGCAGGGGGCTTCAAGGGCTCATAGTCCAAGGTCTGTGAAGAGCCAGAGGATAATGCTGGGATAGTATATGCAGCCACAGGTTCAGGATGGGCATAACCTGGAGGCTGGTGGACCCACCACCCAAAGCATGGCAGCGAAGGGGCAGGATCTTCCCCACAGCCTCGTGCCATGCAGCAGACGGCTGCTGAGCTTGCTGCCAACTGCAGTGCCAGCAACTGGGTTCCTTGCTTTCTGTCCTTCCATGGTGGATGGACAGTTGTCTTCCCTTTGAGCCTGAAGCAGATGCAACAGGCCCCATGTTGCTGGTGTTTCAGCTGGTGGCCTGCCTAGTGACTGGGTCATCGAGGTGCTGGCCTCATCCTCTTCCTGCAGTCCATCTGCAGCTCTTCCTTGATCAAAGGGCAGAGGGACTTTGAGAACAGAGCCTCTGAGAAGAGGCAGAAATCCTGAGGAGAGAAGGGCCAGACAACAGGAAGCCAACAGAGCAGGGAAGAAAGGTGGCATCTCCTTCCTTCCACCTGCTGACACTCCCTCTAACTTTTGGGTTAGAACAGCATTGCTGGAGGGCACAAAGTCACTTCTAATGTGCACTTTTCAAGTGGGGAGGGGGGGGGTTGTTGGAGGGTTGAAGCTTCCATTTTTTTCTTTGGAGATCATTGCAGGGACTTCATCTGGAACTGTCTCTCCCCCTCATCAGGAGAGACAACTGGAACAACAGCATTTGGAGGCACTGGAGCAGCTGAAGGAACGGGCAAACTTCCTGGCTGAGGTACAGAGAGAGCAGGAGAAATGAAGCAGGAAATTGCCATCATGCAAGCTGAACAAGAAAAGATACCAAGCAGAGCCAGTCAAGAGGCACAGATTGTGGAAAGAGAGTTTGTGCGCTGTTTTGGACTCCTCTGCTCTCCCTATGGGCGCTGCTTCTCTGGACACTGTCTGTCTGGATGGGATTGTCTCTTAGCTGACCCTTCATGAAAATGAGAATGAGAACAAAATGCTTTTGGAAAGCGTGAGCACATTAGTCTTGCTTGCCGCACAAGCGGTGGGTGGGAAGTTTAAAGCTGTCTTCATTTGTGTGCAGGTCCTGCAGGAAGAGCAGCGTCAGAAGGCTGCTGTCCTAGACAGGGTGTACTGGCTGCAGAGAGAGCTAGACCAAAGGGAGCAGCTGAGGCAGGTGCTGAAGGAGGAGTGGGAGAATGGGCAGGTGAGCCTGACTAGCCAGCTAGCAGAGGGAAGGGCAGTGATGGGGCGTGAACTGGACATCTCAGGCAAGGGGAGGCAAGGACTACTGCAGGCACTGGGAGCACAGAGCCTGGCAGGTTCCAGCACTGAGCACCAGGAAGAAGAGCTAGGATGGAAGGGTTAGAGCTGGGTAGAGAAGCAGAAGCAAGTGCCTGAATAGAAGTGCTTTTGAGACTGGAAAAGAGGAAACCTGAGCATGATGGCAGGTGCCAGTAAGATTTCTCCTGATGGAATATCAAGGACAAGCTGCAGGCAGAACTGCAGGAAGCTCAGAGGAAGATGAAGGCAATGGAGAAGAGGCACCAAGAAGAAATGCAAAGGATGCACAAGGTCCTGCTGCAGTACAGGCTGGCTGACCAAAAGCAGGTGAGTGAAAGAGCAGGAGGCAGTGCACTCATGCAACAAGTGGTCTCTGCCCTTGTTGCCTTTCCCCTGCAGAGCAGCAGGTGGATGGGGAAATGTCTCTGAGCGCCATGCTCTGTGGTCTCCATGGCAGCTGGTCAGAAGGACACTTACTGGGCCACTGAATCTCAGTTGCTGCCCTGGGCAGCAGGGCTGGTGCCTTGGCCGGTGGGCCAGCAATCCTGTGCATGTATTTCTGCTGGTCTCTTAGAGCTTGCTTTGTTTTTTGAGGGGTTTGTTCAGGTGAGCATGGTGACCCACACAGATTCTGAACAAGTTGTCCCTGTCCATGGTGAATGCAGTCCGCAGAACGGGGTGAAATGTACAGTTGTTCTTTCCCTGTCACAGTCTCTCCTATGGCTAGCTGTGACAAGCTGTAGTCTCTGACTGCTCTTTGGGTTTGACTTGAGGAGGAAGAGTTGACAGCTCAGCTTGCAGCCTAACACCAGTGTTGTTCCTAAGGGCTTGCCTTTGAAATGCTGTGTCTGGGCCATCGCTGCCAGGCGCCCTTCTGACACAAACAAATTTCTTGTCCCAGAGGGACGCAGGATCTGCCGTCAAAGCTGCCGCAGCAGCAGCATCCTCTGAAGAAGCCTCCTGTCCGCAGCCTGAAAACCAGAGCATGAGCAGTTCGCCCCGCTCGAGCCAGGAGAGAGAGAAGCACTTCCTGAAGCTGCTGAGTACGTCCTGGCGATTTCTTGTGCAATCCAGCAGTGTATTATAGTGTGTGTGCCTCAGCATGAGCTGTAGCACGTTCCTCCTCACTCTGGTGTCAGACAGACATTTGCACTCCCTACAGAAGCCAGTGTTGTGCTTGGGGGCAGCCAGGGAGCACTCGGGGCGTTCCTTTTGCCTTTGAGGCAAAAGGTGGGAGTGGGTGGGCTTTGCCTGAGCTTCCCTGTGCAGTAAAGACAAAAGCTGGGATTGTGTCCCAAGCAGCAGTAGGCTGCAGCCTAGCCAATGACTCAGTGAAGGTGTGTGTGCTAGTCCAGCCAAACTGATGAGAACACTTGGCTTCCTAGATTCCCTTTAGACTCCTGACTGGTAACCAGTCATTGGAGACAAAATACTTCAGAGAAATTGCTTGGCTGTGGGGCTGGTTTAATGCTGGTGTTGTTTATATGACTGTTGGTACTTCTGTTATTCCTTCTGTGGTTTGGTTTGATAAGAATTCTACATTTTGGTTAGCCTGACCTCCTTGAAGAGAACATCAGGTGACAGCACAAGTAAGAGTGGAAGATGTCTTTTCAGTACCCCCTACAAGTTAAAAAGTTACATTCTTAGAACAGTCTCAAGGTATCAGAGAGGAAGAACTGTTTTCAAAGTGCCCCTAAAGAAGAAAACCAGGACGCTTTTCTTACAATCCCTACTTGGTATTTTAGTTGTGTCCTTAGGAAGATGCATCCAAGAGACACATCTATGTGGCATGGTCAGATAAAACTGCCCTGCAAGCAATTCTCAGGAGGAAGCCTGCAGCTCCTCTGCTGCATGTTCCTCCAGTAGCAGGCACTTTGTCACTGCTAATGCCCAGCTGGTAAATATTCTTGGAACACTGAGCATTGGCTCAGTGTTCCAATCCCTGCACAGAGTCCTGCACTCTAGGAAAGCACACCAAGGCTTAGTGACTCTGCACTACAACTGAGTTGCTTCTTACAACTAGTAAGAGCTGCCAGTGCAGTGCTGTCAGAGAATAACCGGTCAGGTACAGAACAGAGCCCAGTTTACTCAGTGTCTGCCATCAGCTGCTGGGACAAAAGAGGGGTTGGATCGACTCCTCCAGGGGTCTGAATTCAAAGACAACCATGTTCTGGCTTGAGTTGGTCAGCTGTAGCAGCGGGCGGGGGGGGCGGTTTAGATGCTGGTTGCTGCTACCTATTTCCCAATAAGCATCTCCTGGAGAAAAGCCACTTGGGTAAACATTCAGGCAGGCAGTCAAGTCCACACACACCACACTCACCACAGCAAGCTCAGTGCACAGAGGCAGAGAGGCCTTTTATAAGGTCAGTTTCAGCGAGGTTTATTTGAGCACGCCCGAGGGGAACCAGAAGACAAAAGATAAGCCATGTCCTCTGCACAAGGTTTAAGTAGGGGCGGGTACGAGGGCGGTAGCAAGGGGGAGGGCAAAGGGAATGGGCTCTCAGGAAGAAGGGGCCGTCCACCAGGGGTATCACAACCAATGAGGAAACAGGGGAAGGAGAAACCAGGGAAAGTTGGGACCTATGGGGAAAGGAAGTGGGATGTATCGGTGTTATGCAAGAGTCCATGAGGAAGACTTTTCTGTCTGCCCAGGTAGGGTGGAACTCTATTGTAAGTATTCCTCCCTTCATGGGAGGGCTCTGGGGATTTCCCTGAGGGACAAGCAATCAGAGGATTCCACAGTCAACAGCTTGTAACACAGCTGGCTGGGGCTCTGGCTTCTTCACAGTGGCTGTCAGTGGCCATTCGTGGGCTTTGCCCAGCTTTTTGTCATACCTGCCCTGCCACTGACAGTGGTGTGACTGCAGAGGCTGCAGCCTTCCTTAGCTGTGAGGTTTCAGCTGCCTTCACCTGGACTCGTGAGAGGATCAGCATCTCATTTGTGCAGGCGTCTGTGTCACGGCAGCGCCTGAGGAGCGGCGCTCTCCTTGTGGCCCGTCTGGGCTGTGCCCTGTGGGAAGATGGGACCCGTGGGTGGTGTCCAAGGGGCCGAGTGCAGTGCTAGTGACAGCTGCTGCTAGTGACTGCTTCTGCTGCTAGTGACTGCTTCAGCCCAGGCTGAAGACAAGGCCTTGTAGCTCTTCACTACATGGGGAACGGGCAAAGTGGTCTTCAGAACTTAGCCTGCTCATAAATGAAAAGGGTTCTATTTCTTACAGCCATTGTTCTTGGATGTAGCACAGCATGAGCTGCTGTTCTCTAAAAATGTCAAGGCATTCTTTAGGCAAACTGCTGAGAAGTAGAGAAAATCCCCTCCTCTCCTGGAATTCACTTTGCAATATTCTTTCTGATCCGAAAACAAGAGGATGTTGATAAAAATTCATCCCAGGTGTTAGGGTGCATTTAATCCTTGGAAGTATGAAACCTTTTGTTGAATCTCACAAGAGAGTGTTTCTTGCCAAGAAAATGAAGGGTCCAGAGTTTTCAGCCCTCCTTCCCATTTGTCATCCCATAGATGACCACCACTTGCCTTGGTGTCCATTCTTTTCTGGTCTCTGTCTGTTCTGATGGTTTTTCCATGGGCTTAGTTTCCCTTCAAGGCAACCCTCCAAAGGAGTGTGGGAGAATCAGACTCTGTGCAGGCCAGAGCTGCCTGTCTTGCTGGGGCTGCTGTTGTTGTTGTTGTTCTTGTTGTTGATGTTACTGTTAGCCAAGTGACCAGAAATTGCTCAGAGCCTCAGAGAGTGGAGCTGGGCTTCAGCTGTCCTGGAAGTCAGGATCTCTGTTTTGAAGTTTGCTTCTTGCAATTTGTTTCTTTCAGGGCATGTTGTGAGTGTGGGAGGTCCGGAAAAGAAGTACACGGGATGGAGACGTATTGGCAGTGGGTGAGTGCAGCCAGGCTTACTTCTACAGAGCCATGGGCCAGGAAGTTTGGTGGTGCAATATCCCATGGAAAGTCAGGCAAGCTGCAAGCATCTTCAGACCCTGGCTTTAGATTGTCCCTGTCTCAGTGCTGAGGCAGTACAAGGCTTCATCAAAGATTATGAATCTTTGGATGCTGACAGTGTCTTGGCTGCCTCAAGGAGCAGGACCTGGAAGCCCTCCCGTCCCTCCAAGATGTGCCACCAGATTGCCTGTTTTCCCATGAGACATGGTTTTGTATGTTTCCAAGTAATATGGCCACACTCATGAAAGAAGAAAAACCTGAGAGAGCCATTTCCCACCTGATAGCTGTCAGATAACAGCTCTCAGTAGCATTTCTTAGTCGTATTTTGCTGGATATTCAGTGGTCAGGAAAATAAGCAAGGCCGTGTGGTGTTGCCTGAGTTTGGCAGGTAGGATCACAAGAGAGGAGCGAGAAGGCCTGGCAGGACTGTGTGTTTAATTGGCTGGGCAGGCGTGCCACAGGCACAGACACGAGAAGGAAAAGGCAAAGAACAGCCCTGCATGCATAATCTAGTGTGTACGTTTGAGATTTGTAGCGGCCCATTTTTTTCCTGTTGGACCCAGCTTTTCTCTGGGACACTCTGCATGGCAGAGGGCTGCTGGGCTGCTGGGCCATTGGCTGAAGAGCAGACAAAGCCCAGTGTTTTAGAGGCACTGCAGGCAGCAGAGAGCTTCTGCCTGGGCTGCCTTTTGCTTCTGAGCACTGAACAACTTCTCTGGTTTTTTGCCTCTGCTCTGTTTCTAGGGGTTTTGGAAGTGTTTATAAGGCCTTCAACGCTGCCACAGGACAAGCGGTAAGTGCCCACGCGGATTTTGCAGCTCTTGAGTGCTTTCCCTTGGGATGTGATCTGTGGCCAGAGCTTTGGGCCGCCTATCTTTGCTGCAAAGGCTGTCCCGCAGAAGCAGCCTGTCTAGAGGCGGGCTGCAAAATGCATTTTGGACAGACTTTGTCCTTCCTACCCACCTGAATGAATGCAAGGATGGCAGTGGTGTCCTTCAGAGAAGGACATCCTAGCTTGGACTTACTGGATGAATCTGCATAGATTAGCTGATGGCAAGAGCATTCATTCCGGCCCAATTCCTCTTAAGGTTCAGACAGATATTTTGTTTTCCATCATGTGGTTTAGTTGGAAAATATCATGCAAGACCTAAAGAAGGAGAGATCTTGTGTGGAGCACAGTTTTGCCTTTCAGTCCTAGGGAACCTAGTTCACATACACGCACACACACAGAGATCAATATGAAGGAGTTGTTGAAGAGCCTTAAATAGTACAACCTTGTGTTGATCCTGTGTAGGTGACATTCCACTAGAGAGATGCTGTCTGTACCACACAGACATGGCAGTGTCTTGGAGAGTCCTGCTGCTCTTTGGGGCTAAAAGTTCAGAGTCCTGAATTCAGCTTTTTGGCTCTCAGCACATACATTCCATCTTCCTTAATAGTAAGGAATTAGATAACGAAGTTCCTTATCCACCTGCAGTGCTGGGCTCAGGAACTGCACTTGGAGGGAGGGGAGGTCTAGGAGGCGTCCAAAAGGCCTAAGCACTTAGGTGCTTTTAACCTGGGGCGCATCCACAGTGTACCACAGAAAGGGCTATTAATTTATAAACCCACTAAATAATTACAAGTCTAAGCCATGTGCAGGATTGTTCTTCGGAGTTGCAAGACCCAAACTGAAGAAGTTAGGATGTGCTAGGATTGTAACTTTACTTTGAGTCGCTTTGGAGTTCTTTTTTGGACAGCGTTTTCCCTGTCACATATGTGTGTGTTTACTCTGGCACACAATGGAAATGGCAGCCGTCTCTGAAAGGCTGGTCAAAGCCCCTAGAAATGCTAACGTATTGCCAGTGATTTCAATTTGTCTTCACAGGAGCAAAATTAGTTTTGGCTTCAAAACATGTGTAAGCGATAATAGTAGTGCTAAACAAAGTCTATTTGAGAAGTCTGTGGGTGCAGAGAGTGCTGTTAGCACTTTGTGGTTGATGGTTTAGAGTCCCTTTTGACCGAGGTGACAAGGCACCCAGGCCCGTGAGTTCACAGAGAAAGAGGCTCTGGTGATGTCTGTCCCTCACTGCTTTCAACGTCATCGTAGGTGGCCGTAAAGCAACTTAATCTCCAGCACCAGGGTTGTGAGGAAGTGGTAAAGGAAATCCTGGTCATGCGGGAACTTAGGAACCCCAACATTGTCACCTACTTTGAAAGGTAAGTAGTTCTGACAGAAAATGGATCTTTCAATTAACATCAATCCACTCCTGGATGAGGCATGGCAGGAGATTGCATTTTGTCCCCATCAGTGGTTCGTGGCATAAACAGCTTGAAGATTGATCTCAGAAACCTGGCTCTCTTACTAAGCCAGCAGCCTGTATGTTCACTGGCTGCACGTTTTGCTGGTTTGGGGCGTGGTTCTTTCCAAGGGTTGGAGGAGAAGTGCTGAGAAAGCATCCCAGAGATGATTTCCCTTGCACCATTCCCACTATTTTTCATTGCCTTGCATGCCAAAAGACTAGGCTAGGAGGCACATAATTTGCCAGGTTTGAAATTGTTTTTCCTGTTTGTACTTTCCTTTCTGCAAAGTTTCCCAAAGGGTGTTGGCAGTGCTGGACACCCACATGCCCTGAGTGAAAGCTGTGAAAACTGTGTCTCCTTGCTGCTGGAGTTAATGGTGCAGTTTGTGTATGAAGATGATGAAGCAGCTGCTGGGATGCGTCTGCTTCCAGATTGATCTTTGCCCTCACCAAACTGCCTTTTTCCCCTTCTTGCCACCTAAGCCATCTCGTTTTCCACGGGTGTGCCTTCCTCATTGAGGCAGCACAGATGACGGGGCACTGGATAGCCTGGGTGGAGTGTGTCTTCATTTGATTCCATCTTCATTTCCCAGTGACCTGGAAACAAAACTCAGCTGCAGTCTTTTCTTCCATACGGCAATTTAGCTGTGCACATTCAGCTCCACGCTGTTGCTTTCATCTTGCAGCTACCTTGTCAATGAGGCTGTCCTGCTGGTGTTGGAATATATGGATGGAGGCTCCTTAGCTGATGTAGTCAGCCTAAGAAGGATGGCTGTAGGACACATGGCAACAGTGTGTCGGGAGGTAAGGGGTCCTGCTTGTGCTTGGGATGGCTTGGACGGGCTCGTAGTTCGAAAGAGATGCTAAGTGAGCGATTCCATGTTCAGAGCATTCTTTCTGTGTTGCTCTCATGCTTCAGAGAAGAAGGGGCATCTGCACTGAACTGCCTGCCAAGTGTCCCTGCCCTTACTGTAGTCTGTTCTTTACTCTGAGTTACCGTTGTTGAACTCCCTGTCTCTTTTTCATTTTTATTTTCTGTTCTGCCCTTTTCCTCTCCAAGCCTTTGCCCCAAACCTTTCTGCATTGCCTTCTTTGCCCGTAAGTGCAAAGGTGCTGGTGTGCGAGTTTTCAACCAGCGGCAAAGCCAAAGAGGGACTCACCTGTCACAGGTCTCCGCTTCAAAGGATGGCATAGCACCTAGCATGGTGCTTGCCGCTGAAAACTGACCAATGAGCTGCTTCCAGGTTCTGTCGAGGCAGACGTATAACCCTTGTCCTGCAGTCTCCCACCTGTCAGTGATCCCCTTGGTACCCAAGGCAGGGACTTTTTCTCTTTTGGCAAACCCTTGTTTGTCCTCCAGACAGGGAGAGAGCATCCGCTGCAGCAGCGGTCATTCTGACTGCCTTTGCAGGGGACAGTCTCCAGCAACGACTGACATTTCCCCGTCAATAGCTAATATGCCTCCTTTGGAAAGATCCTGCTCTCCGAGTCTTGCAGCAGCAAGCTCTTCCTCTTTCCTGCACTTGCTGCTCCTTTGAGATCTGTGAACCTTCAGGAGCAGCCTCCATTTGCGTCTGATGCAATCAGATCAGGCTGACTTTTGGCTTCCTGTTTCTTTTTTCTCTCGCAGTGCCTGCAAGGCTTGGCTTTCCTTCATGCCAACCAGGTGATCCACAGAGACATCAAAAGTGACAACATCCTTCTGGGCCGGGATGGCTCCGTCAAGTTGGGTGGGTATTCCTGGTCAGGCGCAGCGCTCCGGGGAGGCGGTGTGGGGCTGCTTGGGAGTGGCTGCCGGGTGCCCAGCAGTGGCGCTGGTGAGAGTGCAGGGAGCACTCTGCAAGCCCAGGGCGCAGCTGGAGGGTGCCGGGTGGTCTAGAGGGCAACAAGGTGCCAAGAGTAACTCTGGTTTCTGTGTGTGTTCCTTCCAAAAGGAGAGAGTTGCAATGTAAACATCAGGGGAATGAGGAAAAGCCATGGTGGGAGGGTTGTTAAGTGGACAATTGCCCATGTCCTTGGCTGCAGCCCTGAGGAAAGAGAGCCCAGCTGCTTTTCCAGCACGATTCAGCACTGCATTCTGGGACTTAGAGTGAAGAACTCTTTTCCTTGGTCTCCTACTTGAAGCAGTGTTTGTTTTTCTCCTCAGCTGATTTTGGCCTCTGTGCTCTGCTCAGCCCTGAGCAGAGTAAACGGAGGTCAATGGTCGGCACCACCTGCTGGATGGCACCCGAGGTGGTGAGAGGAGAGCCCTACGGCCCCAAAGTGGACACCTGGTCCCTTGGCATCGTGGGAATTGAAATGGCCAAAGGAGAGGCTCCTTATCTTCGGGAAACCAGTGACAGGGTAAGGTGCAAATACGCTCAGTTAGCTGTGTCCTTCTGGTCCCTGTCTATTAGACAAAATCCCATTCCCACAGCTTGAAGTGCTTCCAGCAAGGCCCACTTCTAAAACCGTCCCTGGGACTCACATCAGCTGTCAAGGCTAGACCTGGTGCAGCTTGGAATAGCTGGGGCTGCACTGGCACCTTTCTTCCTTTGGGAGAGAAGGCTCATGTCTAACCGTCTGCTAAGGCAAGAAATTGCCACTGTAGACTGCAGCTTAAAAGATGGGGTCTAGGTGAGCACTGAAGGCTATGGAAGAATCACGTAGAGTCTCCTGTTTCCTTTCACTTCAGGCTAACTACCTGATAGGCAAGCAAGGGGTACCAAATCTGCACCAGCTCAGGCTACCCCGTGGCTTGTGTGAATTTCTGGGCTGCTGCCTGCAGATGGATGTGGACAGGCGAGGCTCTGCCAAGGAACTTCTGCAGGTACAAGGCAAAGGGGCTGCAGGCCAAACAGCCGTTCCCTGTCAGGGTTTGCTCCTCGGCCAAACTCCAGGCAATCAGATGGGCCCCCACATAGTAATCTCTGCTCTGCATGCTTTTCAAATGGAAACCAAGTAGGATCCAAGACTGCTTGAGGTTAGAAGGGATCTGTGAATGTCATCTACTCCAAAGCCACGGCCCCTGGCAAGGACATCTTCAAGTAGATCAGATTGCTCAGAGTGCCATCCAACCTTGAATGTTGCCAGGCTTGGGGCTTCTCCCAGCTCTCTTGGCAGGCTGGGCCAGTGTTCCAGCATTCTCCTCATAAACAGCTTCTTCCTTAGAGCCAATGTGAATTGAGTGTCTTTTAGCTTCAAACCGTTGCCCCTTGTCCTCTTGCAATTGGCCCTGCTAAAAGAGATGTCCCCATCTTTCTTGGAAGGCCCTACAGCTATGGAAAGGTCTCCATGGGGCTTCCTCTTCTAAACAAGCTAAACAAGGCTAAACAAGCACAACTCTCACTGCTGTCCCTTAGAGGAGAATTCCCACCTTCTGGTAATTTCTGTGGCCCTCTTTTGCTCTCGGCTGGTGTATTCAGGTTTACCTGGTAGCAAAGGAACCGAAGTATTGCAATGCCAGGGACGGGGTTTGAGGAACACAATGAAAGCAATCCCTGCCAAGCGGTTTTAGATTGGTCTGTGGGAAGGCGGGGGCTGTGGGGGAGCTCACTGGGAGCATCTGAGGGCACCCAGCTTGTCCCTCCTGTCGCACTCTTAGAGGTTTCTGCCAGGCAAACGGGGACAGCTGTGCAGGATTTGTGCCAGCCCCATGTGCTGCCTGGCCCAGTCAAGTAGATGAGAATCGCTGTGGCTTTGCTGCCAGGTCTTGTGGCAGACAAGGAGCTGCTGACCGGGCCACTTCCTTGGCTGTGCCTGCTGTGAAGGAAGATGCCAGCCGGCACAGGATAGGGGGTGCATGCCGAGGCAGACGCTGCTCTTCCTGCAAGCCAGAGCTGAGCACATCTGTGCCCTGCTGCTTGTGTCCTTGCTCCTGGCTTGCTGCTGAAAACCTGCATGTCCAGCGGTTCTGAGAACAACATGTGGGATCAATAATTTTCAGAGCTCTTGGGAGTCTCTTGCGGAATGCCTTATGCCCCAGATCTCTCTTGGTCACTCAAATAGGCCATGTCTATAGCAAATAGGATCTTGAGTAGGTCTGTTGACTTTCCTAAAAAGAAAAAACCTTTGGACAGCAAGCAGCAATCCCACAGTGATATCAGGACCAAAATCCCAGCAAGTGACGCCACCTTGAGGAATGGACTAGTGCAGTTCTGGGCCATGTTTCCTGCAATAGCAGCATCCTGGACATGAAGGCAGATGTGCTGCTGCTGCCCTCAGTCCGATGTCTGTGTATTTCTGGGCACTAGAGGAATCCAGCCTGACCCTGTTTGGAACTCAGTTTGGAAAAGAATGGCTCCTTTTCCCTTTGTCTCTTTTAATTTGGTTTGTTTTGTTTCTTTTTCCCTTTGGGCAGCATCCATTTCTCCAATCAGCGGAGCCTCTCTTAAGCCTCTTCTGACAGGCTGATTGCTGTCATTCCTGCAGCAAGGAAATGCAGGAAGCAAAGGAGATGACAAGGACAACTTCAGCACTTGGAGAACAGAGCCTCTGAGAGCAGGTAGAAATCCTGAGGAGAGAGGGGCCAGGAAACAGGCAGCCATCAGAGCAGGAAAGCATGGTGGCATCTCCTTTTCTCCCAGCTGCTGACACTCCCTCTAACTTTTGGATTAGAACAGCATTGCTGGAGGGCACAAAGTCACTACTGATATGCACTTTTCAGTTGGGGGGTGGTGTGAGGCATGAAGCTTCCACTGATTCTTGGGGGAGATGGCTGGGACTTCATGTGGAAGTGTCTTTCTCCCCTCACCAGGAGCTGGAAGGGCAGCGTTTGGTGGCACAGCAGCTGCTGGCACAAGGGGCAAACCTCCTGGCAGAGGTAGAGAAGGAGCAGGAGAAAAGGCTGCTTGAGATGAAGCAAGAAGTTGCCACCATGCAAGCTGAACAAGAAGAGGTGCGAAGCAGAGCCAGTCAAAAGGCAAAGGCTGTGAAAAGAGAGCTTGTGTGTTGTTTTGGACTGCTCTGCGCTCCTTATGGGCACTGTTTCTCTGGACACTGTCTGTCTGGGTGGCATTGTCCCTTGGTAAACAGTGCTGGTGCCAAGAGGGCAAGGACCGGTCAGGTGAGAGGCTACCAGAGCACAGGTTTGAGGAAGGCAGCAATGGCGTTGCAGGGCCAGAGAATGGGAAAGCCAGAGCTTTGTCTCAGAAGGTGGGAGGTCCCGCAGGAAGCCCCCTGCAGAGCCAGGCTAGAGCTGTGGGAGTGGGCTGCCAGTCAGGCTGCTGAGGAGGTGCCTGAAGCTGCTGAGTACGTCCTGTGCATCCTTTGTCTGATCGAGCAGTGTACCGTGTGGGTGCCTCAGCATGAACTGTAGCACATGTTCCTCCTCACTTGGTGCTGGACAGACATTTGGACTCCCTACAGAAGCCATTGTGGTGCTTGGAAGCTGGCAGGGAGCACTCGGGGCGTTGCTTTTGCCATTGAGGCAAAAGGTGGGAGTGGGTGGGCTTTGCCTGAGCTTCCCTGTGCAGTAAAGACAAAAGCTGGGATTGTTTTGCAAGCAGCAGAAGGCTGCAGCCTAGCCAATGACTCAGTGGAGGTGTGTGTGCTAGTCCAGCCAAACTGATGAGAACACTTGGCTTCCTAGATTCCTTTTAGACTCCTGACTGGTAACCAGTCATTGGAGACAAAATACTTCAGAGAAATTGCTTGGCTGTGGGGCTGGTTTAATGCTGGTGTTGTCTCTATGACTGTTTGTACTTCTGTTATTCCCTCTGCAGGCTGCATGGGCCCCGCCATCTAAATCCCCACGTGTTGTGGTTTGTTTCTAGAATGTTCTGCTTCCCCCATGTTATGGTGTTAATGGTTCTGCCTTTGTTCCCCTCCCTTCCACAGTTACTTGTCAATCTCCCAACCCCTGGGAGATTGGGAATGGGATGGTGAAACGTGCAGGCTAGCTGGCCAGCCCGCCTTCAGCCAAAGGGATGTTGCCGTGCAGGACTTCCACTCCGCAGGAGGAAGAGGCAACTCTCTAGTTAGTGGCAAATTTGGGTTTTTTGAGCCCCCGGAGGGACCAAGTGCACCCAAGGGATCCAGGAATAAGAGAGCCTCGAGGGTGGGGAAACACTGGGTTTTAAAGGGAGTTGGGAGGTAGGGGTGGTAACAACACATGAAGAAATCAGAGTCTGGGGAAGGGTAATACATAGGTGACAGACATAAAGGGACAAACTGAGGGAGGGGCCCTCAGTTTGTAACTGAGGGAGGGGCCCCAGCCCCTGAACCAATCACCTGACGCCCTGGCTAGAAGGTTCTAGAGATGGAGGCAGGAGTGCCAGGTGACTGGCAGGCAGCCGGGGGTGGGGAATTAAAATGATACATCGGTAACTGGGGCAACTGGGGAGGGGTTGGGAGATTGACAAGTAACTGTGGAAAAAGGCAGAACCATTAACACCATAACATGGGGGAGAGAGAACATTCTAGAAACAAACCACAACACCCACTCTAAGAGCTTTTCAAATGAAAACAAAGGAAACGTGCAGCGAAGCAATGGAGGAAGCAGAAGAGATGATCAGGACCACTTCAAGATTACTTTCTGCAATGGCAGCTTGGAGCTGGACTCACAATAATAGTCCTACACACCCTCAAGCCTGTTGGAAGATTCCCTTCCTTGTCAGCCAGGGAATAAGGCTCTACATTCACTTCTGAATTGGCCATTCTTTCTTAAAGGTGGAAAGTCCTTCCTAAGGGCATTCTGGTGTGGTTTGGAATTGGGAACAGTCTCCGTTCCTTTATCAGCTCCAACCTACACTGCCTTTGGAATGCTGCCCATTGGCCAGTTTTTGCCCAGCCGAGGACTTTGGGATGAGGAAGAATATGCAAATGCATTTCCAGCCAAAAGCCAGTGAAGAGCAGGGCAGCCTGTGAGAGATAGTCTGAAGTTCCCCTCATTTGCCTCATGACTGTCTCAAGGACCGACTTTGGGACCCTGAGGAGCCTGATTGGAATCCTGGTCTGCGGTGCTGGATAAAGGCCAGAAATCCTGAGGCCCCTGAGCAGAGTTCTGGCCTGCCAAGCAATTGTTCACAGCTGTGTCTACAGTGACTGCTTCCAGCAGGGCCTGCCAGGGGGCGAGGCGCCCCATGTGCTTGCACCTGCTTGGCGACAATAGCCCAGGAATTTTCCCACCTCTTGGCCCGGTTGGACTTTTCTGGGGTAACCTTTGGTGGTCCAAAGAAGACCCCTCATCTGCTTTTCAACCACCGTGACAGACAGACTGAGATGGAAGAAGCCTCTCTCTCAAGGACTGAGACATGAGAAGCTCCCCCCTCCCAAGGACTGAGACTGAAAGCCCCAACACGGGGGAGCTGTGTGGGGGAGCCGACCTGACCACAGCAAGATATTTGCCTGCAAGTGTGGCCATTGGACCAAGAAGACATTGGTCCTCGCCTACTGCTGAGAACATGGACTACCTGTTACATCTATTCTTTATTGGATCTTTGTCCCCCTCAGCGGTTTCAATAGACTTTCTTCCAGATCTGTTTTCCCCCCCTCAGCAATGGACTATAACAGAATCTTGAGTTAACCAGAACCTTTGAGAGCTTCCCAACATGACTTGGTGAACTCCATCAGCTGGATTACAAGGACTTTGTCTTTCTACGTTTGCTAGCTATATCCCCTCTCTCTCTCTCTCTCTCTCCTCTTTTGTCTTTTTCCTCTCCCTTAATCCCTCTATGGCATTTGCTGTGCTCATTCAATAAAGGTGCATTTGTTTGGATTAATACTGAAATCCCCACTGTGTTGTGTTTTGCACTCTGAGATCAGGAAAACGAACCATCACAGCTCCCTGCTCGCGTGAGCGGATCATGACACAGCCAGAACATCCTGTGCAGATCCAGGCTTTCAGCTGTGCCCATGGATGCTTTTGGTTCCTGCTCGGTGTAGCCGGCACGTCTCCCCTGTGACTGCTCCCGCCTCCCAGGTGGCCGTGGCTAATAGGTATGAGGCTCTGAGAGTGCACCGAAGAAGGCAGGCACGTCTGCTGGCACTGCAGGAGAGCAGAGAGAAAGTGCCTGGCAGGACCCTGGCCAGCACCCGCTGTACCTGCTCTTTGTCAACAGTACAGGACTGGTGGGTGATGCTGCGCTTGAGGTTGTCTGGGGCTCAGCAATGATGGAAAGTCTGTGTGCTTGAGTGGCTTTGTCCCTCTTACTGTGCCTTCTGTTGTCCCTGTGCTCCGCGATGTCTGCCCAGGGCTGTGTAGCTGCGTGGCACAGCTTAAGTGCAGGAGAGCCTCATTTGTTTGCCTTTTGAGATGGCTGCTTGTCATCGATGGAGAGAGACAGAAGACTGACTCGGTGATCAGAATCCGATTTTCTTGTGGGATACAAGCATTTATATACTATTTTAGGGAGACTAGTACTGTGTACTACAATGATTAGGTTGAAGTCACTTACACGAACTTATGCATATAACAGCATCTCTTGCTTGCATTATTTCATAGGATTTTCTTTTTCTGGTAAACCTGTCTAATTAAATCTTCTTGCTATCTAGATCTAATTTTCAAAGTTCCGTTTGCTTTTGCCAAGGCATTTTATCTATCAATTCTCTTATCCTAATAAGGTCCAAAGTACTCTCTGTCTTGTGCACCCCAATATCTCCCCCTTCTGTGTCAACCAAAACCACTCCTTTAATGGTCTTATTAATTAATCTCTGCACACATTGAAGCAAGCAAGGTATCATGATTAATATAATTATTATCAAAATTACCACATACATACCCATCCTAAAAAGAATCTTTTAGTTAAAAACTCCAGCCACTAAAATCTCAGGCTTGATCTTTATAAACTAAAAACATTCCTGCTGGCAGCTGCATTACTGGATTTAGAAAGTCTGCCAGAAGTGTAATTGTACTGAAAGTTTAATTCTTATAGATAGGGTGATAGGGAGAAGCATTTTTAGACTGATTCCTTCCCATGTATTTAAAATGAACACAAAAATCCAATTTCACAGAACCCAGGAATTCTAATCCTTGGGGTTCCACCAATGGTGGTTCATGAGGTTAAGGGATCCAATTTGATGTGATTTGATCTGCTTTCAAAAGAAAAAAAAAAATAGTGTAAAGTTCTGGAGGAGCTATATTCCCCCCTGGTTTTTTTTGCTTTTTAATAACATGTGTGTTTCTCATGATGAACATAAGAAGGTAACATCAAAGCAAAACAGTATGTAACATAACGATAAACTTTTATGTGGTGGTGTGTGATGTAACGTTGTTTGATTTGGTCTGGTTCATCCTGAATAGTTCCCCCCTCTTTCCCTGGAGGTCCCCAATTTCTTGTCGTTATTTGTCTGTCACGTTTCCCCTCCCCTATCCATCAGATGTGTCTTGTTGTCCCCACCCCTGGCCTTTGTCCATCACTCGGCAGCCCTGCCTTTCCTTCTAGAACCTTCTCCCCAGGGTGTCGAGTGATTGGGCAGGGGCAGAGACCCCTCCCCAGTTTTTTGCTGATTTGTTAGCTTCATGTGTTCATCAAACTATGTATCAGTTTTTTCATACCCTCATTTGCTGTCGTGTTGCCCCTCCTAAGCCCTCCCCCTTCCCTTATAAGCTGCTGTACACCCTCAGTTCGATGCTCAGTCCTTCTCCCTCCACCCTGCTTTTTCTCCCCGACCGACCTTCCTCCAATAAACCTGCCTACCCCTCCCGAAGGCTGAGTCCCTCTTTCTTCGCCTGCGCCTCCCTGCGTTGCCGCCCTCCTCCGCTCTCGCTTGCGGACCCATAGGCGCGATAGGAGCTTCGGGCTCCTCAAGCGCCCCACCGTTGCTGATCGGGGCTGGACGTGAGCCGGGCAAACTCTCCACCCCAGCACCGCAGCAGTTTGGCGCCCAACGCGTGGCGTGAAGACCCCTGCATCTGAGGCAGTCTGCGGATCCTGAACACCGTTCGGAGGACTGCATCTCGGAACAGGAGTCCCGCGACGCGCGGGTTGGATTGCTCTAATCCTTTGGGCGACTCACCGCTCTCCGTGTAGCACGCCCTCGTTTCGGGAGGTGCGGTGCTCCGGAGAGAAGAAGGCGACACCCTCTCAGCGCACCCTAAAGAGGCCGCCTTCGGCGCAGGCAGCTCCCGCTAGCAGCAGCCTTGGTTCGTCCCCCTGACGGGTGAGTCTCTTGGCTGTGTTGTACAGCCCACCACCTGACCTCACGGAAAACCTGGCATAGGCATCCCGGTCCTCTCCTCGGCCAGTGGGAGGGGGAGGTCAGGGTCAGTGGGGACCCCGTTTAGTTTTATTTTAGATTCCTTTTGATTTTCCTGTTGCTAGCGGTAGAGCGAGTGGCTGACCCCTGCGTATTCCATCTGCAAATATGGGTGCTAAACTGTTGGCCACTCAGAAAGGGGTTTTTTACCAAGTTGTGGGTACCCTGGGGGGTGGGAATTATAAGTTTAATAAGAGGGAAGTTAAAGGTTTAGTCCGCTGGCTGACCCATACCTACCCTGAATTGACTGCTGAGTCAGTCTTGGATCCCAGATTCCTGAAGCGGGTTCAATCCCGCCTTCAGAAAGAGATCCAAGCTGGCGGCAAATCTTTTCAGAGCTATTTCTGTTTAATATCCCTTTTGATTTCTGCCCTCGCTGTTAAACCCTCTTCCCGGACTCAGCCAGCGGACCCCCAGTTATACCCCAGTTCTCCCCGTCCCCATGCACCTGCCCTTCGTTCCTCGCGCCCTCCCTCCCGAACCGAGTCCCTGCGGGGAGCAGCCCGCGACAGCCCCGCGCCAGGGAAACACCCGTCCCTAAGTTCCTCGCGGGCGACCCGGTCCCCGAGCCTCCGAAGGTCTGGCCAACCTCCGGAGGAGACTGTTCCTGCTCCCTCTTTCCACACCCCCTCGACCCCAGTTGTTAAACCCAAAGTTCGTTTCAGTTCTCCGCGGTCCTCTCGCCAAGATGGCGTCAAATCATCCCAAAATGGAGGGGACCGCGTGTTCAATCCTAAAAAACCCCCTTCTCCTTCCCAGAGTTCCCTCACTCCTTCCCGAGCCCCCCCCCAAATCCCTTCCCTTCCCCTCTCGCGGGATACTCCCACGCCCCCTCCCCTTCCCCCGCCCCCTTCTCCTCCCCTTCCTCCCCCGCCTTCACCCCCTGCAACTCCTCCCCCTTCCCCTCCTCTCCCACCACCCCCCGCCTCCGCAACGACGTCATGGGGCCCCTCCCATAAGGGGAGGCACTTTGCTGCAGAACCCTCCCTCCAGTTCCCACGCCGGGACCCTCCCTCCCCCGCTCCCGGTTCCCACGCCCTCCCTTCCGGTTCCCACGCTCTGGGGGCTAGCGGGGGGGGGGTCCCGAGCCGGGGACCGGAGCTGTCTGCAGTCCCATCAGCAGCCCCGGTCGTTTTTCATCCCGCGGGAGATGGGACAACCCTGGCTCAATGGGTCCCCTTCTCTCACTCATCCATGAAAGAGCTGTGCAAAGCACAGAAAGAGTTCGGGAGGGACTCCGAATATTTTCGGGGACTCCTTCAGGCCGTCCTGGCGGAGTCGGTCATTACACCTGCCGACCTCCGCCGAGTCTTCCGCTGCCTCCTCAATTCCACCGAGCAAGTGCTCTGGGAGGCAGCGTGGAGAAAGGAAGCCTTGAAGGTGCTCCCGTCCCTATGGGATTCCCCGAACTCCGGGATGAGTGTAGACGGAGAGGTCATTTCCATTGACCATATGCTTGGGATGGGGAACTGGAGTGACGGAGCAACTCAAGCCAGAGCCATACCTGTGGAGGTCCTGCAGCAAACTGCCCGGGCGGCTGAAAAGGCTTTCTTGGGGTTGCGAGCGGCCACACCCCAGGTCCCATATGCCAAGGTCCTGCAGGGTGCCGAGGAACCATTCCTCGAGTTTGTGGAGCGGCTCCGAAAGTCTATCAACTATCAAGTTGAGGGAGAGCACTTGCAGGCCGAGCTGTTAAAAGAGATGGCATTCCTCAATGCCAACTCAGCCTGCAAAGATGCGATCAACAGCCTCCCTCTGGAGCCAGCTCCCACCCTGCGGGACATGCTTTTGGTGTGTGGAAAAAAGGTATTAGTTCCATCAGGTACCGGACCATCACCTGCCGCAGCCGCCCGCATGAAGACACCTTTCCGTCCCGCCGCCGCCGCCGTCGAAGAGCCCCCATTCACCACCGACGTCTGTCCCACTACCGCGCAACCGCTGCCACCAATGTCGACCCCGGTGCCCAAGCCTCCAGCCACACCGTGTCATCTATGTGGGAAGCTGGGGCACTGGATGCCCGCATGCCCCCTCAAACAGCAGTTTTATGAGTTTAAAAAGTCCGTGCAGGGGACCCACGGGCAAACTGTTCAAAAAAACTAATTAAACAGCGCAGCGGCCCCCTGCGCCAGGACACAAATGCGGAGGCCTGTTCACACCATCCGTCCTGGCGGGAGAAGAGGGAGAACAGTGAAATAATGCCTCCAACTGGACTTGACTTTCATGCCGGACTGACACAAACACCACCCATTAATACTCATGCTCTTTCATCCTGTGTTTCCTCCCGTAGGTTGCAGCTTGCGGAACCATTACATCTCCGTTCCGCCGGTTTTCACCACGTTGCTGTCCTCCCGGAGGGTCTAACAAACTGGGAACGTCAAAGCCACAGTCTCCTCGTCCTAGGCGACACAAAGGCGACCCCACCAGAAGTGAGTATTGTCCCGAGCCTGCTTCCCGCTGGCTCGGAACAAATCTCACTCATGCTGCATTGTGTCCACCCCCCGCTCTTCCTACCGAAGGGGCAAATAATGGCCCAATTCTTTGTCGTGTCACCACCGTATGCTGTTTCCGATTTATCACCTCCGGAATTTCAATCGGCAACCCAGGCTCCAGACATACCCACAGTAGCCTGGGCTCAAACTCTTGGGCATGAAAAGCCCAAACTTATTTGTAAATTAAAAAAGGGGGGAGAGCAAGTCGCACTACGCGGCTTGCTGGACACAGGGGCAGACGTCACGGTTATTCCCTCTCGGGATTGGCCGTCGCGTTGGGAATTGCAAAGCGTCCCTGGCCACATCAGAGGTGTAGGAGGGCTTCAATTGGCAAAACAATCGAAGAGCATCGTACAAATTACGGGGCCCGACGGACAATTGGCTTCTGTTCGTCCGTTTGTATTAGATTATACGGAACCCCTGTGGGGGAGGGATCTCTTGGCCCAGTGGGGAGCCCGAATTGACTTACCAGTGACTCCCCAGGTTTTTCGGGCAGCGACCACTGCTGAGCGCCCCACCTGGAAGCTGGATTGGCTTTCAGATGAACCAGTACAGGTGGCGCAGTGGCCGCTAAACAAACAAAAATTAGCGGCGCTCAACGAGCTCGTGCAGGAACAACTACAGAAAGGGCATTTAGTAGAGTCCATGTCGCCTTGGAACTCTCCCATCTTTGTCATCAAAAAGCCCAACAAAGACAAATGGCGACTCCTGCATGACCTCCGTCGAATTAACGCAGTCATTAAAGATATGGGACCCCTCCAACCAGGGATGCCGTCCCCTGCGATGCTCCCTAAAGATTGGAATTTGGCAGTTGTTGACATAAAAGATTGTTTTTTCCAAATTCCTCTACACCCTGATGATGCGCCGCGCTTCGCCTTCACGGTTCCATCTATTAACCGTGAAGCCCCAGGCAAGCGCTACCATTGGACCGTATTGCCACAAGGCTTGAAGTGCAGCCCGGTGATCTGCCAATGGTACGTCGCTTCCCTGCTGACCCCTGTTCGTGCAGCTGTGGAGTCAGCCGTCATCCATCATTATATGGATGACATTTTGATTTGTGCGCCAGACGACGACCTGTTGGCTCATGCGCTTGACCTGACAACCGCTGCGTTGGTTGCTGCAGGGTTTGAGCTGGCGCAAGAAAAGATTCAAAGGATGCCGCCCTGGCGGTACCTTGGCCTTGAAATTACCAAGCGGACCATTGTTCCGCAAAAATTGGCAATAAAAAGCAATATTCGAAGCCTAGCAGATGCCCACCAACTGTGTGGTTCTTTAAATTGGGTGAGACCTTGGTTAGGTATTCCCACCGAAGACCTAACCCCTCTCTTCAATTTGTTGAAGGGGGGAGAGGAGCTGAGTTCTCCTAGGACCCTCACCCCGGAGGCCAAAACCGCTCTGGAGAAAATTCAGAGTTTAATCTCGGCCAGGCAGGCCCACCGGTACCAACCGGGTCTGCCATTCCGTTTTATTGTTCTGGGGAAACTGCCACACCTTCACGGCATGCTCTTCCAGTGGGACGGAGTCATCGGGAAGAGCAAGGACCGCGGGGCGAAGGACCCTCTCTTGATCATAGAGTGGGTATTCCTGAGCCACCATAGGTCCAAAAGAATGACATCGCCACTGGAGCTGGTGGCTGACCTGATCCGGAAAGCGAGATCACGGATCAGGGAGCTGGCAGGTGAGGACTTGACGTGCATTCATCTTCCCATTAAATTCGGCACGGGCCACCTCAAATTAACAATGTTTGAGAACGTCCTTCAGACGAATGAACTTTTACAACTAGCTCTGGACAGCTACACGGGCCAAATTACGATAGATCGGCCGGCCCACAAATTGTTTAATCAAGAATTTATTTTCACCATTAAGTCAGTACAGAGCAAGAGACCCCTCGATGCCCTGACCGTTTTTACTGACGCATCTGGAGCATCCCACAAGTCAGTGATGACTTGGCGGGACCCTCAAACTCAGCGGTGGGAGGCAGACATCTCTGTGGTGGAAGGATCGCCACAAGTGGCTGAGTTAGATGCAGTCGTCCGGGCTTTTGAGAGGTTCTCTGAGCCCTTCAATTTGGTAACTGATTCGGCATATGTAGCCGGTGTAGTGTCCAGAGCGGAGGGAGCAATCCTCCAGGACGTCTCGAATGTTCGCCTCTTCGAGCTACTCTCCAAACTTGTAAATTTAGTCTCCCACCGAGAGCAGCCCTTCTACGTAATGCACGTAAGGTCGCACACCGACTTGCCGGGGTTCATTGCGGAGGGCAACAGGCGCGCTGATGCCCTTGCCGCTCCTGTTCAGGTAGCCCCGCTCCCTGATCGCTTCGGTCAGGCCAAACTAAGCCACCAGCTGTTCCACCAAAACGCGCCTGGCCTTGTTCGCCAGTTCAATCTGACGCGCGAACAGGCCAAAGCTATCGTGGCGACATGTCCCCAGTGCCAGTCCCACCAGCTTCCATCATTGGGCCTGGGGGCAAATCCTAGAGGACTTTCGAGCTGTGAAGTGTGGCAAACAGATGTCACTCATGTTCCCTCCTTTGGCCGGTTGAGCTTTGTTCATGTCTCGATAGACACTTTCTCCGGCGCGGTATTCGCCTCCGCCCACACGGGGGAAAGAGCAGCGGATGTCGAAAAACACCTACTTCAGGCATTTGCTGTTCTGGGCATCCCTAGGCTGCTCAAAACTGATAATGGGCCTGCGTACAAGTCCAGGGAACTGCGTCAGTTCCTGCAGCAATGGGGAATAGAACATCGAACAGGCATCCCCTATTCCCCGACAGGCCAAGCCATGGTAGAGAGGGCTCACCAAAGCCTTAAGAAAACTTTAGAACACCAGAAATCCACCCTAAAGGTAGAGCCCCCTCACATCAGACTCTCAAGGGCGATGTTCACCTTGAATTTTTTGAACTGCTCCTTTGAGAGTCTGAATCCGCCCATGGTTAGGCACTTCGGGAACCACAACGCGCTGCAACCTACAGCCAAGCCTCCGGTCCTCATTAAGGACCCGGAGACTTGGCAGACCCAAGGGCCCTTTGACTTGGTGACCTGGGGGAGAGGGTACGCTTGCGTCCTCACTCCTTCTGGTCCCAAGTGGGTGCCCTCAAAGTGGGTACGGCCTTTTGTGCCCAGGGAAGCGAAACACCGGGCGAAAGAGCAACAAGTCCGTGTCGCCAGTTGGAGGCGCCGAAGAAAGCCCCCTGACCCCCTTCTTCCGCCCATATGTTCCTTGTTCAGCGATGAGCCAGAACCGTTCGAATACTTAGTTCCCATTTCTTAAAGCCCAGTTCTCCACCCTGATACTGCCTCTTTTTAGTTTTCAGGTATGGCACAGCCCCAGACACGCTCAGTTACCATCTACCTCCTTTGGGCCACGCTCACCACCAGCTGCTCTGCTTGGACTGGCTGGGGGACAGGTTCCGCGGGTGGGGGTTTTCAAACTGGGCCGTGGCCATCCTGAAGCCAATCGTTTATTTATGTTTTTCACTTATACTTGTGTTACTCGCTACCTCAATACTATGGAAAGTACTGAAAAACTTTATTAACCGAGCCCTCTCCTCTCCGGAAGTCCTCCGACTTCAAGCACCCCCTAACTCTCCGGAAGAGAACTCTTGGGAGGATCCGGACGAAAGAGACAGCATGGGGCCCGTGGACCGAGAACTGTCTTATGAAGACAGCGAATTTGAACAATGAGAGCAAAAGACTCAGATAATTATAATAAGTTGGTCCCCCTGTCCCCCCTTTCCTTTTTTTTGTTGTTTGTGAAAGGGGGAGATGTGGTGGTGTGTGATGTAACGTTGTTTGATTTGGTCTGGTTCATCCTGAATAGTTCCCCCCTCTTTCCCTGGAGGTCCCCAATTTCTTGTCGTTATTTGTCTGTCACGTTTCCCCTCCCCTATCCATCAGATGTGTCTTGTTGTCCCCACCCCTGGCCTTTGTCCATCACTCGGCAGCCCTGCCTTTCCTTCTAGAACCTTCTCCCCAGGGTGTCGAGTGATTGGGCAGGGGCAGAGACCCCTCCCCAGTTTTTTGCTGATTTGTTAGCTTCATGTGTTCATCAAACTATGTATCAGTTTTTTCATACCCTCATTTGCTGTCGTGTTGCCCCTCCTAAGCCCTCCCCCTTCCCTTATAAGCTGCTGTACACCCTCAGTTCGATGCTCAGTCCTTCTCCCTCCACCCTGCTTTTTCTCCCCGACCGACCTTCCTCCAATAAACCTGCCTACCCCTCCCGAAGGCTGAGTCCCTCTTTCTTCGCCTGCGCCTCCCTGCGTTGCCGCCCTCCTCCGCTCTCGCTTGCGGACCCATAGGCGCGATAGGAGCTTCGGGCTCCTCAAGCGCCCCACCGTTGCTGATCGGGGCTGGACGTGAGCCGGGCAAACTCTCCACCCCAGCACCGCAGCACTTTTACTAAGTAAAAATTAATCAGATAATAGATACAATTATAGCACATGAGAAATAGAATGGTGTTTTAAAACAATACATGATCAATTTCTTGAATATTGTACCATTACTTAGAGTCTGTAGTAATCGGCAAGCTTTATTTTTTTAAAGTGAGGGCTTGAAAAATCATTCTCGGGTAAAATTTCTAAGTTCATCTTAAACGGAGGTTTAGCTGTTCTACGTCTAAATTTGGTAAGCCAAAATGACTTGAATATAATTTTCGTGCAGAAAATTTTCTCTACTAGTTAAAGCTAGGACTTGGCTAGGGTCACGGCTTTTAACCAGAAGAGTCTTTTTAATATATTTTAGAAACCTCTTAGTAGTTAGAAAAATAATAGATGTCTTATAAATAGTTCTAGAACAATAAGTGAAGGTTTGAAAAGTAGCTGGTTTTCTCATTTATCGTTAGTTAAATAGTTAGTTAATGGTACCATAGACAAATAGCAAATGAAAAAAGGAATGTTGGTTATAAAAAGACAGCAAATTCACATCACAAAATCAACACCATAATCAGGGTTACCTAATATATCAGTAAAAATGGTCTTAAGAAATTGAGGTTCTATTTCCCTAGACATATATGACATTAAAGCAAAAAAGTAAAAGAAGGCAATAAATAACTCATAACTAATTACAGTCCTAATATGGAATTATTTCTCATTCTTCAGTATTACTTATAAAAAATAAAATAGCAAAAACTGTTCTTATTTCTAGAGCAAAATATCTTATCTTGTAATTTAAAGGAGTAAATTTTGACAAAAATTCATTCAGACTTTATGTCCTTCACTTGTTATAGCAAAGGAATTATGTCTTATAACTCAAACAGGTATACTTCAACAAAACTTAAAATCAACTTCACTAAAACTTAACCTTAATAAAGTATCTCTAAAAGAACTTAAAGTTAACATTGCTCAGACTAAACAAAACTCAATCTTAACAAGAATTAACTTATTTAAACTCTATTATTACAAAAATGTTACTGAAAATTTGTCATATCACGGTTAAACATCAAAGTAAACAACATGCAAGTAAACAACTGTACTGAAATCTTTACAATAAAATTACCTTGTTAGAACTATGGAGTAAAAAGCAAGCACCTAAAAAAGCCGACAGTGGAATTAAATCTCAAAAAATTACTACAGATAAAGTTCAAGATTTGTCTTGAATGTGAGCTAAAGAATCTTGAATTTATGACTTATCTAATTACTCTCAGTGAACCATGCAGTTTTGCTATGTTATTAATAGGTAAAAAGACACCACCTCTATACCAACACTAGAATTGTTCTAGTAACAACCCTGTTAAAAATCACAGATCACAAGTTAGAAGGTAAATCTCAACACTGGCTGGTGCCAGGCAGGTGGGGCTGCACCCCCTGCAGCAGCTTTTAAAGACTGCTTGTAGGATTGATGTAAGTTTGGCTTCGTAAGAGTAATGGCAGATAAACATTGAAGGCTAAACTAAAAGAGATTTAGTTCTATTGTTCTGAGCAGAAAAAGCTGCCCATTTTTTAAAAGGTTGCAGAGTTCTCAAGTTAAAGCAATTGCTGCCAAGTGTGAGTTGTAGCTATTTCTTGTTAATAATTGCATGTTGTAATCTCCTGTTAACAGTTTCCTTTTTAATAGTGCCTCGAGCCAGCCCGCCGCTGCCCCGGCGGGGGCCCCACCTTTCGGCGTGGGCCCGCCCGTGCCGGGGGTGACCCCGGGGAGCGGGGGGGCGCTCCTGCCTCGGCGCGGGTCGCGGTCGTGCCGGGGGTACCGGCCCGGGTCACCGTGTCCCGCGGGAGCAGCTGCTGGACGGCTCCCTTAGCCGAGCGTCGCCCTGCTGCTCCCTGGAAGAGGGCACCCAGGCGCTGGAGGGGAAGGGACATCGAGTCGGCATGCAAATGACCTCATTTCCTGCATGCAACGGGATGGACCCCTCACGAAACAAAGCCAAAAACCCCTAAAACAACGAGCCAACACAAAATTGACGAATCAAAGTGATGACTAGACGTGAGGATAGAATCCAGTGTCCACCAAGGCCTTTTTACCCATCACCCTAATCTCAAAGATGTCAGCTACACACAAGACCTCAAATGTTGAAGTAAAAAGCAGCAGATTTCCTTATGTTGTCTTGAGGATGGAACTTCTAGCTCTAGTCTGCGGATCAGTGGACGAAGTTGCACTCTTCCTCCTTTTGTGAGTCGCTCCTGGGAACGCTAGTGTTATGAGCATGGACCCACCCAGAGGTTCTCCCCACCAGAGCTGATCAGTTTTAATAAAGGCATCAAGGAGGAGGAAGGTCCCCTGCCTGTGTTTATTTCAATACAGTACTAAACACTGTACCAAAAAATGATTAACAAATACATTGTTAAAAAAAAGGCAAGTAACTGGAAAACTGACCAGGGCTAGGTGTCCTTCAGGGCTTTAGATCTGTACGAACTGTGGCTTTTGATAGCTGGGCTGCTCCTTCCAATACTTGAAAGTGCCTGGGGCACTTCAGCTGGGGACCATTGTGGGGGTGTCGAGTGTCCCAAATGACTCGTGTACAAAATTGAAATGCATCAAAATTCTCCACTCTGTTAAAAAATATTTCCCCCACAAAACCAGGGACACAGACATCACAAAAAGTTTAACTGTGGCAATCAGGCCCTGTTATTTGCACCAAGTGTTGGTTTTCCAGGCTTTCGCTCCTTCCATCCACGCCGGAGAGTCCCCGAGTTGTTAATCGCCGCTCATTGGGCTATTGGCTGCTTCAGATAACAGTCACACCGGCTCCTGTATCAATGAGTCCTGTTAGGAGTGTCTCTGCCTTTCAGAGTCCCATTGCATTGGCATGTTGGACGCTCAGAGGTAATATTTTGTGTCCATAAAATCTGTGGCACCCCTGTGGAACTGAACCCCCCCTCCCTTTATTCATCTATCAGGGGTGCAGGCAGGGGTGCTGCAGGAAAGGCTATAAGTTGAGCTATATTGCTCCCGGCCGGGACTACACAGGGCGGATGGGGGGTCCAAGCCATGATCTTTATTTCCCCAAGGGAATCAGAGTCTATAGCTCCAGGGAGAACAAACAACCCTGTTATCCAGGTGGAAGATCTGCCTATAATCAAAGCATGCATATTCTGTCCTGGCGGTCCGAAAACTCCTGTGGGAAGCAAATGGACAGATGAATCAAGCAATGTTACTGTGTCGGAGGTTGCCGGGTCCATTCCTGCGCTGCCTGGGGTGGCTGGTTGTAAGTCAGCGACAATTGCTCGGCGGGCGAGGGCAGGGCCGATTGGAAGTTCATGGTTGCTCCCAGCTGCTGCGTCGGCTGCGGAATTTGCATCCTCGCGCATCGCCGTCCTGTGCTGCGAGAGAAGTTTCCCTGCAAAGGCTGGCCATTGTGGTGGAACTTGGAGCGACATATATTAGCAAAGCGAGGGCCTTTCCAGCAGCAAGGGCATACACCCGGAGCTTTAGGTTTTTGCGTTTTTGGCAGTTTCTCCAGATTTGCCCATATCTCTCGCAGTCAAAACAAGCCACCTGTTTCCCAGGGGTTAGTTTCACGGTGGCAAAAGCGTTCGCTATGCCTTGCCCCACGGCTTGATATGTGACATCTGTGGTGTGTTTTAATGTCCCCAAGCGGTGGCACGCTTGTATCATTTGGAGTAAAGTGGGTTCAGGTTCAGGGGGTAAAGATTTTAAAAGCTGCTTACAGTCCAGGTTGGTGTTCTCGACGGCCAGTTTGAGGAGTATAATCTCCCTGGCTTGCTCGCTATTGATTTGTCTCTCCAATGTTTGTGTCAATTTGTCCACAAACTGCAAGTAAGGCTCTTGCGGACCTTGTTTGATATTCATGAAGGACTGTTGCGTAGTTTTGGCATCAGGAACCTTTAGGAATGCCAGGTGAGCTGCCCTAATATCCTGTAGGGCTTCTCTCAGTAAGGTGCCTTGGCCATTAGGCTTGGTATGCGCCCCCTCCCCCACAAGGTGGTCAATAGTTAAGGCAGCCAGGGCTTGGTTTGCATGCCATGCATACATTGCAATTAAATTTTCCAGCCCTTTTTTCCATTGTGGCATAAATATAGCATATTGTGTTGGTGTGAGCAACAGATTTGCCAAAAAACTTACCATCGTGAGGAGTCATGAGGTGAGTAGTAAAGCTTGCTCTTAATAAATTACTAAAGTAGGGGGACCCCAGTCCATATTCCTGCGCAGCGGTACGTATGGCGCAGTTCCTTAACTTCCGAGTGATCTAGAGGCTCTCATTGTGGATTTTCCCCCTTCAGGCCGAATTGCACAAGGGCCACAAAGATTTCTGCAGTAGTGTCAAGGTCTCTGTCCTTAAGGGCTTTCCTTTTTATCTGTAACCAATTGTTACACGTATCCAAAGGGAGTAAGCTCGCATCTTTTTCAGGGCCAGGGTTGAAAGAGTCCAGCTCCCCTTCACTGCTAGAGTCAGTGTCTGCTGCATAAGCCATAAGTGTGCGGCGGCTCTGGGATGGCTGGCAGTGTGGCGGTGGGACTGGGGGTGGCGACCGGGCTCTATCCCTGGCACTCGCTGGGGAGGGCATGCAGACGGGAGATGGAGAGTGGGACCTGGGCAGGTTTCAATCCGGCTGGGGCCGTCTCAGGGTAGCCTCACAGGCTGTAGCCTCACAGTCTTCCCCGCAGCCTCCCACTTTTTTTAATTGCGCCCATGACTGCCTTCCAAGCAGGAAGCATTCGGAGCTCTGGCTCGTGGCCAGGCAGTGTCGCGAGGTCATAGAGCTTTACTCCGACCTTGTCCCGGAAGCGGAGACTAAATACAGAAGAAGGGGTAGCGTCGGGGACCATGTGTGACACCCATCATAAAATGACTTAAGGTCGTGCTTTGGGATGGGGGAGCCACGCCTGCCCAGAAGGGCAAGCACGGTTTCATAGACGTCTCTCTCTTTGAACATTTCCTTTCCCATTCCTTTAGTTCCCCTGGCTCACCTGTCAAAGCGCAGCAGACAGGGATTGCAGGCCCAAACGCGGTTCTCTAACCGTCACCATCAGTTCCAGGGGCTCGCCGACTCCCCGCCTGTCAGGCAGATTCATTTCCTCACACAGGGCACCAATTGTTGGCGATGGAGATAGACAGGGAGACTGACTCGGTGATCAGAATCCAATTTTCTTGTGGGATACGAGCACTTATATACTATTTTAGGGAGACTAGTAATGTATACTACAATGATTAGGTTGAAATCACATACACAAACTTATTCATGTAACACCACCTCGTGCTTACGTTGTTTAATAGGATTTTCTTTTTCTGGTAAACCTGTCTAATTAAATCTTCTTGCTATCTAGATCTAATTTTCAAAGTTCCGTTTGCTTTTGCCAAGGCATTTTATCTATCAATTCTCCTATGCTAATAAGGTCCAAAGTACTCTCTGTCTCATGCACCCCAATATTCCACTGCAGCTTTGGACTGTTCCAAAGGGGTCTACTTCGCGTTTGTCATCTGCAGGCCATTGCAGAGCAGTGGGCCACAGGCTGCTGCCAGAGCTCCAACACAACACAAGTGTGGCAGCCCAAGAATCAGTGCACGGATCTTCCGGATGTTCGGAGACATTCAGTTGCCAGAGAAACAGCAAGCAGGACCAGAGGAGCTTTGCATCTCCCTGCCACAAAACGAGGTCAGCCTGCAAATGGAGTCAGAGCAAAGGTAAGCATGTACCCGCATTCTAAAGAAGGAACTGCAGCCTACAAGAGTCCTGGAAATTTATTCTCTTTGCTTCTTTTGCCCCCTAAATCTCATTGAAGAAGTTAGGCTTTTCAGAACCAGCTAGGATGCCACCTAGAAGAAGCAGACTTGCTTTCAGTCAAAGCTTTTGAGACCAAAAGTCTGGTTTGCTTGGGTTTTCCTTGGATGCCACTTGGGTTGGCGCATTTTCTGAGTTCCCCTGGGATGCCTTGAGCACTGCCTTATGGGCTGGGAGGACATTTTCTGCTGCTTTATGAATGAGGAGAACTTCCCAGGCTTTTCTTTCGCATTAGCTGTACAGAAGGTTGCCTTGCTGGGCACAAGAAAGCCACAGAGCAGCTGCTATTGTGAGGTCAAGGGAGCGGTGCAACAGTGCTGTCAGCCCAGCGTTGTCCCAGTGCGCGCAAGGCCTGGTCATCCAGAGCAGCTCTTCCGCTCGCTCCCTGCAGGAGGATCCTCGTGCGCAAGGAGTTCTCAGCGGATGGCCTGCACCCCGAGAGGAGTCTTGGCTTTCCCTTGGGTGGCATTCAGCGTGCAAACCCACGCAGCACTGCCAAAATGATCAGGCAAGTCTGTGCCATGGTTTGCACTGTCTTTTCTGTTGTCTATTCCGGCTACTACCTGACCCAGCTGACTCGTAAGTAAAGGTGTCTCCTGGGGCTGGCATCGCCCAGCTTTTGCTTCACTCTGCTCTTGATGCCGCACTAGTGACCCAGTTTATTTGGGAACAAAATGGCCATGAAGATGCCACCGCTTTGGTCAATGTCCTGCCAGCAGCATCAGCTAAAAAGGGGGCATCTGTACTGGGTGGCAGGTGCAGAGTATTTGCAGTGCAACCTGCAGCGGTTGCCTTCCCTCCCCGGGAGAGTGCGTGGCAGCGGAGTCCGTCATTTCCTCAGCTTGCTGCTTCAAGCAAGACGAACTGCAAATTGCAGACTCTGAGGAGAGATTTGTAGAAGTACTTCTACCAACTCAGTGGTTCTCTCCAGGAGTGAAGGAAAGCGCCTTTTGCTCCAACATTGCCCCTTAGAGGCCTTGGCTGCGTGACTTGACCCTTTGATGCTGTGCCAAGACTGCGATTCCCTTGGCGATGCAGCACAAACTCCAATGCATGGAGGGTTTGCTGCTGAGCCCAGCAGCTGTTCCTGGGCTGCTTCAGCAGGGAGCTGCCGCAGCCCAGGGGCCCTTTATGGAAGCTTTGCTGGGCTATCATCTTCAGCCAACGAATGGGAATTAGGGCATGCCATTTAAAAGAATAGAGATCTAAAATGCAGGAAAGAGAAGAGGAAAATGCTGCTTGAGCTGTTGGGCACAACAGGAGCTCCAACTTTTGAAGAGCAACGGGCATTTCCACCACCGTGTTTCTATTTCTCTCTTGGCAAAAGAGGCCCAAATGTAGACAGAGCCTACTATAGCGCCCTTGTGGTTCTCTTGCTTGCTGTGGGAAAGAGCTGTTGCTCCTGGAGGCACGTTGGCAAAGTGGCTCTGTGTTGGGACTGCCTCGTGCTGTGAAAGTCGCCAGCACGGGCACTTTTCTAAGGGCCTCTGGTAACTTTTGCCTTGCTCGCTGCAGGTCACCTGACACGTGGGTGGAGACAAGCCAGTCCTTTGGTGAGTGGCAAAGGAAGCTGAGAGGTTGCTGGCGTGTGAGAATTGTGCAGCAATTCTGCCAGCTTGGCCTGTTGCAGTTGAGTGTGGAGTGCCAGCGTGGGAGGCTGAAAGAAAGGCCAACTGCCCGGTGGCATCAGCAGTAGCAAAGGGAGCCCTGGCTGTTTGCTGGTTTGCCGGTGAAGAGCCTTTCAAGAGACAAAAGGCAAACGGGACGGCTCCAAGGCGTCTTTCTGCTTGTAGCCAGCAGGGAAGCTCAAATGCACAGCAAGATGGAGTAGCACCTCATGCAGCCATCTTCCTCGAGTTTTCGCGACTCAGAGTCCCACGTGTATCAAAGTCTATGATTTCCCCTACTTCTGGGTCCTTTCCCAGCTCAATAGAAAGCAGCTCCTAAGGGATTGGCTTTTGTCCATCTCTCACTTCTGTCTGTCTGCAGGGCTCAACAGCTGGCTCAGCCGCTCCTCCAGCTGCCTCTGTCATTGAGGAAGAGGCTGAAGAGGAGCAAAGGAACATCAAGCCTCCAGCTGCTGTCCCTCCACAGCCTGAACACGCAGAGCCGGTAAGTGGCAGCTGAGCTTGGCACTGCCTTTGGTGCAGGGCCAGGCTTCCCGTTTTGGAGCAGCCCTTGTTGCTCGTGGCTGAAGATGCTGGGGGCGGTGTGCCTGCCATGACGTAGTGCTGCTTGAGGAGGGCCTAAGAAGTGCTGGCCAGTGGGTTCTGAAGTTTGACATTTAAGCTGGGATGCTGAGAGGGCCCGAGAATGTCTCTTGGGATCAGACAAGAGGCAGCATTCCATGATTCCCAGCGTAGGAGTCAGCCCCTTGTGCCCACTGTCAGTGCAGGCTGCCCGTGGTCGGTAAGCAGACGGAGCGGCCCAGAGACGCAGCTGACAGCCTTGCAGGGGATCACACTGGGCCCTGGAAGGGACCTGCCCTCTCCTAATGGACTAATTAGCTTCAGGCTGTGCTTCACTTCCAGCCGGTCAAAGCAGAGTTTGGAGAGGAGAATCCTCGTCAGCCCTGCGTTGTGAAAGGCGGGTGGGTCTGGGCGGGGCTGGAAGGTGGCTCCAAAGGGCCGCTCCCTAAAGGCTGTCATAGAGAGGGGAAATCCGTGAAACAGATCAGAGAAGGGACACGCTGCGGGCTTCTGAGTGGACCGTTGCATGCAAGCTGCAGGGTGATTTCATTGCCCAGGAAAAGACAGGAGGAGGAAAGCAACAAGGCTCTAGGGCCATGCTCTGATCTCTTGCTGGATCTTGGCAGCCTCAGTGATACCTTGTTGCCAGTGTCTAGCAGAAAAGCTGCAATCGTGGAGCATGGAAGTGTCCCTGAGGGGCTGGATCCAAGTAGCCTTTGGGCTTTTCCCAAAGTTGCCTTTGAGAAGGGGACATGGGAAACGCCCTAGCTGGAGAGGCCCGGCGGTGGCTGACAGCACCTTCCCAAGGCCTTGCTTTTGCCGTGCATTCCACAGGGCATCTGTGCCAGCCACCCTTCTGACGGGCAATCCTTTCTTGTCCCAGCTCAAGACGGGCTCTGCAATTCAACCTGGTGCCGCTGGACCAGCATGGCCTGCAGCAGCCAGCTCGCCCCCCGCTGCTGGCACTTCCTGCAGCAGCGCAGCCCAGCAGCTCGAGATGAGGGAGGAGCAGGGCCTGAAGACACTGAGTACGTCCCGTGCATTTCTTGTCTGCCAGAGCAGTGTGTTGTGTGCGTGTCTGGGTGTAGGCTGCGCCAGAAGTTGCCCCTCGGTTTCAAAGGCACTTAGGCCCCTCTGCAGAAGCTGTTGTTGTGCTTTGAGGCAGTGCGGCAGCGCTCAGGGAGTTCCTGCTGCCTATGAGAGCGGCTGGGCCTGGCTTGGCTCTGCCTAGGCTGCCTACTGTGCCAAAGACAAAAGCTGAGCATTTTCTGCTTCAGCAGAAGGCTGGCACCAAGCAAGTGACTAGGCCCCAGGGAGCTCTTCTGACCCCAGCCGTTTTCTGGCTATCCTTCTTACTCCTACTCTGGATCAGACATTTTGTGCCCCTGGCAGTGGACCTGCCAGTGATTCTGGACACTTGGATCCCAAGTGCTCTGGGGATGCCCGGAGGCAGACGAGGAGACCAGGACGTCGGTGCAGAGGCTGGGTCTGGCGCTGAGTGCAGAAGGCGGCTGGTCAGGGACAGCCCAGGAGCTGATCCTGCAGCTGCTGCTCCAGCGCTGCTCCACCAGCGTTCCAGCAAGGGCCGCAGGAGCAGGAGACAACGACAGTTGCTATGGGCACAGCCCAACATTCCATCTAGAACCCCAGGGGAGCCATGGGACAGAAAGAGGCATGGGCCGCCTCTGGCCCTTGTACTTCTTCTGCTGCAAGTTTGCTCTGAGACGCTTCCCATGGGGCCTTTTCTCCTCAGTCGTCTGATGAGACGGGCAAAAGCAGTGCAGGGACAGCCCTGGGTCTTCCCGGTGCTTCTCTGCAAGGTGCCTCCAGCTGAACGTGCACAGGAGCCTGCCTCTGTGCAAGGGCCCAGACCTCATCTCCTGCCCTGGAGAACCAGAAGGGCTCCTCCCACTGGCTCTCCTCCAGCTCTGAGAGGAGCTGGAATTTGCAAGTTGTCCAGCGCAGAGCCAACTCCAGAGCTTCCTCTCAAAGTGGAGCCATTCATCCTGCCCCCTTTCTCAAGTCTCCTTTTGCTGCCCAATAATGTCACTGCATGTTTTCCCTCCTTTGGGCCTCTGAGCTGGTCTCTCACCTCATCACTCCTCCCTTGAAACTTGGAGAAACAGGATGTTTTTCAGGGCAACTGATGGGGACACACACACACACACAGGGACAGCACACGGGCATTTCTCTAGCAAACATTCATGCAGAATTTCTATAGCCCTCTTCCAGCTCCCTTGGAGAAGCTCGGTGTTTGTCCCCAAAAGACTCTGCCATTCCTCTAAGAAAGCAACACTAACAGAATTCCCTTTCCACACTGCTGGCCTTCACATTGGTTTTAATGCCTAGATCCCAGATATGACAAAACCCAGGCAGCTTTGCTGCTTTCCTGCCTGTCGTTAAGGAAAAGCAAATCTTGCTTCAGTCCCAATCTTGCTTCCTTCCCAGCCTGCACCTTACCCACTGGCCAGCAAACTCAGGGGGCAGCTGGAACAAGTCCCACTGCAAGGCAGATACTTTGTAGCATCCAAAGCCCACCTGCACCGCCTCCATCAGACAAGGGCAAGCTTCCCTCGGCTTCCCAGAAGCAGCCTGGCAATTGCCCCCTCCCTCGCCCCCTCTCCACCCTCCACAGCCCCTGCCACCAAAGCCTTGCTAGGCAGGGCCATTTGCTGGCCTCGAAGAAAGAGTGCCTTTGATTCTTCTTTGGCGCAAGTGCCCGAGCTGTGAGAAGTCAGAGGATAATGATCACACCCGCTCTGCTTTAGCTAAGGAGATTGCTGGAGGCCCAGAGCGGGACACTGGTCCTTTCGAGAGAAACTGAAACTGAACTAGCCATGCCTTTGTGGCGCATGCGGATAGGAATTGGATAGAATCGGAGGGCTTAGAAACGTCCTCCAAGGTGGTCAGCTTCATCAGTCCCCCAAAATGAAACAAAGTTATGTTACTGGGCTCCAAAAAGGACTAAAGCCGCTGCTTTTATGCCAGAAAATATGGTGAGACCAGACCACTCATCTAGATCCAATTCCGTGAATTAAACAAAGCCTCCCTTTCCACTCCCAGCTGAGATGTTGAGGAATCAAAGGCAGACGCCCCAGCCTTATTTCACTGGCAGTAAAGGAGACACACCTCAGTAAGTCCTGCCAGCTGAGCAAGGGGCTGGGCCCGGGGAAGGTGGCGCCTGCCCAGATTCTTCTCTCAGGGCAAGTGCTGTCTTTGCAACACCAGGCAAATGGAACAAACATTGCCGGAGTGTTTTCATACAGACAGAAAGACAAAATGGAACAAACTTTGGTTTAATGATAAAGACCCATTGGCTCTCAACAAAGGCAAAAATGACAAAAGGCAGAGCATAGACAACACCCAACCTTTGAAATTTATTGATAAATCTAATAAAACTAATGAATCTTAAATAATACTAATGGATCTTAACGACTAAATTGAGGAGATTCCTATCATGTCAACTAACTAAGTAGAAGATTAAACTACCCTAAAAGCTTAAAAAACAGTCCTCTTCCTATCTAGTCCTATTGATACCTAACTCTTGCTAGCCCTGGACAACCTGCAGGGTTGTCTAATTTCAAAGTCTTTTCTTCTTGGCGAGAGGCTCTGCTGCCTTCCGAGGCCGATGTCTTCTCCTGTGGTTGTTCCTTTCCTTCACGGTTTCAAACACCCTGCAAGATAGGAAACAAACCATCCATTGCTCACTTTAGTACACACCATGAAACCAAGTGCCGAGATCTCCGTTTGAGTAGGAATTTCTGTCTTTTCGGGCAGTGGCACATTTGTGAATTGATCAGCACCATGAGTCTGATGGTTCTACTTTCAATGCCTTGAAATGTCTTCCTCCTTTTGCTGCATCCTCTTTTGAATTTGATCAGCAGCATCAAACCAAGCTTTGATGGATCTATTCCTACTTGTATGAACTGTGTCTTGTTGGGGCACGGCAAGGTTTCATTGTGAAGGCTGGGTTTTACCTAAGCTCTTTGGGTTTGAGGTGGGTGTTAAGCTTGACCACGGCTGCCGGGGGCGATGCTGCAAGTGCCCCCAGCTTCCCCTGCGGTGCCTTTGAAAAGGGTCAGCCTGTTTTAGTCCAAAGGCGCAGCTTTGAGCAGAAAGAGGAGGAACTTCCGCACCGTTTGCACTGCCCGCAGGGAAAGGGGCCTCCCGCCGAGCGGGGCGGCTGGCGCGCTTGGCAGCAGGGACACTCGGCGCTGCGAGCCCTCTTGCGGCTTCTCTTCCCTGTCTCCCCGTTCTCCTTTCTGGGAGGGCTTTTCCTCCTCTTTGCTTTGCCCACACTCTGGAAATCAAAGAGTCCTTATCAATGCTTCCTTCCTCTCACAAAGCTGGAAACCAGAGCATCCAGCACAAAAATCTATCGGCTTAAGCAAATCCTTCCAGACCCTCAAGAGCTGAGAAAACGGCTGCCTTTGCCAATGGGCTGCGGCGGGCTGCCAACCCAGAGCTTGGAGGAAAATACTCCTCTTTTCTACAGGCCAAAGGGGTGGGATAAATACCTGCCTATTTAGAGCTCTACATTTCTTATTTCTACCTTTCTGCCTAACATCTATTTCTCTCTGCTTTTCCTCCACAAATGTCTAGGCAATGGCATTTAAATTCAGTCCAATTAGGGTAGACACATGGTTAGCCATTTTCTAGTCCCCAAAATAATCTCCCTCCCTGTCTCTCTCTCTCTCTCTCTCTCACATGATGTGAAGCAAATTGCTCTTTGCCGGTAAGGAAAGTTTTAGGGGAGCCACGGCACCGGCAGCTCCTTCTTGGGGAGTATGCTGCGATGCTAGAAAAACTCCCTGAAAATCTGCAGCATATCCACAAAGGCAGCCTGGATTGCTGATGTCAGCAAGCAGTGGGGAATTAAGGGTCTGATTGGAGTCAGCGAGGGTGCCAGCCCTTGAGAAGCCCATCTGTAGAGAGTCAAAGCCCATTTTGGTGGCGCTGCTGCTTCCTTGGGTCAAAGTTAGGCTCCAGAATTGCATACTTCAGGGCAGCAGCACAAGGAAGCCCCAGGCAGCATCTGCTGTGCCTTTCCCAGCGCATGGGACGATGTGATCCTGGCAAAGGGGCGTCTGGCATGGCTCGCCAGCAGCTTTTCTCCCCTTCTGCCAGTTTCTCGACCTTCCTGGCACGTCTCGATTTTCTTGCCCCTCACCTGAGCAAGAGTGCTGGCAAGTTTATGCTCCTTTTTCCAGGAGTAGTAGTACTCCACACACTGTGCCACGGTCTTAGTCTGGATCTGTTGTGAAGAGAAAAAGAAGGAGTCGAAAATGGTGTCGGGTGCACTGGGGAAAAAGTAGAATATGGAGTGAACTAGGAAGGAAAAGCATGAAGTAAATGGAGTAGGGTGTAAAATGAAATCAACATGGGGAAAGAGAGGCATCATGCAATGTCTTAAACCGTGTATTCTGCTAGGTGGTAATACACGCAATGCACAGATCAACAACAAATCCATCTAGCACAGTTCTTCTTTCCCCGCTTCCCTCCAGTTATGCCAGCACACCGTCTTGTGGAAGCAGCAGCAGACCTGTGCGACAAGTCTGACAGAAGAAAGCTTCATCTTCCAAAAGAGCTTGGAGAAAAGGGCTGGAGAGGCCGGATCATCCTTTTGACACAGGCTTTTGATGTCCCCTTTTGTTACTTCTTGAAGATACTTGGTACTTGAGAAGAGAGAGACTGAAGCCCAGTGCTTGTTCCCAGAAATAACCAAGCTTTCCTCCTGACGATCTGCTCGGGTAAAGAATGTCCCGTGGCTTTACCTGCTTCTGGATGAGATGAAAATCCTTGCCGTAGGTGTGGAAAGCCTTTTGGAAGGACTCCTTCTCCTCAGGTGTCCATCTATCAGAGCCTGGCAAGAAAAAGCAGCGGGTAGTAAACGCATCCCTTGATCCACACCAAGTAGATCCCACTGGCTGCCGAAAGAAACTGGTGGCAGGCCGTCATTCACGTGTGTGTACGTGTCTGCTCCCTCAGAAGGTCATGAAGACAAGAGCAGGCATTGCCCGGGGAGAAGGATTGGAAAAGAAGTAAAGCTGAAGGACTAGATGCTGGTGCTTCCCCACCCGCAGAGGAGACAAGACCTTGTGCTGGTGTTAAGCACAATTGCTTTAAGCAGAAACCCTTGCCACAACAATGAAGGGGACGGCAGCATCTGTCAGGGACGCAAGAAGCTCTGCTTTGCTTACCTGCGTAATGATAATCAGCCATGGGGTGGCCTTGAGGTGTTGCAGGCCCCTCTGAGAGCAGCATCTCCAGAGCCTCCTGCAAGATCAAGAGGGAAGAGGCTTTAGCCGCCCCACCACATTAAAAATGAGCCAAAAAATCACAGGTGCTGCCTTGCAGCTACTTTGCCTCTCCAGACATTCAAGCGACTGTATCCCATGTGGGTGAAACACTGTCATTTGCTCCAAGTCCCTGGTTTTTGCTGCCCAACCCTTTGATCCTGGTCCCCGAGAGTGGCCTTTTGCTCACCAACCTAAGGATTTTGCTGCTCCTGCAGCCAGAATGGCCTCAGCTGACTGAGGCTTCTGGGAATTTCCCCTCCAAATGTCTTAGAGAAGCCAGCTCTCCAGGCCATTTACAAGGCAGCAGGACCTTCCGCCGCCGCCGCCGCCTCCAGGAGGGAGATTCTCCCTGCTGGAGCCCTTTGGGCTCAGCCCTGACGCAGCTGGAGGAGACACAGCAGGCAGCAAGTGCTCTGCTCCCTGTTAAGACCCTTCTTCAAAGAGCAGCCAGGAAAGGCTGTCCCAGTGCCCGGGCCCTCTGCATTCCCTGTGCCCTCTTCTCTGCGCCCAAACAGCCGCTTCTTACCGGAACGCTGCCGCGTGCCCGGTGCAGGCAGTGCAGGGCGCGCTCCAGGTTAGCTGCTGCCCCGGGAATGCCACGGGAGCTGGCCATGTCCAACAGTTCTCTTACTGCAAGCACAACAAAAAACCCACCAAAAGTCAGCCTTGAGGCCAGCAAGGGCAAAGACTGCCATGCAAGGCAGAAGGAAAGGCCGGGAGCTAAAGATAGCAGCTTGGAGAGTATGAAAAGGAGAGCAAAGCCAGGGCCAGCTGAACCAAGGGCCCACGCAGTGCTGGCTCTCCCTCCCAAGCAGCTTCTGTAAGAAGAAGTGGGGGCCAATCTGCGCTCTTCCAGTGGCAGACGGCCCTGACCAATTTGGAGAGCAAGGTGCTTGCTCTTGCTCCTTGCCTCTAACACTTCTACATGGGAAGATGGGCGAGACAAGGAGAGAAGCAGAGCCTGCAAAAGGCTGCCTTTTTACACAAAAGGAGCCTTTTAAAGTCCCAAGTAGCTCAGGGGTGGAAGAAAAGCTTGAAGCAAAGCTACCTCTGTCAGGTTTTTCCATGTCAGAGTCATCCTCCCCCCAGGGCTTCCAGACCAGGGTTGCAGGCTCTTCATCCTCACTTGGTGCTCTGCTCTGCAGCTCTGGCAGCTCAGCCTGAAAGTCGCTGCCAACATTGATGTGTCTAAAGGAAGAAGGAGGTGGAGGTGAGAAAGGCAAGTGGTCAAGAGAGCCTTCCTGTGCATCCACAGGCTTGAACCAACGCCACCCTGACTCTGAAAGAGCAGTTCTCCTTGCCATTCTTCCAGTTTGCTGTCCTTTAACCCTATGCCAAAACTCACGGCTGAATCTGGGCTCTTGCTTTCCTTTTCATTGTGCCTCTCCTTTCCACCTGAAAGAGATCAAAGCAATGCTCCAGTTAAAAATCCTTCCTTCTCATCCTCATCATTGCAAAGCCCGAGCTCCTGTGTCCCAGCTCCTTTCTCTTTGCCGCCTTTTTGACATGGAATGTCCTAGGGAGGACCCTCTAGCAGTCAGCAGCTTCCTCAGGAGGGCAAGCACAAGGCCATGCACTACTCTCTTCACTCCCGGGGCCACTGAGAAGAGCCAAGACAATGGCAGGGGAGATGTGCCAGTGCAGGCTTAGGTTGGATAGAAGGAAAAGGTTCTTCAGCCAGAGGCTGCTTGGGCACTGCAACAGCCTCCCCAGGGAAGGGGGCACAGCACCAAGCCTGACTGAGCTCCAAAAGTGTTTGGACACTGCTCTTGGGAACAGGCTGTGATTGTTGAGGCTGCCCTGGGCAGGCCCTGGACTTGGGCTCAGTGATCTTTGAGAATCCCTTCCAAGCCAGGAAATTCTGTGCTACTGTGATTGTGCTCTTGAGGAGATGGCATTTGACGGCCGCCCCTGAGCATGAGGTAGAACCAGCCCTACGTGCACTGGAAAAAGAATCTAGAAAGATATTAAAATAGCATGGATCTATAAGCCATGGAACTACGTCAGTATATAAGAATTGCTGATCCCAGATGGTTTTTGAAGTTGAAAGCCTGTGTTTGAGGAGAAGCCCAGTCAAATGCTTCTATGCCCTGAACGACAGGGATGCCAGAGGAGAAGTGCCATCATTCTGGTGTTTGAAGCTTTGGAGCGGGTGTGAGCAGAGTCAGGGCATAAGGGGATTTGTTGACACTGAAGCCCTGAAGTGCTCAGCCACAAACAATTTGTTTTGGGGTCAGCACAAGATAGTTTGAGGACTGAAATGGGTGCCAAGAACTTTTAATCAGGTCATCCGTGGACGAGGATCTGCAACTGCACTGGGACACCTCTCTAGGTCCTCTATGGAAAGGTCTGTGTTTCCCCTGGAGGCAACATGATTCCTTCAGAAGCTGCAGCCTGCTTTCACGTGGAAGCTCGTCTGGGGAAAGTGAGCACGCAGCCTGTGTGTCGTGCTTGGTGGGAGAGGCAGCTGGAGCCTCCTGCCCCTGTGCTAGTGCTTTGAGGGCAAACGGGGATTTTCTTACCTTGGACGGTTCCCAAGTGCTCTGGGGATGCCCGGAGGCAGACGAGGAGACCAGGACGTCGGTGCAGAGGCCGGGTCTGGCGCTGAGTGCAGAAGGCGGCTGGTCAGGGACAGCCCAGGAGCTGATCCTGCAGCTGCTGCTCCAGCGCTGCTCCACCAGCGTTCCAGCAAGGGCCGCAGGAGCAGGAGACAACGACAGTTGCTATGGGCACAGCCCAACATTCCATCTAGAACCTCAGGGGAGCCATGGGACAGAAAGAGGCATGGGCCGCCTCTGGCCCTTGTACTTCTTCTGCTGCAAGTTTGCTCTGAGACGCTTCCCATGGGGCCTTTTCTCCTCAGTCGTCTGATGAGACGGGCAAAAGCAGTGCAGGGACAGCCCTGGGTCTTCCCGGTGCTTCTCTGCAAGGTGCCTCCAGCTGAACGTGCACAGGAGCCTGCCTCTGTGCAAGGGCCCAGACCTCATCTCCTGCCCTGGAGAACCAGAAGGGCTCCTCCCACTGGCTCTCCTCCAGCTCTGAGAGGAGCTGGAATTTGCAAGTTGTCCAGCGCAGAGCCAACTCCAGAGCTTCCTCTCAAAGTGGAGCCATTCATCCTGCCCCCTTTCTCAAGTCTCCTTTTGCTGCCCAATAATGTCACTGCATGTTTTCCCTCCTTTGGGCCTCTGAGCTGGTCTCTCACCTCATCACTCCTCCCTTGAAACTTGGAGAAACAGGATGTTTTTCAGGGCAACTGATGGGGACACACACACACACACACACAGGGACAGCACACGGGCATTTCTCTAGCAAACATTCATGCAGAATTTCTATAGCCCTCTTCCAGCTCCCTTGGAGAAGCTCGGTGTTTGTCCCCAAAAGACTCTGCCATTCCTCTAAGAAAGCAACACTAACAGAATTCCCTTTCCACACTGCTGGCCTTCACATTGGTTTTAATGCCTAGATCCCAGATATGACAAAACCCAGGCAGCTTTGCTGCTTTCCTGCCTGTCGTTAAGGAAAAGCAAATCTTGCTTCAGTCCCAATCTTGCTTCCTTCCCAGCCTGCACCTTACCCACTGGCCAGCAAACTCAGGGGGCAGCTGGAACAAGTCCCACTGCAAGGCAGATACTTTGTAGCATCCAAAGCCCACCTGCACCGCCTCCATCAGACAAGGGCAAGCTTCCCTCGGCTTCCCAGAAGCAGCCTGGCAATTGCCCCCTCCCTCGCCCCCTCTCCACCCTCCACAGCCCCTGCCACCAAAGCCTTGCTAGGCAGGGCCATTTGCTGGCCTCGAAGAAAGAGTGCCTTTGATTCTTCTTTGGCGCAAGTGCCCGAGCTGTGAGAAGTCAGAGGATAATGATCACACCCGCTCTGCTTTAGCTAAGGAGATTGCTGGAGGCCCAGAGCGGGACACTGGTCCTTTCGAGAGAAACTGAAACTGAACTAGCCATGCCTTTGTGGCGCATGCGGATAGGAATTGGATAGAATCGGAGGGCTTAGAAACGTCCTCCAAGGTGGTCAGCTTCATCAGTCCCCCAAAATGAAACAAAGTTATGTTACTGGGCTCCAAAAAGGACTAAAGCCGCTGCTTTTATGCCAGAAAATATGGTGAGACCAGACCACTCATCTAGATCCAATTCCGTGAATTAAACAAAGCCTCCCTTTCCACTCCCAGCTGAGATGTTGAGGAATCAAAGGCAGACGCCCCAGCCTTATTTCACTGGCAGTAAAGGAGACACACCTCAGTAAGTCCTGCCAGCTGAGCAAGGGGCTGGGCCCGGGGAAGGTGGCGCCTGCCCAGATTCTTCTCTCAGGGCAAGTGCTGTCTTTGCAACACCAGGCAAATGGAACAAACATTGCCGGAGTGTTTTCATACAGACAGAAAGACAAAATGGAACAAACTTTGGTTTAATGATAAAGACCCATTGGCTCTCAACAAAGGCAAAAATGACAAAAGGCAGAGCATAGACAACACCCAACCTTTGAAATTTATTGATAAATCTAATAAAACTAATGAATCTTAAATAATACTAATGGATCTTAACGACTAAATTGAGGAGATTCCTATCATGTCAACTAACTAAGTAGAAGATTAAACTACCCTAAAAGCTTAAAAAACAGTCCTCTTCCTATCTAGTCCTATTGATACCTAACTCTTGCTAGCCCTGGACAACCTGCAGGGTTGTCTAATTTCAAAGTCTTTTCTTCTTGGCGAGAGGCTCTGCTGCCTTCCGAGGCCGATGTCTTCTCCTGTGGTTGTTCCTTTCCTTCACGGTTTCAAACACCCTGCAAGATAGGAAACAAACCATCCATTGCTCACTTTAGTACACACCATGAAACCAAGTGCCGAGATCTCCGTTTGAGTAGGAATTTCTGTCTTTTCGGGCAGTGGCACATTTGTGAATTGATCAGCACCATGAGTCTGATGGTTCTACTTTCAATGCCTTGAAATGTCTTCCTCCTTTTGCTGCATCCTCTTTTGAATTTGATCAGCAGCATCAAACCAAGCTTTGATGGATCTATTCCTACTTGTATGAACTGTGTCTTGTTGGGGCACGGCAAGGTTTCATTGTGAAGGCTGGGTTTTACCTAAGCTCTTTGGGTTTGAGGTGGGTGTTAAGCTTGACCACGGCTGCCGGGGGCGATGCTGCAAGTGCCCCCAGCTTCCCCTGCGGTGCCTTTGAAAAGGGTCAGCCTGTTTTAGTCCAAAGGCGCAGCTTTGAGCAGAAAGAGGAGGAACTTCCGCACCGTTTGCACTGCCCGCAGGGAAAGGGGCCTCCCGCCGAGCGGGGCGGCTGGCGCGCTTGGCAGCAGGGACACTCGGCGCTGCGAGCCCTCTTGCGGCTTCTCTTCCCTGTCTCCCCGTTCTCCTTTCTGGGAGGGCTTTTCCTCCTCTTTGCTTTGCCCACACTCTGGAAATCAAAGAGTCCTTATCAATGCTTCCTTCCTCTCACAAAGCTGGAAACCAGAGCATCCAGCACAAAAATCTATCGGCTTAAGCAAATCCTTCCAGACCCTCAAGAGCTGAGAAAACGGCTGCCTTTGCCAATGGGCTGCGGCGGGCTGCCAACCCAGAGCTTGGAGGAAAATACTCCTCTTTTCTACAGGCCAAAGGGGTGGGATAAATACCTGCCTATTTAGAGCTCTACATTTCTTATTTCTACCTTTCTGCCTAACATCTATTTCTCTCTGCTTTTCCTCCACAAATGTCTAGGCAATGGCATTTAAATTCAGTCCAATTAGGGTAGACACATGGTTAGCCATTTTCTAGTCCCCAAAATAATCTCCCTCCCTGTCTCTCTCTCTCTCTCTCTCTCACATGATGTGAAGCAAATTGCTCTTTGCCGGTAAGGAAAGTTTTAGGGGAGCCACGGCACCGGCAGCTCCTTCTTGGGGAGTATGCTGCGATGCTAGAAAAACTCCCTGAAAATCTGCAGCATATCCACAAAGGCAGCCTGGATTGCTGATGTCAGCAAGCAGTGGGGAATTAAGGGTCTGATTGGAGTCAGCGAGGGTGCCAGCCCTTGAGAAGCCCATCTGTAGAGAGTCAAAGCCCATTTTGGTGGCGCTGCTGCTTCCTTGGGTCAAAGTTAGGCTCCAGAATTGCATACTTCAGGGCAGCAGCACAAGGAAGCCCCGGGCAGCATCTGCTGTGCCTTTCCCAGCGCATGGGACGATGTGATCCTGGCAAAGGGGCGTCTGGCATGGCTCGCCAGCAGCTTTTCTCCCCTTCTGCCAGTTTCTCGACCTTCCTGGCACGTCTCGATTTTCTTGCCCCTCACCTGAGCAAGAGTGCTGGCAAGTTTATGCTCCTTTTTCCAGGAGTAGTAGTACTCCACACACTGTGCCACGGTCTTAGTCTGGATCTGTTGTGAAGAGAAAAAGAAGGAGTCGAAAATGGTGTCGGGTGCACTGGGGAAAAAGTAGAATATGGAGTGAACTAGGAAGGAAAAGCATGAAGTAAATGGAGTAGGGTGTAAAATGAAATCAACATGGGGAAAGAGAGGCATCATGCAATGTCTTAAACCGTGTATTCTGCTAGGTGGTAATACACGCAATGCACAGATCAACAACAAATCCATCTAGCACAGTTCTTCTTTCCCCGCTTCCCTCCAGTTATGCCAGCACACCGTCTTGTGGAAGCAGCAGCAGACCTGTGCGACAAGTCTGACAGAAGAAAGCTTCATCTTCCAAAAGAGCTTGGAGAAAAGGGCTGGAGAGGCTGGATCATCCTTTTGACACAGGCTTTTGATGTCCCCTTTTGTTACTTCTTGAAGATACTTGGTACTTGAGAAGAGAGAGACTGAAGCCCAGTGCTTGTTCCCAGAAATAACCAAGCTTTCCTCCTGACGATCTGCTCGGGTAAAGAATGTCCCGTGGCTTTACCTGCTTCTGGATGAGATGAAAATCCTTGCCGTAGGTGTGGAAAGCCTTTTGGAAGGACTCCTTCTCCTCAGGTGTCCATCTATCAGAGCCTGGCAAGAAAAAGCAGCGGGTAGTAAACGCATCCCTTGATCCACACCAAGTAGATCCCACTGGCTGCCGAAAGAAACTGGTGGCAGGCCGTCATTCACGTGTGTGTACGTGTCTGCTCCCTCAGAAGGTCATGAAGACAAGAGCAGGCATTGCCCGGGGAGAAGGATTGGAAAAGAAGTAAAGCTGAAGGACTAGATGCTGGTGCTTCCCCACCCGCAGAGGAGACAAGACCTTGTGCTGGTGTTAAGCACAATTGCTTTAAGCAGAAACCCTTGCCACAACAATGAAGGGGACGGCAGCATCTGTCAGGGACGCAAGAAGCTCTGCTTTGCTTACCTGCGTAATGATAATCAGCCATGGGGTGGCCTTGAGGTGTTGCAGGCCCCTCTGAGAGCAGCATCTCCAGAGCCTCCTGCAAGATCAAGAGGGAAGAGGCTTTAGCCGCCCCACCACATTAAAAATGAGCCAAAAAATCACAGGTGCTGCCTTGCAGCTACTTTGCCTCTCCAGACATTCAAGCGACTGTATCCCATGTGGGTGAAACACTGTCATTTGCTCCAAGTCCCTGGTTTTTGCTGCCCAACCCTTTGATCCTGGTCCCCGAGAGTGGCCTTTTGCTCACCAACCTAAGGATTTTGCTGCTCCTGCAGCCAGAATGGCCTCAGCTGACTGAGGCTTCTGGGAATTTCCCCTCCAAATGTCTTAGAGAAGCCAGCTCTCCAGGCCATTTACAAGGCAGCAGGACCTTCCGCCGCCGCCGCCGCCTCCAGGAGGGAGATTCTCCCTGCTGGAGCCCTTTGGGCTCAGCCCTGACGCAGCTGGAGGAGACACAGCAGGCAGCAAGTGCTCTGCTCCCTGTTAAGACCCTTCTTCAAAGAGCAGCCAGGAAAGGCTGTCCCAGTGCCCGGGCCCTCTGCATTCCCTGTGCCCTCTTCTCTGCGCCCAAACAGCCGCTTCTTACCGGAACGCTGCCGCGTGCCCGGTGCAGGCAGTGCAGGGCGCGCTCCAGGTTAGCTGCTGCCCCGGGAATGCCACGGGAGCTGGCCATGTCCAACAGTTCTCTTACTGCAAGCACAACAAAAAACCCACCGAAAGTCAGCCTTGAGGCCAGCAAGGGCAAAGACTGCCATGCAAGGCAGAAGGAAAGGCCGGGAGCTAAAGACAGCAGCTTGGAGAGTATGAAAAGGAGAGCAAAGCCAGGGCCAGCTGAACCAAGGGCCCACGCAGTGCTGGCTCTCCCTCCCAAGCAGCTTCTGTAAGAAGAAGTGGGGGCCAATCTGCGCTCTTCCAGTGGCTGACGGCCCTGACCAATTTGGAGAGCAAGGTGCTTGCTCTTGCTCCTTGCCTCTAACACTTCTACATGGGAAGATGGGCGAGACAAGGAGAGAAGCAGAGCCTGCAAAAGGCTGCCTTTTTACGCAAAAGGAGCCTTTTAAAGTCCCAAGTAGCTCAGGGGTGGAAGAAAAGCTTGAAGCAAAGCTACCTCTGTCAGGCTTTTCCATGTCAGAGTCATCCTCCCCCCAGGGCTTCCAGACCAGGGTTGCAGGCTCTTCATCCTCACTTGGTGCTCTGCTCTGCAGCTCTGGCAGCTCAGCCTGAAAGTCGCTGCCAACATTGATGTGTCTAAAGGAAGAAGGAGGTGGAGGTGAGAAAGGCAAGTGGTCAAGAGAGCCTTCCTGTGCATCCACAGGCTTGAACCAACGCCACCCTGACTCTGAAAGAGCAGTTCTCCTCCTCGCCATTCTTCCAGTTTGCTGTCCTTTAACCCTATGCCAAAACTCACGGCTGAATCTGGGCTCTTGCTTTCCTTTTCATTGTGCCTCTCCTTTCCACCTGAAAGAGATCAAAGCAATGCTCCAGTTAAAAATCCTTCCTTCTCATCCTCATCATTGCAAAGCCCGAGCTCCTGTGTCCCAGCTCCTTTCTCTTTGCCGCCTTTTTGACATGGAATGTCCTAGGGAGGACCCTCTAGCAGTCAGCAGCTTCCTCAGGAGGGCAAGCACAAGGCCATGCACTACTCTCTTCACTCCCGGGGCCACTGAGAAGAGCCAAGACAATGGCAGGGGAGATGTGCCAGTGCAGGCTTAGGTTGGATAGAAGGAAAAGGTTCTTCAGCCAGAGGCTGCTTGGGCACTGCAACAGCCTCCCCAGGGAAGGGGGCACAGCACCAAGCCTGACTGAGCTCCAAAAGTGTTTGGACACTGCTCTTGGGCACAGGCCGTGATTGTTGAGGCTGCCCTGGGCAGGCCCTGGACTTGGGCTCAGTGATCTTTGAGAATCCCTTCCAAGCCAGGAAATTCTGTGCTACTGTGATTGTGCTCTTGAGGAGATGGCATTTGACGGCCGCCCCTGAGCATGAGGTAGAACCAGCCCTACGTGCACTGGAAAAAGAATCTAGAAAGATATTAAAATAGCATGGATCTATAAGCCATGGAACTACGTCAGTATATAAGAATTGCTGATCCCAGATGGTTTTTGAAGTTGAAAGCCTGTGTTTGAGGAGAAGCCCAGTCAAATGCTTCTATGCCCTGAACGACAGGGATGCCAGAGGAGAAGTGCCATCATTCTGGTGTTTGAAGCTTTGGAGCGGGTGTGAGCAGAGTCAGGGCATAAGGGGATTTGTTGACACTGAAGCCCTGAAGTGCTCAGCCACAAACAATTTGTTTTGGGGTCAGCACAAGATAGTTTGAGGACTGAAATGGGTGCCAAGAACTTTTAATCAGGTCATCCGTGGACGAGGATCTGCAACTGCACTGGGACACCTCTCTAGGTCCTCTATGGAAAGGTCTGTGTTTCCCCTGGAGGCAACATGATTCCTTCAGAAGCTGCAGCCTGCTTTCACGTGGAAGCTCGTCTGGGGAAAGTGAGCACGCAGCCTGTGTGTCGTGCTTGGTGGGAGAGGCAGCTGGAGCCTCCTGCCCCTGTGCTAGTGCTTTGAGGGCAAACGGGGATTTTCTTACCTTGGACGGTTCCCAAGTGCTCTGGGGATGCCCGGAGGCAGACGAGGAGACCAGGACGTCGGTGCAGAGGCCGGGTCTGGCGCTGAGTGCAGAAGGCGGCTGGTCAGGGACAGCCCAGGAGCTGATCCTGCAGCTGCTGCTCCAGCGCTGCTCCACCAGCGTTCCAGCAAGGGCCGCAGGAGCAGGAGACAACGACAGTTGCTATGGGCACAGCCCAACATTCCATCTAGAACCCCAGGGGAGCCATGGGACAGAAAGAGGCATGGGCCGCCTCTGGCCCTTGTACTTCTTCTGCTGCAAGTTTGCTCTGAGACGCTTCCCATGGGGCCTTTTCTCCTCAGTCGTCTGATGAGACGGGCAAAAGCAGTGCAGGGACAGCCCTGGGTCTTCCCGGTGCTTCTCTGCAAGGTGCCTCCAGCTGAACGTGCACAGGAGCCTGCCTCTGTGCAAGGGCCCAGACCTCATCTCCTGCCCTGGAGAACCAGAAGGGCTCCTCCCACTGGCTCTCCTCCAGCTCTGAGAGGAGCTGGAATTTGCAAGTTGTCCAGCGCAGAGCCAACTCCAGAGCTTCCTCTCAAAGTGGAGCCATTCATCCTGCCCCCTTTCTCAAGTCTCCTTTTGCTGCCCAATAATGTCACTGCATGTTTTCCCTCCTTTGGGCCTCTGAGCTGGTCTCTCACCTCATCACTCCTCCCTTGAAACTTGGAGAAACAGGATGTTTTTCAGGGCAACTGATGGGGACACACACACACACACACAGGGACAGCACACGGGCATTTCTCTAGCAAACATTCATGCAGAATTTCTATAGCCCTCTTCCAGCTCCCTTGGAGAAGCTCGGTGTTTGTCCCCAAAAGACTCTGCCATTCCTCTAAGAAAGCAACACTAACAGAATTCCCTTTCCACACTGCTGGCCTTCACATTGGTTTTAATGCCTAGATCCCAGATATGACAAAACCCAGGCAGCTTTGCTGCTTTCCTGCCTGTCGTTAAGGAAAAGCAAATCTTGCTTCAGTCCCAATCTTGCTTCCTTCCCAGCCTGCACCTTACCCACTGGCCAGCAAACTGAGGGGGCAGCTGGAACAAGTCCCACTGCAAGGCAGATACTTTGTAGCATCCAAAGCCCACCTGCACCGCCTCCATCAGACAAGGGCAAGCTTCCCTCGGCTTCCCAGAAGCAGCCTGGCAATTGCCCCCTCCCTCGCCCCCTCTCCACCCTCCACAGCCCCTGCCACCAAAGCCTTGCTAGGCAGGGCCATTTGCTGGCCTCGAAGAAAGAGTGCCTTTGATTCTTCTTTGGCGCAAGTGCCCGAGCTGTGAGAAGTCAGAGGATAATGATCACACCCGCTCTGCTTTAGCTAAGGAGATTGCTGGAGGCCCAGAGCGGGACACTGGTCCTTTCGAGAGAAACTGAAACTGAACTAGCCATGCCTTTGTGGCGCATGCGGATAGGAATTGGATAGAATCGGAGGGCTTAGAAACGTCCTCCAAGGTGGTCAGCTTCATCAGTCCCCCAAAATGAAACAAAGTTATGTTACTGGGCTCCAAAAAGGACTAAAGCCGCTGCTTTTATGCCAGAAAATATGGTGAGACCAGACCACTCATCTAGATCCAATTCCGTGAATTAAACAAAGCCTCCCTTTCCACTCCCAGCTGAGATGTTGAGGAATCAAAGGCAGACGCCCCAGCCTTATTTCACTGGCAGTAAAGGAGACACACCTCAGTAAGTCCTGCCAGCTGAGCAAGGGGCTGGGCCCGGGGAAGGTGGCGCCTGCCCAGATTCTTCTCTCAGGGCAAGTGCTGTCTTTGCAACACCAGGCAAATGGAACAAACATTGCCGGAGTGTTTTCATACAGACAGAAAGACAAAATGGAACAAACTTTGGTTTAATGATAAAGACCCATTGGCTCTCAACAAAGGCAAAAATGACAAAAGGCAGAGCATAGACAACACCCAACCTTTGAAATTTATTGATAAATCTAATAAAACTAATGAATCTTAAATAATACTAATGGATCTTAACGACTAAATTGAGGAGATTCCTATCATGTCAACTAACTAAGTAGAAGATTAAACTACCCTAAAAGCTTAAAAAACAGTCCTATTCCTATCTAGTCCTATTGATACCTAACTCTTGCTAGCCCTGGACAACCTGCAGGGTTGTCTAATTTCAAAGTCTTTTCTTCTTGGCGAGAGGCTCTGCTGCCTTCCGAGGCCGATGTCTTCTCCTGTGGTTGTTCCTTTCCTTCACGGTTTCAAACACCCTGCAAGATAGGAAACAAACCATCCATTGCTCACTTTAGTACACACCATGAAACCAAGTGCCGAGATCTCCGTTTGAGTAGGAATTTCTGTCTTTTCGGGCAGTGGCACATTTGTGAATTGATCAGCACCATGAGTCTGATCGTTCTACTTTCAATGCCTTGAAATGTCTTCCTCCTTTTGCTGCATCCTCTTTTGAATTTGATCAGCAGCATCAAACCAAGCTTTGATGGATCTATTCCTACTTGTATGAACTGTGTCTTGTTGGGGCACGGCAAGGTTTCATTGTGAAGGCTGGGTTTTACCTAAGCTCTTTGGGTTTGAGGTGGGTGTTAAGCTTGACCACGGCTGCCGGGGGCGATGCTGCAAGTGCCCCCAGCTTCCCCTGCGGTGCCTTTGAAAAGGGTCAGCCTGTTTTAGTCCAAAGGCGCAGCTTTGAGCAGAAAGAGGAGGAACTTCCGCACCGTTTGCACTGCCCGCAGGGAAAGGGGCCTCCCGCCGAGCGGGGCGGCTGGCGCGCTTGGCAGCAGGGACACTCGGCGCTGCGAGCCCTCTTGCGGCTTCTCTTCCCTGTCTCCCCGTTCTCCTTTCTGGGAGGGCTTTTCCTCCTCTTTGCTTTGCCCACACTCTGGAAATCAAAGAGTCCTTATCAATGCTTCCTTCCTCTCACAAAGCTGGAAACCAGAGCATCCAGCACAAAAATCTATCGGCTTAAGCAAATCCTTCCAGACCCTCAAGAGCTGAGAAAACGGCTGCCTTTGCCAATGGGCTGCGGCGGGCTGCCAACCCAGAGCTTGGAGGAAAATACTCCTCTTTTCTACAGGCCAAAGGGGTGGGATAAATACCTGCCTATTTAGAGCTCTACATTTCTTATTTCTACCTTTCTGCCTAACATCTATTTCTCTCTGCTTTTCCTCCACAAATGTCTAGGCAATGGCATTTAAATTCAGTCCAATTAGGGTAGACACATGGTTAGCCATTTTCTAGTCCCCAAAAAAATCTCCCTCCCTGTCTCTCTCTCTCTCTCTCTCTCACATGATGTGAAGCAAATTGCTCTTTGCCGGTAAGGAAAGTTTTAGGGGAGCCACGGCACCGGCAGCTCCTTCTTGGGGAGTATGCTGCGATGCTAGAAAAACTCCCTGAAAATCTGCAGCATATCCACAAAGGCAGCCTGGATTGCTGATGTCAGCAAGCAGTGGGGAATTAAGGGTCTGATTGGAGTCAGCGAGGGTGCCAGCCCTTGAGAAGCCCATCTGTAGAGAGTCAAAGCCCATTTTGGTGGCGCTGCTGCTTCCTTGGGTCAAAGTTAGGCTCCAGAATTGCATACTTCAGGGCAGCAGCACAAGGAAGCCCCGGGCAGCATCTGCTGTGCCTTTCCCAGCGCATGGGACGATGTGATCCTGGCAAAGGGGCGTCTGGCATGGCTCGCCAGCAGCTTTTCTCCCCTTCTGCCAGTTTCTCGACCTTCCTGGCACGTCTCGATTTTCTTGCCCCTCACCTGAGCAAGAGTGCTGGCAAGTTTATGCTCCTTTTTCCAGGAGTAGTAGTACTCCACACACTGTGCCACGGTCTTAGTCTGGATCTGTTGTGAAGAGAAAAAGAAGGAGTCGAAAATGGTGTCGGGTGCACTGGGGAAAAAGTAGAATATGGAGTGAACTAGGAAGGAAAAGCATGAAGTAAATGGAGTAGGGTGTAAAATGAAATCAACATGGGGAAAGAGAGGCATCATGCAATGTCTTAAACCGTGTATTCTGCTAGGTGGTAATACACGCAATGCACAGATCAACAACAAATCCATCTAGCACAGTTCTTCTTTCCCCGCTTCCCTCCAGTTATGCCAGCACACCGTCTTGTGGAAGCAGCAGCAGACCTGTGCGACAAGTCTGACAGAAGAAAGCTTCATCTTCCAAAAGAGCTTGGAGAAAAGGGCTGGAGAGGCCGGATCATCCTTTTGACACAGGCTTTTGATGTCCCCTTTTGTTACTTCTTGAAGATACTTGGTACTTGAGAAGAGAGAGACTGAAGCCCAGTGCTTGTTCCCAGAAATAACCAAGCTTTCCTCCTGACGATCTGCTCGGGTAAAGAATGTCCCGTGGCTTTACCTGCTTCTGGATGAGATGAAAATCCTTGCCGTAGGTGTGGAAAGCCTTTTGGAAGGACTCCTTCTCCTCAGGTGTCCATCTATCAGAGCCTGGCAAGAAAAAGCAGCGGGTAGTAAACGCATCCCTTGATCCACACCAAGTAGATCCCACTGGCTGCCGAAAGAAACTGGTGGCAGGCCGTCATTCACGTGTGTGTACGTGTCTGCTCCCTCAGAAGGTCATGAAGACAAGAGCAGGCATTGCCCGGGGAGAAGGATTGGAAAAGAAGTAAAGCTGAAGGACTAGATGCTGGTGCTTCCCCACCCGCAGAGGAGACAAGACCTTGTGCTGGTGTTAAGCACAATTGCTTTAAGCAGAAACCCTTGCCACAACAATGAAGGGGACGGCAGCATCTGTCAGGGACGCAAGAAGCTCTGCTTTGCTTACCTGCGTAATGATAATCAGCCATGGGGTGGCCTTGAGGTGTTGCAGGCCCCTCTGAGAGCAGCATCTCCAGAGCCTCCTGCAAGATCAAGAGGGAAGAGGCTTTAGCCGCCCCACCACATTAAAAATGAGCCAAAAAATCACAGGTGCTGCCTTGCAGCTACTTTGCCTCTCCAGACATTCAAGCGACTGTATCCCATGTGGGTGAAACACTGTCATTTGCTCCAAGTCCCTGGTTTTTGCTGCCCAACCCTTTGATCCTGGTCCCCGAGAGTGGCCTTTTGCTCACCAACCTAAGGATTTTGCTGCTCCTGCAGCCAGAATGGCCTCAGCTGACTGAGGCTTCTGGGAATTTCCCCTCCAAATGTCTTAGAGAAGCCAGCTCTCCAGGCCATTTACAAGGCAGCAGGACCTTCCGCCGCCGCCGCCGCCTCCAGGAGGGAGATTCTCCCTGCTGGAGCCCTTTGGCCTCAGCCCTGACGCAGCTGGAGGAGACACAGCAGGCAGCAAGTGCTCTGCTCCCTGTTAAGACCCTTCTTCAAAGAGCAGCCAGGAAAGGCTGTCCCAGTGCCCGGGCCCTCTGCATTCCCTGTGCCCTCTTCTCTGCGCCCAAACAGCCGCTTCTTACCGGAACGCTGCCGCGTGCCCGGTGCAGGCAGTGCAGGGCGCGCTCCAGGTTAGCTGCTGCCCCGGGAATGCCACGGGAGCTGGCCATGTCCAACAGTTCTCTTACTGCAAGCACAACAAAAAACCCACCGAAAGTCAGCCTTGAGGCCAGCAAGGGCAAAGACTGCCATGCAAGGCAGAAGGAAAGGCCGGGAGCTAAAGACAGCAGCTTGGAGAGTATGAAAAGGAGAGCAAAGCCAGGGCCAGCTGAACCAAGGGCCCACGCAGTGCTGGCTCTCCCTCCCAAGCAGCTTCTGTAAGAAGAAGTGGGGGCCAATCTGCGCTCTTCCAGTGGCTGACGGCCCTGACCAATTTGGAGAGCAAGGTGCTTGCTCTTGCTCCTTGCCTCTAACACTTCTACATGGGAAGATGGGCGAGACAAGGAGAGAAGCAGAGCCTGCAAAAGGCTGCCTTTTTACGCAAAAGGAGCCTTTTAAAGTCCCAAGTAGCTCAGGGGTGGAAGAAAAGCTTGAAGCAAAGCTACCTCTGTCAGGCTTTTCCATGTCAGAGTCATCCTCCCCCCAGGGCTTCCAGACCAGGGTTGCAGGCTCTTCATCCTCACTTGGTGCTCTGCTCTGCAGCTCTGGCAGCTCAGCCTGAAAGTCGCTGCCAACATTGATGTGTCTAAAGGAAGAAGGAGGTGGAGGTGAGAAAGGCAAGTGGTCAAGAGAGCCTTCCTGTGCATCCACAGGCTTGAACCAACGCCACCCTGACTCTGAAAGAGCAGTTCTCCTCCTCGCCATTCTTCCAGTTTGCTGTCCTTTAACCCTATGCCAAAACTCACGGCTGAATCTGGGCTCTTGCTTTCCTTTTCATTGTGCCTCTCCTTTCCACCTGAAAGAGATCAAAGCAATGCTCCAGTTAAAAATCCTTCCTTCTCATCCTCATCATTGCAAAGCCCGAGCTCCTGTGTCCCAGCTCCTTTCTCTTTGCCGCCTTTTTGACATGGAATGTCCTAGGGAGGACCCTCTAGCAGTCAGCAGCTTCCTCAGGAGGGCAAGCACAAGGCCATGCACTACTCTCTTCACTCCCGGGGCCACTGAGAAGAGCCAAGACAATGGCAGGGGAGATGTGCCAGTGCAGGCTTAGGTTGGATAGAAGGAAAAGGTTCTTCAGCCAGAGGCTGCTTGGGCACTGCAACAGCCTCCCCAGGGAAGGGGGCACAGCACCAAGCCTGACTGAGCTCCAAAAGTGTTTGGACACTGCTCTTGGGCACAGGCCGTGATTGTTGAGGCTGCCCTGGGCAGGCCCTGGACTTGGGCTCAGTGATCTTTGAGAATCCCTTCCAAGCCAGGAAATTCTGTGCTACTGTGATTGTGCTCTTGAGGAGATGGCATTTGACGGCCGCCCCTGAGCATGAGGTAGAACCAGCCCTACGTGCACTGGAAAAAGAATCTAGAAAGATATTAAAATAGCATGGATCTATAAGCCATGGAACTACGTCAGTATATAAGAATTGCTGATCCCAGATGGTTTTTGAAGTTGAAAGCCTGTGTTTGAGGAGAAGCCCAGTCAAATGCTTCTATGCCCTGAACGACAGGGATGCCAGAGGAGAAGTGCCATCATTCTGGTGTTTGAAGCTTTGGAGCGGGTGTGAGCAGAGTCAGGGCATAAGGGGATTTGTTGACACTGAAGCCCTGAAGTGCTCAGCCACAAACAATTTGTTTTGGGGTCAGCACAAGATAGTTTGAGGACTGAAATGGGTGCCAAGAACTTTTAATCAGGTCATCCGTGGACGAGGATCTGCAACTGCACTGGGACACCTCTCTAGGTCCTCTATGGAAAGGTCTGTGTTTCCCCTGGAGGCAACATGATTCCTTCAGAAGCTGCAGCCTGCTTTCACGTGGAAGCTCGTCTGGGGAAAGTGAGCACGCAGCCTGTGTGTCGTGCTTGGTGGGAGAGGCAGCTGGAGCCTCCTGCCCCTGTGCTAGTGCTTTGAGGGCAAACGGGGATTTTCTTACCTTGGACGGTTCCCAAGTGCTCTGGGGATGCCCGGAGGCAGACGAGGAGACCAGGACGTCGGTGCAGAGGCCGGGTCTGGCGCTGAGTGCAGAAGGCGGCTGGTCAGGGACAGCCCAGGAGCTGATCCTGCAGCTGCTGCTCCAGCGCTGCTCCACCAGCGTTCCAGCAAGGGCCGCAGGAGCAGGAGACAACGACAGTTGCTATGGGCACAGCCCAACATTCCATCTAGAACCCCAGGGGAGCCATGGGACAGAAAGAGGCATGGGCCGCCTCTGGCCCTTGTACTTCTTCTGCTGCAAGTTTGCTCTGAGACGCTTCCCATGGGGCCTTTTCTCCTCAGTCGTCTGATGAGACGGGCAAAAGCAGTGCAGGGACAGCCCTGGGTCTTCCTGGTGCTTCTCTGCAAGGTGCCTCCAGCTGAACGTGCACAGGAGCCTGCCTCTGTGCAAGGGCCCAGACCTCATCTCCTGCCCTGGAGAACCAGAAGGGCTCCTCCCACTGGCTCTCCTCCAGCTCTGAGAGGAGCTGGAATTTGCAAGTTGTCCAGCGCAGAGCCAACTCCAGAGCTTCCTCTCAAAGTGGAGCCATTCATCCTGCCCCCTTTCTCAAGTCTCCTTTTGCTGCCCAATAATGTCACTGCATGTTTTCCCTCCTTTGGGCCTCTGAGCTGGTCTCTCACCTCATCACTCCTCCCTTGAAACTTGGAGAAACAGGATGTTTTTCAGGGCAACTGATGGGGACACACACACACACACACAGGGACAGCACACGGGCATTTCTCTAGCAAACATTCATGCAGAATTTCTATAGCCCTCTTCCAGCTCCCTTGGAGAAGCTCGGTGTTTGTCCCCAAAAGACTCTGCCATTCCTCTAAGAAAGCAACACTAACAGAATTCCCTTTCCACACTGCTGGCCTTCACATTGGTTTTAATGCCTAGATCCCAGATATGACAAAACCCAGGCAGCTTTGCTGCTTTCCTGCCTGTCGTTAAGGAAAAGCAAATCTTGCTTCAGTCCCAATCTTGCTTCCTTCCCAGCCTGCACCTTACCCACTGGCCAGCAAACTGAGGGGGCAGCTGGAACAAGTCCCACTGCAAGGCAGATACTTTGTAGGCTCCAAAGCCCACCTGCACCGCCTCCATCAGACAAGGGCAAGCTTCCCTCGGCTTCCCAGAAGCAGCCTGGCAATTGCCCCCTCCCTCGCCCCCTCTCCACCCTCCACAGCCCCTGCCACCAAAGCCTTGCTAGGCAGGGCCATTTGCTGGCCTCGAAGAAAGAGTGCCTTTGATTCTTCTTTGGCGCAAGTGCCCGAGCTGTGAGAAGTCAGAGGATAATGATCACACCCGCTCTGCTTTAGCTAAGGAGATTGCTGGAGGCCCAGAGCGGGACACTGGTCCTTTCGAGAGAAACTGAAACTGAACTAGCCATGCCTTTGTGGCGCATGCCGATAGGAATTGGATAGAATCGGAGGGCTTAGAAACGTCCTCCAAGGTGGTCAGCTTCATCAGTCCCCCAAAATGAAACAAAGTTATGTTACTGGGCTCCAAAAAGGACTAAAGCCGCTGCTTTTATGCCAGAAAATATGGTGAGACCAGACCACTCATCTAGATCCAATTCCGTGAATTAAACAAAGCCTCCCTTTCCACTCCCAGCTGAGATGTTGAGGAATCAAAGGCAGACGCCCCAGCCTTATTTCACTGGCAGTAAAGGAGACACACCTCAGTAAGTCCTGCCAGCTGAGCAAGGGGCTGGGCCCGGGGAAGGTGGCGCCTGCCCAGATTCTTCTCTCAGGGCAAGTGCTGTCTTTGCAACACCAGGCAAATGGAACAAACATTGCCGGAGTGTTTTCATACAGACAGAAAGACAAAATGGAACAAACTTTGGTTTAATGATAAAGACCCATTGGCTCTCAACAAAGGCAAAAATGACAAAAGGCAGAGCATAGACAACACCCAACCTTTGAAATTTATTGATAAATCTAATAAAACTAATGAATCTTAAATAATACTAATGGATCTTAACGACTAAATTGAGGAGATTCCTATCATGTCAACTAACTAAGTAGAAGATTAAACTACCCTAAAAGCTTAAAAAACAGTCCTCTTCCTATCTAGTCCTATTGATACCTAACTCTTGCTAGCCCTGGACAACCTGCAGGGTTGTCTAATTTCAAAGTCTTTTCTTCTTGGCGAGAGGCTCTGCTGCCTTCCGAGGCCGATGTCTTCTCCTGTGGTTGTTCCTTTCCTTCACGGTTTCAAACACCCTGCAAGATAGGAAACAAACCATCCATTGCTCACTTTAGTACACACCATGAAACCAAGTGCCGAGATCTCCGTTTGAGTAGGAATTTCTGTCTTTTCGGGCAGTGGCACATTTGTGAATTGATCAGCACCATGAGTCTGATGGTTCTACTTTCAATGCCTTGAAATGTCTTCCTCCTTTTGCTGCATCCTCTTTTGAATTTGATCAGCAGCATCAAACCAAGCTTTGATGGATCTATTCCTACTTGTATGAACTGTGTCTTGTTGGGGCACGGCAAGGTTTCATTGTGAAGGCTGGGTTTTACCTAAGCTCTTTGGGTTTGAGGTGGGTGTTAAGCTTGACCACGGCTGCCGGGGGCGATGCTGCAAGTGCCCCCAGCTTCCCCTGCGGTGCCTTTGAAAAGGGTCAGCCTGTTTTAGTCCAAAGGCGCAGCTTTGAGCAGAAAGAGGAGGAACTTCCGCACCGTTTGCACTGCCCGCAGGGAAAGGGGCCTCCCGCCGAGCGGGGCGGCTGGCGCGCTTGGCAGCAGGGACACTCGGCGCTGCGAGCCCTCTTGCGGCTTCTCTTCCCTGTCTCCCCGTTCTCCTTTCTGGGAGGGCTTTTCCTCCTCTTTGCTTTGCCCACACTCTGGAAATCAAAGAGTCCTTATCAATGCTTCCTTCCTCTCACAAAGCTGGAAACCAGAGCATCCAGCACAAAAATCTATCGGCTTAAGCAAATCCTTCCAGACCCTCAAGAGCTGAGAAAACGGCTGCCTTTGCCAATGGGCTGCGGCGGGCTGCCAACCCAGAGCTTGGAGGAAAATACTCCTCTTTTCTACAGGCCAAAGGGGTGGGATAAATACCTGCCTATTTAGAGCTCTACATTTCTTATTTCTACCTTTCTGCCTAACATCTATTTCTCTCTGCTTTTCCTCCACAAATGTCTAGGCAATGGCATTTAAATTCAGTCCAATTAGGGTAGACACATGGTTAGCCATTTTCTAGTCCCCAAAATAATCTCCCTCCCTGTCTCTCTCTCTCTCTCTCTCTCACATGATGTGAAGCAAATTGCTCTTTGCCGGTAAGGAAAGTTTTAGGGGAGCCACGGCACCGGCAGCTCCTTCTTGGGGAGTATGCTGCGATGCTAGAAAAACTCCCTGAAAATCTGCAGCATATCCACAAAGGCAGCCTGGATTGCTGATGTCAGCAAGCAGTGGGGAATTAAGGGTCTGATTGGAGTCAGCGAGGGTGCCAGCCCTTGAGAAGCCCATCTGTAGAGAGTCAAAGCCCATTTTGGTGGCGCTGCTGCTTCCTTGGGTCAAAGTTAGGCTCCAGAATTGCATACTTCAGGGCAGCAGCACAAGGAAGCCCCGGGCAGCATCTGCTGTGCCTTTCCCAGCGCATGGGACGATGTGATCCTGGCAAAGGGGCGTCTGGCATGGCTCGCCAGCAGCTTTTCTCCCCTTCTGCCAGTTTCTCGACCTTCCTGGCACGTCTCGATTTTCTTGCCCCTCACCTGAGCAAGAGTGCTGGCAAGTTTATGCTCCTTTTTCCAGGAGTAGTAGTACTCCACACACTGTGCCACGGTCTTAGTCTGGATCTGTTGTGAAGAGAAAAAGAAGGAGTCGAAAATGGTGTTGGGTGCACTGGGGAAAAAGTAGAATATGGAGTGAACTAGGAAGGAAAAGCATGAAGTAAATGGAGTAGGGTGTAAAATGAAATCAACATGGGGAAAGAGAGGCATCATGCAATGTCTTAAACCGTGTATTCTGCTAGGTGGTAATACACGCAATGCACAGATCAACAACAAATCCATCTAGCACAGTTCTTCTTTCCCCGCTTCCCTCCAGTTATGCCAGCACACCGTCTTGTGGAAGCAGCAGCAGACCTGTGCGACAAGTCTGACAGAAGAAAGCTTCATCTTCCAAAAGAGCTTGGAGAAAAGGGCTGGAGAGGCCGGATCATCCTTTTGACACAGGCTTTTGATGTCCCCTTTTGTTACTTCTTGAAGATACTTGGTACTTGAGAAGAGAGAGACTGAAGCCCAGTGCTTGTTCCCAGAAATAACCAAGCTTTCCTCCTGACGATCTGCTCGGGTAAAGAATGTCCCGTGGCTTTACCTGCTTCTGGATGAGATGAAAATCCTTGCCGTAGGTGTGGAAAGCCTTTTGGAAGGACTCCTTCTCCTCAGGTGTCCATCTATCAGAGCCTGGCAAGAAAAAGCAGCGGGTAGTAAACGCATCCCTTGATCCACACCAAGTAGATCCCACTGGCTGCCGAAAGAAACTGGTGGCAGGCCGTCATTCACGTGTGTGTACGTGTCTGCTCCCTCAGAAGGTCATGAAGACAAGAGCAGGCATTGCCCGGGGAGAAGGATTGGAAAAGAAGTAAAGCTGAAGGACTAGATGCTGGTGCTTCCCCACCCGCAGAGGAGACAAGACCTTGTGCTGGTGTTAAGCACAATTGCTTTAAGCAGAAACCCTTGCCACAACAATGAAGGGGACGGCAGCATCTGTCAGGGACGCAAGAAGCTCTGCTTTGCTTACCTGCGTAATGATAATCAGCCATGGGGTGGCCTTGAGGTGTTGCAGGCCCCTCTGAGAGCAGCATCTCCAGAGCCTCCTGCAAGATCAAGAGGGAAAAGGCTTTAGCCGCCCCACCACATTAAAAATGAGCCAAAAAATCACAGGTGCTGCCTTGCAGCTACTTAGCCTCTCCAGACATTCAAGCGACTGTATCCCATGTGGGTGAAACACTGTCATTTGCTCCAAGTCCCTGGTTTTTGCTGCCCAACCCTTTGATCCTGGTCCCCGAGAGTGGCCTTTTGCTCACCAACCTAAGGATTTTGCTGCTCCTGCAGCCAGAATGGCCTCAGCTGACTGAGGCTTCTGGGAATTTCCCCTCCAAATGTCTTAGAGAAGCCAGCTCTCCAGGCCATTTACAAGGCAGCAGGACCTTCCGCCGCCGCCGCCGCCTCCAGGAGGGAGATTCTCCCTGCTGGAGCCCTTTGGCCTCAGCCCTGACGCAGCTGGAGGAGACACAGCAGGCAGCAAGTGCTCTGCTCCCTGTTAAGACCCTTCTTCAAAGAGCAGCCAGGAAAGGCTGTCCCAGTGCCCGGGCCCTCTGCATTCCCTGTGCCCTCTTCTCTGCGCCCAAACAGCCGCTTCTTACCGGAACGCTGCCGCGTGCCCGGTGCAGGCAGTGCAGGGCGCGCTCCAGGTTAGCTGCTGCCCCGGGAATGCCACGGGAGCTGGCCATGTCCAACAGTTCTCTTACTGCAAGCACAACAAAAAACCCACCAAAAGTCAGCCTTGAGGCCAGCAAGGGCAAAGACTGCCATGCAAGGCAGAAGGAAAGGCCGGGAGCTAAAGATAGCAGCTTGGAGAGTATGAAAAGGAGAGCAAAGCCAGGGCCAGCTGAACCAAGGGCCCACGCAGTGCTGGCTCTCCCTCCCAAGCAGCTTCTGTAAGAAGAAGTGGGGGCCAATCTGCGCTCTTCCAGTGGCAGACGGCCCTGACCAATTTGGAGAGCAAGGTGCTTGCTCTTGCTCCTTGCCTCTAACACTTCTACATGGGAAGATGGGCGAGACAAGGAGAGAAGCAGAGCCTGCAAAAGGCTGCCTTTTTACACAAAAGGAGCCTTTTAAAGTCCCAAGTAGCTCAGGGGTGGAAGAAAAGCTTGAAGCAAAGCTACCTCTGTCAGGTTTTTCCATGTCAGAGTCATCCTCCCCCCAGGGCTTCCAGACCAGGGTTGCAGGCTCTTCATCCTCACTTGGTGCTCTGCTCTGCAGCTCTGGCAGCTCAGCCTGAAAGTCGCTGCCAACATTGATGTGTCTAAAGGAAGAAGGAGGTGGAGGTGAGAAAGGCAAGTGGTCAAGAGAGCCTTCCTGTGCATCCACAGGCTTGAACCAACGCCACCCTGACTCTGAAAGAGCAGTTCTCCTCCTCGCCATTCTTCCAGTTTGCTGTCCTTTAACCCTATGCCAAAACTCACGGCTGAATCTGGGCTCTTGCTTTCCTTTTCATTGTGCCTCTCCTTTCCACCTGAAAGAGATCAAAGCAATGCTCCAGTTAAAAATCCTTCCTTCTCATCCTCATCATTGCAAAGCCCGAGCTCCTGTGTCCCAGCTCCTTTCTCTTTGCCGCCTTTTTGACATGGAATGTCCTAGGGAGGACCCTCTAGCAGTCAGCAGCTTCCTCAGGAGGGCAAGCACAAGGCCATGCACTACTCTCTTCACTCCCGGGGCCACTGAGAAGAGCCAAGACAATGGCAGGGGAGATGTGCCAGTGCAGGCTTAGGTTGGATAGAAGGAAAAGGTTCTTCAGCCAGAGGCTGCTTGGGCACTGCAACAGCCTCCCCAGGGAAGGGGGCACAGCACCAAGCCTGACTGAGCTCCAAAAGTGTTTGGACACTGCTCTTGGGCACAGGCCGTGATTGTTGAGGCTGCCCTGGGCAGGCCCTGGACTTGGGCTCAGTGATCTTTGAGAATCCCTTCCAAGCCAGGAAATTCTGTGCTACTGTGATTGTGCTCTTGAGGAGATGGCATTTGACGGCCGCCCCTGAGCATGAGGTAGAACCAGCCCTACGTGCACTGGAAAAAGAATCTAGAAAGATATTAAAATAGCATGGATCTATAAGCCATGGAACTACGTCAGTATATAAGAATTGCTGATCCCAGATGGTTTTTGAAGTTGAAAGCCTGTGTTTGAGGAGAAGCCCAGTCAAATGCTTCTATGCCCTGAACGACAGGGATGCCAGAGGAGAAGTGCCATCATTCTGGTGTTTGAAGCTTTGGAGCGGGTGTGAGCAGAGTCAGGGCATAAGGGGATTTGTTGACACTGAAGCCCTGAAGTGCTCAGCCACAAACAATTTGTTTTGGGGTCAGCACAAGATAGTTTGAGGACTGAAATGGGTGCCAAGAACTTTTAATCAGGTCATCCGTGGACGAGGATCTGCAACTGCACTGGGACACCTCTCTAGGTCCTCTATGGAAAGGTCTGTGTTTCCCCTGGAGGCAACATGATTCCTTCAGAAGCTGCAGCCTGCTTTCACGTGGAAGCTCGTCTGGGGAAAGTGAGCACGCAGCCTGTGTGTCGTGCTTGGTGGGAGAGGCAGCTGGAGCCTCCTGCCCCTGTGCTAGTGCTTTGAGGGCAAACGGGGATTTTCTTACCTTGGACGGTTCCCAAGTGCTCTGGGGATGCCCGGAGGCAGACGAGGAGACCAGGACGTCGGTGCAGAGGCCGGGTCTGGCGCTGAGTGCAGAAGGCGGCTGGTCAGGGACAGCCCAGGAGCTGATCCTGCAGCTGCTGCTCCAGCGCTGCTCCACCAGCGTTCCAGCAAGGGCCGCAGGAGCAGGAGACAACGACAGTTGCTATGGGCACAGCCCAACATTCCATCTAGAACCCCAGGGGAGCCATGGGACAGAAAGAGGCATGGGCCGCCTCTGGCCCTTGTACTTCTTCTGCTGCAAGTTTGCTCTGAGACGCTTCCCATGGGGCCTTTTCTCCTCAGTCGTCTGATGAGACGGGCAAAAGCAGTGCAGGGACAGCCCTGGGTCTTCCCGGTGCTTCTCTGCAAGGTGCCTCCAGCTGAACGTGCACAGGAGCCTGCCTCTGTGAAAGGGCCCAGACCTCATCTCCTGCCCTGGAGAACCAGAAGGGCTCCTCCCACTGGCTCTCCTCCAGCTCTGAGAGGAGCTGGAATTTGCAAGTTGTCCAGCGCAGAGCCAACTCCAGAGCTTCCTCTCAAAGTGGAGCCATTCATCCTGCCCCCTTTCTCAAGTCTCCTTTTGCTGCCCAATAATGTCACTGCATGTTTTCCCTCCTTTGGGCCTCTGAGCTGGTCTCTCACCTCATCACTCCTCCCTTGAAACTTGGAGAAACAGGATGTTTTTCAGGGCAACTGATGGGGACACACACACACACACAGGGACAGCACACGGGCATTTCTCTAGCAAACATTCATGCAGAATTTCTATAGCCCTCTTCCAGCTCCCTTGGAGAAGCTCGGTGTTTGTCCCCAAAAGACTCTGCCATTCCTCTAAGAAAGCAACACTAACAGAATTCCCTTTCCACACTGCTGGCCTTCACATTGGTTTTAATGCCTAGATCCCAGATATGACAAAACCCAGGCAGCTTTGCTGCTTTCCTGCCTGTCGTTAAGGAAAAGCAAATCTTGCTTCAGTCCCAATCTTGCTTCCTTCCCAGCCTGCACCTTACCCACTGGCCAGCAAACTCAGGGGGCAGCTGGAACAAGTCCCACTGCAAGGCAGATACTTTGTAGCATCCAAAGCCCACCTGCACCGCCTCCATCAGACAAGGGCAAGCTTCCCTCGGCTTCCCAGAAGCAGCCTGGCAATTGCCCCCTCCCTCGCCCCCTCTCCACCCTCCACAGCCCCTGCCACCAAAGCCTTGCTAGGCAGGGCCATTTGCTGGCCTCGAAGAAAGAGTGCCTTTGATTCTTCTTTGGCGCAAGTGCCCGAGCTGTGAGAAGTCAGAGGATAATGATCACACCCGCTCTGCTTTAGCTAAGGAGATTGCTGGAGGCCCAGAGCGGGACACTGGTCCTTTCGAGAGAAACTGAAACTGAACTAGCCATGCCTTTGTGGCGCATGCGGATAGGAATTGGATAGAATCGGAGGGCTTAGAAACGTCCTCCAAGGTGGTCAGCTTCATCAGTCCCCCAAAATGAAACAAAGTTATGTTACTGGGCTCCAAAAAGGACTAAAGCCGCTGCTTTTATGCCAGAAAATATGGTGAGACCAGACCACTCATCTAGATCCAATTCCGTGAATTAAACAAAGCCTCCCTTTCCACTCCCAGCTGAGATGTTGAGGAATCAAAGGCAGACGCCCCAGCCTTATTTCACTGGCAGTAAAGGAGACACACCTCAGTAAGTCCTGCCAGCTGAGCAAGGGGCTGGGCCCGGGGAAGGTGGCGCCTGCCCAGATTCTTCTCTCAGGGCAAGTGCTGTCTTTGCAACACCAGGCAAATGGAACAAACATTGCCGGAGTGTTTTCATACAGACAGAAAGACAAAATGGAACAAACTTTGGTTTAATGATAAAGACCCATTGGCTCTCAACAAAGGCAAAAATGACAAAAGGCAGAGCATAGACAACACCCAACCTTTGAAATTTATTGATAAATCTAATAAAACTAATGAATCTTAAATAATACTAATGGATCTTAACGACTAAATTGAGGAGATTCCTATCATGTCAACTAACTAAGTAGAAGATTAAACTACCCTAAAAGCTTAAAAAACAGTCCTATTCCTATCTAGTCCTATTGATACCTAACTCTTGCTAGCCCTGGACAACCTGCAGGGTTGTCTAATTTCAAAGTCTTTTCTTCTTGGCGAGAGGCTCTGCTGCCTTCCGAGGCCGATGTCTTCTCCTGTGGTTGTTCCTTTCCTTCACGGTTTCAAACACCCTGCAAGATAGGAAACAAACCATCCATTGCTCACTTTAGTACACACCATGAAACCAAGTGCCGAGATCTCCGTTTGAGTAGGAATTTCTGTCTTTTCGGGCAGTGGCACATTTGTGAATTGATCAGCACCATGAGTCTGATGGTTCTACTTTCAATGCCTTGAAATGTCTTCCTCCTTTTGCTGCATCCTCTTTTGAATTTGATCAGCAGCATCAAACCAAGCTTTGATGGATCTATTCCTACTTGTATGAACTGTGTCTTGTTGGGGCACGGCAAGGTTTCATTGTGAAGGCTGGGTTTTACCTAAGCTCTTTGGGTTTGAGGTGGGTGTTAAGCTTGACCACGGCTGCCGGGGGCGATGCTGCAAGTGCCCCCAGCTTCCCCTGCGGTGCCTTTGAAAAGGGTCAGCCTGTTTTAGTCCAAAGGCGCAGCTTTGAGCAGAAAGAGGAGGAACTTCCGCACCGTTTGCACTGCCCGCAGGGAAAGGGGCCTCCCGCCGAGCGGGGCGGCTGGCGCGCTTGGCAGCAGGGACACTCGGCGCTGCGAGCCCTCTTGCGGCTTCTCTTCCCTGTCTCCCCGTTCTCCTTTCTGGGAGGGCTTTTCCTCCTCTTTGCTTTGCCCACACTCTGGAAATCAAAGAGTCCTTATCAATGCTTCCTTCCTCTCACAAAGCTGGAAACCAGAGCATCCAGCACAAAAATCTATCGGCTTAAGCAAATCCTTCCAGACCCTCAAGAGCTGAGAAAACGGCTGCCTTTGCCAATGGGCTGCGGCGGGCTGCCAACCCAGAGCTTGGAGGAAAATACTCCTCTTTTCTACAGGCCAAAGGGGTGGGATAAATACCTGCCTATTTAGAGCTCTACATTTCTTATTTCTACCTTTCTGCCTAACATCTATTTCTCTCTGCTTTTCCTCCACAAATGTCTAGGCAATGGCATTTAAATTCAGTCCAATTAGGGTAGACACATGGTTAGCCATTTTCTAGTCCCCAAAATAATCTCCCTCCCTGTCTCTCTCTCTCTCTCTCTCTCACATGATGTGAAGCAAATTGCTCTTTGCCGGTAAGGAAAGTTTTAGGGGAGCCACGGCACCGGCAGCTCCTTCTTGGGGAGTATGCTGCGATGCTAGAAAAACTCCCTGAAAATCTGCAGCATATCCACAAAGGCAGCCTGGATTGCTGATGTCAGCAAGCAGTGGGGAATTAAGGGTCTGATTGGAGTCAGCGAGGGTGCCAGCCCTTGAGAAGCCCATCTGTAGAGAGTCAAAGCCCATTTTGGTGGCGCTGCTGCTTCCTTGGGTCAAAGTTAGGCTCCAGAATTGCATAATTCAGGGCAGCAGCACAAGGAAGCCCCGGGCAGCATCTGCTGTGCCTTTCCCAGAGCATGGGACGATGTGATCCTGGCAAAGGGGCGTCTGGCATGGCTCGCCAGCAGCTTTTCTCCCCTTCTGCCAGTTTCTCGACCTTCCTGGCACGTCTCGATTTTCTTGCCCCTCACCTGAGCAAGAGTGCTGGCAAGTTTATGCTCCTTTTTCCAGGAGTAGTAGTACTCCACACACTGTGCCACGGTCTTAGTCTGGATCTGTTGTGAAGAGAAAAAGAAGGAGTCGAAAATGGTGTTGGGTGCACTGGGGAAAAAGTAGAATATGGAGTGAACTAGGAAGGAAAAGCATGAAGTAAATGGAGTAGGGTGTAAAATGAAATCAACATGGGGAAAGAGAGGCATCATGCAATGTCTTAAACCGTGTATTCTGCTAGGTGGTAATACACGCAATGCACAGATCAACAACAAATCCATCTAGCACAGTTCTTCTTTCCCCGCTTCCCTCCAGTTATGCCAGCACACCGTCTTGTGGAAGCAGCAGCAGACCTGTGCGACAAGTCTGACAGAAGAAAGCTTCATCTTCCAAAAGAGCTTGGAGAAAAGGGCTGGAGAGGCCGGATCATCCTTTTGACACAGGCTTTTGATGTCCCCTTTTGTTACTTCTTGAAGATACTTGGTACTTGAGAAGAGAGAGACTGAAGCCCAGTGCTTGTTCCCAGAAATAACCAAGCTTTCCTCCTGACGATCTGCTCGGGTAAAGAATGTCCCGTGGCTTTACCTGCTTCTGGATGAGATGAAAATCCTTGCCGTAGGTGTGGAAAGCCTTTTGGAAGGACTCCTTCTCCTCAGGTGTCCATCTATCAGAGCCTGGCAAGAAAAAGCAGCGGGTAGTAAACGCATCCCTTGATCCACACCAAGTAGATCCCACTGGCTGCCGAAAGAAACTGGTGGCAGGCCGTCATTCACGTGTGTGTACGTGTCTGCTCCCTCAGAAGGTCATGAAGACAAGAGCAGGCATTGCCCGGGGAGAAGGATTGGAAAAGAAGTAAAGCTGAAGGACTAGATGCTGGTGCTTCCCCACCCGCAGAGGAGACAAGACCTTGTGCTGGTGTTAAGCACAATTGCTTTAAGCAGAAACCCTTGCCACAACAATGAAGGGGACGGCAGCATCTGTCAGGGACGCAAGAAGCTCTGCTTTGCTTACCTGCGTAATGATAATCAGCCATGGGGTGGCCTTGAGGTGTTGCAGGCCCCTCTGAGAGCAGCATCTCCAGAGCCTCCTGCAAGATCAAGAGGGAAAAGGCTTTAGCCGCCCCACCACATTAAAAATGAGCCAAAAAATCACAGGTGCTGCCTTGCAGCTACTTTGCCTCTCCAGACATTCAAGCGACTGTATCCCATGTGGGTGAAACACTGTCATTTGCTCCAAGTCCCTGGTTTTTGCTGCCCAACCCTTTGATCCTGGTCCCCGAGAGTGGCCTTTTGCTCACCAACCTAAGGATTTTGCTGCTCCTGCAGCCAGAATGGCCTCAGCTGACTGAGGCTTCTGGGAATTTCCCCTCCAAATGTCTTAGAGAAGCCAGCTCTCCAGGCCATTTACAAGGCAGCAGGACCTTCCGCCGCCGCCGCCGCCTCCAGGAGGGAGATTCTCCCTGCTGGAACCCTTTGGCCTCAGCCCTGACGCAGCTGGAGGAGACACAGCAGGCAGCAAGTGCTCTGCTCCCTGTTAAGACCCTTCTTCAAAGAGCAGCCAGGAAAGGCTGTCCCAGTGCCCGGGCCCTCTGCATTCCCGTGCCCTCTTCTCTGCGCCCAAACAGCCGCTTCTTACCGGAACGCTGCCGCGTGCCCGGTGCAGGCAGTGCAGGGCGCGCTCCAGGTTAGCTGCTGCCCCGGGAATGCCACGGGAGCTGGCCATGTCCAACAGTTCTCTTACTGCAAGCACAACAAAAAACCCACCGAAAGTCAGCCTTGAGGCCAGCAAGGGCAAAGACTGCCATGCAAGGCAGAAGGAAAGGCTGGGAGCTAAAGACAGCAGCTTGGAGAGTATGAAAAGGAGAGCAAAGCCAGGGCCAGCTGAACCAAGGGCCCACGTAGTGCTGGCTCTCCCTCCAAAGCAGCTTCTGTAAGAAGAAGTGGGGGCCAATCTGCGCTCTTCCAGTGGCAGACGGCCCTGACCAATTTGGAGAGCAAGGTGCTTGCTCTTGCTCCTTGCCTCTAACACTTCTACATGGGAAGATGGGCGAGACAAGGAGAGAAGCAGAGCCTGCAAAAGGCTGCCTTTTTACGCAAAAGGAGCCTTTTAAAGTCCCAAGTAGCTCAGGGGTGGAAGAAAAGCTTGAAGCAAAGCTACCTCTGTCAGGTTTTTCCATGTCAGAGTCATCCTCCCCCCAGGGCTTCCAGACCAGGGTTGCAGGCTCTTCATCCTCACTTGGTGCTCTGCTCTGCAGCTCTGGCAGCTCAGCCTGAAAGTCGCTGCCAACATTGATGTGTCTAAAGGAAGAAGGAGGTGGAGGTGAGAAAGGCAAGTGGTCAAGAGAGCCTTCCTGTGCATCCACAGGCTTGAACCAACGCCACCCTGACTCTGAAAGAGCAGTTCTCCTCCTTGCCATTCCTCCAGTTTGCTGTCCTTTAACCCTATGCCAAAACTCACGGCTGAATCTGGGCTCTTGCTTTCCTTTTCATTGTGCCTCTCCTTTCCACCTGAAAGAGATCAAAGCAATGCTCCAGTTAAAAATCCTTCCTTCTCATCCTCATCATTGCAAAGCCCGAGCTCCTGTGTCCCAGCTCCTTTCTCTTTGCCGCCTTTTTGACATGGAATGTCCTAGGGAGGACCCTCTAGCAGTCAGCAGCTTCCTCAGGAGGGCAAGCACAAGGCCATGCACTACTCTCTTCACTCCCGGGGCCACTGAGAAGAGCCAAGACAATGGCAGGGGAGATGTGCCAGTGCAGGCTTAGGTTGGATAGAAGGAAAAGGTTCTTCAGCCAGAGGCTGCTTGGGCACTGCAACAGCCTCCCCAGGGAAGGGGGCACAGCACCAAGCCTGACTGAGCTCCAAAAGTGTTTGGACACTGCTCTTGGGCACAGGCCGTGATTGTTGAGGCTGCCCTGGGCAGGCCCTGGACTTGGGCTCAGTGATCTTTGAGAATCCCTTCCAAGCCAGGAAATTCTGTGCTACTGTGATTGTGCTCTTGAGGAGATGGCATTTGACGGCCGCCCCTGAGCATGAGGTAGAACCAGCCCTACGTGCACTGGAAAAAGAATCTAGAAAGATATTAAAATAGCATGGATCTATAAGCCATGGAACTACGTCAGTATATAAGAATTGCTGATCCCAGATGGTTTTTGAAGTTGAAAGCCTGTGTTTGAGGAGAAGCCCAGTCAAATGCTTCTATGCCCTGAACGACAGGGATGCCAGAGGAGAAGTGCCATCATTCTGGTGTTTGAAGCTTTGGAGCGGGTGTGAGCAGAGTCAGGGCATAAGGGGATTTGTTGACACTGAAGCCCTGAAGTGCTCAGCCACAAACAATTTGTTTTGGGGTCAGCACAAGATAGTTTGAGGACTGAAATGGGTGCCAAGAACTTTTAATCAGGTCATCCGTGGACGAGGATCTGCAACTGCACTGGGACACCTCTCTAGGTCCTCTATGGAAAGGTCTGTGTTTCCCCTGGAGGCAACATGATTCCTTCAGAAGCTGCAGCCTGCTTTCACGTGGAAGCTCGTCTGGGGAAAGTGAGCACGCAGCCTGTGTGTCGTGCTTGGTGGGAGAGGCAGCTGGAGCCTCCTGCCCCTGTGCTAGTGCTTTGAGGGCAAACGGGGATTTTCTTACCTTGGACGGTTCCCAAGTGCTCTGGGGATGCCCGGAGGCAGACGAGGAGACCAGGATGTCGGTGCCGAGGCCGGGTCTGGCGCTGAGTGCAGAAGGCGGCTGGTCAGGGACAGCCCAGGAGCTGATCCTGCAGCTGCTGCTCCAGCGCTGCTCTACCAGCGTTCCAGCAAGGGCCGCAGGAGCAGGAGACAACGACAGTTGCTATGGGCACAGCCCAACATTCCATCTAGAACCCCAGGGGAGCCATGGGACAGAAAGAGGCATGGGCCGCCTCTGGCCCTTGTACTTCTTCTGCTGCAAGTTTGCTCTGAGACGCTTCCCATTGGGCCTTTTCTCCTCAGTCGTCTGATGAGACGGGCAAAAGCAGTGCAGGGACAGCCCTGGGTCTTCCCGGTGCTTCTCTGCAAGGTGCCTCCAGCTGAACGTGCACAGGAGCCTGCCTCTGTGCAAGGGCCCAGACCTCATCTCCTGCCCTGGAGAACCAGAAGGGCTCCTCCCACTGGCTCTCCTCCAGCTCTGAGAGGAGCTGGAATTTGCAAGTTGTCCAGCGCAGAGCCAACTCCAGAGCTTCCTCTCAAAGTGGAGCCATTCATCCTGCCCCCTTTCTCAAGTCTCCTTTTGCTGCCCAATAATGTCACTGCATGTTTTCCCTCCTTTGGGCCTCTGAGCTGGTCTCTCACCTCATCACTCCTCCCTTGAAACTTGGAGAAACAGGATGTTTTTCAGGGCAACTGATGGGGACACACACACACACAGGGACAGCACACGGGCATTTCTCTAGCAAACATTCATGCAGAATTTCTATAGCCCTCTTCCAGCTCCCTTGGAGAAGCTCGGTGTTTGTCCCCAAAAGACTCTGCCATTCCTCTAAGAAAGCAACACTAACAGAATTCCCTTTCCACACTGCTGGCCTTCACATTGGTTTTAACGCCTAGATCCCAGATATGACAAAACCCAGGCAGCTTTGCTGCTTTCCTGCCTGTCGTTAAGGAAAAGCAAATCTTGCTTCAGTCCCAATCTTGCTTCCTTCCCAGCCTGCACCTTACCCACTGGCCAGCAAACTCAGGGGGCAGCTGGAACAAGTCCCACTGCAAGGCAGATACTTTGTAGGCTCCAAAGCCCACCTGCACCGCCTCCATCAGACAAGGGCAAGCTTCCCTCGGCTTCCCAGAAGCAGCCTGGCAATTGCCCCCTCCCTCGCCCCCTCTCCACCCTCCACAGCCCCTGCCACCAAAGCCTTGCTAGGCAGGGCCATTTGCTGGCCTCGAAGAAAGAGTGCCTTTGATTCTTCTTTGGCGCAAGTGCCCGAGCTGTGAGAAGTCAGAGGATAATGATCACACCCGCTCTGCTTTAGCTAAGGAGATTGCTGGAGGCCCAGAGCGGGACACTGGTCCTTTCGAGAGAAACTGAAACTGAACTAGCCATGCCTTTGTGGCACATGCGGATAGGAATTGGATAGAATCGGAGGGCTTAGAAACGTCCTCCAAGGTGGTCAGCTCCATCAGTCCCCCAAAATGAAACAAAGTTATGTTACTGGGCTCCAAAAAGGACTAAAGCCGCTGCTTTTATGCCAGAAAATATGGTGAGACCAGACCACTCATCTAGATCCAATTCCGTGAATTAAACAAAGCCTCCCTTTCCACTCCCAGCTGAGATGTTGAGGAATCAAAGGCAGACGCCCCAGCCTTATTTCACTGGCAGTAAAGGAGACACACCTCAGTAAGTCCTGCCAGCTGAGCAAGGGGCTGGGCCCGGGGAAGGTGGCGCCTGCCCAGATTCTTCTCTCAGGGCAAGTGCTGTCTTTGCAACACCAGGCAAATGGAACAAACATTGCCGGAGTGTTTTCATACAGACAGAAAGACAAAATGGAACAAACTTTGGTTTAATGATAAAGACCCATTGGCTCTCAACAAAGGCAAAAATGACAAAAGGCAGAGCATAGACAACACCCAACCTTTGAAATTTATTGATAAATCTAATAAAACTAATGAATCTTAAATAATACTAATGGATCTTAACGACTAAATTGAGGAGATTCCTATCATGTCAACTAACTAAGTAGAAGATTAAACTACCCTAAAAGCTTAAAAAACAGTCCTATTCCTATCTAGTCCTATTGATACCTAACTCTTGCTAGCCCTGGACAACCTGCAGGGTTGTCTAATTTCAAAGTCTTTTCTTCTTGGCGAGAGGCTCTGCTGCCTTCCGAGGCCGATGTCTTCTCCTGTGGTTGTTCCTTTCCTTCACGGTTTCAAACACCCTGCAAGATAGGAAACAAACCATCCATTGCTCACTTTAGTACACACCATGAAACCAAGTGCCGAGATCTCCGTTTGAGTAGGAATTTCTGTCTTTTCGGGCAGTGGCACATTTGTGAATTGATCAGCACCATGAGTCTGATGGTTCTACTTTCAATGCCTTGAAATGTCTTCCTCCTTTTGCTGCATCCTCTTTTGAATTTGATCAGCAGCATCAAACCAAGCTTTGATGGATCTATTCCTACTTGTATGAACTGTGTCTTGTTGGGGCACGGCAAGGTTTCATTGTGAAGGCTGGGTTTTACCTAAGCTCTTTGGGTTTGAGGTGGGTGTTAAGCTTGACCACGGCTGCCGGGGGCGATGCTGCAAGTGCCCCCAGCTTCCCCTGCGGTGCCTTTGAAAAGGGTCAGCCTGTTTTAGTCCAAAGGCGCAGCTTTGAGCAGAAAGAGGAGGAACTTCCGCACCGTTTGCACTGCCCGCAGGGAAAGGGGCCTCCCGCCGAGCGGGGCGGCTGGCGCGCTTGGCAGCAGGGACACTCGGCGCTGCGAGCCCTCTTGCGGCTTCTCTTCCCTGTCTCCCCGTTCTCCTTTCTGGGAGGGCTTTTCCTCCTCTTTGCTTTGCCCACACTCTGGAAATCAAAGAGTCCTTATCAATGCTTCCTTCCTCTCACAAAGCTGGAAACCAGAGCATCCAGCACAAAAATCTATCGGCTTAAGCAAATCCTTCCAGACCCTCAAGAGCTGAGAAAACGGCTGCCTTTGCCAATGGGCTGCGGCGGGCTGCCAACCCAGAGCTTGGAGGAAAATACTCCTCTTTTCTACAGGCCAAAGGGGTGGGATAAATACCTGCCTATTTAGAGCTCTACATTTCTTATTTCTACCTTTCTGCCTAACATCTATTTCTCTCTGCTTTTCCTCCACAAATGTCTAGGCAATGGCATTTAAATTCAGTCCAATTAGGGTAGACACATGGTTAGCCATTTTCTAGTACCCAAAATAATCTCCCTCCCTGTCTCTCTCTCTCTCTCTCTCTCACATGATGTGAAGCAAATTGCTCTTTGCCGGTAAGGAAAGTTTTAGGGGAGCCACGGCACCGGCAGCTCCTTCTTGGGGAGTATGCTGCGATGCTAGAAAAACTCCCTGAAAATCTGCAGCATATCCACAAAGGCAGCCTGGATTGCTGATGTCAGCAAGCAGTGGGGAATTAAGGGTCTGATTGGAGTCAGCGAGGGTGCCAGCCCTTGAGAAGCCCATCTGTAGAGAGTCAAAGCCCATTTTGGTGGCGCTGCTGCTTCCTTGGGTCAAAGTTAGGCTCCAGAATTGCATACTTCAGGGCAGCAGCACAAGGAAGCCCCGGGCAGCATCTGCTGTGCCTTTCCCAGCGCATGGGACGATGTGATCCTGGCAAAGGGGCGTCTGGCATGGCTCGCCAGCAGCTTTTCTCCCCTTCTGCCAGTTTCTCGACCTTCCTGGCACGTCTCGATTTTCTTGCCCCTCACCTGAGCAAGAGTGCTGGCAAGTTTATGCTCCTTTTTCCAGGAGTAGTAGTACTCCACACACTGTGCCACGGTCTTAGTCTGGATCTGTTGTGAAGAGAAAAAGAAGGAGTCGAAAATGGTGTCGGGTGCACTGGGGAAAAAGTAGAATATGGAGTGAACTAGGAAGGAAAAGCATGAAGTAAATGGAGTAGGGTGTAAAATGAAATCAGCATGGGGAAAGAGAGGCATCATGCAATGTCTTAAACCGTGTATTCTGCTAGGTGGTAATACACGCAATGCACAGATCAACAACAAATCCATCTAGCACAGTTCTTCTTTCCCCGCTTCACTCCAGTTATGCCAGCACATAGCTTTATCTTTGTGAAGGCATGCCAGGCAGAGAATACTAGAAGCTGTCATCAACATCCTGCTAGAGCAGAGTCCTAAAGGAAATGTCACAAAAAGTAGCAGAATAGGAGAAAAAGAAAATCCTGCTAGAATTGTGTGGGAACATAGGACATCTCTCTAGCTGTCCAGAATGGCCAAGACCCTTGCCAGGAGGCTCAGAAGCCCTGGCACGGAGCCCAAAATACCTGTAGTTTTGATTATGACCCATGGAGCAAATTTAGAACCCTATATGAAGATCAGCAAGCCACAACACTTTAGGTAAAGTAATAGTGAAGTTATCACAGAGTGGAAAAGTAGATTTTGGGGTTTCTAGAATGGGAGTTCAGGAGGCAAGATGGAGGGATCTGGGTGAGTCCAGCCTTTCTCCTTCTTCTTCTTGGCCTCCATCTTCTGCTGTGATGTTGGCACTTTTAGATTGGTTTAGAGTAGAAGCTCACTGTCAACATAGGTGATAAGTATTAGAAAGTGATTGTAAACATTATATATGTAGTTTTTAGTATAAAAACATAACACCACCCTGGGGGCAGGCAGTGTGCCTAGAACTGTCCTGCTGGACAGAGCTCAGCAGAGTAAGAGAAAATTTTTTATAGATAAGACGCAATAAACAACCTTGAGACCAAGAACTGAAAAGCTCCGACTCATTCTTCAAGCACTCAAGCTGAGGAAAGAGACTTTTAACATTTCTCAAAGTCACGGTGACCAGCAAAAGATCCTGAAAGAATTGTACAACAGCAGTTGTATGATAACTTAAAGCTGAATTTGTTTATTGGTTGACTTTTAACTAATGTGGTCATTTATGCTGCACTAAGGCAGCAACATTCCCTAAACCAGTATTTGAATGAATATGTTGTTGCAATGGAGCTGACTTTTAAATTTTTATGTATCCAAATGGACACCATTACATTGCCTAATAAACAGAATTTTGAGCAAGAACAATTTTGTTCTAAAATGACAAGGACAAAACATCTTTGTGTTTCAAAGTCGTATGTAATTTACATCACATTTTAAACAAAATTGTTCTTCCACTGGTGCAACCTAAGTAAGCTCACAGAGTTCATCAGTACAATACTCAATCTTCATTCCACGTCAGTTAAAAGTTATTACAACAGAATTAAGATCGTTTCTTCAAACATGCTATGGAATCAATAGTCTACGAATTGCAAATACTGCCTGATTATCTAAGTACTTCCATTTTTAATGCATAATTTAATGTGCATACTATATATATATATAATAGTATTAATAATGATGATTTTATATATATAAATATATATATATTTATATATATATATATATATATATATATAAAATCATCATTACTATTACTATTACTATTATTCTCCTCCACTTGTAAGGCCACAGGAAAGGAACAGTAATTTATCCCAACACATATAAGAAATTTGCAGAGAACTAGATTGAAGTCATACCTCTTGGAGTAACCCTCTTTTTACCCTTTGATTTTGATAAAGGCTGGCTGTGCACATGATACAATGAGGAGCTTGCCTCTTCAGAAAGGTGAATTTTCTTCCCTTTTTTACAGTATCATGGTTGCACCTTAAATCTGTGTGGAAGCCTAGGGGCCTACCATTGGAACTTTAACCTCAGGGCAAAGATGACCAAGGTCAAAGAGAGATACTTCTCAGAATGCAATAGTCTCGTCCATGGGCATTTGCAGGCTCATGCTGATGCAGCAGGTTTTGTTGGTATCACCCAGTTCAACTGCCATTTTTTCCTTCTATGTACACACCCTAGAATGTTCTCCCCTCACTTGTCACCTATTGGTCCTGGCTTACTGTGTTGCTCCACGCCTTATTCCTCCCATCTAAAACCCTGTGTCCTCGGCCCCATTTTGTCTCTGTCCCTAGACCCTCTTCAGTGCAATAAACAATGTCTGGAGTTCAACACAAAGACCCGTCTCTTGCCTCATTCGTCAGCAGTTTAAGCAAGCGTGCTCTGGGCTCTGGGAGTGCAGCTCACTCACAGAGGCTAGTTGCAGACATGCCGCAACAAATCTGTGTATAACTGCAAATCTCAATCATTTCTTCTTGAGATCTTGCTCCCAGGACACATTTTTCTTTTCCTTTCTGTGGGGAAACTTCTCACACATTTATTGGATGCTGGTTGCTCTGCATGTATGTCTACACTGCTGCCTTTATAACCTTTTGGAAATTATCAGAGCTAGTAGGATTCACCCAGCAGCAGGAGCTGATGCAGCCTGGGAACGTGCTGATTTACAGAGGCTTCTGGCTTCCCAGGTGAAGCCAAGGCAAGCCCTGCTGCTGCTGCTGCTGCTGCTGCTGCTGCTGCTGCTGCTGCTGCTGCTGCTGCTGTGCCAGAAAGCCCCGGCTGAGCAGGGATGGCACCACTGTGCCTTGGGCTGTTTCTCCTTCCAGAGCTGGGCGGTGCTTTTGAGGCAGTAATGACAGCTGGTGGGAGAAGGAAGGGGCCTTTTCCTGCACCAGAACTTATGGATGCACTAGGGCCACCTTCAGGGAGACTGTCGGCCCCCAGCAAGTAAAGCAGAGGGACACAGCTGGAAAACGCTTCCTTTGGAGCCTTCCTGTCTCTTGGAAAAGAAAGGAGACACGTGACAGGAGGAGCAGCAGGGGCCGGTCCCTCCTCCTTGCCTGCAGTGAGGGGCGGCTGCCGCTGGGCGGCGCCATGAAAAGGGAGCGCCCCTGCGCGGGGCGGGCGGGGCGGGGCAGCCGCCAGGGGGCGCCCGGGGCGGGCCGGGGCCCCTCTGTGAGGGAGGAGAGCCTCGGGCAGCTGCGCAGCCACCAACGGGACTGTCCGTCCGCAAGGCACAGCGCCAGGGCAAAGCTTCGCTTCAGCGCACGCTGACCGGCAAGGGAACCTTCCCATGGAGTGCAGGATTTAGCTGTTTTCATTCCCAGTCCTGTGCTGAGCTAGCAGGCCACAAAGCCTCCTCAAGCACAGGTGCCTCCTCTCCAGGCTTCCTGCACTTCCTTTGCTGACAGGGTCCACTCAGGCACCCTGGGAGCAGGCTCAGCTGATGTTACAAAGCAATGCTGTCCAAAAGAAAAAAAGGCAAAAGCCAAACCAGAAGGGAACTATTAGTTCCCAGGCTGAATTCCTCACAGGCGGAGGCAGGATTCCTCTGCTTCCTCAGAAAGATGCAGAAACAGGACACGAGGACACTGTGCCCCTTACCTTCATGTCCAGGACCTTGCTATTGCAGGCCAGCATAGCTCACAATGCTATTCACCCCTTTAGCCAGGTGTCTTCAGCTTGTTGGGGTTTTCCCCTGAGAGCAGCCTGAGAATGCTGCTTGCTCTCCCAAGGCTTTGTTCCTGCCAGGAAACCCCACAGACTCACTTAGCTTCCTTCTTTCTATCACAAGGCCCAGGTGAGCTGCCAAGAGGATGAGCAGTGTAAGCCATTCCTCAGCAAATGCCAATCCCTGTAAGAAATGCTGATTCCAGTGGGATTTCCAAGTGTTGTTCTCAAGAGCACTGAAGTTCAGGGTTTCAGCAAGCAGCTTGGCTCTTGCGGTTTGTTTTGAGGATCCCTGCGGAGTCCTTGGGGGCCCCCTTAGCTTTATGTTGGCTGGTAGCAGGCAGGCAGGCAAGGAGACTCCACAAGGCTTCTGAGTATGATAATTATAGGAGGGTTTATTGGGGGTGCCACCCCAGGAGCAGCATGGTTTCTGAGGGAGAAGAGAGGGAGGGTGAGAAAGGGAGAAATGGGCCAAGAGACAGTCTGGTCTCCCTTGCACATCTTAACAGCGAGATTCAAAGTAGGTGAGGAATAAAACTCGGGTCAGTGGGATTACAGATACATGATACTTCAGGGGAGGGTCACAGGCTTGGAATAAACGGAACATTTTCAAGGGGTGAAACAGCATACCATTTAACTAAAATGAAACAGCACAGTCTGTCTCCACTGTGCTGGCAGAAAGCACTTTTGCTAAGACATAGGATGTAGAAAGTAGAGGAAAAAATTGGTTGGAAACTCTTGGGGTGGGGGGCAGGCTGCTAGAGCTTTCTGTTGCTTTCCTTAGAGGAAATAGGGGCGTTTTGTGAATGGTGGGCAGAAAACGGTATGCAGGCACTGGGGACTGATTTGTAAGCAGTGCATGTTTGAAACTATTCCCTGATGTCTAGCCTGGAGGAAATGGAGGTGACCCAGCAACATTTTAAAGATTGGGGATTATGACACCAGTGAGGCGCAAATGTGGTGTCTGTGGATCCAAAGGGGTTCCTCATCTAATCAGACATTTCTTGAGAATTGTCCTGACTTTCAGTCTGACACACAGAGGGAATCTGCATCAGGAAAATATGCAGCCTCCCACACGTCACATGTGGTGCCTGACCAGCTGCTCTCTCCGCTACACTTGCTGGGCTCATGCCAGTGGTGGTCCTGGGGCTGGGAAACACCTGGACTTGTGTAGAGCCCATCCAAAATGCTACCATGGCTGCAAAAGCAGGCAAAGAGCAAAAGCCCAGATCTTTCTCCATTCTTTTTAGTTTTTAACTAAGAAAGAAAATCACAAGTGGTTTTCCAGGCACTTGCTGCTAATGATGAAGCAATTATTTTTAGGAGGGAGACAAAAACTGGTTTCAAAGGCAGAGGAGAGGAGGGGGAAGGAAGCTTCCGAACTTTGGAAAGCTTGTGGTGGCTCTGTTTTCCTCAGGTGTGCCCACCAGCTGGACCACCCATTTGGTCTCTGCCTCATAACTCCCTTTTAAGTGGGACTTGCCCATTTTGTCACACTGGTTTCCTCCTCCCATCAGCTTCTACATTGTCCTACATTGGGATTTTACGTTCTTTTCCTTCTTCCTGTGTGTCCATTAGAGTCATATCCCTGTGACTGCCAGATGCCTACTGCAGGGAAGCTGCCAGAAGTGAGGCACAGGCCCCAAAGGCTTCTTTGAGGTGCCGTCATAGTGCAGCAGCAGTGTGCTGCGTGTGCAGCAGGTTGGTTACTTGGCTTTTTCTCCCCACTCAGGTGTCATTCTTCCTTCAGCAAGGCCTACAATTTGCTGGTTGATGTTAGCCATGCAGCAAACGGGCAGGAATGACAGGCATTCCAATGGAGGGAACTTTCCGGGATACGAGCAAAGCACAATTTCATCCACAGAATTTAAGCAATTCTTCTTGGTTTTAGTCAGAAGTGCTGCTGGGCAGAAGGGCACGTGGCCTTTGGTTTCCTCACATCCTTGCTCTTTCTCTGAGTCCAGCTTGGTACACAAGGTGTATGGGCTTGGTGCCTGTTTTGTGTTACTCTTGGATCCTTTCAGCTGTGGGTTACGGACTGCAAGGGGGTTTTGTGCTGCTTTGGGGCAGAGGAGAACTTTCTGGGCTATTCTTTTGCGTTAGCTGTAGAGAAGGTTTGGTTGCTATGCATGGATTCACCGACCAACCCACAGCAGCTGCTATTGTGATGTCAGCAGAGGGCTGCCACGTCACAGCCTTGTCAGCAGGAGGTTGTTCTGCTGCCTGCAAGGCCTCAGCGTCCAGAGCAGCTCTTGGCACGCTCGGTGCAGGAGGATCACCTCGACTGAGCTGTTCTCAGCTTACAGCGGGTGTTCTTCTGCTTCTGTATTTTCTTGCACAGTCCGTGGACTCGTGCAAGTGTCCTGTTTTTCCCTTTTTCCCTTGCACGGTCTCAAAACCTGTGCAAGTAGGGTTTTGTTTCCATTTTTGTTTCCCGGCCTACGGACTCGAGCAGCACTGCTCAAGCGATGGAGCGAGTCCGTAGAGCATTCAGCAGTGCCTTTTCATTGGCGGCTTCTCGGAAAGCTTTTCGTCGTTTGACTGGTAAATAGAAGATTTTTTCCTTGGGGCAGCGTGTTGGAAAAACAAGGGCATCAAGATGCCATAGGCTTGGTAAAGTTCCTGTCAACAGCTTCAGCTGAAAAGGGGTGTCTCTGGCCCAGCAGGGTGTAGGAACTTCCAAAATGCAGACTGGGAGAGCTTTGCAGGCATCCTTCTAAAAACTGTGCACTTCTCTGCAGAACTGAGGAAGAGCATCTTTTTTCTGCATTCCCTCCTTAAAGGATGTGCCTGTCTAACTGGGCCCCTCTGTGTGCTACAAGAGCCACTGGCTTTGCGCTGAAGGGCAAAGTGCCGAGCAGTTTGTGTGTGCTCCTGAAGCCCGGAGCTGGGCCTGTGCTGTGTCCCAACAGCGCTGCAAGTGCTAAGAGGGGTTTGCTGGAAGCTTTTGTGGGCAATTGTTTACAGCAACCACGTGGGACATCCTGCATGCAATGTACAAAAAGAAAAAGCAAGTCCAGGAAAGAGAGGAGAAAAAAGCTGCTTTAGCTGTAGGCTGGACAATGAGCTCCCATGCAGGCACTGACTGCTAAGGAACAATTTGCATCTTCACGACCAAGTTCCTAGTTCCTTAGTGGCAAAGCCGAGCCAAAGGTAGACACAGCCTAGGGTACTGGTTTGCAGTCCTGCTTGCTGCGCTAAAGAAGTGTTGCTCCGGGAGGGATGTTGTGAAAGGAAAATGCTCTCTGCTTGGGTGGACTTGTTCTGTGGGATTCCTCAGCACAAACAGTTTTCTAAGAGTGCCTGGTTCATTTTCCCTTGCCCCCGGCAGGTTGCATCAGGCGTGGAAGGAGTGAACGGCAGGGTTCGGTGAGTGGGAAGGGCACCCTTGAAATTCCTGCTGTCTGAGGATTGTGGAGAAAGCTGTGGGCTTGGCCTGGCAGGCCGAAGGAAAGTCCACATCAAAGTCTGCATGAACATGACCAGAAGGATTCCATCAGTTTCCTCCTTTTCCACTGAAGAGCTTTGAACTAATGAAAGTCAAGCTTTGCAGACAGGAGGCTGCATGCTAATTATAGCCTAGCTAAAGTAGCTCCTTCAGAAGCATGTGCAATCCTGTCTAAACATTCGTCTCATTAGCCCACTTGAATTGAGTTTTAATGAGTGAGCATCCCACTTTTATCCAAATTCATGACTTCTCTTCAGGACATCTGGGGATAGAGCTCAGGAGAAGTCAGGTTCCAAATGACAGGCTCCTCCCTGTCCCTCATGCTGCTGCCTGTCTGCAGAGCAGCACCGCAGCAGCAGAACCTGCTCTGGCTCGCTCTCTTCCTCCAGAGGCTAAAGGGGAGGCAAAGGACAACAAAGGTGTTGTCAGTCCAGGGCCTGAGCATACTGCAGCAATCAGTGGCAGCTTTGGTTGGTTCAGTGCAAAGCTTTGGTGCAGTGCAGGGCTGCAAGTTTCTGAGCAGGCAGCACTTGCCTGAGGATGCTGTGGGCTGGAGTCCTGCCATGACCTAGCTCTTCAGCCCAGCCACGGACCACCCACGCGAAATGGCATCTGAACTTTCACATGCAGGCATCATTGTCCTGGCATTCTCACAGGGACTGTGAACTTCCCTTGGTGTCAGATATGCGGTAGCATGATGTCCTTTAGGGCCACTGCTGTGAAAGGCAGCCCCTTTGTGCCCAGAGTCTGTGCAGGCTCCCTGCTGTCAGCAGAGAGAGAGGTCCCAAGGCACAGTTCACAGCCTTGTGGGGTGTGGAGGAGCCGCTGTTGCCTGCAGGGACCTACCCCTCTCCACGCCCTAGCTAGGTAGCTACAGGCACTGCTTCGACTGCACCCTTAACTTGGACGTGACCCACGTTTGTTGAGAAGACTCCTGAGCAGCTCTGCGTGGCAGAGACAAGGTCTGTCTGTGAAGGGCTGGAATGCAGTTCCTATTGGCTGCTCTCTAAGGCCTGAAATCCTGAGGGGAAGCCACTTGAGCAGAGCAGAGCAGGGGAATGTTCCCTGCTTCTACTCAGACACTTCCAGAGCAACTCAAGGGTTACTTGGGACATAAACACCACAGAAATACCACATGAGCAGCCCCACACATGAGCTTTTGCCTTCAGGTGAGCTGTGTCACTGCTTGCTGCTTCTGCCAGCTCTCAGGAGCCAACTTGCCTGCTCCTTATTGCTTGTTTGTGCTTTTTCCCTGCCCATTCCTTGCAGGCCCCGCTAGGAGAGGTTCTTGCCAGTCAGGACTCCTCGGCCCAGGCAGGAAAGGCGGAGCGGCAGGAGAGCACGGATGCGGTGCGCGGCATCCAGGAATTCAGGTGTGTGTGTTAAGCTTTTTCGCTTTCTCTCAGCAAGGGTGGGCATTGCTGGGCTTTAGGAAGCCAAGTGTCAAAGAACAAATTTGGCTTTCTCATCCTTTGATTTGCTCAGCACAGACAGGGGAAGGCAGCCCAGGGCAGGTCTGGCTGCTGACCCAGCTAGAGCAGAGCTGCCTGCTGGGACTCACTTCTTAAACCTTGACAAAAAGCATTCTGAACTAGACCAGAGTAAAAAGCAAGGGAGGTTCAGGCTGGCCTTAAGGACAGCAAAGCATTGAACTGCAAAGGCAGTCATGCAGCAGAACAAGCGCCTCAGAGAGCTTGTGCAGATTCCACCCCTGGAAATTCAAAAGTCCCAGATGGACAGAGCCTTTAGCAGCCTGTCCAGGTGCTAACCCCAAGTGCTTGGAACTGAAGACTGGGCTAGATGCTTCCTAGGGTCTCTGCCAGCCTAAACCATCCTTTGATAATTGGATTGGGAAATCATACCCTCCTCCTCCCCAAGTTATAGCTTGCAGGCTCTTTCCTTATTTCACTAGTGAGAGCAATAGGAATGGTGGGAGTATTCATCTGGACTTCCCAAGCCAAAGAAAAGCTTTTGCAAGTCTGGTATCCACTGTAATGAGAAAGGAGCAGGCAGGAAGCTCTGTAATCAGCAGGCAGGAAGCTGTTATACTGAGAGTACCTGAGCTTTCTGGAAATGTTCTGTGGCTTCTGGAAGCTAGTTTGACTTCCTCAGTGGTGACTCTTTGACCAGCACGAACAACAGAGATGCTGGTCTAGGAAGGGAATTGCAGCATTCTCTGGAGGTGGAAGTAGAGGGCTGTTGGAAGCCCCTGAGACTGCCTTACGTGGGACATGGTATGTAGTCCTGCTCTTGCAAGGAGACCGTGTTGCAATTAAAGGCTTGTTTGTCTGTTTGCTTGTCGTAGATGGAAGGAGTTGGCTGCATTTGAGAGACAGTGCCACTCCTCACTAGAGACGGTGTCTGAAGTGGTGGCACAGACAGAGGAGGAATGGCAGCCTCAAAGGGATCTGCTGAAGGAAGCCGTTCCTCTGGTAGTGCCAAAGGTACGCTCCCCTTGTTCCTAGGCAGCACTTGTGGGAGAGGGATTTGTCCTGGCAAGACCCCCCCGAATGCTGCTTCTGGCAGCAAGCTGAGACAGAGACTGTGCTGTTGTTGTTGTTGTTCCTCTTGAAAAATGGTGCCCCCCCACTTCCAGGTTTGCCGCCCACAGCGGCCAGCCCGCAGGGGTCTGGAGAAGCTGCTCCAGGAGTTCTCTCGCCAAGGGCACACACTGTCCCAGGTGTGCAGAGAGAAGGCGGTGCTGGCGCAAGAGAATGCTGCCCTGGAAGCCCGACTGGCAGCCACAGAGCGGGACCTACGAGGCCTTTCAGAGCAGCTGGCAGAGGCCAGGTAAGGGCAGGGAGGAGACCCTGGGTGGGACATTATTGAAGGTCTGTAATTACAAAGGTGCTGGGCATGATGTCAGGATTTACAGCCTGCTGTGTGCTCTCCAGGTGGTTCTCACACAGAGTATAAAGGAGACACAAGCAAAGAGAAAAGGATACTGTCATCCGAATGGTTTTTTTTTCTGCCAGCTCAAGCACTCAAAGCACTTTTTGGGCACCTGCTTGGGACCCCTTGCACAGTCCTACACTTTGCACGAGTGCAAAGCAAGCCAACTTGGCAATGAATTGAATAGCAGGGAAACCGAGCAGATGTTTGCAGAAAACGGAAGTTTCCCTCCGGTTTTGCTTTCTCCTTGGGTGCAGCTGATAGTCGATTTTTCCACGACAAGCAGTTTGCCATGGGATTTTTGAAATTCAAGGCTCTTCCATGTGATTGTTGTGAGGAGGGTGCTGACGCTTCAGGTGAAGCTGGAGGGTCATGCTGAAAATCTTGAGAGCCTTCAGAGCTCACTCTTGTGAAGTATAGTGCCGGAGCAACATCGGCTTACAAACAGCAGCAGCAGCAGCAGCAGAAGGGAAAGGCCTTGTGACTTCTTGACATTGTCTGGGCATTCTTGATGAGCGCTGATTCTTGCCCACTTGTCCGCCCACCTGTGTAACCTGTCAAGGTCCCTTTGGCTGCTGCTTCTTCCTTTTTAAAGAGTGCCAAGATATTTGGGCACTGCTGGCTTAGTTAGCCAAAAATAAAGGTAGCGAGTGGTCTTGTTCATCAAATTCCAGTCATTTAAATGGCAGGAAACGGTCCCTACCCTGAGATAGTTCTTGTTCAGATAAAAACCTAGTTCTGCTTCCCTACTCATGCTGCTGAAAGCCGGAGGCTTCACTATATCGTTTGGTGAATTCCCTTAGTCCCTTTGACTCAGAGAGTGCCTGGCAAACAAAGTACCGATCCGTACACAATGAATGGCATGAAACATTGATGACTCAGCCAGGAGAGCACTGTTCTGTCCCCCTGCAGAGTGACTTGGAAGTGCTGATGTGCTCAGGGCTGTGAGCAGAGGCTGGGCTTTTGCTCCTTTGCAGATACATGGTGGGCACAGCCACGTGTCAGGCAACAGCAATTTGAGCTTTGGCTGCTGAGATCAAGCTCAGCTGGGCTAGGTCATGAGGGAAGGCTGCCCAGTCACCTGGAGGGGCCTGCTTTACTATGTGAAGTGGTAAAATAGTCCTGCTGTCTCTGAGTTTCCATGCAAGGCATTTTCCATACTAAGGTGTAGGGATCTTAAGGCACAGGTTACTGGAGAAACTATCCCTGTGTGCCAGGAACAATTGCTCTTCATCTTCACACCTTGTAGGTCAGAGAAGGAGAGCCTGCAAAGCAGCCTGCTGGAGGCTCAGCAGCACATATCGGAGCTGGAGATGGCCAGGAGCCGTGTGCAAGCCCAAGTGCGCACAGCCACGCAGGCCCAGGAGGCCATGCTCGGTGAGAGCCTCGTGCGCTTTGTTTCTGCTGATGGCCGGGCCTAGTGCAGTTGCTCCCAAGCCAGCTCAGTCCGCAAGGCTCCTGAGGAGTGAAGGAGCTGAGGGCAGGTCCCTCCTTGCCTGAAACTGAAAGGGCTTCACTTCAGCACATTCCTCTGCTTGTGGAGTCTCTGACTCTTGCCATGTGTCATGTTTGCAGAGGATGTGAGGGGCCTTCGTCGTGAGCTGCTGGCTCTAAGATCTCTCAGCCAGCAGCAAAGTGAACGCATGGCTCAACAGCTCTGCTGGGCAGAGGAGCAGTGCGGGAAGGCTCTAAGACTCTGGCAATCTGCTCAGCAAGTGGAAGAAAAAAAGCTCCTGCAAAAACTGGTAAGAAACAATACACACCTGAAGATTTCAGGCAACTTTGGAGGGCTGGCTTAGCAGAAGAGCAGCCTGAGTATGTGACATGGCGGCAAGCATCTGCTGTGGGCTATACCTTGCTGAGCCAGGCAGCAGGGGGCTTCAAGGGCTCATAGTCCAAGGTCTGTGAAGAGCCAGAGGATAATGCTGGGATAGTATATGCAGCCACAGGTTCAGGATGGGCATAACCTGGAGGCTGGTGGACCCACCACCCAAAGCATGGCAGCGAAGGGGCAGGATCTTCCCCACAGCCTCGTGCCATGCAGCAGACGGCTGCTGAGCTTGCTGCCAACTGCAGTGCCAGCAACTGGGTTCCTTGCTTTCTGTCCTTCCATGGTGGATGGACAGTTGTCTTCCCTTTGAGCCTGAAGCAGATGCAACAGGCCCCATGTTGCTGGTGTTTCAGCTGGTGGCCTGCCTAGTGACTGGGTCATCGAGGTGCTGGCCTCATCCTCTTCCTGCAGTCCATCTGCAGCTCTTCCTTGATCAAAGGGCAGAGGGACTTTGAGAACAGAGCCTCTGAGAAGAGGCAGAAATCCTGAGGAGAGAAGGGCCAGACAACAGGAAGCCAACAGAGCAGGGAAGAAAGGTGGCATCTCCTTCCTTCCACCTGCTGACACTCCCTCTAACTTTTGGGTTAGAACAGCATTGCTGGAGGGCACAAAGTCACTTCTAATGTGCACTTTTCAAGTGGGGAGGGGGGGGTTGTTGGAGGGTTGAAGCTTCCATTTTTTTCTTTGGAGATCATTGCAGGGACTTCATCTGGAACTGTCTCTCCCCCTCATCAGGAGAGACAACTGGAACAACAGCATTTGGAGGCACTGGAGCAGCTGAAGGAACGGGCAAACTTCCTGGCTGAGGTACAGAGAGAGCAGGAGAAATGAAGCAGGAAATTGCCATCATGCAAGCTGAACAAGAAAAGATACCAAGCAGAGCCAGTCAAGAGGCACAGATTGTGGAAAGAGAGTTTGTGCGCTGTTTTGGACTCCTCTGCTCTCCCTATGGGCGCTGCTTCTCTGGACACTGTCTGTCTGGATGGGATTGTCTCTTAGCTGACCCTTCATGAAAATGAGAATGAGAACAAAATGCTTTTGGAAAGCGTGAGCACATTAGTCTTGCTTGCCGCACAAGCGGTGGGTGGGAAGTTTAAAGCTGTCTTCATTTGTGTGCAGGTCCTGCAGGAAGAGCAGCGTCAGAAGGCTGCTGTCCTAGACAGGGTGTACTGGCTGCAGAGAGAGCTAGACCAAAGGGAGCAGCTGAGGCAGGTGCTGAAGGAGGAGTGGGAGAATGGGCAGGTGAGCCTGACTAGCCAGCTAGCAGAGGGAAGGGCAGTGATGGGGCGTGAACTGGACATCTCAGGCAAGGGGAGGCAAGGACTACTGCAGGCACTGGGAGCACAGAGCCTGGCAGGTTCCAGCACTGAGCACCAGGAAGAAGAGCTAGGATGGAAGGGTTAGAGCTGGGTAGAGAAGCAGAAGCAAGTGCCTGAATAGAAGTGCTTTTGAGACTGGAAAAGAGGAAACCTGAGCATGATGGCAGGTGCCAGTAAGATTTCTCCTGATGGAATATCAAGGACAAGCTGCAGGCAGAACTGCAGGAAGCTCAGAGGAAGATGAAGGCAATGGAGAAGAGGCACCAAGAAGAAATGCAAAGGATGCACAAGGTCCTGCTGCAGTACAGGCTGGCTGACCAAAAGCAGGTGAGTGAAAGAGCAGGAGGCAGTGCACTCATGCAACAAGTGGTCTCTGCCCTTGTTGCCTTTCCCCTGCAGAGCAGCAGGTGGATGGGGAAATGTCTCTGAGCGCCATGCTCTGTGGTCTCCATGGCAGCTGGTCAGAAGGACACTTACTGGGCCACTGAATCTCAGTTGCTGCCCTGGGCAGCAGGGCTGGTGCCTTGGCCGGTGGGCCAGCAATCCTGTGCATGTATTTCTGCTGGCCTCTTAGAGCTTGCTTTGTTTTTTGAGGGGTTTGTTCAGGTGAGCATGGTGACCCACACAGATTCTGAACAAGTTGTCCCTGTCCATGGTGAATGCAGTCCGCAGAACGGGGTGAAATGTACAGTTGTTCTTTCCCTGTCACAGTCTCTCCTATGGCTAGCTGTGACAAGCTGTAGTCTCTGACTGCTCTTTGGGTTTGACTTGAGGAGGAAGAGTTGACAGCTCAGCTTGCAGCCTAACACCAGTGTTGTTCCTAAGGGCTTGCCTTTGAAATGCTGTGTCTGGGCCATCGCTGCCAGGCGCCCTTCTGACACAAACAAATTTCTTGTCCCAGAGGGACGCAGGATCTGCCGTCAAAGCTGCCGCAGCAGCAGCATCCTCTGAAGAAGCCTCCTGTCCGCAGCCTGAAAACCAGAGCATGAGCAGTTCGCCCCGCTCGAGCCAGGAGAGAGAGAAGCACTTCCTGAAGCTGCTGAGTACGTCCTGGCGATTTCTTGTGCAATCCAGCAGTGTATTATAGTGTGTGTGCCTCAGCATGAGCTGTAGCACGTTCCTCCTCACTCTGGTGTCAGACAGACATTTGCACTCCCTACAGAAGCCAGTGTTGTGCTTGGGGGCAGCCAGGGAGCACTCGGGGCGTTCCTTTTGCCTTTGAGGCAAAAGGTGGGAGTGGGTGGGCTTTGCCTGAGCTTCCCTGTGCAGTAAAGACAAAAGCTGGGATTGTGTCCCAAGCAGCAGTAGGCTGCAGCCTAGCCAATGACTCAGTGAAGGTGTGTGTGCTAGTCCAGCCAAACTGATGAGAACACTTGGCTTCCTAGATTCCCTTTAGACTCCTGACTGGTAACCAGTCATTGGAGACAAAATACTTCAGAGAAATTGCTTGGCTGTGCAGCTGGTTTAATGCTGGTGTTGTTTATATGACTGTTGGTACTTCTGTTATTCCTTCTGTGGTTTGGTTTGATAAGAATTCTACATTTTGGTTAGCCTGACCTCCTTGAAGAGAACATCAGGTGACAGCACAAGTAAGAGTGGAAGATGTCTTTTCAGTACCCCCTACAAGTTAAAAAGTTACATTCTTAGAACAGTCTCAAGGTATCAGAGAGGAAGAACTGTTTTCAAAGTGCCCCTAAAGAAGAAAACCAGGACGCTTTTCTTACAATCCCTACTTGGTATTTTAGTTGTGTCCTTAGGAAGATGCATCCAAGAGACACATCTATGTGGCATGGTCAGATAAAACTGCCCTGCAAGCAATTCTCAGGAGGAAGCCTGCAGCTCCTCTGCTGCATGTTCCTCCAGTAGCAGGCACTTTGTCACTGCTAATGCCCAGCTGGTAAATATTCTTGGAACACTGAGCATTGGCTCAGTGTTCCAATCCCTGCACAGAGTCCTGCACTCTAGGAAAGCACACCAAGGCTTAGTGACTCTGCACTACAACTGAGTTGCTTCTTACAACTAGTAAGAGCTGCCAGTGCAGTGCTGTCAGAGAATAACCGGTCAGGTACAGAACAGAGCCCAGTTTACTCAGTGTCTGCCATCAGCTGCTGGGACAAAAGAGGGGTTGGATCGACTCCTCCAGGGGTCTGAATTCAAAGACAACCATGTTCTGGCTTGAGTTGGTCAGCTGTAGCAGCGGGGGGGGGGGGGGGGGGGGGGGTTTAAGATGCTGGTTGCTGCTACCTATTTCCCAATAAGCATCTCCTGGAGAAAAGCCACTTGGGTAAACATTCAGGCAGGCAGTCAAGTCCACACACACCACACTCACCACAGCAAGCTCAGTGCACAGAGGCAGAGAGGCCTTTTATAAGGTCAGTTTCAGCGAGGTTTATTTGAGCACGCCCGAGGGGAACCAGAAGACAAAAGATAAGCCATGTCCTCTGCACAAGGTTTAAGTAGGGGCGGGTACGAGGGCGGTAGCAAGGGGGAGGGCAAAGGGAATGGGCTCTCAGGAAGAAGAGGCCGTCCACCAGGGGTATCACAACCAATGAGGAAACAGGGGAAGGAGAAACCAGGGAAAGTTGGGACCTATGGGGAAAGGAAGTGGGATGTATCGGTGTTATGCAAGAGTCCATGAGGAAGACTTTTCTGTCTGCCCAGGTAGGGTGGAACTCTATTGTAAGTATTCCTCCCTTCATGGGAGGGCTCTGGGGATTTCCCTGAGGGACAAGCAATCAGAGGATTCCACAGTCAACAGCTTGTAACACAGCTGGCTGGGGCTCTGGCTTCTTCACAGTGGCTGTCAGTGGCCATTCGTGGGCTTTGCCCAGCTTTTTGTCATACCTGCCCTGCCACTGACAGTGGTGTGACTGCAGAGGCTGCAGCCTTCCTTAGCTGTGAGGTTTCAGCTGCCTTCACCTGGACTCGTGAGAGGATCAGCATCTCATTTGTGCAGGCGTCTGTGTCACGGCAGCGCCTGAGGAGCGGCGCTCTCCTTGTGGCCCGTCTGGGCTGTGCCCTGTGGGAAGATGGGACCCGTGGGTGGTGTCCAAGGGGCCGAGTGCAGTGCTAGTGACAGCTGCTGCTAGTGACTGCTTCTGCTGCTAGTGACTGCTTCAGCCCAGGCTGAAGACAAGGCCTTGTAGCTCTTCACTACATGGGGAACGGGCAAAGTGGTCTTCAGAACTTAGCCTGCTCATAAATGAAAAGGGTTCTATTTCTTACAGCCATTGTTCTTGGATGTAGCACAGCATGAGCTGCTGTTCTCTAAAAATGTCAAGGCATTCTTTAGGCAAACTGCTGAGAAGTAGAGAAAATCCCCTCCTCTCCTGGAATTCACTTTGCAATATTCTTTCTGATCCGAAAACAAGAGGATGTTGATAAAAATTCATCCCAGGTGTTAGGGTGCATTTAATCCTTGGAAGTATGAAACCTTTTGTTGAATCTCACAAGAGAGTGTTTCTTGCCAAGAAAATGAAGGGTCCAGAGTTTTCAGCCCTCCTTCCCATTTGTCATCCCATAGATGACCACCACTTGCCTTGGTGTCCATTCTTTTCTGGTCTCTGTCTGTTCTGATGGTTTTTCCATGGGCTTAGTTTCCCTTCAAGGCAACCCTCCAAAGGAGTGTGGGAGAATCAGACTCTGTGCAGGCCAGAGCTGCCTGTCTTGCTGGGGCTGCTGTTGTTGTTCTTGTTCTTGTTGATGTTACTGTTAGCCAAGCGACCAGAAATTGCTCAGAGCCTCAGAGAGTGGAGCTGGGCTTCAGCTGTCCTGGAAGTCAGGATCTCTGTTTTGAAGTTTGCTTCTTGCAATTTGTTTCTTTCAGGGCATGTTGTGAGTGTGGGAGGTCCGGAAAAGAAGTACACGGGATGGAGACGTATTGGCAGTGGGTGAGTGCAGCCAGGCTTACTTCTACAGAGCCATGGGCCAGGAAGTTTGGTGGTGCAATATCCCATGGAAAGTCAGGCAAGCTGCAAGCATCTTCAGACCCTGGCTTTAGATTGTCCCTGTCTCAGTGCTGAGGCAGTACAAGGCTTCATCAAAGATTATGAATCTTTGGATGCTGACAGTGTCTTGGCTGCCTCAAGGAGCAGGACCTGGAAGCCCTCCTGTCCCTCCAAGATGTGCCACCAGATTGCCTGTTTTCCCATGAGACATGGTTTTGTATGTTTCCAAGTCATATGGCCACACTCATGAAAGAAGAAAAACCTGAGAGAGCCATTTCCCACCTGATAGCTGTCAGATAACAGCTCTCAGTAGCATTTCTTAGTCGTATTTTGCTGGATATTCAGTGGTCAGGAAAATAAGCAAGGCCGTGTGGTGTTGCCTGAGTTTGGCAGGTAGGATCACAAGAGAGGAGCGAGAAGGCCTGGCAGGACTGTGTGTTTCATTGGCTGGGCAGGCGTGCCACAGGCACAGACACGAGAAGGAAAAGGCAAAGAACAGCCCTGCATGCATAATCTAGTGTGTACGTTTGAGATTTGTAGCGGCCCATTTTTTTCCTGTTGGACCCAGCTTTTCTCTGGGACACTCTGCATGGCAGAGGGCTGCTGGGCTGCTGGGCCATTGGCTGAAGAGCAGACAAAGCCCAGTGTTTTAGAGGCACTGCAGGCAGCAGAGAGCTTCTGCCTGGGCTGCCTTTTGCTTCTGAGCACTGAACAACTTCTCTGTTTTTTTGCCTCTGCTCTGTTTCTAGGGGTTTTGGAAGTGTTTATAAGGCCTTCAACGCTGCCACAGGACAAGCGGTAAGTGCCCACGCGGATTTTGCAGCTCTTGAGTGCTTTCCCTTGGGATGTGATCTGTGGCCAGAGCTTTGGGCCGCCTATCTTTGCTGCAAAGGCTGTCCCGCAGAAGCAGCCTGTCTAGAGGCGGGCTGCAAAATGCATTTTGGACAGACTTTGTCCTTCCTACCCACCTGAATGAATGCAAGGATGGCAGTGGTGTCCTTCAGAGAAGGACATCCTAGCTTGGACTTACTGGATGAATCTGCATAGATTAGCTGATGGCAAGAGCATTCATTCCGGCCCAATTCCTCTTAAGGTTCAGACAGATATTTTGTTTTCCATCATGTGGTTTAGTTGGAAAATATCATGCAAGACCTAAAGAAGGAGAGATCTTGTGTGGAGCACAGTTTTGCCTTTCAGTCCTAGGGAACCTAGTTCACATACACGCACACACACAGAGATCAATATGAAGGAGTTGTTGAAGAGCCTTAAATAGTACAACCTTGTGTTGATCCTGTGTAGGTGACATTCCACTAGAGAGATGCTGTCTGTACCACACAGACATGGCAGTGTCTTGGAGAGTCCTGCTGCTCTTTGGGGCTAAAAGTTCAGAGTCCTGAATTCAGCTTTTTGGCTCTCAGCACATACATTCCATCTTCCTTAATAGTAAGGAATTAGATAACGAAGTTCCTTATCCACCTGCAGTGCTGGGCTCAGGAACTGCACTTGGAGGGAGGGGAGGTCTAGGAGGCGTCCAAAAGGCCTAAGCACTTAGGTGCTTTTAACCTGGGGCGCATCCACAGTGTACCACAGAAAGGGCTATTAATTTATAAACCCACTAAATAATTACAAGTCTAAGCCATGTGCAGGATTGTTCTTCGGAGTTGCAAGACCCAAACTGAAGAAGTTAGGATGTGCTAGGATTGTAACTTTACTTTGAGTCGCTTTGGAGTTCTTTTTTGGACAGCGTTTTCCCTGTCACATATGTGTGTGTTTACTCTGGCACACAATGGAAATGGCAGCCGTCTCTGAAAGGCTGGTCAAAGCCCCTAGAAATGCTAACGTATTGCCAGTGATTTCAATTTGTCTTCACAGGAGCAAAATTAGTTTTGGCTTCAAAACATGTGTAAGCGATAATAGTAGTGCTAAACAAAGTCTATTTGAGAAGTCTGTGGGTGCAGAGAGTGCTGTTAGCACTTTGTGGTTGATGGTTTAGAGTCCCTTTTGACCGAGGTGACAAGGCACCCAGGCCCGTGAGTTCACAGAGAAAGAGGCTCTGGTGATGTCTGTCCCTCACTGCTTTCAACGTCATTGTAGGTGGCCGTAAAGCAACTTAATCTCCAGCACCAGGGTTGTGAGGAAGTGGTAAAGGAAATCCTGGTCATGCGGGAACTTAGGAACCCCAACATTGTCACCTACTTTGAAAGGTAAGTAGTTCTGACAGAAAATGGATCTTTCAATTAACATCAATCCACTCCTGGATGAGGCATGGCAGGAGATTGCATTTTGTCCCCATCAGTGGTTCGTGGCATAAACAGCTTGAAGATTGATCTCAGAAACCTGGCTCTCTTACTAAGCCAGCAGCCTGTATGTTCACTGGCTGCACGTTTTGCTGGTTTGGGGCGTGGTTCTTTCCAAGGGTTGGAGGAGAAGTGCTGAGAAAGCATCCCAGAGATGATTTCCCTTGCACCATTCCCACTATTTTTCATTGCCTTGCATGCCAAAAGACTAGGCTAGGAGGCACATAATTTGCCAGGTTTGAAATTGTTTTTCCTGTTTGTACTTTCCTTTCTGCAAAGTTTCCCAAAGGGTGTTGGCAGTGCTGGACACCCACATGCCCTGAGTGAAAGCTGTGAAAACTGTGTTTCCTTGCTGCTGGAGTTAATGGTGCAGTTTGTGTATGAAGATGATGAAGCAGCTGCTGGGATGCATCTGCTTCCAGATTGATCTTTGCCCTCACCAAACTGCCTTTTTCCCCTTCTTGCCACCTAAGCCATCTCGTTTTCCACGGGTGTGCCTTCCTCATTGAGGCAGCACAGATGACGGGGCACTGGATAGCCTGGGTGGAGTGTGTCTTCATTTGATTCCATCTTCATTTCCCAGTGACCTGGAAACAAAACTCAGCTGCAGTCTTTTCTTCCATACGGCAATTTAGCTGTGCACATTCAGCTCCACGCTGTTGCTTTCATCTTGCAGCTACCTTGTCAATGAGGCTGTCCTGCTGGTGTTGGAATATATGGATGGAGGCTCCTTAGCTGATGTAGTCAGCCTAAGAAGGATGGCTGTAGGACACATAGCAACAGTGTGTCGGGAGGTAAGGGGTCCTGCTTGTGCTTGGGATGGCTTGGACGGGCTCGTAGTTCGAAAGAGATGCTAAGTGAGCGATTCCATGTTCAGAGCATTCTTTCTGTGTTGCTCTCATGCTTCAGAGAAGAAGGGGCATCTGCACTGAACTGCCTGCCAGTGTCCCTGCCCTTACTGTAGTCTGTTCTTTACTCTGAGTTACCGTTGTTGAACTCCCTGTCTCTTTTTCATTTTTATTTTCTGTTCTGCCCTTTTCCTCTCCAAGCCTTTGCCCCAAACCTTTCTGCATTGCCTTCTTTGCCCGTAAGTGCAAAGGTGCTGGTGTGCGAGTTTTCAACCAGCGGCAAAGCCAAAGAGAGACTCACCTGTCACAGGTCTCCGCTTCAAAGGATGGCATAGCACCCAGCATGGTGCTTGCCGCTGAAAACTGACCAATGAGCTGCTTCCAGGTTCTGTCGAGGCAGACGTATAACCCTTGTCCTGCAGTCTCCCACCTGTCAGTGATCCCCTTGGTACCCAAGGCAGGGACTTTTTCTCTTTTGGCAAACCCTTGTTTGTCCTCCAGACAGGGAGAGAGCATCCGCTGCAGCAGCGGTCATTCTGACTGCCTTTGCAGGGGACAGTCTCCAGCAACGACTGACATTTCCCCGTCAATAGCTAATATGCCTCCTTTGGAAAGATCCTGCTCTCCGAGTCTTGCAGCAGCAAGCTCTTCCTCTTTCCTGCACTTGCTGCTCCTTTGAGATCTGTGAACCTTCAGGAGCAGCCTCCATTTGCGTCTGATGCAATCAGATCAGGCTGACTTTTGGCTTCCTGTTTCTTTTTTCTCTCGCAGTGCCTGCAAGGCTTGGCTTTCCTTCATGCCAACCAGGTGATCCACAGAGACATCAAAAGTGACAACATCCTTCTGGGCCGGGATGGCTCCGTCAAGTTGGGTGGGTATTCCTGGTCAGGCGCAGCGCTCCGGGGAGGCGGTGTGGGGCTGCTTGGGAGTGGCTGCCGGGTGCCCAGCAGTGGCGCTGGTGAGAGTGCAGGGAGCACTCTGCAAGCCCAGGGCGCAGCTGGAGGGTGCCAGGTGGTCTAGAGGGCAACAAGGTGCCAAGAGTAACTCTGGTTTCTGTGTGTGTTCCTTCCAAAAGGAGAGAGTTGCAATGTAAACATCAGGGGAATGAGGAAAAGCCATGGTGGGAGGGTTGTTAAGTGGACAATTGCCCATGTCCTTGGCTGCAGCCCTGAGGAAAGAGAGCCCAGCTGCTTTTCCAGCACGATTCAGCACTGCATTCTGGGACTTAGAGTGAAGAACTCTTTTCCTTGGTCTCCTACTTGAAGCAGTGTTTGTTTTTCTCCTCAGCTGATTTTGGCCTCTGTGCTCTGCTCAGCCCTGAGCAGAGTAAACGGAGGTCAATGGTCGGCACCACCTGCTGGATGGCACCCGAGGTGGTGAGAGGAGAGCCCTACGGCCCCAAAGTGGACACCTGGTCCCTTGGCATCGTGGGAATTGAAATGGCCAAAGGAGAGGCTCCTTATCTTCGGGAAACCAGTGACAGGGTAAGGTGCAAATACGCTCAGTTAGCTGTGTCCTTCTGGTCCCTGTCTATTAGACAAAATCCCATTCCCACAGCTTGAAGTGCTTCCAGCAAGGCCCACTTCTAAAACCGTCCCTGGGACTCACATCAGCTGTCAAGGCTAGACCTGGTGCAGCTTGGAATAGCTGGGGCTGCACTGGCACCTTTCTTCCTTTGGGAGAGAAGGCTCATGTCTAACCATCTGCTAAGGCAAGAAATTGCCACTGTAGACTGCAGCTTAAAAGATGGGGTCTAGGTGAGCACTGAAGGCTATGGAAGAATCACGTAGAGTCTCCTGTTTCCTTTCACTTCAGGCTAACTACCTGATAGGCAAGCAAGGGGTACCAAATCTGCACCAGCTCAGGCTACCCCGTGGCTTGTGTGAATTTCTGGGCTGCTGCCTGCAGATGGATGTGGACAGGCGAGGCTCTGCCAAGGAACTTCTGCAGGTACAAGGCAAAGGGGCTGCAGGCCAAACAGCTGTTCCCTGTCAGGGTTTGCTCCTCGGCCAAACTCCAGGCAATCAGATGGGCCCCCACATAGTAATCTCTGCTCTGCATGCTTTTCAAATGGAAACCAAGTAGGATCCAAGACTGCTTGAGGTTAGAAGGGATCTGTGAATGTCATCTACTCCAAAGCCACGGCCCCTGGCAAGGACATCTTCAAGTAGATCAGATTGCTCAGAGTGCCATCCAACCTTGAATGTTGCCAGGCTTGGGGCTTCTCCCAGCTCTCTTGGCAGGCTGGGCCAGTGTTCCAGCATTCTCCTCATAAACAGCTTCTTCCTTAGAGCCAATGTGAATTGAGTGTCTTTTAGCTTCAAACCGTTGCCCCTTGTCCTCTTGCAATTGGCCCTGCTAAAAGAGATGTCCCCATCTTTCTTGGAAGGCCCTACAGCTATGGAAAGGTCTCCATGGGGCTTCCTCTTCTAAACAAGCTAAACAAGGCTAAACAAGTACAACTCTCACTGCTGTCCCTTAGAGGAGAATTCCCACCTTCTGGTAATTTCTGTGGCCCTCTTTTGCTCTCGGCTGGTGTATTCAGGTTTACCTGGTAGCAAAGGAACCGAAGTATTGCAATGCCAGGGACGGGGTTTGAGGAACACAATGAAAACAATCCCTGCCAAGCGGTTTTAGATTGGTCTGTGGGAAGGCGGGGGCTGTGGGGGAGCTCACTGGGAGCATCTGAGGGCACCCAGCTTGTCCCTCCTGTCGCACTCTTAGAGGTTTCTGCCAGGCAAACGGGGACAGCTGTGCAGGATTTGTGCCAGCCCCATGTGCTGCCTGGCCCGGTCAAGTAGATGAGAATCGCTGTGGCTTTGCTGCCAGGTCTTGTGGCAGACAAGGAGCTGCTGACCGGGCCACTTCCTTGGCTGAGCCTGCTGTGAAGGAAGATGCCAGCCGGCACAGGATAGGGGGTGCATGCCGAGGCAGACGCTGCTCTTCCTGCAAGCCAGAGCTGAGCACATCTGTGCCCTGCTGCTTGTGTCCTTGCTCCTGGCTTGCTGCTGAAAACCTGCATGTCCAGCGGTTCTGAGAACAACATGTGGGATCAATAATTTTCAGAGCTCTTGGGAGTCTCTTGAGGAATGCCTTATGCCCCAGATCTCTCTTGGTCACTCAAATAGGCCATGTCTATAGCAAATAGGATCTTGAGTAGGTCTGTTGACTTTCCTAAAAAGAAAAAACCTTTGGACAGCAAGCAGCAATCCCACAGTGATATCAGGACCAAAATCCCAGCAAGTGACGCCACCTTGAGGAATGGACTAGTGCAGTTCTGGGCCATGTTTCCTGCAATAGCAGCATCCTGGACATGAAGGCAGATGTGCTGCTGGTGCCCTCAGTCCGATGTCTGTGTATTTCTGGGCACTAGAGGAATCCAGCCTGACCCTGTTCGGAACTCAGTTTGGAAAAGAATGGCTCCTTTTTCCTTTGTCTCTCTTAATTTGGTTTGTTTTGTTTCTTTTTCCCTTTGGGCAGCATCCATTTCTCCAATCAGCGGAGCCTCTCTTAAGCCTCTTCTGACAGGCTGATTGCTGTCATTCCTGCAGCAAGGAAATGCAGGAAGCAAAGGAGATGACAAGGACAACTTCAGCACTTGGAGAACAGAGCCTCTGAGAGCAGGTAGAAATCCTGAGGAGAGAGGGGCCAGGAAACAGGCAGCCATCAGAGCAGGAAAGCATGGTGGCATCTCCTTTTCTCCCAGCTGCTGACACTCCCTCTAACTTTTGGATTAGAATAGCATTGCTGGAGGGCACAAAGTCACTACTGATATGCACTTTTCAGTTGGGGGGTGGTGTGAGGCATGAAGCTTCCACTGATTCTTGGGGGAGATGGCTGGGACTTCATGTGGAAGTGTCTTTCTCCCCTCACCAGGAGCTGGAAGGGCAGCGTTTGGCGGCACAGCAGCTGCTGGCACAAGGGGCAAACCTCCTGGCAGAGGTAGAGAAGGAGCAGGAGAAAAGGCTGCTTGAGATGAAGCAAGAAGTTGCCACCATGCAAGCTGAACAAGAAGAGGTGCGAAGCAGAGCCAGTCAAAAGGCAAAGGCTGTGAAAAGAGAGCTTGTGTGTTGTTTTGGACTGCTCTGCGCTCCTTATGGGCACTGTTTCTCTGGACACTGTCTGTCTGGGTGGCATTGTCCCTTGGTAAACAGTGCTGGTGCCAAGAGGGCAAGGACCGGTCAGGTGAGAGGCTACCAGAGCGCAGGTTTGAGGAAGGCAGCAATGGCGTTGCAGGGCCAGAGAATGGGAAAGCCAGAGCTTTGTCTCAGAAGGTGGGAGGTCCCACAGGAAGCCCCCTGCAGAGCCAGGCTAGAGCTGTGGGAGTGGGCTGCCAGTCAGGCTGCTGAGGAGGTGCCTGAAGCTGCTGAGTACGTCCTGTGCATCCTTTGTCTGATCGAGCAGTGTACCGTGTGGGTGCCTCAGCATGAACTGTAGCACATGTTCCTCCTCACTTGGTGCTGGACAGACATTTGGACTCCCTACAGAAGCCATTGTGGTGCTTGGAAGCTGGCAGGGAGCACTCGGGGCGTTGCTTTTGCCTTTGAGGCAAAAGGTGGGAGTGGGTGGGCTTTGCCTGAGCTTCCCTGTGCAGTAAAGACAAAAGCTGGGATTGTTTTGCAAGCAGCAGAAGGCTGCAACCTAGCCAATGACTCAGTGAAGGTGTGTGTGCTAGTCCAGCCAAACTGATGAGAACACTTGGCTTCCTAGATTCCCTTTAGACTCCTGACTGGTAACCAGTCATTGGAGACAAAATACTTCAGAGAAATTGCTTGGCTGTGGGGCTGGTTTAATGCTGGTGTTGTCTCTATGACTGTTTGTACTTCTGTTATTCCCTCTGCAGGCTGCATGGGCCCCGCCATCTAAATCCCCACGTGTTGTGGTTTGTTTCTAGAATGTTCTGCTTCCCCCATGTTATGGTGTTAATGGTTCTGCCTTTGTTCCCCTCCCTTCCACAGTTACTTGTCAATCTCCCAACCCCTGGGAGATTGGGAATGGGATGGTGAAACGTGCAGGCTAGCTGGCCAGCCCGCCTTCAGCCAAAGGGATGTTGCCATGCAGGACTTCCACTCCGCAGGAGGAAGAGGCAACTTTCTAGTTAGTGGCAAATTTGGGTTTTTTGAGCCCCCGGAGGGACCAAGTGCACCCAAGGGATCCAGGAATAAGAGAGCCTCGAGGGTGGGGAAACACTGGGTTTTAAAGGGAGTGGGAGGTAGGGGTGGTAACAACACATGAAGAAATCAGAGTCTGGGGAAGGGTGATACATAGGTGACAGACATAAAGGGACAAACTGAGGGAGGGGCCCCGGCCCCTGAACCAATCACCTGACGCCCTGGCTAGAAGGTTCTAGAGATGGAGGCAGGAGTGCCAGGTGACTGGCAGGCAGCCGGGGGTGGGGAATTAAAATGATACATCGGTAACTGGGGCAACCGGGGAGGGCTTGGGAGATTGACAAGTAACTGTGGAAAAAGGCAGAACCATTAACACCATAACATGGGGGAGAGAGAACATTCTAGAAACAAACCACAACACCCACTCTAAGAGCTTTTCAAATGAAAACGAAGGAAACGTGCAGCGAAGCAATGGAGGAAGCGGAAGAGATGATCAGGACCACTTCAGGATTACTTTCTGCAATGGCAGCTTGGAGCTGGATTCACAATAATAGTCCTACACACCCTCAAGCCTGTTGGAAGATTCCCTTCCTTGTCAGCCAGGGAATAAGGCTCTACATTCACTTCTGAATTGGCCATTCTTTCTTAAAGATGGAAAGTCCTTCCTAAGGGCATTCTGGTGTGGTTTGGAATTGGGAACAGTCTCCGTTCCTTTATCAGCTCCAACCTACCCTGCCTTTGGAATGCTGCCCATTGGCCAGTTTTTGCCCAGCCGAGGACTTTGGGATGAGGAAGAATATGCAAATGCATTTCCAGCCAAAAGCCAGTGAAGAGCAGGGCAGCCTGTGAGAGACAGTCTGAAGTTCCCCTCATTTGCCTCATGACTGTCTCAAGGACCGACTTTGGGACCCTGAGGAGCCTGATTGGAATCCTGGTCTGCGGTGCTGGATAAAGGCCAGAAATCCTGAGGCCCCTGAGCAGAGTTCTGGCCTGCCAAGCAATTGTTCACAGCTGTGTCTACAGTGACTGCTTCCAGCAGGGCCTGCCAGGGGGCGAGGCGCCCCATGTGCTTGCACCTGCTTGGCGACAATAGCCCAGGAATTTTCCCACCTCTTGGCCCGGTTGGACTTTTCTGGGGTAACCTTTGGTGGTCCAAAGAAGACCCCTCATCTGCTTTTCAACCACCGTGACAGACAGACTGAGATGGAAGAAGCCTCTCTCTCAAGGACTGAGACATGAGAAGCTCCCCCCTCCCAAGGACTGAGACTGAAAGCCCCAACACGGGGGAGCTGTGTGGGGGAGCCGACCTGACCACAGCAAGATATTTGCCTGCAAGTGTGGCCATTGGACCAAGAAGACATTGGTCCTCGCCTACTGCTGAGAACATGGACTACCTGTTACATCTATTCTTTATTGGATCTTTGTCCCCCTCAGCGGTTTCAATAGACTTTCTTCCAGATCTGTTTTCCCCCCCTCAGCAATGGACTATAACAGAATCTTGAGTTAACCAGAACCTTTGAGAGCTTCCCAACATGACTTGGTGAACTCCATCAGCTGGATTACAAGGACTTTGTCTTTCTACGTTTGCTAGCTATATCCCCTCTCTCTCTCTCTCTCTCCTCTTTTGTCTTTTTCCTCTCCCTTAATCCCTCTATGGCATTTGCTGTGCTCATTCAATAAAGGTGCATTTGTTTGGATTAATACTGAAATCCCCACTGTGTTGTGTTTTGCACTCTGAGATCAGGAAAACGAACCATCACAGCTCCCTGCTCGCGTGAGCGGATCATGACACAGCCAGAACATCCTGTGCAGATCCAGGCTTTCAGCTGTGCCCATGGATGCTTTTGGTTCCTGCTCGGTGTAGCCGGCACGTCTCCCCTGTGACTGCTCCCGCCTCCCAGGTGGCCGTGGCTAATAGGTATGAGGCTCTGAGAGTGCACCGAAGAAGGCAGGCACGTCTGCTGGCAGTGCAGGAGAGCAGAGAGAAAGTGCCTGGCAGGACCCTGGCCAGCACCCGCTGTACCTGCTCTTTGTCAACAGTACAGGACTGGTGGGTGATGCTGCACTTGAGGTTGTCTGGGGCTCAGCAATGATGGAAAGTCTGTGTGCTTGAGTGGCTTTGTCCCTCTTACTGTGCCTTCTGTTGTCCCTGTGCTCCGCGATGTCTGCCCAGGGCTGTGTAGCTGCGTGGCACAGCTTAAGTGCAGGAGAGCCTCATTTGTTTGCCTTTTGAGATGGCTGCTTGTCATCAATGGAGAGAGACAGGAAGACTGACTCGGTGATCAGAATCCGATTTTCTTGTGGGATACAAGCATTTATATACTATTTTAGGGAGACTAGTACTGTGTACTACAATGATTAGGTTGAAGTCACTTACACGAACTTATGCATATAACAGCATCTCTTGCTTGCATTATTTCATAGGATTTTCTTTTTCTGGTAAACCTGTCTAATTAAATCTTCTTGCTATCTAGATCTAATTTTCAAAGTTCCGTTTGCTTTTGCCAAGGCATTTTATCTATCAATTCTCTTATCCTAATAAGGTCCAAAGTACTCTCTGTCTTGTGCACCCCAATATCATATCTCCCCCTTCTGTGTCAACCAAAACCACTCCTTTAATGGTCTTATTAATTAATCTCTGCACACATTGAAGCAAGCAAGGTATCATGATTAATATAATTATTATCAAAATTACCACATACATACCCATCCTAAAAAGAATCTTTTAGTTAAAAACTCCAGCCACTAAAATCTCAGGCTTGATCTTTATAAACTAAAAACATTCCTGCTGGCAGCTGCATTACTGGATTTAGAAAGTCTGCCAGAAGTGTAATTGTACTGAAAGTTTAATTCTTATAGATAGGGTGATAGGGAGAAGCATTTTTAGACTGATTCCTTCCCATGTATTTAAAATGAACACAAAAATCCAATTTCACAGAACCCAGGAATTCTAATCCTTGGGGTTCCACCAATGGTGGTTCATGAGGTTAAGGGATCCAATTTGATGTGATTTGATCTGCTTTCAAAAAAAAAAAATAGTGTAAAGTTCTGGAGGAGCTATATTCCCCCCTGTTTTTTTTTGCTTTTTAATAACATGTGTGTTTCTCATGATGAACATAAGAAGGTAACATCAAAGCAAAACAGTATGTAACATAACGATAAACTTTTACTAAGTAAAAATTAATCAGATAATAGATACAATTATAGCACATGAGAAATAGAATGGTGTTTTAAAACAATACATGATCAATTTCTTGAATATTGTACCATTACTTAGAGTCTGTAGTAATCGGCAAGCTTTATTTTTTTAAAGTGAGGGCTTGAAAAATCATTCTCGGGTAAGATTTCTAAGTTCATCTTAAACAGAGGTTTAGCTGTTCTACGTCTAAATTTGGTAAGCCAAAATGACTTGAATATAATTTTCGTGCAGAAAATTTTCTCTACTAGTTAAAGCTAGGACTTGGCTAGGGTCACGGCTTTTAACCAGAAGAGTCTTTTTAATATATTTTAGAAACCTCTTAGTAGTTAGAAAAATAATAGATGTCTTATAAATAGTTCTAGAACAATAAGTGAAGGTTTGAAAAGTAGCTGGTTTTCTCATTTATCGTTAGTTAAATAGTTAGTTAATGGTACCATAGACAAATAGCAAATGAAAAAAGGAATGTTGGTTATAAAAAGACAGCAAATTCACATCACAAAATCAACACCATAATCAGGGTTACCTAATATATCAGTAAAAATGGTCTTAAGAAATTGAGGTTCTATTTCCCTAGACATATATGACATTAAAGCAAAAAAGTAAAAGAAGGCAATAAATAACTCATAACTAATTACAGTCCTAATATGGAATTATTTCTCATTCTTCAGTATTACTTATAAAAAATAAAATAGCAAAAACTGTTCTTATTTCTAGAGCAAAATATCTTATCTTGTAATTTAAAGGAGTAAATTTTGACAAAAATTCATTCAGACTTTATGTCCTTCACTTGTTATAGCAAAGGAATTATGTCTTATAACTCAAACAGGTATACTTCAACAAAACTTAAAATCAACTTCACTAAAACTTAACCTTAATAAAGTATCTCTAAAAGAACTTAAAGTTAACATTGCTCAGACTAAACAAAACTTAATCTTAACAAGAATTAACTTATTTAAACTCTATTATTACAAAAATGTTACTGAAAATTTGTCATATAACGGTTAAACATCAAAGTAAACAACATGCAAGTAAACAACTGTACTGAAAGCTTTACAATAAAATTACCTTGTTAGAACTATGGAGTAAAAAGCAAGCACCTAAAAAAGCCGACAGTGGAATTAAATCTCAAAAAATTACTACAGATAAAGTTCAAGATTGGTCTTGAATGTGAGCTAAAGAATCTTGAATTTATGACTTATCTAATTACTCTCAGTGAACCATGCAGTTTTGCTATGTTATTAATAGGTAAAAAGACACCACCTCTATACCAACACTAGAATTGTTCTAGTAACAACCCTGTTAAAAATCACAGATCACAAGTTAGAAGGTAAATCTCAACACTGGCTGGTGCCAGGCAGGTGGGGCTGCACCCCCTGCAGCAGCTTTTAAAGACTGCTTGTAGGATTGATGTAAGTTTGGCTTCGTAAGAGTAATGGCAGATAAACATTGAAGGCTAAACTAAAAGAGATTTAGTTCTATTGTTCTGAGCAGAAAAAGCTGCCCATTTTTTAAAAGGTTGCAGAGTTCTCAAGTTAAAGCAATTGCTGCCAAGTGTGAGTTGTAGCTATTTCTTGTTAATAATTGCATGTTGTAATCTCCTGTTAACAGTTTCCTTTTTAATAGTGCCTCGAGCCAGCCCGCCGCTGCCCCGGCGGGGGCCCCACCTTTCGGCGTGGGCCCGCCCGTGCCGGGGGTGACCCCGGGGAGCGGGGGGGCGCTCCCGCCTCGGCGCGGGTCGCGGTCGTGCCGGGGGTACCGGCCCGGGTCGCCGTGTCCCGCAGGAGCAGCTGCTGGACGGCTCCCTTAGCCGAGCGTCGCCCTGCTGCTCCCTGGAAGAGGGCACCCAGACGCTGGAGGGGAAGGGACATCGAGTCGGCATTCAAATGACCTCATTTCCTGCATGCAACGGGATGGACCCCTCACGAAACAAAGCCAAAAACCCCTAAAACAACGAGCCAACACAAAATTGATGAATCAAAGTGATGACTAGACGTGAGGATAGAATCCAGTGTCCACCAAGGCCTTTTTACCCATCACCCTAATCTCAAAGATGTCAGCTACACACAAGACCTCAAATGTTGAAGTAAAAAGCAGCAGATTTCCTTATGTTGTCTTGAGGATGGAACTTCTAGCTCTAGTCTGCGGATCAGTGGACGAAGTTGCACTCTTCCTCCTTTTGTGAGTCGCTCCTGGGAACGCTAGTGTTATGAGCATGGACCCACCCAGAGGTTCTCCCCACCAGAGCTGATCAGTTTTAATAAAGGCATCAAGGAGGAGGAAGGTCCCCTGCCTGTGTTTATTTCAATACAGTACTAAACACTGTACCAAAAAATGATTAACAAATACATTGTTAAAAAAAAGGCAAGTAACTGGAAAACTGACCAGGGCTAGGTGTCCTTCAGGGCTTTAGATCTGTACGAACTGTGGCTTTTGATAGCTGGGCTGCTCCTTCCAATACTTGAAAGTGCCTGGGGCACTTCAGCTGGGGACCATTGTGGGGTTGTCGAGTGTCCCAAATGACTCGTGTACAAAATTGAAATGCATCAAAATTCTCCACTCTGTTAAAAAATATTTCCCCCACAAAACCAGGGACACAGACATCACAAAAAGTTTAACTGTGGCAATCAGGCCCTGTTATTTGCACCAAGTGTTGGTTTTCCAGGCTTTCGCTCCTTCCATCCACGCCGGAGAGTCCCCGAGTCGTTAATCGCCGCTCATTGGGCTATTGGCTGCTTCAGATAACAGTCACACCGGCTCCTGTATCAATGAGTCCTGTTAGGAGTGTCTCTGCCTTTCAGAGTCCCATTGCATTGGCATGTTGGACGCTCAGAGGTAATATTTTGTGTCCATAAAATCTGTGGCACCCCTGTGGAACTGAACCCCTCCTCCCTTTATTCATCTATCAGGGGTGCAGGCAGGGGTGCTGCAGGAAAGGCTATAAGTTGAGCTATATTGCTCCCGGCCGGGACTACACAGGGCGGATGGGGGGTCCAAGCCATGATCTTTATTTCCCCAAGGGAGTCAGAGTCTATAGCTCCAGGGAGAACAAACAACCCTGTTATCCAGGTGGAAGATCTGCCTATAATCAAAGCATGCATATTCTGTCCTGGCGGTCCGAAAACTCCTGTGGGAAGCAAATGGACAGATGAATCAAGCAATGTTACTGTGTCGGAGGTTGCCGGGTCCATTCCTGCGCTGCCTGGGGTGGCTGGTTGTAAGTCAGCGACAATTGCTCGGCGGGCGAGGGCAGGGCCGATTGGAAGTTCATGGTTGCTCCCAGCTGCTGCGTCGGCTGCGGAATTTGCATCCTCGTGCATCGCCGTCCTGTGCTGCGAGAGAAGTTTCCCTGCAAAGGCTGGCCATTGTGGTGGAACTTGGAGCGACATATATTAGCAAAGCGAGGGCCTTTCCAGCAGCAAGGGCATACACCCGGAGCTTTAGGTTTTTGCGTTTTTGGCAGTTTCTCCAGATTTGCCCATATCCCTCGCAGCCAAAACAAGCCACCTGTTTCCCAGGGGTTAGTTTCACGGTGGCAAAAGCGTTCGCTATGCCTTGCCCCACGGCTTGATATGTGACATCTGTGGTGTGTTTTAATGTCCCCAAGCGGTGGCACGCTTGTATCATTTGGAGTAAAGTGGGTTCAGGTTCAGGGGGTAAAGATTTTAAAAGCTGCTTACAGTCCAGGTTGGTGTTCTCGACGGCCAGTTTGAGGAGTATAATCTCCCTGGCTTGCTCGCTATTGATTTGTCTCTCCAATGTTTGTGTCAATTTGTCCACAAACTGCAAGTAAGGCTCTTGCGGACCTTGTTTGATATTCATGAAGGACTGTTGCGTAGTTTTGGCATCAGGAACCTTTAGGAATGCCAGGTGAGCTGCCCTAATATCCTGTAGGGCTTCTCTCAGTAAGGTGCCTTGGCCATTAGGCTTGGTATGCGCCCCCTCCCCCACAAGGTGGTCAATAGTTAAGGCAGCCAGGGCTTGGTTTGCATGTCATGCATACATTGCAATTAAATTTTCCAGCCCTTTTTTCCATTGTGGCATAAATATAGCATATTGTGTTGGTGTGAGCAACAGATTTGCCAAAAAACTTACCATCGTGAGGAGTCATGAGGTGAGTAGTAAAACTTGCTCTTAATAAATTACTAAAGTAGGGGGACCCCAGTCCATATTCCTGCGCAGCGGTACGTATGGCGCAGTTCCTTAACTTCCGAGTGATCTAGAGGCTCTCATTGTGGATTTTCCCCCTTCAGGCCAAATTGCACAAGGGCCACAAAGATTTCTGCAGTAGTGTCAAGGTCTCTGTCCTTAAGGGCTTTCCTTTTTATCTGTAACCAATTGTTACACGTATCCAAAGGGAGTAAGCTCGCATCTTTTTCAGGGCCAGGGTTGAAAGAGTCCAGCTCCCCTTCACTGCTAGAGTCAGTGTCTGCTGCATAAGCCATAAGTGTGCGGCGGCTCTGGGATGGCTGGCAGTGTGGCGGTGGGACTGGGGGTGGCGACCGGGCTCTATCCCTGGCACTCGCTGGGGAGGGCATGCAGACGGGAGATGGAGAGTGGGACCTGGGCAGGTTTCAATCCGGCTGGGGCCGTCTCAGGGTAGCCTCACAGGCTGTAGCCTCACAGTCTTCCCCGCAGCCTCCCACTTTTTTTAATTGCGCCCATGACTGCCTTCCAAGCAGGAAGCATTCGGAGCTCTGGCTCGTGGCCAGGCAGTGTAGCGAGGTCATAGAGCTTTACTCCGACCTTGTCCCGGAAGCGGAGACTAAATACAGAAGAAGGGGTAGCGTCGGGGACCATGTGTGACACCCATCATAAAATGACTTAAGGTCGTGCTTTGGGATGGGGGAGCGACGCCTGCCCAGAAGGGCAAGCACGGTTTCATAGACGTCTCTCTCTTTGAACATTTCCTTTCCCATTCCTTTAGTTCCCCTGGCTCACCTGTCAAAGCGCAGCAGACAGGGATTGCAGGCCCAAACGCGGTTCTCTAACCGTCACCATCAGTTCCAGGGGCTCGCCGACTCCCCGCCTGTCAGGCAGATTCATTTCCTCACACAGGGCACCAATTGTCGGCGATGGAGATAGACAGGGAGACTGACTCGGTGATCAGAATCCGATTTTCTTGTGGGATACGAGCACTTATATACTATTTTAGGGAGACTAGTAATGTATACTACAATGATTAGGTTGAAATCACATACACAAACTTATTCATGTAACACCACCTCGTGCTTACGTTGTTTAATAGGATTTTCTTTTTCTGGTAAACCTGTCTAATTAAATCTTCTTGCTATCTAGATCTAATTTTCAAAGTTCCGTTTGCTTTTGCCAAGGCATTTTATCTATCAATTCTCCTATGCTAATAAGGTCCAAAGTACTCTCTGTCTCATGCACCCCAATATTCCACTGCAGCTTTGGACTGTTCCAAAGGGGTCTACTTGGCGTTTGTCATCTGCAGGCCATTGCAGAGCAGTGGGCCACAGGCTGCTGCCAGAGCTCCAACACAACACAAGTGTGGCAGCCCAAGAATCAGTGCACGGATCTTCCGGATGTTCGGAGACATTCAGTTGCCAGAGAAACAGCAAGCAGGACCAGAGGAGCTTTGCATCTCCCTGCCACAAAACGAGGTCAGCCTGCAAATGGAGTCAGAGCAAAGGTAAGCATGTACCCGCATTCTAAAGAAGGAACTGCAGCCTACAAGAGTCCTGGAAATTTATTCTCTTTGCTTCTTTTGTCCCCTAAATCTCATTGAAGAAGTTAGGCTTTTCAGAACCAGCTAGGATGCCACCTAGAAGAAGCAGACTTGCTTTCAGTCAAAGCTTTTGAGACCAAAAGTCTGGTTTGCTTGGGTTTTCCTTGGATGCCACTTGGGTTGGCGCATTTTCTGAGTTCCCCTGGGATGCCTTGAGCACTGCCTTATGGGCTGGGAGGACATTTTCTGCTGCTTTATGAATGAGGAGAACTTCCCAGGCTTTTCTTTCGCATTAGCTGTACAGAAGGTTGCCTTGCTGGGCACAAGAAAGCCACAGAGCAGCTGCTATTGTGAGGTCAAGGGAGCGGTGCAACAGTGCTGTCAGCCCAGCGTTGTCCCAGTGCGCGCAAGGCCTGGTCATCCAGAGCAGCTCTTCCGCTCGCTCCCTGCAGGAGGATCCTCGTGCGCAAGGAGTTCTCAGCGGATGGCCTGCACCCCGAGAGGAGTCTTGGCTTTCCCTTGGGTGGCATTCAGCGTGCAAACCCACGCAGCACTGCCAAAATGATCAGGCAAGTCTGTGCCATGGTTTGCACTGTCTTTTCTGTTGTCTATTCCGGCTACTACCTGACCCAGCTGACTCGTAAGTAAAGGTTTCTCCTGGGGCTGGCATCGCCCAGCTTTTGCTTCACTCTGCTCTTGATGCCGCACTAGTGACCCAGTTTATTTGGGAACAAAATGGCCATGAAGATGCCACCGCTTTGGTCAATGTCCTGCCAGCAGCATCAGCTAAAAAGGGGGCATCTGTACTGGGTGGCAGGTGCAGAGTATTTGCAGTGCAACCTGCAGCGGTTGCCTTCCCTCCCTGGGAGAGTGCGTGGCAGCGGAGTCCGTCATTTCCTCAGCTTGCTGCTTCAAGCAAGACGAACTGCAAATTGCAGACTCTGAGGAGAGATTTGTAGAAGTACTTCTACCAACTCAGTGGTTCTCTCCAGGAGTGAAGGAAAGCGCCTTTTGCTCCAACATTGCCCCTTAGAGGCCTTGGCTGCGTGACTTGACCCTTTGATGCTGTGCCAAGACTGCGATTCCCTTGGCGATGCAGCACAAACTCCAATGCATGGAGGGTTTGCTGCTGAGCCCAGCAGCTGTTCCTGGGCTGCTTCAGCAGGGAGCTGCCGCAGCCCAGGGGCCCTTTATGGAAGCTTTGCTGGGCTATCATCTTCAGCCAACGAATGGGAATTAGGGCATGCCATTTAAAAGAATAGAGATCTAAAATGCAGGAAAGAGAAGAGGAAAATGCTGCTTGAGCTGTTGGGCACAACAGGAGCTCCAACTTTTGAAGAGCAACGGGCATTTCCACCACCGTGTTTCTATTTCTCTCTTGGCAAAAGAGGCCCAAATGTAGACAGAGCCTACTATAGCGCCCTTGTGGTTCTCTTGCTTGCTGTGGGAAAGAGCTGTTGCTCCTGGAGGCACGTTGGCAAAGTGGCTCTGTGTTGGGACTGCCTCGTGCTGTGAAAGTCGCCAGCACGGGCACTTTTCTAAGGGCCTCTGGTAACTTTTGCCTTGCTCGCTGCAGGTCACCTGACACGTGGGTGGAGACAAGCCAGTCCTTTGGTGAGTGGCAAAGGAAGCTGAGAGGTTGCTGGCGTGTGAGAATTGTGCAGCAATTCTGCCAGCTTGGCCTGTTGCAGTTGAGTGTGGAGTGCCAGCGTGGGAGGCTGAAAGAAAGGCCAACTGCCCGGTGGCATCAGCAGTAGCAAAGGGAGCCCTGGCTGTTTGCTGATTTTCCAGTGAAGAGCCTTTCAAGAGACGAAAGGCAAACGGGACAGCTCCAAAGCGTCTTTCTGCTTGTAGCCAGCAGGGAAGCTCAAATGCACAGCAAGATGGAGTAGCACCTCATGCAGCCATCTTCCTCGAGTTTTTGCGACTCAGAGTCCCACGTGTATCAAAGTCTATGATTTCCCCTACTTCTGGGTCCTTTCCCAGCTCAATAGAAAGCAGCTCCTAAGGGATTGGCTTTTGTCCATCTCTCACTTCTGTCTGTCTGCAGGGCTCAACAGCTGGCTCAGCCGCTCCTCCAGCTGCCTCTGTCATTGAGGAAGAGGCTGAAGAGGAGCAAAGGAACATCAAGCCTCCAGCTGCTGTCCCTCCACAGCCTGAACACGCAGAGCCGGTAAGTGGCAGCTGAGCTTGGCACTGCCTTTGGTGCAGGGCCAGGCTTCCCGTTTTGGAGCAGCCCTTGTTGCTCGTGGCTGAAGATGCTGGGGGCGGTGTGCCTGCCATGACGTAGTGCTGCTTGAGGAGGGCCTAAGAAGTGCTGGCCAGTGGGTTCTGAAGTTTGACATTTAAGCTGGGATGCTGAGAGGGCCCGAGAATGTCTCTTGGGATCAGACAAGAGGCAGCATTCCATGATTCCCAGCGTAGGAGTCAGCCCCTTGTGCCCACTGTCAGTGCAGGCTGCCCGTGGTCGGTAAGCAGACGGAGCGGCCCAGAGACGCAGCTGACAGCCTTGCAGGGGATCACACTGGGCCCTGGAAGGGACCTGCCCTCTCCTAATGGACTAATTAGCTTCAGGCTGTGCTTCACTTCCAGCCGGTCAAAGCAGAGTTTGGAGAGGAGAATCCTCGTCAGCCCTGCGTTGTGAAAGGCGGGTGGGTCTGGGCGGGGCTGGAAGGTGGCTCCAAAGGGCCGCTCCCTAAAGGCTGTCATAGAGAGGGGAAATCCGTGAAACAGATCAGAGAAGGGACACGCTGCGGGCTTCTGAGTGGACCGTTGCATGCAAGCTGCAGGGTGATTTCATTGCCCAGGAAAAGACAGGAGGAGGAAAGCAACAAGGCTCTGGGGCCATGCTCTGATCTCTTGCTGGATCTTGGCAGCCTCAGTGATACCTTGTTGCCAGTGTCTAGCAGAAAAGCTGCAATCGTGGAGCATGGAAGTGTCCCTGAGGGGCTGGATCCAAGTAGCCTTTGGGCTTTTCCCAAAGTTGCCTTTGAGAAGGGGACATGGGAAACGCCCTAGCTGGAGAGGCCCGGCGGTGGCTGACAGCACCTTCCCAAGGCCTTGCTTTTGCCGTGCGTTCCACAGGGCATCTGTGCCAGCCACCCTTCTGACGGGCAATCCTTTCTTGTCCCAGCTCAAGACGGGTTCTGCAATTCAACCTGGTGCCGCTGGACCAGCATGGCCTGCAGCAGCCAGCTCGCCCCCCGCTGCTGGCACTTCCTGCAGCAGCGCAGCCCAGCAGCTCGAGATGAGGGAGGAGCAGGGCCTGAAGACACTGAGTACGTCTCGTACATTTCTTGTCTGCCAGAGCAGTGTGTTGTGTGCGTGTCTGGGTGTAGGCTGCGCCAGAAGTTGCCCCTCGGTCTCAAAGGCACTTAGGCCCCTCTGCAGAAGCTGTTGTTGTGCTTTGAGGCAGTGCGGCAGCGCTCAGGGAGTTCCTGCTGCCTATGAGAGCGGCTGGGCCTGGCTTGGCTCTGCCTAGGCTGCCTACTGTGCCAAAGACAAAAGCTGAGCATTTTCTGCTTCAGCAGAAGGCTGGCACCAAGCAAGTGAATAGGCCCCAGGGAGCTCTTCTGACCCCAGCCGTTTTCTGGCTATCCTTCTTACTCCTACTCTGGATCAGACATTTTGTGCCCCTGGCAGTGGACCGGCCAGTGATTCTGGACACTTGGATCCCAAGTGCTCTGGGGATGCCCGGAGGCAGACGAGGAGACCAGGACGTCGGTGCAGAGGCCGGGTCTGGCGCTGAGTGCAGAAGGCGGCTGGTCAGGGACAGCCCAGGAGCTGATCCTGCAGCTGCTGCTCCAGCGCTGCTCCACCAGCGTTCCAGCAAGGGCCGCAGGAGCAGGAGACAACGACAGTTGCTATGGGCACAGCCCAACATTCCATCTAGAACCCCAGGGGAGCCATGGGACAGAAAGAGGCATGGGCCGCCTCTGGCCCTTGTACTTCTTCTGCTGCAAGTTTGCTCTGAGAAGCTTCCCATTGGGCCTTTTCTCCTCAGTCGTCTGATGAGACGGGCAAAAGCAGTGCAGGGACAGCCCTGGGTCTTCCTGGTGCTTCTCTGCAAGGTGCCTCCAGCTGAACGTGCACAGGAGCCTGCCTCTGTGCAAGGGCCCAGACCTCATCTCCTGCCCTGGAGAACCAGAAGGGCTCCTCCCACTGGCTCTCCTCCAGCTCTGAGAGGAGCTGGAATTTGCAAGTTGTCCAGCGCAGAGCCAACTCCAGAGCTTCCTCTCAAAGTGGAGCCATTCATCCTGCCCCCTTTCTCAAGTCTCCTTTTGCTGCCCAATAATGTCACTGCATGTTTTCCCTCCTTTGGGCCTCTGAGCTGGTCTCTCACCTCATCACTCCTCCCTTGAAACTTGGAGAAACAGGATGTTTTTCAGGGCAACTGATGGGGACACACACACACACACACAGGGACAGCACACGGGCATTTCTCTAGCAAACATTCATGCAGAATTTCTATAGCCCTCTTCCAGCTCCCTTGGAGAAGCTCGGTGTTTGTCCCCAAAAGACTCTGCCATTCCTCTAAGAAAGCAACACTAACAGAATTCCCTTTCCACACTGCTGGCCTTCACATTGGTTTTAATGCCTAGATCCCAGATATGACAAAACCCAGGCAGCTTTGCTGCTTTCCTGCCTGTCGTTAAGGAAAAGCAAATCTTGCTTCAGTCCCAATCTTGCTTCCTTCCCAGCCTGCACGTTACCCACTGGCCAGCAAACTGAGGGGGCAGCTGGAACAAGTCCCACTGCAAGGCAGATACTTTGTAGCATCCAAAGCCCACCTGCACCGCCTCCATCAGACAAGGGCAAGCTTCCCTCGGCTTCCCAGAAGCAGCCTGGCAATTGCCCCCTCCCTCGCCCCCTCTCCACCCTCCACAGCCCCTGCCACCAAAGCCTTGCTAGGCAGGGCCATTTGCTGGCCTCGAAGAAAGAGTGCCTTTGATTCTTCTTTGGCGCAAGTGCCCGAGCTGTGAGAAGTCAGAGGATAATGATCACACCCGCTCTGCTTTAGCTAAGGAGATTGCTGGAGGCCCAGAGCGGGACACTGGTCCTTTCGAGAGAAACTGAAACTGAACTAGCCATGCCTTTGTGGCGCATGCGGATAGGAATTGGATAGAATCGGAGGGCTTAGAAACGTCCTCCAAGGTGGTCAGCTCCATCAGTCCCCCAAAATGAAACAAAGTTATGTTACTGGGCTCCAAAAAGGACTAAAGCCGCTGCTTTTATGCCAGAAAATATGGTGAGACCAGACCACTCATCTAGATCCAATTCCGTGAATTAAACAAAGCCTCCCTTTCCACTCCCAGCTGAGATGTTGAGGAATCAAAGGCTGAAGCCCCAGCCTTATTTCACTGGCAGTAAAGGAGACACACCTCAGTAAGTCCTGCCAGCTGAGCAAGGGGCTGGGCCCGGGGAAGGTGGCGCCTGCCCAGATTCTTCTCTCAGGGCAAGTGCCGTCTTTGCAACACCAGGCAAATGGAACAAACATTGCCGGAGTGTTTTCATACAGACAGAAAGACAAAATGGAACAAACTTTGGTTTAATGATAAAGACCCATTGGCTCTCAACAAAGGCAAAAATGACAAAAGGCAGAGCATAGACAACACCCAACCTTTGAAATTTATTGATAAATCTAATAAAACTAATGAATCTTAAATAATACTAATGGATCTTAACGACTAAATTGAGGAGATTCCTATCATGTCAACTAACTAAGTAGAAGATTAAACTACCCTAAAAGCTTAAAAAACAGTCCTATTCCTATCTAGTCCTATTGATACCTAACTCTTGCTAGCCCTGGACAACCTGCAGGGTTGTCTAATTTCAAAGTCTTTTCTTCTTGGCGAGAGGCTCTGCTGCCTTCCGAGGCCGATGTCTTCTCCTGTGGTTGTTCCTTTCCTTCACGGTTTCAAACACCCTGCAAGATAGGAAACAAACCATCCATTGCTCACTTTAGTACACACCATGAAACCAAGTGCCGAGATCTCCGTTTGAGTAGGAATTTCTGTCTTTTCGGGCAGTGGCACATTTGTGAATTGATCAGCACCATGAGTCTGATCGTTCTACTTTCAATGCCTTGAAATGTCTTCCTCCTTTTGCTGCATCCTCTTTTGAATTTGATCAGCAGCATCAAACCAAGCTTTGATGGATCTATTCCTACTTGTATGAACTGTGTCTTGTTGGGGCACGGCAAGGTTTCATTGTGAAGGCTGGGTTTTACCTAAGCTCTTTGGGTTTGAGGTGGGTGTTAAGCTTGACCACGGCTGCCGGGGGCGATGCTGCAAGTGCCCCCAGCTTCCCCTGCGGTGCCTTTGAAAAGGGTCAGCCTGTTTTAGTCCAAAGGCGCAGCTTTGAGCAGAAAGAGGAGGAACTTGCTCACCGTTTGCACTGCCCGCAGGGAAAGGGGCCTCCCGCCGAGCGGGGCGGCTGGCGCGCTTGGCAGCAGGGACACTCGGCGCTGCGAGCCCTCTTGCGGCTTCTCTTCCCTGTCTCCCCGTTCTCCTTTCTGGGAGGGCTTTTCCTCCTCTTTGCTTTGCCCACACTCTGGAAATCAAAGAGTCCTTATCAATGCTTCCTTCCTCTCACAAAGCTGGAAACCAGAGCATCCAGCACAAAAATCTATCGGCTTAAGCAAATCCTTCCAGACCCTCAAGAGCTGAGAAAACGGCTGCCTTTGCCAATGGGCTGCGGCGGGCTGCCAACCCAGAGCTTGGAGGAAAATACTCCTCTTTTCTACAGGCCAAAGGGGTGGGATAAATACCTGCCTATTTAGAGCTCTACATTTCTTATTTCTACCTTTCTGCCTAACATCTATTTCTCTCTGCTTTTCCTCCACAAATGTCTAGGCAATGGCATTTAAATTCAGTCCCATTAGGGTAGACACATGGTTAGCCATTTTCTAGTCCCCAAAATAATCTCCCTCCCTGTCTCTCTCTCTCTCTCACATGATGTGAAGCAAATTGCTCTTTGCCGGTAAGGAAAGTTTTAGGGGAGCCACGGCACCGGCAGCTCCTTCTTGGGGAGTATGCTGCGATGCTAGAAAAACTCCCTGAAAATCTGCAGCATATCCACAAAGGCAGCCTGGATTGCTGATGTCAGCAAGCAGTGGGGAATTAAGGGTCTGATTGGAGTCAGCGAGGGTGCCAGCCCTTGAGAAGCCCATCTGTAGAGAGTCAAAGCCCATTTTGGTGGCGCTGCTGCTTCCTTGGGTCAAAGTTAGGCTCCAGAATTGCATACTTCAGGGCAGCAGCACAAGGAAGCCCCGGGCAGCATCTGCTGTGCCTTTCCCAGCGCATGGGACGATGTGATCCTGGCAAAGGGGCGTCTGGCATGGCTCGCCAGCAGCTTTTCTCCCCTTCTGCCAGTTTCTCGACCTTCCTGGCACGTCTCGATTTTCTTGCCCCTCACCTGAGCCAGAGTGCTGGCAAGTTTATGCTCCTTTTTCCAGGAGTAGTAGTACTCCACACACTGTGCCACGGTCTTAGTCTGGATCTGTTGTGAAGAGAAAAAGAAGGAGTCGAAAATGGTGTCGGGTGCACTGGGGAAAAAGTAGAATATGGAGTGAACTAGGAAGGAAAAGCATGAAGTAAATGGAGCAGGGTGTAAAATGAAATCAGCATGGGGAAAGAGAGGCATCATGCAATGTCTTAAACCGTGTATTCTGCTAGGTGGTAATACACGCAATGCACAGATCAACAACAAATCCATCTAGCACAGTTCTTCTTTCCCCGCTTCACTCCAGTTATGCCAGCACATAGCTTTATCTTTGTGAAGGCATGCCAGGCAGAGAATACTAGAAGCTGTCATCAACATCCTGCTAGAGCAGAGTCCTAAAGGAAATGTCACAAAAAGTAGCAGAATAGGAGAAAAAGAAAATCCTGCTAGAATTGTGTGGGAACATAGGACATCTCTCTAGCTGTCCAGAATGGCCAAGACCCTTGCCAGGAGGCTCAGAAGCCCTGGCACGGAGCCCAAAACACCTGTAGTTTTGATTATGACCCATGGAGCAAATTTAGAACCCTATATGAAGATCAGCAAGCCACAACACTTTAGGTAAAGTAATAGTGAAGTTATCACAGAGTGGAAAAGTAGAATTTGGGGTTTCTAGAATGGGAGTTCAGGAGGCAAGATGGAGGGATCTGGGTGAGTCCAGCCTTTCTCCTTCTTCTTCTTGGCCTCCCTCTTCTGCTGTGATGTTGGCACTTTTAGATTGGTTTAGAGTAGAAGCTCACTGTCAACATAGGTGATAAGTATTAGAAAGTGATTGTAAACATTATATATGTAGTTTTTAGTATAAAAACATAACACCACCCTGGGGGCAGGCAGTGTGCCTAGAACTGTCCTGCTGGACAGAGCTCAGCAGAGTAAGAGAAAATTTTTTATAGATAAGACGCAATAAACAACCTTGAGACCAAGAACTGAAAAGCTCCGACTCATTCTTCAAGCACTCAAGCTGAGGAAAGAGACTTTTAACATTTCTCAAAGTCACGGTGACCAGCAAAAGATCCTGAAAGAATTGTACAACAGCAGTTGTATGATAACTTAAAGCTGAATTTGTTTATTGGTTGACTTTTAACTAATGTGGTCATTTATGCTGCACTAAGGCAGCAACATTCCCTAAACCAGTATTTGAATGAATATGTTGTTGCAATGGAGCTGACTTTTAAATTTTTATGTATCCAAATGGACACCATTACATTGCCTAATAAACAGAATTTTGAGCAAGAACAATTTGTTCTAAAATGACAAGGACAAAACATCTTTGTGTTTCAAAGTCGTATGTAATTTACATCACATTTTAAACAAAATTGTTCTTCCACTGGTGCAACCTAAGTAAGCTCACAGAGTTCATCAGTACAATACTCAATCTTCATTCCACGTCAGTTAAAAGTTATTACAACAGAATTAAGATCGTTTCTTCAAACATGCTATGGAATCAATAGTCTACGAATTGCAAATACTGCCTGATTATCTAAGTACTTCCATTTTTAATGCATAATTTAATGTGCATACTATATATATATATATAATAGTATTAATAATGATGATTTTATATATATAAATATATATATATTTATATATATATATATATATATAAAATCATCATTACTATTACTATTACTATTATTCTCCTCCACTTGTAAGGCCACAGGAAAGGAACAGTAATTTATCCCAACACATATAAGAAATTTGCAGAGAACTAGATTGAAGTCATACCTCTTGGAGTAACCCTCTTTTTACCCTTTGATTTTGATAAAGGCTGGCTGTGCACATGATACAATGAGGAGCTTGCCTCTTCAGAAAGGTGAATTTTCTTCCCTTTTTTACAGTATCATGGTTGCACCTTAAATCTGTGTGGAAGCCTAGGGGCCTACCATTGGAACTTTAACCTCAGGGCAAAGATGACCAAGGTCAAAGAGAGATACTTCTCAGAATGCAATAGTCTCGTCCATGGGCATTTGCAGGCTCATGCTGATGCAGCAGGTTTTGTTGGTATCACCCAGTTCAACTGCCATTTTTTCCTTCTATGTACACACCCTAGAATGTTCTCCCCTCACTTGTCACCTATTGGTCCTGGCTTACTGTGTTGCTCCACGCCTTATTCCTCCCATCTAAAACCCTGTGTCCTCGGCCCCATTTTGTCTCTGTCCCTAGACCCTCTTCAGTGCAATAAACAATGTCTGGAGTTCAACACAAAGACCCGTCTCTTGCCTCATTCGTCAGCAGTTTAAGCAAGCGTGCTCTGGGCTCTGGGAGTGCAGCTCACTCACAGAGGCTAGTTGCAGACATGCCACAACAAATCTGTGTATAACTGCAAATCTCAATCATTTCTTCTTGAGATCTTGCTCCCAGGACACATTTTTCTTTTCCTTTCTGTGGGGAAACTTCTCACACATTTATTGGATGCTGGTTGCTCTGCATGTATGTCTACACTGCTGCCTTTATAACCTTTTGGAAATTATCAGAGCTAGTAGGATTCACCCAGCAGCAGGAGCTGATGCAGCCTGGGAACGTGCTGATTTACAGAGGCTTCTGGCTTCCCAGGTGAAGCCAAGGCAAGCCCTGCTGCTGCTGCTGCTGCTGCTGCTGCTGCTGCTGCTGCTGCTGCTGCTGCTGCTGCTGCTGCTGCTGCTGTGCCAGAAAGCCCCGGCTGAGCAGGGATGGCACCACTGTGCCTTGGGCTGTTTCTCCTTCCAGAGCTGGGCGGTGCTTTTGAGGCAGTAATGACAGCTGGTGGGAGAAGGAAGGGGCCTTTTCCTGCACCAGAACTTATGGATGCACTAGGGCCACCTTCAGGGAGACTGTCGGCCCCCAGCAAGTAAAGCAGAGGGACACAGCTGGAAAACGCTTCCTTTGGAGCCTTCCTGTCTCTTGGAAAAGAAAGGAGACACGTGACAGGAGGAGCAGCAGGGGCCGGTCCCTCCTCCTTGCCTGCAGTGAGGGGCGGCTGCCGCTGGGCGGCGCCATGAAAAGGGAGCGCCCCTGCGCGGGGCGGGCGGGGCGGGGCAGCCGCCAGGGGGCGCCCGGGGCGGGCCGGGGCCCCTCTGTGAGGGAGGAGAGCCTCGGGCAGCTGCGCAGCCACCAACGGGACTGTCCGTCCGCAAGGCACAGCGCCAGGGCAAAGCTTCGCTTCAGCGCACGCTGACCGGCAAGGGAACCTTCCCATGGAGTGCAGGATTTAGCTGTTTTCATTCCCAGTCCTGTGCTGAGCTAGCAGGCCACAAAGCCTCCTCAAGCACAGGTGCCTCCTCTCCAGGCTTCCTGCACTTCCTTTGCTGACAGGGTCCACTCAGGCACCCTGGGAGCAGGCTCAGCTGATGTTACAAAGCAATGCTGTCCAAAAGAAAAAAAGGCAAAAGCCAAACCAGAAGGGAACTATTAGTTCCCAGGCTGAATTCCTCACAGGCGGAGGCAGGATTCCTCTGCTTCCTCAGAAAGATGCAGAAACAGGACACGAGGACACTGTGCCCCTTACCTTCATGTCCAGGACCTTGCTATTGCAGGCCAGCATAGCTCACAATGCTATTCACCCCTTTAGCCAGGTGTCTTCAGCTTGTTGGGGTTTTCCCCTGAGAGCAGCCTGAGAATGCTGCTTGCTCTCCCAAGGCTTTGTTCCTGCCAGGAAACCCCACAGACTCACTTAGCTTCCTTCTTTCTATCACAAGGCCCAGGTGAGCTGCCAAGAGGATGAGCAGTGTAAGCCATTCCTCAGCAAATGCCAATCCCTGTAAGAAATGCTGATTCCAGTGGGATTTCCAAGTGTTGTTCTCAAGAGCACTGAAGTTCAGGGTTTCAGCAAGCAGCTTGGCTCTTGCGGTTTGTTTTGAGGATCCCTGCGGAGTCCTTGGGGGCCCCCTTAGCTTTATGTTGGCTGGTAGCAGGCAGGCAGGCAAGGAGACTCCACAAGGCTTCTGAGTATGATAATTATAGGAGGGTTTATTGGGGGTGCCACCCCAGGAGCAGCATGGTTTCTGAGGGAGAAGAGAGGGAGGGTGAGAAAGGGAGAAATGGGCCAAGAGACAGTCTGGTCTCCCTTGCACATCTTAACAGCGAGATTCAAAGTAGGTGAGGAATAAAACTCGGGTCAGTGGGATTACAGATACATGATACTTCAGGGGAGGGCCACAGGCTTGGAATAAACGGAACATTTTCAAGGGGTGAAACAGCATACCATTTAACTAAAATGAAACAGCACAGTCTGTCTCCACTGTGCTGGCAGAAAGCACTTTTGCTAAGACATAGGATGTAGAAAGTAGAGGAAAAAATTGGTTGGAAACTCTTGGGGTGGGGGGCAGGCTGCTAGAGCTTTCTGTTGCTTTCCTTAGAGGAAATAGGGGCGTTTTGTGAATGGTGGGCAGAAAACGGTATGCAGGCACTGGGGACTGATTTGTAAGCAGTGCATGTTTGAAACTATTCCCTGATGTCTAGCCTGGAGGAAATGGAGGTGACCCAGCAACATTTTAAAGATTGGGGATTATGACACCAGTGAGGCGCAAATGTGGTGTCTGTGGATCCAAAGGGGTTCCTCATCTAATCAGACATTTCTTGAGAATTGTCCTGACTTTCAGTCTGACACACAGAGGGAATCTGCATCAGGACAATATGCAGCCTCCCACACGTCACATGTGGTGCCTGACCAGCTGCTCTCTCCGCTACACTTGCTGGGCTCATGCCAGTGGTGGTCCTGGGGCTGGGAAACACCTGGACTTGTGTAGAGCCCATCCAAAATGCTACCATGGCTGCAAAAGCAGGCAAAGAGCAAAAGCCCAGATCTTTCTCCATTCTTTTTAGTTTTTAACTAAGAAAGAAAATCACAAGTGGTTTTCCAGGCACTTGCTGCTAATGATGAAGCAATTATTTTTAGGAGGGAGACAAAAACTGGTTTCAAAGGCAGAGGAGAGGAGGGGGAAGGAAGCTTCCGAACTTTGGAAAGCTTGTGGTGGCTCTGTTTTCCTCAGGTGTGCCCACCAGCTGGACCACCCATTTGGTCTCTGCCTCATAACTCCCTTTTAAGTGGGACTTGCCCATTTTGTCACACTGGTTTCCTCCTCCCATCAGCTTCTACATTGTCCTACATTGGGATTTTACGTTCTTTTCCTTCTTCCTGTGTGTCCATTAGAGTCATATCCCTGTGACTGCCAGATGCCTACTGCAGGGAAGCTGCCAGAAGTGAGGCACAGGCCCCAAAGGCTTCTTTGAGGTGCCGTCATTGTGCAGCAGCAGTGTGCTGCGTCTGCAGCAGGTTGGTTACTTGGCTTTTTCTCCCCACTCAGGTGTCATTCTTCCTTCAGCAAGGCCTACAATTTGCTGGTTGATGTTAGCCATGCAGCAAACGGGCAGGAATGACAGGCATTCCAATGGAGGGAACTTTCCGGGATACGAGCAAAGCACAATTTCATCCACAGAATTTAAGCAATTCTTCTTGGTTTTAGTCAGAAGTGCTGCTGGGCAGAAGGGCACGTGGCCTTTGGTTTCCTCACATCCTGGCTCTTTCTCTGAGTCCAGCTTGGTACACAAGGTGTATGGGCTTGGTGCCTGTTTTGTGTTACTCTTGGATCCTTTCAGCTGTGGGTTACGGACTGCAAGGGGGTTTTGTGCTGCTTTGGGGCAGAGGAGAACTTTCTGGGCTATTCTTTTGCGTTAGCTGTAGAGAAGGTTTGGTTGCTATGCATGGATTCACCGACCAACCCACAGCAGCTGCTATTGTGATGTCAGCAGAGGGCTGCCACGTCACAGCCTTGTCAGCAGGAGGTTGTTCTGCTGCCTGCAAGGCCTCAGCGTCCAGAGCAGCTCTTGGCACGCTCGGTGCAGGAGGATCACCTCGACTGAGCTGTTCTCAGCTTACAGCGGGTGTTCTTCTGCTTCTGTATTTTCTTGCACAGTCCGTGGACTCGTGCAAGTGTCCTGTTTTTCCCTTTTTCCCTTGCACGGTCTCAAAACCTGTGCAAGTAGGGTTTTGTTTCCATTTTTGTTTCCCGGCCTACGGACTCGAGCAGCACTGCTCAAGCGATGGAGCGAGTCCGTAGAGCATTCAGCAGTGCCTTTTCATTGGCGGCTTCTCGGAAAGCTTTTCGTCGTTTGACTGGTAAATAGAAGATTTTTTCCTTGGGGCAGCGTGTTGGAAAAACAAGGGCATCAAGATGCCATAGGCTTGGTAAAGTTCCTGTCAACAGCTTCAGCTGAAAAGGGGTGTCTCTGGCCCAGCAGGGTGTAGGAACTTCCAAAATGCAGACTGGGAGAGCTTTGCAGGCATCCTTCTAAAAACTGTGCACTTCTCTGCAGAACTGAGGAAGAGCATCTTTTTTCTGCATTCCCTCCTTAAAGGATGTGCCTGTCTAACTGGGCCCCTCTGTGTGCTACAAGAGCCACTGGCTTTGCGCTGAAGGGCAAAGTGCCGAGCAGTTTGTGTGTGCTCCTGAAGCCCGGAGCTGGGCCTGTGCTGTGTCCCAACAGCGCTGCAAGTGCTAAGAGGGGTTTGCTGGAAGCTTTTGTGGGCAATTGTTTACAGCAACCACGTGGGACATCCTGCATGCAATGTACAAAAAGAAAAAGCAAGTCCAGGAAAGAGAGGAGAAAAAAGCTGCTTTAGCTGTAGGCTGGACAATGAGCTCCCATGCAGGCACTGACTGCTAAGGAACAATTTGCATCTTCACGACCAAGTTCCTAGTTCCTTAGTGGCAAAGCTGAGCAAAAGGTAGACACAGCCTAGGGTACTGGTTTGCAGTCCTGCTTGCTGTGCTAAAGAAGTGTTGCTCCGGGAGGGATGTTGTGAAAGGAAAATGCTCTCTGCTTGGGTGGACTTGTTCTGTGGGATTCCTCAGCACAAACAGTTTTCTAAGAGTGCCTGGTTCATTTTCCCTTGCCCCCGGCAGGTTGCATCAGGCGTGGAAGGAGTGAACGGCAGGGTTCGGTGAGTGGGAAGGGCACCCTTGAAATTCCTGCTGTCTGAGGATTGTGGAGAAAGCTGTGGGCTTGGCCTGGCAGGCCGAAGGAAAGTCCACATCAAAGTCTGCATGAACATGACCAGAAGGATTCCATCAGTTTCCTCCTTTTCCACTGAAGAGCTTTGAACTAATGAAAGTCAAGCTTTGCAGACAGGAGGCTGCATGCTAATTATAGCCTAGCTAAAGTAGCTCCTTCAGAAGCATGTGCAATCCTGTCTAAACATTCGTCTCATTAGCCCACTTGAATTGAGTTTTAATGAGTGAGCATCCCACTTTTATCCAAATTCATGACTTCTCTTCAGGACATCTGGGGATAGAGCTCAGGAGAAGTCAGGTTCCAAATGACAGGCTCCTCCCTGTCCCTCATGCTGCTGCCTGTCTGCAGAGCAGCACCGCAGCAGCAGAACCTGCTCTGGCTCGCTCTCTTCCTCCAGAGGCTAAAGGGGAGGCAAAGGACAACAAAGGTGTTGTCAGTCCAGGGCCTGAGCATACTGCAGCAATCAGTGGCAGCTTTGGTTGGTTCAGTGCAAAGCTTTGGTGCAGTGCAGGGCTGCAAGTTTCTGAGCAGGCAGCACTTGCCTGAGGATGCTGTGGGCTGGAGTCCTGCCATGACCTAGCTCTTCAGCCCAGCCACGGACCACCCACGCGAAATGGCATCTGAACTTTCACATGCAGGCATCATTGTCCTGGCATTCTCACAGGGACTGTGAACTTCCCTTGGTGTCAGATATGCGGTAGCATGATGTCCTTTAGGGCCACTGCTGTGAAAGGCAGCCCCTTTGTGCCCAGAGTCTGTGCAGGCTCCCTGCTGTCAGCAGAGAGAGAGGTCCCAAGGCACAGTTCACAGCCTTGTGGGGTGTGGAGGAGCCACTGTTGCCTGCAGGGACCTACCCCTCTCCACGCCCTAGCTAGGTAGCTACAGGCACTGCTTCGACTGCACCCTTAACTTGGACGTGACCCACGTTTGTTGAGAAGACTCCTGAGCAGCTCTGCGTGGCAGAGACAAGGTCTGTCTGTGAAGGGCTGGAATGCAGTTCCTATTGGCTGCTCTCTAAGGCCTGAAATCCTGAGGGGAAGCCACTTGAGCAGAGCAGAGCAGGGGAATGTTCCCTGCTTCTACTCAGACACTTCCAGAGCAACTCAAGGGTTACTTGGGACATAAACACCCCAGAAATACCACATGAGCAGCCCCACACATGAGCTTTTGCCTTCAGGTGAGCTGTGTCACTGCTTGCTGCTTCTGCCAGCTCTCAGGAGCCAACTTGCCTGCTCCTTATTGCTTGTTTGTGCTTTTTCCCTGCCCATTCCTTGCAGGCCCCGCTAGGAGAGGTTCTTGCCAGTCAGGACTCCTCGGCCCAGGCAGGAAAGGCGGAGCGGCAGGAGAGCACGGATGCGGTGCGCGGCATCCAGGAATTCAGGTGTGTGTGTTAAGCTTTTTCGCTTTCTCTCAGCAAGGGTGGGCATTGCTGGGCTTTAGGAAGCCAAGTGTCAAAGAACAAATTTGGCTTTCTCATCCTTTGACTTGCTCAGCACAGACAGGGGAAGGCAGCCCAGGGCAGGTCTGGCTGCTGACCCAGCTAGAGCAGAGCTGCCTGCTGGGACTCACTTCTTAAACCTTGACAAAAAGCATTCTGAACTAGACCAGAGTAAAAAGCAAGGGAGGTTCAGGCTGGCCTTAAGGACAGCAAAGCATTGAACTGCAAAGGCAGTCATGCAGCAGAACAAGCGCCTCAGAGAGCTTGTGCAGATTCCACCCCTGGAAATTCAAAAGTCCCAGATGGACAGAGCCTTTAGCAGCCTGTCCAGGTGCTAACCCCAAGTGCTTGGAACTGAAGACTGGGCTAGATGCTTCCTAGGGTCTCTGCCAGCCTAAACCATCCTTTGATAATTGGATTGGAAAATCATACCCTCCTCCTCCCCAAGTTATAGCTTGCAGGCTCTTTCCTTATTTCACTAGTGAGAGCAATAGGAATGGTGGGAGTATTCATCTGGACTTCCCAAGCCAAAGAAAAGCTTTTGCAAGTCTGGTATCCACTGTAATGAGAAAGGAGCAGGCAGGAAGCTCTGTAATCAGCAGGCAGGAAGCTGTTATACTGAGAGTACCTGAGCTTTCTGGAAATGTTCTGTGGCTTCTGGAAGCTAGTTTGACTTCCTCAGTGGTGACTCTTTGACCAGCACGAACGACAGAGATGCTGGTCTAGGAAGGGAATTGCAGCATTCTCTGGAGGTGGAAGTAGAGGGCTGTTGGAAGCCCCTGAGACTGCCTTACGTGGGACATGGTATGTAGTCCTGCTCTTGCAAGGAGACCGTGTTGCAATTAAAGGCTTGTTTGTCTGTTTGCTTGTCGTAGATGGAAGGAGTTGGCTGCATTTGAGAGACAGTGCCACTCCTCACTAGAGACGGTGTCTGAAGTGGTGGCACAGACAGAGGAGGAATGGCAGCCTCAAAGGGATCTGCTGAAGGAAGCCGTTCCTCTGGTAGTGCCAAAGGTACCCTCCCCTTGTTCCTAGGCAGCACTTGTGGGAGAGGGATTTGTCCTGGCAAGACCCCCCCGAATGCTGCTTCTGGCAGCAAGCTGAGACAGAGACTGTGCTGTTGTTGTTGTTGTTCCTCTTGAAAAATGGTGCCCCCCCACTTCCAGGTTTGCCGCCCACAGCGGCCAGCCCGCAGGGGTCTGGAGAAGCTGCTCCAGGAGTTCTCTCGCCAAGGGCACACACTGTCCCAGGTGTGCAGAGAGAAGGCGGTGCTGGCGCAAGAGAATGCTGCCCTGGAAGCCCGACTGGCAGCCACAGAGCGGGACCTACGAGGCCTTTCAGAGCAGCTGGCAGAGGCCAGGTAAGGGCAGGGAGGAGACCCTGGGTGGGACATTATTGAAGGTCTGTAATTACAAAGGTGCTGGGCATGATGTCAGGATTTACAGCCTGCTGTGTGCTCTCCAGGTGGTTCTCACACAGAGTATAAAGGAGACACAAGCAAAGAGAAAAGGATACTGTCATCCGAATGGTTTTTTTTTCTGCCAGCTCAAGCACTCAAAGCACTTTTTGGGCACCTGCTTGGGACCCCTTGCACAGTCCTACACTTTGCACGAGTGCAAAGCAAGCCAACTTGGCAATGAATTGAATAGCAGGGAAACCGAGCAGATGTTTGCAGAAAACGGAAGTTTCCCTCCGGTTTTGCTTTCTCCTTGGGTGCAGCTGATAGTCGATTTTTCCACGACAAGCAGTTTGCCATGGGATTTTTGAAATTCAAGGCTCTTCCATGTGATTGTTGTGAGGAGGGTGCTGACGCTTCAGGTGAAGCTGGAGGGTCATGCTGAAAATCTTGAGAGCCTTCAGAGCTCACTCTTGTGAAGTATAGTGCCGGAGCAACATCGGCTTACAAACAGCAGCAGCAGCAGCAGCAGAAGGGAAAGGCCTTGTGACTTCTTGACATTGTCTGGGCATTCTTGATGAGCGCTGATTCTTGCCCACTTGTCCGCCCACCTGTGTAACCTGTCAAGGTCCCTTTGGCTGCTGCTTCTTCCTTTTTAAAGAGTGCCAAGATATTTGGGCACTGCTGGCTTAGTTAGCCAAAAATAAAGGTAGCGAGTGGTCTTGTTCATCAAATTCCAGTCATTTAAATGGCAGGAAACGGTCCCTACCCTGAGATAGTTCTTGTTCAGATAAAAACCTAGTTCTGCTTCCCTACTCATGCTGCTGAAAGCCGGAGGCTTCACTATATCGTTTGGTGAATTCCCTTAGTCCCTTTGACTCAGAGAGTGCCTGGCAAACAAAGTACCGATCCGTACACAATGAATGGCATGAAACATTGACGAGTCAGCCGGGAGAGCACTGTTCTGTCCCACTGCAGAGTGACTTGGAAGTGCTGATGAGCTCAGGGCTGTGAGCAGAGGCTGGGCTTTTGCTCCTTTGCAGATACATGGTGGGCACAGCCACGTGTCAGGCAACAGCAATTTGAGCTTTGGCTGCTGAGATCAAGCTCAGCTGGGCTAGGTCATGAGGGAAGGCTGCCCAGTCACCTGGAGGGGCCTGCTTTACTATGTGAAGTGGTAAAATAGTCCTGCTGTCTCTGAGTTTCCATGCAAGGCATTTTCCATACTAAGGTGTAGGGATCTTAAGGCACAGGTTACTGGAGAAACTATCCCTGTGTGCCAGGAACAATTGCTCTTCATCTTCACACCTTGTAGGTCAGAGAAGGAGAGCCTGCAAAGCAGCCTGCTGGAGGCTCAGCAGCACATATCGGAGCTGGAGATGGCCAGGAGCCGTGTGCAAGCCCAAGTGCGCACAGCCACGCAGGCCCAGGAGGCCATGCTCGGTGAGAGCCTCGTGCGCTTTGTTTCTGCTGATGGCCGGGCCTAGTGCAGTTGCTCCCAAGCCAGCTCAGTCCGCAAGGCTCCTGAGGAGTGAAGGAGCTGAGGGCAGGTCCCTCCTTGCCTGAAACTGAAAGGGCTTCACTTCAGCACATTCCTCTGCTTGTGGAGTCTCTGACTCTTGCCATGTGTCACGTTTGCAGAGGATGTGAGGGGCCTTCGTCGTGAGCTGCTGGCTCTAAGATCTCTCAGCCAGCAGCAAAGTGAACGCATGGCTCAACAGCTCTGCTGGGCAGAGGAGCAGTGCGGGAAGGCTCTAAGACTCTGGCAATCTGCTCAGCAAGTGGAAGAAAAAAAGCTCCTGCAAAAACTGGTAAGAAACAATACACACCTGAAGATTTCAGGCAACTTTGGAGGGCTGGCTTAGCAGAAGAGCAGCCTGAGTATGTGACATGGCCGCAAGCATCTGCTGTGGGCTATACCTTGCTGAGCCAGGCAGCAGGGGGCTTCAAGGGCTCATAGTCCAAGGTCTGTGAAGAGCCAGAGGATAATGCTGGGATAGTATATGCAGCCACAGGTTCAGGATGGGCATAACCTGGAGGCTGGTGGACCCACCACCCAAAGCATGGCAGCGAAGGGGCAGGATCTTCCCCACAGCCTCGTGCCATGCAGCAGACGGCTGCTGAGCTTGCTGCCAACTGCAGTGCCAGCAACTGGGTTCCTTGCTTTCTGTCCTTCCATGGTGGATGGACAGTTGTCTTCCCTTTGAGCCTGAAGCAGATGCAACAGGCCCCATGTTGCTGGTGTTTCAGCTGGTGGCCTGCCTAGTGACTGGGTCATCGAGGTGCTGGCCTCATCCTCTTCCTGCAGTCCATCTGCAGCTCTTCCTTGATCAAAGGGCAGAGGGACTTTGAGAACAGAGCCTCTGAGAAGAGGCAGAAATCCTGAGGAGAGAAGGGCCAGACAACAGGAAGCCAACAGAGCAGGGAAGAAAGGTGGCATCTCCTTCCTTCCACCTGCTGACACTCCCTCTAACTTTTGGGTTAGAACAGCATTGCTGGAGGGCACAAAGTCACTTCTAATGTGCACTTTTCAAGTGGGGAGGGGGGGGGTTGTTGGAGGGTTGAAGCTTCCATTTTTTTCTTTGGAGATCATTGCAGGGACTTCATCTGGAACTGTCTCTCCCCCTCATCAGGAGAGACAACTGGAACAACAGCATTTGGAGGCACTGGAGCAGCTGAAGGAACGGGCAAACTTCCTGGCTGAGGTACAGAGAGAGCAGGAGAAATGAAGCAGGAAATTGCCATCATGCAAGCTGAACAAGAAAAGATACCAAGCAGAGCCAGTCAAGAGGCACAGATTGTGGAAAGAGAGTTTGTGCGCTGTTTTGGACTCCTCTGCTCTCCCTATGGGCGCTGCTTCTCTGGACACTGTCTGTCTGGATGGGATTGTCTCTTAGCTGACCCTTCATGAAAATGAGAATGAGAACAAAATGCTTTTGGAAAGCGTGAGCACATTAGTCTTGCTTGCCGCACAAGCGGTGGGTGGGAAGTTTAAAGCTGTCTTCATTTGTGTGCAGGTCCTGCAGGAAGAGCAGCGTCAGAAGGCTGCTGTCCTAGACAGGGTGTACTGGCTGCAGAGAGAGCTAGACCAAAGGGAGCAGCTGAGGCAGGTGCTGAAGGAGGAGTGGGAGAATGGGCAGGTGAGCCTGACTAGCCAGCTAGCAGAGGGAAGGGCAGTGATGGGGCGTGAACTGGACATCTCAGGCAAGGGGAGGCAAGGACTACTGCAGGCACTGGGAGCACAGAGCCTGGCAGGTTCCAGCACTGAGCACCAGGAAGAAGAGCTAGGATGGAAGGGTTAGAGCTGGGTAGAGAAGCAGAAGCAAGTGCCTGAATAGAAGTGCTTTTGAGACTGGAAAAGAGGAAACCTGAGCATGATGGCAGGTGCCAGTAAGATTTCTCCTGATGGAATATCAAGGACAAGCTGCAGGCAGAACTGCAGGAAGCTCAGAGGAAGATGAAGGCAATGGAGAAGAGGCACCAAGAAGAAATGCAAAGGATGCACAAGGTCCTGCTGCAGTACAGGCTGGCTGACCAAAAGCAGGTGAGTGAAAGAGCAGGAGGCAGTGCACTCATGCAACAAGTGGTCTCTGCCCTTGTTGCCTTTCCCCTGCAGAGCAGCAGGTGGATGGGGAAATGTCTCTGAGCGCCATGCTCTGTGGTCTCCATGGCAGCTGGTCAGAAGGACACTTACTGGGCCACTGAATCTCAGTTGCTGCCCTGGGCAGCAGGGCTGGTGCCTTGGCCGGTGGGCCAGCAATCCTGTGCATGTATTTCTGCTGGCCTCTTAGAGCTTGCTTTGTTTTTTGAGGGGTTTGTTCAGGTGAGCATGGTGACCCACACAGATTCTGAACAAGTTGTCCCTGTCCATGGTGAATGCAGTCCGCAGAACGGGGTGAAATGTACAGTTGTTCTTTCCCTGTCACAGTCTCTCCTATGGCTAGCTGTGACAAGCTGTAGTCTCTGACTGCTCTTTGGGTTTGACTTGAGGAGGAAGAGTTGACAGCTCAGCTTGCAGCCTAACACCAGTGTTGTTCCTAAGGGCTTGCCTTTGAAATGCTGTGTCTGGGCCATCGCTGCCAGGCGCCCTTCTGACACAAACAAATTTCTTGTCCCAGAGGGACGCAGGATCTGCCGTCAAAGCTGCCGCAGCAGCAGCATCCTCTGAAGAAGCCTCCTGTCCGCAGCCTGAAAACCAGAGCATGAGCAGTTCGCCCCGCTCGAGCCAGGAGAGAGAGAAGCACTTCCTGAAGCTGCTGCGTACGTCCTGGCGATTTCTTGTGCAATCCAGCAGTGTATTATAGTGTGTGTGCCTCAGCATGAGCTGTAGCACGTTCCTCCTCACTCTGGTGTCAGACAGACATTTGCACTCCCTACAGAAGCCAGTGTTGTGCTTGGGGGCAGCCAGGGAGCACTCGGGGCGTTCCTTTTGCCTTTGAGGCAAAAGGTGGGAGTGGGTGGGCTTTGCCTGAGCTTCCCTGTGCAGTAAAGACAAAAGCTGGGATTGTGTCCCAAGCAGCAGTAGGCTGCAGCCTAGCCAATGACTCAGTGAAGGTGTGTGTGCTAGTCCAGCCAAACTGATGAGAACACTTGGCTTCCTAGATTCCCTTTAGACTCCTGACTGGTAACCAGTCATTGGAGACAAAATACTTCAGAGAAATTGCTTGGCTGTGCGGCTGGTTTAATGCTGGTGTTGTTTATATGACTGTTGGTACTTCTGTTATTCCTTCTGTGGTTTGGTTTGATAAGAATTCTACATTTTGGTTAGCCTGACCTCCTTGAAGAGAACATCAGGTGACAGCACAAGTAAGAGTGGAAGATGTCTTTTCAGTACCCCCTACAAGTTAAAAAGTTACATTCTTAGAACAGTCTCAAGGTATCAGAGAGGAAGAACTGTTTTCAAAGTGCCCCTAAAGAAGAAAACCAGGACGCTTTTCTTACAATCCCTACTTGGTATTTTAGTTGTGTCCTTAGGAAGATGCATCCAAGAGACACATCTATGTGGCATGGTCAGATAAAACTGCCCTGCAAGCAATTCTCAGGAGGAAGCCTGCAGCTCCTCTGCTGCATGTTCCTCCAGTAGCAGGCACTTTGTCACTGCTAATGCCCAGCTGGTAAATATTCTTGGAACACTGAGCATTGGCTCAGTGTTCCAATCCCTGCACAGAGTCCTGCACTCTAGGAAAGCACACCAAGGCTTAGTGACTCTGCACTACAACTGAGTTGCTTCTTACAACTAGTAAGAGCTGCCAGTGCAGTGCTGTCAGAGAATAACCGGTCAGGTACAGAACAGAGCCCAGTTTACTCAGTGTCTGCCATCAGCTGCTGGGACAAAAGAGGGGTTGGATCGACTCCTCCAGGGGTCTGAATTCAAAGACAACCATGTTCTGGCTTGAGTTGGTCAGCTGTAGCAGCGGGCGGGGGGGGCGTTTAAGATGCTGGTTGCTGCTACCTATTTCCCAATAAGCATCTCCTGGAGAAAAGCCACTTGGGTAAACATTCAGGCAGGCAGTCAAGTCCACACACACCACACTCACCACAGCAAGCTCAGTGCACAGAGGCAGAGAGGCCTTTTATAAGGTCAGTTTCAGCGAGGTTTATTTGAGCACGCCCGAGGGGAACCAGAAGACAAAAGATAAGCCATGTCCTCTGCACAAGGTTTAAGTAGGGGCGGGTACGAGGGCGGTAGCAAGGGGGAGGGCAAAGGGAATGGGCTCTCAGGAAGAAGGGGCCGTCCACCAGGGGTATCACAACCAATGAGGAAACAGGGGAAGGAGAAACCAGGGAAAGTTGGGACCTATGGGGAAAGGAAGTGGGATGTATCGGTGTTATGCAAGAGTCCATGAGGAAGACTTTTCTGTCTGCCCAGGTAGGGTGGAACTCTATTGTAAGTATTCCTCCCTTCATGGGAGGGCTCTGGGGATTTCCCTGAGGGACAAGCAATCAGAGGATTCCACAGTCAACAGCTTGTAACACAGCTGGCTGGGGCTCTGGCTTCTTCACAGTGGCTGTCAGTGGCCATTCGTGGGCTTTGCCCAGCTTTTTGTCATACCTGCCCTGCCACTGACAGTGGTGTGACTGCAGAGGCTGCAGCCTTCCTTAGCTGTGAGGTTTCAGCTGCCTTCACCTGGACTCGTGAGAGGATCAGCATCTCATTTGTGCAGGCGTCTGTGTCACGGCAGCGCCTGAGGAGCGGCGCTCTCCTTGTGGCCCGTCTGGGCTGTGCCCTGTGGGAAGATGGGACCCGTGGGTGGTGTCCAAGGGGCCGAGTGCAGTGCTAGTGACAGCTGCTGCTAGTGACTGCTTCTGCTGCTAGTGACTGCTTCAGCCCAGGCTGAAGACAAGGCCTTGTAGCTCTTCACTACATGGGGAACGGGCAAAGTGGTCTTCAGAACTTAGCCTGCTCATAAATGAAAAGGGTTCTATTTCTTACAGCCATTGTTCTTGGATGTAGCACAGCATGAGCTGCTGTTCTCTAAAAATGTCAAGGCATTCTTTAGGCAAACTGCTGAGAAGTAGAGAAAATCCCCTCCTCTCCTGGAATTCACTTTGCAATATTCTTTCTGATCCGAAAACAAGAGGATGTTGATAAAAATTCATCCCAGGTGTTAGGGTGCATTTAATCCTTGGAAGTATGAAACCTTTTGTTGAATCTCACAAGAGAGTGTTTCTTGCCAAGAAAATGAAGGGTCCAGAGTTTTCAGCCCTCCTTCCCATTTGTCATCCCATAGATGACCACCACTTGCCTTGGTGTCCATTCTTTTCTGGTCTCTGTCTGTTCTGATGGTTTTTCCATGGGCTTAGTTTCCCTTCAAGGCAACCCTCCAAAGGAGTGTGGGAGAATCAGACTCTGTGCAGGCCAGAGCTGCCTGTCTTGCTGGGGCTGCTGTTGTTGTTCTTGTTCTTGTTGATGTTACTGTTAGCCAAGCGACCAGAAATTGCTCAGAGCCTCAGAGAGTGGAGCTGGGCTTCAGCTGTCCTGGAAGTCAGGATCTCTGTTTTGAAGTTTGCTTCTTGCAATTTGTTTCTTTCAGGGCATGTTGTGAGTGTGGGAGGTCCGGAAAAGAAGTACACGGGATGGAGACGTATTGGCAGTGGGTGAGTGCAGCCAGGCTTACTTCTACAGAGCCATGGGCCAGGAAGTTTGGTGGTGCAATATCCCATGGAAAGTCAGGCAAGCTGCAAGCATCTTCAGACCCTGGCTTTAGATTGTCCCTGTCTCAGTGCTGAGGCAGTACAAGGCTTCATCAAAGATTATGAATCTTTGGATGCTGACAGTGTCTTGGCTGCCTCAAGGAGCAGGACCTGGAAGCCCTCCTGTCCCTCCAAGATGTGCCACCAGATTGCCTGTTTTCCCATGAGACATGGTTTTGTATGATTCCAAGTCATATGGCCACACTCATGAAAGAAGAAAAACCTGAGAGAGCCGTTTCCCACCTGATAGCTGTCAGATAACAGCTCTCAGTAGCATTTCTTAGTCGTATTTTGCTGGATATTCAGTGGTCAGGAAAATAAGCAAGGCCGTGTGGTGTTGCCTGAGTTTGGCAGGTAGGATCACAAGAGAGGAGCGAGAAGGCCTGGCAGGACTGTGTGTTTCATTGGCTGGGCAGGCGTGCCACAGGCACAGACACGAGAAGGAAAAGGCAAAGAACAGCCCTGCATGCATAATCTAGTGTGTACGTTTGAGATTTGTAGCGGCCCATTTTTTTCCTGTTGGACCCAGCTTTTCTCTGGGACACTCTGCATGGCAGAGGGCTGCTGGGCTGCTGGGCCATTGGCTGAAGAGCAGACAAAGCCCAGTGTTTTAGAGGCACTGCAGGCAGCAGAGAGCTTCTGCCTGGGCTGCCTTTTGCTTCTGAGCACTGAACAACTTCTCTGGTTTTTTGCCTCTGCTCTGTTTCTAGGGGTTTTGGAAGTGTTTATAAGGCCTTCAACGCTGCCACAGGACAAGCGGTAAGTGCCCACGCGGATTTTGCAGCTCTTGAGTGCTTTCCCTTGGGATGTGATCTGTGGCCAGAGCTTTGGGCCGCCTATCTTTGCTGCAAAGGCTGTCCCGCAGAAGCAGCCTGTCTAGAGGCGGGCTGCAAAATGCATTTTGGACAGACTTTGTCCTTCCTACCCACCTGAATGAATGCAAGGATGGCAGTGGTGTCCTTCAGAGAAGGACATCCTAGCTTGGACTTACTGGATGAATCTGCATAGATTAGCTGATGGCAAGAGCATTCATTCCGGCCCAATTCCTCTTAAGGTTCAGACAGATATTTTGTTTTCCATCATGTGGTTTAGTTGGAAAATATCATGCAAGACCTAAAGAAGGAGAGATCTTGTGTGGAGCACAGTTTTGCCTTTCAGTCCTAGGGAACCTAGTTCACATACACGCACACACACAGAGATCAATATGAAGGAGTTGTTGAAGAGCCTTAAATAGTACAACCTTGTGTTGATCCTGTGTAGGTGACATTCCACTAGAGAGATGCTGTCTGTACCACACAGACATGGCAGTGTCTTGGAGAGTCCTGCTGCTCTTTGGGGCTAAAAGTTCAGAGTCCTGAATTCAGCTTTTTGGCTCTCAGCACATACATTCCATCTTCCTTAATAGTAAGGAATTAGATAACGAAGTTCCTTATCCACCTGCAGTGCTGGGCTCAGGAACTGCACTTGGAGGGAGGGGAGGTCTAGGAGGCGTCCAAAAGGCCTAAGCACTTAGGTGCTTATAACCTGGGGCGCATCCACAGTGTACCACAGAAAGGGTTATTAATTTATAAACCCACTAAATAATTACAAGTCTAAGCCATGTGCAGGATTGTTCTTCGGAGTTGCAAGACCCAAACTGAAGAAGTTAGGATGTGCTAGGATTGTAACTTTACTTTGAGTCGCTTTGGAGTTCTTTTTTGGACAGTGTTTTCCCTGTCACATATGTGTGTGTTTACTCTGGCACACAATGGAAATGGCAGCCGTCTCTGAAAGGCTGGTCAAAGCCCCTAGAAATGCTAACGTATTGCCAGTGATTTCAATTTGTCTTCACAGGAGCAAAATTATTTTTGGCTTCAAAACATGTGTAAGCGATAATAGTAGTGCTAAACAAAGTCTATTTGAGAAGTCTGTGGGTGCAGAGAGTGCTGTTAGCACTTTGTGGTTGATGGTTTAGAGTCCCTTTTGACCGAGGTGACAAGGCACCCAGGCCCGTGAGTTCACAGAGAAAGAGGCTCTGGTGATGTCTGTCCCTCACTGCTTTCAACATCATCGTAGGTGGCCGTAAAGCAACTTAATCTCCAGCACCAGGGTTGTGAGGAAGTGGTAAAGGAAATCCTGGTCATGCGGGAACTTAGGAACCCCAACATTGTCACCTACTTTGAAAGGTAAGTAGTTCTGACAGAAAATGGATCTTTCAATTAACATCAATCCACTCCTGGATGAGGCATGGCAGGAGATTGCATTTTGTCCCCATCAGTGGTTCGTGGCATAAACAGCTTGAAGATTGATCTCAGAAACCTGGCTCTCTTACTAAGCCAGCAGCCTGTATGTTCACTGGCTGCACGTTTTGCTGGTTTGGGGCGTGGTTCTTTCCAAGGGTTGGAGGAGAAGTGCTGAGAAAGCATCCCAGAGATGATTTCCCTTGCACCATTCCCACTATTTTTCATTGCCTTGCATGCCAAAAGACTAGGCTAGGAGGCACATAATTTGCCAGGTTTGAAATTGTTTTTCCTGTTTGTACTTTCCTTTCTGCAAAGTTTCCCAAAGGGTGTTGGCAGTGCTGGACACCCACATGCCCTGAGTGAAAGCTGTGAAAACTGTGTCTCCTTGCTGCTGGAGTTAATGGTGCAGTTTGTGTATGAAGATGATGAAGCAGCTGCTGGGATGCGTCTGCTTCCAGATTGATCTTTGCCCTCACCAAACTGCCTTTTTCCCCTTCTTGCCACCTAAGCCATCTCGTTTTCCACGGGTGTGCCTTCCTCATTGAGGCAGCACAGATGACGGGGCACTGGATAGCCTGGGTGGAGTGTGTCTTCATTTGATTCCATCTTCATTTCCCAGTGACCTGGAAACAAAACTCAGCTGCAGTCTTTTCTTCCATACGGCAATTTAGCTGTGCACATTCAGCTCCACGCTGTTGCTTTCATCTTGCAGCTACCTTGTCAATGAGGCTGTCCTGCTGGTGTTGGAATATATGGATGGAGGCTCCTTAGCTGATGTAGTCAGCCTAAGAAGGATGGCTGTAGGACACATGGCAACAGTGTGTCGGGAGGTAAGGGGTCCTGCTTGTGCTTGGGATGGCTTGGACGGGCTCGTAGTTCGAAAGAGATGCTAAGTGAGCGATTCCATGTTCAGAGCATTCTTTCTGTGTTGCTCTCATGCTTCAGAGAAGAAGGGGCATCTGCACTGAACTGCCTGCCAGTGTCCCTGCCCTTACTGTAGTCTGTTCTTTACTCTGAGTTACCGTTGTTGAACTCCCTGTCTCTTTTTCATTTTTATTTTCTGTTCTGCCCTTTTCCTCTCCAAGCCTTTGCCCCAAACCTTTCTGCATTGCCTTCTTTGCCCGTAAGTGCAAAGGTGCTGGTGTGCGAGTTTTCAACCAGCGGCAAAGCCAAAGAGAGACTCACCTGTCACAGGTCTCCGCTTCAAAGGATGGCATAGCACCCAGCATGGTGCTTGCCGCTGAAAACTGACCAATGAGCTGCTTCCAGGTTCTGTCGAGGCAGACGTATAACCCTTGTCCTGCAGTCTCCCACCTGTCAGTGATCCCCTTGGTACCCAAGGCAGGGACTTTTTCTCTTTTGGCAAACCCTTGTTTGTCCTCCAGACAGGGAGAGAGCATCCGCTGCAGCAGCGGTCATTCTGACTGCCTTTGCAGGGGACAGTCTCCAGCAACGACTGACATTTCCCCGTCAATAGCTAATATGCCTCCTTTGGAAAGATCCTGCTCTCCGAGTCTTGCAGCAGCAAGCTCTTCCTCTTTCCTGCACTCGCTGCTCCTTTGAGATCTGTGAACCTTCAGGAGCAGCCTCCATTTGCGTCTGATGCAATCAGATCAGGCTGACTTTTGGCTTCCTGTTTCTTTTTTCTCTCGCAGTGCCTGCAAGGCTTGGCTTTCCTTCATGCCAACCAGGTGATCCACAGAGACATCAAAAGTGACAACATCCTTCTGGGCCGGGATGGCTCCGTCAAGTTGGGTGGGTATTCCTGGTCAGGCGCAGCGCTCCGGGGAGGCGGTGTGGGGCTGCTTGGGAGTGGCTGCCGGGTGCCCAGCAGTGGCGCTGGTGAGAGTGCAGGGAGCACTCTGCAAGCCCAGGGCGCAGCTGGAGGGTGCCGGGTGGTCTAGAGGGCAACAAGGTGCCAAGAGTAACTCTGGTTTCTGTGTGTGTTCCTTCCAAAAGGAGAGAGTTGCAATGTAAACGTCAGGGGAATGAGGAAAAGCCATGGTGGGAGGGTTGTTAAGTGGACAATTGCCCATGTCCTTGGCTGCAGCCCTGAGGAAAGAGAGCCCAGCTGCTTTTCCAGCACGATTCAGCACTGCATTCTGGGACTTAGAGTGAAGAACCCTTTTCCTTGGTCTCCTACTTGAAGCAGTGTTTGTTTTTCTCCTCAGCTGATTTTGGCCTCTGTGCTCTGCTCAGCCCTGAGCAGAGTAAACGGAGGTCAATGGTCGGCACCACCTGCTGGATGGCACCCGAGGTGGTGAGAGGAGAGCCCTACGGCCCCAAAGTGGACACCTGGTCCCTTGGCATCGTGGGAATTGAAATGGCCAAAGGAGAGGCTCCTTATCTTCGGGAAACCAGTGACAGGGTAAGGTGCAAATACGCTCAGTTAGCTGTGTCCTTCTGGTCCCTGTCTATTAGACAAAATCCCATTCCCACAGCTTGAAGTGCTTCCAGCAAGGCCCACTTCTAAAACCGTCCCTGGGACTCACATCAGCTGTCAAGGCTAGACCTGGTGCAGCTTGGAATAGCTGGGGCTGCACTGGCACCTTTCTTCCTTTGGGAGAGAAGGCTCATGTCTAACCATCTGCTAAGGCAAGAAATTGCCACTGTAGACTGCAGCTTAAAAGATGGGGTCTAGGTGAGCACTGAAGGCTATGGAAGAATCACGTAGAGTCTCCTGTTTCCTTTCACTTCAGGCTAACTACCTGATAGGCAAGCAAGGGGTACCAAATCTGCACCAGCTCAGGCTACCCCGTGGCTTGTGTGAATTTCTGGGCTGCTGCCTGCAGATGGATGTGGACAGGCGAGGCTCTGCCAAGGAACTTCTGCAGGTACAAGGCAAAGGGGCTGCAGGCCAAACAGCTGTTCCCTGTCAGGGTTTGCTCCTCGGCCAAACTCCAGGCAATCAGATGGGCCCCCACATAGTAATCTCTGCTCTGCATGCTTTTCAAATGGAAACCAAGTAGGATCCAAGACTGCTTGAGGTTAGAAGGGATCTGTGAATGTCATCTACTCCAAAGCCACGGCCCCTGGCAAGGACATCTTCAAGTAGATCAGATTGCTCAGAGTGCCATCCAACCTTGAATGTTGCCAGGCTTGGGGCTTCTCCCAGCTCTCTTGGCAGGCTGGGCCAGTGTTCCAGCATTCTCCTCATAAACAGCTTCTTCCTTAGAGCCAATGTGAATTGAGTGTCTTTTAGCTTCAAACCGTTGCCCCTTGTCCTCTTGCAATTGGCCCTGCTAAAAGAGATGTCCCCATCTTTCTTGGAAGGCCCTACAGCTATGGAAAGGTCTCCATGGGGCTTCCTCTTCTAAACAAGCTAAACAAGGCTAAACAAGTACAACTCTCACTGCTGTCCCTTAGAGGAGAATTCCCACCTTCTGGTAATTTCTGTGGCCCTCTTTTGCTCTCGGCTGGTGTATTCAGGTTTACCTGGTAGCAAAGGAACCGAAGTATTGCAATGCCAGGGACGGGGTTTGAGGAACACAATGAAAACAATCCCTGCCAAGCGGTTTTAGATTGGTCTGTGGGAAGGCGGGGGCTGTGGGGGAGCTCACTGGGAGCATCTGAGGGCACCCAGCTTGTCCCTCCTGTCGCACTCTTAGAGGTTTCTGCCAGGCAAACGGGGACAGCTGTGCAGGATTTGTGCCAGCCCCATGTGCTGCCTGGCCCGGTCAAGTAGATGAGAATTGCTGTGGCTTTGCTGCCAGGTCTTGTGGCAGACAAGGAGCTGCTGACCGGGCCACTTCCTTGGCTGAGCCTGCTGTGAAGGAAGATGCCAGCCGGCACAGGATAGGGGGTGCATGCCGAGGCAGACGCTGCTCTTCCTGCAAGCCAGAGCTGAGCACATCTGTGCCCTGCTGCTTGTGTCCTTGCTCCTGGCTTGCTGCTGAAAACCTGCATGTCCAGCGGTTCTGAGAACAACATGTGGGATCAATAATTTTCAGAGCTCTTGGGAGTCTCTTGAGGAATGCCTTATGCCCCAGATCTCTCTTGGTCACTCAAATAGGCCATGTCTATAGCAAATAGGATCTTGAGTAGGTCTGTTGACTTTCCTAAAAAGAAAAAACCTTTGGACAGCAAGCAGCAATCCCACAGTGATATCAGGACCAAAATCCCAGCAAGTGACGCCACCTTGAGGAATGGACTAGTGCAGTTCTGGGCCATGTTTCCTGCAATAGCAGCATCCTGGACATGAAGGCAGATGTGCTGCTGGTGCCCTCAGTCCGATGTCTGTGTATTTCTGGGCACTAGAGGAATCCAGCCTGACCCTGTTCGGAACTCAGTTTGGAAAAGAATGGCTCCTTTTCCCTTTGTCTCTTTTAATTTGGTTTGTTTTGTTTCTTTTTCCCTTTGGGCAGCATCCATTTCTCCAATCAGCGGAGCCTCTCTTAAGCCTCTTCTGACAGGCTGATTGCTGTCATTCCTGCAGCAAGGAAATGCAGGAAGCAAAGGAGATGACAAGGACAACTTCAGCACTTGGAGAACAGAGCCTCTGAGAGCAGGTAGAAATCCTGAGGAGAGAGGGGCCAGGAAACAGGCAGCCATCAGAGCAGGAAAGCATGGTGGCATCTCCTTTTCTCCCAGCTGCTGACACTCCCTCTAACTTTTGGATTAGAACAGCATTGCTGGAGGGCACAAAGTCACTACTGATATGCACTTTTCAGTTGGGGGGTGGTGTGAGGCATGAAGCTTCCACTGATTCTTGGGGGAGATGGCTGGGACTTCATGTGGAAGTGTCTTTCTCCCCTCACCAGGAGCTGGAAGGGCAGTGTTTGGTGGCACAGCAGCTGCTGGCACAAGGGGCAAACCTCCTGGCCGAGGTAGAGAAGGAGCAGGAGAAAAGGCTGCTTGAGATGAAGCAAGAAGTTGCCACCATGCAAGCTGAACAAGAAGAGGTGCGAAGCAGAGCCAGTCAAAAGGCAAAGGCTGTGAAAAGAGAGCTTGTGTGTTGTTTTGGACTGCTCTGCGCTCCTTATGGGCACTGTTTCTCTGGACACTGTCTGTCTGGGTGGCATTGTCCCTTGGTAAACAGTGCTGGTGCCAAGAGGGCAAGGACCGGTCAGGTGAGAGGCTACCAGAGCACAGGTTTGAGGAAGGCAGCAATGGCGTTGCAGGGCCAGAGAATGGGAAAGCCAGAGCTTTGTCTCAGAAGGTGGGAGGTCCCACAGGAAGCCCCCTGCAGAGCCAGGCTAGAGCTGTGGGAGTGGGCTGCCAGTCAGGCTGCTGAGGAGGTGCCTGAAGCTGCTGAGTACGTCCTGTGCATCCTTTGTCTGATCGAGCAGTGTACTGTGTGGGTGCCTCAGCATGAACTGTAGCACATGTTCCTCCTCACTTGGTGCTGGACAGACATTTGGACTCCCTACAGAAGCCATTGTGGTGCTTGGAAGCTGGCAGGGAGCACTCGGGGCGTTGCTTTTGCCATTGAGGCAAAAGGTGGGAGTGGGTGGGCTTTGCCTGAGCTTCCCTGTGCAGTAAAGACAAAAGCTGGGATTGTTTTGCAAGCAGCAGAAGGCTGCAGCCTAGCCAATGACTCAGTGAAGGTGTGTGTGCTAGTCCAGCCAAACTGATGAGAACACTTGGCTTCCTAGATTCCTTTTAGACTCCTGACTGGTAATCAGTCATTGGAGACAAAATACTTCAGAGAAATTGCTTGGCTGTGGGGCTGGTTTAATGCTGGTGTTGTCTCTATGACTGTTTGTACTTCTGTTATTCCCTCTGCAGGCTGCATGGGCCCCGCCATCTAAATCCCCACGTGTTGTGGTTTGTTTCTAGAATGTTCTGCTTCCCCCATGTTATGGTGTTAATGGTTCTGCCTTTGTTCCCCTCCCTTCCACAGTTACTTGTCAATCTCCCAACCCCTGGGAGATTGGGAATGGGATAGTGAAACGTGCAGGCTAGCTGGCCAGCCCGCCTTCAGCCAAAGGGATGTTGCCGTGCAGGACTTCCACTCCGCAGGAGGAAGAGGCAACTCTCTAGTTAGTGGCAAATTTGGGTTTTTTGAGCCCCCGGAGGGACCAAGTGCACCCAAGGGATCCAGGAATAAGAGAGCCTCGAGGGTGGGGAAACACTGGGTTTTAAAGGGAGTTGGGAGGTAGGGGTGGTAACAACACATGAAGAAATCAGAGTCTGGGGAAGGGTGATACATAGGTGACAGACATAAAGGGACAAACTGAGGGAGGGGCCCTCAGTTTGTAACTGAGGGAGGGGCCCCGGCCCCTGAACCAATCACCTGACGCCCTGGCTAGAAGGTTCTAGAGATGGAGGCAGGAGTGCCAGGTGACTGGCAGGCAGCCGGGGGTGGGGAATTAAAATGATACATCGGTAACTGGGGCAACTGGGGAGGGCTTGGGAGATTGACAAGTAACTGTGGAAAAAGGCAGAACCATTAACACCATAACATGGGGGAGAGAGAACATTCTAGAAACAAACCACAACACCCACTCTAAGAGCTTTTCAAATGAAAACGAAGGAAACGTGCAGCGAAGCAATGGAGGAAGCAGAAGAGATGATCAGGACCACTTCAAGATTACTTTCTGCAATGGCAGCTTGGAGCTGGATTCACAATAATAGTCCTACACACCCTCAAGCCTGTTGGAAGATTCCCTTCCTTGTCAGCCAGGGAATAAGGCTCTACATTCACTTCTGAATTGGCCATTCTTTCTTAAAGATGGAAAGTCCTTCCTAAGGGCATTCTGGTGTGGTTTGGAATTGGGAACAGTCTCCGTTCCTTTATCAGCTCCAACCTACCCTGCCTTTGGAATGCTGCCCATTGGCCAGTTTTTGCCCAGCCGAGGACTTTGGGATGAGGAAGAATATGCAAATGCATTTCCAGCCAAAAGCCAGTGAAGAGCAGGGCAGCCTGTGAGAGACAGTCTGAAGTTCCCCTCATTTGCCTCATGACTGTCTCAAGGACCGACTTTGGGACCCTGAGGAGCCTGATTGGAATCCTGGTCTGCGGTGCTGGATAAAGGCCAGAAATCCTGAGGCCCCTGAGCAGAGTTCTGGCCTGCCAAGCAATTGTTCACAGCTGTGTCTACAGTGACTGCTTCCAGCAGGGCCTGCCAGGGGGCGAGGCGCCCCATGTGCTTGCACCTGCTTGGCGACAATAGCCCAGGAATTTTCCCACCTCTTGGCCCGGTTGGACTTTTCTGGGGTAACCTTTGGTGGTCCAAAGAAGACCCCTCATCTGCTTTTCAACCACCGTGACAGACAGACTGAGATGGAAGAAGCCTCTCTCTCAAGGACTGAGACATGAGAAGCTCCCCCCTCCCAAGGACTGAGACTGAAAGCCCCAACACGGGGGAGCTGTGTGGGGGAGCCGACCTGACCACAGCAAGATATTTGCCTGCAAGTGTGGCCATTGGACCAAGAAGACATTGGTCCTCGCCTACTGCTGAGAACATGGACTACCTGTTACATCTATTCTTTATTGGATCTTTGTCCCCCTCAGCGGTTTCAATAGACTTTCTTCCAGATCTGTTTTCCCCCCCTCAGCAATGGACTATAACAGAATCTTGAGTTAACCAGAACCTTTGAGAGCTTCCCAACATGACTTGGTGAACTCCATCAGCTGGATTACAAGGACTTTGTCTTTCTACGTTTGCTAGCTATATCCCCTCTCTCTCTCTCTCTCTCCTCTTTTGTCTTTTTCCTCTCCCTTAATCCCTCTATGGCATTTGCTGTGCTCATTCAATAAAGGTGCATTTGTTTGGATTAATACTGAAATCCCCACTGTGTTGTGTTTTGCACTCTGAGATCAGGAAAACGAACCATCACAGCTCCCTGCTCGCGTGAGCGGATCATGACACAGCCAGAACATCCTGTGCAGATCCAGGCTTTCAGCTGTGCCCACGGATGCTTTTGGTTCCTGCTCGGTGTAGCCGGCACGTCTCCCCTGTGACTGCTCCCGCCTCCCAGGTGGCCGTGGCTAATAGGTATGAGGCTCTGAGAGTGCACCGAAGAAGGCAGGCACGTCTGCTGGCAGTGCAGGAGAGCAGAGAGAAAGTGCCTGGCAGGACCCTGGCCAGCACCCGCTGTACCTGCTCTTTGTCAACAGTACAGGACTGGTGGGTGATGCTGCACTTGAGGTTGTCTGGGGCTCAGCAATGATGGAAAGTCTGTGTGCTTGAGTGGCTTTGTCCCTCTTACTGTGCCTTCTGTTGTCCCTGTGCTCCGCGATGTCTGCCCAGGGCTGTGTAGCTGCGTGGCACAGCTTAAGTGCAGGAGAGCCTCATTTGTTTGCCTTTTGAGATGGCTGCTTGTCATCGATGGAGAGAGACAGGAAGACTGACTCGGTGATCAGAATCCGATTTTCTTGTGGGATACAAGCATTTATATACTATTTTAGGGAGACTAGTACTGTGTACTACAATGATTAGGTTGAAGTCACTTACACGAACTTATGCATATAACAGCATCTCTTGCTTGCATTATTTCATAGGATTTTCTTTTTCTGGTAAACCTGTCTAATTAAATCTTCTTGCTATCTAGATCTAATTTTCAAAGTTCCGTTTGCTTTTGCCAAGGCATTTTATCTATCAATTCTCTTATCCTAATAAGGTCCAAAGTACTCTCTGTCTTGTGCACCCCAATATCATATCTCCCCCTTCTGTGTCAACCAAAACCACTCCTTTAATGGTCTTATTAATTAATCTCTGCACACATTGAAGCAAGCAAGGTATCATGATTAATATAATTATTATCAAAATTACCACATACATACCCATCCTAAAAAGAATCTTTTAGTTAAAAACTCCAGCCACTAAAATCTCAGGCTTGATCTTTATAAACTAAAAACATTCCTGCTGGCAGCTGCATTACTGGATTTAGAAAGTCTGCCAGAAGTGTAATTGTACTGAAAGTTTAATTCTTATAGATAGGGTGATAGGGAGAAGCATTTTTAGACTGATTCCTTCCCATGTATTTAAAATGAACACAAAAATCCAATTTCACAGAACCCAGGAATTCTAATCCTTGGGGTTCCACCAATGGTGGTTCATGAGGTTAAGGGATCCAATTTGATGTGATTTGATCTGCTTTCAAAAGAAAAAAAAAAATAGTGTAAAGTTCTGGAGGAGCTATATTCCCCCCTGGTTTTTTTTGCTTTTTAATAACATGTGTGTTTCTCATGATGAACATAAGAAGGTAACATCAAAGCAAAACAGTATGTAACATAACGATAAACTTTTACTAAGTAAAAATTAATCAGATAATAGATACAATTATAGCACATGAGAAATAGAATGGTGTTTTAAAACAATACATGATCAATTTCTTGAATATTGTACCATTACTTAGAGTCTGTAGTAATCGGCAAGCTTTATTTTTTTAAAGTGAGGGCTTGAAAAATCATTCTCGGGTAAAATTTCTAAGTTCATCTTAAACGGAGGTTTAGCTGTTCTACGTCTAAATTTGGTAAGCCAAAATGACTTGAATATAATTTTCGTGCAGAAAATTTTCTCTACTAGTTAAAGCTAGGACTTGGCTAGGGTCACGGCTTTTAACCGGAAGAGTCTTTTTAATATATTTTAGAAACCTCTTAGTAGTTAGAAAAATAATAGATGTCTTATAAATAGTTCTAGAACAATAAGTGAAGGTTTGAAAAGTAGCTGGTTTTCTCATTTATCGTTAGTTAAATAGTTAGTTAATGGTACCATAGACAAATAGCAAATGAAAAAAGGAATGTTGGTTATAAAAAGACAGCAAATTCACATCACAAAATCAACACCATAATCAGGGTTACCTAATATATCAGTAAAAATGGTCTTAAGAAATTGAGGTTCTATTTCCCTAGACATATATGACATTAAAGCAAAAAAGTAAAAGAAGGCAATAAATAACTCATAACTAATTACAGTCCTAATATGGAATTATTTCTCATTCTTCAGTATTACTTATAAAAAATAAAATAGCAAAAACTGTTCTTATTTCTAGAGCAAAATATCTTATCTTGTAATTTAAAGGAGTAAATTTTGACAGAAATTCATTCAGACTTTATGTCCTTCACTTGTTATAGCAAAGGAATTATGTCTTATAACTCAAACAGGTATACTTCAACAAAACTTAAAATCAACTTCACTAAAACTTAACCTTAATAAAGTATCTCTAAAAGAACTTAAAGTTAACATTGCTCAGACTAAACAAAACTCAATCTTAACAAGAATTAACTTATTTAAACTCTATTATTACAAAAATGTTACTGAAAATTTGTCATATCACGGTTAAACATCAAAGTAAACAACATGCAAGTAAACAACTGTACTGAAAGCTTTACAATAAAATTACCTTGTTAGAACTATGGAGTAAAAAGCAAGCACCTAAAAAAGCCAACAGTGGAATTAAATCTCAAAAAATTACTACAGATAAAGTTCAAGATTGGTCTTGAATGTGAGCTAAAGAATCTTGAATTTATGACTTATCTAATTACTCTCAGTGAACCATGCAGTTTTGCTATGTTATTAATAGGTAAAAAGACACCACCTCTATACCAACACTAGAATTGTTCTAGTAACAACCCTGTTAAAAATCACAGATCACAAGTTAGAAGGTAAATCTCAACACTGGCTGGTGCCAGGCAGGTGGGGCTGCACCCCCTGCAGCAGCTTTTAAAGACTGCTTGTAGGATTGATGTAAGTTTGGCTTCGTAAGAGTAATGGCAGATAAACATTGAAGGCTAAACTAAAAGAGATTTAGTTCTATTGTTCTGAGCAGAAAAAGCTGCCCATTTTTTAAAAGGTTGCAGAGTTCTCAAGTTAAAGCAATAGCTGCCAAGTGTGAGTTGTAGCTATTTCTTGTTAATAATTGCATGTTGTAATCTCCTGTTAACAGTTTCCTTTTTAATAGTGCCTCGAGCCAGCCCGCCGCTGCCCCGGCGGGGGCCCCACCTTTCGGCGTGGGCCCGCCCGTGCCGGGGGTGACCCCGGGGAGCGGGGGGGCGCTCCCGCCTCGGCGCGGGTCGCGGTCGTGCCGGGGGTACCGGCCCGGGTCGCCGTGTCCCGCGGGAGCAGCTGCTGGACGGCTCCCTTAGCCGAGCGTCGCCCTGCTGCTCCCTGGAAGAGGGCACCCAGGCGCTGGAGGGGAAGGGACATCGAGTCGGCATTCAAATGACCTCATTTCCTGCATGCAACGGGATGGACCCCTCACGAAACAAAGCCAAAAACCCCTAAAACAACGAGCCAACACAAAATTGACGAATCAAAGTGATGACTAGACGTGAGGACAGAATCCAGTATCCACCAAGGCCTTTTTACCCATCACCCTGATCTCAAAGATGTCAGCTACACACAAGACCTCAAATGTTGAAGTAAAAAGCAGCAGATTTCCTTATGTTGTCTTGAGGATGGAACTTCTAGCTCTAGTCTGCGGATCAGTGGACGAAGTTGCACTCTTCCTCCTTTTGTGAGTCGCTCCTGGGAACACTAGTGTTATGAGCATGGACCCACCCAGAGGTTCTCCCCACCAGAGCTGATCAGTTTTAATAAAGGCATCAAGGAGGAGGAAGGTCCCCTGCCTGTGTTTATTTCAATACAGTACTAAACAGCTGTACCAAAAAATGATTAACAAATACATTGTTAAAAAAAAGGCAAGTAACTGGAAAACTGACCAGGGCTAGGTGTCCTTCAGGGCTTTAGATCTGTACGAACTGTGGCTTTTGATAGCTGGGCTGCTCCTTCCAATACTTGAAAGTGCCTGGGGCACTTCAGCTGGGGACCATTGTGGGGGTGTCGAGTGTCCCAAATGACTCGTGTACAAAATTGAAATGCATCAAAATTCTCCACTCTGTTAAAAAATATTTCCCCCACAAAACCAGGGACACAGACATCACAAAAAGTTTACCTGTGGCAATCAGGCCCTGTTATTTGCACCAAGTGTTGGTTTTCCAGGCTTTCGCTCCTTCCATCCACGCCGGAGAGTCCCCGAGTCGTTAATCGCCGCTCATTGGGCTATTGGCTGCTTCAGATAACAGTCACACCGGCTCCTGTATCAATGAGTCCTGTTAGGAGTGTCTCTGCCTTTCAGAGTCCCATTGCATTGGCATGTTGGACGCTCAGAGGTAATATTTTGTGTCCATAAAATCTGTGGCACCCCTGTGGAACTGAACCCCTCCTCCCTTTATTCATCTATCAGGGGTGCAGGCAGGGGTGCTGCAGGAAAGGCTATAAGTTGAGCTATATTGCTCCCGGCCGGGACTACACAGGGCGGATGGGGGGTCCAAGCCATGATCTTTATTTCCCCAAGGGAATCAGAGTCTATAGCTCCAGGGAGAACAAACAACCCTGTTATCCAGGTGGAAGATCTGCCTATAATCAAAGCATGCATATTCTGTCCTGGCGGTCCGAAAACTCCTGTGGGAAGCAAATGGACAGATGAATCAAGCAATGTTACTGTGTCGGAGGTTGCCGGGTCCATTCCTGCGCTGCCTGGGGTGGCTGGTTGTAAGTCAGCGACAATTGCTCGGCGGGCGAGGGCAGGGCCGATTGGAAGTTCATGGTTGCTCCCAGCTGCTGCGTCGGCTGCGGAATTTGCATCCTCGCGCATCGCCGTCCCGTGCTGCGAGAGAAGTTTCCCTGCAAAGGCTGGCCATTGTGGTGGAACTTGGAGCGACATATATTAGCAAAGCGAGGGCCTTTCCAGCAGCAAGGGCATACACCCGGAGCTTTAGGTTTTTGCGTTTTTGGCAGTTTCTCCAGATTTGCCCATATCTCTCGCAGCCAAAACAAGCCACCTGTTTCCCAGGGGTTAGTTTCACGGTGGCAAAAGCGTTCGCTATGCCTTGCCCCACGGCTTGATATGTGACTGCTGTGGTGTGTTTTAATGTCCCCAAGCGGTGGCACACTTGTATCATTTGGAGTAAAGTGGGTTCAGGTTCAGGGGGTAAAGATTTTAAAAGCTGCTTACAGTCCAGGTTGGTGTTCTCGACGGCCAGTTTGAGGAGTCTAATCTCCCTGGCTTGCTCGCTATTGATTTGTCTCTCCAATGTTTGTGTCAATTTGTCCACAAACTGCAAGTAAGGCTCTTGCGGACCTTGTTTGATATTCATGAAGGACTGTTGCGTAGTTTTGGCATCAGGTGTCGGGTTCGGCTGTCTGTCTCTGCCCCGACACGGGTAGTGTGGTTCTTGGGTGGCACGCGTTTTAAAGGACGAGTCTGGACTCTTCAGCTTTTCGGTCTTCAGGTTGTTTATTATTTCTTATCTACAAAATTTTCTGTCTGCCCAACAGAGGTCTGATCTGCAAGCAGTCACAGGCACTCTCTGACCACCCACGGGGCGGTCATGTCTTTTTATACTAATATCTACGTACACAATATTTACCTTTATTTCCCAATGCTTTTCACCCATGTTGGCAAGTGCTCCTTCACCATAAACCAATCCCCAAATGCCAACATCACCACAGGAGATGGAGGACAAGAAGAAGGAAGAAGAAGGACAAGACACGCCCTGATCCCTCCATCTTGTCTCCATAACCCCCCTGTACCCAAAAACCTTAAAATCTATATTTCACTTTCTAAATGTGTCTATTTTACACCTTTTACTCTAGAGTGATTCTCTTGTCCTCAAACTCTTGTTATTTCTGTGGATGGATCAAAATCAAGCCACCAGACACTCTTGGCAACATTCCAGGATTTTCGAGACCCCCAAGGGTTCTCCTGGCATCTCTGAACATCAGGAATGATGTGCTGAGATCCCACAATCAGGAACCTTTAGGAATGCCAGGTGAGCTGCCCTAATATCCTGTAGGGCTTCTCTCAGTAAGGTGCCTTGGCCATTAGGCTTGGTATGCGCCCCCTCCCCCACAAGGTGGTCAATAGTTAAGGCAGCCAGGGCTTGGTTTGCATGCCATGCATACATTGCAATTAAATTTTCCAGCCCTTTTTTCCATTGTGGCATAAATATAGCATATTGTGTTGGTGTGAGCAACAGATTTGCCAAAAACTTACCATCGTGAGGAGTCATGAGGTGAGTAGTAAAGCTTGCTCTTAATAAATTACTAAAGTAGGGGGACCCCAGTCCATATTCCTGCGCAGCGGTACGTATGGCGCAGTTCCTTAACTTCCGAGTGATCTAGGGGCTCCCATTGTGGATTTTCCCCCTTCAGGCCGAATTGCACAAGGGCCACAAAGATTTCTGCAGTAGTGTCAAGGTCTCTGTCCTTAAGGGCTTTCCTTTTTATCTGTAACCAATTGTTACACGTATCCAAAGGGAGTAAGCTCGCATCTTTTTCAGGGCCAGGGTTGAAAGAGTCCAGCTCCCCTTCACTGCTAGAGTCAGTGTCTGCTGCATAAGCCATTAGTGTGCGGCGGCTCTGGGATGGCTGGCAGTGTGGCGGTGGGACTGGGGGTGGCGACCGGGCTCTATCCCTGGCACTCGCTGGGGAGGGCGTGCGGACGGGGGATGGAGAGTGGGACCTGGGCAGGTTTCAATCCGGCTGGGGCCGTCTCAGGGTAGCCTCACAGGCTGTAGCCTCACAGTCTTCCCCGCACCCTCCCACTTTTTTAATTGCGCCCATGACTGCCTTCCAAGCAGGAAGCATTCGGAGCTCTGGCTCGTGGCCAGCCAGTGTAGCAAGGTCATAGAGCTTTACTCCGACCTTGTCCCGGAAGCGGAGACTAAATACAGAAGAAGGAGTAGCGTCGGGGACCATGTGTGACACCCATCATAAAATGACTTAAGGTCGTGCTTTGGGATGGGGGAGCCACGCCTGTCCAGAAGGGCAAGCACGGTTTCATAGACGTCTCTCTCTTTGAACATTTCCTTTCCCATTCCTTTAGTTCCCCTGGCTCACCTGTCAAAGCGCAGCAGACAGGGATTGCAGGCCCAAACGCGGTTCTCTAACCGTCACCATCAGTTCCAGGGGCTCGCCGACTCCCCGCCTGTCAGGCAGATTCATTTCCTCACACAGGGCACCAATTGTTGGCGATGGAGATAGACAGGGAGACTGACTCGGTGATCAGAATCCAATTTTCTTGTGGGATATGAGCACTTATATACTATTTTAGGGAGACTAGTAATGTATACTACAATGATTAGGTTGAAATCACATACACAAACTTATTCATGTAACACCACCTCGTGCTTACGTTGTTTAATAGGATTTTCTTTTTCTGGTAAACCTGTCTAATTAAATCTTCTTGCTATCTAGATCTAATTTTCAAAGTTCCGTTTGCTTTTGCCAAGGCATTTTATCTATCAATTCTCCTATGCTAATAAGGTCCAAAGTACTCTCTGTCTCATGCACCCCAATATTCCACTGCAGCTTTGGACTGTTCCAAAGGGGTCTACTTCGCGTTTGTCATCTGCAGGCCATTGCAGAGCAGTGGGCCACAGGCTGCTGCCAGAGCTCCAACACAACACAAGTGTGGCAGCCCAAGAATCAGTGCACGGATCTTCCGGATGTTCGGAGACATTCAGTTGCCAGAGAAACAGCAAGCAGGACCAGAGGAGCTTTGCATCTCCACAAAACGAGGTCAGCCTGCAAATGGAGTCAGAGCAAAGGTAAGCATGTACCCGCATTCTAAAGAAGGAACTGCAGCCTACAAGAGTCCTGGAAATTTATTCTCTTTGCTTCTTTTGCCCCCCAAATCTCATTGAAGAAGTTAGGCTTTTCAGAACCAGCTAGGATGCCACCTAGAAGAAGCAGACTTGCTTTCAGTCAAAGCTTTTGAGACCAAAAGTCTGGTTTGCTTGGGTTTTCCTTGGATGCCACTTGGGTTGGCGCATTTTCTGAGTTCCCCTGGGATGCCTTGAGCACTGCCTTATGGGCTGGGAGGACATTTTCTGCTGCTTTATGAATGAGGAGAACTTCCCAGGCTTTTCTTTCGCATTAGCTGTACAGAAGGTTGCCTTGCTGGGCACAAGAAAGCCACAGAGCAGCTGCTATTGTGAGGTCAAGGGAGCGGTGCAACAGTGCTGTCAGCCCAGCGTTGTCCCAGTGCGCGCAAGGCCTGGTCATCCAGAGCAGCTCTTCCGCTCGCTCCCTGCAGGAGGATCCTCGTGCACAAGGAGTTCTCAGCGGATGGCCTGCACCCCGAGAGGAGTCTTGGCTTTCCCTTGGGTGGCATTCAGCGTGCAAACCCACGCAGCACTGCCAAAATGATCAGGCAAGTCTGTGCCATGGTTTGCACTGTCTTTTCTGTTGTCTATTCCGGCTACTACCTGACCCAGCTGACTCGTAAGTAAAGGTTTCTCCTGGGGCTGGCATCGCCCAGCTTTTGCTTCACTCTGCTCTTGATGCCGCACTAGTGACCCAGTTTATTTGGGAACAAAATGGCCATGAAGATGCCACCGCTTTGGTCAATGTCCTGCCAGCAGCATCAGCTAAAAAGGGGGCATCTGTACTGGGTGGCAGGTGCAGAGTATTTGCAGTGCAACCTGCAGCGGTTGCCTTCCCTCCCCGGGAGAGTGCGTGGCAGCGGAGTCCGTCATTTCCTCAGCTTGCTGCTTCAAGCAAGACGAACTGCAAATTGCAGACTCTGAGGAGAGATTTGTAGAAGTACTTCTACCAACTCAGTGGTTCTCTCCAGGAGTGAAGGAAAGCGCCTTTTGCTCCAACATTGCCCCTTAGAGGCCTTGGCTGCGTGACTTGACCCTTTGATGCTGTGCCAAGACTGCGATTCCCTTGGCGATGCAGCACAAACTCCAATGCATGGAGGGTTTGCTGCTGAGCCCAGCAGCTGTTCCTGGGCTGCTTCAGCAGGGAGCTGCCGCAGCCCAGGGGCCCTTTATGGAAGCTTTGCTGGGCTATCATCTTCAGCCAACGAATGGGAATTAGGGCATGCCATTTAAAAGAATAGAGATCTAAAATGCAGGAAAGAGAAGAGGAAAATGCTGCTTGAGCTGTTGGGCACAACAGGAGCTCCAACTTTTGAAGAGCAACGGGCATTTCCACCACCGTGTTTCTATTTCTCTCTTGGCAAAAGAGGCCCAAATGTAGACAGAGCCTACTATAGCGCCCTTGTGGTTCTCTTGCTTGCTGTGGGAAAGAGCTGTTGCTCCTGGAGGCACGTTGGCAAAGTGGCTCTGTGTTGGGACTGCCTCGTGCTGTGAAAGTCGCCAGCACGGGCACTTTTCTAAGGGCCTCTGGTAACTTTTGCCTTGCTCGCTGCAGGTCACCTGACACGTGGGTGGAGACAAGCCAGTCCTTTGGTGAGTGGCAAAGGAAGCTGAGAGGTTGCTGGCGTGTGAGAATTGTGCAGCAATTCTGCCAGCTTGGCCTGTTGCAGTTGAGTGTGGAGTGCCAGCGTGGGAGGCTGAAAGAAAGGCCAACTGCCCGGTGGCATCAGCAGTAGCAAAGGGAGCCCTGGCTGTTTGCTGATTTTCCGGTGAAGAGCCTTTCAAGAGACAAAAGGCAAACGGGACGGCTCCAAGGCGTCTTTCTGCTTGTAGCCAGCAGGGAAGCTCAAATGCACAGCAAGATGGAGTAGCACCTCATGCAGCCATCTTCCTCGAGTTTTCGCGACTCAGAGTCCCACGTGTATCAAAGTCTATGATTTCCCCTACTTCTGGGTCCTTTCCCAGCTCAATAGAAAGCAGCTCCTAAGGGATTGGCTTTTGTCCATCTCTCACTTCTGTCTGTCTGCAGGGCTCAACAGCTGGCTCAGCCGCTCCTCCAGCTGCCTCTGTCATTGAGGAAGAGGCTGAAGAGGAGCAAAGGAACATCAAGCCTCCAGCTGCTGTCCCTCCACAGCCTGAACACGCAGAGCCGGTAAGTGGCAGCTGAGCTTGGCACTGCCTTTGGTGCAGGGCCAGGCTTCCCGTTTTGGAGCAGCCCTTGTTGCTCGGGGCTGAAGATGCTGGGGGCGGTGTGCCTGCCATGACGTAGTGCTGCTTGAGGAGGGCCTAAGAAGTGCTGGCCAGTGGGTTCTGAAGTTTGACATTTAAGCTGGGATGCTGAGAGGGCCCGAGAATGTCTCTTGGGATCAGACAAGAGGCAGCATTCCATGATTCCCAGCGTAGGAGTCAGCCCCTTGTGCCCACTGTCAGTGCAGGCTGCCCGTGGTCGGTAAGCAGACGGAGCGGCCCAGAGACACAACTGACAGCCTTGCAGGGGATCACACTGGGCCCTGGAAGGGACCTGCCCTCTCCTAATGGACTAATTAGCTTCAGGCTGTGCTTCACTTCCAGCCGGTCAAAGCAGAGTTTGGAGAGGAGAATCCTCGTCAGCCCTGCGTTGTGAAAGGCGGGTGGGTCTGGGCGGGGCTGGAAGGTGGCTCCAAAGGGCCGCTCCCTAAAGGCTGTCATAGAGAGGGGAAATCCGTGAAACAGATCAGAGAAGGGACACACTGCGGGCTTCTGAGTGGACCGTTGCATGCAAGCTGCAGGGTGATTTCATTGCCCAGGAAAAGACAGGAGGAGGAAAGCAACAAGGCTCTGGGGCCATGCTCTGATCTCTTGCTGGATCTTGGCAGCCTCAGTGATACCTTGTTGCCAGTGTCTAGCAGAAAAGCTGCAATCGTGGAGCATGGAAGTGTCCCTGAGGGGCTGGATCCAAGTAGCCTTTGGGCTTTTCCCAAAGTTGCCTTTGAGAAGGGGACATGGGAAACGCCCTAGCTGGAGAGGCCCGGCGGTGGCTGACAGCACCTTCCCAAGGCCTTGCTTTTGCCGTGCGTTCCACAGGGCATCTGTGCCAGCCACCCTTCTGACGGGCAATCCTTTCTTGTCCCAGCTCAAGACGGGCTCTGCAATTCAACCTGGTGCCGCTGGACCAGCATGGCCTGCAGCAGCCAGCTCGCCCCCCGCTGCTGGCACTTCCTGCAGCAGCGCAGCCCAGCAGCTCGAGATGAGGGAGGAGCAGGGCCTGAAGACACTGAGTACGTCCCGTGCATTTCTTGTCTGCCAGAGCAGTGTGTTGTGTGCGTGTCTGGGTGTAGGCTGCGCCAGAAGTTGCCCCTCGGACTCAAAGGCACTTAGGCCCCTCTGCAGAAGCTGTTGTTGTGCTTTGAGGCAGTGCGGCAGCGCTCAGGGAGTTCCTGCTGCCTATGAGAGCGGCTGGGCCTGGCTTGGCTCTGCCTAGGCTGCCTACTGTGCCAAACACAAAAGCTGAGCATTTTCTGCTTCAGCAGAAGGCTGGCACCAAGCAAGTGACTAGGCCCCAGGGAGCTCTTCTGACCCCAGCCGTTTTCTGGCTATCCTTCTTACTCCTACTCTGGATCAGACACTTTGTGGCCCTGGCAGTGGACCTGCCAGTGATTCTGGACACTTGGATCCCAAGTGCTGTGGGGATGCCCGGAGGCAGACGAGGAGACCAGGATGTCGGTGCAGAGGCCGGGTCTGGCGCTGAGTGCAGAAGGCGGCTGGTCAGGGACAGCCCAGAAGCTGATCCTGCAGCTGCTGCTCCAGCGCTGCTCCACCAGCGTTCCAGCAAGGGCCGCAGGAGCAGGAGACAACGACAGTTGCTATGGGCACAGCCCAACATTCCATCTAGAACCCCAGGGGAGCCATGGGACAGAAAGAGGCATGGGCCGCCTCTGGCCCTTGTACTTCTTCTGCTGCAAGTTTGCTCTGAGACGCTTCCCATGGGGCCTTTTCTCCTCAGTCGTCTGATGAGACGGGCAAAAGCAGTGCAGGGACAGCCCTGGGTCTTCCCGGTGCTTCTCTGCAAGGTGCCTCCAGCTGAACGTGCACAGGAGCCTGCCTCTGTGCAAAGGCCCAGACCTCATCTCCTGCCCTGGAGAACCAGAAGGGCTCCTCCCACTGGCTCTCCTCCAGCTCTGAGAGGAGCTGGAATTTGCAAGTTGTCCAGCGCAGAGCCAACTCCAGAGCTTCCTCTCAAAGTGGAGCCATTCATCCTGCCCCCTTTCTCAATTCTCCTTTTGCTGCCCAATAATGTCACTGCATGTTTTCCCTCCTTTGGGCCTCTGAGCTGGTCTCTCACCTCATCACTCCTCCCTTGAAACTTGGAGAAACAGGATGTTTTTCAGGGCAACTGATGGGGACACACACACACACACAGGGACAGCACACGGGCATTTCTCTAGCAAACATTCATGCAGAATTTCTATAGCCCTCTTCCAGCTCCCTTGGAGAAGCTCGGTGTTTGTCCCCAAAAGACTCTGCCATTCCTCTAAGAAAGCAACACTAACAGAATTCCCTTTCCACACTGCTGGCCTTCACATTGGTTTTAACGCCTAGATCCCAGATATGACAAAACCCAGGCAGCTTTGCTGCTTTCCTGCCTGTCGTTAAGGAAAAGCAAATCTTGCTTCAGTCCCAATCTTGCTTCCTTCCCAGCCTGCACCTTACCCACTGGCCAGCAAACTGAGGGGGCAGCTGGAACAAGTCCCACTGCAAGGCAGATACTTTGTAGGCTCCAAAGCCCACCTGCACCGCCTCCATCAGACAAGGGCAAGCTTCCCTCGGCTTCCCAGAAGCAGCCTGGCAATTGCCCCCTCCCTCGCCCCCTCTCCACCCTCCACAGCCCCTGCCACCAAAGCCTTGCTAGGCAGGGCCATTTGCTGGCCTCGAAGAAAGAGTGCCTTTGATTCTTCTTTGGCGCAAGTGCCCGAGCTGTGAGAAGTCAGAGGATAATGATCACACCCGCTCTGCTTTAGCTAAGGAGATTGCTGGAGGTCCAGAGCGGGACACTGGTCCTTTCGAGAGAAACTGAAACTGAACTAGCCATGCCTTTGTGGCGCATTCGGATAGGAATTGGATAGAATCGGAGGGCTTAGAAACATCCTCCAAGGTGGTCAGCTCCATCAGTCCCCCAAAATGAAACAAAGTTATGTTACTGGGCTCCAAAAAGGACTAAAGCCGCTGCTTTTATGCCAGAAAATATGGTGAGACCAGACCACTCATCTAGATCCAATTCCGTGAATTAAACAAAGCCTCCCTTTCCACTCCCAGCTGAGATGTTGAGGAATCAAAGGCTGAAGCCCCAGCCTTATTTCACTGGCAGTAAAGGAGACACACCTCAGTAAGTCCTGCCAGCTGAGCAAGGGGCTGGGCCCGGGGGAGGTGGCGCCTGCCCAGATTCTTCTCTCAGGGCAAGTGCCGTCTTTGCAACACCAGGCAAATGGAACAAACATTGCCGGAGTGCTTTCATACAGACAAAATACAAAATGGAACAAACTTTGGTTTAATGATAAAGACCCATTGGCTCTCAACAAAGGCAAAATGACAAAAGGCAGAGCATAGACAACACCCAACCTTTGAAATTTATTGATAAATCTAATAAAACTATTGAATCTTGAATAATACTAATGGATCTTAACGACTAAATTGAGGAGATTCCTATCATGTCAACTAACTAAGTAGAAGATTAAACTACCCTAAAAGCTTAAAAAACAGTCCTATTCCTATCTAGTCCTATTGATACCTAACTCTTGCTAGCCCTGGACAACCTGCAGGGTTGTCTAATTTCAAAGTCTTGTCTTCTTGGCGAGAGGCTCTGCTTCCTTCCGAGGCCGATGTCTTCTCCTGTGGTTGTTCCTTTCCTTCACGGTTTCAAACACCCTGCAAGATAGGAAACAAACCATCCATTGCTCACTTTAGTACACACCATGAAACCAAGTGCCGAGATCTCCGTTTGAGTAGGAATTTCTGTCTTTTCGGGCAGTGGCACATTTGTGAATTGATCAGCACCATGAGTCTGATCGTTCTACTTTCAATGCCTTGAAATGTCTTCCTCCTTTTGCTGCATCCTCTTTTGAATTTGATCAGCAGCATCAAACCAAGCTTTGATGGATCTATTCCTACTTGTATGAACTGTGTCTTGTTGGGGCACGGCAAGGTTTCATTGTGAAGGCTGGGTTTTACCTAAGCTCTTTGGGTTTGAGGTGGGTGTTAAGCTTGACCACGGCTGCCGGGGGCGATGCTGCAAGTGCCCCCAGCTTCCCCTGCGGTGCCTTTGAAAAGGGTCAGCCCGTTTTAGTCCAAAGGCGCAGCTTTGAGCAGAAAGAGGAGGAACTTGCTCACCGTTTGCACTGCCCGCAGGGAAAGGGGCCTCCCGCCGAGCGGGGCGGCTGGCGCGCTTGGCAGCAGGGACACTCGGCGCTGCGAGCCCTCTTGCGGCTTCTCTTCCCTGTCTCCCCGTTCTCCTTTCTGGGAGGGCTTTTCCTCCTCTTTGCTTTGCCCACACTCTGGAAATCAAAGAGTCCTTATCAATGCTTCCTTCCTCTCACAAAGCTGGAAACCAGAGCATCCAGCACAAAAATCTATCAGCCTAAGCAAATCCTTCCAGACCCTCAAGAGCTGAGAAAACGGCTGCCTTTGCCAATGGGCTGCGGCGGGCTGCCAACCCAGAGCTTGGAGGAAAATACTCCTCTTTTCTACAGGCCAAAGGGGTGGGATAAATACCTGCCTATTTAGAGCTCTACATTTCTTATTTCTACCTTTCTGCCTAACATCTATTTCTCTCTGCTTTTCCTCCACAAATGTCTAGCCAATGGCATTTAAATTCAGTCCAATTAGGGTAGACACATGGTTAGCCATTTTCTAGTACCCAAAATAATCTCCCTCCCTGTCTCTCTCTCTCTCTCTCTCTCTCTCACATGATGTGAAGCAAATTGCTCTTTGCCGGTAAGGAAAGTTTTAGGGGAGCCACGGCACCGGCAGCTCCTTCTTGGGGAGTATGCTGCGATGCTAGAAAAACTCCCTGAAAATCTGCAGCATATCCACAAAGGCAGCCTGGATTGCTGATGTCAGCAAGCAGTGGGGAATTAAGGGTCTGATTGGAGTCAGCGAGGGTGCCAGCCCTTGAGAAACCCATCTGTAGAGAGTCAAAGCCCATTTTGGTGGCGCTGCTGCTTCCTTGGGTCAAAGTTAGGCTCCAGAATTGCATACTTCAGGGCAGCAGCACAAGGAAGCCCCGGGCAGCATCTGCTGTGCCTTTCCCAGCGCATGGGACGATGTGATCCTGGCAAAGGGGCGTCTGGCATGGCTCGCCAGCAGCTTTCTCCCCTTCTGCCAGTTTCTCGACCTTCCTGGCACGTCTCGATTTTCTTGCCCCTCACCTGAGCAAGAGTGCTGGCAAGTTTATGCTCCTTTTTCCAGGAGTAGTAGTACTCCACACACTGTGCCACGGTCTTAGTCTGGATCTGTTGTGAAGAGAAAAAGAAGGAGTCGAAAATGGTGTCGGGTGCACTGGGGAAAAAGTAGAATATGGAGTGAACTAGGAAGGAAAAGCATGAAGTAAATGGAGTAGGGTGTAAAATGAAATCAACATGGGGAAAGAGAGGCATCATGCAATGTCTTAAACTGTGTATTCTGCTAGGTGGTAATACACGCAATGCACAGATCAACAACAAATCCATCTAGCACAGTTCTTCTTTCCCCGCTTCCCTCCAGTTATGCCAGCACACCGTCTTGTGGAAGCAGCAGCAGACCTGTGCGACAAGTCTGACAGAAGAAAGCTTCATCTTCCAAAAGAGCTTGGAGAAAAGGGCTGGAGAGGCAGGATCATCCTTTTGACACAGGCTTTTGATGTCCCCTTTTGTTACTTCTTGAAGATACTTGGTACTTGAGAAGAGAGAGACTGAAGCCCAGGGCTTGTTCCCAGAAATAACCAAGCTTTCCTCCTGACGATCTGCTCGGGTAAAGAATGTCCCGTGGCTTTACCTGCTTCTGGATGAGATGAAAATCCTTGCCGTAGGTGTGGAAAGCCTTTTGGAAGGACTCCTTCTCCTCAGGTGTCCATCTATCAGAGCCTGGCAAGAAAAAGCAGCGGGTAGTAAACGCATCCCTTGATCCACACCAAGTAGATCCCACTGGCTGCCGAAAGAAACTGGTGGCAGGCCGTCATTCACGTGTGTGTACGTGTCTGCTCCCTCAGAAGGTCATGAAGACAAGAGCAGGCATTGCCCGGGGAGAAGGATTGGAAAAGAAGTAAAGCTGAAGGACTAGATGCTGGTGCTTCCCCACCCGCAGAGGAGACAAGACCTTGTGCTGGTGTTAAGCACAATTGCTTTAAGCAGAAACCCTTGCCACAACAATGAAGGGGACGGCAGCATCTGTCAGGGACGCAAGAAGCTCTGCTTTGCTTACCTGCGTAATGATAATCAGCCATGGGGTGGCCTTGAGGTGTTGCAGGCCCCTCTGAGAGCAGCATCTCCAGAGCCTCCTGCAAGATCAAGAGGGAAAAGGCTTTAGCCGCCCCACCACATTAAAAATGAGCCAAAAAATCACAGGTGCTGCCTTGCAGCTACTTTGCCTCTCCAGACATTCAAGCGACTGTATCCCATGTGGGTGAAACACTGTCATTTGCTCCAAGTCCCTGGTTTTTGCTGCCCAACCCTTTGATCCTGGTCCCCGAGAGTGGCCTTTTGCTCACCAACCTAAGGATTTTGCTGCTCCTGCAGCCAGAATGGCCTCAGCTGACTGAGGCTTCTGGGAATTTCCCCTCCAAATGTCTTAGAGAACCCAGCTCTCCAGGCCATTTACAAGGCAGCAGGACCTTCCGCCGCCGCCGCCGCCTCCAGGAGGGAGATTCTCCCTGCTGGAGCCCTTTGGCCTCAGCCCTGACGCAGCTGGAGGAGACACAGCAGGCAGCAAGTGCTCTGCTCCCTGTTACGACCCTTCTTCAAAGAGCAGCCAGGAAAGGCTGTCCCAGTGCCCGGGCCCTCTGCATTCCCGTGCCCTCTTCTCTGCGCCCAAACAGCCGCTTCTTACCGTAACGCTGCCGCGTGCCCGGTGCAGGCAGTGCAGGGCGCGCTCCAGGTTAGCTGCTGCCCCGGGAATGCCACGGGAGCTGGCCATGTCCAACAGTTCTCTTACTGCAAGCACAACAAAAAACCCACCGAAAGTCAGCCTTGAGGCCAGCAAGGGCAAAGACTGCCATGCAAGGCAGAAGGAAAGGCTGGGAGCTAAAGACAGCAGCTTGGAGAGTATGAAAAGGAGAGCAAAGCCAGGGCCAGCTGAACCAAGGGCCCACGCAGTGCTGGCTCTCCCTCCCAAGCAGCTTCTGTAAGAAGAAGTGGGGGCCAATCTGCGCTCTTCCAGTGGCAGACGGCCCTGACCAATTTGGAGAGCAAGGTGCTTGCTCTTGCTCCTTGCCTCTAACACTTCTACATGGGAAGACGGGCGAGACAAGGAGAGAAGCAGAGCCTGAAAAAGGCTGCCTTTTTACGCAAAAGGAGCCTTTTAAAGACCCAAGTAGCTCAGGGGTGGAAGAAAAGCTTGAAGCAAAGCTACCTCTGTCAGGTTTTTCCATGTCAGAGTCATCCTCCCCCCAGGGCTTCCAGACCAGGGTTGCAGGCTCTTCATCCTCACTTGGTGCTCTGCTCTGCAGCTCTGGCAGCTCAGCCTGAAAGTCGCTGCCAACATTGATGTGTCTAAAGGAAGAAGGAGGTGGAGGTGAGAAAGGCAAGTGGTCAAGAGAGCCTTCCTGTGCACCCACAGGCTTGAACCAATGCCACCCTGACTCTGAAAGAGCAGTTCTCCTCCTCGCCATTCCTCCAGTTTGCTGTCCTTTAACCCTATGCCAAAACTCACGGCTGAATCTGGGCTCTTGCTTTCCTTTTCATTGTGCCTCTCCTTTCCACCTGAAAGAGATCAAAGCAATGCTCCAGTTAAAAATCCTTCCTTCTCATCCTCATCATTGCAAAGCCCGAGCTCCTGTGTCCCAGCTCCTTTCTCTTTGCCGCCTTTTTGACATGGAATGTCCTAGGGAGGACCCTCTAGCAGTCAGCAGCTTCCTCAGGAGGGCAAGCACAAGGCCATGCACTACTCTCTTCACTCCCGGGGCCACTGAGAAGAGCCAAGACAATGGCAGGGGAGATGTGCCAGTGCAGGCTTAGGTTGGATAGAAGGAAAAGGTTCTTCAGCCAGAGGCTGCTTGGGCACTGCAACAGCCTCCCCAGGGAAGGGAGCACAGCACCAAGCCTGACTGAGCTCCAAAAGTGTTTGGACACTGCTCTTGGGCACAGGCTGTGATTGTTGAGGCTGCCCTGGGCAGGCCCTGGACATGGGCTCAGTGATCTTTGAGAATCCCTTCCAAGCCAGGAAATTCTGTGCTACTGTGATTGTGCTCTTGAGGAGATGGCATTTGACGGCCGCCCCTGAGCATGAGGTAGAACCAGCCCTACATGCACTGGAAAAAGAATCTATAAAGATATTAAAATAGCATGGATCTATAAGCCATGGAACTACGTAAGTATATAAGAATTGCTGATCCCACATGGTTTTTGAAGTTGAAAGCCTGTGTTTGAGGAGAAGCCCAGTCAAATGCTTCTATGCCCTGAAGGACAGGGATGCCAGAGGAGAAGTGCCATCATTCTGGTGTTTGAAGCTTTGGAGCGGGTGTGAGCAGAGTCAGGGCATAAGGGGATTTGTTGACACTGAAGCCCTGAAGTGCTCAGCCACAAACAATTTGTTTTGGGGTCAGCACAAGATAGTTTGAGGACTGAAATGGGTGCCAAGAACTTTTAATCAGGTCATCCGTGGACGAGGATCTGCAACTGCACTGGGACACCTCTCTAGGTCCTCTATGGAAAGGTCTGTGTTTCCCCTGGAGGCAACATGATTCCTTCAGAAGCTGCAGCCTGCTTTCACGTGGAAGCTCGTCTGGGGAAAGTGAGCACGCAGCCTGTGTGTCATGCTTGGTGGGAGAGGCAGCTGGAGCCTCCTGCCCCTGTGCTAGTGCTTTGAGGGCAAACGGGGATTTTCTTACCTTGGACGGTTCCCAAGTGCTGTGGGGATGCCCGGAGGCAGACGAGGAGACCAGGACGTCGGTGCCGAGGCCGGGTCTGGCGCTGAGTGCAGAAGGCGGCTGGTCAAGGACAGCCCAGGAGCTGATCCTGCAGCTGCTGCTCCAGCGCTGCTCCACCAGCGTTCCAGCAAGGGCCGCAGGAGCAGGAGACAACGACAGTTGCTATGGGCACAGCCCAACATTCCATCTAGAACCCCAGGGGAGCCATGGGACAGAAAGAGGCATGGGCCGCCTCTGGCCCTTGTACTTCTTCTGCTGCAAGTTTGCTCTGAGAAGCTTCCCATGGGGCCTTTTCTCCTCAGTCGTCTGATGAGACGGGCAAAAGCAGTGCAGGGACAGCCCTGGGTCTTCCCGGTGCTTCTCTGCAAGGTGCCTCCAGCTGAACGTGCACAGGAGCCTGCCTCTGTGCAAGGGCCCAGACCTCATCTCCTGCCCTGGAGAACCAGAAGGGCTCCTCCCACTGGCTCTCCTCCAGCTCTGAGAGGAGCTGGAATTTGCAAGTTGTCCAGCGCAGAGCCAACTCCAGAGCTTCCTCTCAAAGTGGAGCCATTCATCCTGCCCCCTTTCTCAATTCTCCTTTTGCTGCCCAATAATGTCACTGCATGTTTTCCCTCCTTTGGGCCTCTGAGCTGGTCTCTCACCTCATCACTCCTCCCTTGAAACTTGGAGAAACAGGATGTTTTTCAGGGCAACTGATGGGGACACACACACACACACACAGGGACAGCACACGGGCATTTCTCTAGCAAACATTCATGCAGAATTTCTATAGCCCTCTTCCAGCTCCCTTGGAGAAGCTCGGTGTTTGTCCCCAAAAGACTCTGCCATTCCTCTAAGAAAGCAACACTAACAGAATTCCCTTTCCACACTGCTGGCCTTCACATTGGTTTTAACGCCTAGATCCCAGATATGACAAAACCCAGGCAGCTTTGCTGCTTTCCTGCCTGTCGTTAAGGAAAAGCAAATCTTGCTTCAGTCCCAATCTTGCTTCCTTCCCAGCCTGCACCTTACCCACTGGCCAGCAAACTGAGGGGGCAGCTGGAACAAGTCCCACTGCAAGGCAGATACTTTGTAGGCTCCAAAGCCCACCTGCACCGCCTCCATCAGACAAGGGCAAGCTTCCCTCGGCTTCCCAGAAGCAGCCTGGCAATTGCCCCCTCCCTCGCCCCCTCTCCACCCTCCACAGCCCCTGCCACCAAAGCCTTGCTAGGCAGGGCCATTTGCTGGCCTCGAAGAAAGAGTGCCTTTGATTCTTCTTTGGCGCAAGTGCCCGAGCTGTGAGAAGTCAGAGGATAATGATCACACCCGCTCTGCTTTAGCTAAGGAGATTGCTGGAGGTCCAGAGCGGGACACTGGTCCTTTCGAGAGAAACTGAAACTGAACTAGCCATGCCTTTGTGGCGCATGCGGATAGGAATTGGATAGAATCGGAGGGCTTAGAAACATCCTCCAAGGTGGTCAGCTCCATCAGTCCCCCAAAATGAAACAAAGTTATGTTACTGGGCTCCAAAAAGGACTAAAGCCGCTGCTTTTATGCCAGAAAATATGGTGAGACCAGACCACTCATCTAGATCCAATTCCGTGAATTAAACAAAGCCTCCCTTTCCACTCCCAGCTGAGATGTTGAGGAATCAAAGGCTGAAGCCCCAGCCTTGTTTCACTGGCAGTAAAGGAGACACACCTCAGTAAGTCCTGCCAGCTGAGCAAGGGGCTGGGCCCGGGGGAGGTGGCGCCTGCCCAGATTCTTCTCTCAGGGCAAGTGCCGTCTTTGCAACACCAGGCAAATGGAACAAACATTGCCGGAGTGCTTTCATACAGACAAAATACAAAATGGAACAAACTTTGGTTTAATGATAAAGACCCATTGGCTCTCAACAAAGGCAAAATGACAAAAGGCAGAGCATAGACAACACCCAACCTTTGAAATTTATTGATAAATCTAATAAAACTATTGAATCTTGAATAATACTAATGGATCTTAACGACTAAATTGAGGAGATTCCTATCATGTCAACTAACTAAGTAGAAGATTAAACTACCCTAAAAGCTTAAAAAACAGTCCTATTCCTATCTAGTCCTATTGATACCTAACTCTTGCTAGCCCTGGACAACCTGCAGGGTTGTCTAATTTCAAAGTCTTGTCTTCTTGGCGAGAGGCTCTGCTTCCTTCCGAGGCCGATGTCTTCTCCTGTGGTTGTTCCTTTCCTTCACGGTTTCAAACACCCTGCAAGATAGGAAACAAACCATCCATTGCTCACTTTAGTACACACCATGAAACCAAGTGCCGAGATCTCCGTTTGAGTAGGAATTTCTGTCTTTTCGGGCAGTGGCACATTTGTGAATTGATCAGCACCATGAGTCTGATCGTTCTACTTTCAATGCCTTGAAATGTCTTCCTCCTTTTGCTGCATCCTCTTTTGAATTTGATCAGCAGCATCAAACCAAGCTTTGATGGATCTATTCCTACTTGTATGAACTGTGTCTTGTTGGGGCACGGCAAGGTTTCATTGTGAAGGCTGGGTTTTACCTAAGCTCTTTGGGTTTGAGGTGGGTGTTAAGCTTGACCACGGCTGCCGGGGGCGATGCTGCAAGTGCCCCCAGCTTCCCCTGCGGTGCCTTTGAAAAGGGTCAGCCCGTTTTAGTCCAAAGGCGCAGCTTTGAGCAGAAAGAGGAGGAACTTGCTCACCGTTTGCACTGCCCGCAGGGAAAGGGGCCTCCCGCCGAGCGGGGCGGCTGGCGCGCTTGGCAGCAGGGACACTCGGCGCTGCGAGCCCTCTTGCGGCTTCTCTTCCCTGTCTCCCCGTTCTCCTTTCTGGGAGGGCTTTTCCTCCTCTTTGCTTTGCCCACACTCTGGAAATCAAAGAGTCCTTATCAATGCTTCCTTCCTCTCACAAAGCTGGAAACCAGAGCATCCAGCACAAAAATCTATCAGCCTAAGCAAATCCTTCCAGACCCTCAAGAGCTGAGAAAACGGCTGCCTTTGCCAATGGGCTGCGGCGGGCTGCCAACCCAGAGCTTGGAGGAAAATACTCCTCTTTTCTACAGGCCAAAGGGGTGGGATAAATACCTGCCTATTTAGAGCTCTACATTTCTTATTTCTACCTTTCTGCCTAACATCTATTTCTCTCTGCTTTTCCTCCACAAATGTCTAGCCAATGGCATTTAAATTCAGTCCAATTAGGGTAGACACATGGTTAGCCATTTTCTAGTACCCAAAATAATCTCCCTCCCTGTCTCTCTCTCTCTCTCTCTCTCTCTCACATGATGTGAAGCAAATTGCTCTTTGCCGGTAAGGAAAGTTTTAGGGGAGCCACGGCACCGGCAGCTCCTTCTTGGGGAGTATGCTGCGATGCTAGAAAAACTCCCTGAAAATCTGCAGCATATCCACAAAGGCAGCCTGGATTGCTGATGTCAGCAAGCAGTGGGGAATTAAGGGTCTGATTGGAGTCAGCGAGGGTGCCAGCCCTTGAGAAACCCATCTGTAGAGAGTCAAAGCCCATTTTGGTGGCGCTGCTGCTTCCTTGGGTCAAAGTTAGGCTCCAGAATTGCATACTTCAGGGCAGCAGCACAAGGAAGCCCCGGGCAGCATCTGCTGTGCCTTTCCCAGCGCATGGGACGATGTGATCCTGGCAAAGGGGCGTCTGGCATGGCTCGCCAGCAGCTTTCTCCCCTTCTGCCAGTTTCTCGACCTTCCTGGCACGTCTCGATTTTCTTGCCCCTCACCTGAGCAAGAGTGCTGGCAAGTTTATGCTCCTTTTTCCAGGAGTAGTAGTACTCCACACACTGTGCCACGGTCTTAGTCTGGATCTGTTGTGAAGAGAAAAAGAAGGAGTCGAAAATGGTGTCGGGTGCACTGGGGAAAAAGTAGAATATGGAGTGAACTAGGAAGGAAAAGCATGAAGTAAATGGAGTAGGGTGTAAAATGAAATCAACATGGGGAAAGAGAGGCATCATGCAATGTCTTAAACCGTGTATTCTGCTAGGTGGTAATACACGCAATGCACAGATCAACAACAAATCCATCTAGCACAGTTCTTCTTTCCCCGCTTCCCTCCAGTTATGCCAGCACACCGTCTTGTGGAAGCAGCAGCAGACCTGTGCGACAAGTCTGACAGAAGAAAGCTTCATCTTCCAAAAGAGCTTGGAGAAAAGGGCTGGAGAGGCAGGATCATCCTTTTGACACAGGCTTTTGATGTCCCCTTTTGTTACTTCTTGAAGATACTTGGTACTTGAGAAGAGAGAGACTGAAGCCCAGGGCTTGTTCCCAGAAATAACCAAGCTTTCCTCCTGACGATCTGCTCGGGTAAAGAATGTCCCGTGGCTTTACCTGCTTCTGGATGAGATGAAAATCCTTGCCGTAGGTGTGGAAAGCCTTTTGGAAGGACTCCTTCTCCTCAGGTGTCCATCTATCAGAGCCTGGCAAGAAAAAGCAGCGGGTAGTAAACGCATCCCTTGATCCACACCAAGTAGATCCCACTGGCTGCCGAAAGAAACTGGTGGCAGGCCGTCATTCACGTGTGTGTACGTGTCTGCTCCCTCAGAAGGTCATGAAGACAAGAGCAGGCATTGCCCGGGGAGAAGGATTGGAAAAGAAGTAAAGCTGAAGGACTAGATGCTGGTGCTTCCCCACCCGCAGAGGAGACAAGACCTTGTGCTGGTGTTAAGCACAATTGCTTTAAGCAGAAACCCTTGCCACAACAATGAAGGGGACGGCAGCATCTGTCAGGGACGCAAGAAGCTCTGCTTTGCTTACCTGCGTAATGATAATCAGCCATGGGGTGGCCTTGAGGTGTTGCAGGCCCCTCTGAGAGCAGCATCTCCAGAGCCTCCTGCAAGATCAAGAGGGAAAAGGCTTTAGCCGCCCCACCACATTAAAAATGAGCCAAAAAATCACAGGTGCTGCCTTGCAGCTACTTTGCCTCTCCAGACATTCAAGCGACTGTATCCCATGTGGGTGAAACACTGTCATTTGCTCCAAGTCCCTGGTTTTTGCTGCCCAACCCTTTGATCCTGGTCCCCGAGAGTGGCCTTTTGCTCACCAACCTAAGGATTTTGCTGCTCCTGCAGCCAGAATGGCCTCAGCTGACTGAGGCTTCTGGGAATTTCCCCTCCAAATGTCTTAGAGAACCCAGCTCTCCAGGCCATTTACAAGGCAGCAGGACCTTCCGCCGCCGCCGCCGCCTCCAGGAGGGAGATTCTCCCTGCTGGAGCCCTTTGGCCTCAGCCCTGACGCAGCTGGAGGAGACACAGCAGGCAGCAAGTGCTCTGCTCCCTGTTACGACCCTTCTTCAAAGAGCAGCCAGGAAAGGCTGTCCCAGTGCCCGGGCCCTCTGCATTCCCGTGCCCTCTTCTCTGCGCCCAAACAGCCGCTTCTTACCGTAACGCTGCCGCGTGCCCGGTGCAGGCAGTGCAGGGCGCGCTCCAGGTTAGCTGCTGCCCCGGGAATGCCACGGGAGCTGGCCATGTCCAACAGTTCTCTTACTGCAAGCACAACAAAAAACCCACCGAAAGTCAGCCTTGAGGCCAGCAAGGGCAAAGACTGCCATGCAAGGCAGAAGGAAAGGCCGGGAGCTAAAGACAGCAGCTTGGAGAGTATGAAAAGGAGAGCAAAGCCAGGGCCAGCTGAACCAAGGGCCCACGCAGTGCTGGCTCTCCCTCCCAAGCAGCTTCTGTAAGAAGAAGTGGGGGCCAATCTGCGCTCTTCCAGTGGCAGACGGCCCTGACCAATTTGGAGAGCAAGGTGCTTGCTCTTGCTCCTTGCCTCTAACACTTCTACATGGGAAGACGGGCGAGACAAGGAGAGAAGCAGAGCCTGAAAAAGGCTGCCTTTTTACGCAAAAGGAGCCTTTTAAAGACCCAAGTAGCTCAGGGGTGGAAGAAAAGCTTGAAGCAAAGCTACCTCTGTCAGGTTTTTCCATGTCAGAGTCATCCTCCCCCCAGGGCTTCCAGACCAGGGTTGCAGGCTCTTCATCCTCACTTGGTGCTCTGCTCTGCAGCTCTGGCAGCTCAGCCTGAAAGTCGCTGCCAACATTGATGTGTCTAAAGGAAGAAGGAGGTGGAGGTGAGAAAGGCAAGTGGTCAAGAGAGCCTTCCTGTGCACCCACAGGCTTGAACCAATGCCACCCTGACTCTGAAAGAGCAGTTCTCCTCCTCGCCATTCCTCCAGTTTGCTGTCCTTTAACCCTATGCCAAAACTCACGGCTGAATCTGGGCTCTTGCTTTCCTTTTCATTGTGCCTCTCCTTTCCACCTGAAAGAGATCAAAGCAATGCTCCAGTTAAAAATCCTTCCTTCTCATCCTCATCATTGCAAAGCCCGAGCTCCTGTGTCCCAGCTCCTTTCTCTTTGCCGCCTTTTTGACATGGAATGTCCTAGGGAGGACCCTCTAGCAGTCAGCAGCTTCCTCAGGAGGGCAAGCACAAGGCCATGCACTACTCTCTTCACTCCCGGGGCCACTGAGAAGAGCCAAGACAATGGCAGGGGAGATGTGCCAGTGCAGGCTTAGGTTGGATAGAAGGAAAAGGTTCTTCAGCCAGAGGCTGCTTGGGCACTGCAACAGCCTCCCCAGGGAAGGGAGCACAGCACCAAGCCTGACTGAGCTCCAAAAGTGTTTGGACACTGCTCTTGGGCACAGGCTGTGATTGTTGAGGCTGCCCTGGGCAGGCCCTGGACATGGGCTCAGTGATCTTTGAGAATCCCTTCCAAGCCAGGAAATTCTGTGCTACTGTGATTGTGCTCTTGAGGAGATGGCATTTGACGGCCGCCCCTGAGCATGAGGTAGAACCAGCCCTACATGCACTGGAAAAAGAATCTATAAAGATATTAAAATAGCATGGATCTATAAGCCATGGAACTACGTCAGTATATAAGAATTGCTGATCCCACATGGTTTTTGAAGTTGAAAGCCTGTGTTTGAGGAGAAGCCCAGTCAAATGCTTCTATGCCCTGAAGGACAGGGATGCCAGAGGAGAAGTGCCATCATTCTGGTGTTTGAAGCTTTGGAGCGGGTGTGAGCAGAGTCAGGGCATAAGGGGATTTGTTGACACTGAAGCCTTGAAGTGCTCAGCCACAAACAATTTGTTTTGGGGTCAGCACAAGATAGTTTGAGGACTGAAATGGGTGCCAAGAACTTTTAATCAGGTCATCCGTGGACGAGGATCTGCAACTGCACTGGGACACCTCTCTAGGTCCTCTATGGAAAGGTCTGTGTTTCCCCTGGAGGCAACATGATTCCTTCAGAAGCTGCAGCCTGCTTTCACGTGGAAGCTCGTCTGGGGAAAGTGAGCACGCAGCCTGTGTGTCATGCTTGGTGGGAGAGGCAGCTGGAGCCTCCTACCCCTGTGCTAGTGCTTTGAGGGCAAACGGGGATTTTCTTACCTTGGACGGTTCCCAAGTGCTCTGGGGATGCCCGGAGGCAGACGAGGAGACCAGGACGTCGGTGCCGAGGCCGGGTCTGGCGCTGAGTGCAGAAGGCGGCTGGTCAGGGACAGCCCAGAAGCTGATCCTGCAGCTGCTGCTCCAGCGCTGCTCCACCAGCGTTCCAGCAAGGGCCGCAGGAGCAGGAGACAACGACAGTTGCTATGGGCACAGCCCAACATTCCATCTAGAACCCCAGGGGAGCCATGGGACAGAAAGAGGCATGGGCCGCCTCTGGCCCTTGTACTTCTTCTGCTGCAAGTTTGCTCTGAGAAGCTTCCCATGGGGCCTTTTCTCCTCAGTCGTCTGATGAGACGGGCAAAAGCAGTGCAGGGACAGCCCTGGGTCTTCCCGGTGCTTCTCTGCAAGGTGCCTCCAGCTGAACGTGCACAGGAGCCTGCCTCTGTGCAAGGGCCCAGACCTCATCTCCTGCCCTGGAGAACCAGAAGGGCTCCTCCCACTGGCTCTCCTCCAGCTCTGAGAGGAGCTGGAATTTGCAAGTTGTCCAGCGCAGAGCCAACTCCAGAGCTTCCTCTCAAAGTGGAGCCATTCATCCTGCCCCCTTTCTCAATTCTCCTTTTGCTGCCCAATAATGTCACTGCATGTTTTCCCTCCTTTGGGCCTCTGAGCTGGTCTCTCACCTCATCACTCCTCCCTTGAAACTTGGAGAAACAGGATGTTTTTCAGGGCAACTGATGGGGACACACACACACACAGGGAAAGCACACGGGCATTTCTCTAGCAAACATTCATGCAGAATTTCTATAGCCCTCTTCCAGCTCCCTTGGAGAAGCTCGGTGTTTGTCCCCAAAAGACTCTGCCATTCCTCTAAGAAAGCAACACTAACAGAATTCCCTTTCCACACTGCTGGCCTTCACATTGGTTTTAACGCCTAGATCCCAGATATGACAAAACCCAGGCAGCTTTGCTGCTTTCCTGCCTGTCGTTAAGGAAAAGCAAATCTTGCTTCAGTCCCAATCTTGCTTCCTTCCCAGCCTGCACCTTACCCACTGGCCAGCAAACTGAGGGGGCAGCTGGAACAAGTCCCACTGCAAGGCAGATACTTTGTAGGCTCCAAAGCCCACCTGCACCGCCTCCATCAGACAAGGGCAAGCTTCCCTCGGCTTCCCAGAAGCAGCCTGGCAATTGCCCCCTCCCTCGCCCCCTCTCCACCCTCCACAGCCCCTGCCACCAAAGCCTTGCTAGGCAGGGCCATTTGCTGGCCTCGAAGAAAGAGTGCCTTTGATTCTTCTTTGGCGCAAGTGCCCGAGCTGTGAGAAGTCAGAGGATAATGATCACACCCGCTCTGCTTTAGCTAAGGAGATTGCTGGAGGCCCAGAGCAGGACACTGGTCCTTTCGAGAGAAACTGAAACTGAACTAGCCATGCCTTTGTGGCGCATGCCGATAGGAATTGGATAGAATTGGAGGGCTTAGAAACGTCCTCCAAGGTGGTCAGCTCCATCAGTCCCCCAAAATGAAACAAAGTTATGTTGCTGGGCTCCAAAAAGGACTAAAGCCGCTGCTTTTATGCCAGAAAATATGGTGAGACCAGACCACTCATCTAGATCCAATTCCGTGAATTAAACAAAGCCTCCCTTTCCACTCCCAGCTGAGATGTTGAGGAATCAAAGGCTGAAGCCCCAGCCTTGTTTCACTGGCAGTAAAGGAGACACACCTCAGTAAGTCCTGCCAGCTGAGCAAGGGGCTGGGCCTGGGGGAGGTGGCGCCTGCCCAGATTCTTCTCTCAGGGCAAGTGCCGTCTTTGCAACACCAGGCAAATGGAACAAACATTGCCAGAGTGTTTTCATACAGACAAAAAGACAAAATGGAACAAACTTTGGTTTAATGATAAAGACCCATTGGCTCTCAACAAAGGCAAAATGACAAAAGGCAGAGCATAGACAACACCCAACCTTTGAAATTTATTGATAAATCTAATAAAACTAATGAATCTTGAATAATACTAATGGATCTTAACGACTAAATTGAGGAGATTCCTATCATGTCAACTAACTAAGTAGAAGATTAAACTACCCTAAAAGCTTAAAAAACAGTCCTATTCCTATCTAGTCCTATTGATACCTAACTCTTGCTAGCCCTGGACAACCTGCAGGGTTGTCTAATTTGGTCTTTTCTTCTTGGCAAGAGGCTCTGCTTCCTTCCGAGGCCGATGTCTTCTCCTGTGGTTGTTCCTTTCCTTCACGGTTTCAAACACCCTGCAAGATAGGAAACAAACCATCCATTGCTCACTTTAGTACACACCATGAAACCAAGTGCCGAGATCTCCGTTTGAGTAGGAATTTCTGTCTTTTCGGGCAGTGGCACATTTGTGAATTGATCAGCACCATGAGTCTGATCATTCTACTTTCAATGCCTTGAAATGTCTTCCTCCTTTTGCTGCATCCTCTTTTGAATTTGATCAGCAGCATCAAACCAAGCTTTGATGGATCTATTCCTACTTGTATGAACTGTGTCTTGTTGGGGCACGGCAAGGTTTCATTGTGAAGGCTGGGTTTTACCTAAGCTCTTTGGGTTTGAGGTGGGTGTTAAGCTTGACCACGGCTGCCGGGGGCGATGCTGCAAGTGCCCCCAGCTTCCCCTGCGGTGCCTTTGAAAAGGGTCAGCCCGTTTTAGTCCAAAGGCGCAGCTTTGAGCAGAAAGAGGAGGAACTTGCTCACCGTTTGCACTGCCCGCAGGGAAAGGGGCCTCCCGCCGAGCGGGGCGGCTGGCGCGCTTGGCAGCAGGGACACTCGGCGCTGCGAGCCCTCTTGCGGCTTCTCTTCCCTGTCTCCCCGTTCTCCTTTCTGGGAGGGCTTTTCCTCCTCTTTGCTTTGCCCACACTCTGGAAATCAAAGAGTCCTTATCAATGCTTCCTTCCTCTCACAAAGCTGGAAATCAGAGCATCCAGCACAAAAATCTATCGGCCTAAGCAAATCCTTCCAGACCCTCAAGAGCTGAGAAAACGGCTGCCTTTGCCAATGGGCTGCGGCGGGCTGCCAACCCAGAGCTTGGAGGAAAATACTCCTCTTTTCTACAGGCCAAAGGGGTGGGATAAATACCTGCCTATTTAGAGCTCTACATTTCTTATTTCTACCTTTCTGCCTAACATCTATTTCTCTCTGCTTTTCCTCCACAAATGTCTAGGCAATGGCATTTAAATTCAGTCCAATTAGGGTAGACACATGGTCAGCCATTTTCTAGTACCCAAAATAATCTCCCTCCCTGTCTCTCTCTCTCTCTCTCTCTCACATGATGTGAAGCAAATTGCTCTTTGCCGGTAAGGAAAGTTTTAGGGGAGCCACGGCACCGGCAGCTCCTTCTTGGGGAGTATGCTGCGATGCTAGAAAAACTCCCTGAAAATCTGCAGCATATCCACAAAGGCAGCCTGGATTGCTGATGTCAGCAAGCAGTGGGGAATTAAGGGTCTGATTGGAGTCAGCGAGGGTGCCAGCCCTTGAGAAGCCCATCTGTAGAGAGTCAAAGCCCATTTTGGTGGCGCTGCTGCTTCCTTGGGTCAAAGTTAGGCTCCAGAATTGCATACTTCAGGGCAGCAGCACAAGGAAGCCCCGGGCAGCATCTGCTGTGCCTTTCCCAGCGCATGGGACGATGTGATCCTGGCAAAGGGGCGTCTGGCATGGCTCGCCAGCAGCTTTTCTCCCCTTCTGCCAGTTTCTCGACCTTCCTGGCACGTCTCGATTTTCTTGCCCCTCACCTGAGCAAGAGTGCTGGCAAGTTTATGCTCCTTTTTCCAGGAGTAGTAGTACTCCACACACTGTGCCACGGTCTTAGTCTGGATCTGTTGTGAAGAGAAAAAGAAGGAGTCAAAAATGGTGTCGGGTGCACTGGGGAAAAAGTAGAATATGGAGTGAACTAGGAAGGAAAAGCATGAAGTAAATGGAGCAGGGTGTAAAATGAAATCAACATGGGGAAAGAGAGGCATCATGCAATGTCTTAAACCGTGTATTCTGCTAGGTGGTAATACACGCAATGCACAGATCAACAACAAATCCATCTAGCACAGTTCTTCTTTCCCCGCTTCACTCCAGTTATGCCAGCACAGAGCTTTATCTTTGTGAAGGCATGCCAGGCAGAGAATACTAGAAGCTGGCATCAACATCCTGCTAGAGCAGAGTCCTAAAGGAAATGTCACAAAAAGTAGCAGAATAGGAGAAAAAGAAAATCCTGCTAGAATTGTGTGGGAACATAGGACATCTCTCTAGCTGTCCAGAATGGCCAAGACCCTTGCCAGGAGGCTCAGAAGCCCTGGCACGGAGCCCAAAACACCTGTAGTTTTGATTATGACCCATGGAGCAAATTTAGAACCCTATATGAAGATCAGCAAGCCACAACACTTTAGGTAAAGTAATAGTGAAGTTATCACAGAGTGGAAAAGTAGATTTTGGGGTTTCTAGAATGGGAGTTCAGGAGGCAAGATGGAGGGATCTGGGTGAGTCCAGCCTTTCTCCTTCTTCTTCTTGGCCTCCATCTTCTGCTGTGATGTTGGCACTTTTAGATTGGTTTAGAGTAGAAGCTCACTGTCAACATAGGTGATAAGTATTAGAAAGTGATTGTAAACATTATATATGTAGTTTTTAGTATAAAAACATAACACCACCCTGGGGGCAGGCAGTGTGCCTAGAACTGTCCTGCTGGACAGAGCTCAGCAGAGTAAGAGAAAATTTTTTATAGATAAGACGCAATAAACAACCTTGAGACCAAGAACTGAAAAGCTCCGACTCATTCTTCAAGCACTCAAGCTGAGGAAAGAGACTTTTAACATTTCTCAAAGTCACGGTGACCAGCAAAAGATCCTGAAAGAATTGTACAACAGCAGTTGTATGATAACTTAAAGCTGAATTTGTTTATTGGTTGACTTTTAACTAATGTGGTCATTTATGCTGCACTAAGGCAGCAACATTCCCTAAACCAGTATTTGAATGAATATGTTGTTGCAATGGAGCTGACTTTTAAATTTTTATGTATCCAAATGGACACCATTACATTGCCTAATAAACAGAATTTTGAGCAAGAACAATTTTGTTCTAAAATGACAAGGACAAAACATCTTTGTGTTTCAAAGTCGTATGTAATTTACATCACATTTTAAACAAAATTGTTCTTCCACTGGTGCAACCTAAGTAAGCTCACAGAGTTCATCAGTACAATACTCAATCTTCATTCCACGTCAGTTAAAAGTTATTACAACAGAATTAAGATCGTTTCTTCAAACATGCTATGGAATCAATAGTCTACGAATTGCAAATACTGCCTGATTATCTAAGTACTTCCATTTTTAATGCATAATTTAATGTGCATACTATATATATATATAATAGTATTAATAATGATGATTTTATATATATAAATATATATATATTTATATATATATATATATATATATATATAAAATCATCATTACTATTACTATTACTATTATTCTCCTCCACTTGTAAGGCCACAGGAAAGGAACAGTAATTTATCCCAACACATATAAGAAATTTGCAGAGAACTAGATTGAAGTCATACCTCTTGGAGTAACCCTCTTTTTACCCTTTGATTTTGATAAAGGCTGGCTGTGCACATGATACAATGAGGAGCTTGCCTCTTCAGAAAGGTGAATTTTCTTCCCTTTTTTACAGTATCATGGTTGCACCTTAAATCTGTGTGGAAGCCTAGGGGCCTACCATTGGAACTTTTACCTCAGGGCAAAGATGACCAAGGTCAAAGAGAGATACTTCTCAGAATGCAATAGTCTCGTCCATGGGCATTTGCAGGCTCATGCTGATGCAGCAGGTTTTGTTGGTATCACCCAGTTCAACTGCCATTTTTTCCTTCTATGTACACACCCTAGAATGTTCTCCCCTCACTTGTCACCTATTGGTCCTGGCTTACTGTGTTGCTCCACGCCTTATTCCTCCCATCTAAAACCCTGTGTCCTCGGCCCCATTTTGTCTCTGTCCCTAGACCCTCTTCAGTGCAATAAACAATGTCTGGAGTTCAACACAAAGACCCGTCTCTTGCCTCATTCGTCAGCAGTTTAAGCAAGCGTGCTCTGGGCTCTGGGAGTGCAGCTCACTCACAGAGGCTAGTTGCAGACATGCCACAACAAATCTGTGTATAACTGCAAATCTCAATCATTTCTTCTTGAGATCTTGCTCCCAGGACACATTTTTCTTTTCCTTTCTGTGGGGAAACTTCTCACACATTTATTGGATGCTGGTTGCTCTGCATGTATGTCTACACTGCTGCCTTTATAACCTTTTGGAAATTATCAGAGCTAGTAGGATTCACCCAGCAGCAGGAGCTGATGCAGCCTGGGAACGTGCTGATTTACAGAGGCTTCTGGCTTCCCAGGTGAAGCCAAGGCAAGCCCTGCTGCTGCTGCTGCTGCTGCTGCTGCTGCTGCTGCTGCTGTGCCAGAAAGCCCCGGCTGAGCAGGGATGGCACCACTGTGCCTTGGGCTGTTTCTCCTTCCAGAGCTGGGCGGTGCTTTTGAGGCAGTAATGACAGCTGGTGGGAGAAGGAAGGGGCCTTTTCCTGCACCAGAACTTATGGATGCACTAGGGCCACCTTCAGGGAGACTGTCGGCCCCCAGCAAGTAAAGCAGAGGGACACAGCTGGAAAACGCTTCCTTTGGAGCCTTCCTGTCTCTTGGAAAAGAAAGGAGACACGTGACAGGAGGAGCAGCAGGGGCCGGTCCCTCCTCCTTGCCTGCAGTGAGGGGCGGCTGCCGCTGGGCGGCGCCATGAAAAGGGAGCGCCCCTGCGCGGGGCGGGCGGGGCGGGGCAGCCGCCAGGGGGCGCCCGGGGCGGGCCGGGGCCCCTCTGTGAGGGAGGAGAGCCTCGGGCAGCTGCGCAGCCACCGACGGGACTGTCGGTCCGCAAGGCACAGCGCCAGGGCAAAGCTTCGCTTCAGCGCACGCTGACCGGCAAGGGAACCTTCCCATGGAGTGCAGGATTTAGCTGTTTTCATTCCCAGTCCTGTGCTGAGCTAGCAGGCCACAAAGCCTCCTCAAGCACAGGTGCCTCCTCTCCAGGCTTCCTGCACTTCCTTTGCTGACAGGGTCCACTCAGGCACCCTGGGAGCAGGCTCAGCTGATGTTACAAAGCAATGCTGTCCAAAAGAAAAAAAGGCAAAAGCCAAACCAGAAGGGAACTATTAGTTCCCAGGCTGAATTCCTCACAGGCGGAGGCAGGATTCCTCTGCTTCCTCAGAAAGATGCAGAAACAGGACACGAGGACACTGTGCCCCTTACCTTCATGTCCAGGACCTTGCTATTGCAGGCCAGCATAGCTCACAATGCTATTCACCCCTTTAGCCAGGTGTCTTCAGCTTGTTGGGGTTTTCCCCTGAGAGCAGCCTGAGAATGCTGCTTGCTCTCCCAAGGCTTTGTTCCTGCCAGGAAACCCCACAGACTCACTTAGCTTCCTTCTTTCTATCACAAGGCCCAGGTGAGCTGCCAAGAGGATGAGCAGTGTAAGCCATTCCTCAGCAAATGCCAATCCCTGTAAGAAATGCTGATTCCAGTGGGATTTCCAAGTGTTGTTCTCAAGAGCACTGAAGTTCAGGGTTTCAGCAAGCAGCTTGGCTCTTGCGGTTTGTTTTGAGGATCCCTGCGGAGTCCTTGGGGGCCCCCTTAGCTTTATGTTGGCTGGTAGCAGGCAGGCAGGCAAGGAGACTCCACAAGGCTTCTGAGTATGATAATTATAGGAGGGTTTATTGGGGGTGCCACCCCAGGAGCAGCATGGTTTCTGAGGGAGAAGAGAGGGAGGGTGAGAAAGGGAGAAATGGGCCAAGAGACAGTCTGGTCTCCCTTGCACATCTTAACAGCGAGATTCAAAGTAGGTGAGGAATAAAACTCGGGTCAGTGGGATTACAGATACATGATACTTCAGGGGAGGGTCACAGGCTTGGACTAAACGGAACATTTTCAAGGGGTGAAACAGCATACCATTTAACTAAAATGAAAGAGCACAGTCTGTCTCCACTGTGCTGGCAGAAAGCACTTTTGCTAAGACATAGGATGTAGAAAGTAGAGGAAAAAATTGGTTGGAAACTCTTGGGGTGGGGGGCAGGCTGCTAGAGCTTTCTGTTGCTTTCCTTAGAGGAAATAGGGGCGTTTTGTGAATGGTGGGCAGAAAACGGTATGCAGGCACTGGGGACTGATTTGTAAGCAGTGCATGTTTGAAACTATTCCCTGATGTCTAGCCTGGAGGAAATGGAGGTGACCCAGCAACATTTTAAAGATTGGGGATTATGACACCAGTGAGGCGCAAATGTGGTGTCTGTGGATCCAAAGGGGTTCCTCATCTAATCAGACATTTCTTGAGAATTGTCCTGACTTTCAGTCTGACACACAGAGGGAATCTGCATCAGGACAATATGCAGCCTCCCACACGTCACATGTGGTGCCTGACCAGCTGCTCTCTCCGCTACACTTGCTGGGCTCATGCCAGTGGTGGTCCTGGGGCTGGGAAACACCTGGACTTGTGTAGAGCCCATCCAAAATGCTACCATGGCTGCAAAAGCAGGCAAAGAGCAAAAGCCCAGATCTTTCTCCATTCTTTTTAGTTTTTAACTAAGAAAGAAAATCACAAGTGGTTTTCCAGGCACTTGCTGCTAATGATGAAGCAATTATTTTTAGGAGGGAGACAAAAACTGGTTTCAAAGGCAGAGGAGAGGAGGGGGAAGGAAGCTTCCGAACTTTGGAAAGCTTGTGGTGGCTCTGTTTTCCTCAGGTGTGCCCACCAGCTGGACCACCCATTTGGTCTCTGCCTCATAACTCCCTTTTAAGTGGGACTTGCCCATTTTGTCACACTGGTTTCCTCCTCCCATCAGCTTCTACATTGTCCTACATTGGGATTTTACGTTCCTTTTCCATTTTTGTTTCCCGGCCTTCGGACTCGAGCAGCACTGCTCAAGCGATGGAGCGAGTCCGTAGAGCATTCAGCAGTGCCTTTTCATTGGCGGCTTCTCGGAAAGCTTTTCGTCGTTTGACTGGTAAATAGAAGATTTTTTCCTTGGGGCAGCGTGTTGGAAAAACAAGGGCATCAAGATGCCATAGGCTTGGTAAAGTTCCTGTCAACAGCTTCAGCTGAAAAGGGGTGTCTCTGGCCCAGCAGGGTGTAGGAACTTCCAAAATGCAGACTGGGAGAGCTTTGCAGGCATCCTTCTAAAAACTGTGCACTTCTCTGCAGAACTGAGGAAGAGCATCTTTTTTCTGCATTCCCTCCTTAAAGGATGTGCCTGTCTAACTGGGCCCCTCTGTGTGCTACAAGAGCCACTGGCTTTGCGCTGAAGGGCAAAGTGCCGAGCAGTTTGTGTGTGCTCCTGAAGCCCGGAGCTGGGCCTGTGCTGTGTCCCAACAGCGCTGCAAGTGCTAAGAGGGGTTTGCTGGAAGCTTTTGTGGGCAATTGTTTACAGCAACCACGTGGGACATCCTGCATGCAATGTACAAAAAGAAAAAGCAAGTCCAGGAAAGAGAGGAGAAAAAAGCTGCTTTAGCTGTAGGCTGGACAATGAGCTCCCATGCAGGCACTGACTGCTAAGGAACAATTTGCATCTTCACAACCAAGTTCCTAGTTCCTTAGTGGCAAAGCCGAGCCAAAGGTAGACACAGCCTAGGGTACTGGTTTGCAGTCCTGCTTGCTGCGCTAAAGAAGTGTTGCTCCGGGAGGGATGTTGTGAAAGGAAAATGCTCTCTGCTTGGGTGGACTTGTTCTGTGGGATTCCTCAGCACAAACAGTTTTCTAAGAGTGCCTGGTTCATTTTCCCTTGCCCCCGGCAGGTTGCATCAGGCGTGGAAGGAGTGAACGGCAGGGTTCGGTGAGTGGGAAGGGCACCCTTGAAATTCCTGCTGTCTGAGGATTGTGGAGAAAGCTGTGGGCTTGGCCTGGCAGGCCGAAGGAAAGTCCACATCAAAGTCTGCATGAACATGACCAGAAGGATTCCATCAGTTTCCTCCTTTTCCACTGAAGAGCTTTGAACTAATGAAAGTCAAGCTTTGCAGACAGGAGGCTGCATGCTAATTATAGCCTAGCTAAAGTAGCTCCTTCAGAAGCATGTGCAATCCTGTCTAAACATTCGTCTCATTAGCCCACTTGAATTGAGTTTTAATGAGTGAGCATCCCACTTTTATCCAAATTCATGACTTCTCTTCAGGACATCTGGGGATAGAGCTCAGGAGAAGTCAGGTTCCAAATGACAGGCTCCTCCCTGTCCCTCATGCTGCTGCCTGTCTGCAGAGCAGCACCGCAGCAGCAGAACCTGCTCTGGCTCGCTCTCTTCCTCCAGAGGCTAAAGGGGAGGCAAAGGACAACAAAGGTGTTGTCAGTCCAGGGCCTGAGCATACTGCAGCAATCAGTGGCAGCTTTGGTTGGTTCAGTGCAAAGCTTTGGTGCAGTGCAGGGCTGCAAGTTTCTGAGCAGGCAGCACTTGCCTGAGGATGCTGTGGGCTGGAGTCCTGCCATGACCTAGCTCTTCAGCCCAGCCACGGACCACCCACGCGAAATGGCATCTGAACTTTCACATGCAGGCATCATTGTCCTGGCATTCTCACAGGGACTGTGAACTTCCCTTGGTGTCAGATATGCGGTAGCATGATGTCCTTTAGGGCCACTGCTGTGAAAGGCAGCCCCTTTGTGCCCAGAGTCTGTGCAGGCTCCCTGCTGTCAGCAGAGAGAGAGGTCCCAAGGCACAGTTCACAGCCTTGTGGGGTGTGGAGGAGCCACTGTTGCCTGCAGGGACCTACCCCTCTCCACGCCCTAGCTAGGTAGCTACAGGCACTGCTTCGACTGCACCCTTAACTTGGACGTGACCCACGTTTGTTGAGAAGACTCCTGAGCAGCTCTGCGTGGCAGAGACAAGGTCTGTCTGTGAAGGGCTGGAATGCAGTTCCTATTGGCTGCTCTCTAAGGCCTGAAATCCTGAGGGGAAGCCACTTGAGCAGAGCAGAGCAGGGGAATGTTCCCTGCTTCTACTCAGACACTTCCAGAGCAACTCAAGGGTTACTTGGGACATAAACACCACAGAAATACCACATGAGCAGCCCCACACATGAGCTTTTGCCTTCAGGTGAGCTGTGTCACTGCTTGCTGCTTCTGCCAGCTCTCAGGAGCCAACTTGCCTGCTCCTTATTGCTTGTTTGTGCTTTTTCCCTGCCCATTCCTTGCAGGCCCCGCTAGGAGAGGTTCTTGCCAGTCAGGACTCCTCGGCCCAGGCAGGAAAGGCGGAGCGGCAGGAGAGCACGGATGCGGTGCGCGGCATCCAGGAATTCAGGTGTGTGTGTTAAGCTTTTTCGCTTTCTCTCAGCAAGGGTGGGCATTGCTGGGCTTTAGGAAGCCAAGTGTCAAAGAACAAATTTGGCTTTCTCATCCTTTGACTTGCTCAGCACAGACAGGGGAAGGCAGCCCAGGGCAGGTCTGGCTGCTGACCCAGCTAGAGCAGAGCTGCCTGCTGGGACTCACTTCTTAAACCTTGACAAAAAGCATTCTGAACTAGACCAGAGTAAAAAGCAAGGGAGGTTCAGGCTGGCCTTAAGGACAGCAAAGCATTGAACTGCAAAGGCAGTCATGCAGCAGAACAAGCGCCTCAGAGAGCTTGTGCAGATTCCACCCCTGGAAATTCAAAAGTCCCAGATGGACAGAGCCTTTAGCAGCCTGTCCAGGTGCTAACCCCAAGTGCTTGGAACTGAAGACTGGGCTAGATGCTTCCTAGGGTCTCTGCCAGCCTAAACCATCCTTTGATAATTGGATTGGGAAATCATACCCTCCTCCTCCCCAAGTTATAGCTTGCAGGCTCTTTCCTTATTTCACTAGTGAGAGCAATAGGAATGGTGGGAGTATTCATCTGGACTTCCCAAGCCAAAGAAAAGCTTTTGCAAGTCTGGTATCCACTGTAATGAGAAAGGAGCAGGCAGGAAGCTCTGTAATCAGCAGGCAGGAAGCTGTTATACTGAGAGTACCTGAGCTTTCTGGAAATGTTCTGTGGCTTCTGGAAGCTAGTTTGACTTCCTCAGTGGTGACTCTTTGACCAGCACGAACGACAGAGATGCTGGTCTAGGAAGGGAATTGCAGCATTCTCTGGAGGTGGAAGTAGAGGGCTGTTGGAAGCCCCTGAGACTGCCTTACGTGGGACATGGTATGTAGTCCTGCTCTTGCAAGGAGACCGTGTTGCAATTAAAGGCTTGTTTGTCTGTTTGCTTGTCGTAGATGGAAGGAGTTGGCTGCATTTGAGAGACAGTGCCACTCCTCACTAGAGACGGTGTCTGAAGTGGTGGCACAGACAGAGGAGGAATGGCAGCCTCAAAGGGATCTGCTGAAGGAAGCCGTTCCTCTGGTAGTGCCAAAGGTACGCTCCCCTTGTTCCTAGGCAGCACTTGTGGGAGAGGGATTTGTCCTGGCAAGACCCCCCCGAATGCTGCTTCTGGCAGCAAGCTGAGACAGAGACTGTGCTGTTGTTGTTGTTGTTCCTCTTGAAAAATGGTGCCCCCCCACTTCCAGGTTTGCCGCCCACAGCGGCCAGCCCGCAGGGGTCTGGAGAAGCTGCTCCAGGAGTTCTCTCGCCAAGGGCACACACTGTCCCAGGTGTGCAGAGACAAGGCGGTGCTGGCGCAAGAGAATGCTGCCCTGGAAGCCCGACTGGCAGCCACAGAGCGGGACCTACGAGGCCTTTCAGAGCAGCTGGCAGAGGCCAGGTAAGGGCAGGGAGGAGACCCTGGGTGGGACATTATTGAAGGTCTGTAATTACAAAGGTGCTGGGCATGATGTCAGGATTTACAGCCTGCTGTGTGCTCTCCCGATGGTTCTCACACAGAGTATAAAAGAGACACAAGCAAAGAGAAAAGGATACTGTCATCCGAATGTTTTTTTTTTCTGCCAGCTCAAGCACTCAAAGCACTTTTTGGGCACCTGCTTGGGACCCCTTGCACAGTCCTACACTTTGCACGAGAGCAAAGCAAGCCAACTTGGCAATGAATTGAATAGCAGGGAAACTGAGCAGATGTTTGCAGAAAACGGAAGTTTCCCTCCGGTTTTGCTTTCTCCTTGGGTGCAGCTGATAGTCGATTTTTCCACGACAAGCAGTTTGCCATGGGATTTTTGAAATTCAAGGCTCTTCCATGTGATTGTTGTGAGGAGGGTGCTGACGCTTCAGGTGAAGCTGGAGGGTCATGCTGAAAATCTTGAGAGCCTTCAGAGCTCACTCTTGTGAAGTATAGTGCCGGAGCAAGATCGGCTTACAAACAGCAGCAGCAGCAGCAGCAGAAGGGAAAGGCCTTGTGACTTCTTGACATTGTCTGGGCATTCTTGATGAGCGCTGATTCTTGCCCACTTGTCCGCCCACCTGTGTAACCTGTCAAGGTCCCTTTGGCTGCTGCTTCTTCCTTTTTAAAGAGTGCCAAGATATTTGGGCACTGCTGGCTTAGTTAGCCAAAAATAAAGGTAGCGAGTGGTCTTGTTCATCAAATTCCAGTCATTTAAATGGCAGGAAACGGTCCCTACCCTGAGATAGTTCTTGTTCAGATAAAAACCTAGTTCTGCTTCCCTACTCATGCTGCTGAAAGCCGGAGGCTTCACTATATCGTTTGGTGAATTCCCTTAGTCCCTTTGACTCAGAGAGTGCCTGGCAAACAAAGTACTGATCCGTACACAATGAATGGCATGAAACATTGACGAGTCAGCCAGGAGAGCACTGTTCTGTCCCCCTGCAGAGTGACTTGGAAGTGCTGATGTGCTCAGGGCTGTGAGCAGAGGCTGGGCTTTTGCTCCTTTGCAGATACATGGTGGGCACAGCCACGTGTCAGGCAACAGCAATTTGAGCTTTGGCTGCTGAGATCAAGCTCAGCTGGGCTAGGTCATGAGGGAAGGCTGCCCAGTCACCTGGAGGGGCCTGCTTTACTATGTGAAGTGGTAAAATAGTCCTGCTGTCTCTGAGTTTCCATGCAAGGCATTTTCCATACTAAGGTGTAGGGATCTTAAGGCACAGGTTACTGGAGAAACTATCCCTGTGTGCCAGGAACAATTGCTCTTCATCTTCACACCTTGTAGGTCAGAGAAGGAGAGCCTGCAAAGCAGCCTGCTGGAGGCTCAGCAGCACATATCGGAGCTGGAGATGGCCAGGAGCCGTGTGCAAGCCCAAGTGCGCACAGCCACGCAGGCCCAGGAGGCCATGCTCGGTGAGAGCCTCGTGCGCTTTGTTTCTGCTGATGGCCGGCCTAGTGCAGTTGCTCCCAAGCCAGCTCAGTCCGCAAGGCTCCTGAGGAGTGAAGGAGCTGAGGGCAGGTCCCTCCTTGCCTGAAACTGAAAGGGCTTCACTTCAGCACATTCCTCTGCTTGTGGAGTCTCTGACTCTTGCCATGTGTCATGTTTGCAGAGGATGTGAGGGCCCTTCGTCGTGAGCTGCTGGCTCTAAGATCTCTCAGCCAGCAGCAAAGTGAACGCATGGCTCAACAGCTCTGCTGGGCAGAGGAGCAGTGCGGGAAGGCTCTAAGACTCTGGCAATCTGCTCAGCAAGTGGAAGAAAAAAAGCTCCTGCAAAAACTGGTAAGAAACAATACACACCTGAAGATTTCAGGCAACTTTGGAGGGCTGGCTTAGCAGAAGAGCAGCCTGAGTATGTGACATGGCGGCAAGCATCTGCTGTGGGCTATACCTTGCTGAGCCAGGCAGCAGGGGGCTTCAAGGGCTCATAGTCCAAGGTCTGTGAAGAGCCAGAGGATAATGCTGGGATAGTATATGCAGCCACAGGTTCAGGATGGGCATAACCTGGAGGCTGGTGGACCCACCACCCAAAGCATGGCAGCGAAGGGGCAGGATCTTCCCCACAGCCTTGTGCCATGCAGCAGACGGCTGCTGAGCTTGCTGCCAACTGCAGTGCCAGCAACTGGGTTCCTTGCTTTCTGTCCTTCCATGGTGGATGGACAGTTGTCTTCCCTTTGAGCCTGAAGCAGATGCAACAGGCCCCATGTTGCTGGTGTTTCAGCTGGTGGCCTGCCTAGTGACTGGGTCATCGAGGTGCTGGCCTCATCCTCTTCCTGCAGTCCATCTGCAGCTCTTCCTTGATCAAAGGGCAGAGGGACTTTGAGAACAGAGCCTCTGAGAAGAGGCAGAAATCCTGAGGAGAGAAGGGCCAGACAACAGGAAGCCAACAGAGCAGGGAAGAAAGGTGGCATCTCCTTCCTTCCACCTGCTGACACTCCCTCTAACTTTTGGGTTAGAACAGCATTGCTGGAGGGCACAAAGTCACTTCTAATGTGCACTTTTCAAGTGGGGAGGGGGGGGGTTGTTGGAGGGTTGAAGCTTCCATTTTTTTCTTTGGAGATCATTGCAGGGACTTCATCTGGAACTGTCTCTCCCCCTCATCAGGAGAGACAACTGGAACAACAGCATTTGGAGGCACTGGAGCAGCTGAAGGAACGGGCAAACTTCCTGGCTGAGGTACAGAGAGAGCAGGAGAAATGAAGCAGGAAATTGCCATCATGCAAGCTGAACAAGAAAAGATACCAAGCAGAGCCAGTCAAGAGGCACAGATTGTGGAAAGAGAGTTTGTGCGCTGTTTTGGACTCCTCTGCTCTCCCTATGGGCGCTGCTTCTTTGGACACTGTCTGTCTGGATGGGATTGTCTCTTAGCTGACCCTTCATGAAAATGAGAATGAGAACAAAATGCTTTTGGAAAGCGTGAGCACATTAGTCTTGCTTGCCGCACAAGCGGTGGGTGGGAAGTTTAAAGCTGTCTTCATTTGTGTGCAGGTCCTGCAGGAAGAGCAGCGTCAGAAGGCTGCTGTCCTAGACAGGGTGTACTGGCTGCAGAGAGAGCTAGACCAAAGGGAGCAGCTGAGGCAGGTGCTGAAGGAGGAGTGGGAGAATGGGCAGGTGAGCCTGACTAGCCAGCTAGCAGAGGGAAGGGCAGTGATGGGGCGTGAACTGGACATCTCAGGCAAGGGGAGGCAAGGACTACTGCAGGCACTGGGAGCACAGAGCCTGGCAGGTTCCAGCACTGAGCACCAGGAAGAAGAGCTAGGATGGAAGGGTTAGAGCTGGGTAGAGAAGCAGAAGCAAGTGCCTGAATAGAAGTGCTTTTGAGACTGGAAAAGAGGAAACCTGAGCATGATGGCAGGTGCCAGTAAGATTTCTCCTGATGGAATATCAAGGACAAGCTGCAGGCAGAACTGCAGGAAGCTCAGAGGAAGATGAAGGCAATGGAGAAGAGGCACCAAGAAGAAATGCAAAGGATGCACAAGGTCCTGCTGCAGTACAGGCTGGCTGACCAAAAGCAGGTGAGTGAAAGAGCAGGAGGCAGTGCACTCATGCAACAAGTGGTCTCTGCCCTTGTTGCCTTTCCCCTGCAGAGCAGCAGGTGGATGGGGAAATGTCTCTGAGCGCCATGCTCTGTGGTCTCCATGGCAGCTGGTCAGAAGGACACTTACTGGGCCACTGAATCTCAGTTGCTGCCCTGGGCAGCAGGGCTGGTGCCTTGGCCGGTGGGCCAGCAATCCTGTGCATGTATTTCTGCTGGCCTCTTAGAGCTTGCTTTGTTTTTTGAGGGGTTTGTTCAGGTGAGCATGATGACCCACACAGATTCTGAACAAGTTGTCCCTGTCCATGGTGAATGCAGTCCGCAGAACGGGGTGAAATGTACAGTTGTTCTTTCCCTGTCACAGTCTCTCCTATGGCTGGCTGTGACAAGCTGTAGTCTCTGACTGCTCTTTGGGTTTGACTTGAGGAGGAAGAGTTGACAGCTCAGCTTGCAGCCTAACACCAGTGTTGTTCCTAAGGGCTTGCCTTTGAAATGCTGTGTCTGGGCCATCGCTGCCAGGCGCCCTTCTGACACAAACAAATTTCTTGTCCCAGAGGGACGCAGGATCTGCCATCAAAGCTGCCACAGCAGCAGCATCCTCTGAAGAAGCCTCCTGTCCGCAGCCTGAAAACCAGAGCATGAGCAGTTCGCCCCGCTCGAGCCAGGAGAGAGAGAAGCACTTCCTGAAGCTGCTGCGTACGTCCTGGCGATTTCTTGTGCAATCCAGCAGTGTATTATAGTGTGTGTGCCTCAGCATGAGCTGTAGCACGTTCCTCCTCACTCTGGTGTCAGACAGACATTTGCACTCCCTACAGAAGCCAGTGTTGTGCTTGGGGGCAGCCAGGGAGCACTCGGGGCGTTCCTTTTGCCTTTGAGGCAAAAGGTGGGAGTGGGTGGGCTTTGCCTGAGCTTCCCTGTGCAGTAAAGACAAAAGCTGGGATTGTGTCCCAAGCAGCAGTAGGCTGCAGCCTAGCCAATGACTCAGTGAAGGTGTGTGTGCTAGTCCAGCCAAACTGATGAGAACACTTGGCTTCCTAGATTCCCTTTAGACTCCTGACTGGTAACCAGTCATTGGAGACAAAATACTTCAGAGAAATTGCTTGGCTGTGCAGCTGGTTTAATGCTGGTGTTGTTTATATGACTGTTGGTACTTCTGTTATTCCTTCTGTGGTTTGGTTTGATAAGAATTCTACATTTTGGTTAGCCTGACCTCCTTGAAGAGAACATCAGGTGACAGCACAAGTAAGAGTGGAAGATGTCTTTTCAGTACCCCCTACAAGTTAAAAAGTTACATTCTTAGAACAATCTCAAGGTATCAGAGAGGAAGAACTGTTTTCAAAGTGCCCCTAAAGAAGAAAACCAGGACGCTTTTCTTACAATCCCTACTTGGTATTTTAGTTGTGTCCTTAGGAAGATGCATCCAAGAGACACATCTATGTGGCATGGTCAGATAAAACTGCCCTGCAAGCAATTCTCAGGAGGAAGCCTGCAGCTCCTCTGCTGCATGTTCCTCCAGTAGCAGGCACTTTGTCACTGCTAATGCCCAGCTGGTAAATATTCTTGGAACACTGAGCATTGGCTCAGTGTTCCAATCCCTGCACAGAGTCCTGCACTCTAGGAAAGCACACCAAGGCTTAGTGACTCTGCACTACAACTGAGTTGCTTCTTACAACTAGTAAGAGCTGCCAGTGCAGTGCTGTCAGAGAATAACCGGTCAGGTACAGAACAGAGCCCAGTTTACTCAGTGTCTGCCATCAGCTGCTGGGACAAAAGAGGGGTTGGATCGACTCCTCCAGGGGTCTGAATTCAAAGACAACCATGTTCTGGCTTGAGTTGGTCAGCTGTAGCAGCGGGCGGGGGGGGCGGTTTAGATGCTGGTTGCTGCTACCTATTTCCCAATAAGCATCTCCTGGAGAAAAGCCACTTGGGTAAACATTCAGGCAGGCAGTCAAGTCCACACACACCACACTCACCACAGCAAGCTCAGTGCACAGAGGCAGAGAGGCCTTTTATAAGGTCAGTTTCAGCGAGGTTTATTTGAGCACGCCCGAGGGGAACCAGAAGACAAAAGATAAGCCATGTCCTCTGCACAAGGTTTAAGTAGGGGCGGGTACGAGGGCGGTAGCAAGGGGGAGGGCAAAGGGAATGGGCTCTCAGGAAGAAGGGGCCGTCCACCAGGGGTATCACAACCAATGAGGAAACAGGGGAAGGAGAAACCAGGGAAAGTTGGGACCTATGGGGAAAGGAAGTGGGATGTATCGGTGTTATGCAAGAGTCCATGAGGAAGACTTTTCTGTCTGCCCAGGTAGGGTGGAACTCTATTGTAAGTATTCCTCCCTTCATGGGAGGGCTCTGGGGATTTCCCTGAGGGACAAGCAATCAGAGGATTCCACAGTCAACAGCTTGTAACACAGCTGGCTGGGGCTCTGGCTTCTTCACAGTGGCTGTCAGTGGCCATTCGTGGGCTTTGCCCAGCTTTTTGTCATACCTGCCCTGCCACTGACAGTGGTGTGACTGCAGAGGCTGCAGCCTTCCTTAGCTGTGAGGTTTCAGCTGCCTTCACCTGGACTCGTGAGAGGATCAGCATCTCATTTGTGCAGGCGTCTGTGTCACGGCAGCGCCTGAGGAGCGGCGCTCTCCTTGTGGCCCGTCTGGGCTGTGCCCTGTGGGAAGATGGGACCCGTGGGTGGTGTCCAAGGGGCCGAGTGCAGTGCTAGTGACAGCTGCTGCTAGTGACTGCTTCTGCTGCTAGTGACTGCTTCAGCCCAGGCTGAAGACAAGGCCTTGTAGCTCTTCACTACATGGGGAACGGGCAAAGTGGTCTTCAGAACTTAGCCTGCTCATAAATGAAAAGGGTTCTATTTCTTACAGCCATTGTTCTTGGATGTAGCACAGCATGAGCTGCTGTTCTCTAAAAATGTCAAGGCATTCTTTAGGCAAACTGCTGAGAAGTAGAGAAAATCCCATCCTCTCCTGGAATTCACTTTGCAATATTCTTTCTGATCCGAAAACAAGAGGATGTTGATAAAAATTCATCCCAGGTGTTAGGGTGCATTTAATCCTTGGAAGTATGAAACCTTTTGTTGAATCTCACAAGAGAGTGTTTCTTGCCAAGAAAATGAAGGGTCCAGAGTTTTCAGCCCTCCTTCCCATTTGTCATCCCATAGATGACCACCACTTGCCTTGGTGTCCATTCTTTTCTGGTCTCTGTCTGTTCTGATGGTTTTTCCATGGGCTTAGTTTCCCTTCAAGGCAACCCTCCAAAGGAGTGTGGGAGAATCAGACTCTGTGCAGGCCAGAGCTGCCTGTCTTGCTGGGGCTGCTGTTGTTGTTGTTGTTCTTGTTGATGTTACTGTTAGCCAAGCGACCAGAAATTGCTCAGAGCCTCAGAGAGTGGAGCTGGGCTTCAGCTGTCCTGGAAGTCAGGATCTCTGTTTTGAAGTTTGCTTCTTGCAATTTGTTTCTTTCAGGGCATGTTGTGAGTGTGGGAGGTCCGGAAAAGAAGTACACGGGATGGAGACGTATTGGCAGTGGGTGAGTGCAGCCAGGCTTACTTCTACAGAGCCATGGGCCAGGAAGTTTGGTGGTGCAATATCCCATGGAAAGTCAGGCAAGCTGCAAGCATCTTCAGACCCTGGCTTTAGATTGTCCCTGTCTCAGTGCTGAGGCAGTACAAGGCTTCATCAAAGATTATGAATCTTTGGATGCTGACAGTGTCTTGGCTGCCTCAAGGAGCAGGACCTGGAAGCCCTCCTGTCCCTCCAAGATGTGCCACCAGATTGCCTGTTTTCCCATGAGACATGGTTTTGTATGATTCCAAGTCATATGGCCACACTCATGAAAGAAGAAAAACCTGAGAGAGCCGTTTCCCACCTGATAGCTGTCAGATAACAGCTCTCAGTAGCATTTCTTAGTCGTATTTTGCTGGATATTCAGTGGTCAGGAAAATAAGCAAGGCCGTGTGGTGTTGCCTGAGTTTGGCAGGTAGGATCACAAGAGAGGAGCGAGAAGGCCTGGCAGGACTGTGTGTTTCATTGGCTGGGCAGGCGTGCCACAGGCACAGACACGAGAAGGAAAAGGCAAAGAACAGCCCTGCATGCATAATCTAGTGTGTACGTTTGAGATTTGTAGCGGCCCATTTTTTTCCTGTTGGACCCAGCTTTTCTCTGGGACACTCTGCATGGCAGAGGGCTGCTGGGCTGCTGGGCCATTGGCTGAAGAGCAGACAAAGCCCAGTGTTTTAGAGGCACTGCAGGCAGCAGAGAGCTTCTGCCTGGGCTGCCTTTTGCTTCTGAGCACTGAACAACTTCTCTGGTTTTTTGCCTCTGCTCTGTTTCTAGGGGTTTTGGAAGTGTTTATAAGGCCTTCAACGCTGCCACAGGACAAGCGGTAAGTGCCCACGCGGATTTTGCAGCTCTTGAGTGCTTTCCCTTGGGATGTGATCTGTGGCCAGAGCTTTGGGCCGCCTATCTTTGCTGCAAAGGCTGTCCCGCAGAAGCAGCCTGTCTAGAGGCGGGCTGCAAAATGCATTTTGGACAGACTTTGTCCTTCCTACCCACCTGAATGAATGCAAGGATGGCAGTGGTGTCCTTCAGAGAAGGACATCCTAGCTTGGACTTACTGGATGAATCTGCATAGATTAGCTGATGGCAAGAGCATTCATTCCGGCCCAATTCCTCTTAAGGTTCAGACAGATATTTTGTTTTCCATCATGTGGTTTAGTTGGAAAATATCATGCAAGACCTAAAGAAGGAGAGATCTTGTGTGGAGCACAGTTTTGCCTTTCAGTCCTAGGGAACCTAGTTCACATACACGCACACACACAGAGATCAATATGAAGGAGTTGTTGAAGAGCCTTAAATAGTACAACCTTGTGTTGATCCTGTGTAGGTGACATTCCACTAGAGAGATGCTGTCTGTACCACACAGACATGGCAGTGTCTTGGAGAGTCCTGCTGCTCTTTGGGGCTAAAAGTTCAGAGTCCTGAATTCAGCTTTTTGGCTCTCAGCACATACATTCCATCTTCCTTAATAGTAAGGAATTAGATAACGAAGTTCCTTATCCACCTGCAGTGCTGGGCTCAGGAACTGCACTTGGAGGGAGGGGAGGTCTAGGAGGCGTCCAAAAGGCCTAAGCACTTAGGTGCTTTTAACCTGGGGCGCATCCACAGTGTACCACAGAAAGGGCTATTAATTTATAAACCCACTAAATAATTACAAGTCTAAGCCATGTGCAAGATTGTTCTTCGGAGTTGCAAGACCCAAACTGAAGAAGTTAGGATGTGCTAGGATTGTAACTTTACTTTGAGTCGCTTTGGAGTTCTTTTTTGGACAGCGTTTTCCCTGTCACATATGTGTGTGTTTACTCTGGCACACAATGGAAATGGCAGCCGTCTCTGAAAGGCTGGTCAAAGCCCCTAGAAATGCTAACGTATTGCCAGTGATTTCAATTTGTCTTCACAGGAGCAAAATTATTTTTGGCTTCAAAACATGTGTAAGCGATAATAGTAGTGCTAAACAAAGTCTATTTGAGAAGTCTGTGGGTGCAGAGAGTGCTGTTAGCACTTTGTGGTTGATGGTTTAGAGTCCCTTTTGACCGAGGTGACAAGGCACCCAGGCCCGTGAGTTCACAGAGAAAGAGGCTCTGGTGATGTCTGTCCCTCACTGCTTTCAACGTCATCGTAGGTGGCCGTAAAGCAACTTAATCTCCAGCACCAGGGTTGTGAGGAAGTGGTAAAGGAAATCCTGGTCATGCGGGAACTTAGGAACCCCAACATTGTCACCTACTTTGAAAGGTAAGTAGTTTTGACAGAAAATGGATCTTTCAATTAACATCAATCCACTCCTGGATGAGGCATGGCAGGAGATTGCATTTTGTCCCCATCAGTGGTTCGTGGCATAAACAGCTTGAAGATTGATCTCAGAAACCTGGCTCTCTTACTAAGCCAGCAGCCTGTATGTTCACTGGCTGCACGTTTTGCTGGTTTGGGGCGTGGTTCTTTCCAAGGGTTGGAGGAGAAGTGCTGAGAAAGCATCCCAGAGATGATTTCCCTTGCACCATTCCCACTATTTTTCATTGCCTTGCATGCCAAAAGACTAGGCTAGGAGGCACATAATTTGCCAGGTTTGAAATTGTTTTTCCTGTTTGTACTTTCCTTTCTGCAAAGTTTCCCAAAGGGTGTTGGCAGTGCTGGACACCCACATGCCCTGAGTGAAAGCTGTGAAAACTGTGTCTCCTTGCTGCTGGAGTTAATGGTGCAGTTTGTGTATGAAGATGATGAAGCAGCTGCTGGGATGCGTCTGCTTCCAGATTGATCTTTGCCCTCACCAAACTGCCTTTTTCCCCTTCTTGCCACCTAAGCCATCTCGTTTTCCACGGGTGTGCCTTCCTCATTGAGGCAGCACAGATGACGGGGCACTGGATAGCCTGGGTGGAGTGTGTCTTCATTTGATTCCATCTTCATTTCCCAGTGACCTGGAAACAAAACTCAGCTGCAGTCTTTTCTTCCATACGGCAATTTAGCTGTGCACATTCAGCTCCACGCTGTTGCTTTCATCTTGCAGCTACCTTGTCAATGAGGCTGTCCTGCTGGTGTTGGAATATATGGATGGAGGCTCCTTAGCTGATGTAGTCAGCCTAAGAAGGATGGCTGTAGGACACATGGCAACAGTGTGTCGGGAGGTAAGGGGTCCTGCTTGTGCTTGGGATGGCTTGGACGGGCTCGTAGTTCGAAAGAGATGCTAAGTGAGCGATTCCATGTTCAGAGCATTCTTTCTGTGTTGCTCTCATGCTTCAGAGAAGAAGGGGCATCTGCACTGAACTGCCTGCCAGTGTCCCTGCCCTTACTGTAGTCTGTTCTTTACTCTGAGTTACCGTTGTTGAACTCCCTGTCTCTTTTTCATTTTTATTTTCTGTTCTGCCCTTTTCCTCTCCAAGCCTTTGCCCCAAACCTTTCTGCATTGCCTTCTTTGCCCGTAAGTGCAAAGGTGCTGGTGTGCGAGTTTTCAACCAGCGGCAAAGCCAAAGAGAGACTCACCTGTCACAGGTCTCCGCTTCAAAGGATGGCATAGCACCCAGCATGGTGCTTGCCGCTGAAAACTGACCAATGAGCTGCTTCCAGGTTCTGTCGAGGCAGACATATAACCCTTGTCCTGCAGTCTCCCACCTGTCAGTGATCCCCTTGGTACCCAAGGCAGGGACTTTTTCTCTTTTGGCAAACCCTTGTTTGTCCTCCAGACAGGGAGAGAGCATCCGCTGCAGCAGCGGTCATTCTGACTGCCTTTGCAGGGGACAGTCTCCAGCAACGACTGACATTTCCCCGTCAATAGCTAATATGCCTCCTTTGGAAAGATCCTGCTCTCCGAGTCTTGCAGCAGCAAGCTCTTCCTCTTTCCTGCACTTGCTGCTCCTTTGAGATCTGTGAACCTTCAGGAGCAGCCTCCATTTGCGTCTGATGCAATCAGATCAGGCTGACTTTTGGCTTCCTGTTTCTTTTTTCTCTCGCAGTGCCTGCAAGGCTTGGCTTTCCTTCATGCCAACCAGGTGATCCACAGAGACATCAAAAGTGACAACATCCTTCTGGGCCGGGATGGCTCCGTCAAGTTGGGTGGGTATTCCTGGTCAGGCGCAGCGCTCCGGGGAGGCGGTGTGGGGCTGCTTGGGAGTGGCTGCCGGGTGCCCAGCAGTGGCGCTGGTGAGAGTGCAGGGAGCACTCTGCAAGCCCAGGGCGCAGCTGGAGGGTGCCGGGTGGTCTAGAGGGCAACAAGGTGCCAAGAGTAACTCTGGTTTCTGTGTGTGTTCCTTCCAAAAGGAGAGAGTTGCAATGTAAACGTCAGGGGAATGAGGAAAAGCCATGGTGGGAGGGTTGTTAAGTGGACAATTGCCCATGTCCTTGGCTGCAGCCCTGAGGAAAGAGAGCCCAGCTGCTTTTCCAGCACGATTCAGCACTGCATTCTGGGACTTAGAGTGAAGAACCCTTTTCCTTGGTCTCCTACTTGAAGCAGTGTTTGTTTTTCTCCTCAGCTGATTTTGGCCTCTGTGCTCTGCTCAGCCCTGAGCAGAGTAAACGGAGGTCAATGGTCGGCACCACCTGCTGGATGGCACCCGAGGTGGTGAGAGGAGAGCCCTACGGCCCCAAAGTGGACACCTGGTCCCTTGGCATCGTGGGAATTGAAATGGCCAAAGGAGAGGCTCCTTATCTTCGGGAAACCAGTGACAGGGTAAGGTGCAAATACGCTCAGTTAGCTGTGTCCTTCTGGTCCCTGTCTATTAGACAAAATCCCATTCCCACAGCTTGAAGTGCTTCCAGCAAGGCCCACTTCTAAAACCGTCCCTGGGACTCACATCAGCTGTCAAGGCTAGACCTGGTGCAGCTTGGAATAGCTGGGGCTGCACTGGCACCTTTCTTCCTTTGGGAGAGAAGGCTCATGTCTAACCATCTGCTAAGGCAAGAAATTGCCACTGTAGACTGCAGCTTAAAAGATGGGGTCTAGGTGAGCACTGAAGGCTATGGAAGAATCACGTAGAGTCTCCTGTTTCCTTTCACTTCAGGCTAACTACCTGATAGGCAAGCAAGGGGTACCAAATCTGCACCAGCTCAGGCTACCCCGTGGCTTGTGTGAATTTCTGGGCTGCTGCCTGCAGATGGATGTGGACAGGCGAGGCTCTGCCAAGGAACTTCTGCAGGTACAAGGCAAAGGGGCTGCAGGCCAAACAGCCGTTCCCTGTCAGGGTTTGCTCCTCGGCCAAACTCCAGGCAATCAGATGGGCCCCCACATAGTAATCTCTGCTCTGCATGCTTTTCAAATGGAAACCAAGTAGGATCCAAGACTGCTTGAGGTTAGAAGGGATCTGTGAATGTCATCTACTCCAAAGCCACGGCCCCTGGCAAGGACATCTTCAAGTAGATCAGATTGCTCAGAGTGCCATCCAACCTTGAATGTTGCCAGGCTTGGGGCTTCTCCCAGCTCTCTTGGCAGGCTGGGCCAGTGTTCCAGCATTCTCCTCATAAACAGCTTCTTCCTTAGAGCCAATGTGAATTGAGTGTCTTTTAGCTTCAAACCGTTGCCCCTTGTCCTCTTGCAATTGGCCCTGCTAAAAGAGATGTCCCCATCTTTCTTGGAAGGCCCTACAGCTATGGAAAGGTCTCCATGGGGCTTCCTCTTCTAAACAAGCTAAACAAGGCTAAACAAGTACAACTCTCACTGCTGTCCCTTAGAGGAGAATTCCCACCTTCTGGTAATTTCTGTGGCCCTCTTTTGCTCTCGGCTGGTGTATTCAGGTTTACCTGGTAGCAAAGGAACCGAAGTATTGCAATGCCAGGGACGGGGTTTGAGGAACACAATGAAAACAATCCCTGCCAAGCGGTTTTAGATTGGTCTGTGGGAAGGCGGGGGCTGTGGGGGAGCTCACTGGGAGCATCTGAGGGCACCCAGCTTGTCCCTCCTGTCGCACTCTTAGAGGTTTCTGCCAGGCAAACGGGGACAGCTGTGCAGGATTTGTGCCAGCCCCATGTGCTGCCTGGCCCGGTCAAGTAGATGAGAATTGCTGTGGCTTTGCTGCCAGGTCTTGTGGCAGACAAGGAGCTGCTGACCGGGCCACTTCCTTGGCTGAGCCTGCTGTGAAGGAAGATGCCAGCCGGCACAGGATAGGGGGTGCATGCCGAGGCAGACGCTGCTCTTCCTGCAAGCCAGAGCTGAGCACATCTGTGCCCTGCTGCTTGTGTCCTTGCTCCTGGCTTGCTGCTGAAAACCTGCATGTCCAGCGGTTCTGAGAACAACATGTGGGATCAATAATTTTCAGAGCTCTTGGGAGTCTCTTGAGGAATGCCTTATGCCCCAGATCTCTCTTGGTCACTCAAATAGGCCATGTCTATAGCAAATAGGATCTTGAGTAGGTCTGTTGACTTTCCTAAAAAGAAAAAACCTTTGGACAGCAAGCAGCAATCCCACAGTGATATCAGGACCAAAATCCCAGCAAGTGACGCCACCTTGAGGAATGGACTAGTGCAGTTCTGGGCCATGTTTCCTGCAATAGCAGCATCCTGGACATGAAGGCAGATGTGCTGCTGGTGCCCTCAGTCCGATGTCTGTGTATTTCTGGGCACTAGAGGAATCCAGCCTGACCCTGTTCGGAACTCAGTTTGGAAAAGAATGGCTCCTTTTCCCTTTGTCTCTTTTAATTTGGTTTGTTTTGTTTCTTTTTCCCTTTGGGCAGCATCCATTTCTCCAATCAGCGGAGCCTCTCTTAAGCCTCTTCTGACAGGCTGATTGCTGTCATTCCTGCAGCAAGGAAATGCAGGAAGCAAAGGAGATGACAAGGACAACTTCAGCACTTGGAGAACAGAGCCTCTGAGAGCAGGTAGAAATCCTGAGGAGAGAGGGGCCAGGAAACAGGCAGCCATCAGAGCAGGAAAGCATGGTGGCATCTCCTTTTCTCCCAGCTGCTGACACTCCCTCTAACTTTTGGATTAGAACAGCATTGCTGGAGGGCACAAAGTCACTACTGATATGCACTTTTCAGTTGGGGGGTGGTGTGAGGCATGAAGCTTCCACTGATTCTTGGGGGAGATGGCTGGGACTTCATGTGGAAGTGTCTTTCTCCCCTCACCAGGAGCTGGAAGGGCAGTGTTTGGTGGCACAGCAGCTGCTGGCACAAGGGGCAAACCTCCTGGCCGAGGTAGAGAAGGAGCAGGAGAAAAGGCTGCTTGAGATGAAGCAAGAAGTTGCCACCATGCAAGCTGAACAAGAAGAGGTGCGAAGCAGAGCCAGTCAAAAGGCAAAGGCTGTGAAAAGAGAGCTTGTGTGTTGTTTTGGACTGCTCTGCGCTCCTTATGGGCACTGTTTCTCTGGACACTGTCTGTCTGGGTGGCATTGTCCCTTGGTAAACAGTGCTGGTGCCAAGAGGGCAAGGACCGGTCAGGTGAGAGGCTACCAGAGCACAGGTTTGAGGAAGGCAGCAATGGCGTTGCAGGGCCAGAGAATGGGAAAGCCAGAGCTTTGTCTCAGAAGGTGGGAGGTCCCACAGGAAGCCCCCTGCAGAGCCAGGCTAGAGCTGTGGGAGTGGGCTGCCAGTCAGGCTGCTGAGGAGGTGCCTGAAGCTGCTGAGTACGTCCTGTGCATCCTTTGTCTGATCGAGCAGTGTACTGTGTGGGTGCCTCAGCATGAACTGTAGCACATGTTCCTCCTCACTTGGTGCTGGACAGACATTTGGACTCCCTACAGAAGCCATTGTGGTGCTTGGAAGCTGGCAGGGAGCACTCGGGGCGTTGCTTTTGCCATTGAGGCAAAAGGTGGGAGTGGGTGGGCTTTGCCTGAGCTTCCCTGTGCAGTAAAGACAAAAGCTGGGATTGTTTTGCAAGCAGCAGAAGGCTGCAGCCTAGCCAATGACTCAGTGAAGGTGTGTGTGCTAGTCCAGCCAAACTGATGAGAACACTTGGCTTCCTAGATTCCTTTTAGACTCCTGACTGGTAATCAGTCATTGGAGACAAAATACTTCAGAGAAATTGCTTGGCTGTGGGGCTGGTTTAATGCTGGTGTTGTCTCTATGACTGTTTGTACTTCTGTTATTCCCTCTGCAGGCTGCATGGGCCCCGCCATCTAAATCCCCACGTGTTGTGGTTTGTTTCTAGAATGTTCTGCTTCCCCCATGTTATGGTGTTAATGGTTCTGCCTTTGTTCCCCTCCCTTCCACAGTTACTTGTCAATCTCCCAACCCCTGGGAGATTGGGAATGGGATGGTGAAACGTGCAGGCTAGCTGGCCAGCCCGCCTTCAGCCAAAGGGATGTTGCCGTGCAGGACTTCCACTCCGCAGGAGGAAGAGGCAACTCTCTAGTTAGTGGCAAATTTGGGTTTTTTGAGCCCCCGGAGGGACCAAGTGCACCCAAGGGATCCAGGAATAAGAGAGCCTCGAGGGTGGGGAAACACTGGGTTTTAAAGGGAGTTGGGAGGTAGGGGTGGTAACAACACATGAAGAAATCAGAGTCTGGGGAAGGGTGATACATAGGTGACAGACATAAAGGGACAAACTGAGGGAGGGGCCCTCAGTTTGTAACTGAGGGAGGGGCCCCGGCCCCTGAACCAATCACCTGACGCCCTGGCTAGAAGGTTCTAGAGATGGAGGCAGGAGTGCCAGGTGACTGGCAGGCAGCCGGGGGTGGGGAATTAAAATGATACATCGGTAACTGGGGCAACTGGGGAGGGCTTGGGAGATTGACAAGTAACTGTGGAAAAAGGCAGAACCATTAACACCATAACATGGGGGAGAGAGAACATTCTAGAAACAAACCACAACACCCACTCTAAGAGCTTTTCAAATGAAAACGAAGGAAACGTGCAGCGAAGCAATGGAGGAAGCAGAAGAGATGATCAGGACCACTTCAAGATTACTTTCTGCAATGGCAGCTTGGAGCTGGATTCACAATAATAGTCCTACACACCCTCAAGCCTGTTGGAAGATTCCCTTCCTTGTCAGCCAGGGAATAAGGCTCTACATTCACTTCTGAATTGGCCATTCTTTCTTAAAGATGGAAAGTCCTTCCTAAGGGCATTCTGGTGTGGTTTGGAATTGGGAACAGTCTCCGTTCCTTTATCAGCTCCAACCTACCCTGCCTTTGGAATGCTGCCCATTGGCCAGTTTTTGCCCAGCCGAGGACTTTGGGATGAGGAAGAATATGCAAATGCATTTCCAGCCAAAAGCCAGTGAAGAGCAGGGCAGCCTGTGAGAGACAGTCTGAAGTTCCCCTCATTTGCCTCATGACTGTCTCAAGGACCGACTTTGGGACCCTGAGGAGCCTGATTGGAATCCTGGTCTGCGGTGCTGGATAAAGGCCAGAAATCCTGAGGCCCCTGAGCAGAGTTCTGGCCTGCCAAGCAATTGTTCACAGCTGTGTCTACAGTGACTGCTTCCAGCAGGGCCTGCCAGGGGGCGAGGCGCCCCATGTGCTTGCACCTGCTTGGCGACAATAGCCCAGGAATTTTCCCACCTCTTGGCCCGGTTGGACTTTTCTGGGGTAACCTTTGGTGGTCCAAAGAAGACCCCTCATCTGCTTTTCAACCACCGTGACAGACAGACTGAGATGGAAGAAGCCTCTCTCTCAAGGACTGAGACATGAGAAGCTCCCCCCTCCCAAGGACTGAGACTGAAAGCCCCAACACGGGGGAGCTGTGTGGGGGAGCCGACCTGACCACAGCAAGATATTTGCCTGCAAGTGTGGCCATTGGACCAAGAAGACATTGGTCCTCGCCTACTGCTGAGAACATGGACTACCTGTTACATCTATTCTTTATTGGATCTTTGTCCCCCTCAGCGGTTTCAATAGACTTTCTTCCAGATCTGTTTTCCCCCCCTCAGCAATGGACTATAACAGAATCTTGAGTTAACCAGAACCTTTGAGAGCTTCCCAACATGACTTGGTGAACTCCATCAGCTGGATTACAAGGACTTTGTCTTTCTACGTTTGCTAGCTATATCCCCTCTCTCTCTCTCTCTCTCCTCTTTTGTCTTTTTCCTCTCCCTTAATCCCTCTATGGCATTTGCTGTGCTCATTCAATAAAGGTGCATTTGTTTGGATTAATACTGAAATCCCCACTGTGTTGTGTTTTGCACTCTGAGATCAGGAAAACGAACCATCACAGCTCCCTGCTCGCGTGAGCGGATCATGACACAGCCAGAACATCCTGTGCAGATCCAGGCTTTCAGCTGTGCCCACGGATGCTTTTGGTTCCTGCTCGGTGTAGCCGGCACGTCTCCCCTGTGACTGCTCCCGCCTCCCAGGTGGCCGTGGCTAATAGGTATGAGGCTCTGAGAGTGCACCGAAGAAGGCAGGCACGTCTGCTGGCAGTGCAGGAGAGCAGAGAGAAAGTGCCTGGCAGGACCCTGGCCAGCACCCGCTGTACCTGCTCTTTGTCAACAGTACAGGACTGGTGGGTGATGCTGCACTTGAGGTTGTCTGGGGCTCAGCAATGATGGAAAGTCTGTGTGCTTGAGTGGCTTTGTCCCTCTTACTGTGCCTTCTGTTGTCCCTGTGCTCCGCGATGTCTGCCCAGGGCTGTGTAGCTGCGTGGCACAGCTTAAGTGCAGGAGAGCCTCATTTGTTTGCCTTTTGAGATGGCTGCTTGTCATCGATGGAGAGAGACAGGAAGACTGACTCGGTGATCAGAATCCGATTTTCTTGTGGGATACAAGCATTTATATACTATTTTAGGGAGACTAGTACTGTGTACTACAATGATTAGGTTGAAGTCACTTACACGAACTTATGCATATAACAGCATCTCTTGCTTGCATTATTTCATAGGATTTTCTTTTTCTGGTAAACCTGTCTAATTAAATCTTCTTGCTATCTAGATCTAATTTTCAAAGTTCCGTTTGCTTTTGCCAAGGCATTTTATCTATCAATTCTCTTATCCTAATAAGGTCCAAAGTACTCTCTGTCTTGTGCACCCCAATATCATATCTCCCCCTTCTGTGTCAACCAAAACCACTCCTTTAATGGTCTTATTAATTAATCTCTGCACACATTGAAGCAAGCAAGGTATCATGATTAATATAATTATTATCAAAATTACCACATACATACCCATCCTAAAAAGAATCTTTTAGTTAAAAACTCCAGCCACTAAAATCTCAGGCTTGATCTTTATAAACTAAAAACATTCCTGCTGGCAGCTGCATTACTGGATTTAGAAAGTCTGCCAGAAGTGTAATTGTACTGAAAGTTTAATTCTTATAGATAGGGTGATAGGGAGAAGCATTTTTAGACTGATTCCTTCCCATGTATTTAAAATGAACACAAAAATCCAATTTCACAGAACCCAGGAATTCTAATCCTTGGGGTTCCACCAATGGTGGTTCATGAGGTTAAGGGATCCAATTTGATGTGATTTGATCTGCTTTCAAAAGAAAAAAAAAAATAGTGTAAAGTTCTGGAGGAGCTATATTCCCCCCTGGTTTTTTTTGCTTTTTAATAACATGTGTGTTTCTCATGATGAACATAAGAAGGTAACATCAAAGCAAAACAGTATGTAACATAACGATAAACTTTTACTAAGTAAAAATTAATCAGATAATAGATACAATTATAGCACATGAGAAATAGAATGGTGTTTTAAAACAATACATGATCAATTTCTTGAATATTGTACCATTACTTAGAGTCTGTAGTAATCGGCAAGCTTTATTTTTTTAAAGTGAGGGCTTGAAAAATCATTCTCGGGTAAAATTTCTAAGTTCATCTTAAACGGAGGTTTAGCTGTTCTACGTCTAAATTTGGTAAGCCAAAATGACTTGAATATAATTTTCGTGCAGAAAATTTTCTCTACTAGTTAAAGCTAGGACTTGGCTAGGGTCACGGCTTTTAACCGGAAGAGTCTTTTTAATATATTTTAGAAACCTCTTAGTAGTTAGAAAAATAATAGATGTCTTATAAATAGTTCTAGAACAATAAGTGAAGGTTTGAAAAGTAGCTGGTTTTCTCATTTATCGTTAGTTAAATAGTTAGTTAATGGTACCATAGACAAATAGCAAATGAAAAAAGGAATGTTGGTTATAAAAAGACAGCAAATTCACATCACAAAATCAACACCATAATCAGGGTTACCTAATATATCAGTAAAAATGGTCTTAAGAAATTGAGGTTCTATTTCCCTAGACATATATGACATTAAAGCAAAAAAGTAAAAGAAGGCAATAAATAACTCATAACTAATTACAGTCCTAATATGGAATTATTTCTCATTCTTCAGTATTACTTATAAAAAATAAAATAGCAAAAACTGTTCTTATTTCTAGAGCAAAATATCTTATCTTGTAATTTAAAGGAGTAAATTTTGACAGAAATTCATTCAGACTTTATGTCCTTCACTTGTTATAGCAAAGGAATTATGTCTTATAACTCAAACAGGTATACTTCAACAAAACTTAAAATCAACTTCACTAAAACTTAACCTTAATAAAGTATCTCTAAAAGAACTTAAAGTTAACATTGCTCAGACTAAACAAAACTCAATCTTAACAAGAATTAACTTATTTAAACTCTATTATTACAAAAATGTTACTGAAAATTTGTCATATCACGGTTAAACATCAAAGTAAACAACATGCAAGTAAACAACTGTACTGAAAGCTTTACAATAAAATTACCTTGTTAGAACTATGGAGTAAAAAGCAAGCACCTAAAAAAGCCAACAGTGGAATTAAATCTCAAAAAATTACTACAGATAAAGTTCAAGATTGGTCTTGAATGTGAGCTAAAGAATCTTGAATTTATGACTTATCTAATTACTCTCAGTGAACCATGCAGTTTTGCTATGTTATTAATAGGTAAAAAGACACCACCTCTATACCAACACTAGAATTGTTCTAGTAACAACCCTGTTAAAAATCACAGATCACAAGTTAGAAGGTAAATCTCAACACTGGCTGGTGCCAGGCAGGTGGGGCTGCACCCCCTGCAGCAGCTTTTAAAGACTGCTTGTAGGATTGATGTAAGTTTGGCTTCGTAAGAGTAATGGCAGATAAACATTGAAGGCTAAACTAAAAGAGATTTAGTTCTATTGTTCTGAGCAGAAAAAGCTGCCCATTTTTTAAAAGGTTGCAGAGTTCTCAAGTTAAAGCAATAGCTGCCAAGTGTGAGTTGTAGCTATTTCTTGTTAATAATTGCATGTTGTAATCTCCTGTTAACAGTTTCCTTTTTAATAGTGCCTCGAGCCAGCCCGCCGCTGCCCCGGCGGGGGCCCCACCTTTCGGCGTGGGCCCGCCCGTGCCGGGGGTGACCCCGGGGAGCGGGGGGGCGCTCCCGCCTCGGCGCGGGTCGCGGTCGTGCCGGGGGTACCGGCCCGGGTCGCCGTGTCCCGCGGGAGCAGCTGCTGGACGGCTCCCTTAGCCGAGCGTCGCCCTGCTGCTCCCTGGAAGAGGGCACCCAGGCGCTGGAGGGGAAGGGACATCGAGTCGGCATTCAAATGACCTCATTTCCTGCATGCAACGGGATGGACCCCTCACGAAACAAAGCCAAAAACCCCTAAAACAACGAGCCAACACAAAATTGACGAATCAAAGTGATGACTAGACGTGAGGACAGAATCCAGTATCCACCAAGGCCTTTTTACCCATCACCCTGATCTCAAAGATGTCAGCTACACACAAGACCTCAAATGTTGAAGTAAAAAGCAGCAGATTTCCTTATGTTGTCTTGAGGATGGAACTTCTAGCTCTAGTCTGCGGATCAGTGGACGAAGTTGCACTCTTCCTCCTTTTGTGAGTCGCTCCTGGGAACACTAGTGTTATGAGCATGGACCCACCCAGAGGTTCTCCCCACCAGAGCTGATCAGTTTTAATAAAGGCATCAAGGAGGAGGAAGGTCCCCTGCCTGTGTTTATTTCAATACAGTACTAAACAGCTGTACCAAAAAATGATTAACAAATACATTGTTAAAAAAAAGGCAAGTAACTGGAAAACTGACCAGGGCTAGGTGTCCTTCAGGGCTTTAGATCTGTACGAACTGTGGCTTTTGATAGCTGGGCTGCTCCTTCCAATACTTGAAAGTGCCTGGGGCACTTCAGCTGGGGACCATTGTGGGGGTGTCGAGTGTCCCAAATGACTCGTGTACAAAATTGAAATGCATCAAAATTCTCCACTCTGTTAAAAAATATTTCCCCCACAAAACCAGGGACACAGACATCACAAAAAGTTTACCTGTGGCAATCAGGCCCTGTTATTTGCACCAAGTGTTGGTTTTCCAGGCTTTCGCTCCTTCCATCCACGCCGGAGAGTCCCCGAGTCGTTAATCGCCGCTCATTGGGCTATTGGCTGCTTCAGATAACAGTCACACCGGCTCCTGTATCAATGAGTCCTGTTAGGAGTGTCTCTGCCTTTCAGAGTCCCATTGCATTGGCATGTTGGACGCTCAGAGGTAATATTTTGTGTCCATAAAATCTGTGGCACCCCTGTGGAACTGAACCCCTCCTCCCTTTATTCATCTATCAGGGGTGCAGGCAGGGGTGCTGCAGGAAAGGCTATAAGTTGAGCTATATTGCTCCCGGCCGGGACTACACAGGGCGGATGGGGGGTCCAAGCCATGATCTTTATTTCCCCAAGGGAATCAGAGTCTATAGCTCCAGGGAGAACAAACAACCCTGTTATCCAGGTGGAAGATCTGCCTATAATCAAAGCATGCATATTCTGTCCTGGCGGTCCGAAAACTCCTGTGGGAAGCAAATGGACAGATGAATCAAGCAATGTTACTGTGTCGGAGGTTGCCGGGTCCATTCCTGCGCTGCCTGGGGTGGCTGGTTGTAAGTCAGCGACAATTGCTCGGCGGGCGAGGGCAGGGCCGATTGGAAGTTCATGGTTGCTCCCAGCTGCTGCGTCGGCTGCGGAATTTGCATCCTCGCGCATCGCCGTCCCGTGCTGCGAGAGAAGTTTCCCTGCAAAGGCTGGCCATTGTGGTGGAACTTGGAGCGACATATATTAGCAAAGCGAGGGCCTTTCCAGCAGCAAGGGCATACACCCGGAGCTTTAGGTTTTTGCGTTTTTGGCAGTTTCTCCAGATTTGCCCATATCTCTCGCAGCCAAAACAAGCCACCTGTTTCCCAGGGGTTAGTTTCACGGTGGCAAAAGCGTTCGCTATGCCTTGCCCCACGGCTTGATATGTGACTGCTGTGGTGTGTTTTAATGTCCCCAAGCGGTGGCACACTTGTATCATTTGGAGTAAAGTGGGTTCAGGTTCAGGGGGTAAAGATTTTAAAAGCTGCTTACAGTCCAGGTTGGTGTTCTCGACGGCCAGTTTGAGGAGTCTAATCTCCCTGGCTTGCTCGCTATTGATTTGTCTCTCCAATGTTTGTGTCAATTTGTCCACAAACTGCAAGTAAGGCTCTTGCGGACCTTGTTTGATATTCATGAAGGACTGTTGCGTAGTTTTGGCATCAGGTGTCGGGTTCGGCTGTCTGTCTCTGCCCCGACACGGGTAGTGTGGTTCTTGGGTGGCACGCGTTTTAAAGGACGAGTCTGGACTCTTCAGCTTTTCGGTCTTCAGGTTGTTTATTATTTCTTATCTACAAAATTTTCTGTCTGCCCAACAGAGGTCTGATCTGCAAGCAGTCACAGGCACTCTCTGACCACCCACGGGGCGGTCATGTCTTTTTATACTAATATCTACGTACACAATATTTACCTTTATTTCCCAATGCTTTTCACCCATGTTGGCAAGTGCTCCTTCACCATAAACCAATCCCCAAATGCCAACATCACCACAGGAGATGGAGGACAAGAAGAAGGAAGAAGAAGGACAAGACACGCCCTGATCCCTCCATCTTGTCTCCATAACCCCCCTGTACCCAAAAACCTTAAAATCTATATTTCACTTTCTAAATGTGTCTATTTTACACCTTTTACTCTAGAGTGATTCTCTTGTCCTCAAACTCTTGTTATTTCTGTGGATGGATCAAAATCAAGCCACCAGACACTCTTGGCAACATTCCAGGATTTTCGAGACCCCCAAGGGTTCTCCTGGCATCTCTGAACATCAGGAATGATGTGCTGAGATCCCACAATCAGGAACCTTTAGGAATGCCAGGTGAGCTGCCCTAATATCCTGTAGGGCTTCTCTCAGTAAGGTGCCTTGGCCATTAGGCTTGGTATGCGCCCCCTCCCCCACAAGGTGGTCAATAGTTAAGGCAGCCAGGGCTTGGTTTGCATGCCATGCATACATTGCAATTAAATTTTCCAGCCCTTTTTTCCATTGTGGCATAAATATAGCATATTGTGTTGGTGTGAGCAACAGATTTGCCAAAAACTTACCATCGTGAGGAGTCATGAGGTGAGTAGTAAAGCTTGCTCTTAATAAATTACTAAAGTAGGGGGACCCCAGTCCATATTCCTGCGCAGCGGTACGTATGGCGCAGTTCCTTAACTTCCGAGTGATCTAGGGGCTCCCATTGTGGATTTTCCCCCTTCAGGCCGAATTGCACAAGGGCCACAAAGATTTCTGCAGTAGTGTCAAGGTCTCTGTCCTTAAGGGCTTTCCTTTTTATCTGTAACCAATTGTTACACGTATCCAAAGGGAGTAAGCTCGCATCTTTTTCAGGGCCAGGGTTGAAAGAGTCCAGCTCCCCTTCACTGCTAGAGTCAGTGTCTGCTGCATAAGCCATTAGTGTGCGGCGGCTCTGGGATGGCTGGCAGTGTGGCGGTGGGACTGGGGGTGGCGACCGGGCTCTATCCCTGGCACTCGCTGGGGAGGGCGTGCGGACGGGGGATGGAGAGTGGGACCTGGGCAGGTTTCAATCCGGCTGGGGCCGTCTCAGGGTAGCCTCACAGGCTGTAGCCTCACAGTCTTCCCCGCACCCTCCCACTTTTTTAATTGCGCCCATGACTGCCTTCCAAGCAGGAAGCATTCGGAGCTCTGGCTCGTGGCCAGCCAGTGTAGCAAGGTCATAGAGCTTTACTCCGACCTTGTCCCGGAAGCGGAGACTAAATACAGAAGAAGGAGTAGCGTCGGGGACCATGTGTGACACCCATCATAAAATGACTTAAGGTCGTGCTTTGGGATGGGGGAGCCACGCCTGTCCAGAAGGGCAAGCACGGTTTCATAGACGTCTCTCTCTTTGAACATTTCCTTTCCCATTCCTTTAGTTCCCCTGGCTCACCTGTCAAAGCGCAGCAGACAGGGATTGCAGGCCCAAACGCGGTTCTCTAACCGTCACCATCAGTTCCAGGGGCTCGCCGACTCCCCGCCTGTCAGGCAGATTCATTTCCTCACACAGGGCACCAATTGTTGGCGATGGAGATAGACAGGGAGACTGACTCGGTGATCAGAATCCAATTTTCTTGTGGGATATGAGCACTTATATACTATTTTAGGGAGACTAGTAATGTATACTACAATGATTAGGTTGAAATCACATACACAAACTTATTCATGTAACACCACCTCGTGCTTACGTTGTTTAATAGGATTTTCTTTTTCTGGTAAACCTGTCTAATTAAATCTTCTTGCTATCTAGATCTAATTTTCAAAGTTCCGTTTGCTTTTGCCAAGGCATTTTATCTATCAATTCTCCTATGCTAATAAGGTCCAAAGTACTCTCTGTCTCATGCACCCCAATATTCCACTGCAGCTTTGGACTGTTCCAAAGGGGTCTACTTCGCGTTTGTCATCTGCAGGCCATTGCAGAGCAGTGGGCCACAGGCTGCTGCCAGAGCTCCAACACAACACAAGTGTGGCAGCCCAAGAATCAGTGCACGGATCTTCCGGATGTTCGGAGACATTCAGTTGCCAGAGAAACAGCAAGCAGGACCAGAGGAGCTTTGCATCTCCACAAAACGAGGTCAGCCTGCAAATGGAGTCAGAGCAAAGGTAAGCATGTACCCGCATTCTAAAGAAGGAACTGCAGCCTACAAGAGTCCTGGAAATTTATTCTCTTTGCTTCTTTTGCCCCCCAAATCTCATTGAAGAAGTTAGGCTTTTCAGAACCAGCTAGGATGCCACCTAGAAGAAGCAGACTTGCTTTCAGTCAAAGCTTTTGAGACCAAAAGTCTGGTTTGCTTGGGTTTTCCTTGGATGCCACTTGGGTTGGCGCATTTTCTGAGTTCCCCTGGGATGCCTTGAGCACTGCCTTATGGGCTGGGAGGACATTTTCTGCTGCTTTATGAATGAGGAGAACTTCCCAGGCTTTTCTTTCGCATTAGCTGTACAGAAGGTTGCCTTGCTGGGCACAAGAAAGCCACAGAGCAGCTGCTATTGTGAGGTCAAGGGAGCGGTGCAACAGTGCTGTCAGCCCAGCGTTGTCCCAGTGCGCGCAAGGCCTGGTCATCCAGAGCAGCTCTTCCGCTCGCTCCCTGCAGGAGGATCCTCGTGCACAAGGAGTTCTCAGCGGATGGCCTGCACCCCGAGAGGAGTCTTGGCTTTCCCTTGGGTGGCATTCAGCGTGCAAACCCACGCAGCACTGCCAAAATGATCAGGCAAGTCTGTGCCATGGTTTGCACTGTCTTTTCTGTTGTCTATTCCGGCTACTACCTGACCCAGCTGACTCGTAAGTAAAGGTTTCTCCTGGGGCTGGCATCGCCCAGCTTTTGCTTCACTCTGCTCTTGATGCCGCACTAGTGACCCAGTTTATTTGGGAACAAAATGGCCATGAAGATGCCACCGCTTTGGTCAATGTCCTGCCAGCAGCATCAGCTAAAAAGGGGGCATCTGTACTGGGTGGCAGGTGCAGAGTATTTGCAGTGCAACCTGCAGCGGTTGCCTTCCCTCCCCGGGAGAGTGCGTGGCAGCGGAGTCCGTCATTTCCTCAGCTTGCTGCTTCAAGCAAGACGAACTGCAAATTGCAGACTCTGAGGAGAGATTTGTAGAAGTACTTCTACCAACTCAGTGGTTCTCTCCAGGAGTGAAGGAAAGCGCCTTTTGCTCCAACATTGCCCCTTAGAGGCCTTGGCTGCGTGACTTGACCCTTTGATGCTGTGCCAAGACTGCGATTCCCTTGGCGATGCAGCACAAACTCCAATGCATGGAGGGTTTGCTGCTGAGCCCAGCAGCTGTTCCTGGGCTGCTTCAGCAGGGAGCTGCCGCAGCCCAGGGGCCCTTTATGGAAGCTTTGCTGGGCTATCATCTTCAGCCAACGAATGGGAATTAGGGCATGCCATTTAAAAGAATAGAGATCTAAAATGCAGGAAAGAGAAGAGGAAAATGCTGCTTGAGCTGTTGGGCACAACAGGAGCTCCAACTTTTGAAGAGCAACGGGCATTTCCACCACCGTGTTTCTATTTCTCTCTTGGCAAAAGAGGCCCAAATGTAGACAGAGCCTACTATAGCGCCCTTGTGGTTCTCTTGCTTGCTGTGGGAAAGAGCTGTTGCTCCTGGAGGCACGTTGGCAAAGTGGCTCTGTGTTGGGACTGCCTCGTGCTGTGAAAGTCGCCAGCACGGGCACTTTTCTAAGGGCCTCTGGTAACTTTTGCCTTGCTCGCTGCAGGTCACCTGACACGTGGGTGGAGACAAGCCAGTCCTTTGGTGAGTGGCAAAGGAAGCTGAGAGGTTGCTGGCGTGTGAGAATTGTGCAGCAATTCTGCCAGCTTGGCCTGTTGCAGTTGAGTGTGGAGTGCCAGCGTGGGAGGCTGAAAGAAAGGCCAACTGCCCGGTGGCATCAGCAGTAGCAAAGGGAGCCCTGGCTGTTTGCTGATTTTCCGGTGAAGAGCCTTTCAAGAGACAAAAGGCAAACGGGACGGCTCCAAGGCGTCTTTCTGCTTGTAGCCAGCAGGGAAGCTCAAATGCACAGCAAGATGGAGTAGCACCTCATGCAGCCATCTTCCTCGAGTTTTCGCGACTCAGAGTCCCACGTGTATCAAAGTCTATGATTTCCCCTACTTCTGGGTCCTTTCCCAGCTCAATAGAAAGCAGCTCCTAAGGGATTGGCTTTTGTCCATCTCTCACTTCTGTCTGTCTGCAGGGCTCAACAGCTGGCTCAGCCGCTCCTCCAGCTGCCTCTGTCATTGAGGAAGAGGCTGAAGAGGAGCAAAGGAACATCAAGCCTCCAGCTGCTGTCCCTCCACAGCCTGAACACGCAGAGCCGGTAAGTGGCAGCTGAGCTTGGCACTGCCTTTGGTGCAGGGCCAGGCTTCCCGTTTTGGAGCAGCCCTTGTTGCTCGGGGCTGAAGATGCTGGGGGCGGTGTGCCTGCCATGACGTAGTGCTGCTTGAGGAGGGCCTAAGAAGTGCTGGCCAGTGGGTTCTGAAGTTTGACATTTAAGCTGGGATGCTGAGAGGGCCCGAGAATGTCTCTTGGGATCAGACAAGAGGCAGCATTCCATGATTCCCAGCGTAGGAGTCAGCCCCTTGTGCCCACTGTCAGTGCAGGCTGCCCGTGGTCGGTAAGCAGACGGAGCGGCCCAGAGACACAACTGACAGCCTTGCAGGGGATCACACTGGGCCCTGGAAGGGACCTGCCCTCTCCTAATGGACTAATTAGCTTCAGGCTGTGCTTCACTTCCAGCCGGTCAAAGCAGAGTTTGGAGAGGAGAATCCTCGTCAGCCCTGCGTTGTGAAAGGCGGGTGGGTCTGGGCGGGGCTGGAAGGTGGCTCCAAAGGGCCGCTCCCTAAAGGCTGTCATAGAGAGGGGAAATCCGTGAAACAGATCAGAGAAGGGACACACTGCGGGCTTCTGAGTGGACCGTTGCATGCAAGCTGCAGGGTGATTTCATTGCCCAGGAAAAGACAGGAGGAGGAAAGCAACAAGGCTCTGGGGCCATGCTCTGATCTCTTGCTGGATCTTGGCAGCCTCAGTGATACCTTGTTGCCAGTGTCTAGCAGAAAAGCTGCAATCGTGGAGCATGGAAGTGTCCCTGAGGGGCTGGATCCAAGTAGCTTTTGGGCTTTTCCCAAAGTTGCCTTTGAGAAGGGGACATGGGAAACGCCCTAGCTGGAGAGGCCCGGCGGTGGCTGACAGCACCTTCCCAAGGCCTTGCTTTTGCCGTGCGTTCCACAGGGCATCTGTGCCAGCCACCCTTCTGACGGGCAATCCTTTCTTGTCCCAGCTCAAGACGGGCTCTGCAATTCAACCTGGTGCCGCTGGACCAGCATGGCCTGCAGCAGCCAGCTCGCCCCCCGCTGCTGGCACTTCCTGCAGCAGCGCAGCCCAGCAGCTCGAGATGAGGGAGGAGCAGGGCCTGAAGACACTGAGTACGTCCCGTGCATTTCTTGTCTGCCAGAGCAGTGTGTTGTGTGCGTGTCTGGGTGTAGGCTGCGCCAGAAGTTGCCCCTCGGACTCAAAGGCACTTAGGCCCCTCTGCAGAAGCTGTTGTTGTGCTTTGAGGCAGTGCGGCAGCGCTCAGGGAGTTCCTGCTGCCTATGAGAGCGGCTGGGCCTGGCTTGGCTCTGCCTAGGCTGCCTACTGTGCCAAACACAAAAGCTGAGCATTTTCTGCTTCAGCAGAAGGCTGGCACCAAGCAAGTGACTAGGCCCCAGGGAGCTCTTCTGACCCCAGCCGTTTTCTGGCAATCCTTCTTACTCCTACTCTGGATCAGACACTTTGTGGCCCTGGCAGTGGACCTGCCAGTGATTCTGGACACTTGGATCCCAAGTGCTGTGGGGATGCCCGGAGGCAGACGAGGAGACCAGGATGTCGGTGCAGAGGCCGGGTCTGGCGCTGAGTGCAGAAGGCGGCTGGTAAGGGACAGCCCAGGAGCTGATCCTGCAGCTGCTGCTCCAGCGCTGCTCCACCAGCGTTCCAGCAAGGGCCGCAGGAGCAGGAGACAACGACAGTTGCTATGGGCACAGCCCAACATTCCATCTAGAACCCCAGGGGAGCCATGGGACAGAAAGAGGCATGGGCCGCCTCTGGCCCTTGTACTTCTTCTGCTGCAAGTTTGCTCTGAGACGCTTCCCATGGGGCCTTTTCTCCTCAGTCGTCTGATGAGACGGGCAAAAGCAGTGCAGGGACAGCCCTGGGTCTTCCCGGTGCTTCTCTGCAAGGTGCCTCCAGCTGAACGTGCACAGGAGCCTGCCTCTGTGCAAAGGCCCAGACCTCATCTCCTGCCCTGGAGAACCAGAAGGCTCCTCCCACTGGCTCTCCTCCAGCTCTGAGAGGAGCTGGAATTTGCAAGTTGTCCAGCGCAGAGCCAACTCCAGAGCTTCCTCTCAAAGTGGAGCCATTCATCCTGCCCCCTTTCTCAATTCTCCTTTTGCTGCCCAATAATGTCACTGCATGTTTTCCCTCCTTTGGGCCTCTGAGCTGGTCTCTCACCTCATCACTCCTCCCTTGAAACTTGGAGAAACAGGATGTTTTTCAGGGCAACTGATGGGGACACACACACACACACAGGGACAGCACACGGGCATTTCTCTAGCAAACATTCATGCAGAATTTCTATAGCCCTCTTCCAGCTCCCTTGGAGAAGCTCGGTGTTTGTCCCCAAAAGACTCTGCCATTCCTCTAAGAAAGCAACACTAACAGAATTCCCTTTCCACACTGCTGGCCTTCACATTGGTTTTAACGCCTAGATCCCAGATATGACAAAACCCAGGCAGCTTTGCTGCTTTCCTGCCTGTCGTTAAGGAAAAGCAAATCTTGCTTCAGTCCCAATCTTGCTTCCTTCCCAGCCTGCACCTTACCCACTGGCCAGCAAACTGAGGGGGCAGCTGGAACAAGTCCCACTGCAAGGCAGATACTTTGTAGGCTCCAAAGCCCACCTGCACCGCCTCCATCAGACAAGGGCAAGCTTCCCTCGGCTTCCCAGAAGCAGCCTGGCAATTGCCCCCTCCCTCGCCCCCTCTCCACCCTCCACAGCCCCTGCCACCAAAGCCTTGCTAGGCAGGGCCATTTGCTGGCCTCGAAGAAAGAGTGCCTTTGATTCTTCTTTGGCGCAAGTGCCCGAGCTGTGAGAAGTCAGAGGATAATGATCACACCCGCTCTGCTTTAGCTAAGGAGATTGCTGGAGGTCCAGAGCGGGACACTGGTCCTTTCGAGAGAAACTGAAACTGAACTAGCCATGCCTTTGTGGCGCATTCGGATAGGAATTGGATAGAATCGGAGGGCTTAGAAACATCCTCCAAGGTGGTCAGCTCCATCAGTCCCCCAAAATGAAACAAAGTTATGTTACTGGGCTCCAAAAAGGACTAAAGCCGCTGCTTTTATGCCAGAAAATATGGTGAGACCAGACCACTCATCTAGATCCAATTCCGTGAATTAAACAAAGCCTCCCTTTCCACTCCCAGCTGAGATGTTGAGGAATCAAAGGCTGAAGCCCCAGCCTTATTTCACTGGCAGTAAAGGAGACACACCTCAGTAAGTCCTGCCAGCTGAGCAAGGGGCTGGGCCCGGGGGAGGTGGCGCCTGCCCAGATTCTTCTCTCAGGGCAAGTGCCGTCTTTGCAACACCAGGCAAATGGAACAAACATTGCCGGAGTGCTTTCATACAGACAAAATACAAAATGGAACAAACTTTGGTTTAATGATAAAGACCCATTGGCTCTCAACAAAGGCAAAATGACAAAAGGCAGAGCATAGACAACACCCAACCTTTGAAATTTATTGATAAATCTAATAAAACTATTGAATCTTGAATAATACTAATGGATCTTAACGACTAAATTGAGGAGATTCCTATCATGTCAACTAACTAAGTAGAAGATTAAACTACCCTAAAAGCTTAAAAAACAGTCCTATTCCTATCTAGTCCTATTGATACCTAACTCTTGCTAGCCCTGGACAACCTGCAGGGTTGTCTAATTTCAAAGTCTTGTCTTCTTGGCGAGAGGCTCTGCTTCCTTCCGAGGCCGATGTCTTCTCCTGTGGTTGTTCCTTTCCTTCACGGTTTCAAACACCCTGCAAGATAGGAAACAAACCATCCATTGCTCACTTTAGTACACACCATGAAACCAAGTGCCGAGATCTCCGTTTGAGTAGGAATTTCTGTCTTTTCGGGCAGTGGCACATTTGTGAATTGATCAGCACCATGAGTCTGATCGTTCTACTTTCAATGCCTTGAAATGTCTTCCTCCTTTTGCTGCATCCTCTTTTGAATTTGATCAGCAGCATCAAACCAAGCTTTGATGGATCTATTCCTACTTGTATGAACTGTGTCTTGTTGGGGCACGGCAAGGTTTCATTGTGAAGGCTGGGTTTTACCTAAGCTCTTTGGGTTTGAGGTGGGTGTTAAGCTTGACCACGGCTGCCGGGGGCGATGCTGCAAGTGCCCCCAGCTTCCCCTGCGGTGCCTTTGAAAAGGGTCAGCCCGTTTTAGTCCAAAGGCGCAGCTTTGAGCAGAAAGAGGAGGAACTTGCTCACCGTTTGCACTGCCCGCAGGGAAAGGGGCCTCCCGCCGAGCGGGGCGGCTGGCGCGCTTGGCAGCAGGGACACTCGGCGCTGCGAGCCCTCTTGCGGCTTCTCTTCCCTGTCTCCCCGTTCTCCTTTCTGGGAGGGCTTTTCCTCCTCTTTGCTTTGCCCACACTCTGGAAATCAAAGAGTCCTTATCAATGCTTCCTTCCTCTCACAAAGCTGGAAACCAGAGCATCCAGCACAAAAATCTATCAGCCTAAGCAAATCCTTCCAGACCCTCAAGAGCTGAGAAAACGGCTGCCTTTGCCAATGGGCTGCGGCGGGCTGCCAACCCAGAGCTTGGAGGAAAATACTCCTCTTTTCTACAGGCCAAAGGGGTGGGATAAATACCTGCCTATTTAGAGCTCTACATTTCTTATTTCTACCTTTCTGCCTAACATCTATTTCTCTCTGCTTTTCCTCCACAAATGTCTAGCCAATGGCATTTAAATTCAGTCCAATTAGGGTAGACACATGGTTAGCCATTTTCTAGTACCCAAAATAATCTCCCTCCCTGTCTCTCTCTCTCTCTCTCTCTCTCTCACATGATGTGAAGCAAATTGCTCTTTGCCGGTAAGGAAAGTTTTAGGGGAGCCACGGCACCGGCAGCTCCTTCTTGGGGAGTATGCTGCGATGCTAGAAAAACTCCCTGAAAATCTGCAGCATATCCACAAAGGCAGCCTGGATTGCTGATGTCAGCAAGCAGTGGGGAATTAAGGGTCTGATTGGAGTCAGCGAGGGTGCCAGCCCTTGAGAAACCCATCTGTAGAGAGTCAAAGCCCATTTTGGTGGCGCTGCTGCTTCCTTGGGTCAAAGTTAGGCTCCAGAATTGCATACTTCAGGGCAGCAGCACAAGGAAGCCCCGGGCAGCATCTGCTGTGCCTTTCCCAGCGCATGGGACGATGTGATCCTGGCAAAGGGGCGTCTGGCATGGCTCGCCAGCAGCTTTCTCCCCTTCTGCCAGTTTCTCGACCTTCCTGGCACGTCTCGATTTTCTTGCCCCTCACCTGAGCAAGAGTGCTGGCAAGTTTATGCTCCTTTTTCCAGGAGTAGTAGTACTCCACACACTGTGCCACGGTCTTAGTCTGGATCTGTTGTGAAGAGAAAAAGAAGGAGTCGAAAATGGTGTCGGGTGCACTGGGGAAAAAGTAGAATATGGAGTGAACTAGGAAGGAAAAGCATGAAGTAAATGGAGTAGGGTGTAAAATGAAATCAACATGGGGAAAGAGAGGCATCATGCAATGTCTTAAACTGTGTATTCTGCTAGGTGGTAATACACGCAATGCACAGATCAACAACAAATCCATCTAGCACAGTTCTTCTTTCCCCGCTTCCCTCCAGTTATGCCAGCACACCGTCTTGTGGAAGCAGCAGCAGACCTGTGCGACAAGTCTGACAGAAGAAAGCTTCATCTTCCAAAAGAGCTTGGAGAAAAGGGCTGGAGAGGCAGGATCATCCTTTTGACACAGGCTTTTGATGTCCCCTTTTGTTACTTCTTGAAGATACTTGGTACTTGAGAAGAGAGAGACTGAAGACCAGGGCTTGTTCCCAGAAATAACCAAGCTTTCCTCCTGACGATCTGCTCGGGTAAAGAATGTCCCGTGGCTTTACCTGCTTCTGGATGAGATGAAAATCCTTGCCGTAGGTGTGGAAAGCCTTTTGGAAGGACTCCTTCTCCTCAGGTGTCCATCTATCAGAGCCTGGCAAGAAAAAGCAGCGGGTAGTAAACGCATCCCTTGATCCACACCAAGTAGATCCCACTGGCTGCCGAAAGAAACTGGTGGCAGGCCGTCATTCACGTGTGTGTACGTGTCTGCTCCCTCAGAAGGTCATGAAGACAAGAGCAGGCATTGCCCGGGGAGAAGGATTGGAAAAGAAGTAAAGCTGAAGGACTAGATGCTGGTGCTTCCCCACCCGCAGAGGAGACAAGACCTTGTGCTGGTGTTAAGCACAATTGCTTTAAGCAGAAACCCTTGCCACAACAATGAAGGGGACGGCAGCATCTGTCAGGGACGCAAGAAGCTCTGCTTTGCTTACCTGCGTAATGATAATCAGCCATGGGGTGGCCTTGAGGTGTTGCAGGCCCCTCTGAGAGCAGCATCTCCAGAGCCTCCTGCAAGATCAAGAGGGAAAAGGCTTTAGCCGCCCCACCACATTAAAAATGAGCCAAAAAATCACAGGTGCTGCCTTGCAGCTACTTTGCCTCTCCAGACATTCAAGCGACTGTATCCCATGTGGGTGAAACACTGTCATTTGCTCCAAGTCCCTGGTTTTTGCTGCCCAACCCTTTGATCCTGGTCCCCGAGAGTGGCCTTTTGCTCACCAACCTAAGGATTTTGCTGCTCCTGCAGCCAGAATGGCCTCAGCTGACTGAGGCTTCTGGGAATTTCCCCTCCAAATGTCTTAGAGAAGCCAGCTCTCCAGGCCATTTACAAGGCAGCAGGACCTTCCGCCGCCGCCGCCGCCTCCAGGAGGGAGATTCTCCCTGCTGGAGCCCTTTGGCCTCAGCCCTGACGCAGCTGGAGGAGACACAGCAGGCAGCAAGTGCTCTGCTCCCTGTTACGACCCTTCTTCAAAGAGCAGCCAGGAAAGGCTGTCCCAGTGCCCGGGCCCTCTGCATTCCCGTGCCCTCTTCTCTGCGCCCAAACAGCCGCTTCTTACCGTAACGCTGCCGCGTGCCCGGTGCAGGCAGTGCAGGGCGCGCTCCAGGTTAGCTGCTGCCCCGGGAATGCCACGGGAGCTGGCCATGTCCAACAGTTCTCTTACTGCAAGCACAACAAAAAACCCACCGAAAGTCAGCCTTGAGGCCAGCAAGGGCAAAGACTGCCATGCAAGGCAGAAGGAAAGGCCGGGAGCTAAAGACAGCAGCTTGGAGAGTATGAAAAGGAGAGCAAAGCCAGGGCCAGCTGAACCAAGGGCCCACGCAGTGCTGGCTCTCCCTCCCAAGCAGCTTCTGTAAGAAGAAGTGGGGGCCAATCTGCGCTCTTCCAGTGGCAGACGGCCCTGACCAATTTGGAGAGCAAGGTGCTTGCTCTTGCTCCTTGCCTCTAACACTTCTACATGGGAAGACGGGCGAGACAAGGAGAGAAGCAGAGCCTGAAAAAGGCTGCCTTTTTACGCAAAAGGAGCCTTTTAAAGACCCAAGTAGCTCAGGGGTGGAAGAAAAGCTTGAAGCAAAGCTACCTCTGTCAGGTTTTTCCATGTCAGAGTCATCCTCCCCCCAGGGCTTCCAGACCAGGGTTGCAGGCTCTTCATCCTCACTTGGTGCTCTGCTCTGCAGCTCTGGCAGCTCAGCCTGAAAGTCGCTGCCAACATTGATGTGTCTAAAGGAAGAAGGAGGTGGAGGTGAGAAAGGCAAGTGGTCAAGAGAGCCTTCCTGTGCACCCACAGGCTTGAACCAATGCCACCCTGACTCTGAAAGAGCAGTTCTCCTCCTCGCCATTCCTCCAGTTTGCTGTCCTTTAACCCTATGCCAAAACTCACGGCTGAATCTGGGCTCTTGCTTTCCTTTTCATTGTGCCTCTCCTTTCCACCTGAAAGAGATCAAAGCAATGCTCCAGTTAAAAATCCTTCCTTCTCATCCTCATCATTGCAAAGCCCGAGCTCCTGTGTCCCAGCTCCTTTCTCTTTGCCGCCTTTTTGACATGGAATGTCCTAGGGAGGACCCTCTAGCAGTCAGCAGCTTCCTCAGGAGGGCAAGCACAAGGCCATGCACTACTCTCTTCACTCCCGGGGCCACTGAGAAGAGCCAAGACAATGGCAGGGGAGATGTGCCAGTGCAGGCTTAGGTTGGATAGAAGGAAAAGGTTCTTCAGCCAGAGGCTGCTTGGGCACTGCAACAGCCTCCCCAGGGAAGGGAGCACAGCACCAAGCCTGACTGAGCTCCAAAAGTGTTTGGACACTGCTCTTGGGCACAGGCTGTGATTGTTGAGGCTGCCCTGGGCAGGCCCTGGACATGGGCTCAGTGATCTTTGAGAATCCCTTCCAAGCCAGGAAATTCTGTGCTACTGTGATTGTGCTCTTGAGGAGATGGCATTTGACGGCCGCCCCTGAGCATGAGGTAGAACCAGCCCTACATGCACTGGAAAAAGAATCTATAAAGATATTAAAATAGCATGGATCTATAAGCCATGGAACTACGTAAGTATATAAGAATTGCTGATCCCACATGGTTTTTGAAGTTGAAAGCCTGTGTTTGAGGAGAAGCCCAGTCAAATGCTTCTATGCCCTGAAGGACAGGGATGCCAGAGGAGAAGTGCCATCATTCTGGTGTTTGAAGCTTTGGAGCGGGTGTGAGCAGAGTCAGGGCATAAGGGGATTTGTTGACACTGAAGCCCTGAAGTGCTCAGCCACAAACAATTTGTTTTGGGGTCAGCACAAGATAGTTTGAGGACTGAAATGGGTGCCAAGAACTTTTAATCAGGTCATCCGTGGACGAGGATCTGCAACTGCACTGGGACACCTCTCTAGGTCCTCTATGGAAAGGTCTGTGTTTCCCCTGGAGGCAACATGATTCCTTCAGAAGCTGCAGCCTGCTTTCACGTGGAAGCTCGTCTGGGGAAAGTGAGCACGCAGCCTGTGTGTCATGCTTGGTGGGAGAGGCAGCTGGAGCCTCCTGCCCCTGTGCTAGTGCTTTGAGGGCAAACGGGGATTTTCTTACCTTGGACGGTTCCCAAGTGCTGTGGGGATGCCCGGAGGCAGACGAGGAGACAAGGACGTCGGTGCCGAGGCCGGGTCTGGCGCTGAGTGCAGAAGGCGGCTGGTCAAGGACAGCCCAGGAGCTGATCCTGCAGCTGCTGCTCCAGCGCTGCTCCACCAGCGTTCCAGCAAGGGCCGCAGGAGCAGGAGACAACGACAGTTGCTATGGGCACAGCCCAACATTCCATCTAGAACCCCAGGGCAGCCATGGGACAGAAAGAGGCATGGGCCGCCTCTGGCCCTTGTACTTCTTCTGCTGCAAGTTTGCTCTGAGAAGCTTCCCATGGGGCCTTTTCTCCTCAGTCGTCTGATGAGACGGGCAAAAGCAGTGCAGGGACAGCCCTGGGTCTTCCCGGTGCTTCTCTGCAAGGTGCCTCCAGCTGAACGTGCACAGGAGCCTGCCTCTGTGCAAGGGCCCAGACCTCATCTCCTGCCCTGGAGAACCAGAAGGGCTCCTCCCACTGGCTCTCCTCCAGCTCTGAGAGGAGCTGGAATTTGCAAGTTGTCCAGCGCAGAGCCAACTCCAGAGCTTCCTCTCAAAGTGGAGCCATTCATCCTGCCCCCTTTCTCAATTCTCCTTTTGCTGCCCAATAATGTCACTGCATGTTTTCCCTCCTTTGGGCCTCTGAGCTGGTCTCTCACCTCATCACTCCTCCCTTGAAACTTGGAGAAACAGGATGTTTTTCAGGGCAACTGATGGGGACACACACACACACACAGGGACAGCACACGGGCATTTCTCTAGCAAACATTCATGCAGAATTTCTATAGCCCTCTTCCAGCTCCCTTGGAGAAGCTCGGTGTTTGTCCCCAAAAGACTCTGCCATTCCTCTAAGAAAGCAACACTAACAGAATTCCCTTTCCACACTGCTGGCCTTCACATTGGTTTTAACGCCTAGATCCCAGATATGACAAAACCCAGGCAGCTTTGCTGCTTTCCTGCCTGTCGTTAAGGAAAAGCAAATCTTGCTTCAGTCCCAATCTTGCTTCCTTCCCAGCCTGCACCTTACCCACTGGCCAGCAAACTGAGGGGGCAGCTGGAACAAGTCCCACTGCAAGGCAGATACTTTGTAGGCTCCAAAGCCCACCTGCACCGCCTCCATCAGACAAGGGCAAGCTTCCCTCGGCTTCCCAGAAGCAGCCTGGCAATTGCCCCCTCCCTCGCCCCCTCTCCACCCTCCACAGCCCCTGCCACCAAAGCCTTGCTAGGCAGGGCCATTTGCTGGCCTCGAAGAAAGAGTGCCTTTGATTCTTCTTTGGCGCAAGTGCCCGAGCTGTGAGAAGTCAGAGGATAATGATCACACCCGCTCTGCTTTAGCTAAGGAGATTGCTGGAGGTCCAGAGCGGGACACTGGTCCTTTCGAGAGAAACTGAAACTGAACTAGCCATGCCTTTGTGGCGCATGCGGATAGGAATTGGATAGAATCGGAGGGCTTAGAAACATCCTCCAAGGTGGTCAGCTCCATCAGTCCCCCAAAATGAAACAAAGTTATGTTACTGGGCTCCAAAAAGGACTAAAGCCGCTGCTTTTATGCCAGAAAATATGGTGAGACCAGACCACTCATCTAGATCCAATTCCGTGAATTAAACAAAGCCTCCCTTTCCACTCCCAGCTGAGATGTTGAGGAATCAAAGGCTGAAGCCCCAGCCTTATTTCACTGGCAGTAAAGGAGACACACCTCAGTAAGTCCTGCCAGCTGAGCAAGGGGCTGGGCCCGGGGGAGGTGGCGCCTGCCCAGATTCTTCTCTCAGGGCAAGTGCCGTCTTTGCAACACCAGGCAAATGGAACAAACATTGCCGGAGTGCTTTCATACAGACAAAATACAAAATGGAACAAACTTTGGTTTAATGATAAAGACCCATTGGCTCTCAACAAAGGCAAAATGACAAAAGGCAGAGCATAGACAACACCCAACCTTTGAAATTTATTGATAAATCTAATAAAACTATTGAATCTTGAATAATACTAATGGATCTTAACGACTAAATTGAGGAGATTCCTATCATGTCAACTAACTAAGTAGAAGATTAAACTACCCTAAAAGCTTAAAAAACAGTCCTATTCCTATCTAGTCCTATTGATACCTAACTCTTGCTAGCCCTGGACAACCTGCAGGGTTGTCTAATTTCAAAGTCTTGTCTTCTTGGCGAGAGGCTCTGCTTCCTTCCGAGGCCGATGTCTTCTCCTGTGGTTGTTCCTTTCCTTCACGGTTTCAAACACCCTGCAAGATAGGAAACAAACCATCCATTGCTCACTTTAGTACACACCATGAAACCAAGTGCCGAGATCTCCGTTTGAGTAGGAATTTCTGTCTTTTCGGGCAGTGGCACATTTGTGAATTGATCAGCACCATGAGTCTGATCGTTCTACTTTCAATGCCTTGAAATGTCTTCCTCCTTTTGCTGCATCCTCTTTTGAATTTGATCAGCAGCATCAAACCAAGCTTTGATGGATCTATTCCTACTTGTATGAACTGTGTCTTGTTGGGGCACGGCAAGGTTTCATTGTGAAGGCTGGGTTTTACCTAAGCTCTTTGGGTTTGAGGTGGGTGTTAAGCTTGACCACGGCTGCCGGGGGCGATGCTGCAAGTGCCCCCAGCTTCCCCTGCGGTGCCTTTGAAAAGGGTCAGCCCGTTTTAGTCCAAAGGCGCAGCTTTGAGCAGAAAGAGGAGGAACTTGCTCACCGTTTGCACTGCCCGCAGGGAAAGGGGCCTCCCGCCGAGCGGGGCGGCTGGCGCGCTTGGCAGCAGGGACACTCGGCGCTGCGAGCCCTCTTGCGGCTTCTCTTCCCTGTCTCCCCGTTCTCCTTTCTGGGAGGGCTTTTCCTCCTCTTTGCTTTGCCCACACTCTGGAAATCAAAGAGTCCTTATCAATGCTTCCTTCCTCTCACAAAGCTGGAAACCAGAGCATCCAGCACAAAAATCTATCAGCCTAAGCAAATCCTTCCAGACCCTCAAGAGCTGAGAAAACGGCTGCCTTTGCCAATGGGCTGCGGCGGGCTGCCAACCCAGAGCTTGGAGGAAAATACTCCTCTTTTCTACAGGCCAAAGGGGTGGGATAAATACCTGCCTATTTAGAGCTCTACATTTCTTATTTCTACCTTTCTGCCTAACATCTATTTCTCTCTGCTTTTCCTCCACAAATGTCTAGCCAATGGCATTTAAATTCAGTCCAATTAGGGTAGACACATGGTTAGCCATTTTCTAGTACCCAAAATAATCTCCCTCCCTGTCTCTCTCTCTCTCTCTCTCTCTCTCACATGATGTGAAGCAAATTGCTCTTTGCCGGTAAGGAAAGTTTTAGGGGAGCCACGGCACCGGCAGCTCCTTCTTGGGGAGTATGCTGCGATGCTAGAAAAACTCCCTGAAAATCTGCAGCATATCCACAAAGGCAGCCTGGATTGCTGATGTCAGCAAGCAGTGGGGAATTAAGGGTCTGATTGGAGTCAGCGAGGGTGCCAGCCCTTGAGAAACCCATCTGTAGAGAGTCAAAGCCCATTTTGGTGGCGCTGCTGCTTCCTTGGGTCAAAGTTAGGCTCCAGAATTGCATACTTCAGGGCAGCAGCACAAGGAAGCCCCGGGCAGCATCTGCTGTGCCTTTCCCAGCGCATGGGACGATGTGATCCTGGCAAAGGGGCGTCTGGCATGGCTCGCCAGCAGCTTTCTCCCCTTCTGCCAGTTTCTCGACCTTCCTGGCACGTCTCGATTTTCTTGCCCCTCACCTGAGCAAGAGTGCTGGCAAGTTTATGCTCCTTTTTCCAGGAGTAGTAGTACTCCACACACTGTGCCACGGTCTTAGTCTGGATCTGTTGTGAAGAGAAAAAGAAGGAGTCGAAAATGGTGTCGGGTGCACTGGGGAAAAAGTAGAATATGGAGTGAACTAGGAAGGAAAAGCATGAAGTAAATGGAGTAGGGTGTAAAATGAAATCAACATGGGGAAAGAGAGGCATCATGCAATGTCTTAAACCGTGTATTCTGCTAGGTGGTAATACACGCAATGCACAGATCAACAACAAATCCATCTAGCACAGTTCTTCTTTCCCCGCTTCCCTCCAGTTATGCCAGCACACCGTCTTGTGGAAGCAGCAGCAGACCTGTGCGACAAGTCTGACAGAAGAAAGCTTCATCTTCCAAAAGAGCTTGGAGAAAAGGGCTGGAGAGGCAGGATCATCCTTTTGACACAGGCTTTTGATGTCCCCTTTTGTTACTTCTTGAAGATACTTGGTACTTGAGAAGAGAGAGACTGAAGCCCAGGGCTTGTTCCCAGAAATAACCAAGCTTTCCTCCTGACGATCTGCTCGGGTAAAGAATGTCCCGTGGCTTTACCTGCTTCTGGATGAGATGAAAATCCTTGCCGTAGGTGTGGAAAGCCTTTTGGAAGGACTCCTTCTCCTCAGGTGTCCATCTATCAGAGCCTGGCAAGAAAAAGCAGCGGGTAGTAAACGCATCCCTTGATCCACACCAAGTAGATCCCACTGGCTGCCGAAAGAAACTGGTGGCAGGCCGTCATTCACGTGTGTGTACGTGTCTGCTCCCTCAGAAGGTCATGAAGACAAGAGCAGGCATTGCCCGGGGAGAAGGATTGGAAAAGAAGTAAAGCTGAAGGACTAGATGCTGGTGCTTCCCCACCCGCAGAGGAGACAAGACCTTGTGCTGGTGTTAAGCACAATTGCTTTAAGCAGAAACCCTTGCCACAACAATGAAGGGGACGGCAGCATCTGTCAGGGACGCAAGAAGCTCTGCTTTGCTTACCTGCGTAATGATAATCAGCCATGGGGTGGCCTTGAGGTGTTGCAGGCCCCTCTGAGAGCAGCATCTCCAGAGCCTCCTGCAAGATCAAGAGGGAAAAGGCTTTAGCCGCCCCACCACATTAAAAATGAGCCAAAAAATCACAGGTGCTGCCTTGCAGCTACTTTGCCTCTCCAGACATTCAAGCGACTGTATCCCATGTGGGTGAAACACTGTCATTTGCTCCAAGTCCCTGGTTTTTGCTGCCCAACCCTTTGATCCTGGTCCCCGAGAGTGGCCTTTTGCTCACCAACCTAAGGATTTTGCTGCTCCTGCAGCCAGAATGGCCTCAGCTGACTGAGGCTTCTGGGAATTTCCCCTCCAAATGTCTTAGAGAAGCCAGCTCTCCAGGCCATTTACAAGGCAGCAGGACCTTCCGCCGCCGCCGCCGCCTCCAGGAGGGAGATTCTCCCTGCTGGAGCCCTTTGGCCTCAGCCCTGACGCAGCTGGAGGAGACACAGCAGGCAGCAAGTGCTCTGCTCCCTGTTACGACCCTTCTTCAAAGAGCAGCCAGGAAAGGCTGTCCCAGTGCCCGGGCCCTCTGCATTCCCGTGCCCTCTTCTCTGCGCCCAAACAGCCGCTTCTTACCGTAACGCTGCCGCGTGCCCGGTGCAGGCAGTGCAGGGCGCGCTCCAGGTTAGCTGCTGCCCCGGGAATGCCACGGGAGCTGGCCATGTCCAACAGTTCTCTTACTGCAAGCACAACAAAAAACCCACCGAAAGTCAGCCTTGAGGCCAGCAAGGGCAAAGACTGCCATGCATGGCAGAAGGAAAGGCCGGGAGCTAAAGACAGCAGCTTGGAGAGTATGAAAAGGAGAGCAAAGCCAGGGCCAGCTGAACCAAGGGCCCACGCAGTGCTGGCTCTCCCTCCAAAGCAGCTTCTGTAAGAAGAAGTGGGGGCCAATCTGCGCTCTTCCAGTGGCAGACGGCCCTGACCAATTTGGAGAGCAAGGTGCTTGCTCTTGCTCCTTGCCTCTAACACTTCTACATGGGAAGATGGGCGAGACAAGGAGAGAAGCAGAGCCTGAAAAAGGCTGCCTTTTTACGCAAAAGGAGCCTTTTAAAGACCCAAGTAGCTCAGGGGTGGAAGAAAAGCTTGAAGCAAAGCTACCTCTGTCAGGTTTTTCCATGTCAGAGTCATCCTCCCCCCAGGGCTTCCAGACCAGGGTTGCAGGCTCTTCATCCTCACTTGGTGCTCTGCTCTGCAGCTCTGGCAGCTCAGCCTGAAAGTCGCTGCCAACATTGATGTGTCTAAAGGAAGAAGGAGGTGGAGGTGAGAAAGGCAAGTGGTCAAGAGAGCCTTCCTGTGCACCCACAGGCTTGAACCAATGCCACCCTGACTCTGAAAGAGCAGTTCTCCTCCTCGCCATTCCTCCAGTTTGCTGTCCTTTAACCCTATGCCAAAACTCACGGCTGAATCTGGGCTCTTGCTTTCCTTTTCATTGTGCCTCTCCTTTCCACCTGAAAGAGATCAAAGCAATGCTCCAGTTAAAAATCCTTCCTTCTCATCCTCATCATTGCAAAGCCCGAGCTCCTGTGTCCCAGCTCCTTTCTCTTTGCCGCCTTTTTGACATGGAATGTCCTAGGGAGGACCCTCTAGCAGTCAGCAGCTTCCTCAGGAGGGCAAGCACAAGGCCATGCACTACTCTCTTCACTCCCGGGGCCACTGAGAAGAGCCAAGACAATGGCAGGGGAGATGTGCCAGTGCAGGCTTAGGTTGGATAGAAGGAAAAGGTTCTTCAGCCAGAGGCTGCTTGGGCACTGCAACAGCCTCCCCAGGGAAGGGAGCACAGCACCAAGCCTGACTGAGCTCCAAAAGTGTTTGGACACTGCTCTTGGGCACAGGCTGTGATTGTTGAGGCTGCCCTGGGCAGGCCCTGGACATGGGCTCAGTGATCTTTGAGAATCCCTTCCAAGCCAGGAAATTCTGTGCTACTGTGATTGTGCTCTTGAGGAGATGGCATTTGACGGCCGCCCCTGAGCATGAGGTAGAACCAGCCCTACATGCACTGGAAAAAGAATCTATAAAGATATTAAAATAGCATGGATCTATAAGCCATGGAACTACGTCAGTATATAAGAATTGCTGATCCCACATGGTTTTTGAAGTTGAAAGCCTGTGTTTGAGGAGAAGCCCAGTCAAATGCTTCTATGCCCTGAAGGACAGGGATGCCAGAGGAGAAGTGCCATCATTCTGGTGTTTGAAGCTTTGGAGCGGGTGTGAGCAGAGTCAGGGCATAAGGGGATTTGTTGACACTGAAGCCTTGAAGTGCTCAGCCACAAACAATTTGTTTTGGGGTCAGCACAAGATAGTTTGAGGACTGAAATGGGTGCCAAGAACTTTTAATCAGGTCATCCGTGGACGAGGATCTGCAACTGCACTGGGACACCTCTCTAGGTCCTCTATGGAAAGGTCTGTGTTTCCCCTGGAGGCAACATGATTCCTTCAGAAGCTGCAGCCTGCTTTCACGTGGAAGCTCGTCTGGGGAAAGTGAGCACGCAGCCTGTGTGTCATGCTTGGTGGGAGAGGCAGCTGGAGCCTCCTACCCCTGTGCTAGTGCTTTGAGGGCAAACGGGGATTTTCTTACCTTGGACGGTTCCCAAGTGCTCTGGGGATGCCCGGAGGCAGACGAGGAGACCAGGATGTCGGTGCCGAGGCCGGGTCTGGCGCTGAGTGCAGAAGGCGGCTGGTCAGGGACAGCCCAGAAGCTGATCCTGCAGCTGCTGCTCCAGCGCTGCTCCACCAGCGTTCCAGCAAGGGCCGCAGGAGCAGGAGACAACGACAGTTGCTATGGGCACAGCCCAACATTCCATCTAGAACCCCAGGGGAGCCATGGGACAGAAAGAGGCATGGGCCGCCTCTGGCCCTTGTACTTCTTCTGCTGCAAGTTTGCTCTGAGAAGCTTCCCATGGGGCCTTTTCTCCTCAGTCGTCTGATGAGACGGGCAAAAGCAGTGCAGGGACAGCCCTGGGTCTTCCCGGTGCTTCTCTGCAAGGTGCCTCCAGCTGAACGTGCACAGGAGCCTGCCTCTGTGCAAGGGCCCAGACCTCATCTCCTGCCCTGGAGAACCAGAAGGGCTCCTCCCACTGGCTCTCCTCCAGCTCTGAGAGGAGCTGGAATTTGCAAGTTGTCCAGCGCAGAGCCAACTCCAGAGCTTCCTCTCAAAGTGGAGCCATTCATCCTGCCCCCTTTCTCAATTCTCCTTTTGCTGCCCAATAATGTCACTGCATGTTTTCCCTCCTTTGGGCCTCTGAGCTGGTCTCTCACCTCATCACTCCTCCCTTGAAACTTGGAGAAACAGGATGTTTTTCAGGGCAACTGATGGGGACACACACACACACAGGGACAGCACACGGGCATTTCTCTAGCAAACATTCATGCAGAATTTCTATAGCCCTCTTCCAGCTCCCTTGGAGAAGCTCGGTGTTTGTCCCCAAAAGACTCTGCCATTCCTCTAAGAAAGCAACACTAACAGAATTCCCTTTCCACACTGCTGGCCTTCACATTGGTTTTAACGCCTAGATCCCAGATATGACAAAACCCAGGCAGCTTTGCTGCTTTCCTGCCTGTCGTTAAGGAAAAGCAAATCTTGCTTCAGTCCCAATCTTGCTTCCTTCCCAGCCTGCACCTTACCCACTGGCCAGCAAACTGAGGGGGCAGCTGGAACAAGTCCCACTGCAAGGCAGATACTTTGTAGGCTCCAAAGCCCACCTGCACCGCCTCCATCAGACAAGGGCAAGCTTCCCTCGGCTTCCCAGAAGCAGCCTGGCAATTGCCCCCTCCCTCGCCCCCTCTCCACCCTCCACAGCCCCTGCCACCAAAGCCTTGCTAGGCAGGGCCATTTGCTGGCCTCGAAGAAAGAGTGCCTTTGATTCTTCTTTGGCGCAAGTGCCCGAGCTGTGAGAAGTCAGAGGATAATGATCACACCCGCTCTGCTTTAGCTAAGGAGATTGCTGGAGGCCCAGAGCAGGACACTGGTCCTTTCGAGAGAAACTGAAACTGAACTAGCCATGCCTTTGTGGCGCATGCCGATAGGAATTGGATAGAATTGGAGGGCTTAGAAACGTCCTCCAAGGTGGTCAGCTCCATCAGTCCCCCAAAATGAAACAAAGTTATGTTGCTGGGCTCCAAAAAGGACTAAAGCCGCTGCTTTTATGCCAGAAAATATGGTGAGACCAGACCACTCATCTAGATCCAATTCCGTGAATTAAACAAAGCCTCCCTTTCCACTCCCAGCTGAGATGTTGAGGAATCAAAGGCTGAAGCCCCAGCCTTGTTTCACTGGCAGTAAAGGAGACACACCTCAGTAAGTCCTGCCAGCTGAGCAAGGGGCTGGGCCTGGGGGAGGTGGCGCCTGCCCAGATTCTTCTCTCAGGGCAAGTGCCGTCTTTGCAACACCAGGCAAATGGAACAAACATTGCCAGAGTGTTTTCATACAGACAAAAAGACAAAATGGAACAAACTTTGGTTTAATGATAAAGACCCATTGGCTCTCAACAAAGGCAAAATGACAAAAGGCAGAGCATAGACAACACCCAACCTTTGAAATTTATTGATAAATCTAATAAAACTAATGAATCTTGAATAATACTAATGGATCTTAACGACTAAATTGAGGAGATTCCTATCATGTCAACTAACTAAGTAGAAGATTAAACTACCCTAAAAGCTTAAAAAACAGTCCTATTCCTATCTAGTCCTATTGATACCTAACTCTTGCTAGCCCTGGACAACCTGCAGGGTTGTCTAATTTGGTCTTTTCTTCTTGGCAAGAGGCTCTGCTTCCTTCCGAGGCCGATGTCTTCTCCTGTGGTTGTTCCTTTCCTTCACGGTTTCAAACACCCTGCAAGATAGGAAACAAACCATCCATTGCTCACTTTAGTACACACCATGAAACCAAGTGCCGAGATCTCCGTTTGAGTAGGAATTTCTGTCTTTTCGGGCAGTGGCACATTTGTGAATTGATCAGCACCATGAGTCTGATCATTCTACTTTCAATGCCTTGAAATGTCTTCCTCCTTTTGCTGCATCCTCTTTTGAATTTGATCAGCAGCATCAAACCAAGCTTTGATGGATCTATTCCTACTTGTATGAACTGTGTCTTGTTGGGGCACGGCAAGGTTTCATTGTGAAGGCTGGGTTTTACCTAAGCTCTTTGGGTTTGAGGTGGGTGTTAAGCTTGACCACGGCTGCCGGGGGCGATGCTGCAAGTGCCCCCAGCTTCCCCTGCGGTGCCTTTGAAAAGGGTCAGCCCGTTTTAGTCCAAAGGCGCAGCTTTGAGCAGAAAGAGGAGGAACTTGCTCACCGTTTGCACTGCCCGCAGGGAAAGGGGCCTCCCGCCGAGCGGGGCGGCTGGCGCGCTTGGCAGCAGGGACACTCGGCGCTGCGAGCCCTCTTGCGGCTTCTCTTCCCTGTCTCCCCGTTCTCCTTTCTGGGAGGGCTTTTCCTCCTCTTTGCTTTGCCCACACTCTGGAAATCAAAGAGTCCTTATCAATGCTTCCTTCCTCTCACAAAGCTGGAAATCAGAGCATCCAGCACAAAAATCTATCGGCCTAAGCAAATCCTTCCAGACCCTCAAGAGCTGAGAAAACGGCTGCCTTTGCCAATGGGCTGCGGCGGGCTGCCAACCCAGAGCTTGGAGGAAAATACTCCTCTTTTCTACAGGCCAAAGGGGTGGGATAAATACCTGCCTATTTAGAGCTCTACATTTCTTATTTCTACCTTTCTGCCTAACATCTATTTCTCTCTGCTTTTCCTCCACAAATGTCTAGGCAATGGCATTTAAATTCAGTCCAATTAGGGTAGACACATGGTTAGCCATTTTCTAGTACCCAAAATAATCTCCCTCCCTGTCTCTCTCTCTCTCTCTCTCTCACATGATGTGAAGCAAATTGCTCTTTGCCGGTAAGGAAAGTTTTAGGGGAGCCACGGCACCGGCAGCTCCTTCTTGGGGAGTATGCTGCGATGCTAGAAAAACTCCCTGAAAATCTGCAGCATATCCACAAAGGCAGCCTGGATTGCTGATGTCAGCAAGCAGTGGGGAATTAAGGGTCTGATTGGAGTCAGCGAGGGTGCCAGCCCTTGAGAAGCCCATCTGTAGAGAGTCAAAGCCCATTTTGGTGGCGCTGCTGCTTCCTTGGGTCAAAGTTAGGCTCCAGAATTGCATACTTCAGGGCAGCAGCACAAGGAAGCCCCGGGCAGCATCTGCTGTGCCTTTCCCAGCGCATGGGACGATGTGATCCTGGCAAAGGGGCGTCTGGCATGGCTCGCCAGCAGCTTTTCTCCCCTTCTGCCAGTTTCTCGACCTTCCTGGCACGTCTCGATTTTCTTGCCCCTCACCTGAGCAAGAGTGCTGGCAAGTTTATGCTCCTTTTTCCAGGAGTAGTAGTACTCCACACACTGTGCCACGGTCTTAGTCTGGATCTGTTGTGAAGAGAAAAAGAAGGAGTCGAAAATGGTGTCGGGTGCACTGGGGAAAAAGTAGAATATGGAGTGAACTAGGAAGGAAAAGCATGAAGTAAATGGAGCAGGGTGTAAAATGAAATCAACATGGGGAAAGAGAGGCATCATGCAATGTCTTAAACCGTGTATTCTGCTAGGTGGTAATACACGCAATGCACAGATCAACAACAAATCCATCTAGCACAGTTCTTCTTTCCCCGCTTCACTCCAGTTATGCCAGCACAGAGCTTTATCTTTGTGAAGGCATGCCAGGCAGAGAATACTAGAAGCTGGCATCAACATCCTGCTAGAGCAGAGTCCTAAAGGAAATGTCACAAAAAGTAGCAGAATAGGAGAAAAAGAAAATCCTGCTAGAATTGTGTGGGAACATAGGACATCTCTCTAGCTGTCCAGAATGGCCAAGACCCTTGCCAGGAGGCTCAGAAGCCCTGGCACGGAGCCCAAAACACCTGTAGTTTTGATTATGACCCATGGAGCAAATTTAGAACCCTATATGAAGATCAGCAAGCCACAACACTTTAGGTAAAGTAATAGTGAAGTTATCACAGAGTGGAAAAGTAGATTTTGGGGTTTCTAGAATGGGAGTTCAGGAGGCAAGATGGAGGGATCTGGGTGAGTCCAGCCTTTCTCCTTCTTCTTCTTGGCCTCCATCTTCTGCTGTGATGTTGGCACTTTTAGATTGGTTTAGAGTAGAAGCTCACTGTCAACATAGGTGATAAGTATTAGAAAGTGATTGTAAACATTATATATGTAGTTTTTAGTATAAAAACATAACACCACCCTGGGGGCAGGCAGTGTGCCTAGAACTGTCCTGCTGGACAGAGCTCAGCAGAGTAAGAGAAAATTTTTTATAGATAAGACGCAATAAACAACCTTGAGACCAAGAACTGAAAAGCTCCGACTCATTCTTCAAGCACTCAAGCTGAGGAAAGAGACTTTTAACATTTCTCAAAGTCACGGTGACCAGCAAAAGATCCTGAAAGAATTGTACAACAGCAGTTGTATGATAACTTAAAGCTGAATTTGTTTATTGGTTGACTTTTAACTAATGTGGTCATTTATGCTGCACTAAGGCAGCAACATTCCCTAAACCAGTATTTGAATGAATATGTTGTTGCAATGGAGCTGACTTTTAAATTTTTATGTATCCAAATGGACACCATTACATTGCCTAATAAACAGAATTTTGAGCAAGAACAATTTTGTTCTAAAATGACAAGGACAAAACATCTTTGTGTTTCAAAGTCGTATGTAATTTACATCACATTTTAAACAAAATTGTTCTTCCACTGGTGCAACCTAAGTAAGCTCACAGAGTTCATCAGTACAATACTCAATCTTCATTCCACGTCAGTTAAAAGTTATTACAACAGAATTAAGATCGTTTCTTCAAACATGCTATGGAATCAATAGTCTACGAATTGCAAATACTGCCTGATTATCTAAGTACTTCCATTTTTAATGCATAATTTAATGTGCATACTATATATATATATAATAGTATTAATAATGATGATTTTATATATATAAATATATATATATTTTTATATATATATATATATATATATATAAAATCATCATTACTATTACTATTACTATTATTCTCCTCCACTTGTAAGGCCACAGGAAAGGAACAGTAATTTATCCCAACACATATAAGAAATTTGCAGAGAACTAGATTGAAGTCATACCTCTTGGAGTAACCCTCTTTTTACCCTTTGATTTTGATAAAGGCTGGCTGTGCACATGATACAATGAGGAGCTTGCCTCTTCAGAAAGGTGAATTTTCTTCCCTTTTTTACAGTATCATGGTTGCACCTTAAATCTGTGTGGAAGCCTAGGGGCCTACCATTGGAACTTTTACCTCAGGGCAAAGATGACCAAGGTCAAAGAGAGATACTTCTCAGAATGCAATAGTCTCGTCCATGGGCATTTGCAGGCTCATGCTGATGCAGCAGGTTTTGTTGGTATCACCCAGTTCAACTGCCATTTTTTCCTTCTATGTACACACCCTAGAATGTTCTCCCCTCACTTGTCACCTATTGGTCCTGGCTTACTGTGTTGCTCCACGCCTTATTCCTCCCATCTAAAACCCTGTGTCCTCGGCCCCATTTTGTCTCTGTCCCTAGACCCTCTTCAGTGCAATAAACAATGTCTGGAGTTCAACACAAAGACCCGTCTCTTGCCTCATTCGTCAGCAGTTTAAGCAAGCGTGCTCTGGGCTCTGGGAGTGCAGCTCACTCACAGAGGCTAGTTGCAGACATGCCACAACAAATCTGTGTATAACTGCAAATCTCAATCATTTCTTCTTGAGATCTTGCTCCCAGGACACATTTTTCTTTTCCTTTCTGTGGGGAAACTTCTCACACATTTATTGGATGCTGGTTGCTCTGCATGTATGTCTACACTGCTACCTTTATAACCTTTTGGAAATTATCAGAGCTAGTAGGATTCACCCAGCAGCAGGAGCTGATGCAGCCTGGGAACGTGCTGATTTACAGAGGCTTCTGGCTTCCCAGGTGAAGCCAAGGCAAGCCCTGCTGCTGCTGCTGCTGCTGCTGCTGCTGCTGCTGCTGCTGCTGCTGCTGCTGTGCCAGAAAGCCCCGGCTGAGCAGGGATGGCACCACTGTGCCTTGGGCTGTTTCTCCTTCCAGAGCTGGGCGGTGCTTTTGAGGCAGTAATGACAGCTGGTGGGAGAAGGAAGGGGCCTTTTCCTGCACCAGAACTTATGGATGCACTAGGGCCACCTTCAGGGAGACTGTCGGCCCCCAGCAAGTAAAGCAGAGGGACACAGCTGGAAAACGCTTCCTTTGGAGCCTTCCTGTCTCTTGGAAAAGAAAGGAGACACGTGACAGGAGGAGCAGCAGGGGCCGGTCCCTCCTCCTTGCCTGCAGTGAGGGGCGGCTGCCGCTGGGCGGCGCCATGAAAAGGGAGCGCCCCTGCGCGGGGCGGGCGGGGCGGGGCAGCCGCCAGGGGGCGCCCGGGGCGGGCCGGGGCCCCTCTGTGAGGGAGGAGAGCCTCGGGCAGCTGCGCAGCCACCGACGGGACTGTCGGTCCGCAAGGCACAGCGCCAGGGCAAAGCTTCGCTTCAGCGCACGCTGACCGGCAAGGGAACCTTCCCATGGAGTGCAGGATTTAGCTGTTTTCATTCCCAGTCCTGTGCTGAGCTAGCAGGCCACAAAGCCTCCTCAAGCACAGGTGCCTCCTCTCCAGGCTTCCTGCACTTCCTTTGCTGACAGGGTCCACTCAGGCACCCTGGGAGCAGGCTCAGCTGATGTTACAAAGCAATGCTGTCCAAAAGAAAAAAAGGCAAAAGCCAAACCAGAAGGGAACTATTAGTTCCCAGGCTGAATTCCTCACAGGCGGAGGCAGGATTCCTCTGCTTCCTCAGAAAGATGCAGAAACAGGACACGAGGACACTGTGCCCCTTACCTTCATGTCCAGGACCTTGCTATTGCAGGCCAGCATAGCTCACAATGCTATTCACCCCTTTAGCCAGGTGTCTTCAGCTTGTTGGGGTTTTCCCCTGAGAGCAGCCTGAGAATGCTGCTTGCTCTCCCAAGGCTTTGTTCCTGCCAGGAAACCCCACAGACTCACTTAGCTTCCTTCTTTCTATCACAAGGCCCAGGTGAGCTGCCAAGAGGATGAGCAGTGTAAGCCATTCCTCAGCAAATGCCAATCCCTGTAAGAAATGCTGATTCCAGTGGGATTTCCAAGTGTTGTTCTCAAGAGCACTGAAGTTCAGGGTTTCAGCAAGCAGCTTGGCTCTTGCGGTTTGTTTTGAGGATCCCTGCGGAGTCCTTGGGGGCCCCCTTAGCTTTATGTTGGCTGGTAGCAGGCAGGCAGGCAAGGAGACTCCACAAGGCTTCTGAGTATGATAATTATAGGAGGGTTTATTGGGGGTGCCACCCCAGGAGCAGCATGGTTTCTGAGGGAGAAGAGAGGGAGGGTGAGAAAGGGAGAAATGGGCCAAGAGACAGTCTGGTCTCCCTTGCACATCTTAACAGCGAGATTCAAAGTAGGTGAGGAATAAAACTCGGGTCAGTGGGATTACAGATACATGATACTTCAGGGGAGGGTCACAGGCTTGGACTAAACGGAACATTTTCAAGGGGTGAAACAGCATACCATTTAACTAAAATGAAAGAGCACAGTCTGTCTCCACTGTGCTGGCAGAAAGCACTTTTGCTAAGACATAGGATGTAGAAAGTAGAGGAAAAAATTGGTTGGAAACTCTTGGGGTGGGGGGCAGGCTGCTAGAGCTTTCTGTTGCTTTCCTTAGAGGAAATAGGGGCGTTTTGTGAATGGTGGGCAGAAAACGGTATGCAGGCACTGGGGACTGATTTGTAAGCAGTGCATGTTTGAAACTATTCCCTGATGTCTAGCCTGGAGGAAATGGAGGTGACCCAGCAACATTTTAAAGATTGGGGATTATGACACCAGTGAGGCGCAAATGTGGTGTCTGTGGATCCAAAGGGGTTCCTCATCTAATCAGACATTTCTTGAGAATTGTCCTGACTTTCAGTCTGACACACAGAGGGAATCTGCATCAGGACAATATGCAGCCTCCCACACGTCACATGTGGTGCCTGACCAGCTGCTCTCTCCGCTACACTTGCTGGGCTCATGCCAGTGGTGGTCCTGGGGCTGGGAAACACCTGGACTTGTGTAGAGCCCATCCAAAATGCTACCATGGCTGCAAAAGCAGGCAAAGAGCAAAAGCCCAGATCTTTCTCCATTCTTTTTAGTTTTTAACTAAGAAAGAAAATCACAAGTGGTTTTCCAGGCACTTGCTGCTAATGATGAAGCAATTATTTTTAGGAGGGAGACAAAAACTGGTTTCAAAGGCAGAGGAGAGGAGGGGGAAGGAAGCTTCCGAACTTTGGAAAGCTTGTGGTGGCTCTGTTTTCCTCAGGTGTGCCCACCAGCTGGACCACCCATTTGGTCTCTGCCTCATAACTCCCTTTTAAGTGGGACTTGCCCATTTTGTCACACTGGTTTCCTCCTCCCATCAGCTTCTACATTGTCCTACATTGGGATTTTACGTTCCTTTTCCATTTTTGTTTCCCGGCCTTCGGACTCGAGCAGCACTGCTCAAGCGATGGAGCGAGTCCGTAGAGCATTCAGCAGTGCCTTTTCATTGGCGGCTTCTCGGAAAGCTTTTCGTCGTTTGACTGGTAAATAGAAGATTTTTTCCTTGGGGCAGCGTGTTGGAAAAACAAGGGCATCAAGATGCCATAGGCTTGGTAAAGTTCCTGTCAACAGCTTCAGCTGAAAAGGGGTGTCTCTGGCCCAGCAGGGTGTAGGAACTTCCAAAATGCAGACTGGGAGAGCTTTGCAGGCATCCTTCTAAAAACTGTGCACTTCTCTGCAGAACTGAGGAAGAGCATCTTTTTTCTGCATTCCCTCCTTAAAGGATGTGCCTGTCTAACTGGGCCCCTCTGTGTGCTACAAGAGCCACTGGCTTTGCGCTGAAGGGCAAAGTGCCGAGCAGTTTGTGTGTGCTCCTGAAGCCCGGAGCTGGGCCTGTGCTGTGTCCCAACAGCGCTGCAAGTGCTAAGAGGGGTTTGCTGGAAGCTTTTGTGGGCAATTGTTTACAGCAACCACGTGGGACATCCTGCATGCAATGTACAAAAAGAAAAAGCAAGTCCAGGAAAGAGAGGAGAAAAAAGCTGCTTTAGCTGTAGGCTGGACAATGAGCTCCCATGCAGGCACTGACTGCTAAGGAACAATTTGCATCTTCACAACCAAGTTCCTAGTTCCTTAGTGGCAAAGCCGAGCCAAAGGTAGACACAGCCTAGGGTACTGGTTTGCAGTCCTGCTTGCTGCGCTAAAGAAGTGTTGCTCCGGGAGGGATGTTGTGAAAGGAAAATGCTCTCTGCTTGGGTGGACTTGTTCTGTGGGATTCCTCAGCACAAACAGTTTTCTAAGAGTGCCTGGTTCATTTTCCCTTGCCCCCGGCAGGTTGCATCAGGCGTGGAAGGAGTGAACGGCAGGGTTCGGTGAGTGGGAAGGGCACCCTTGAAATTCCTGCTGTCTGAGGATTGTGGAGAAAGCTGTGGGCTTGGCCTGGCAGGCCGAAGGAAAGTCCACATCAAAGTCTGCATGAACATGACCAGAAGGATTCCATCAGTTTCCTCCTTTTCCACTGAAGAGCTTTGAACTAATGAAAGTCAAGCTTTGCAGACAGGAGGCTGCATGCTAATTATAGCCTAGCTAAAGTAGCTCCTTCAGAAGCATGTGCAATCCTGTCTAAACATTCGTCTCATTAGCCCACTTGAATTGAGTTTTAATGAGTGAGCATCCCACTTTTATCCAAATTCATGACTTCTCTTCAGGACATCTGGGGATAGAGCTCAGGAGAAGTCAGGTTCCAAATGACAGGCTCCTCCCTGTCCCTCATGCTGCTGCCTGTCTGCAGAGCAGCACCGCAGCAGCAGAACCTGCTCTGGCTCGCTCTCTTCCTCCAGAGGCTAAAGGGGAGGCAAAGGACAACAAAGGTGTTGTCAGTCCAGGGCCTGAGCATACTGCAGCAATCAGTGGCAGCTTTGGTTGGTTCAGTGCAAAGCTTTGGTGCAGTGCAGGGCTGCAAGTTTCTGAGCAGGCAGCACTTGCCTGAGGATGCTGTGGGCTGGAGTCCTGCCATGACCTAGCTCTTCAGCCCAGCCACGGACCACCCACGCGAAATGGCATCTGAACTTTCACATGCAGGCATCATTGTCCTGGCATTCTCACAGGGACTGTGAACTTCCCTTGGTGTCAGATATGCGGTAGCATGATGTCCTTTAGGGCCACTGCTGTGAAAGGCAGCCCCTTTGTGCCCAGAGTCTGTGCAGGCTCCCTGCTGTCAGCAGAGAGAGAGGTCCCAAGGCACAGTTCACAGCCTTGTGGGGTGTGGAGGAGCCACTGTTGCCTGCAGGGACCTACCCCTCTCCACGCCCTAGCTAGGTAGCTACAGGCACTGCTTCGACTGCACCCTTAACTTGGACGTGACCCACGTTTGTTGAGAAGACTCCTGAGCAGCTCTGCGTGGCAGAGACAAGGTCTGTCTGTGAAGGGCTGGAATGCAGTTCCTATTGGCTGCTCTCTAAGGCCTGAAATCCTGAGGGGAAGCCACTTGAGCAGAGCAGAGCAGGGGAATGTTCCCTGCTTCTACTCAGACACTTCCAGAGCAACTCAAGGGTTACTTGGGACATAAACACCACAGAAATACCACATGAGCAGCCCCACACATGAGCTTTTGCCTTCAGGTGAGCTGTGTCACTGCTTGCTGCTTCTGCCAGCTCTCAGGAGCCAACTTGCCTGCTCCTTATTGCTTGTTTGTGCTTTTTCCCTGCCCATTCCTTGCAGGCCCCGCTAGGAGAGGTTCTTGCCAGTCAGGACTCCTCGGCCCAGGCAGGAAAGGCGGAGCGGCAGGAGAGCACGGATGCGGTGCGCGGCATCCAGGAATTCAGGTGTGTGTGTTAAGCTTTTTCGCTTTCTCTCAGCAAGGGTGGGCATTGCTGGGCTTTAGGAAGCCAAGTGTCAAAGAACAAATTTGGCTTTCTCATCCTTTGACTTGCTCAGCACAGACAGGGGAAGGCAGCCCAGGGCAGGTCTGGCTGCTGACCCAGCTAGAGCAGAGCTGCCTGCTGGGACTCACTTCTTAAACCTTGACAAAAAGCATTCTGAACTAGACCAGAGTAAAAAGCAAGGGAGGTTCAGGCTGGCCTTAAGGACAGCAAAGCATTGAACTGCAAAGGCAGTCATGCAGCAGAACAAGCGCCTCAGAGAGCTTGTGCAGATTCCACCCCTGGAAATTCAAAAGTCCCAGATGGACAGAGCCTTTAGCAGCCTGTCCAGGTGCTAACCCCAAGTGCTTGGAACTGAAGACTGGGCTAGATGCTTCCTAGGGTCTCTGCCAGCCTAAACCATCCTTTGATAATTGGATTGGGAAATCATACCCTCCTCCTCCCCAAGTTATAGCTTGCAGGCTCTTTCCTTATTTCACTAGTGAGAGCAATAGGAATGGTGGGAGTATTCATCTGGACTTCCCAAGCCAAAGAAAAGCTTTTGCAAGTCTGGTATCCACTGTAATGAGAAAGGAGCAGGCAGGAAGCTCTGTAATCAGCAGGCAGGAAGCTGTTATACTGAGAGTACCTGAGCTTTCTGGAAATGTTCTGTGGCTTCTGGAAGCTAGTTTGACTTCCTCAGTGGTGACTCTTTGACCAGCACGAACAACAGAGATGCTGGTCTAGGAAGGGAATTGCAGCATTCTCTGGAGGTGGAAGTAGAGGGCTGTTGGAAGCCCCTGAGACTGCCTTACGTGGGACATGGTATGTAGTCCTGCTCTTGCAAGGAGACCGTGTTGCAATTAAAGGCTTGTTTGTCTGTTTGCTTGTCGTAGATGGAAGGAGTTGGCTGCATTTGAGAGACAGTGCCACTCCTCACTAGAGACGGTGTCTGAAGTGGTGGCACAGACAGAGGAGGAATGGCAGCCTCAAAGGGATCTGCTGAAGGAAGCCGTTCCTCTGGTAGTGCCAAAGGTACGCTCCCCTTGTTCCTAGGCAGCACTTGTGGGAGAGGGATTTGTCCTGGCAAGACCCCCCCGAATGCTGCTTCTGGCAGCAAGCTGAGACAGAGACTGTGCTGTTGTTGTTGTTGTTCCTCTTGAAAAATGGTGCCCCCCCACTTCCAGGTTTGCCGCCCACAGCGGCCAGCCCGCAGGGGTCTGGAGAAGCTGCTCCAGGAGTTCTCTCGCCAAGGGCACACACTGTCCCAGGTGTGCAGAGAGAAGGCGGTGCTGGCGCAAGAGAATGCTGCCCTGGAAGCCCGACTGGCAGCCACAGAGCGGGACCTACGAGGCCTTTCAGAGCAGCTGGCAGAGGCCAGGTAAGGGCAGGGAGGAGACCCTGGGTGGGACATTATTGAAGGTCTGTAATTACAAAGGTGCTGGGCATGATGTCAGGATTTACAGCCTGCTGTGTGCTCTCCCGATGGTTCTCACACAGAGTATAAAAGAGACACAAGCAAAGAGAAAAGGATACTGTCATCCGAATGTTTTTTTTTTCTGCCAGCTCAAGCACTCAAAGCACTTTTTGGGCACCTGCTTGGGACCCCTTGCACAGTCCTACACTTTGCACGAGAGCAAAGCAAGCCAACTTGGCAATGAATTGAATAGCAGGGAAACTGAGCAGATGTTTGCAGAAAACGGAAGTTTCCCTCCGGTTTTGCTTTCTCCTTGGGTGCAGCTGATAGTCGATTTTTCCACGACAAGCAGTTTGCCATGGGATTTTTGAAATTCAAGGCTCTTCCATGTGATTGTTGTGAGGAGGGTGCTGACGCTTCAGGTGAAGCTGGAGGGTCATGCTGAAAATCTTGAGAGCCTTCAGAGCTCACTCTTGTGAAGTATAGTGCCGGAGCAAGATCGGCTTACAAACAGCAGCAGCAGCAGCAGCAGAAGGGAAAGGCCTTGTGACTTCTTGACATTGTCTGGGCATTCTTGATGAGCGCTGATTCTTGCCCACTTGTCCGCCCACCTGTGTAACCTGTCAAGGTCCCTTTGGCTGCTGCTTCTTCCTTTTTAAAGAGTGCCAAGATATTTGGGCACTGCTGGCTTAGTTAGCCAAAAATAAAGGTAGCGAGTGGTCTTGTTCATCAAATTCCAGTCATTTAAATGGCAGGAAACGGTCCCTACCCTGAGATAGTTCTTGTTCAGATAAAAACCTAGTTCTGCTTCCCTACTCATGCTGCTGAAAGCCGGAGGCTTCACTATATCGTTTGGTGAATTCCCTTAGTCCCTTTGACTCAGAGAGTGCCTGGCAAACAAAGTACCGATCCGTACACAATGAATGGCATGAAACATTGACGAGTCAGCCAGGAGAGCACTGTTCTGTCCCCCTGCAGAGTGACTTGGAAGTGCTGATGTGCTCAGGGCTGTGAGCAGAGGCTGGGCTTTTGCTCCTTTGCAGATACATGGTGGGCACAGCCACGTGTCAGGCAACAGCAATTTGAGCTTTGGCTGCTGAGATCAAGCTCAGCTGGGCTAGGTCATGAGGGAAGGCTGCCCAGTCACCTGGAGGGGCCTGCTTTACTATGTGAAGTGGTAAAATAGTCCTGCTGTCTCTGAGTTTCCATGCAAGGCATTTTCCATACTAAGGTGTAGGGATCTTAAGGCACAGGTTACTGGAGAAACTATCCCTGTGTGCCAGGAACAATTGCTCTTCATCTTCACACCTTGTAGGTCAGAGAAGGAGAGCCTGCAAAGCAGCCTGCTGGAGGCTCAGCAGCACATATCGGAGCTGGAGATGGCCAGGAGCCGTGTGCAAGCCCAAGTGCGCACAGCCACGCAGGCCCAGGAGGCCATGCTCGGTGAGAGCCTCGTGCGCTTTGTTTCTGCTGATGGCCGGCCTAGTGCAGTTGCTCCCAAGCCAGCTCAGTCCGCAAGGCTCCTGAGGAGTGAAGGAGCTGAGGGCAGGTCCCTCCTTGCCTGAAACTGAAAGGGCTTCACTTCAGCACATTCCTCTGCTTGTGGAGTCTCTGACTCTTGCCATGTGTCATGTTTGCAGAGGATGTGAGGGCCCTTCGTCGTGAGCTGCTGGCTCTAAGATCTCTCAGCCAGCAGCAAAGTGAACGCATGGCTCAACAGCTCTGCTGGGCAGAGGAGCAGTGCGGGAAGGCTCTAAGACTCTGGCAATCTGCTCAGCAAGTGGAAGAAAAAAAGCTCCTGCAAAAACTGGTAAGAAACAATACACACCTGAAGATTTCAGGCAACTTTGGAGGGCTGGCTTAGCAGAAGAGCAGCCTGAGTATGTGACATGGCGGCAAGCATCTGCTGTGGGCTATACCTTGCTGAGCCAGGCAGCAGGGGGCTTCAAGGGCTCATAGTCCAAGGTCTGTGAAGAGCCAGAGGATAATGCTGGGATAGTATATGCAGCCACAGGTTCAGGATGGGCATAACCTGGAGGCTGGTGGACCCACCACCCAAAGCATGGCAGCGAAGGGGCAGGATCTTCCCCACAGCCTCGTGCCATGCAGCAGACGGCTGCTGAGCTTGCTGCCAACTGCAGTGCCAGCAACTGGGTTCCTTGCTTTCTGTCCTTCCATGGTGGATGGACAGTTGTCTTCCCTTTGAGCCTGAAGCAGATGCAACAGGCCCCATGTTGCTGGTGTTTCAGCTGGTGGCCTGCCTAGTGACTGGGTCATCGAGGTGCTGGCCTCATCCTCTTCCTGCAGTCCATCTGCAGCTCTTCCTTGATCAAAGGGCAGAGGGACTTTGAGAACAGAGCCTCTGAGAAGAGGCAGAAATCCTGAGGAGAGAAGGGCCAGACAACAGGAAGCCAACAGAGCAGGGAAGAAAGGTGGCATCTCCTTCCTTCCACCTGCTGACACTCCCTCTAACTTTTGGGTTAGAACAGCATTGCTGGAGGGCACAAAGTCACTTCTAATGTGCACTTTTCAAGTGGGGAGGGGGGGGGTTGTTGGAGGGTTGAAGCTTCCATTTTTTTCTTTGGAGATCATTGCAGGGACTTCATCTGGAACTGTCTCTCCCCCTCATCAGGAGAGACAACTGGAACAACAGCATTTGGAGGCACTGGAGCAGCTGAAGGAACGGGCAAACTTCCTGGCTGAGGTACAGAGAGAGCAGGAGAAATGAAGCAGGAAATTGCCATCATGCAAGCTGAACAAGAAAAGATACCAAGCAGAGCCAGTCAAGAGGCACAGATTGTGGAAAGAGAGTTTGTGCGCTGTTTTGGACTCCTCTGCTCTCCCTATGGGCGCTGCTTCTTTGGACACTGTCTGTCTGGATGGGATTGTCTCTTAGCTGACCCTTCATGAAAATGAGAATGAGAACAAAATGCTTTTGGAAAGCGTGAGCACATTAGTCTTGCTTGCCGCACAAGCGGTGGGTGGGAAGTTTAAAGCTGTCTTCATTTGTGTGCAGGTCCTGCAGGAAGAGCAGCGTCAGAAGGCTGCTGTCCTAGACAGGGTGTACTGGCTGCAGAGAGAGCTAGACCAAAGGGAGCAGCTGAGGCAGGTGCTGAAGGAGGAGTGGGAGAATGGGCAGGTGAGCCTGACTAGCCAGCTAGCAGAGGGAAGGGCAGTGATGGGGCGTGAACTGGACATCTCAGGCAAGGGGAGGCAAGGACTACTGCAGGCACTGGGAGCACAGAGCCTGGCAGGTTCCAGCACTGAGCACCAGGAAGAAGAGCTAGGATGGAAGGGTTAGAGCTGGGTAGAGAAGCAGAAGCAAGTGCCTGAATAGAAGTGCTTTTGAGACTGGAAAAGAGGAAACCTGAGCATGATGGCAGGTGCCAGTAAGATTTCTCCTGATGGAATATCAAGGACAAGCTGCAGGCAGAACTGCAGGAAGCTCAGAGGAAGATGAAGGCAATGGAGAAGAGGCACCAAGAAGAAATGCAAAGGATGCACAAGGTCCTGCTGCAGTACAGGCTGGCTGACCAAAAGCAGGTGAGTGAAAGAGCAGGAGGCAGTGCACTCATGCAACAAGTGGTCTCTGCCCTTGTTGCCTTTCCCCTGCAGAGCAGCAGGTGGATGGGGAAATGTCTCTGAGCGCCATGCTCTGTGGTCTCCATGGCAGCTGGTCAGAAGGACACTTACTGGGCCACTGAATCTCAGTTGCTGCCCTGGGCAGCAGGGCTGGTGCCTTGGCCGGTGGGCCAGCAATCCTGTGCATGTATTTCTGCTGGCCTCTTAGAGCTTGCTTTGTTTTTTGAGGGGTTTGTTCAGGTGAGCATGATGACCCACACAGATTCTGAACAAGTTGTCCCTGTCCATGGTGAATGCAGTCCGCAGAACGGGGTGAAATGTACAGTTGTTCTTTCCCTGTCACAGTCTCTCCTATGGCTGGCTGTGACAAGCTGTAGTCTCTGACTGCTCTTTGGGTTTGACTTGAGGAGGAAGAGTTGACAGCTCAGCTTGCAGCCTAACACCAGTGTTGTTCCTAAGGGCTTGCCTTTGAAATGCTGTGTCTGGGCCATCGCTGCCAGGCGCCCTTCTGACACAAACAAATTTCTTGTCCCAGAGGGACGCAGGATCTGCCATCAAAGCTGCCACAGCAGCAGCATCCTCTGAAGAAGCCTCCTGTCCGCAGCCTGAAAACCAGAGCATGAGCAGTTCGCCCCGCTCGAGCCAGGAGAGAGAGAAGCACTTCCTGAAGCTGCTGCGTACGTCCTGGCGATTTCTTGTGCAATCCAGCAGTGTATTATAGTGTGTGTGCCTCAGCATGAGCTGTAGCACGTTCCTCCTCACTCTGGTGTCAGACAGACATTTGCACTCCCTACAGAAGCCAGTGTTGTGCTTGGGGGCAGCCAGGGAGCACTCGGGGCGTTCCTTTTGCCTTTGAGGCAAAAGGTGGGAGTGGGTGGGCTTTGCCTGAGCTTCCCTGTGCAGTAAAGACAAAAGCTGGGATTGTGTCCCAAGCAGCAGTAGGCTGCAGCCTAGCCAATGACTCAGTGAAGGTGTGTGTGCTAGTCCAGCCAAACTGATGAGAACACTTGGCTTCCTAGATTCCCTTTAGACTCCTGACTGGTAACCAGTCATTGGAGACAAAATACTTCAGAGAAATTGCTTGGCTGTGCAGCTGGTTTAATGCTGGTGTTGTTTATATGACTGTTGGTACTTCTGTTATTCCTTCTGTGGTTTGGTTTGATAAGAATTCTACATTTTGGTTAGCCTGACCTCCTTGAAGAGAACATCAGGTGACAGCACAAGTAAGAGTGGAAGATGTCTTTTCAGTACCCCCTACAAGTTAAAAAGTTACATTCTTAGAACAATCTCAAGGTATCAGAGAGGAAGAACTGTTTTCAAAGTGCCCCTAAAGAAGAAAACCAGGACGCTTTTCTTACAATCCCTACTTGGTATTTTAGTTGTGTCCTTAGGAAGATGCATCCAAGAGACACATCTATGTGGCATGGTCAGATAAAACTGCCCTGCAAGCAATTCTCAGGAGGAAGCCTGCAGCTCCTCTGCTGCATGTTCCTCCAGTAGCAGGCACTTTGTCACTGCTAATGCCCAGCTGGTAAATATTCTTGGAACACTGAGCATTGGCTCAGTGTTCCAATCCCTGCACAGAGTCCTGCACTCTAGGAAAGCACACCAAGGCTTAGTGACTCTGCACTACAACTGAGTTGCTTCTTACAACTAGTAAGAGCTGCCAGTGCAGTGCTGTCAGAGAATAACCGGTCAGGTACAGAACAGAGCCCAGTTTACTCAGTGTCTGCCATCAGCTGCTGGGACAAAAGAGGGGTTGGATCGACTCCTCCAGGGGTCTGAATTCAAAGACAACCATGTTCTGGCTTGAGTTGGTCAGCTGTAGCAGCGGGCGGGGGGGGCGGTTTAGATGCTGGTTGCTGCTACCTATTTCCCAATAAGCATCTCCTGGAGAAAAGCCACTTGGGTAAACATTCAGGCAGGCAGTCAAGTCCACACACACCACACTCACCACAGCAAGCTCAGTGCACAGAGGCAGAGAGGCCTTTTATAAGGTCAGTTTCAGCGAGGTTTATTTGAGCACGCCCGAGGGGAACCAGAAGACAAAAGATAAGCCATGTCCTCTGCACAAGGTTTAAGTAGGGGCGGGTACGAGGGCGGTAGCAAGGGGGAGGGCAAAGGGAATGGGCTCTCAGGAAGAAGGGGCCGTCCACCAGGGGTATCACAACCAATGAGGAAACAGGGGAAGGAGAAACCAGGGAAAGTTGGGACCTATGGGGAAAGGAAGTGGGATGTATCGGTGTTATGCAAGAGTCCATGAGGAAGACTTTTCTGTCTGCCCAGGTAGGGTGGAACTCTATTGTAAGTATTCCTCCCTTCATGGGAGGGCTCTGGGGATTTCCCTGAGGGACAAGCAATCAGAGGATTCCACAGTCAACAGCTTGTAACACAGCTGGCTGGGGCTCTGGCTTCTTCACAGTGGCTGTCAGTGGCCATTCGTGGGCTTTGCCCAGCTTTTTGTCATACCTGCCCTGCCACTGACAGTGGTGTGACTGCAGAGGCTGCAGCCTTCCTTAGCTGTGAGGTTTCAGCTGCCTTCACCTGGACTCGTGAGAGGATCAGCATCTCATTTGTGCAGGCGTCTGTGTCACGGCAGCGCCTGAGGAGCGGCGCTCTCCTTGTGGCCCGTCTGGGCTGTGCCCTGTGGGAAGATGGGACCCGTGGGTGGTGTCCAAGGGGCCGAGTGCAGTGCTAGTGACAGCTGCTGCTAGTGACTGCTTCTGCTGCTAGTGACTGCTTCAGCCCAGGCTGAAGACAAGGCCTTGTAGCTCTTCACTACATGGGGAACGGGCAAAGTGGTCTTCAGAACTTAGCCTGCTCATAAATGAAAAGGGTTCTATTTCTTACAGCCATTGTTCTTGGATGTAGCACAGCATGAGCTGCTGTTCTCTAAAAATGTCAAGGCATTCTTTAGGCAAACTGCTGAGAAGTAGAGAAAATCCCATCCTCTCCTGGAATTCACTTTGCAATATTCTTTCTGATCCGAAAACAAGAGGATGTTGATAAAAATTCATCCCAGGTGTTAGGGTGCATTTAATCCTTGGAAGTATGAAACCTTTTGTTGAATCTCACAAGAGAGTGTTTCTTGCCAAGAAAATGAAGGGTCCAGAGTTTTCAGCCCTCCTTCCCATTTGTCATCCCATAGATGACCACCACTTGCCTTGGTGTCCATTCTTTTCTGGTCTCTGTCTGTTCTGATGGTTTTTCCATGGGCTTAGTTTCCCTTCAAGGCAACCCTCCAAAGGAGTGTGGGAGAATCAGACTCTGTGCAGGCCAGAGCTGCCTGTCTTGCTGGGGCTGCTGTTGTTGTTGTTGTTCTTGTTGATGTTACTGTTAGCCAAGCGACCAGAAATTGCTCAGAGCCTCAGAGAGTGGAGCTGGGCTTCAGCTGTCCTGGAAGTCAGGATCTCTGTTTTGAAGTTTGCTTCTTGCAATTTGTTTCTTTCAGGGCATGTTGTGAGTGTGGGAGGTCCGGAAAAGAAGTACACGGGATGGAGACGTATTGGCAGTGGGTGAGTGCAGCCAGGCTTACTTCTACAGAGCCATGGGCCAGGAAGTTTGGTGGTGCAATATCCCATGGAAAGTCAGGCAAGCTGCAAGCATCTTCAGACCCTGGCTTTAGATTGTCCCTGTCTCAGTGCTGAGGCAGTACAAGGCTTCATCAAAGATTATGAATCTTTGGATGCTGACAGTGTCTTGGCTGCCTCAAGGAGCAGGACCTGGAAGCCCTCCTGTCCCTCCAAGATGTGCCACCAGATTGCCTGTTTTCCCATGAGACATGGTTTTGTATGATTCCAAGTCATATGGCCACACTCATGAAAGAAGAAAAACCTGAGAGAGCCGTTTCCCACCTGATAGCTGTCAGATAACAGCTCTCAGTAGCATTTCTTAGTCGTATTTTGCTGGATATTCAGTGGTCAGGAAAATAAGCAAGGCCGTGTGGTGTTGCCTGAGTTTGGCAGGTAGGATCACAAGAGAGGAGCGAGAAGGCCTGGCAGGACTGTGTGTTTCATTGGCTGGGCAGGCGTGCCACAGGCACAGACACGAGAAGGAAAAGGCAAAGAACAGCCCTGCATGCATAATCTAGTGTGTACGTTTGAGATTTGTAGCGGCCCATTTTTTTCCTGTTGGACCCAGCTTTTCTCTGGGACACTCTGCATGGCAGAGGGCTGCTGGGCTGCTGGGCCATTGGCTGAAGAGCAGACAAAGCCCAGTGTTTTAGAGGCACTGCAGGCAGCAGAGAGCTTCTGCCTGGGCTGCCTTTTGCTTCTGAGCACTGAACAACTTCTCTGGTTTTTTGCCTCTGCTCTGTTTCTAGGGGTTTTGGAAGTGTTTATAAGGCCTTCAACGCTGCCACAGGACAAGCGGTAAGTGCCCACGCGGATTTTGCAGCTCTTGAGTGCTTTCCCTTGGGATGTGATCTGTGGCCAGAGCTTTGGGCCGCCTATCTTTGCTGCAAAGGCTGTCCCGCAGAAGCAGCCTGTCTAGAGGCGGGCTGCAAAATGCATTTTGGACAGACTTTGTCCTTCCTACCCACCTGAATGAATGCAAGGATGGCAGTGGTGTCCTTCAGAGAAGGACATCCTAGCTTGGACTTACTGGATGAATCTGCATAGATTAGCTGATGGCAAGAGCATTCATTCCGGCCCAATTCCTCTTAAGGTTCAGACAGATATTTTGTTTTCCATCATGTGGTTTAGTTGGAAAATATCATGCAAGACCTAAAGAAGGAGAGATCTTGTGTGGAGCACAGTTTTGCCTTTCAGTCCTAGGGAACCTAGTTCACATACACGCACACACACAGAGATCAATATGAAGGAGTTGTTGAAGAGCCTTAAATAGTACAACCTTGTGTTGATCCTGTGTAGGTGACATTCCACTAGAGAGATGCTGTCTGTACCACACAGACATGGCAGTGTCTTGGAGAGTCCTGCTGCTCTTTGGGGCTAAAAGTTCAGAGTCCTGAATTCAGCTTTTTGGCTCTCAGCACATACATTCCATCTTCCTTAATAGTAAGGAATTAGATAACGAAGTTCCTTATCCACCTGCAGTGCTGGGCTCAGGAACTGCACTTGGAGGGAGGGGAGGTCTAGGAGGCGTCCAAAAGGCCTAAGCACTTAGGTGCTTTTAACCTGGGGCGCATCCACAGTGTACCACAGAAAGGGCTATTAATTTATAAACCCACTAAATAATTACAAGTCTAAGCCATGTGCAAGATTGTTCTTCGGAGTTGCAAGACCCAAACTGAAGAAGTTAGGATGTGCTAGGATTGTAACTTTACTTTGAGTCGCTTTGGAGTTCTTTTTTGGACAGCGTTTTCCCTGTCACATATGTGTGTGTTTACTCTGGCACACAATGGAAATGGCAGCCGTCTCTGAAAGGCTGGTCAAAGCCCCTAGAAATGCTAACGTATTGCCAGTGATTTCAATTTGTCTTCACAGGAGCAAAATTATTTTTGGCTTCAAAACATGTGTAAGCGATAATAGTAGTGCTAAACAAAGTCTATTTGAGAAGTCTGTGGGTGCAGAGAGTGCTGTTAGCACTTTGTGGTTGATGGTTTAGAGTCCCTTTTGACCGAGGTGACAAGGCACCCAGGCCCGTGAGTTCACAGAGAAAGAGGCTCTGGTGATGTCTGTCCCTCACTGCTTTCAACGTCATCGTAGGTGGCCGTAAAGCAACTTAATCTCCAGCACCAGGGTTGTGAGGAAGTGGTAAAGGAAATCCTGGTCATGCGGGAACTTAGGAACCCCAACATTGTCACCTACTTTGAAAGGTAAGTAGTTTTGACAGAAAATGGATCTTTCAATTAACATCAATCCACTCCTGGATGAGGCATGGCAGGAGATTGCATTTTGTCCCCATCAGTGGTTCGTGGCATAAACAGCTTGAAGATTGATCTCAGAAACCTGGCTCTCTTACTAAGCCAGCAGCCTGTATGTTCACTGGCTGCACGTTTTGCTGGTTTGGGGCGTGGTTCTTTCCAAGGGTTGGAGGAGAAGTGCTGAGAAAGCATCCCAGAGATGATTTCCCTTGCACCATTCCCACTATTTTTCATTGCCTTGCATGCCAAAAGACTAGGCTAGGAGGCACATAATTTGCCAGGTTTGAAATTGTTTTTCCTGTTTGTACTTTCCTTTCTGCAAAGTTTCCCAAAGGGTGTTGGCAGTGCTGGACACCCACATGCCCTGAGTGAAAGCTGTGAAAACTGTGTCTCCTTGCTGCTGGAGTTAATGGTGCAGTTTGTGTATGAAGATGATGAAGCAGCTGCTGGGATGCGTCTGCTTCCAGATTGATCTTTGCCCTCACCAAACTGCCTTTTTCCCCTTCTTGCCACCTAAGCCATCTCGTTTTCCACGGGTGTGCCTTCCTCATTGAGGCAGCACAGATGACGGGGCACTGGATAGCCTGGGTGGAGTGTGTCTTCATTTGATTCCATCTTCATTTCCCAGTGACCTGGAAACAAAACTCAGCTGCAGTCTTTTCTTCCATACGGCAATTTAGCTGTGCACATTCAGCTCCACGCTGTTGCTTTCATCTTGCAGCTACCTTGTCAATGAGGCTGTCCTGCTGGTGTTGGAATATATGGATGGAGGCTCCTTAGCTGATGTAGTCAGCCTAAGAAGGATGGCTGTAGGACACATGGCAACAGTGTGTCGGGAGGTAAGGGGTCCTGCTTGTGCTTGGGATGGCTTGGACGGGCTCGTAGTTCGAAAGAGATGCTAAGTGAGCGATTCCATGTTCAGAGCATTCTTTCTGTGTTGCTCTCATGCTTCAGAGAAGAAGGGGCATCTGCACTGAACTGCCTGCCAGTGTCCCTGCCCTTACTGTAGTCTGTTCTTTACTCTGAGTTACCGTTGTTGAACTCCCTGTCTCTTTTTCATTTTTATTTTCTGTTCTGCCCTTTTCCTCTCCAAGCCTTTGCCCCAAACCTTTCTGCATTGCCTTCTTTGCCCGTAAGTGCAAAGGTGCTGGTGTGCGAGTTTTCAACCAGCGGCAAAGCCAAAGAGAGACTCACCTGTCACAGGTCTCCGCTTCAAAGGATGGCATAGCACCTAGCATGGTGCTTGCCGCTGAAAACTGACCAATGAGCTGCTTCCAGGTTCTGTCGAGGCAGACGTATAACCCTTGTCCTGCAGTCTCCCACCTGTCAGTGATCCCCTTGGTACCCAAGGCAGGGACTTTTTCTCTTTTGGCAAACCCTTGTTTGTCCTCCAGACAGGGATAGAGCATCCGCTGCAGCAGTGGTCATTCTGACTGCCTTTGCAGGGGACAGTCTCCAGCAACGACTGACATTTCCCCGTCAATAGCTAATATGCCTCCTTTGGAAAGATCCTGCTCTCCGAGTCTTGCAGCAGCAAGCTCTTCCTCTTTCCTGCACTCGCTGCTCCTTTGAGATCTGTGAACCTTCAGGAGCAGCCTCCATTTGCGTCTGATGCAATCAGATCAGGCTGACTTTTGGCTTCCTGTTTCTTTTTTCTCTCGCAGTGCCTGCAAGGCTTGGCTTTCCTTCATGCCAACCAGGTGATCCACAGAGACATCAAAAGTGACAACATCCTTCTGGGCCGGGATGGCTCCGTCAAGTTGGGTGGGTATTCCTGGTCAGGCGCAGCGCTCCGGGGAGGCGGTGTGGGGCTGCTTGGGAGTGGCTGCCGGGTGCCCAGCAGTGGCGCTGGTGAGAGTGCAGGGAGCACTCTGCAAGCCCAGGGCGCAGCTGGAGGGTGCCGGGTGGTCTAGAGGGCAACAAGGTGCCAAGAGTAACTCTGATTTCTGTGTGTGTTCCTTCCAAAAGGAGAGAGTTGCAATGTAAACATCAGGGGAATGAGGAAAAGCCATGGTGGGAGGGTTGTTAAGTGGACAATTGCCCATGTCCTTGGCTGCAGCCCTGAGGAAAGAGAGCCCAGCTGCTTTTCCAGCACGATTCAGCACTGCATTCTGGGACTTAGAGTGAAGAACTCTTTTCCTTGGTCTCCTACTTGAAGCAGTGTTTGTTTTTCTCCTCAGCTGATTTTGGCCTCTGTGCTCTGCTCAGCCCTGAGCAGAGTAAACGGAGGTCAATGGTCGGCACCACCTGCTGGATGGCACCCGAGGTGGTGAGAGGAGAGCCCTACGGCCCCAAAGTGGACACCTGGTCCCTTGGCATCGTGGGAATTGAAATGGCCAAAGGAGAGGCTCCTTATCTTCGGGAAACCAGTGACAGGGTAAGGTGCAAATACGCTCAGTTAGCTGTGTCCTTCTGGTCCCTGTCTATTAGACAAAATCCCATTCCCACAGCTTGAAGTGCTTCCAGCAAGGCCCACTTCTAAAACCGTCCCTGGGACTCACATCAGCTGTCAAGGCTAGACCTGGTGCAGCTTGGAATAGCTGGGGCTGCACTGGCACCTTTCTTCCTTTGGGAGAGAAGGCTCATGTCTAACCGTCTGCTAAGGCAAGAAATTGCCACTGTAGACTGCAGCTTAAAAGATGGGGTCTAGGTGAGCACTGAAGGCTATGGAAGAATCACGTAGAGTCTCCTGTTTCCTTTCACTTCAGGCTAACTACCTGATAGGCAAGCAAGGGGTACCAAATCTGCACCAGCTCAGGCTACCCCGTGGCTTGTGTGAATTTCTGGGCTGCTGCCTGCAGATGGATGTGGACAGGCGAGGCTCTGCCAAGGAACTTCTGCAGGTACAAGGCAAAGGGGCTGCAGGCCAAACAGCCGTTCCCTGTCAGGGTTTGCTCCTCGGCCAAACTCCAGGCAATCAGATGGGCCCCCACATAGTAATCTCTGCTCTGCATGCTTTTCAAATGGAAACCAAGTAGGATCCAAGACTGCTTGAGGTTAGAAGGGATCTGTGAATGTCATCTACTCCAAAGCCACGGCCCCTGGCAAGGACATCTTCAAGTAGATCAGATTGCTCAGAGTGCCATCCAACCTTGAATGTTGCCAGGCTTGGGGCTTCTCCCAGCTCTCTTGGCAGGCTGGGCCAGTGTTCCAGCATTCTCCTCATAAACAGCTTCTTCCTTAGAGCCAATGTGAATTGAGTGTCTTTTAGCTTCAAACCGTTGCCCCTTGTCCTCTTGCAATTGGCCCTGCTAAAAGAGATGTCCCCATCTTTCTTGGAAGGCCCTACAGCTATGGAAAGGTCTCCATGGGGCTTCCTCTTCTAAACAAGCTAAACAAGGCTAAACAAGCACAACTCTCACTGCTGTTCCTTAGAGGAGAATTCCCACCTTCTGGTAATTTCTGTGGCCCTCTTTTGCTCTCGGCTGGTGTATTCAGGTTTACCTGGTAGCAAAGGAACCGAAGTATTGCAATGCCAGGGATGGGGTTTGAGGAACACAATGAAAGCAATCCCTGCCAAGCGGTTTTAGATTGGTCTGTGGGAAGGCGGGGGCTGTGGGGGAGCTCACTGGGAGCATCTGAGGGCACCCAGCTTGTCCCTCCTGTCGCACTCTTAGAGGTTTCTGCCAGGCAAACGGGGACAGCTGTGCAGGATTTGTGCCAGCCCCATGTGCTGCCTGGCCCAGTCAAGTAGATGAGAATCGCTGTGGCTTTGCTGCCAGGTCTTGTGGCAGACAAGGAGCTGCTGACCGGGCCACTTCCTTGGCTGTGCCTGCTGTGAAGGAAGATGCCAGCCGGCACAGGATAGGGGGTGCATGCCGAGGCAGACGCTGCTCTTCCTGCAAGCCAGAGCTGAGCACATCTGTGCCCTGCTGCTTGTGTCCTTGCTCCTGGCTTGCTGCTGAAAACCTGCATGTCCAGCGGTTCTGAGAACAACATGTGGGATCAATAATTTTCAGAGCTCTTGGGAGTCTCTTGCGGAATGCCTTATGCCCCAGATCTCTCTTGGTCACTCAAATAGGCCATGTCTATAGCAAATAGGATCTTGAGTAGGTCTGTTGACTTTCCTAAAAAGAAAAAACCTTTGGACAGCAAGCAGCAATCCCACAGTGATATCAGGACCAAAATCCCAGCAAGTGACGCCACCTTGAGGAATGGACTAGTGCAGTTCTGGGCCATGTTTCCTGCAATAGCAGCATCCTGGACATGAAGGCAGATGTGCTGCTGGTGCCCTCAGTCCGATGTCTGTGTATTTCTGGGCACTAGAGGAATCCAGCCTGACCCTGTTTGGAACTCAGTTTGGAAAAGAATGGCTCCTTTTCCCTTTGTCTCTTTTAATTTGGTTTGTTTTGTTTCTTTTTCCCTTTGGGCAGCATCCATTTCTCCAATCAGCGGAGCCTCTCTTAAGCCTCTTCTGACAGGCTGATTGCTGTCATTCCTGCAGCAAGGAAATGCAGGAAGCAAAGGAGATGACAAGGACAACTTCAGCACTTGGAGAACAGAGCCTCTGAGAGCAGGTAGAAATCCTGAGGAGAGAGGGGCCAGGAAACAGGCAGCCATCAGAGCAGGAAAGCATGGTGGCATCTCCTTTTCTCCCAGCTGCTGACACTCCCTCTAACTTTTGGATTAGAACAGCATTGCTGGAGGGCACAAAGTCACTACTGATATGCACTTTTCAGTTGGGGGGTGGTGTGAGGCATGAAGCTTCCACTGATTCTTGGGGGAGATGGCTGGGACTTCATGTGGAAGTGTCTTTCTCCCCTCACCAGGAGCTGGAAGGGCAGCGTTTGGTGGCACAGCAGCTGCTGGCACAAGGGGCAAACCTCCTGGCAGAGGTAGAGAAGGAGCAGGAGAAAAGGCTGCTTGAGATGAAGCAAGAAGTTGCCACCATGCAAGCTGAACAAGAAGAGGTGCGAAGCAGAGCCAGTCAAAAGGCAAAGGCTGTGAAAAGAGAGCTTGTGTGTTGTTTTGGACTGCTCTGCGCTCCTTATGGGCACTGTTTCTCTGGACACTGTCTGTCTGGGTGGCATTGTCCCTTGGTAAACAGTGCTGGTGCCAAGAGGGCAAGGACCGGTCAGGTGAGAGGCTACCAGAGCACAGGTTTGAGGAAGGCAGCAATGGCGTTGCAGGGCCAGAGAAGGAAAGCCAGAGCTTTGTCTCAGAAGGTGGGAGGTCCCACAGGAAGCCCCCTGCAGAGCCAGGCTAGAGCTGTGGGAGTGGGCTGCCAGTCAGGCTGCTGAGGAGGTGCCTGAAGCTGCTGAGTACGTCCTGTGCATCCTTTGTCTGATCGAGCAGTGTACTGTGTGGGTGCCTCAGCATGAACTGTAGCACATGTTCCTCCTCACTTGGTGCTGGACAGACATTTGGACTCCCTACAGAAGCCATTGTGGTGCTTGGAAGCTGGCAGGGAGCACTCGGGGCGTTGCTTTTGCCATTGAGGCAAAAGGTGGGAGTGGGTGGGCTTTGCCTGAGCTTCCCTGTGCAGTAAAGACAAAAGCTGGGATTGTTTTGCAAGCAGCAGAAGGCTGCAGCCTAGCCAATGACTCAGTGGAGGTGTGTGTGCTAGTCCAGCCAAACTGATGAGAACACTTGGCTTCCTAGATTCCTTTTAGACTCCTGACTGGTAATCAGTCATTGGAGACAAAATACTTCAGAGAAATTGCTTGGCTGTGGGGCTGGTTTAATGCTGGTGTTGTCTCTATGACTGTTTGTACTTCTGTTATTCCCTCTGCAGGCTGCATGGGCCCCACCATCTAAATCCCCACGTGTTGTGGTTTGTTTCTAGAATGTTCTGCTTCCCCCATGTTATGGTGTTAATGGTTCTGCCTTTGTTCCCCTCCCTTCCACAGTTACTTGTCAATCTCCCAACCCCTGGGAGATTGGGAATGGGATGGTGAAACGTGCAGGCTAGCTGGCCAGCCCGCCTTCAGCCAAAGGGATGTTGCCGTGCAGGACTTCCACTCCGCAGGAGGAAGAGGCAACTCTCTAGTTAGTGGCAAATTTGGGTTTTTTGAGCCCCCGGAGGGACCAAGTGCACCCAAGGGATCCAGGAATAAGAGAGCCTCGAGGGTGGGGAAACACTGGGTTTTAAAGGGAGTTGGGAGGTAGGGGTGGTAACAACACATGAAGAAATCAGAGTCTGGGGAAGGGTGATACATAGGTGACAGACATAAAGGGACAAACTGAGGGAGGGGCCCTCAGTTTGTAACTGAGGGAGGGGCCCCGGCCCCTGAACCAATCACCTGACGCCCTGGCTAGAAGGTTCTAGAGATGGAGGCAGGAGTGCCAGGTGACTGGCAGGCAGCCGGGGGTGGGGAATTAAAATGATACATCGGTAACTGGGGCAACTGGGGAGGGCTTGGGAGATTGACAAGTAACTGTGGAAAAAGGCAGAACCATTAACACCATAACATGGGGGAGAGAGAACATTCTAGAAACAAACCACAACACCCACTCTAAGAGCTTTTCAAATGAAAACGAAGGAAACGTGCAGCGAAGCAATGGAGGAAGCGGAAGAGATGATCAGGACCACTTCAAGATTACTTTCTGCAATGGCAGCTTGGAGCTGGACTCACAATAATAGTCCTACACACCCTCAAGCCTGTTGGAAGATTCCCTTCCTTGTCAGCCAGGGAATAAGGCTCTACATTCACTTCTGAATTGGCCATTCTTTCTTAAAGGTGGAAAGTCCTTCCTAAGGGCATTCTGGTGTGGTTTGGAATTGGGAACAGTCTCCGTTCCTTTATCAGCTCCAACCTACCCTGCCTTTGGAATGCTGCCCATTGGCCAGTTTTTGCCCAGCCGAGGACTTTGGGATGAGGAAGAATATGCAAATGCATTTCCAGCCAAAAGCCAGTGAAGAGCAGGGCAGCCTGTGAGAGACAGTCTGAAGTTCCCCTCATTTGCCTCATGACTGTCTCAAGGACCGACTTTGGGACCCTGAGGAGCCTGATTGGAATCCTGGTCTGCGGTGCTGGATAAAGGCCAGAAATCCTGAGGCCCCTGAGCAGAGTTCTGGCCTGCCAAGCAATTGTTCACAGCTGTGTCTACAGTGACTGCTTCCAGCAGGGCCTGCCAGGGGGCGAGGCGCCCCATGTGCTTGCACCTGCTTGGCGACAATAGCCCAGGAATTTTCCCACCTCTTGGCCCGGTTGGACTTTTCTGGGGTAACCTTTGGTGGTCCAAAGAAGACCCCTCATCTGCTTTTCAACCACCGTGACAGACAGACTGAGATGGAAGAAGCCTCTCTCTCAAGGACTGAGACATGAGAAGCTCCCCCCTCCCAAGGACTGAGACTGAAAGCCCCAACACGGGGGAGCTGTGTGGGGGAGCCGACCTGACCACAGCAAGATATTTGCCTGCAAGTGTGGCCATTGGACCAAGAAGACATTGGTCCTCGCCTACTGCTGAGAACATGGACTACCTGTTACATCTATTCTTTATTGGATCTTTGTCCCCCTCAGCGGTTTCAATAGACTTTCTTCCAGATCTGTTTTCCCCCCCTCAGCAATGGACTATAACAGAATCTTGAGTTAACCAGAACCTTTGAGAGCTTCCCAACATGACTTGGTGAACTCCATCAGCTGGATTACAAGGACTTTGTCTTTCTACGTTTGCTAGCTATATCCCCTCTCTCTCTCTCTCTCCTCTTTTGTCTTTTTCCTCTCCCTTAATCCCTCTATGGCATTTGCTGTGCTCATTCAATAAAGGTGCATTTGTTTGGATTAATACTGAAATCCCCACTGTGTTGTGTTTTGCACTCTGAGATCAGGAAAACGAACCATCACAGCTCCCTGCTCGCGTGAGCGGATCATGACACAGCCAGAACATCCTGTGCAGATCCAGGCTTTCAGCTGTGCCCATGGATGCTTTTGGTTCCTGCTCGGTGTAGCCGGCACGTCTCCCCTGTGACTGCTCCTGCCTCCCAGGTGGCCGTGGCTAATAGGTATGAGGCTCTGAGAGTGCACCGAAGAAGGCAGGCACGTCTGCTGGCAGTGCAGGAGAGCAGAGAGAAAGTGCCTGGCAGGACCCTGGCCAGCACCCGCTGTACCTGCTCTTTGTCAACAGTACAGGACTGGTGGGTGATGCTGCACTTGAGGTTGTCTGGGGCTCAGCAATGATGGAAAGTCTGTGTGCTTGAGTGGCTTTGTCCCTCTTACTGTGCCTTCTGTTGTCCCTGTGCTCCGCGATGTCTGCCCAGGGCTGTGTAGCTGCGTGGCACAGCTTAAGTGCAGGAGAGCCTCATTTGTTTGCCTTTTGAGATGGCTGCTTGTCATCGATGGAGAGAGACAGGAAGACTGACTCGGTGATCAGAATCCGATTTTCTTGTGGGATACAAGCATTTATATACTATTTTAGGGAGACTAGTACTGTGTACTACAATGATTAGGTTGAAGTCACTTACACGAACTTATGCATATAACAGCATCTCTTGCTTGCATTATTTCATAGGATTTTCTTTTTCTGGTAAACCTGTCTAATTAAATCTTCTTGCTATCTAGATCTAATTTTCAAAGTTCCGTTTGCTTTTGCCAAGGCATTTTATCTATCAATTCTCTTATCCTAATAAGGTCCAAAGTACTCTCTGTCTTGTGCACCCCAATATCATATCTCCCCCTTCTGTGTCAACCAAAACCACTCCTTTAATGGTCTTATTAATTAATCTCTGCACACATTGAAGCAAGCAAGGTATCATGATTAATATAATTATTATCAAAATTACCACATACATACCCATCCTAAAAAGAATCTTTTAGTTAAAAACTCCAGCCACTAAAATCTCAGGCTTGATCTTTATAAACTAAAAACATTCCTGCTGGCAGCTGCATTACTGGATTTAGAAAGTCTGCCAGAAGTGTAATTGTACTGAAAGTTTAATTCTTATAGATAGGGTGATAGGGAGAAGCATTTTTAGACTGATTCCTTCCCATGTATTTAAAATGAACACAAAAATCCAATTTCACAGAACCCAGGAATTCTAATCCTTGGGGTTCCACCAATGGTGGTTCATGAGGTTAAGGGATCCAATTTGATGTGATTTGATCTGCTTTCAAAAGAAAAAAAAAAATAGTGTAAAGTTCTGGAGGAGCTATATTCCCCCCTGGTTTTTTTTGCTTTTTAATAACATGTATGTTTCTCATGATGAACATAAGAAGGTAACATCAAAGCAAAACAGTATGTAACATAACGATAAACTTTTACTAAGTAAAAATTAATCAGATAATAGATACAATTATAGCACATGAGAAATAGAATGGTGTTTTAAAACAATACATGATCAATTTCTTGAATATTGTACCATTACTTAGAGTCTGTAGTAATCGGCAAGCTTTATTTTTTTAAAGTGAGGGCTTGAAAAATCATTCTCGGGTAAAATTTCTAAGTTCATCTTAAACGGAGGTTTAGCTGTTCTACGTCTAAATTTGGTAAGCCAAAATGACTTGAATATAATTTTCGTGCAGAAAATTTTCTCTACTAGTTAAAGCTAGGACTTGGCTAGGGTCACGGCTTTTAACCAGAAGAGTCTTTTTAATATATTTTAGAAACCTCTTAGTAGTTAGAAAAATAATAGATGTCTTATAAATAGTTCTAGAACAATAAGTGAAGGTTTGAAAAGTAGCTGGTTTTCTCATTTATCGTTAGTTAAATAGTTAGTTAATGGTACCATAGACAAATAGCAAATGAAAAAAGGAATGTTGGTTATAAAAAGACAGCAAATTCACATCACAAAATCAACACCATAATCAGGGTTACCTAATATATCAGTAAAAATGGTCTTAAGAAATTGAGGTTCTATTTCCCTAGACATATATGACATTAAAGCAAAAAAGTAAAAGAAGGCAATAAATAACTCATAACTAATTACAGTCCTAATATGGAATTATTTCTCATTCTTCAGTATTACTTATAAAAAATAAAATAGCAAAAACTGTTCTTATTTCTAGAGCAAAATATCTTATCTTGTAATTTAAAGGAGTAAATTTTGACAGAAATTCATTCAGACTTTATGTCCTTCACTTGTTATAGCAAAGGAATTATGTCTTATAACTCAAACAGGTATACTTCAACAAAACTTAAAATCAACTTCACTAAAACTTAACCTTAATAAAGTATCTCTAAAAGAACTTAAAGTTAACATTGCTCAGACTAAACAAAACTCAATCTTAACAAGAATTAACTTATTTAAACTCTATTATTACAAAAATGTTACTGAAAATTTGTCATATCACGGTTAAACATCAAAGTAAACAACATGCAAGTAAACAACTGTACTGAAAGCTTTACAATAAAATTACCTTGTTAGAACTATGGAGTAAAAAGCAAGCACCTAAAAAAGCCGACAGTGGAATTAAATCTCAAAAAATTACTACAGATAAAGTTCAAGATTGGTCTTGAATGTGAGCTAAAGAATCTTGAATTTATGACTTATCTAATTACTCTCAGTGAACCATGCAGTTTTGCTATGTTATTAATAGGTAAAAAGACACCACCTCTATACCAACACTAGAATTGTTCTAGTAACAACCCTGTTAAAAATCACAGATCACAAGTTAGAAGGTAAATCTCAACACTGGCTGGTGCCAGGCAGGTGGGGCTGCACCCCCTGCAGCAGCTTTTAAAGACTGCTTGTAGGATTGATGTAAGTTTGGCTTCGTAAGAGTAATGGCAGATAAACATTGAAGGCTAAACTAAAAGAGATTTAGTTCTATTGTTCTGAGCAGAAAAAGCTGCCCATTTTTTAAAAGGTTGCAGAGTTCTCAAGTTAAAGCAATTGCTGCCAAGTGTGAGTTGTAGCTATTTCTTGTTAATAATTGCATGTTGTAATCTCCTGTTAACAGTTTCCTTTTTAATAGTGCCTCGAGCCAGCCCGCCGCTGCCCCGGCGGGGGCCCCACCTTTCGGCGTGGGCCCGCCCGTGCCGGGGGTGACCCCGGGGAGCGGGGGGGCGCTCCCGCCTCGGCGCGGGTCGCGGTCGTGCCGGGGGTACCGGCCCGGGTCGCCGTGTCCCGCGGGAGCAGCTGCTGGACGGCTCCCTTAGCCGAGCGTCGCCCTGCTGCTCCCTGGAAGAGGGCACCCAGGCGCTGGAGGGGAAGGGACATCGAGTCGGCATTCAAATGACCTCATTTCCTGCATGCAACGGGATGGACCCCTCACGAAACAAAGCCAAAAACCCCTAAAACAACGAGCCAACACAAAATTGACGAATCAAAGTGATGACTAGACGTGAGGACAGAATCCAGTATCCACCAAGGCCTTTTTACCCATCACCCTGATCTCAAAGATGTCAGCTACACACAAGACCTCAAATGTTGAAGTAAAAAGCAGCAGATTTCCTTATGTTGTCTTGAGGATGGAACTTCTAGCTCTAGTCTGCGGATCAGTGGACGAAGTTGCACTCTTCCTCCTTTTGTGAGTCGCTCCTGGGAACACTAGTGTTATGAGCATGGACCCACCCAGAGGTTCTCCCCACCAGAGCTGATCAGTTTTAATAAAGGCATCAAGGAGGAGGAAGGTCCCCTGCCTGTGTTTATTTCAATACAGTACTAAACACTGTACCAAAAAATTATTAACAAATACATTGTTAAAAAAAAGGCAAGTAACTGGAAAACTGACCAGGGCTAGGTGTCCTTCAGGGCTTTAGATCTGTACGAACTGTGGCTTTTGATAGCTGGGCTGCTCCTTCCAATACTTGAAAGTGCCTGGGGCACTTCAGCTGGGGACCATTGTGGGGGTGTCGAGTGTCCCAAATGACTCGTGTACAAAATTGAAATGCATCAAAATTCTCCACTCTGTTAAAAAATATTTCCCCCACAAAACCAGGGACACAGACATCACAAAAAGTTTACCTGTGGCAATCAGGCCCTGTTATTTGCACCAAGTGTTGGTTTTCCAGGCTTTCGCTCCTTCCATCCACGCCGGAGAGTCCCCGAGTCGTTAATCGCCGCTCATTGGGCTATTGGCTGCTTCAGATAACAGTCACACCGGCTCCTGTATCAATGAGTCCTGTTAGGAGTGTCTCTGCCTTTCAGAGTCCCATTGCATTGGCATGTTGGACGCTCAGAGGTAATATTTTGTGTCCATAAAATCTGTGGCACCCCTGTGGAACTGAACCCCTCCTCCCTTTATTCATCTATCAGGGGTGCAGGCAGGGGTGCTGCAGGAAAGGCTATAAGTTGAGCTATATTGCTCCCGGCCGGGACTACACAGGGCGGATGGGGGGTCCAAGCCATGATCTTTATTTCCCCAAGGGAATCAGAGTCTATAGCTCCAGGGAGAACAAACAACCCTGTTATCCAGGTGGAAGATCTGCCTATAATCAAAGCATGCATATTCTGTCCTGGCGGTCCGAAAACTCCTGTGGGAAGCAAATGGACAGATGAATCAAGCAATGTTACTGTGTCGGAGGTTGCCGGGTCCATTCCTGCGCTGCCTGGGGTGGCTGGTTGTAAGTCAGCGACAATTGCTCGGCGGGCGAGGGCAGGGCCGATTGGAAGTTCATGGTTGCTCCCAGCTGCTGCGTCGGCTGCGGAATTTGCATCCTCGCGCATCGCCGTCCCGTGCTGCGAGAGAAGTTTCCCTGCAAAGGCTGGCCATTGTGGTGGAACTTGGAGCGACATATATTAGCAAAGCGAGGGCCTTTCCAGCAGCAAGGGCATACACCCGGAGCTTTAGGTTTTTGCGTTTTTGGCAGTTTCTCCAGATTTGCCCATATCTCTCGCAGCCAAAACAAGCCACCTGTTTCCCAGGGGTTAGTTTCACGGTGGCAAAAGCGTTCGCTATGCCTTGCCCCACGGCTTGATATGTGACTGCTGTGGTGTGTTTTAATGTCCCCAAGCGGTGGCACACTTGTATCATTTGGAGTAAAGTGGGTTCAGGTTCAGGGGGTAAAGATTTTAAAAGCTGCTTACAGTCCAGGTTGGTGTTCTCGACGGCCAGTTTGAGGAGTCTAATCTCCCTGGCTTGCTCGCTATTGATTTGTCTCTCCAATGTTTGTGTCAATTTGTCCACAAACTGCAAGTAAGGCTCTTGCGGACCTTGTTTGATATTCATGAAGGACTGTTGCGTAGTTTTGGCATCAGGTGTCGGGTTCGGCTGTCTGTCTCTGCCCCGACACGGGTAGTGTGGTTCTTGGGTGGCACGCGTTTTAAAGGACGAGTCTGGACTCTTCAGCTTTTCGGTCTTCAGGTTGTTTATTATTTCTTATCTACAAAATTTTCTGTCTGCCCAACAGAGGTCTGATCTGCAAGCAGTCACAGGCACTCTCTGACCACCCACGGGGCGGTCATGTCTTTTTATACTAATATCTACGTACACAATATTTACCTTTATTTCCCAATGCTTTTCACCCATGTTGGCAAGTGCTCCTTCACCATAAACCAATCCCCAAATGCCAACATCACCACAGGAGATGGAGGACAAGAAGAAGGAAGAAGAAGGACAAGACACGCCCTGATCCCTCCATCTTGTCTCCATAACCCCCCTGTACCCAAAAACCTTAAAATCTATATTTCACTTTCTAAATGTGTCTATTTTACACCTTTTACTCTAGAGTGATTCTCTTGTCCTCAAACTCTTGTTATTTCTGTGGATGGATCAAAATCAAGCCACCAGACACTCTTGGCAACATTCCAGGATTTTCGAGACCCCCAAGGGTTCTCCTGGCATCTCTGAACATCAGGAATGATGTGCTAAGATCCCACAATCAGGAACCTTTAGGAATGCCAGGTGAGCTGCCCTAATATCCTGTAGGGCTTCTCTCAGTAAGGTGCCTTGGCCATTAGGCTTGGTATGCGCCCCCTCCCCCACAAGGTGGTCAATAGTTAAGGCAGCCAGGGCTTGGTTTGCATGCCATGCATACATTGCAATTAAATTTTCCAGCCCTTTTTTCCATTGTGGCATAAATATAGCATATTGTGTTGGTGTGAGCAACAGATTTGCCAAAAACTTACCATCGTGAGGAGTCATGAGGTGAGTAGTAAAGCTTGCTCTTAATAAATTACTAAAGTAGGGGGACCCCAGTCCATATTCCTGCGCAGCGGTACGTATGGCGCAGTTCCTTAACTTCCGAGTGATCTAGGGGCTCCCATTGTGGATTTTCCCCCTTCAGGCCGAATTGCACAAGGGCCACAAAGATTTCTGCAGTAGTGTCAAGGCTCTGTCCTTAAGGGCTTTCCTTTTTATCTGTAACCAATTGTTACACGTATCCAAAGGGAGTAAGCTCGCATCTTTTTCAGGGCCAGGGTTGAAAGAGTCCAGCTCCCCTTCACTGCTAGAGTCAGTGTCTGCTGCATAAGCCATAAGTGTGCGGCGGCTCTGGGATGGCTGGCAGTGTGGCGGTGGGACTGGGGGTGGCGACCGGGCTCTATCCCTGGCACTCGCTGGGGAGGGCGTGCGGATGGGGGATGGAGAGTGGGACCTGGGCAGGTTTCAATCCGGCTGGGGCTGTCTCAGGGTAGCCTCACAGGCTGTAGCCTCACAGTCTTCCCCGCACCCTCCCACTTTTTTAATTGCGCCCATGACTGCCTTCCAAGCAGGAAGCATTCGGAGCTCTGGCTCGTGGCCAGCCAGTGTCGCGAGGTCATAGAGCTTTACTCCGACCTTGTCCCGGAAGCGGAGACTAAATACAGAAGAAGGAGTAGCGTCGGGGACCATGTGTGACACCCATCATAAAATGACTTAAGGTCGTGCTTTGGGATGGGGGAGCCACGCCTGTCCAGAAGGGCAAGCACGGTTTCATAGACGTCTCTCTCTTTGAACATTTCCTTTCCCATTCCTTTAGTTCCCCTGGCTCACCTGTCAAAGCGCAGCAGACAGGGATTGCAGGCCCAAACGCGGTTCTCTAACCGTCACCATCAGTTCCAGGGGCTCGCCGACTCCCCGCCTGTCAGGCAGATTCATTTCCTCACACAGGGCACCAATTGTTGGCGATGGAGATAGACAGGGAGACTGACTCGGTGATCAGAATCCAATTTTCTTGTGGGATATGAGCACTTATATACTATTTTAGGGAGACTAGTAATGTATACTACAATGATTAGGTTGAAATCACATACACAAACTTATTCATGTAACACCACCTCGTGCTTACGTTGTTTAATAGGATTTTCTTTTTCTGGTAAACCTGTCTAATTAAATCTTCTTGCTATCTAGATCTAATTTTCAAAGTTCCGTTTGCTTTTGCCAAGGCATTTTATCTATCAATTCTCCTATGCTAATAAGGTCCAAAGTACTCTCTGTCTCATGCACCCCAATATTCCACTGCAGCTTTGGACTGTTCCAAAGGGGTCTACTTGGCGTTTGTCATCTGCAGGCCATTGCAGAGCAGTGGGCCACAGGCTGCTGCCAGAGCTCCAACACAACACAAGTGTGGCAGCCCAAGAATCAGTGCACGGATCTTCCGGATGTTCGGAGACATTCAGTTGCCAGAGAAACAGCAAGCAGGACCAGAGGAGCTTTGCATCTCCCTGCCACAAAACGAGGTCAGCCTGCAAATGGAGTCAGAGCAAAGGTAAGCATGTACCTGCATTCTAAAGAAGGAACTGCAGCCTACAAGAGTCCTGGAAATTTATTCTCTTTGCTTCTTTTGCCCCCTAAATCTCATTGAAGAAGTTAGGCTTTTCAGAACCAGCTAGGATGCCACCTAGAAGAAGCAGACTTGCTTTCAGTCAAAGCTTTTGAGACCAAAAGTCTGGTTTGCTTGGGTTTTCCTTGGATGCCACTTGGGTTGGCGCATTTTCTGAGTTCCCCTGGGATGCCTTGAGCACTGCCTTATGGGCTGGGAGGACATTTTCTGCTGCTTTATGAATGAGGAGAACTTCCCAGGCTTTTCTTTCGCATTAGCTGTACAGAAGGTTGCCTTGCTGGGCACAAGAAAGCCACAGAGCAGCTGCTATTGTGAGGTCAAGGGAGCGGTGCAACAGTGCTGTCAGCCCAGCGTTGTCCCAGTGCGCGCAAGGCCTGGTCATCCAGAGCAGCTCTTCCGCTCGCTCCCTGCAGGAGGATCCTCGTGCGCAAGGAGTTCTCAGCGGATGGCCTGCACCCCGAGAGGAGTCTTGGCTTTCCCTTGGGTGGCATTCAGCGTGCAAACCCACGCAGCACTGCCAAAATGATCAGGCAAGTCTGTGCCATGGTTTGCACTGTCTTTTCTGTTGTCTATTCCGGCTACTACCTGACCCAGCTGACTCGTAAGTAAAGGTTTCTCCTGGGGCTGGCATCGCCCAGCTTTTGCTTCACTCTGCTCTTGATGCCGCACTAGTGACCCAGTTTATTTGGGAACAAAATGGCCACGAAGATGCCACCGCTTTGGTCAATGTCCTGCCAGCAGCATCAGCTAAAAAGGGGGCATCTGTACTGGGTGGCAGGTGCAGAGTATTTGCAGTGCAACCTGCAGCGGTTGCCTTCCCTCCCCGGGAGAGTGCGTGGCAGCGGAGTCCGTCATTTCCTCAGCTTGCTGCTTCAAGCAAGACGAACTGCAAATTGCAGACTCTGAGGAGAGATTTGTAGAAGTACTTCTACCAACTCAGTGGTTCTCTCCAGGAGTGAAGGAAAGCGCCTTTTGCTCCAACATTGCCCCTTAGAGGCCTTGGCTGCGTGACTTGACCCTTTGATGCTGTGCCAAGACTGCGATTCCCTTGGCGATGCAGCACAAACTCCAATGCATGGAGGGTTTGCTGCTGAGCCCAGCAGCTGTTCCTGGGCTGCTTCAGCAGGGAGCTGCCGCAGTCCAGGGGCCCTTTATAGAAGCTTTGCTGGGCTATCATCTTCAGCCAACGAATGGGAATTAGGGCATGCCATTTAAAAGAATAGAAATCTAAAATGCGGGAAAGAGAAGAGGAAAATGCTGCTTGAGCTGTTGGGCACAACAGGAGCTCCAACTTTTGAAGAGCAACGGGCATTTCCACCACCGTGTTTCTATTTCTCTCTTGGCAAAAGAGGCCCAAATGTAGACAGAGCCTACTCTAGCGCCCTTGTGGTTCTCTTGCTTGCTGTGGGAAAGAGCTGTTGCTCCTGGAGGCACGTTGGCAAAGTGGCTCTGTGTTGGGACTGCCTCGTGCTGTGAAAGTCGCCAGCACGGGCACTTTTCTAAGGGCCTCTGGTAACTTTTGCCTTGCTCGCTGCAGGTCACCTGACACGTGGGTGGAGACAAGCCAGTCCTTTGGTGAGTGGCAAAGGAAGCTGAGAGGTTGCTGGCGTGTGAGAATTGTGCAGCAATTCTGCCAGCTTGGCCTGTTGCAGTTGAGTGTGGAGTGCCAGCGTGGGAGGCTGAAAGAAAGGCCAACTGCCCGGTGGCATCAGCAGTAGCAAAGGGAGCCCTGGCTGTTTGCTGATTTTCCAGTGAAGAGCCTTTCAAGAGACGAAAGGCAAACGGGATGGCTCCAAGGCGTCTTTCTGCTTGTAGCCAGCAGGGAAGCTCAAATGCACAGCAAGATGGAGTAGCACCTCATGCAGCCATCTTCCTCGAGTTTTCGCGACTCAGAGTCCCACGTGTATCAAAGTCTATGATTTCCCCTACTTCTGGGTCCTTTCCCAGCTCAATAGAAAGCAGCTCCTAAGGGATTGGCTTTTGCCCATCTCTCTCACTTCTGTCTGTCTGCAGGGCTCAACAGCTGGCTCAGCAGCTCCTCCAGCTGCCTCTGTCATTGAGGAAGAGGCTGAAGAGGAGCAAAGGAACATCAAGCCTCCAGCTGCTGTCCATCCACAGCCTGAACACGCAGAGCCGGTAAGTGGCAGCTGAGCTTGGCACTGCCTTTGGTGCAGGGCCAGGCTTCCCGTTTTGGAGCAGCCCTTGTTGCTCGTGGCTGAAGATGCTGGGGGCGGTGTGCCTGCCATGACGTAGTGCTGCTTGAGGAGGGCCTAAGAAGTGCTGGCCAGTGGGTTCTGAAGTTTGACATTTAAGCTGGGATGCTGAGAGGGCCCGAGAATGTCTCTTGGGATCAGACAAGAGGCAGCATTCCATGATTCCCAGCGTAGGAGTCAGCCCCTTGTGCCCACTGTCAGTGCAGGCTGCCCGTGGTCGGTAAGCAGACGGAGCGGCCCAGAGACGCAGCTGACAGCCTTGCAGAGGATCACACTGGGCCCTGGAAGGGACCTGCCCTCTCCTAATGGACTAATTAGCTTCAGGCTGTGCTTCACTTCCAGCCGGTCAAAGCAGAGTTTGGAGAGGAGAATCCTCGTCAGCCCTGCGTTGTGAAAGGCGGGTGGGTCTGGGCGGGGCTGGAAGGTGGCTCCAAAGGGCCGCTCCCTAAAGGCTGTCATAGAGAGGGGAAATCCGTGAAACAGATCAGAGAAGGGACACGCTGCGGGCTTCTGAGTGGACCGTTGCATGCAAGCTGCAGGGTGATTTCATTGCCCAGGAAAAGACAGGAGGAGGAAAGCAACAAGGCTCTGGGGCCATGCTCTGATCTCTTGCTGGATCTTGGCAGCCTCAGTGATACCTTGTTGCCAGTGTCTAGCAGAAAAGCTGCAATCGTGGAGCATGGAAGTGTCCCTGAGGGGCTGGATCCAAGTAGCCTTTGGGCTTTTCCCAAAGTTGCCTTTGAGAAGGGGACATGGGAAACGGCCTAGCTGGAGAGGCCCGGCGGTGGCTGACAGCACCTTCCCAAGGCCTTGCTTTTGCCGTGCGTTCCACAGGGCATCTGTGCCAGCCACCCTTCTGATGGGCAATCCTTTCTTGTCCCAGCTCAAGACGGGCTCTGCAATTCAACCTGGTGCCGCTGGACCAGCATGGCCTGCAGCAGCCAGCTCGCCCCCCGCTGCTGGCACTTCCTGCAGCAGCGCAGCCCAGCAGCTCGAGATGAGGGAGGAGCAGGGCCTGAAGACACTGAGTACGTCCCGTGCATTTCTTGTCTGCCAGAGCAGTGTGTTGTGTGCGTGTCTCGGTGTAGGCTGCGCCAGAAGTTGCCCCTCGGACTCAAAGGCACTTAGGCCCCTCTGCAGAAGCTGTTGTTGTGCTTTGAGGCAGTGCGGCAGCGCTCAGGGAGTTCCTGCTGCCTATGAGAGCGGCTGGGCCTGGCTTGGCTCTGCCTAGGCTGCCTACTGTGCCAAAGACAAAAGCTGAGCATTTTCTGCTTCAGCAGAAGGCTGGCACCAAGCAAGTGACTAGGCCCCAGGGAGCTCTTCTGACCCCAGCCGTTTTCTGGCTATCCTTCTTACTCCTACTCTGGATCAGACACTTTGTGGCCCTGGCAGTGGACCTGCCAGTGATTGTGGACACTTGGATCCCAAGTGCTCTGGGGATGCCCAGAGGCAGACGAGGAGACCAGGACGTCGGTGCAGAGGCCGGGTCTGGCGCTGAGTGCAGAAGGCGGCTGGTCAGGGACAGCCCAGGAGCTGATCCTGCAGCTGCTGCTCCAGCGCTGCTCCACCAGCGTTCCAGCAAGGGCCGCAGGAGCAGGAGACAACGACAGTTGCTATGGGCACAGCCCAACATTCCATCTAGAACCCCAGGGGAGCCATGGGACAGAAAGAGGCATGGGCCGCCTCTGGCCCTTGTACTTCTTCTGCTGCAAGTTTGCTCTGAGACGCTTCCCATGGGGCCTTTTCTCCTCAGTCGTCTGATGAGACGGGCAAAAGCAGTGCAGGGACAGCCCTGGGTCTTCCCGGTGCTTCTCTGCAAGGTGCCTCCAGCTGAACGTGCACAGGAGCCTGCCTCTGTGCAAGGGCCCAGACCTCATCTCCTGCCCTGGAGAACCAGAAGGGCTCCTCCCACTGGCTCTCCTCCAGCTCTGAGAGGAGCTGGAATTTGCAAGTTGTCCAGCGCAGAGCCAACTCCAGAGCTTCCTCTCAAAGTGGAGCCATTCATCCTGCCCCCTTTCTCAATTCTCCTTTTGCGGCCCAATAATGTCACTGCATGTTTTCCCTCCTTTGGGCCTCTGAGCTGGTCTCTCACCTCATCACTCCTCCCTTGAAACTTGGAGAAACAGGATGTTTTTCAGGGCAACTGATGGGGACACACACACACACAGGGAAAGCACACGGGCATTTCTCTAGCAAACATTCATGCAGAATTTCTATAGCCCTCTTCCAGCTCCCTTGGAGAAGCTCGGTGTTTGTCCCCAAAAGACTCTGCCATTCCTCTAAGAAAGCAACACTAACAGAATTCCCTTTCCACACTGCTGGCCTTCACATTGGTTTTAATGCCTAGATCCCAGATATGACAAAACCCAGGCAGCTTTGCTGCTTTCCTGCCTGTCGTTAAGGAAAAGCAAATCTTGCTTCAGTCCCAATCTTGCTTCCTTCCCAGCCTGCACGTTAGCCACTGGCCAGCAAACTGAGGGGGCAGCTGGAACAAGTCCCACTGCAAGGCAGATACTTTGTAGGCTCCAAAGCCCACCTGCACCGCCTCCATCAGACAAGGGCAAGCTTCCCTCGGCTTCCCAGAAGCAGCCTGGCAATTGCCCCCTCCCTCGCCCCCTCTCCACCCTCCACAGCCCCTGCCACCAAAGCCTTGCTAGGCAGGGCCATTTGCTGGCCTCGAAGAAAGAGTGCCTTTGATTCTTCTTTGGCGCAAGTGCCCGAGCTGTGAGAAGTCAGAGGATAATGATCACACCCGCTCTGCTTTAGCTAAGGAGATTGCTGGAGGCCCAGAGCGGGACACTGGTCCTTTCGAGAGAAACTGAAACTGACCTAGCCATGCCTTTGTGGCGCATGCCGATAGGAATTGGATAGAATCGGAGGGCTTAGAAACGTCCTCCAAGGTGGTCAGCTCCATCAGTCCCCCAAAATGAAACAAAGTTATGTTGCTGGGCTCCAAAAAGGACTAAAGCCGCTGCTTTTATGCCAGAAAATATGGTGAGACCAGACCACTCATCTAGATCCAATTCCGTGAATTAAACAAAGCCTCCCTTTCCACTCCCAGCTGAGATGTTGAGGAATCAAAGGCTGAAGCCCCAGCCTTATTTCACTGGCAGTAAAGGAGACACACCTCAGTAAGTCCTGCCAGCTGAGCAAGGGGCTGGGCCCGGGGAAGGTGGCGCCTGCCCAGATTCTTCTCTCAGGGCAAGTGCCGTCTTTGCAACACCAGGCAAATGGAACAAACATTGCCAGAGTGTTTTCATACAGACAGAAAGACAAAATGGAACAAACTTTGGTTTAATGATAAAGACCCATTGGCTCTCAACAAAGGCAAAAATGACAAAAGGCAGAGCATAGACAACACCCAACCTTTGAAATTTATTGATAAATCTAATAAAACTATTGAATCTTGAATAATACTAATGGATCTTAACGACTAAATTGAGGAGATTCCTATCATGTCAACTAACTAAGTAGAAGATTAAACTACCCTAAAAGCTTAAAAACAGTCTTATTCCTATCTAGTCCTATTGATACCTAACTCTTGCTAGCCCTGGACAACCTGCAGGGTTGTCTAATTTGGTCTTTTCTTCTTGGCGAGAGGCTCTGTTGCCTTCCGAGGCCGATGTCTTCTCCTGTGGTTGTTCCTTTCCTTCACGGTTTCAAACACCCTGCAAGATAGGAAACAAACCATCCATTGCTCACTTTAGTACACACCATGAAACCAAGTGCCGAGATCTCCGTTTGAGTAGGAATTTCTGTCTTTTCGGGCAGTGGCACATTTGTGAATTGATCAGCACCATGAGTCTGATGGTTCTACTTTCAATGCCTTGAAATGTCTTCCTCCTTTTGCTGCATCCTCTTTTGAATTTGATCAGCAGCATCAAACCAAGCTTTGATGGATCTATTCCTACTTGTATGAACTGTGTCTTGTTGGGGCACGGCAAGGTTTCATTGTGAAGGCTGGGTTTTACCTAAGCTCTTTGGGTTTGAGGTGGGTGTTAAGCTTGACCACGGCTGCCGGGGGCGATGCTGCAAGTGCCCCCAGCTTCCCCTGCGGTGCCTTTGAAAAGGGTCAGCCTGTTTTAGTCCAAAGGCGCAGCTTTGAGCAGAAAGAGGAGGAACTTACGCACCGTTTGCACTGCCCGCAGGGAAAGGGGCCTCCCGCCGAGCGGGGCGGCTGGCGCGCTTGGCAGCAGGGACACTCGGCGCTGCGAGCCCTCTTGCGGCTTCTCTTCCCTGTCTCCCCGTTCTCCTTTCTGGGAGGGCTTTTCCTCCTCTTTGCTTTGCCCACACTCTGGAAATCAAAGAGTCCTTATCAATGCTTCCTTCCTCTCACAAAGCTGGAAATCAGAGCATCCAGCACAAAAATCTATCGGCTTAAGCAAATCCTTCCAGACCCTCAAGAGCTGAGAAAACGGCTGCCTTTGCCAATGGGCTGCGGCGGGCTGCCAACCCAGAGCTTGGAGGAAAATACTCCTCTTTTCTACAGGCCAAAGGGGTGGGATAAATACCTGCCTATTTAGAGCTCTACATTTCTTATTTCTACCTTTCTGCCTAACATCTATTTCTCTCTGCTTTTCCTCCACAAATGTCTAGGCAATGGCATTTAAATTCAGTCCAATTAGGGTAGACACATGGTTAGCCATTTTCTAGTCCCCAAAATAATCTCCCTCCCTGTCTCTCTCTCTCTCTCTCTCTCACATGATGTGAAGCAAATTGCTCTTTGCCGGTAAGGAAAGTTTTAGGGGAGCCACGGCACCGGCAGCTCCTTCTTGGGGAGTATGCTGCGATGCTAGAAAAACTCCCTGAAAATCTGCAGCATATCCACAAAGGCAGCCTGGATTGCTGATGTCAGCAAGCAGTGGGGAATTAAGGGTCTGATTGGAGTCAGCGAGGGTGCCAGCCCTTGAGAAGCCCATCTGTAGAGAGTCAAAGCCCATTTTGGTGGCGCTGCTGCTTCCTTGGGTCAAAGTTAGGCTCCAGAATTGCATACTTCAGGGCAGCAGCACAAGGAAGCCCCGGGCAGCATCTGCTGTGCCTTTCCCAGTGCATGGGACGATGTGATCCTGGCAAAGGGGCATCTGGCATGGCTCGCCAGCAGCTTTTCTCCCCTTCTGCCAGTTTCTCGACCTTCCTGGCACGTCTCGATTTTCTTGCCCCTCACCTGAGCCAGAGTGCTGGCAAGTTTATGCTCCTTTTTCCAGGAGTAGTAGTACTCCACACACTGTGCCACGGTCTTAGTCTGGATCTGTTGTGAAGAGAAAAAGAAGGAGTCGAAAATGGTGTCGGGTGCACTGGGGAAAAAGTAGAATATGGAGTGAACTAGGAAGGAAAAGCATGAAGTAAATGGAGTAGGGTGTAAAATGAAATCAACATGGGGAAAGAGAGGCATCATGCAATGTCTTAAACCGTGTATTCTGCTAGGTGGTAATACACGCAATGCACAGATCAACAACAAATCCATCTAGCACAGTTCTTCTTTCCCCGCTTCCCTCCAGTTATGCCAGCACACCGTCTTGTGGAAGCAGCAGCAGACCTGTGCGACAAGTCTGACAGAAGAAAGCTTCGTCTTCCAAAAGAGCTTGGAGAAAAGGGCTGGAGAGGCAGGATCATCCTTTTGACACAGGCTTTTGATGTCCCCTTTTGTTACTTCTTGAAGATACTTGGTACTTGAGAAGAGAGAGACTGAAGGCCAGTGCTTGTTCCCAGAAATAACCAAGCTTTCCTCCTGACGATCTGCTCGGGTAAAGAATGTCCCGTGGCTTTACCTGCTTCTGGATGAGATGAAAATCCTTGCCGTAGGTGTGGAAAGCCTTTTGGAAGGACTCCTTCTCCTCAGGTGTCCATCTATCAGAGCCTGGCAAGAAAAAGCAGCGGGTAGTAAACGCATCCCTTGATCCACACCAAGTAGATCCCACTGGCTGCCGAAAGAAAATGGTGGCAGGCCGTCATTCACATGTGTGTACGTGTCTGCTCCCTCAGAAGGTCATGAAGACAAGAGCAGGCATTGCCCGGGGAGAAGGATTGGAAAAGAAGTAAAGCTGAAGGACTAGATGCTGGTGCTTCCCCACCCGCAGAGGAGACAAGACCTTGTGCTGGTGTTAAGCACAATTGCTTTAAGCAGAAACCCTTGCCACAACAATGAAGGGGACGGCAGCATCTGTCAGGGACGCAAGAAGCTCTGCTTTGCTTACCTGTGTAATGATAATCAGCCATGGGGTGGCCTTGAGGTGTTGCAGGCCCCTCTGAGAGCAGCATCTCCAGAGCCTCCTGCAAGATCAAGAGGGAAAAGGCTTTAGCCGCCCCACCACATTAAAAATGAGCCAAAAAATCACAGGTGCTGCCTTGCAGCTACTTAGCCTCTCCAGACATTCAAGCGACTGTATCCCATGTGGGTGAAACACTGTCATTTGCTCCAAGTCCCTGGTTTTTGCTGCCCAACCCTTTGATCCTGGTCCCCGAGAGTGGCCTTTTGCTCACCAACCTAAGGATTTTGCTGCTCCTGCAGCCAGAATGGCCTCAGCTGACTGAGGCTTCTGGGAATTTCCCCTCCAAATGTCTTAGAGAAGCCAGCTCTCCAGGCCATTTACAAGGCAGCAGGACCTTCCGCCGCCACCGCCGCCTCCAGGAGGGAGATTCTCCCTGCTGGAGCCCTTTGGGCTCAGCCCTGACGCAGCTGGAGGAGACACAGCAGGCAGCAAGTGCTCTGCTCCCTGTTAAGACCCTTCTTCAAAGAGCAGCCAGGAAAGGCTGTCCCAGTGCCCGGGCCCTCTGCATTCCCTGTGCCCTCTTCTCTGCGCCCAAACAGCCGCTTCTTACCGGAACGCTGCCGCGTGCCCGGTGCAGGCAGTGCAGGGCGCGCTCCAGGTTAGCTGCTGCCCCGGGAATGCCACGGGAGCTGGCCATGTCCAACAGTTCTCTTACTGCAAGCACAACAAAAAACCCACCGAAAGTCAGCCTTGAGGCCAGCAAGGGCAAAGACTGCCATGCAAGGCAGAAGGAAAGGCTGGGAGCTAAAGACAGCAGCTTGGAGAGTATGAAAAGGAGAGCAAAGCCAGGGCCAGCTGAACCAAGGGCCCACGCAGTGCTGGCTCTCCCTCCAAAGCAGCTTCTGTAAGAAGAAGTGGGGGCCAATCTGCGCTCTTCCAGTGGCAGACGGCCCTGACCAATTTGGAGAGCAAGGTGCTTGCTCTTGCTCCTTGCCTCTAACACTTCTACATGGGAAGATGGGCGAGACAAGGAGAGAAGCAGAGCCTGCAAAAGGCTGCCTTTTTACGCAAAAGGAGCCTTTTAAAGACCCAAGTAGCTCAGGGGTGGAAGAAAAGCTTGAAGCAAAGCTACCTCTGTCAGGTTTTTCCATGTCAGAGTCATCCTCCCCCCAGGGCTTCCAGACCAGGGTTGCAGGCTCTTCATCCTCACTTGGTGCTCTGCTCTGCAGCTCTGGCAGCTCAGCCTGAAAGTCGCTGCCAACATTGATGTGTCTAAAGGAAGAAGGAGGTGGAGGTGAGAAAGGCAAGTGGTCAAGAGAGCCTTCCTGTGCATCCACAGGCTTGAACCAACGCCACCCTGACTCTGAAAGAGCAGTTCTCCTCCTCGCCATTCTTCCAGTTTGCTGTCCTTTAACCCTATGCCAAAACTCACGGCTGAATCTGGGCTCTTGCTTTCCTTTTCATTGTGCCTCTCCTTTCCACCTGAAAGAGATCAAAGCAATGCTCCAGTTCAAAATCCTTCCTTCTCATCCTCATCATTGCAAAGCCCGAGCTCCTGTGTCCCAGCTCCTTTCTCTTTGCCGCCTTTTTGACATGGAATGTCCTAGGGAGGACCGTCTAGCAGTCAGCAGCTTCCTCAGGAGGGCAAGCACAAGGCCATGCACTACTCTCTTCACTCCCGGGGCCACTGAGAAGAGCCAAGACAATGGCAGGGGAGATGTGCCAGTGCAGGCTTAGGTTGGATAGAAGGAAAAGGTTCTTCAGCCAGAGGCTGCTTGGGCACTGCAACAGCCTCCCCAGGGAAGGGGGCACAGCACCAAGCCTGACTGAGCTCCAAAAGTGTTTGGACACTGCTCTTGGGCACAGGCTGTGATTGTTGAGGCTGCCCTGGGCAGGCCCTGGACTTGGCCTCAGTGATCTTTGAGAATCCCTTCCAAGCCAGGAAATTCTGTGCTACTGTGATTGTGCTCTTGAGGAGATGGCATTTGACGGCCGCCCCTGAGCATGAGGTAGAACCAGCCCTACGTGCACTGGAAAAAGAATCTAGAAAGATATTAAAATAGCATGGATCTATAAGCCATGGAACTACGTCAGTATATAAGAATTGCTGATCCCAGATGGTTTTTGAAGTTGAAAGCCTGTGTTTGAGGAGAAGCCCAGTCAAATGCTTCTATGCCCTGAACGACAGGGATGCCAGAGGAGAAGTGCCATCATTCTGGTGTTTGAAGCTTTGGAGCGGGTGTGAGCAGAGTCAGGGCATAAGGGGATTTGTTGACACTGAAGCCCTGAAGTGCTCAGCCACAAACAATTTGTTTTGGGGTCAGCACAAGATAGTTTGAGGACTGAAATGGGTGCCAAGAACTTTTAATCAGGTCATCCGTGGACGAGGATCTGCAACTGCACTGGGACACCTCTCTAGGTCCTCTATGGAAAGGTCTGTGTTTCCCCTGGAGGCAACATGATTCCTTCAGAAGCTGCAGCCTGCTTTCACGTGGAAGCTCGTCTGGGGAAAGTGAGCACGCAGCCTGTGTGTCGTGCTTGGTGGGAGAGGCAGCTGGAGCCTCCTGCCCCTGCGCTAGTGCTTTGAGGGCAAACGGGGATTTTCTTACCTTGGACGGTTCCCAAGTGCTCTGGGGATGCCCGGAGGCAGACGAGGAGACCAGGACGTCGGTGCAGAGGCCGGGTCTGGCACTGAGTGCAGAAGGCGGCTGGTCAGGGACAGCCCAGGAGCTGATCCTGCAGCTGCTGCTCCAGCACTGCTCTACCAGCGTTCCAGCAAGGGCCGCAGGAGCAGGAGACAACGACAGTTGCTATGGGCACAGCCCAACATTCCATCTAGAACCCCAGGGGAGCCATGGGACAGAAAGAGGCATGGGCCGCCTCTGGCCCTTGTACTTCTTCTGCTGCAAGTTTGCTCTGAGAAGCTTCCCATTGGGCCTTTTCTCCTCAGTCGTCTGATGAGACGGGCAAAAGCAGTGCAGGGACAGCCCTGGGTCTTCCCGGTGCTTCTCTGCAAGGTGCCTCCAGCTGAACGTGCACAGGAGCCTGCCTCTGTGCAAGGGCCCAGACCTCATCTCCTGCCCTGGAGAACCAGAAGGGCTCCTCCCACTGGCTCTCCTCCAGCTCTGAGAGGAGCTGGAATTTGCAAGTTGTCCAGCGCAGAGCCAACTCCAGAGCTTCCTCTCAAAGTGGAGCCATTCATCCTGCCCCCTTTCTCAATTCTCCTTTTGCTGCCCAATAATGTCACTGCATGTTTTCCCTCCTTTGGGCCTCTGAGCTGGTCTCTCACCTCATCACTCCTCCCTTGAAACTTGGAGAAACAGGATGTTTTTCAGGGCAACTGATGGGGACACACACACACACACAGGGACAGCACACGGGCATTTCTCTAGCAAACATTCATGCAGAATTTCTATAGCCCTCTTCCAGCTCCCTTGGAGAAGCTCGGTGTTTGTCCCCAAAAGACTCTGCCATTCCTCTAAGAAAGCAACACTAACAGAATTCCCTTTCCACACTGCTGGCCTTCACATTGGTTTTAATGCCTAGATCCCAGATATGACAAAACCCAGGCAGCTTTGCTGCTTTCCTGCCTGTCGTTAAGGAAAAGCAAATCTTGCTTCAGTCCCAATCTTGCTTCCTTCCCAGCCTGCACGTTAGCCACTGGCCAGCAAACTGAGGGGGCAGCTGGAACAAGTCCCACTGCAAGGCAGATACTTTGTAGGCTCCAAAGCCCACCTGCACCGCCTCCATCAGACAAGGGCAAGCTTCCCTCAGCTTCCCAGAAGCAGCCTGGCAATTGCCCCCTCCCTCGCCCCCTCTCCACCCTCCACAGCCTCTGCCACCAAAGCCTTGCTAGGCAGGGCCATTTGCTGGCCTCGAAGAAAGAGTGCCTTTGATTCTTCTTTGGCGCAAGTGCCCGAGCTGTGAGAAGTCAGAGGATAATGATCACACCCGCTCTGCTTTAGCTAAGGAGATTGCTGGAGGCCCAGAGCGGGACACTGGTCCTTTCGAGAGAAACTGAAACTGACCTAGCCATGCCTTTGTGGCGCATGCCGATAGGAATTGGATAGAATCGGAGGGCTTAGAAACGTCCTCCAAGGTGGTCAGCTCCATCAGTCCCCCAAAATGAAACAAAGTTATGTTACTGGGCTCCAAAAAGGACTAAAGCCGCTGCTTTTATGCCAGAAAATATGGTGAGACCAGACCACTCATCTAGATCCAATTCCGTGAATTAAACAAAGCCTCCCTTTCCACTCCCAGCTGAGATGTTGAGGAATCAAAGGCAGACGCCCCAGCCTTATTTCACTGGCAGTAAAGGAGACACACCTCAGTAAGTCCTGCCAGCTGAGCAAGGGGCTGGGCCTGGGGGAGGTGGCGCCTGCCCAGATTCTTCTCTCAGGGCAAGTGCCGTCTTTGCAACACCAGGCAAATGGAACAAACATTGCCGGAGTGTTTTCATACAGACAGAAAGACAAAATGGAACAAACTTTGGTTTAATGATAAAGACCCATTGGCTCTCAACAAAGGCAAAAATGACAAAAGGCAGAGCATAGACAACACCCAACCTTTGAAATTTATTGATAAATCTAATAAAACTAATGAATCTTGAATAATACTAATGGATCTTAACGACTAAATTGAGGAGATTCCTATCATGTGTCAACTAACTAAGTAGAAGATTAAACTACCCTAAAAGCTTAAAAAACAGTCCTATTCCTATCTAGTCCTATTGATACCTAACTCTTGCTAGCCCTGGACAACCTGCAGGGTTGTCTAATTTCAAAGTCTTTTCTTCTTGGCGAGAGGCTCTGCTGCCTTCCGAGGCCGATGTCTTCTCCTGTGGTTGTTCCTTTACTTCACGGTTTCAAACACCATGCAAGATAGGAAACAAACCATCCATTGCTCACTTTAGTACACACCATGAAACCAAGTGCCGAGATCTCCGTTTGAGTAGGAATTTCTGTCTTTTCGGGCAGTGGCACATTTGTGAATTGATCAGCACCATGAGTCTGATCGTTCTACTTTCAATGCCTTGAAATGTCTTCCTCCTTTTGCTGCATCCTCTTTTGAATTTGATCAGCAGCATCAAACCAAGCTTTGATGGATCTATTCCTACTTGTATGAACTGTGTCTTGTTGGGGCACGGCAAGGTTTCATTGTGAAGGCTGGGTTTTACCTAAGCTCTTTGGGTTTGAGGTGGGTGTTAAGCTTGACCACGGCTGCCGGGGGCGATGCTGCAAGTGCCCCCAGCTTCCCCTGCGGTGCCTTTGAAAAGGGTCAGCCCGTTTTAGTCCAAAGGCGCAGCTTTGAGCAGAAAGAGGAGGAACTTACGCACCGTTTGCACTGCCCGCAGGGAAAGGGGCCTCCCGCCGAGCGGGGCGGCTGGCGCGCTTGGCAGCAGGGACACTCGGCGCTGCGAGCCCTCTTGCGGCTTCTCTTCCCTGTCTCCCTGTTCTCCTTTCTGGGAGGGCTTTTCCTCCTCTTTGCTTTGCCCACACTCTGGAAATCAAAGAGTCCTTATCAATGCTTCCTTCCTCTCACAAAGCTGGAAATCAGAGCATCCAGCACAAAAATCTATCGGCCTAAGCAAATTCTTCCAGACCCTCAAGAGCTGAGAAAACGGCTGCCTTTGCCAATGGGCTGCGGCGGGCTGCCAACCCAGAGCTTGGAGGAAAATACTCCTCTTTTCTACAGGCCAAAGGGGTGGGATAAATACCTGCCTATTTAGAGCTCTACATTTCTTATTTCTACCTTTCTGCCTAACATCTATTTCTCTCTGCTTTTCCTCCACAAATGTCTAGGCAATGGCATTTAAATTCAGTCCAATTAGGGTAGACACATGGTTAGCCATTTTCTAGTCCCCAAAATAATCTCCCTCCCTGTCTCTCTCTCTCTCTCTCTCTCACATGATGTGAAGCAAATTGCTCTTTGCCGGTAAGGAAAGTTTTAGGGGAGCCACGGCACCGGCAGCTCCTTCTTGGGGAGTATGCTGCGATGCTAGAAAAACTCCCTGAAAATCTGCAGCATATCCACAAAGGCAGCCTGGATTGCTGATGTCAGCAAGCAGTGGGGAATTAAGGGTCTGATTGGAGTCAGCGAGGGTGCCAGCCCTTGAGAAGCCCATCTGTAGAGAGTCAAAGCCCATTTTGGTGGCGCTGCTGCTTCCTTGGGTCAAAGTTAGGCTCCAGAATTGCATACTTCAGGGCAGCAGCACAAGGAAGCCCCAGGCAGCATCTGCTGTGCCTTTCCCAGTGCATGGGACGATGTGATCCTGGCAAAGGGGCATCTGGCATGGCTCGCCAGCAGCTTTTCTCCCCTTCTGCCAGTTTCTCGACCTTCCTGGCACGTCTCGATTTTCTTGCCCCTCACCTGAGCAAGAGTGCTGGCAAGTTTATGCTCCTTTTTCCAGGAGTAGTAGTACTCCACACACTGTGCCACGGTCTTAGTCTGGATCTGTTGTGAAGAGAAAAAGAAGGAGTCGAAAATGGTGTCGGGTGCACTGGGGAAAAAGTAGAATATGGAGTGAACTAGGAAGGAAAAGCATGAAGTAAATGGAGTAGGGTGTAAAATGAAATCAACATGGGGAAAGAGAGGCATCATGCAATGTCTTAAACCGTGTATTCTGCTAGGTGGTAATACACGCAATGCACAGATCAACAACAAATCCATCTAGCACAGTTCTTCTTTCCCCGCTTCCCTCCAGTTATGCCAGCACACCGTCTTGTGGAAGCAGCAGCAGACCTGTGCGACAAGTCTGACAGAAGAAAGCTTTGTCTTCCAAAAGAGCTTGGAGAAAAGGGCTGGAGAGGCAGGATCATCCTTTTGACACAGGCTTTTGATGTCCCCTTTTGTTACTTCTTGAAGATACTTGGTACTTGAGAAGAGAGAGACTGAAGCCCAGGGCTTGTTCCCAGAAATAACCAAGCTTTCCTCCTGACGATCTGCTCGGGTAAAGAATGTCCCGTGGCTTTACCTGCTTCTGGATGAGATGAAAATCCTTGCCGTAGGTGTGGAAAGCCTTTTGGAAGGACTCCTTCTCCTCAGGTGTCCATCTATCAGAGCCTGGCAAGAAAAAGCAGCGGGTAGTAAACGCATCCCTTGATCCACACCAAGTAGATCCCACTGGCTGCCGAAAGAAAATGGTGGCAGGCCGTCATTCACATGTGTGTACGTGTCTGCTCCCTCAGAAGGTCATGAAGACAAGAGCAGGCATTGCCCAGGGAGAAGGATTGGAAAAGAAGTAAAGCTGAAGGACTAGATGCTGGTGCTTCCCCACCCGCAGAGGAGACAAGACCTTGTGCTGGTGTTAAGCACAATTGCTTTAAGCAGAAACCCTTGCCACAACAATGAAGGGGACGGCAGCATCTGTCAGGGACGCAAGAAGCTCTGCTTTGCTTACCTGTGTAATGATAATCAGCCATGGGGTGTAGTAAACCCCATAGATTTAGGAAAAGCACCATGGAGGATATGAACAATAGGAATGCTGAAACAGCAAAAGAAAATTCCTGTTTTCTTGTCCTCCACCCCTTAACCTACCTCTGTTACCCTATAAGGCAATGTCATGTTAACCCCTTACCCATTGGTCAAGCTTAGATCCTTTCCAACCCTATAAAAGAAGCATACTGTACCCCATTAGGGGAGAAAGAAGAAGAGCAGAGACCCTTCACGGACCTCCCCAAATAAAGCCATCTTCGTGGAACAGCCTGCGCCTTCTCCTTCTCCTCTCTCTCCGTCTGCTGCAGCCTCAAGCCCAGGGCACCACTACCTAGCAAGCAGAGCTGAAATCCTGAGAGCTTGCAATCACTATAGAGCTGATAATCACCATGCTTGCTAGATGGTAGCCCTGCGGTCTTGGCATGAGCGAGCGAGCTTCGGGCACCCGGTCCCTACCCAGGGACTGAGCTCCTGAGCCCTAGTGCTCTGCATTATGATAAGGCCAAATAAGAGGCTTTATTAAAGTGGCGTCCCAACTACTTCGGATTTGGACCCCCCCAGAGGCGATATCCGTCGGTTGAGCAACGAAGCCCCCCTGGGGTTTTCTGTGATTGCCTGTTCGGGAAGCCGCTCCTTCTGTGAAGGGACTTTTCGTTTTAGAAAATCCTTTCCCCAGGAGGGTCAGTTCGACACTCAAAACTTACATCTGAACGAGAGAAAGTTCCGAGGAGAACTGACGCAGCAGACCCCTTCCACAGATCTTGGACCCCAGGAACTGTAAGTATTAGCTAATATTGCGCGCATAACTTTGGGGCTCTAAAACTTTTTTTTCGGGTTTTTTTTCTTTTTTTTCACGTTTTTTCTGCTGGAAGGGCTAACCATTAACATGGGTAAAATTTTTAGTACTTTAAAACTAAGTAAAACCGAGAGAGAGATATATTCAACTATTTTAGAAATCTTATCTGCTAACAACTTCTCCTTTTCTAAAGGCAAGCTCTCAAAAACTAATCTTAAAAAATTTGTAACTTGGATTATTTCGCAATACCCTGATACTGATAAGAAAGCAGTCATTGAAAATTCGTTTTGGGATATGATCGGGAACACAATATATATCTCCCAAACAAACCAGGATTTCTCTGTAACTAACTATTTGCCTTTATTCCATATAATAACTAAAACCGTTGAAAGATTTAACAGAGAAAAAATCTTGCAGGGCTTAACAGATACTTCCTCTTCAAATAGTAACAAGATCGATAAGGACTCAGAGGAATGTCACTTGCATATCTCACACCACCCCTTCGGTCCTAAAGTCCCTCTCGCCTCCGCTACTCCTAAAGCAGGGGTTACGCTGCCCACCCCAGTTCCCCCCCCCACATCCTCCACCCCTGCGGGACCTGCGCTGCCCAACTCCGCGAATCCTGTCTTATCTGTAACTCCACACATCCCCCCTACCCCTGGCTCGGCTTCCTCCTTGCTTCCGGTCCCGGGGGTCCCTTTTCCTGCCTCTGCCGCCCCCTCCACCCCTGCGTCGGCTCTTCCCCCCGCTGCTGCGTACCCCCCCACCCCCGCGCTGATGTCCCCCACCATCCCTCCCGCCGCCGCGCCCGCCGCCCCCGCTCCCCTCGTCCCGGCTCCTACCGGCCCGGCCCCTCCCGAGGGCTCCCCGAGCCACACCCCCGCCGCTCCCGAGCCCGTGTCCATCCCCGCCCCCTCCCCCTGCTCCCTGCCTGCCACAGCAGGGACACCTCACACAAGCACAGTCCCAGACACCCCCCACGGTGCTACCCCCCCCACCCGGTCCTGTGCGTGCTGTGCTGCCATCCCAGCTCCAGTGGCACCTCCCCCCGGCCAGGTCATGCCATGTCTCCCCCCCCAGCCATTGAAACCTTTGAAAAACGCTTCTAAACGAAAAAAGCGCAAGTCACGGATAGCAACCCTCCCTCAGTCCTCCTCAGAGGACCAGAGCTCTTGCAGTGAATCTGATTCTGATACGATCCACACGGATCCATGGGCTCGTATTAAAGTAGAAGCGACAAAGGCTGGAGACTGGGAGCTGGCACAGAAGATTAATGCTTTCCCAGTAGAATATAAGCAAGGACGGAATGGTGGCGAGTCCGCTATAAAGACGTGGAAAGCTAACTCCAATAAGGAACTAGTGCAATTAAGAAATATAGCCAAAGAACATGGGCGAAGCTCACATATTTTTAGAAATTTCTTAGAAGCCATGTTCTCAGCACATGTCTTACTTCCCCACGATGTAAAAAATATTTCACACTGCCTCCTGTCCCCAGCAGAATATTTGTTATGGGACAGGCATTGGAAAAGACATTTAAAAACGTTATCAGATTCATATTCTGCGGATGCTAATAAGACGAATTTTACAGTAGCCCAACTAGCTGGTGAAGGTGACTTACAGAAACCAGCAGACCAATTGGAAACCTTGAATAAAGAGGCACTGCAGGACATCGCTCTTGCAGCAAAAACCTCTTTACTTCTCATGCATGATGAGTCAATGCCAACAATGCATTTTTCTGCTATTAAACAAGGGACTGATGAAAGTTTTATCAAATTTGTGGACAGACTTAGAGATGCTTTGGAGAAACAGATCGAGAGCACAGAGGCAAAGAAGGAACTTTTATGTAAACTTGCCTTGTGTAACTCTAACGAAAAATGCAAAGCCATTTTGAGGTCTCTACCCATGGATACAGACCCCACCATAGAGCAAATGCTGGAATGCTGTACACGTCACACGTCCACGGACGATACAGTGGCCCAAGCAGTTGCTAAAGGTATTGCTGAAGGAGTTTCTGGTGCATATGCAGTAATAGCTTCTAAAGACCAAGCTAAATGCTATCACTGTGGGGATCTTGGACATTACATAAAGGACTGCCCAGAGAGATCACACCCCCGATACCACCGTAACAATTACCAAAGACCCCAGAATCAGCAGCGCTACCAGCAGCATTCGGGAAACTTCTTGCGCCGCCCGGTCGAGCCCCGGGCGCTGACAACAAATCAAAGGTCACCCAGACCCAACCCCGCACCAGCCCAGGATGTTCCGGACCACAAGAAGAGGATCCAACCCACGGGGCAACCCAGATGGGAACCCGCCGTCAACTGGTAACTGCTTTGTCCATTGACTTTTGAAGCCATTCATTATATTGAACAATAAGTTTTTTTTTTGAGAAATAAAAGAATTAAAAGACACTTAAAGGTATATCAAGGGAATCGCAGAAGTTAATAAATAACCTAAAATACACTATTAGGAAGAGCTTTGATCAGATATTTGGATAAGTTAATAAATAACCTAAAATACACTGTTAGGGAGCCCTAACTTTGATCATATATCTAGATAAGTTAACCAAAAAACACACACAGAAGAAACTTTGGAATCAGAATATTTGAAGAGGAAACATTGGAATTAGAATATTTGAAGAGAAAAGCAGAAATGGAAGCCAATAAGTTAAAGTGACCTGCCAAGCCATAGAATCAAGCCAACTACAACAATAACTTCTGCCAAGCCATGGAAAGACATGCCAAGAATAACAGGAAACTGCCCAAATTAGGAAAAGCTTAAAATTTAACTAAGGAAGACCAAGAATTCTTGGAAGACTCCGACTGTACTCCTGCCTACCTATGAATATGCATGTAATAATGATGTAATCCTTTTTCAAAATTGTATAAAAACCTGCTTTTGCTGTACACAATTGGGAAATCCATTTAGTGATTTCTCCAACGCGTTGCCAATAAATACCTCCTGCCTATAGACCTCAAATCCAGTCTCTGGGCAGCTTATTCTCGCCTTTTGGGGCAAAATTCGGCATCATTTTTGGCGACCGCGGCAGGACAGAAAAGGGTCCGTCCGAGCCTTGACTCGGGGGACCGGGACCTCTTCAGGGCCCCTGACGGAATTCTGTCAGAAGAGACCCCCATCCCCCAGCCAACGCGCATCGGTGGACAAGGACTTTCTGCATCTCCTGCTCCAAATTAAGAGGTATTTATCTTTGCTTATAGGTTTTATGGTAAAGCGCTTTAATGGGAAACGAGGGTCAGACGTGACCGCTCGAAGGGATTCCGGGGGACGCCCTGGTAAAAATATCCCAGCTGGGTTAGAGTCCCGGTAATAGAAACGCAGGTTAGAGTCCTGCTGGTAATAGAAACGCAGGTTAGAGTCCTGCTGGAAGGAATATTTGTTTTTCATTTATCTTGGTATTTCTGGGTTCTTCATATTGTGTGGGAAACTGTTTTAATATTGTGTTTAATGTTATATTTACTGTGAATTAAGGGTCAAGAACTTTTGGGTTCTTCTTGTTGTGTGGGAAACTGTTTTAATATTGTGTTTAATGTTATATTTACTGTGAATTAATTGCTCTCTGAGACCGGGAGAGAGGTCGGTCAGTTTGTGGCGTTCTATGTGTCTGTTGCAAATTTTACAGGAGATATTTTCGGTCAGTTTGTGGTGTTCTATGTGTCTGTTGCAAATTTTACAGGAGACATTTTCGGTCAGTTTGTGGTGTTCTATGTGTCTGTTGCAAATTTTATAGGAGACATTTTCGGTCAGTTTGTGGTGTTCTAAGTGTCTGTTGTAAATCTTACAGGAGACATTTTCGGTCAGTTTGTGGTGTTCTATGTGTCTGTTGCAAATCTTACAGGAGACATTTTGTCACTCTATGTAATCTTGTAGATAAAGGTGTGTGGGTATGGATGAGAGTGAATGAGACGCAGCATCGCTGCGAAGCGAGAGGGAGTCCCGCTCCGCAGTTCCTGTTCTTCGCGAGAAGCCAGGTCGGAAACGGACGAAGCGATTGGAAATTGTGTGTGTGGAGTGTTGCAATAAATTGGCAAACAGTACTTGTGGGAAAGGGATTGATCCGGTTAAACAGTAAATACAGCCACAGGGAATAGTAATGGGAGGTCAACAGAGTAAGGACGTAAATATGAAAACCCCCTTAGGATGTATCCTAAAGCACTGGAAGGACTTGGGAGGGATTCCGGGGGGAAACATAAGTAAAAAGACACTCCTTAAATATTGCACACAGTGGTGGCCATTGTATAAGTTAGATGACGATGAGAAATGGCCACCGGAGGGAACAACTAATTATAACACTATCTTACAACTGATGCTTTTCCTTCGTCGACTTAATAAATGGGACGAAGTGATGTATGCTGATATGTTCTTTACCTTAAGAAATAAACCGGAGTGGCAAAAAGAGTGCGGGGTAAACGTAGCACCTCAAGACCCCCTAGTACTAGCCCTGGAAAAAGATAAGAAAGGCTTAAAGCCTAAAGAACGTTGCTGTGATGCATGTAGCATTGGGCAACAATGTCTTAAGTTAACAAGAAGGGACAGTGGGAAGGAGAGCGAAATAAGCCTGTGGGAATACCATCCATTCGCCCCAGGACGGGAAGGGCCTCTTCCCAGGCCAAAAGAGGAACAAGGGGATCCTAGCCCATTAAAGGAACTAGAACGATGGTGGAAATCTAAGTTTGGGCACAGCCCTCAGAAGCTCGACAACAGTTGGGAGGGGGGTGGCCCATTAAAATCGGGGACTAACAAGGGGGAAAGCAGCCCACGGGGACTGGACAGTCCACAGGGGTCGGGGAGCTACAGGGATGTTGGCAGCCCACCCAGACTAGAAGTTGAGAGGGAAGGGGGCAGCCCACATGGGGAAGAGAGCCGAGGGGAGACACGCAGCCTGCCCGAACTAAGTCCATGTGGGGATGGTGGCACACCTGGGAATGGAAGTTTAAGGAAATCAGGTACCTGTAGAATGGAAACCAGCACACCGAGGACTGGAGACAAAGGTGACTCACGGGGGGGCGACGTCTCTAAGTTGAAATATAGTGAAAAGAATGACAATGAGACATGCGAAAGGGGGGTGGAGAACGACTCACAGAAGCTGAATATAGTAATTCGTATAGAGGACAAGAGGGATGGAAGGGGAACAGAAGATGAGGAGGACGGTAGCCCGGAACAGGATAGGCACCGGCAGATGCGGGAAGAAAGGCGACAGATGCAGAGTGAGAGGTGGTTGGAAGATCCCGGGGAGGGGATTGGTCACTCGTATTATACCAGATCTGTGGCACGGAGGGAAGCAGAGCAAAGAGAGGAGGGGAACCATACGATAGCTCCTCTCCGACAACTTATGCCAATGGTAGGGGAGAGGACTAGAATAAAGGTGCCGTTCTCAACGAGTGATCTGAACAATTGGAGGGATGAGGCAAGGAACTTCAGGAGGAATCCAGAGGGAGTAGCGAAGAGGTTTGAATTAATGGCAAAGAATTTGGATATTGATTGGGAAGATATAGAGGTGATGCTGTCAGAGTTGACAGATACAGAAAGGGAACTCGTATTGGAAACCGGAAAACGACATGCTCAAGTGTTATCGGGGAGACTAGAAGATAATTTCCCCAGCAGTAAACCAGAATGGGACCCGGGCAATGAAGAGCATTATCGGAGGCTGGTGCAGTATAGAAAACTGATAGCGATGGGCTTGCGTAATGCGATCCCTAAGGCTATCAATTGGTCGATGCTATATGACATCAGGCAGGGAAAAGATGAGACCCCATCAGAGTTTTTGGATAGACTTCGGGCAGCCATGAGACAATACACACCCCTGGACCCAGCAACGGAAGAAGGTAAACAACACCTGTTGGGATTAATGATGGGACAAAGTAACCCGGACATTAGGAAGAGATTACAAAAGCTTGAGCATCCAGCAAACAAAAACCTGGAGGCGTTGCTGAATGAGGCGTGGAAAGTGTATAATAATAGAGAAATAGAGGAAAAGAAAAAGGAAGATAAGAGGCTTGGTCGAATAGTGGCTGCAGCAATAACAGCTCAAAATACAAACCATTTGGGACCTAATACCAGGGGTAGGGGAAGGGGCTACCCAGTGGGAGGAGGAGGGAGGTTCCAACCCCACCCAGCTAGAATAGGGCCAAACCAGTGTGCCTATTGCTTCCAAACGGGACACTGGAAACGTGAGTGCCCTCAACTAAGATCAATGGACACTACTGCTATCGCACATCAGGGCAGTGAATGAGGGGGACCGGTGGGCCGTACCCTAGCAGACCCACTGGTTAAAATGGAGCTAGGGGAAGGTAAAAAGGAATTGGATTTTTTGATTGATACAGGAGCAACATTTTCGGTTTTAAATCAAGAATTGGTACCTAAGAGTGATGAATTTGTACAAGTTGTGGGAGCAACAGGCCAACCAGAAAAAGCTTACTTTTTGAGACCTATCAAATACAAAATTGGGAAACAAATGGGGATTCACCAGTTTCTGTATTTGCCAAATTCACCAAAGCCTCTATTAGGAAGAGACTTACTGGAGAACTTGGGAGCCGTAATAAAATTCAACAAAGACAAATTGGAATTTCAAGTAAGGGAAGAGCAACTGATTACAGCCCTAAGCCTAACAATCAGTTGTATAGAACCGAAGCCTGAAAGTCACAATATTGAGCGTATCCTGAGTGAAACATATCCATTAGTATGGGCTACTGATATACCTGGGAAATCACAACAAGCAACACCTATCATTATTGAACTTATACCTGGAGCGAGGCCGGTAAGTAGGAAACAATACCCACTGAGGTTAGAAGATAGAAAGGGAATTGAGCCCATAATCACAAGGTTTTTAGAATTGGGGTTATTGATAGAATGTGAATCGGATTTTAACACCCCAATCCTGCCAGTAAAGAAACCTAATGGAACTTATAGATTGGTCCAAGACCTGAGGGCAGTAAATGAAATAACCAAGACACTACATCCAGTAGTTGCTAACCCTTACACACTCTTAACTAAATTAAAAGATAATTTGACATGGTTCACTGTGTTAGATTTAAAAGACGCATTCTTCTGCCTTCCTTTAGCTCCAGAGAGCCAAAAGATCTTTGCATTTGAATGGGAATCTGTAGATAGGGGAAGAAAAACCCAACTTACCTGGACGGTGTTGCCACAAGGGTACAAAAACAGCCCTACAATTTTTGGGAATCAACTAGCCAAAGAACTAGAACAATGGGAAAGGCCGCTGGGAGATGGTACTCTTTTGCAATATGTAGATGACCTCCTAATAGCAACAGAAACAGAAGAAGAATGCATTGAATGGACTATTTCCCTGTTAAACTTTCTGGGTTTAAATGGATATCGAGTTTCTCAACAGAAAGCACAGCTGGTACAAGAAGAAGTGGTGTATCTGGGATATGAAGTTTCCAGAGGACAGCGATCCCTGGGAGCAGCCAGGAAAGAAGCCATCTGCCAAATGCCTAGACCAGAGACGGTAAGAGATTTGCGTGCCTTCCTGGGGATGACCGGTTGGTGTCGGCTATGGATCTATCAATACGGGATACTCGCCAAACCACTCTATGACTTACTAAAGGAAAGTAAGGGTGTTCTAGTTTGGACTCCCGAGGCAAAGGGAGCCTATAAGAGACTGAAACAGGAACTCATGAGAGCACCAGCCTTGGGTCTTCCAGACGTGACAAAACCATTCTGGCTGTTTTCTCATGAGCGACAAGGAATGGCCCTAGGAGTCCTAGCACAACAGTTAGGACCACACAAAAGGGCTGTGGCCTACTTCTCCAAACAGTTGGATGAAGTGAGTAAAGGATGGCCTGGCTGTCTAAGAGCAGTAGCCGCAGTGATAATCAACATTGAAGAAGCCAGAAAGCTCACTCTGGGCCAGAAAATGACTGTGTTAGTAGCTCACACTGTATCTGCTGTGTTAGAGCAGAAAGGAAATCACTGGCTGTCACCTTCCAGATTCCTAAAGTACCAAGCTATCTTGGCTGAGTCAGATGATGTTACTATCCAGGTAACTAACGTTGTGAACCCAGCTTCATTCCTAGAAGGGAAGACTTCAGCAGAACCCATCGAGCACGATTGCCTGGAAACAATCGAAGCCGTTTACTCCAGTCGCCCGGATCTCAAAGAAGAGCCATTCGAAGATGCAGATGACTGGTTCTCGGATGGTAGCAGCTTCGTAAAACAAGGAGTAAGAATGGCTGGTTATGCAGTAACTACCACAGAAGAGGTAATCGAGTCAAACCCTTTGCCTGCAGGGACCTCAGCCCAGAAGGCAGAATTGATAGCTCTGACTCGAGCTCTGGAATTGGCAGAGAACATGCGAATAAATATTTGGACAGACTCTAAATATGCCTTTTCTGTTGTGCACGCTCATGGAGCCATCTGGAAAGAAAGAGGACTGTTGACTACTCAAGGGAAAACAGTCAAACATGCAGAGGAAATCCTACGATTGCTAGAAGCAGTCCAACTCCCAGCACAAGTGGCCATAATGCATTGTAAAGGACACCTAAAAGGTAACACTACTCCAGAAGTTGGGAATAGAAAGGCAGATGCAGAAGCTAAATTAGCTGCTGCAAGGACCGGAGAGGTAAATATAACAGCTCTAATACCAGGAGAGCTGGATGTAAACCTCCAACCAAATTATCAGGAATCAGATCATAGATGGATTCAAAGGAATAAAGGTAAATTGTTAGACAGTGGATGGGCACAATTGGAGACAGGACAGTTGATAATACCAGGGAACCTAATGTGGCAGATTGTAAAGACGGAGCATGAAAAGGCCCATTGGGGTCTAGATCCGCTTTACCAATATTTGCAAGCCAGGATAGCAGGACCGAAATTATTTACTACCGTAAAGCACGTTACATCCCAGTGCGAGCGGTGTCTGAAAAACAACCCAAATACGGGAACCAAGGTACACCAAGGAGCTATAAATCGAGGTAAATTCCCAGGTGAAGTATGGCAAATTGATTTTTCTGAACTCCCAAGAAAAGGGGGGTTTCGGTATTTGTTGGTATTAACTGATACATTTTCTGGGTGGCCTGAAGCATTCCCTTGTAGGACAAATAAGGAAAGGGAAGTAACTAAAGTACTGTTGAATGAAATTATTCCACGGTTTGGGGTACCGAAGAGCATTTCTTCGGATAGGGGTACACATTTCTGTGCAAAAGTGGTGAGAGCAATAAGCAAAGCATTACAAATCAAATGGCAATTACACACGCCTTACCGTCCACAGGCCAGTGGGCAAGTGGAAAAGATGAATCATCTCATCAAACAGCAAATTGCCAAAATATGCCAGGAGACTAATTTGCAGTGGTATCAAGCTTTGCCTATTGCTCTGCTTAGGCTGAGAGTCAAACCAAGATCAAAAGAAAAGTTAAGCCCATTTGAAATTTTGTATGGTAGACCTTATGCTATGCAAATTGTAAATGGGGACACTATAGACCAAATCGGTAACCAGTACACTTATGATTATGTAATTACGGTGGGGAAACAGTTCGATAAGAATGCTGCTGTGGTGATAGAGCACCAACCTAAACAACCTGATTGCAAACTGCATCCGTTTAATCCCGGTGATTGGGTGTATGTTAAGAATCTTTTAGGAAAACCCCTACAAGAGAAGTGGGAGGGACCTTTCCAAGTGCTGCTGACTACCTTCACCGCGGTTCGGATCAAGGAGCGACCCACGTGGATTCATTACTCTCGGGTCAAGAAGGCTCCGGAGAATAAACAAGAGGAACAGACATCATGATCCTGACTCCACCTCAGACCTTCACAACCTTGATCATTGGACTCTCGATAAGTATAGTTCTTTCCCAAGACTCTGCCCCAATAGACCCATGGTCTAATGCACACCAGTGTATCCACCCGGAGATGGAAACGGAACCAAAGGGATCCTATTTTGAGGTTTATGCCTTACAAGGGAGACCTAATCCAAATTGGGTGTCGAGAACTTGACCTAGTAGAAGGAAAAACAAGGCGGCTAGTATTAACAATTCATCCCTTGATGGCAGCCTCTGAACATAACCTAATTACTTTTAGTCCAGTGAAAATGGGCAAGCCCACCGCCTGGATTCAGCAAAAGGGCCCAATTTCATGTCAGTGGAGTGACTTCAGGGAAGATCCACCCGGATCACAACCCCGAGACTCAGTAATTTATACAGAAGATTCGCTTGGGGAACTACATCCTCAAAACATAACCCTTGACCTTCACCCTCTTCTCTTTTCTGCAGGAAAGATTGTAGCATCTAGTGGTCCTGAGGAAGGGAAAGCACCGTGCGAGATGGCATTTAGATTGGATCAGTCGATGACCTTCACATGTGAAAGAGAGTTGAAAATGCTGGAAGTGGGTTCTGGCTTCCCTAAGCGTGCTGTTGGATATAAGGTGGCATTACCAGAGGACGTGATCCCATTGTACCCAGGTCTAGACTTGCCCCAAGAAACCACTCCACTGGTGGAATGTATAGCAGTACATAACCTAACCTTTATAGGGCCTCAGGTGATACGAAAATCCAATGAACAAAAATTATTGTTAGACCCCACTTATTCCCTGAAAAAGGTCCAGATGAACATTCACACCGATATTACATATTTGCAGAAGGATTGCCAACCATTTATACAGCAAAGCCTTAAGGGATGGAATGCATGGTTAGCAACAAGATCTCATCACAGAAGAGCACAAAGAGATATAAGTGGGTGGATTGGCACCGGATTTGGTATATTAAACACGATAGATCAAGAGGTGTTAGTAAACAAATTGAGTACTGTCACGTCGAACTTGGGGAAGCTTAAAATGCCTCTCAGTTCATCCATGATCACATTAGCAGAAACACAATCACTAGTAGTAAAATTGCTAACCATGGTAGCAAACAACACTGCAGAGGATTTCGCAAAGTTTGCTGACTATACGGGGGAACTTAGCAAAGAAGTTGCACTAGCTATCCAATGCCCTCAGACGCAACAATGGGTACAATCAGTAGCGGCAGGAATAATGAGAGAAGGAACATCAGGTATATTACCTCAAGAGATAAGAGAAACAATATTAAAGGACAATCATACTACACAATTTGAAAAGGACCACCAAGCCTGGTGGCAATTAGTAAATTTCACTTATGAGCCTCAACAAGAACACATTGAAGCCTATGTCCTCACCATTAGTGCAGCAGAGGAAAGAGCTATCTTTCCTATCCTCACTCTTGGGACAATACATCAAAATGTCATTGTCAGGCCAATAGACCATAATGTCTGGGCCAGTTATGATAATACCAAAAATAGGTGGCAATCGGTTAGCACAGAAGCATGCATTCCTAGAGGACAATTAGGCTATGTCTGCGAAAACGCTGTAGTAGAAGCAGAAGATTTATGCTTAGATGCTGAAAATAGTGTATGTACATTTGAAATGCTTCCGCATAATAAAACACAATCACAAGTTTACTATATAGGGAATGGGTGCGCTTGTGTAAGGACAGCTTGTGACAACGTCACTATAGATAATTGCCAAATGGAGACTAACAATACTAACTTCTGTGTATGCAACTTCACCAAGATAGTAGGTTGTGATTTTCATTATACTGTCCCAATAACTACTCAACAGCTAATTAACGCAGATTTTAACCTATATCAAGAGATACCGAAATTACAAATAGGGATGGACGTCAAAGTTCTTAAAGCAATGCTCGCACATCCTAAAGTAAAGAAATTGGTGCAAAAGGTGAATCAAACAACTAAACGAATGGTATGGCAGGTAGAACATAATTCAGAAAAAATAAAGAATGTCCTGACCGAAGTGGAACAAGTAGGCCAGCATCATTGGTGGGATATCTTTACAGGATACTCCCCAACAGCTACACAAGTCTTCAACTACCTGGTACACCCAATGCTAATAGTAATTGTAATTCTGTTACTATTAACTCTCACAAATATTTGTATGTGGTGGAGACTAAGAATCATAATGAGAAGGACCCAAATGATTTGGGCTATGGTACGAGCGTATCAGCGCCCTATAGGATTTGACGAAAGAATTCGTAAGTTATAAGAAAAGGGGGGAATGAAGCCATTCATTATATTGAACAATAAGTTTTTTTTTTGAGAAATAAAAGAATTAAAAGACACTTAAAAGTATATCAAGGGAATCGCAGAAGTTAATAAATAACCTAAAATACACTATTAGGAAGAGCTTTGATCAGATATTTGGATAAGTTAATAAATAACCTAAAATACACTGTTAGGGAGCCCTAACTTTGATCATATATCTAGATAAGTTAACCAAAAAACACACACAGAAGAAACTTTGGAATCAGAATATTTGAAGAGGAAACATTGGAATTAGAATATTTGAAGAGAAAAGCAGAAATGGAAGCCAATAAGTTAAAGTGACCTGCCAAGCCATAGAATCAAGCCAACTACAACAATAACTTCTGCCAAGCCATGGAAAGACATGCCAAGAATAACAGGAAACTGCCCAAATTAGGAAAAGCTTAAAATTTAACTAAGGAAGACCAAGAATTCTTGGAAGACTCCGACTGTACTCCTGCCTACCTATGAATATGCATGTAATAATGATGTAATCCTTTTTCAAAATTGTATAAAAACCTGCTTTTGCTGTACACAATTGGGAAATCCATTTAGTGATTTCTCCAACGCGTTGCCAATAAATACCTCCTGCCTATAGACCTCAAATCCAGTCTCTGGGCAGCTTATTCTCGCCTTTTGGGGCAAAATTCGGCATCATTTTAATAATGAGAATGTTCACCGTGTTCCCACTGGCAAATATGGGCCAAAAGGTGGTCCTTCGCATATTTTAATTATAGGTGACTCTCTTAATAGCCCAAAGGAGATCTTCGTTGTTCCAGAAGTGCTGACAGTGCAGCCAGGACAAGAGATTCTCGTCCAGGTATACTGCATAGACTCACCATTTTTTCTTTCAAAGGGAACCCCAATAGCACAAGCCTTTTTACTCCCAAAGGATCACAGGGAACAGATTCCTCTCAACCCTACAGCTATGTGGGCACAATTTGTGGGACCATCCAAGCCTACTATCGAGTGCGGCCTCACCTGCAAAGGCGAGAAGACCACCTGCCAGGGATGCTGGACACCGGTGCTGATGTGACCATCATCGCCCGCTCAGAATGGCCAGCACACTGGGATCTACAACCTGTTGCAGGCATGATTTCAGGGATTGGTGGAGCCACAGTGTCCATGAGAAGCAAGAACAACATCCTTGTGGAAGGGCCTGAAGGCAAGCTGGCAACCATTCGTCCATTTGTGGTAAGGGCCCCCATCACCCTTTGGGGCAGAGACGTTCTATCCCAGTGGGGAGCTTCCCTACGTATTCCCACTCAGGATTTCTAATTGGGGTCACTGAAGTAAGCGCGCTGCCAGAAACACCTCGTCTCACCTGGAAAAGTCACAAGCCACTCTGGATTGAACAGTGGCCCCTTAATAAAGCCAAACTGCGCGCCCTAAACACCCTTGTGGAAGAACAGCTCGCAAAAGGCCACATAGTGGAGTCCAACAGCCCTTGGAACTCTCCAGTCTTCGTTCTACCAAAGCCTGGGACAAACAGGTGGAGGCTCCTCCACGACCTTCGCAGAATCAACGAGGTCATCGAGGACATGGGCCCCCTCCAGCCTGGCCTGCCCTCCCCATCGATGCTGCCTAGAGACTGGACACTTGCTATCATAGACATTAAGGACTGTTTCTTCAGCATTCCTCTGCACCCTGAGGATGCTCCACGGTTTGCTTTTTCCGTTCCCTCTCTTAACAAGGAGGCCCCGCTCAAAAGATATCATTGGCGTTATCTTCCTCAAGGACTAAAAAACAGCCCCACTATTTGCCAGTGGTACGTGGCTCACATCCTGTCTCCCATTCGGAAATCATTCCCCGATGCTATCATCCATCACTACATGGATGACATCCTGGTGTGTGCTTCAGACAAAGCTTACTTGGACAATACAGTTAAAAAGACTATTGAAACCATAGAAAAGGCAGGAATGGAGATTCGTGAGGATAAAATCCAGTACACCAAGCCATGGACTTACCTTGGAGTCCAGATCCGGGAAAGGACCATCGTACCTCAGCAGCTCACCATAAATGACGACCCAAAAACCCTCAGGGACTTACACAGCCTGTGTGGATCCATCAACTGGGTACATCCACTGCTAGGAATTACAACAGAGGACCTTGCTCCCTTGTTCAACCTTCTTCGCGGACCTAAGGACCTGGACTCTCCCTGCACTCTCACAGAAGAAGCCAGAGGTGCCATCACTAAAGTCCAGGAAGCCCTGTCTTCATGCAAAGCCCATCGCTTCGAGCCCAGTCTGCCTTTCAAGTTCATCATCCTGGGAAAAGCACCTCGATTCCATGGACTGATATTCCAATGGGACTCACAGCTTCGAGACCCTTTGTTGATACTGGAATGGATCTTTACAAATAGCCAGCCCACAAAGACACTTACCACCTACCAGGAGGTCATAGCACATTTAATAAAAAAGGCAAGGACTCGCCTTCGATCTCTTTCAGGTTGTGAGTTCGAATGCATATACTTACCAATAACTCTTACAGACTTTGAGGATTTGATCCAGACCAATGAAAGCCTCCAGTTTGCCCTGGATAGCTACACGGGCCAAATTTCAGTTAAGATCCCAAAACACAAACTCTTTAACCCTGATGTAACCTTCCATTTGATTCCAAAACAAATCCAAAGTAGAAAACCTCTCAAGGCTCTAACACTCTTTACAGATGGCTCAGGGTCTTCCCACAAGTCGGTGGTTACATGGAGAGACCCCCAAACACAAGATTGGCACTCTGACATACAAATAGTGGAGGGATCTCCACAGATCGCAGAATTAGCAGCTGTTGTCAGAGCCTTTGAAAGTTTGAAAACGAGCCTTTCAATCTGGTTACAGATTCAGCTTATGTCGCTGGGATAGCGATGAGAGCAGAACATGCTCTTCTCAAAGAGGTCTCTAATCCAAAGTTGTACCAACTGCTCTCTAAATTAATATACCTAATCTCCCACAGAAAGCAACCTTACCATATAATGCATGTGAGGTCACACACAGACCTCCCAGGTTTTGTCGCAGAAGGCAACAGAAAAGCGGATGCATTAGCAATGGCAGCAGAAACTGCTAATGTTCCTAACATCTTTGCCCAGGCAAAGTTGTCACACGCGTTTTTTCATCAAAATATACCTGCCCTTATGAGAATGTTTAAGCTCTCAAAGGATCAGGCAAAGGCTATTGTGGCTACGTGTCCGAACTGTCAGAACTATCAGATACCATCCATGGGGATGGGAGTCAATCCCCGAGGTCTGAATAGCTGCCAGCTGTGGCAGACAGATGTAACTCACTTCGCACCTTTTGGAAGATCAAAATACGTGCATGTATCGGTCGACACGTTTTCAGGAGCAGTATTTGCATCATCACATGCAGGAGAAAATACCATGCACACAATAAAACACTTTCTCCTCGCTTTTGCCGCCCTGGGTGTACCAAAAGAGATTAAAACAGATAATGGACCAGCCTACACTTCCCGCAAGTTAAAGGAGTTCTTCAGTGAATGGGGAATAGCACACAAGACCGGCATACCTGTAAACCCCACGGGACAATCCATCGTGGAAAGGACACATCAAACCCTCAAAAGAGTCCTTGATCAACAAAACAGAGACATGAGAATCACATCTCCAGTGGAAAGACTTTGCAAGGCTCTCTACGTCATCAACTTCCTGAACTGTACAGCATCAGAGCCTGACCCACCAATACTTCGCCACTTTGCAAATACCACCCAAGCAAAGCTCACTGAGAAACCACCTGTGCTCGTGAAGGACCCTGAAACACACCAAATTTCTGGGCCTCACCAGTTGATTACCTGGGGTAGAGGATATGCGTGCGTGCTACTACCATCCGGTCCGAGGTGGTATCCCGGAAAAAACATAAAGCCATACCTAGGCACTGAGAACACTACTCCTGCAAACGGGGACAAGAACGCTCCTGAGGCAAACACAAGACCACCTCAAAACCAAACCAGCTCTGCCTGGAGACGAAGACGTCGCCGAATACCCACAAACACAAGAACAGACCACCCCATTACAAGACAGCAGACAAAACTGAAAAGCTAAACAACAGTCTGCTGCATCAGACCATAGATAGCCTTAACACAAAAGTGTTCTCTGAACTATATGTTGTCACACTGGGTTTTTTTTGTATTTAAAGAAAGAAAAAAGAAAAAAAAAAAAAAGAAACACCGTTATTCCCCCTCCCTAATCTTTTAAAACCCCTTAACCCTCTACCCACTCCTCCTCCCATAGTGTAGCTTAGAAATTAAAAGAAAAAGGGGGGGAGGAGGGGAACAAGAAAAGAACAAGGCAGAAAACCCTCTCATCATAAAGATAACAAATTCTGCTTATATTCCCTATCAGAAGCCCTATTCCTGCCCAAAGATGAAAAATATCTCCATTGCTGCTGTCCTCATTGCTGCCTGGATGTTCTTCACCGTACCGCGTGCCTTCGGCTGGATTAGCCCACAGCCTAGCCATAATGTTTGGGTAACCTTAGCAAAAACATTAAAACAGGACAACATGTGCTTGTCCATGGGAAGCATTGATAACCCACTTTCCACATGTCTAGTAGGAATTCCCTTTGTAGCAGATGACTGGCCTGTCTATAACTCAGAGATTCTCCGCACCACAGGTAAGAGACCCAATGTGGTTGATACTTGGGACGAGTGGACAAAAATTCTGCCAGATGCTCGAGAGGAACCCCAAGAATTAGATCTGTTGGGGTCCTCCAAGGCCACATACTGCGTCAAATTTTACTTTAGACGTCCAAAAAACAATTGGCCAGAAATTGACCAGAACAAAAACACATATAGAAAAGAGATATCACCAATTAACAAAGCCTATAACTCTCACGATTGGTGCAATTACACGGCTCATGTGATTTCTGTGTCCTCTCTCCATCCCAAAGTATTACCCAAGGGAATGTTTCTCATCTGTGGTGACAGAGTATGGGCTGGGATCCCCTCCCGACTCCAGGGAGGTCCCTGTACCCTTGGAAAACTTTCTACCCTTACACCAAACATCACCCTGTTACATAATTGGAAAAAAGAAAGCGAATCAAAACGACAAAAAAGGTCCTATACTGAATTTGATGAAAATTGTGATCCTAAATTATACGATTGGAACAAACCAAAAAAGATTGCTGTCTCCCTGTTTTTACCCTGGGTAGCTGCAGCTAAAGCCCTCGGTGAAATCAATCACCTTGGGTGCTGGCTCAGTAAACAAGCTAACGCTACATCTGCAGCCTTGAGTGATCTCTTAAAGGAAGAAGAAACCACAAGACATGCTTCGCTCCAAAATCGAGCAGCAATCGACTTCTTGCTGCTTGCCCATGGGCATGGCTGTGAAGACTTCGAAGGGATGTGCTGCTTCAACCTCTCTTCACGCTCGGAATCCATCCATGCGAACATCCAGAAACTGAAAGATCTCGTGAAGGACTTGAAAGTAGAAAGAATCCCAGACTGGGTCAATGAACTTTTTGGGCAATGGGGATTAACAGGATGGGCTGCATCCTTGATTAAGGGAATGTTGTTGATTCTCCTTGTAGTTGTTATTGTGTTAGCTATGTTCTCGTGCCTTGTTCACTGTTTCAAAAGAACTATAGTGAATGCCTTTTTTGTAAAAACAGAAAGTGGAGTTGTAGTAAACCCCATAGATTTAGGAAAAGCACCATGGAGGATATGAACAATAGGAATGCTGAAACAGCAAAAGAAAATTCCTGTTTTCTTGTCCTCCACCCCTTAACCTACCTCTGTTACCCTATAAGGCAATGTCATGTTAACCCCTTACCCATTGGTCAAGCTTAGATCCTTTCCAACCCTATAAAAGAAGCATACTGTACCCCATTAGGGGAGAAAGAAGAAGAGCAGAGACCCTTCACGGACCTCCCCAAATAAAGCCATCTTCGTGGAACAGCCTGCGCCTTCTCCTTCTCCTCTCTCTCCGTCTGCTGCAGCCTCAAGCCCAGGGCACCACTACCTAGCAAGCAGAGCTGAAATCCTGAGAGCTTGCAATCACTATAGAGCTGATAATCACCATGCTTGCTAGATGGTAGCCCTGCGGTCTTGGCATGAGCGAGCGAGCTTCGGGCACCCGGTCCCTACCCAGGGACTGAGCTCCTGAGCCCTAGTGCTCTGCATTATGATAAGGCCAAATAAGAGGCTTTATTAATGGGGTGGACTTGAGGTGTTGCAGGCCCCTCTGAGAGCAGCATCTCCAGAGCCTCCTGCAAGATCAAGAGGGAAAAGGCTTTAGCCGCCCCACCACATTAAAAATGAGCCAAAAAATCACAGGTGCTGCCTTGCAGCTACTTAGCCTCTCCAGACATTCAAGTGACTGTATCCCATGTGGGTGAAACACTGTCATTTGCTCCAAGTCCCTGGTTTTTGCTGCCCAACCCTTTGATCCTGGTCCCCGAGAGTGGCCTTTTGCTCACCAACCTAAGGATTTTGCTGCTCCTGCAGCCAGAATGGCCTCAGCTGACTGAGGCTTCTGGGAATTTCCCCTCCAAATGTCTTAGAGAAGCCAGCTCTCCAGGCCATTTACAAGGCAGCAGGACCTTCCGCCGCCACCGCCGCCTCCAGGAGGGAGATTCTCCCTGCTGGAGCCCTTTGGGCTCAGCCCTGACGCAGCTGGAGGAGACACAGCAGGCAGCAAGTGCTCTGCTCCCTGTTAAGACCCTTCTTCAAAGAGCAGCCAGGAAAGGCTGTCCCAGTGCCCGGGCCCTCTGCATTCCCTGTGCCCTCTTCTCTGCGCCCAAACAGCCGCTTCTTACCGGAACGCTGCCGCGTGCCCGGTGCAGGCAGTGCAGGGCGCGCTCCAGGTTAGCTGCTGCCCCGGGAATGCCACGGGAGCTGGCCATGTCCAACAGTTCTCTTACTGCAAGCACAACAAAAAACCCACCGAAAGTCAGCCTTGAGGCCAGCAAGGGCAAAGACTGCCATGCAAGGCAGAAGGAAAGGCTGGGAGCTAAAGACAGCAGCTTGGAGAGTATGAAAAGGAGAGCAAAGCCAGGGCCAGCTGAACCAAGGGCCCACGCAGTGCTGGCTCTCCCTCCAAAGCAGCTTCTGTAAGAAGAAGTGGGGGCCAATCTGCGCTCTTCCAGTGGCAGACGGCCCTGACCAATTTGGAGAGCAAGATGCTTGCTCTTGCTCCTTGCCTCTAACACTTCTACATGGGAAGATGGGCGAGACAAGGAGAGAAGCAGAGCCTGCAAAAGGCTGCCTTTTTACGCAAAAGGAGCCTTTTAAAGACCCAAGTAGCTCAGGGGTGGAAGAAAAGCTTGAAGCAAAGCTACCTCTGTCAGGCTTTTCCATGTCAGAGTCATCCTCCCCCCAGGGCTTCCAGACCAGGGTTGCAGGCTCTTCATCCTCACTTGGTGCTCTGCTCTGCAGCTCTGGCAGCTCAGCCTGAAAGTCGCTGCCAACATTGATGTGTCTAAAGGAAGAAGGAGGTGGAGGTGAGAAAGGCAAGTGGTCAAGAGAGCCTTCCTGTGCATCCACAGGCTTGAACCAACGCCACCCTGACTCTGAAAGAGCAGTTCTCCTCCTCGCCATTCTTCCAGTTTGCTGTCCTTTAACCCTATGCCAAAACTCACGGCTGAATCTGGGCTCTTGCTTTCCTTTTCATTGTGCCTCTCCTTTCCACCTGAAAGAGATCAAAGCAATGCTCCAGTTAAAAATCCTTCCTTCTCATCCTCATCATTGCAAAGCCCGAGCTCCTGTGTCCCAGCTCCTTTCTCTTTGCTGCCTTTTTGACATGGAATGTCCTAGGCAGGACCCTCTAGCAGTCAGCAGCTTCCTCAGGAGGGCAAGCACAAGGACATGCACTACTCTCTTCACTCCCGGGGCCACTGAGAAGAGCCAAGACAATGGCAGGGGAGATGTGCCAGTGCAGGCTTAGGTTGGATAGAAGGAAAAGGTTCTTCAGCCAGAGGCTGCTTGGGCACTGCAACAGCCTCCCCAGGGAAGGGGGCACAGCACCAAGCCTGACTGAGCTCCAAAAGTGTTTGGACACTGCTCTTGGGCACAGGCTGTGATTGTTGAGGCTGCCCTGGGCAGGCCCTGGACTTGGCCTCAGTGATCTTTGAGAATCCCTTCCAAGCCAGGAAATTCTGTGCTACTGTGATTGTGCTCTTGAGGAGATGGCATTTGACGGCCGCCCCTGAGCATGAGGTAGAACCAGCCCTACGTGCACTGGAAAAAGAATCTAGAAAGATATTAAAATAGCATGGATCTATAAGCCATGGAACTACGTCAGTATATAAGAATTGCTGATCCCAGATGGTTTTTGAAGTTGAAAGCCTGTGTTTGAGGAGAAGCCCAGTCAAATGCTTCTATGCCCTGAACGACAGGGATGCCAGAGGAGAAGTGCCATCATTCTGGTGTTTGAAGCTTTGGAGCGGGTGTGAGCAGAGTCAGGGCATAAGGGGATTTGTTGACACTGAAGCCCTGAAGTGCTCAGCCACAAACAATTTGTTTTGGGGTCAGCACAAGATAGTTTGAGGACTGAAATGGGTGCCAAGAACTTTTAATCAGGTCATCCGTGGACGAGGATCTGCAACTGCACTGGGACACCTCTCTAGGTCCTCTATGGAAAGGTCTGTGTTTCCCCTGGAGGCAACATGATTCCTTCAGAAGCTGCAGCCTGCTTTCACGTGGAAGCTCGTCTGGGGAAAGTGAGCACGCAGCCTGTGTGTCGTGCTTGGTGGGAGAGGCAGCTGGAGCCTCCTGCCCCTGCGCTAGTGCTTTGAGGGCAAACGGGGATTTTCTTACCTTGGACGGTTCCCAAGTGCTCTGGGGACGCCCGGAGGCAGACGAGGAGACCAGGACGTCGGTGCAGAGGCCGGGTCTGGCGCTGAGTGCAGAAGGCGGCTGGTCAGGGACAGCCCAGGAGCTGATCCTGCAGCTGCTGCTCCAGCGCTGCTCCACCAGCGTTCCAGCAAGGGCCGCAGGAGCAGGAGACAACGACAGTTGCTATGGGCACAGCCCAACATTCCATCTAGAACCCCAGGGGAGCCATGGGACAGAAAGAGGCATGGGCCGCCTCTGGCCCTTGTACTTCTTCTGCTGCAAGTTTGCTCTGAGAAGCTTCCCATTGGGCCTTTTCTCCTCAGTCGTCTGATGAGACGGGCAAAAGCAGTGCAGGGACAGCCCTGGGTCTTCCCGGTGCTTCTCTGCAAGGTGCCTCCAGCTGAACGTGCACAGGAGCCTGCCTCTGTGCAAGGGCCCAGACCTCATCTCCTGCCCTGGAGAACCAGAAGGGCTCCTCCCACTGGCTCTCCTCCAGCTCTGAGAGGAGCTGGAATTTGCAAGTTGTCCAGCGCAGAGCCAACTCCAGAGCTTCCTCTCAAAGTGGAGCCATTCATCCTGCCCCCTTTCTCAAGTCTCCTTTTGCTGCCCAATAATGTCACTGCATGTTTTCCCTCCTTTGGGCCTCTGAGCTGGTCTCTCACCTCATCACTCCTCCCTTGAAACTTGGAGAAACAGGATGTTTTTCAGGGCAACTGATGGGGACACACACACACACACACAGGGACAGCACACGGGCATTTCTCTAGCAAACATTCATGCAGAATTTCTATAGCCCTCTTCCAGCTCCCTTGGAGAAGCTCGGTGTTTGTCCCCAAAAGACTCTGCCATTCCTCTAAGAAAGCAACACTAACAGAATTCCCTTTCCACACTGCTGGCCTTCACATTGGTTTTAATGCCTAGATCCCAGATATGACAAAACCCAGGCAGCTTTGCTGCTTTCCTGCCTGTCGTTAAGGAAAAGCAAATCTTGCTTCAGTCCCAATCTTGCTTCCTTCCCAGCCTGCACGTTACCCACTGGCCAGCAAACTGAGGGGGCAGCTGGAACAAGTCCCACTGCAAGGCAGATACTTTGTAGGCTCCAAAGCCCACCTGCACCGCCTCCATCAGACAAGGGCAAGCTTCCCTCGGCTTCCCAGAAGCAGCCTGGCAATTGCCCCCTCCCTCGCCCCCTCTCCACCCTCCACAGCCCCTGCCACCAAAGCCTTGCTAGGCAGGGCCATTTGCTGGCCTCGAAGAAAGAGTGCCTTTGATTCTTCTTTGGCGCAAGTGCCCGAGCTGTGAGAAGTCAGAGGATAATGATCACACCCGCTCTGCTTTAGCTAAGGAGATTGCTGGAGGCCCAGAGCGGGACACTGGTCCTTTCGAGAGAAACTGAAACTGAACTAGCCATGCCTTTGTGGCGCATGCCGATAGGAATTGGATAGAATCGGAGGGCTTAGAAACGTCCTCCAAGGTGGTCAGCTCCATCAGTCCCCCAAAATGAAACAAAGTTATGTTGCTGGGCTCCAAAAAGGACTAAAGCCGCTGCTTTTATGCCAGAAAATATGGTGAGACCAGACCACTCATCTAGATCCAATTCCGTGAATTAAACAAAGCCTCCCTTTCCACTCCCAGCTGAGATGTTGAGGAATCAAAGGCTGAAGCCCCAGCCTTATTTCACTGGCAGTAAAGGAGACACACCTCAGTAAGTCCTGCCAGCTGAGCAAGGGGCTGGGCCCGGGGGGGGTGGCGCCTGCCCAGATTCTTCTCTCAGGGCAAGTGCCGTCTTTGCAACACCAGGCAAATGGAACAAACATTGCCGGAGTGCTTTCATACAGACAAAAAGACAAAATGGAACAAACTTTGGTTTAATGATAAAGACCCATTGGCTCTCAACAAAGGCAAAATGACAAAAGGCAGAGCATAGACAACACCCAACCTTTGAAATTTATTGATAAATCTAATAAAACTATTGAATCTTGAATAATACTAATGGATCTTAACGACTAAATTGAGGAGATTCCTATCATGTCAACTAACTAAGTAGAAGATTAAACTACCCTAAAAGCTTAAAAAACAGTCCTCTTCCTATCTAGTCCTATTGATACCTAACTCTTGCTAGCCCTGGACAACCTGCAGGGTTGTCTAATTTCAAAGTCTTTTCTTCTTGGCGAGAGGCTCTGCTGCCTTCCGAGGCCGATGTCTTCTCCTGTGGTTGTTCCTTTCCTTCACGGTTTCAAACACCCTGCAAGATAGGAAACAAACCATCCATTGCTCACTTTAGTACACACCATGAAACCAAGTGCCGAGATCTCCGTTTGAGTAGGAATTTCTGTCTTTTCGGGCAGTGGCACATTTGTGAATTGATCAGCACCATGAGTCTGATCGTTCTACTTTCAATGCCTTGAAATGTCTTCCTCCTTTTGCTGCATCCTCTTTTGAATTTGATCAGCAGCATCAAACCAAGCTTTGATGGATCTATTCCTACTTGTATGAACTGTGTCTTGTTGGGGCACGGCAAGGTTTCATTGTGAAGGCTGGGTTTTACCTAAGCTCTTTGGGTTTGAGGTGGGTGTTAAGCTTGACCACGGCTGCCGGGGGCGATGCTGCAAGTGCCCCCAGCTTCCCCTGCGGTGCCTTTGAAAAGGGTCAGCCCGTTTTAGTCCAAAGGCGCAGCTTTGAGCAGAAAGAGGAGGAACTTACGCACCGTTTGCACTGCCCGCAGGGAAAGGGGCCTCCCGCCGAGCGGGGCGGCTGGCGCGCTTGGCAGCAGGGACACTCGGCGCTGCGAGCCCTCTTGCGGCTTCTCTTCCCTGTCTCCCCGTTCTCCTTTCTGGGAGGGCTTTTCCTCCTCTTTGCTTTGCCCACACTCTGGAAATCAAAGAGTCCTTATCAATGCTTCCTTCCTCTCACAAAGCTGGAAACCAGAGCATCCAGCACAAAAATCTATCGGCTTAAGCAAATCCTTCCAGACCCTCAAGAGCTGAGAAAATGGCTGCCTTTGCCAATGGGCTGCGGCGGGCTGCCAACCCAGAGCTTGGAGGAAAATACTCCTCTTTTCTACAGGCCAAAGGGGTGGGATAAATACCTGCCTACTTAGAGCTCTACATTTCTTATTTCTACCTTTCTGCCTAACATCTATTTCTCTCTGCTTTTCCTCCACAAATGTCTAGGCAATGGCATTTAAATTCAGTCCAATTAGGGTAGACACATGGTTAGCCATTTTCTAGTACCCAAAATAATCTCCCTCCCTGTCTCTCTCTCTCTCTCTCTCTCACATGATGTGAAGCAAATTGCTCTTTGCCTGTAAGGAAAGTTTTAGGGGAGCCACGACACCGGCAGCTCCTTCTTGGGGAGTATGCTGCGATGCTAGAAAAACTCCCTGAAAATCTGCAGCATATCCACAAAGGCAGCCTGGATTGCTGATGTCAGCAAGCAGTGGGGAATTAAGGGTCTGATTGGAGTCAGCGAGGGTGCCAGCCCTTGAGAAGCCCATCTGTAGAGAGTCAAAGCCCATTTTGGTGGCGCTGCTGCTTCCTTGGGTCAAAGTTAGGCTCCAGAATTGCATACTTAAGGGCAGCAGCACAAGGAAGCCCCGGGCAGCATCTGCTGTGCCTTTCCCAGCGCATGGGACGATGTGATCCTGGCAAAGGGGCGTCTGGCATGGCTCGCCAGCACCTTTTCTCCCCTTCTGCCAGTTTCTCGACCTTCCTGGCACGTCTCGATTTTCTTGCCCCTCACCTGAGCCAGAGTGCTGGCAAGTTTATGCTCCTTTTTCCAGGAGTAGTAGTACTCCACACACTGTGCCACGGTCTTAGTCTGGATCTGTTGTGAAGAGAAAAAGAAGGAGTCGAAAATGGTGTCGGGTGCACTGGGGAAAAAGTAGAATATGGAGTGAACTAGGAAGGAAAAGCATGAAGTAAATGGAGTAGGGTGTAAAATGAAATCAGCATGGGGAAAGAGAGGCATCATGCAATGTCTTAAACCGTGTATTCTGCTAGGTGGTAATACACGCAATGCACAGATCAACAACAAATCCATCTAGCACAGTTCTTCTTTCCCCGCTTCACTCCAGTTATGCCAGCACATAGCTTTATCTTTGTGAAGGCATGCCAGGCAGAGAATACTAGAAGCTGTCATCAACATCCTGCTAGAGCAGAGTCCTAAAGGAAATGTCACAAAAAGTAGCAGAATAGGAGAAAAAGAAAATCCTGCTAGAATTGTGTGGGAACATAGGACATCTCTCTAGCTGTCCAGAATGGCCAAGACCCTTGCCAGGAGGCTCAGAAGCCCTGGCACGGAGCCCAAAACACCTGTAGTTTTGATTATGACCCATGGAGCAAATTTAGAACCCTATATGAAGATCAGCAAGCCACAACACTTTAGGTAAAGTAATAGTGAAGTTATCACAGAGTGGAAAAGTAGAATTTGGGGTTTCTAGAATGGGAGTTCAGGAGGCAAGATGGAGGGATCTGGGTGAGTCCAGCCTTTCTCCTTCTTCTTCTTGGCCTCCCTCTTCAGCTGTGATGTTGGCACTTTTAGATTGGTTTAGAGTAGAAGCTCACTGTCAACATAGGTGATAAGTATTAGAAAGTGATTGTAAACATTATATATGTAGTTTTTAGTATAAAAACATAACACCACCCTGGGGGCAGGCAGTGTGCCTAGAACTGTCCTGCTGGACAGAGCTCAGCAGAGTAAGAGAAAATTTTTTATAGATAAGACGCAATAAACAACCTTGAGACCAAGAACTGAAAAGCTCCGACTCATTCTTCAAGCACTCAAGCTGAGGAAAGAGACTTTTAACATTTCTCAAAGTCACGGTGACCAGCAAAAGATCCTGAAAGAATTGTACAACAGCAGTTGTATGATAACTTAAAGCTGAATTTGTTTATTGGTTGACTTTTAACTAATGTGGTCATTTATGCTGCACTAAGGCAGCAACATTCCCTAAACCAGTATTTGAATGAATATGTTGTTGCAATGGAGCTGACTTTTAAATTTTTATGTATCCAAATGGACACCATTACATTGCCTAATAAACAGAATTTTGAGCAAGAACAATTTTGTTCTAAAATGACAAGGACAAAACATCTTTGTGTTTCAAAGTCGTATGTAATTTACATCACATTTTAAACAAAATTGTTCTTCCACTGGTGCAACCTAAGTAAGCTCACAGAGTTCATCAGTACAATACTCAATCTTCATTCCACGTCAGTTAAAAGTTATTACAACAGAATTAAGATCGTTTCTTCAAACATGCTATGGAATCAATAGTCTACGAATTGCAAATACTGCCTGATTATCTAAGTACTTCCATTTTTAATGCATAATTTAATGTGCATACTATATATATATATAATAGTATTAATAATGATGATTTTATATATATAAATATATATATATTTATATATATATATATATATATATAAAATCATCATTACTATTACTATTACTATTATTCTCCTCCACTTGTAAGGCCACAGGAAAGGAACAGTAATTTATCCCAACACATATAAGAAATTTGCAGAGAACTAGATTGAAGTCATACCTCTTGGAGTAACCCTCTTTTTACCCTTTGATTTTGATAAAGGCTGGCTGTGCACATGATACAATGAGGAGCTTGCCTCTTCAGAAAGGTGAATTTTCTTCCCTTTTTTACAGTATCATGGTTGCACCTTAAATCTGTGTGGAAGCCTAGGGGCCTACCATTGGAACTTTAACCTCAGGGCAAAGATGACCAAGGTCAAAGAGAGATACTTCTCAGAATGCAATAGTCTCGTCCATGGGCATTTGCAGGCTCATGCTGATGCAGCAGGTTTTGTTGGTATCACCCAGTTCAACTGCCATTTTTTCCTTCTATGTACACACCCTAGAATGTTCTCCCCTCACTTGTCACCTATTGGTCCTGGCTTACTGTGTTGCTCCACGCCTTATTCCTCCCATCTAAAACCCTGTGTCCTCGGCCCCATTTTGTCTCTGTCCCTAGACCCTCTTCAGTGCAATAAACAATGTCTGGAGTTCAACACAAAGACCCGTCTCTTGCCTCATTCGTCAGCAGTTTAAGCAAGCGTGCTCTGGGCTCTGGGAGTGCAGCTCACTCACAGAGGCTAGTTGCAGACATGCCACAACAAATCTGTGTATAACTGCAAATCTCAATCATTTCTTCTTGAGATCTTGCTCCCAGGACACATTTTTCTTTTCCTTTCTGTGGGGAAACTTCTCACACATTTCTTGGATGCTGGTTGCTCTGCATGTATGTCTACACTGCTGCCTTTATAACCTTTTGGAAATTATCAGAGCTAGTAGGATTCACCCAGCAGCAGGAGCTGATGCAGCCTGGGAACGTGCTGATTTACAGAGGCTTCTGGCTTCCCAGGTGAAGCCAAGGCAAGCCCTGCTGCTGCTGCTGCTGCTGCTGCTGCTGCTGCTGCTGCTGCTGCTGCTGCTGCTGTGCCAGAAAGCCCCGGCTGAGCAGGGATGGCACCACTGTGCCTTGGGCTGTTTCTCCTTCCAGAGCTGGGCGGTGCTTTTGAGGCAGTAATGACAGCTGGTGGGAGAAGGAAGGGGCCTTTTCCTGCACCAGAACTTATGGATGCACTAGGGCCACCTTCAGGGAGACTGTCGGCCCCCAGCAAGTAAAGCAGAGGGACACAGCTGGAAAACGCTTCCTTTGGAGCCTTCCTGTCTCTTGGAAAAGAAAGGAGACACGTGACAGGAGGAGCAGCAGGGGCCGGTCCCTCCTCCTTGCCTGCAGTGAGGGGCGGCTGCCGCTGGGCGGCGCCATGAAAAGGGAGCGCCCCTGCGCGGGGCGGGCGGGGCGGGGCAGCCGCCAGGGGGCGCCCGGGGCGGGCCGGGGCCCCTCTGTGAGGGAGGAGAGCCTCGGGCAGCTGCGCAGCCACCGACGGGACTGTCCGTCCGCAAGGCACAGCGCCAGGGCAAAGCTTCGCTTCAGCGCACGCTGACCGGCAAGGGAACCTTCCCATGGAGTGCAGGATTTAGCTGTTTTCATTCCCAGTCCTGTGCTGAGCTAGCAGGCCACAAAGCCTCCTCAAGCACAGGTGCCTCCTCTCCAGGCTTCCTGCACTTCCTTTGCTGACAGGGTCCACTCAGGCACCCTGGGAGCAGGCTCAGCTGATGTTACAAAGCAATGCTGTCCAAAAGAAAAAAAGGCAAAAGCCAAACCAGAAGGGAACTATTAGTTCCCAGGCTGAATTCCTCACAGGCGGAGGCAGGATTCCTCTGCTTCCTCAGAAAGATGCAGAAACAGGACACGAGGACACTGTGCCCCTTACCTTCATGTCCAGGACCTTGCTATTGCAGGCCAGCATAGCTCACAATGCTATTCACCCCTTTAGCCAGGTGTCTTCAGCTTGTTGGGGTTTTCCCCTGAGAGCAGCCTGAGAATGCTGCTTGCTCTCCCAAGGCTTTGTTCCTGCCAGGAAACCCCACAGACTCACTTAGCTTCCTTCTTTCTATCACAAGGCCCAGGTGAGCTGCCAAGAGGATGAGCAGTGTAAGCCATTCCTCAGCAAATGCCAATCCCTGTAAGAAATGCTGATTCCAGTGGGATTTCCAAGTGTTGTTCTCAAGAGCACTGAAGTTCAGGGTTTCAGCAAGCAGCTTGGCTCTTGCGGTTTGTTTTGAGGATCCCTGCGGAGTCCTTGGGGGCCCCCTTAGCTTTATGTTGGCTGGTAGCAGGCAGGCAGGCAAGGAGACTCCACAAGGCTTCTGAGTATGATAATTATAGGAGGGTTTATTGGGGGTGCCACCCCAGGAGCAGCATGGTTTCTGAGGGAGAAGAGAGGGAGGGTGAGAAAGGGAGAAATGGGCCAAGAGACAGTCTGGTCTCCCTTGCACATCTTAACAGCGAGATTCAAAGTAGGTGAGGAATAAAACTCGGGTCAGTGGGATTACAGATACATGATACTTCAGGGGAGGGCCACAGGCTTGGACTAAACGGAACATTTTCAAGGGGTGAAACAGCATACCATTTAACTAAAATGAAACAGCACAGTCTGTCTCCACTGTGCTGGCAGAAAGCACTTTTGCTAAGACATAGGATGTAGAAAGTAGAGGAAAAAATTGGTTGGAAACTCTTGGGGTGGGGGGCAGGCTGCTAGAGCTTTCTGTTGCTTTCCTTAGAGGAAATAGGGGCGTTTTGTGAATGGTGGGCAGAAAACGGTATGCAGGCACTGGGGACTGATTTGTAAGCAGTGCATGTTTGAAACTATTCCCTGATGTCTAGCCTGGAGGAAATGGAGGTGACCCAGCAACATTTTAAAGATTGGGGATTATGACACCAGTGAGGCGCAAATGTGGTGTCTGTGGATCCAAAGGGGTTCCTCATCTAATCAGACATTTCTTGAGAATTGTCCTGACTTTCAGTCTGACACACAGAGGGAATCTGCATCAGGACAATATGCAGCCTCCCACACGTCACATGTGGTGCCTGACCAGCTGCTCTCTCCGCTACACTTGCTGGGCTCATGCCAGTGGTGGTCCTGGGGCTGGGAAACACCTGGACTTGTGTAGAGCCCATCCAAAATGCTACCATGGCTGCAAAAGCAGGCAAAGAGCAAAAGCCCAGATCTTTCTCCATTCTTTTTAGTTTTTAACTAAGAAAGAAAATCACAAGTGGTTTTCCAGGCACTTGCTGCTAATGATGAAGCAATTATTTTTAGGAGGGAGACAAAAACTGGTTTCAAAGGCAGAGGAGAGGAGGGGGAAGGAAGCTTCCAAACTTTGGAAAGCTTGTGGTGGCTCTGTTTTCCTCAGGTGTGCCCACCAGCTGGACCACCCATTTGGTCTCTGCCTCATAACTCCCTTTTAAGTGGGACTTGCCCATTTTGTCACACTGGTTTCCTCCTCCCATCAGCTTCTACATTGTCCTACATTGGGATTTTACGTTCTTTTCCTTCTTCCTGTGTGTCCATTAGAGTCATATCCCTGTGACTGCCAGATGCCTACTGCAGGGAAGCTGCCAGAAGTGAGGCACAGGCCCCAAAGGCTTCTTTGAGGTGCCGTCATTGTGCAGCAGCAGTGTGCTGCGTGTGCAGCAGGTTGGTTACTTGGCTTTTTCTCCCCACTCAGGTGTCATTCTTCCTTCAGCAAGGCCTACAATTTGCTGGTTGATGTTAGCCATGCAGCAAACGGGCAGGAATGACAGGCATTCCAATGGAGGGAACTTTCCGGGATACGAGCAAAGCACAATTTCATCCACAGAATTTAAGCAATTCTTCTTGGTTTTAGTCAGAAGTGCTGCTGGGCAGAAGGGCACGTGGCCTTTGGTTTCCTCACATCCTGGCTCTTTCTCTGAGTCCAGCTTGGTACACAAGGTGTATGGGCTTGGTGCCTGTTTTGTGTTACTCTTGGATCCTTTCAGCTGTGGGTTACGGACTGCAAGGGGGTTTTGTGCTGCTTTGGGGCAGAGGAGAACTTTCTGGGCTATTCTTTTGCGTTAGCTGTAGAGAAGGTTTGGTTGCTATGCATGGATTCACCGACCAACCCACAGCAGCTGCTATTGTGATGTCAGCAGAGGGCTGCCACGTCACAGCCTTGTCAGCAGGAGGTTGTTCTGCTGCCTGCAAGGCCTCAGCGTCCAGAGCAGCTCTTGGCACGCTCGGTGCAGGAGGATCACCTCGACTGAGCTGTTCTCAGCTTACAGCGGGTGTTCTTCTGCTTCTGTATTTTCTTGCACAGTCCGTGGACTCGTGCAAGTGTCCTGTTTTTCCCTTTTTCCCTTGCACGGTCTCAAAACCTGTGCAAGTAGGGTTTTGTTTCCATTTTTGTTTCCCGGCCTACGGACTCGAGCAGCACTGCTCAAGCGATGGAGCGAGTCCGTAGAGCATTCAGCAGTGCCTTTTCATTGGCGGCTTCTCGGAAAGCTTTTCGTCGTTTGACTGGTAAATAGAAGATTTTTTCCTTGGGGCAGCGTGTTGGAAAAACAAGGGCATCAAGATGCCATAGGCTTGGTAAAGTTCCTGTCAACAGCTTCAGCTGAAAAGGGGTGTCTCTGGCCCAGCAGGGTGTAGGAACTTCCAAAATGCAGACTGGGAGAGCTTTGCAGGCATCCTTCTAAAAACTGTGCGCTTCTCTGCAGAACTGAGGAAGAGCATCTTTTTTCTGCATTCCCTCCTTAAAGGATGTGCCTGTCTAACTGGGCCCCTCTGTGTGCTACAAGAGCCACTGGCTTTGCGCTGAAGGGCAAAGTGCCGAGCAGTTTGTGTGTGCTCCTGAAGCCCGGAGCTGGGCCTGTGCTGTGTCCCAACAGCGCTGCAAGTGCTAAGAGGGGTTTGCTGGAAGCTTTTGTGGGCAATTGTTTACCGCAACCACATGGGACATCCTGCATGCAATGTACAAAAAGAAAAAGCAAGTCCAGGAAAGAGAGGAGAAAAAAGCTGCTTTAGCTGTAGGCTGGACAATGAGCTCCCATGCAGGCACTGACTGCTAAGGAACAATTTGCATCTTCACGACCAAGTTCCTAGTTCCTTAGTGGCAAAGCCGAGCCAAAGGTAGACACAGCCTAGGGTACTGGTTTGCAGTCCTGCTTGCTGCGCTAAAGAAGTGTTGCTCCGGGAGGGATGTTGTGAAAGGAAAATGCTCTCTGCTTGGGTGGACTTGTTCTGTGGGATTCCTCAGCACAAACAGTTTTCTAAGAGTGCCTGGTTCATTTTCCCTTGCCCCCGGCAGGTTGCATCAGGCGTGGAAGGAGTGAACGGCAGGGTTCGGTGAGTGGGAAGGGCACCCTTGAAATTCCTGCTGTCTGAGGATTGTGGAGAAAGCTGTGGGCTTGGCCTGGCAGGCCGAAGGAAAGTCCACATCAAAGTCTGCATGAACATGACCAGAAGGATTCCATCAGTTTCCTCCTTTTCCACTGAAGAGCTTTGAACTAATGAAAGTCAAGCTTTGCAGACAGGAGGCTGCATGCTAATTATAGCCTAGCTAAAGTAGCTCCTTCAGAAGCATGTGCAATCCTGTCTAAACATTCGTCTCATTAGCCCACTTGAATTGAGTTTTAATGAGTGAGCATCCCACTTTTATCCAAATTCATGACTTCTCTTCAGGACATCTGGGGATAGAGCTCAGGAGAAGTCAGGTTCCAAATGACAGGCTCCTCCCTGTCCCTCATGCTGCTGCCTGTCTGCAGAGCAGCACCGCAGCAGCAGAACCTGCTCTGGCTCGCTCTCTTCCTCCAGAGGCTAAAGGGGAGGCAAAGGACAACAAAGGTGTTGTCAGTCCAGGGCCTGAGCATACTGCAGCAATCAGTGGCAGCTTTGGTTGGTTCAGTGCAAAGCTTTGGTGCAGTGCAGGGCTGCAAGTTTCTGAGCAGGCAGCACTTGCCTGAGGATGCTGTGGGCTGGAGTCCTGCCATGACCTAGCTCTTCAGCCCAGCCACGGACCACCCACGCGAAATGGCATCTGAACTTTCACATGCAGGCATCATTGTCCTGGCATTCTCACAGGGACTGTGAACTTCCCTTGGTGTCAGATATGCGGTAGCATGATGTCCTTTAGGGCCACTGCTGTGAAAGGCAGCCCCTTTGTGCCCAGAGTCTGTGCAGGCTCCCTGCTCTCAGCAGAGAGAGAGGTCCCAAGGCACAGTTCACAGCCTTGTGGGGTGTGGAGGAGCCACTGTTGCCTGCAGGGACCTACCCCTCTCCACACCCTAGCTAGGTAGCTACAGGCACTGCTTCGACTGCACCCTTAACTTGCACGTGACCCACGTTTGTTGAGAAGACTCCTGAGCAGCTCTGCGTGGCAGAGACAAGGTCTGTCTGTGAAGGGCTGGAATGCAGTTCCTATTGGCTGCTCTCTAAGGCCTGAAATCCTGAGGGGAAGCCACTTGAGCAGAGCAGAGCAGGGGAATGTTCCCTGCTTCTACTCAGACACTTCCAGAGCAACTCAAGGGTTACTTGGGACATAAACACCACAGAAATACCACATGAGCAGCCCCACACATGAGCTTTTGCCTTCAGGTGAGCTGTGTCACTGCTTGCTGCTTCTGCCAGCTCTCAGGAGCCAACTTGCCTGCTCCTTATTGCTTGTTTGTGCTTTTTCCCTGCCCATTCCTTGCAGGCCCCGCTAGGAGAGGTTCTTGCCAGTCAGGACTCCTCGGCCCAGGCAGGAAAGGCGGAGCGGCAGGAGAGCACGGATGCGGTGCGCGGCATCCAGGAATTCAGGTGTGTGTGTTAAGCTTTTTCGCTTTCTCTCAGCAAGGGTGGGCATTGCTGGGCTTTAGGAAGCCAAGTGTCAAAGAACAAATTTGGCTTTCTCATCCTTTGACTTGCTCAGCACAGACAGGGGAAGGCAGCCCAGGGCAGGTCTGGTTGCTGACCCAGCTAGAGCAGAGCTGCCTGCTGGGACTCACTTCTTAAACCTTGACAAAAAGCATTCTGAACTAGACCAGAGTAAAAAGCAAGGGAGGTTCAGGCTGGCCTTAAGGACAGCAAAGCATTGAACTGCAAAGGCAGTCATGCAGCAGAACAAGCGCCTCAGAGAGCTTGTGCAGATTCCACCCCTGGAAATTCAAAAGTCCCAGATGGACAGAGCCTTTAGCAGCCTGTCCAGGTGCTAACCCCAAGTGCTTGGAACTGAAGACTGGGCTAGATGCTTCCTAGGGTCTCTGCCAGCCTAAACCATCCTTTGATAATTGGATTGGGAAATCATACCCTCCTCCTCCCCAAGTTATAGCTTGCAGGCTCTTTCCTTATTTCACTAGTGAGAGCAATAGGAATGGTGGGAGTATTCATCTGGACTTCCCAAGCCAAAGAAAAGCTTTTGCAAGTCTGGTATCCACTGTAATGAGAAAGGAGCAGGCAGGAAGCTCTGTAATCAGCAGGCAGGAAGCTGTTATACTGAGAGTACCTGAGCTTTCTGGAAATGTTCTGTGGCTTCTGGAAGCTAGTTTGACTTCCTCAGTGGTGACTCTTTGACCAGCACGAACGACAGAGATGCTGGTCTAGGAAGGGAATTGCAGCATTCTCTTGAGGTGGAAGTAGAGGGCTGTTGGAAGCCCCTGAGACTGCCTTACGTGGGACATGGTATGTAGTCCTGCTCTTGCAAGGAGACCGTGTTGCAATTAAAGGCTTGTTTGTCTGTTTGCTTGTCGTAGATGGAAGGAGTTGGCTGCATTTGAGAGACAGTGCCACTCCTCACTAGAGACGGTGTCTGAAGTGGTGGCACAGACAGAGGAGGAATGGCAGCCTCAAAGGGATCTGCTGAAGGAAGCCGTTCCTCTGGTAGTGCCAAAGGTACGCTCCCCTTGTTCCTAGGCAGCACTTGTGGGAGAGGGATTTGTCCTGGCAAGACCCCCCCGAATGCTGCTTCTGGCAGCAAGCTGAGACAGAGACTGTGCTGTTGTTGTTGTTGTTCCTCTTGAAAAATGGTGCCCCCCCACTTCCAGGTTTGCCGCCCACAGCGGCCAGCCCGCAGGGGTCTGGAGAAGCTGCTCCAGGAGTTCTCTCGCCAAGGGCACACACTGTCCCAGGTGTGCAGAGACAAGGCGGTGCTGGCGCAAGAGAATGCTGCCCTGGAAGCCCGACTGGCAGCCACAGAGCGGGACCTACGAGGCCTTTCAGAGCAGCTGGCAGAGGCCAGGTAAGGGCAGGGAGGAGACCCTGGGTGGGACATTATTGAAGGTCTGTAATTACAAAGGTGCTGGGCATGATGTCAGGATTTACAGCCTGCTGTGTGCTCTCCAGGTGGTTCTCACACAGAGTATAAAGGAGACACAAGCAAAGAGAAAAGGATACTGTCATCCGAATGGTTTTTTTTTCTGCCAGCTCAAGCACTCAAAGCACTTTTTGGGCACCTGCTTGGGACCCCTTGCACAGTCCTACACTTTGCACGAGTGCAAAGCAAGCCAACTTGGCAATGAATTGAATAGCGGGGAAACCGAGCAGATGTTTGCAGAAAACGGAAGTTTCCCTCCGGTTTTGCTTTCTCCTTGGGTGCAGCTGATAGTCGATTTTTCCACGACAAGCAGTTTGCCATGGGATTTTTGAAATTCAAGGCTCTTCCATGTGATTGTTGTGAGGAGGGTGCTGACGCTTCAGGTGAAGCTGGAGGGTCATGCTGAAAATCTTGAGAGCCTTCAGAGCTCACTCTTGTGAAGTATAGTGCCGGAGCAAGATCGGCTTACAAACAGCAGCAGCAGCAGCAGCAGAAGGGAAAGGCCTTGTGACTTCTTGACATTGTCTGGGCATTCTTGATGAGCGCTGAATCTTGCCCACTTGTCCGCCCACCTGTGTAACCTGTCAAGGTCCCTTTGGCTGCTGCTTCTTCCTTTTTAAAGAGTGCCAAGATATTTGGGCACTGCTGGCTTAGTTAGCCAAAAATAAAGGTAGCGAGTGGTCTTGTTCATCAAATTCCAGTCATTTAAATGGCAGGAAACGGTCCCTACCCTGAGATAGTTCTTGTTCAGATAAAAACCTAGTTCTGCTTCCCTACTCATGCTGCTGAAAGCCGGAGGCTTCACTATATCGTTTGGTGAATTCCCTTAGTCCCTTTGACTCAGAGAGTGCCTGGCAAACAAAGTACCGATCCGTACACAATGAATGGCATGAAACATTGACGAGTCAGCCAGGAGAGCACTGTTCTGTCCCCCTGCAGAGTGACTTGGAAGTGCTGATGTGCTCAGGGCTGTGAGCAGAGGCTGGGCTTTTGCTCCTTTGCAGATACATGGTGGGCACAGCCACGTGTCAGGCAACAGCAATTTGAGCTTTGGCTGCTGAGATCAAGCTCAGCTGGGCTAGGTCATGAGGGAAGGCTGCCCAGTCACCTGGAGGGGCCTGCTTTACTATGTGAAGTGGTAAAATAGTCCTGCTGTCTCTGAGTTTCCATGCAAGGCATTTTCCATACTAAGGTGTAGGGATCTTAAGGCACAGGTTACTGGAGAAACTATCCCTGTGTGCCAGGAACAATTGCTCTTCATCTTCACACCTTGTAGGTCAGAGAAGGAGAGCCTGCAAAGCAGCCTGCTGGAGGCTCAGCAGCACATATCGGAGCTGGAGATGGCCAGGAGCCGTGTGCAAGCCCAAGTGCGCACAGCCACGCAGGCCCAGGAGGCCATGCTCGGTGAGAGCCTCGTGCGCTTTGTTTCTGCTGATGGCCGGGCCTAGTGCAGTTGCTCCCAAGCCAGCTCAGTCCGCAAGGCTCCTGAGGAGTGAAGGAGCTGAGGGCAGGTTCCTCCTTGCCTGAAACTGAAAGGGCTTCACTTCAGCACATTCCTCTGCTTGTGGAGTCTCTGACTCTTGCCATGTGTCATGTTTGCAGAGGATGTGAGGGGCCTTCGTCGTGAGCTGCTGGCTCTAAGATCTCTCAGCCAGCAGCAAAGTGAACGCATGGCTCAACAGCTCTGCTGGGCAGAGGAGCAGTGCGGGAAGGCTCTAAGACTCTGGCAATCTGCTCAGCAAGTGGAAGAAAAAAAGCTCCTGCAAAAACTGGTAAGAAACAATACACACCTGAAGATTTCAGGCAACTTTGGAGGGCTGGCTTAGCAGAAGAGCAGCCTGAGTATGTGACATGGCGGCAAGCATCTGCTGTGGGCTATACCTTGCTGAGCCAGGCAGCAGGGGGCTTCAAGGGCTCATAGTCCAAGGTCTGTGAAGAGCCAGAGGATAATGCTGGGATAGTATATGCAGCCACAGGTTCAGGATGGGCATAACCTGGAGGCTGGTGGACCCACCACCCAAAGCATGGCAGCGAAGGGGCAGGATCTTCCCCACAGCCTCGTGCCATGCAGCAGACGGCTGCTGAGCTTGCTGCCAACTGCAGTGCCAGCAACTGGGTTCCTTGCTTTCTGTCCTTCCATGGTGGATGGACAGTTGTCTTCCCTTTGAGCCTGAAGCAGATGCAACAGGCCCCATGTTGCTGGTGTTTCAGCTGGTGGCCTGCCTAGTGACTGGGTCATCGAGGTGCTGGCCTCATCCTCTTCCTGCAGTCCATCTGCAGCTCTTCCTTGATCAAAGGGCAGAGGGACTTTGAGAACAGAGCCTCTGAGAAGAGGCAGAAATCCTGAGGAGAGAAGGGCCAGACAACAGGAAGCCAACAGAGCAGGGAAGAAAGGTGGCATCTCCTTCCTTCCACCTGCTGACACTCCCTCTAACTTTTGGGTTAGAACAGCATTGCTGGAGGGCACAAAGTCACTTCTAATGTGCACTTTTCAAGTGGGGAGGGGGGGGGTTGTTGGAGGGTTGAAGCTTCCATTTTTTTCTTTGGAGATCATTGCAGGGACTTCATCTGGAACTGTCTCTCCCCCTCATCAGGAGAGACAACTGGAACAACAGCATTTGGAGGCACTGGAGCAGCTGAAGGAACGGGCAAACTTCCTGGCTGAGGTACAGAGAGAGCAGGAGAAATGAAGCAGGAAATTGCCATCATGCAAGCTGAACAAGAAAAGATACCAAGCAGAGCCAGTCAAGAGGCACAGATTGTGGAAAGAGAGTTTGTGCGCTGTTTTGGACTCCTCTGCTCTCCCTATGGGCGCTGCTTCTTTGGACACTGTCTGGATGGGATTGTCTCTTAGCTGACCCTTCATGAAAATGAGAATGAGAACAAAATGCTTTTGGAAAGCGTGAGCACATTAGTCTTGCTTGCCGCACAAGCGGTGGGTGGGAAGTTTAAAGCTGTCTTCATTTGTGTGCAGGTCCTGCAGGAAGAGCAGCGTCAGAAGGCTGCTGTCCTAGACAGGGTGTACTGGCTGCAGAGAGAGCTAGACCAAAGGGAGCAGCTGAGGCAGGTGCTGAAGGAGGAGTGGGAGAATGGGCAGGTGAGCCTGACTAGCCAGCTAGCAGAGGGAAGGGCAGTGATGGGGCGTGAACTGGACATCTCAGGCAAGGGGAGGCAAGGACTACTGCAGGCACTGGGAGCACAGAGCCTGGCAGGTTCCAGCACTGAGCACCAGGAAGAAGAGCTAGGATGGAAGGGTTAGAGCTGGGTAGAGAAGCAGAAGCAAGTGCCTGAATAGAAGTGCTTTTGAGACTGGAAAAGAGGAAACCTGAGCATGATGGCAGGTGCCAGTAAGATTTCTCCTGATGGAATATCAAGGACAAGCTGCAGGCAGAACTGCAGGAAGCTCAGAGGAAGATGAAGGCAATGGACAAGAGGCACCAAGAAGAAATGCAAAGGATGCACAAGGTCCTGCTGCAGTACAGGCTGGCTGACCAAAAGCAGGTGAGTGAAAGAGCAGGAGGCAGTGCACTCATGCAACAAGTGGTCTCTGCCCTTGTTGCCTTTCCCCTGCAGAGCAGCAGGTGGATGGGGAAATGTCTCTGAGCGCCATGCTCTGTGGTCTCCATGGCAGCTGGTCAGAAGGACACTTACTGGGCCACTGAATCTCAGTTGCTGCCCTGGGCAGCAGGGCTGGTGCCTTGGCCGGTGGGCCAGCAATCCTGTGCATGTATTTCTGCTGGCCTCTTAGAGCTTGCTTTGTTTTTTGAGGGGTTTGTTCAGGTGAGCATGGTGACCCACACAGATTCTGAACAAGTTGTCCCTGTCCATGGTGAATGCAGTCCGCAGAACGGGGTGAAATGTACAGTTGTTCTTTCCCTGTCACAGTCTCTCCTATGGCTAGCTGTGACAAGCTGTAGTCTCTGACTGCTCTTTGGGTTTGACTTGAGGAGGAAGAGTTGACAGCTCAGCTTGCAGCCTAACACCAGTGTTGTTCCTAAGGGCTTGCCTTTGAAATGCTGTGTCTGGGCCATCGCTGCCAGGCGCCCTTCTGACACAAACAAATTTCTTGTCCCAGAGGGACGCAGGATCTGCCGTCAAAGCTGCCGCAGCAGCAGCATCCTCTGAAGAAGCCTCCTGTCCGCAGCCTGAAAACCAGAGCATGAGCAGTTCGCCCCGCTCGAGCCAGGAGAGAGAGAAGCACTTCCTGAAGCTGCTGAGTACGTCCTGGCGATTTCTTGTGCAATCCAGCAGTGTATTATAGTGTGTGTGCCTCAGCATGAGCTGTAGCACGTTCCTCCTCACTCTGGTGTCAGACAGACATTTGCACTCCCTACAGAAGCCAGTGTTGTGCTTGGGGGCAGCCAGGGAGCACTCGGGGCGTTCCTTTTGCCTTTGAGGCAAAAGGTGGGAGTGGGTGGGCTTTGCCTGAGCTTCCCTGTGCAGTAAAGACAAAAGCTGGGATTGTGTCCCAAGCAGCAGTAGGCTGCAGCCTAGCCAATGACTCAGTGAAGGTGTGTGTGCTAGTCCAGCCAAACTGATGAGAACACTTGGCTTCTTAGATTCCCTTTAGACTCCTGACTGGTAACCAGTCATTGGAGACAAAATACTTCAGAGAAATTGCTTGGCTGTGGGGCTGGTTTAATGCTGGTGTTGTTTATATGACTGTTGGTACTTCTGTTATTCCTTCTGTGGTTTGGTTTGATAAGAATTCTACATTTTGGTTAGCCTGACCTCCTTGAAGAGAACATCAGGTGACAGCACAAGTAAGAGTGGAAGATGTCTTTTCAGTACCCCCTACAAGTTAAAAAGTTACATTCTTAGAACAGTCTCAAGGTATCAGAGAGGAAGAACTGTTTTCAAAGTGCCCCTAAAGAAGAAAACCAGGACGCTTTTCTTACAATCCCTACTTGGTATTTTAGTTGTGTCCTTAGGAAGATGCATCCAAGAGACACATCTATGTGGCATGGTCAGATAAAACTGCCCTGCAAGCAATTCTCAGGAGGAAGCCTGCAGCTCCTCTGCTGCATGTTCCTCCAGTAGCAGGCACTTTGTCACTGCTAATGCCCAGCTGGTAAATATTCTTGGAACACTGAGCATTGGCTCAGTGTTCCAATCCCTGCACAGAGTCCTGCACTCTAGGAAAGCACACCAAGGCTTAGTGACTCTGCACTACAACTGAGTTGCTTCTTACAACTAGTAAGAGCTGCCAGTGCAGTGCTGTCAGAGAATAACCGGTCAGGTACAGAACAGAGCCCAGTTTACTCAGTGTCTGCCATCAGCTGCTGGGACAAAAGAGGGGTTGGATCGACTCCTCCAGGGGTCTGAATTCAAAGACAACCATGTTCTGGCTTGAGTTGGTCAGCTGTAGCAGCGGGCGGGGGGGGGGGGGGGGGGCGTTTAAGATGCTGGTTGCTGCTACCTATTTCCCAATAAGCATCTCCTGGAGAAAAGCCACTTGGGTAAACATTCAGGCAGGCAGTCAAGTCCACACACACCACACTCACCACAGCAAGCTCAGTGCACAGAGGCAGAGAGGCCTTTTATAAGGTCAGTTTCAGCGAGGTTTATTTGAGCACGCCCGAGGGGAACCAGAAGACAAAAGATAAGCCATGTCCTCTGCACAAGGTTTAAGTAGGGGCGGGTACGAGGGCGGTAGCAAGGGGGAGGGCAAAGGGAATGGGCTCTCAGGAAGAAGGGGCCGTCCACCAGGGGTATCACAACCAATGAGGAAACAGGGGAAGGAGAAACCAGGGAAAGTTGGGACCTATGGGGAAAGGAAGTGGGATGTATCGGTGTTATGCAAGAGTCCATGAGGAAGACTTTTCTGTCTGCCCAGGTAGGGTGGAACTCTATTGTAAGTATTCCTCCCTTCATGGGAGGGCTCTGGGGATTTCCCTGAGGGACAAGCAATCAGAGGATTCCACAGTCAACAGCTTGTAACACAGCTGGCTGGGGCTCTGGCTTCTTCACAGTGGCTGTCAGTGGCCATTCGTGGGCTTTGCCCAGCTTTTTGTCATACCTGCCCTGCCACTGACAGTGGTGTGACTGCAGAGGCTGCAGCCTTCCTTAGCTGTGAGGTTTCAGCTGCCTTCACCTGGACTCGTGAGAGGATCAGCATCTCATTTGTGCAGGCGTCTGTGTCACGGCAGCGCCTGAGGAGCGGCGCTCTCCTTGTGGCCCGTCTGGGCTGTGCCCTGTGGGAAGATGGGACCCGTGGGTGGTGTCCAAGGGGCCGAGTGCAGTGCTAGTGACAGCTGCTGCTAGTGACTGCTTCTGCTGCTAGTGACTGCTTCAGCCCAGGCTGAAGACAAGGCCTTGTAGCTCTTCACTACATGGGGAACGGGCAAAGTGGTCTTCAGAACTTAGCCTGCTCATAAATGAAAAGGGTTCTATTTCTTACAGCCATTGTTCTTGGATGTAGCACAGCATGAGCTGCTGTTCTCTAAAAATGTCAAGGCATTCTTTAGGCAAACTGCTGAGAAGTAGAGAAAATCCCCTCCTCTCCTGGAATTCACTTTGCAATATTCTTTCTGATCCGAAAACAAGAGGATGTTGATAAAAATTCATCCCAGGTGTTAGGGTGCATTTAATCCTTGGAAGTATGAAACCTTTTGTTGAATCTCACAAGAGAGTGTTTCTTGCCAAGAAAATGAAGGGTCCAGAGTTTTCAGCCCTCCTTCCCATTTGTCATCCCATAGATGACCACCACTTGCCTTGGTGTCCATTCTTTTCTGGTCTCTGTCTGTTCTGATGGTTTTTCCATGGGCTTAGTTTCCCTTCAAGGCAACCCTCCAAAGGAGTGTGGGAGAATCAGACTCTGTGCAGGCCAGAGCTGCCTGTCTTGCTGGGGCTGCTGTTGTTGTTGTTGTTCTTGTTGATGTTACTGTTAGCCAAGTGACCAGAAATTGCTCAGAGCCTCAGAGAGTGGAGCTGGGCTTCAGCTGTCCTGGAAGTCAGGATCTCTGTTTTGAAGTTTACTTCTTGCAATTTGTTTTCTTTCAGGGCATGTTGTGAGTGTGGGAGGTCCGGAAAAGAAGTACACGGGATGGAGACGTATTGGCAGTGGGTGAGTGCAGCCAGGCTTACTTCTACAGAGCCATGGGCCAGGAAGTTTGGTGGTGCAATATCCCATGGAAAGTCAGGCAAGCTGCAAGCATCTTCAGACCCTGGCTTTAGATTGTCCCTGTCTCAGTGCTGAGGCAGTACAAGGCTTCCTCAAAGATTATGAATCTTTGGATGCTGACAGTGTCTTGGCTGCCTCAAGGAGCAGGACCTGGAAGCCCTCCTGTCCCTCCAAGATGTGCCACCAGATTGCCTGTTTTCCCATGAGACATGGTTTTGTATGTTTCCAAGTAATATGGCCACACTCATGAAAGAAGAAAAACCTGAGAGAGCCATTTCCCACCTGATAGCTGTCAGATAACAGCTCTCAGTAGCATTTCTTAGTCGTATTTTGCTGGATATTCAGTGGTCAGGAAAATAAGCAAGGCCGTGTGGTGTTGCCTGAGTTTGGCAGGTAGGATCACAAGAGAGGAGCGAGAAGGCCTGGCAGGACTGTGTGTTTCATTGGCTGGGCAGGCGTGCCACAGGCACAGACACGAGAAGGAAAAGGCAAAGAACAGCCCTGCATGCATAATCTAGTGTGTACGTTTGAGATTTGTAGCGGCCCATTTTTTTCCTGTTGGACCCAGCTTTTCTCTGGGACACTCTGCATGGCAGAGGGCTGCTGGGCTGCTGGGCCATTGGCTGAAGAGCAGACAAAGCCCAGTGTTTTAGAGGCACTGCAGGCAGCAGAGAGCTTCTGCCTGGGCTGCCTTTTGCTTCTGAGCACTGAACAACTTCTCTGTTTTTTTGCCTCTGCTCTGTTTCTAGGGGTTTTGGAAGTGTTTATAAGGCCTTCAACGCTGCCACAGGACAAGCGGTAAGTGCCCACGCGGATTTTGCAGCTCTTGAGTGCTTTCCCTTGGGATGTGATCTGTGGCCAGAGCTTTGGGCCGCCTATCTTTGCTGCAAAGGCTGTCCCGCAGAAGCAGCCTGTCTAGAGGCGGGCTGCAAAATGCATTTTGGACAGACTTTGTCCTTCCTACCCACCTGAATGAATGCAAGGATGGCAGTGGTGTCCTTCAGAGAAGGACATCCTAGCTTGGACTTACTGGATGAATCTGCATAGATTAGCTGATGGCAAGAGCATTCATTCCGGCCCAATTCCTCTTAAGGTTCAGACAGATATTTTGTTTTCCATCATGTGGTTTAGTTGGAAAATATCATGCAAGACCTAAAGAAGGAGAGATCTTGTGTGGAGCACAGTTTTGCCTTTCAGTCCTAGGGAACCTAGTTCACATACACGCACACACACAGAGATCAATATGAAGGAGTTGTTGAAGAGCCTTAAATAGTACAACCTTGTGTTGATCCTGTGTAGGTGACATTCCACTAGAGAGATGCTGTCTGTACCACACAGACATGGCAGTGTCTTGGAGAGTCCTGCTGCTCTTTGGGGCTAAAAGTTCAGAGTCCTGAATTCAGCTTTTTGGCTCTCAGCACATACATTCCATCTTCCTTAATAGTAAGGAATTAGATAACGAAGTTCCTTATCCACCTGCAGTGCTGGGCTCAGGAACTGCACTTGGAGGGAGGGGAGGTCTAGGAGGCGTCCAAAAGGCCTAAGCACTTAGGTGCTTTTAACCTGGGGCGCATCCACAGTGTACCACAGAAAGGGTTATTAATTTATAAACCCACTAAATAATTACAAGTCTAAGCCATGTGCAAGATTGTTCTTCGGAGTTGCAAGACCCAAACTGAAGAAGTTAGGATGTGCTAGGATTGTAACTTTACTTTGAGTCGCTTTGGAGTTCTTTTTTGGACAGCGTTTTCCCTGTCACATATGTGTGTGTTTACTCTGGCACACAATGGAAATGGCAGCCGTCTCTGAAAGGCTGGTCAAAGCCCCTAGAAATGCTAACGTATTGCCAGTGATTTCAATTTGTCTTCACAGGAGCAAAATTATTTTTGGCTTCAAAACATGTGTAAGCGATAATAGTAGTGCTAAACAAAGTCTATTTGAGAAGTCTGTGGGTGCAGAGAGTGCTGTTAGCACTTTGTGGTTGATGGTTTAGAGTCCCTTTTGACCGAGGTGACAAGGCACCCAGGCCCGTGAGTTCACAGAGAAAGAGGCTCTGGTGATGTCTGTCCCTCACTGCTTTCAACATCATCGTAGGTGGCCGTAAAGCAACTTAATCTCCAGCACCAGGGTTGTGAGGAAGTGGTAAAGGAAATCCTGGTCATGCGGGAACTTAGGAACCCCAACATTGTCACCTACTTTGAAAGGTAAGTAGTTCTGACAGAAAATGGATCTTTCAATTAACATCAATCCACTCCTGGATGAGGCATGGCAGGAGATTGCATTTTGTCCCCATCAGTGGTTCGTGGCATAAACAGCTTGAAGATTGATCTCAGAAACCTGGCTCTCTTACTAAGCCAGCAGCCTGTATGTTCACTGGCTGCACGTTTTGCTGGTTTGGGGCGTGGTTCTTTCCAAGGGTTGGAGGAGAAGTGCTGAGAAAGCATCCCAGAGATGATTTCCCTTGCACCATTCCCACTATTTTTCATTGCCTTGCATGCCAAAAGACTAGGCTAGGAGGCACATAATTTGCCAGGTTTGAAATTGTTTTTCCTGTTTGTACTTTCCTTTCTGCAAAGTTTCCCAAAGGGTGTTGGCAGTGCTGGACACCCACATGCCCTGAGTGAAAGCTGTGAAAACTGTGTCTCCTTGCTGCTGGAGTTAATGGTGCAGTTTGTGTATGAAGATGATGAAGCAGCTGCTGGGATGCGTCTGCTTCCAGATTGATCTTTGCCCTCACCAAACTGCCTTTTTCCCCTTCTTGCCACCTAAGCCATCTCGTTTTCCACGGGTGTGCCTTCCTCATTGAGGCAGCACAGATGACGGGGCACTGGATAGCCTGGGTGGAGTGTGTCTTCATTTGATTCCATCTTCATTTCCCAGTGACCTGGAAACAAAACTCAGCTGCAGTCTTTTCTTCCATACGGCAATTTAGCTGTGCACATTCAGCTCCACGCTGTTGCTTTCATCTTGCAGCTACCTTGTCAATGAGGCTGTCCTGCTGGTGTTGGAATATATGGATGGAGGCTCCTTAGCTGATGTAGTCAGCCTAAGAAGGATGGCTGTAGGACACATGGCAACAGTGTGTCGGGAGGTAAGGGGTCCTGCTTGTGCTTGGGATGGCTTGGACGGGCTCGTAGTTCGAAAGAGATGCTAAGTGAGCGATTCCATGTTCAGAGCATTCTTTCTGTGTTGCTCTCATGCTTCAGAGAAGAAGGGGCATCTGCACTGAACTGCCTGCCAGTGTCCCTGCCCTTACTGTAGTCTGTTCTTTACTCTGAGTTACCGTTGTTGAACTCCCTGTCTCTTTTTCATTTTTATTTTCTGTTCTGCCCTTTTCCTCTCCAAGCCTTTGCCCCAAACCTTTCTGCATTGCCTTCTTTGCCCGTAAGTGCAAAGGTGCTGGTGTGCGAGTTTTCAACCAGCGGCAAAGCCAAAGAGAGACTCACCTGTCACAGGTCTCCGCTTCAAAGGATGGCATAGCACCCAGCATGGTGCTTGCCGCTGAAAACTGACCAATGAGCTGCTTCCAGGTTCTGTCGAGGCAGACGTATAACCCTTGTCCTGCAGTCTCCCACCTGTCAGTGATCCCCTTGGTACCCAAGGCAGGGACTTTTTCTCTTTTGGCAAACCCTTGTTTGTCCTCCAGACAGGGAGAGAGCATCCGCTGCAGCAGCGGTCATTCTGACTGCCTTTGCAGGGGACAGTCTCCAGCAACGACTGACATTTCCCCGTCAATAGCTAATATGCCTCCTTTGGAAAGATCCTGCTCTCCGAGTCTTGCAGCAGCAAGCTCTTCCTCTTTCCTGCACTCGCTGCTCCTTTGAGATCTGTGAACCTTCAGGAGCAGCCTCCATTTGCGTCTGATGCAATCAGATCAGGCTGACTTTTGGCTTCCTGTTTCTTTTTTCTCTCGCAGTGCCTGCAAGGCTTGGCTTTCCTTCATGCCAACCAGGTGATCCACAGAGACATCAAAAGTGACAACATCCTTCTGGGCCGGGATGGCTCCGTCAAGTTGGGTGGGTATTCCTGGTCAGGCGCAGCGCTCCGGGGAGGCGGTGTGGGGCTGCTTGGGAGTGGCTGCCGGGTGCCCAGCAGTGGCGCTGGTGAGAGTGCAGGGAGCACTCTGCAAGCCCAGGGCGCAGCTGGAGGGTGCCGGGTGGTCTAGAGGGCAACAAGGTGCCAAGAGTAACTCTGGTTTCTGTGTGTGTTCCTTCCAAAAGGAGAGAGTTGCAATGTAAACATCAGGGGAATGAGGAAAAGCCATGGTGGGAGGGTTGTTAAGTGGACAATTGCCCATGTCCTTGGCTGCAGCCCTGAGGAAAGAGAGCCCAGCTGCTTTTCCAGCACGATTCAGCACTGCATTCTGGGACTTAGAGTGAAGAACTCTTTTCCTTGGTCTCCTACTTGAAGCAGTGTTTGTTTTTCTCCTCAGCTGATTTTGGCCTCTGTGCTCTGCTCAGCCCTGAGCAGAGTAAACGGAGGTCAATGGTCGGCACCACCTGCTGGATGGCACCCGAGGTGGTGAGAGGAGAGCCCTACGGCCCCAAAGTGGACACCTGGTCCCTTGGCATCGTGGGAATTGAAATGGCCAAAGGAGAGGCTCCTTATCTTCGGGAAACCAGTGACAGGGTAAGGTGCAAATACGCTCAGTTAGCTGTGTCCTTCTGGTCCCTGTCTATTAGACAAAATCCCATTCCCACAGCTTGAAGTGCTTCCAGCAAGGCCCACTTCTAAAACCGTCCCTGGGACTCACATCAGCTGTCAAGGCTAGACCTGGTGCAGCTTGGAATAGCTGGGGCTGCACTGGCACCTTTCTTCCTTTGGGAGAGAAGGCTCATGTCTAACCGTCTGCTAAGGCAAGAAATTGCCACTGTAGACTGCAGCTTAAAAGATGGGGTCTAGGTGAGCACTGAAGGCTATGGAAGAATCACGTAGAGTCTCCTGTTTCCTTTCACTTCAGGCTAACTACCTGATAGGCAAGCAAGGGGTACCAAATCTGCACCAGCTCAGGCTACCCCGTGGCTTGTGTGAATTTCTGGGCTGCTGCCTGCAGATGGATGTGGACAGGCGAGGCTCTGCCAAGGAACTTCTGCAGGTACAAGGCAAAGGGGCTGCAGGCCAAACAGCCGTTCCCTGTCAGGGTTTGCTCCTCGGCCAAACTCCAGGCAATCAGATGGGCCCCCACATAGTAATCTCTGCTCTGCATGCTTTTCAAATGGAAACCAAGTAGGATCCAAGACTGCTTGAGGTTAGAAGGGATCTGTGAATGTCATCTACTCCAAAGCCACGGCCCCTGGCAAGGACATCTTCAAGTAGATCAGATTGCTCAGAGTGCCATCCAACCTTGAATGTTGCCAGGCTTGGGGCTTCTCCCAGCTCTCTTGGCAGGCTGGGCCAGTGTTCCAGCATTCTCCTCATAAACAGCTTCTTCCTTAGAGCCAATGTGAATTGAGTATCTTTTAGCTTCAAACCGTTGCCCCTTGTCCTCTTGCAATTGGCCCTGCTAAAAGAGATGTCCCCATCTTTCTTGGAAGGCCCTACAGCTATGGAAAGGTCTCCATGGGGCTTCCTCTTCTAAACAAGCTAAACAAGGCTAAACAAGCACAACTCTCACTGCTGTTCCTTAGAGGAGAATTCCCACCTTCTGGTAATTTCTGTGGCCCTCTTTTGCTCTCGGCTGGTGTATTCAGGTTTACCTGGTAGCAAAGGAACCGAAGTATTGCAATGCCAGGGACGGGGTTTGAGGAACACAATGAAAGCAATCCCTGCCAAGCGGTTTTAGATTGGTCTGTGGGAAGGCGGGGGCTGTGGGGGAGCTCACTGGGAGCATCTGAGGGCACCCAGCTTGTCCCTCCTGTCGCACTCTTAGAGGTTTCTGCCAGGCAAACGGGGACAGCTGTGCAGGATTTGTGCCAGCCCCATGTGCTGCCTGGCCCGGTCAAGTAGATGAGAATCGCTGTGGCTTTGCTGCCAGGTCTTGTGGCAGACAAGGAGCTGCTGACCGGGCCACTTCCTTGGCTGAGCCTGCTGTGAAGGAAGATGCCAGCCGGCACAGGATAGGGGGTGCATGCCGAGGCAGACGCTGCTCTTCCTGCAAGCCAGAGCTGAGCACATCTGTGCCCTGCTGCTTGTGTCCTTGCTCCTGGCTTGCTGCTGAAAACCTGCATGTCCAGCGGTTCTGAGAACAACATGTGGGATCAATAATTTTCAGAGCTCTTGGGAGTCTCTTGAGGAATGCCTTATGCCCCAGATCTCTCTTGGTCACTCAAATAGGCCATGTCTATAGCAAATAGGATCTTGAGTAGGTCTGTTGACTTTCCTAAAAAGAAAAAACCTTTGGACAGCAAGCAGCAATCCCACAGTGATATCAGGACCAAAATCCCAGCAAGTGATGCCACCTTGAGGAATGGACTAGTGCAGTTCTGGGCCATGTTTCCTGCAATAGCAGCATCCTGGACATGAAGGCAGATGTGCTGCTGGTGCCCTCAGTCCGATGTCTGTGTATTTCTGGGCACTAGAGGAATCCAGCCTGACCCTGTTAGGAACTCAGTTTGGAAAAGAATGGCTCCTTTTCCCTTTGTCTCTTTTAATTTGGTTTGTTTTGTTTCTTTTTCCCTTTGGGCAGCATCCATTTCTCCAATCAGCGGAGCCTCTCTTAAGCCTCTTCTGACAGGCTGATTGCTGTCATTCCTGCAGCAAGGAAATGCAGGAAGCAAAGGAGATGACAAGGACAACTTCAGCACTTGGAGAACAGAGCCTCTGAGAGCAGGTAGAAATCCTGAGGAGAGAGGGGCCAGGAAACAGGCAGCCATCAGAGCAGGAAAGCATGGTGGCATCTCCTTTTCTCCCAGCTGCTGACACTCCCTCTAACTTTTGGATTAGAACAGCATTGCTGGAGGGCACAAAGTCACTACTGATATGCACTTTTCAGTTGGGGGGTGGTGTGAGGCATGAAGCTTCCACTGATTCTTGGGGGAGATGGCTGGGACTTCATGTGGAAGTGTCTTTCTCCCCTCACCAGGAGCTGGAAGGGCAGCGTTTGGTGGCACAGCAGCTGCTGGCACAAGGGGCAAACCTCCTGGCAGGTAGAGAAGGAGCAGGAGAAAAGGCTGCTTGAGATGAAGCAAGAAGTTGCCACCATGCAAGCTGAACAAGAAGAGGTGCGAAGCAGAGCCAGTCAAAAGGCAAAGGCTGTGAAAAGAGAGCTTGTGTGTTGTTTTGGACTGCTCTGCGCTCCTTATGGGCACTGTTTCTCTGGACACTGTCTGTCTGGGTGGCATTGTCCCTTGGTAAACAGTGCTGGTGCCAAGAGGGCAAGGACCGGTCAGGTGAGAGGCTACCAGAGCGCAGGTTTGAGGAAGGCAGCAATGGCGTTGCAGGGCCAGAGAATGGGAAAGCCAGAGCTTTGTCTCAGAAGGTGGGAGGTCCCACAGGAAGCCCCCTGCAGAGCCAGGCTAGAGCTGTGGGAGTGGGCTGCCAGTCAGGCTGCTGAGGAGATGCCTGAAGCTGCTGAGTACGTCCTGTGCATCCTTTGTCTGATCGAGCAGTGTACTGTGTGGGTGCCTCAGCATGAACTGTAGCACATGTTCCTCCTCACTTGGTGCTGGACAGACATTTGGACTCCCTACAGAAGCCATTGTGGTGCTTGGAAGCTGGCAGGGAGCACTCGGGGCGTTGCTTTTGCCATTGAGGCAAAAGGTGGGAGTGGGTGGGCTTTGCCTGAGCTTCCCTGTGCAGTAAAGACAAAAGCTGGGATTGTTTTGCAAGCAGCAGAAGGCTGCAGCCTAGCCAATGACTCAGTGAAGGTGTGTGTGCTAGTCCAGCCAAACTGATGAGAACACTTGGCTTCCTAGATTCCTTTTAGACTCCTGACTGGTAATCAGTCATTGGAGACAAAATACTTCAGAGAAATTGCTTGGCTGTGGGGCTGGTTTAATGCTGGTGTTGTCTCTATGACTGTTTGTACTTCTGTTATTCCCTCTGCAGGCTGCATGGGCCCCGCCATCTAAATCCCCACGTGTTGTGGTTTGTTTCTAGAATGTTCTGCTTCCCCCATGTTATGGTGTTAATGGTTCTGCCTTTGTTCCCCTCCCTTCCACAGTTACTTGTCAATCTCCCAACCCCTGGGAGATTGGGAATGGGATGGTGAAACGTGCAGGCTAGCTGGCCAGCCCGCCTTCAGCCAAAGGGATGTTGCCGTGCAGGACTTCCACTCCGCAGGAGGAAGAGGCAACTCTCTAGTTAGTGGCAAATTTGGGTTTTTTGAGCCCCCGGAGGGACCAAGTGCACCCAAGGGATCCAGGAATAAGAGAGCCTCGAGGGTGGGGAAACACTGGGTTTTAAAGGGAGTTGGGAGGTAGGGGTGGTAACAACACATGAAGAAATCAGAGTCTGGGGAAGGGTGATACATAGGTGACAGACATAAAGGGACAAACTGAGGGAGGGGCCCTCAGTTTGTAACTGAGGGAGGGGCCCCGGCCCCTGAACCAATCACCTGACGCCCTGGCTAGAAGGTTCTAGAGATGGAGGCAGGAGTGCCAGGTGACTGGCAGGCAGCCGGGGGTGGGGAATTAAAATGATACATCGGTAACTGGGGCAACTGGGGAGGGCTTGGGAGATTGACAAGTAACTGTGGAAAAAGGCAGAACCATTAACACCATAACATGGGGGAGAGAGAACATTCTAGAAACAAACCACAACACCCACTCTAAGAGCTTTTCAAATGAAAACGAAGGAAACGTGCAGCGAAGCAATGGAGGAAGCAGAAGAGATGATCAGGACCACTTCAAGATTACTTTCTGCAATGGCAGCTTGGAGCTGGACTCACAATAATAGTCCTACACACCCTCAAGCCTGTTGGAAGATTCCCTTCCTTGTCAGCCAGGGAATAAGGCTCTACATTCACTTCTGAATTGGCCATTCTTTCTTAAAGGTGGAAAGTCCTTCCTAAGGGCATTCTGGTGTGGTTTGGAATTGGGAACAGTCTCCGTTCCTTTATCAGCTCCAACCTACCCTGCCTTTGGAATGCTGCCCATTGGCCAGTTTTTGCCCAGCCGAGGACTTTGGGATGAGGAAGAATATGCAAATGCATTTCCAGCCAAAAGCCAGTGAAGAGCAGGGCAGCCTGTGAGAGACAGTCTGAAGTTCCCCTCATTTGCCTCATGACTGTCTCAAGGACCGACTTTGGGACCCTGAGGAGCCTGATTGGAATCCTGGTCTGCGGTGCTGGATAAAGGCCAGAAATCCTGAGGCCCCTGAGCAGAGTTCTGGCCTGCCAAGCAATTGTTCACAGCTGTGTCTACAGTGACTGCTTCCAGCAGGGCCTGCCAGGGGGCGAGGCGCCCCATGTGCTTGCACCTGCTTGGCGACAATAGCCCAGGAATTTTCCCACCTCTTGGCCCGGTTGGACTTTTCTGGGGTAACCTTTGGTGGTCCAAAGAAGACCCCTCATCTGCTTTTCAACCACCGTGACAGACAGACTGAGATGGAAGAAGCCTCTCTCTCAAGGACTGAGACATGAGAAGCTCCCCCCTCCCAAGGACTGAGACTGAAAGCCCCAACACGGGGGAGCTGTGTGGGGGAGCCGACCTGACCACAGCAAGATATTTGCCTGCAAGTGTGGCCAAGAAGACATTGGTCCTCGCCTACTGCTGAGAACATGGACTACCTGTTACATCTATTCTTTATTGGATCTTTGTCCCCCTCAGCGGTTTCAATAGACTTTCTTCCAGATCTGTTTTCCCCCCCTCAGCAATGGACTATAACAGAATCTTGAGTTAACCAGAACCTTTGAGAGCTTCCCAACATGACTTGGTGAACTCCATCAGCTGGATTACAAGGACTTTGTCTTTCTACGTTTGCTAGCTATATCCCCTCTCTCTCTCTCTCTCCTCTTTTGTCTTTTTCCTCTCCCTTAATCCCTCTATGGCATTTGCTGTGCTCATTCAATAAAGGTGCATTTGTTTGGATTAATAATGAAATCCCCACTGTGTTGTGTTTTGCACTCTGAGATCAGGAAAATGAACCATCACAGCTCCCTGCTCGCGTGAGCGGATCATGACACAGCCAGAACATCCTGTGCAGATCCAGGCTTTCAGCTGTGCCCATGGATGCTTTTGGTTCCTGCTCGGTGTAGCCGGCACGTCTCCCCTGTGACTGCTCCCGCCTCCCAGGTGGCCGTGGCTAATAGGTATGAGGCTCTGAGAGTGCACCGAAGAAGGCAGGCACGTCTGCTGGCAGTGCAGGAGAGCAGAGAGAAAGTGCCTGGCAGGACCCTGGCCAGCACCCGCTGTACCTGCTCTTTGTCAACAGTACAGGACTGGTGGGTGATGCTGCACTTGAGGTTGTCTGGGGCTCAGCAATGATGGAAAGTCTGTGTGCTTGAGTGGCTTTGTCCCTCTTACTGTGCCTTCTGTTGTCCCTGTGCTCCGCGATGTCTGCCCAGGGCTGTGTAGCTGCGTGGCACAGCTTAAGTGCAGGAGAGCCTCATTTGTTTGCCTTTTGAGATGGCTGCTTGTCATCGATGGAGAGAGACAGGAAGACTGACTCGGTGATCAGAATCCGATTTTCTTGTGGGATACAAGCATTTATATACTATTTTAGGGAGACTAGTACTGTGTACTACAATGATTAGGTTGAAGTCACTTACACGAACTTATGCATATAACAGCATCTCTTGCTTGCATTATTTCATAGGATTTTCTTTTTCTGGTAAACCTGTCTAATTAAATCTTCTTGCTATCTAGATCTAATTTTCAAAGTTCCGTTTGCTTTTGCCAAGGCATTTTATCTATCAATTCTCTTATCCTAATAAGGTCCAAAGTACTCTCTGTCTTGTGCACCCCAATATCTCCCCCTTCTGTGTCAACCAAAACCACTCCTTTAATGGTCTTATTAATTAATCTCTGCACACATTGAAGCAAGCAAGGTATCATGATTAATATAATTATTATCAAAATTACCACATACATACCCATCCTAAAAAGAATCTTTTAGTTAAAAACTCCAGCCACTAAAATCTCAGGCTTGATCTTTATAAACTAAAAACATTCCTGCTGGCAGCTGCATTACTGGATTTAGAAAGTCTGCCAGAAGTGTAATTGTACTGAAAGTTTAATTCTTATAGATAGGGTGATAGGGAGAAGCATTTTTAGACTGATTCCTTCCCATGTATTTAAAATGAACACAAAAATCCAATTTCACAGAACCCAGGAATTCTAATCCTTGGGGTTCCACCAATGGTGGTTCATGAGGTTAAGGGATCCAATTTGATGTGATTTGATCTGCTTTCAAAAGAAAAAAAAAAAATAGTGTAAAGTTCTGGAGGAGCTATATTCCCCCCTGGTTTTTTTTGCTTTTTAATAACATGTGTGTTTCTCATGATGAACATAAGAAGGTAACATCAAAGCAAAACAGTATGTAACATAACGATAAACTTTTACTAAGTAAAAATTAATCAGATAATAGATACAATTATAGCACATGAGAAATAGAATGGTGTTTTAAAACAATACATGATCAATTTCTTGAATATTGTACCATTACTTAGAGTCTGTAGTAATCGGCAAGCTTTATTTTTTTAAAGTGAGGGCTTGAAAAATCATTCTCGGGTAAGATTTCTAAGTTCATCTTAAACGGAGGTTTAGCTGTTCTACGTCTAAATTTGGTAAGCCAAAATGACTTGAATATAATTTTCGTGCAGAAAATTTTCTCTACTAGTTAAAGCTAGGACTTGGCTAGGGTCACGGCTTTTAACCAGAAGAGTCTTTTTAATATATTTTAGAAACCTCTTAGTAGTTAGAAAAATAATAGATGTCTTATAAATAGTTCTAGAACAATAAGTGAAGGTTTGAAAAGTAGCTGGTTTTCTCATTTATCGTTAGTTAAATAGTTAGTTAATGGTACCATAGACAAATAGCAAATGAAAAAAGGAATGTTGGTTATAAAAAGACAGCAAATTCACATCACAAAATCAACACCATAATCAGGGTTACCTAATATATCAGTAAAAATGGTCTTAAGAAATTGAGGTTCTATTTCCCTAGACATATATGACATTAAAGCAAAAAAGTAAAAGAAGGCAATAAATAACTCATAACTAATTACAGTCCTAATATGGAATTATTTCTCATTCTTCAGTATTACTTATAAAAAATAAAATAGCAAAAACTGTTCTTATTTCTAGAGCAAAATATCTTATCTTGTAATTTAAAGGAGTAAATTTTGACAGAAATTCATTCAGACTTTATGTCCTTCACTTGTTATAGCAAAGGAATTATGTCTTATAACTCAAACAGGTATACTTCAACAAAACTTAAAATCAACTTCACTAAAACTTAACCTTAATAAAGTATCTCTAAAAGAACTTAAAGTTAACATTGCTCAGACTAAACAAAACTCAATCTTAACAAGAATTAACTTATTTAAACTCTATTATTACAAAAATGTTACTGAAAATTTGTCATATAACGGTTAAACATCAAAGTAAACAACATGCAAGTAAACAACTGTACTGAAAGCTTTACAATAAAATTACCTTGTTAGAACTATGGAGTAAAAAGCAAGCACCTAAAAAAGCCGACAGTGGAATTAAATCTCAAAAAATTACTACAGATAAAGTTCAAGACTGGTCTTGAATGTGAGCTAAAGAATCTTGAATTTATGACTTATCTAATTACTCTCAGTGAACCATGCAGTTTTGCTATGTTATTAATAGGTAAAAAGACACCACCTCTATACCAACACTAGAATTGTTCTAGTAACAACCCTGTTAAAAATCACAGATCACAAGTTAGAAGGTAAATCTCAACACTGGCTGGTGCCAGGCAGGTGGGGCTGCACCCCCTGCAGCAGCTTTTAAAGACTGCTTGTAGGATTGATGTAAGTTTGGCTTCGTAAGAGTAATGGCAGATAAACATTGAAGGCTAAACTAAAAGAGATTTAGTTCTATTGTTCTGAGCAGAAAAAGCTGCCCATTTTTTAAAAGGTTGCAGAGTTCTCAAGTTAAAGCAATTGCTGCCAAGTGTGAGTTGTAGCTATTTCTTGTTAATAATTGCATGTTGTAATCTCCTGTTAACAGTTTCCTTTTTAATAGTGCCTTGAGCCAGCCCGCCGCTGCCCCGGCGGGGGCCCCACCTTTCGGCGTGGGCCCGCCCGTGCCGGGGGTGACCCCGGGGAGCGGGGGGGCGCTCCCGCCTCGGCGCGGGTCGCGGTCGTGCCGGGGGTACCGGCCCGGGTCGCCGTGTCCCGCGGGAGCAGCTGCTGGACGGCTCCCTTAGCCGAGCGTCGCCCTGCTGCTCCCTGGAAGAGGGCACCCAGACGCTGGAGGGGAAGGGACATCGAGTCGGCATGCAAATGACCTCATTTCCTGCATGCAACGGGATGGACCCCTCACGAAACAAAGCCAAAAACCCCTAAAACAACGAGCCAACACAAAATTGACGAATCAAAGTGATGACTAGACGTGAGGATAGAATCCAGTGTCCACCAAGGCCTTTTTACCCATCACCCTAATCTCAAAGATGTCAGCTACACACAAGACCTCAAATGTTGAAGTAAAAAGCAGCAGATTTCCTTATGTTGTCTTGAGGATGGAACTTCTAGCTCTAGTCTGCGGATCAGTGGACGAAGTTGCACTCTTCCTCCTTTTGTGAGTCGCTCCTGGGAACGCTAGTGTTATGAGCATGGACCCACCCAGAGGTTCTCCCCACCAGAGCTGATCAGTTTTAATAAAGGCATCAAGGAGGAGGAAGGTCCCCTGCCTGTGTTTATTTCAATACAGTACAAATACATTGTTAAAAAAAAGGCAAGTAACTGGAAAACTGACCAGGGCTAGGTGTCCTTCAGGGCTTTAGATCTGTACGAACTGTGGCTTTTGATAGCTGGGCTGCTCCTTCCAATACTTGAAAGTGCCTGGGGCACTTCAGCTGGGGACCATTGTGGGGGTGTCGAGTGTCCCAAATGACTCGTGTACAAAATTGAAATGCATCAAAATTCTCCACTCTGTTAAAAAATATTTCCCCCACAAAACCAGGGACACAGACATCACAAAAAGTTTACCTGTGGCAATCAGGCCCTGTTATTTGCACCAAGTGTTGGTTTTCCAGGCTTTCGCTCCTTCCATCCACGCCGGAGAGTCCCCGAGTCGTTAATCGCCGCTCATTGGGCTATTGGCTGCTTCAGATAACAGTCACACCGGCTCCTGTATCAATGAGTCCTGTTAGGAGTGTCTCTGCCTTTCAGAGTCCCATTGCATTGGCATGTTGGACGCTCAGAGGTAATATTTTGTGTCCATAAAATCTGTGGCACCCCTGTGGAACTGAACCCCTCCTCCCTTTATTCATCTATCAGGGGTGCAGGCAGGGGTGCTGCAGGAAAGACTATAAGTTGAGCTATATTGCTCCCGGCCGGGACTACACAGGGCGGATGGGGGGTCCAAGCCATGATCTTTATTTCCCCAAGGGAATCAGAGTCTATAGCTCCAGGGAGAACAAACAACCCTGTTATCCAGGTGGAAGATCTGCCTATAATCAAAGCATGCATATTCTGTCCTGGCGGTCCGAAAACTCCTGTGGGAAGCAAATGGACAGATGAATCAAGCAATGTTACTGTGTCGGAGGTTGCCGGGTCCATTCCTGCGCTGCCTGGGGTGGCTGGTTGTAAGTCAGCGACAATTGCTCGGCGGGCGAGGGCAGGGCCGATTGGAAGTTCATGGTTGCTCCCAGCTGCTGCGTCGGCTGCGGAATTTGCATCCTCGCGCATCGCCGTCCCGTGCTGCGAGAGAAGTTTCCCTGCAAAGGCTGGCCATTGTGGTGGAACTTGGAGCGACATATATTAGCAAAGCGAGGGCCTTTCCAGCAGCAAGGGCATACACCCGGAGCTTTAGGTTTTTGCGTTTTTGGCAGTTTCTCCAGATTTGCCCATATCTCTCGCAGCCAAAACAAGCCACCTGTTTCCCAGGGGTTAGTTTCACGGTGGCAAAAGCGTTCGCTATGCCTTGCCCCACGGCTTGATATGTGACTGCTGTGGTGTGTTTTAATGTCCCCAAGCGGTGGCACACTTGTATCATTTGGAGTAAAGTGGGTTCAGGTTCAGGGGGTAAAGATTTTAAAAGCTGCTTACAGTCCAGGTTGGTGTTCTCGACGGCCAGTTTGAGGAGTCTAATCTCCCTGGCTTGCTCGCTATTGATTTGTCTCTCCAATGTTTGTGTCAATTTGTCCACAAACTGCAAGTAAGGCTCTTGCGGACCTTGTTTGATATTCATGAAGGACTGTTGCGTAGTTTTGGCATCAGGTGTCGGGTTCGGCTGTCTGTCTCTGCCCCGACACGGGTAGTGTGGTTCTTGGGTGGCACGCGTTTTAAAGGACGAGTCTGGACTCTTCAGCTTTTCGGTCTTCAGGTTGTTTATTATTTCTTATCTACAAAATTTTCTGTCTGCCCAACAGAGGTCTGATCTGCAAGCAGTCACAGGCACTCTCTGACCACCCACGGGGCGGTCATGTCTTTTTATACTAATATCTACGTACACAATATTTACCTTTATTTCCCAATGCTTTTCACCCATGTTGGCAAGTGCTCCTTCACCATAAACCAATCCCCAAATGCCAACATCACCACAGGAGATGGAGGACAAGAAGAAGGAAGAAGAAGGACAAGACACGCCCTGATCCCTCCATCTTGTCTCCATAACCCCCCTGTACCCAAAAACCTTAAAATCTATATTTCACTTTCTAAATGTGTCTATTTTACACCTTTTACTCTAGAGTGATTCTCTTGTCCTCAAACTCTTGTTATTTCTGTGGATGGATCAAAATCAAGCCACCAGACACTCTTGGCAACATTCCAGGATTTTCGAGACCCCCAAGGGTTCTCCTGGCATCTCTGAACATCAGGAATGATGTGCTAAGATCCCACAATCAGGAACCTTTAGGAATGCCAGGTGAGCTGCCCTAATATCCTGTAGGGCTTCTCTCAGTAAGGTGCCTTGGCCATTAGGCTTGGTATGCGCCCCCTCCCCCACAAGGTGGTCAATAGTTAAGGCAGCCAGGGCTTGGTTTGCATGCCATGCATACATTGCAATTAAATTTTCCAGCCCTTTTTTCCATTGTGGCATAAATATAGCATATTGTGTTGGTGTGAGCAACAGATTTGCCAAAAACTTACCATCGTGAGGAGTCATGAGGTGAGTAGTAAAGCTTGCTCTTAATAAATTACTAAAGTAGGGGGACCCCAGTCCATATTCCTGCGCAGCGGTACGTATGGCGCAGTTCCTTAACTTCCGAGTGATCTAGGGGCTCCCATTGTGGATTTTCCCCCTTCAGGCCGAATTGCACAAGGGCCACAAAGATTTCTGCAGTAGTGTCAAGGCTCTGTCCTTAAGGGCTTTCCTTTTTATCTGTAACCAATTGTTACACGTATCCAAAGGGAGTAAGCTCGCATCTTTTTCAGGGCCAGGGTTGAAAGAGTCCAGCTCCCCTTCACTGCTAGAGTCAGTGTCTGCTGCATAAGCCATAAGTGTGCGGCGGCTCTGGGATGGCTGGCAGTGTGGCGGTGGGACTGGGGGTGGCGACCGGGCTCTATCCCTGGCACTCGCTGGGGAGGGCATGCAGACGGGAGATGGAGAGTGGGACCTGGGCAGGTTTCAATCCGGCTGGGGCTGTCTCAGGGTAGCCTCACAGGCTGTAGCCTCACAGTCTTCCCCGCACCCTCCCACTTTTTTAATTGCGCCCATGACTGCCTTCCAAGCAGGAAGCATTCGGAGCTCTGGCTCGTGGCCAGCCAGTGTAGCAAGGTCATAGAGCTTTACTCCGACCTTGTCCCGGAAGCGGAGACTAAATACAGAAGAAGGAGTAGCGTCGGGGACCATGTGTGACACCCATCATAAAATGACTTAAGGTCGTGCTTTGGGATGGGGGAGCCACGCCTGTCCAGAAGGGCAAGCACGGTTTCATAGACGTCTCTCTCTTTGAACATTTCCTTTCCCATTCCTTTAGTTCCCCTGGCTCACCTGTCAAAGCGCAGCAGACAGGGATTGCAGGCCCAAACGCGGTTCTCTAACCGTCACCATCAGTTCCAGGGGCTCGCCGACTCCCCGCCTGTCAGGCAGATTCATTTCCTCACACAGGGCACCAATTGTTGGCGATGGAGATAGACAGGGAGACTGACTCGGTGATCAGAATCCAATTTTCTTGTGGGATATGAGCACTTATATACTATTTTAGGGAGACTAGTAATGTATACTACAATGATTAGGTTGAAATCACATACACAAACTTATTCATGTAACACCACCTCGTGCTTACGTTGTTTAATAGGATTTTCTTTTTCTGGTAAACCTGTCTAATTAAATCTTCTTGCTATCTAGATCTAATTTTCAAAGTTCCGTTTGCTTTTGCCAAGGCATTTTATCTATCAATTCTCCTATGCTAATAAGGTCCAAAGTACTCTCTGTCTCATGCACCCCAATATTCCACTGCAGCTTTGGACTGTTCCAAAGGGGTCTACTTGGCGTTTGTCATCTGCAGGCCATTGCAGAGCAGTGGGCCACAGGCTGCTGCCAGAGCTCCAACACAACACAAGTGTGGCAGCCCAAGAATCAGTGCACGGATCTTCCGGATGTTCGGAGACATTCAGTTGCCAGAGAAACAGCAAGCAGGACCAGAGGAGCTTTGCATCTCCCTGCCACAAAACGAGGTCAGCCTGCAAATGGAGTCAGAGCAAAGGTAAGCATGTACCTGCATTCTAAAGAAGGAACTGCAGCCTACAAGAGTCCTGGAAATTTATTCTCTTTGCTTCTTTTGCCCCCTAAATCTCATTGAAGAAGTTAGGCTTTTCAGAACCAGCTAGGATGCCACCTAGAAGAAGCAGACTTGCTTTCAGTCAAAGCTTTTGAGACCAAAAGTCTGGTTTGCTTGGGTTTTCCTTGGATGCCACTTGGGTTGGCGCATTTTCTGAGTTCCCCTGGGATGCCTTGAGCACTGCCTTATGGGCTGGGAGGACATTTTCTGCTGCTTTATGAATGAGGAGAACTTCCCAGGCTTTTCTTTCGCATTAGCTGTACAGAAGGTTGCCTTGCTGGGCACAAGAAAGCCACAGAGCAGCTGCTATTGTGAGGTCAAGGGAGCGGTGCAACAGTGCTGTCAGCCCAGCGTTGTCCCAGTGCGCGCAAGGCCTGGTCATCCAGAGCAGCTCTTCCGCTCGCTCCCTGCAGGAGGATCCTCGTGCGCAAGGAGTTCTCAGCGGATGGCCTGCACCCCGAGAGGAGTCTTGGCTTTCCCTTGGGTGGCATTCAGCGTGCAAACCCATGCAGCACTGCCAAAATGATCAGGCAAGTCTGTGCCATGGTTTGCACTGTCTTTTCTGTTGTCTATTCCGGCTACTACCTGACCCAGCTGACTCGTAAGTAAAGGTTTCTCCTGGGGCTGGCATCGCCCAGCTTTTGCTTCACTCTGCTCTTGATGCCGCACTAGTGACCCAGTTTATTTGGGAACAAAATGGCCACGAAGATGCCACCGCTTTGGTCAATGTCCTGCCAGCAGCATCAGCTAAAAAGGGGGCATCTGTACTGGGTGGCAGGTGCAGAGTATTTGCAGTGCAACCTGCAGCGGTTGCCTTCCCTCCCCGGGAGAGTGCGTGGCAGCGGAGTCCGTCATTTCCTCAGCTTGCTGCTTCAAGCAAGACGAACTGCAAATTGCAGACTCTGAGGAGAGATTTGTAGAAGTACTTCTACCAACTCAGTGGTTCTCTCCAGGAGTGAAGGAAAGCGCCTTTTGCTCCAACATTGCCCCTTAGAGGCCTTGGCTGCGTGACTTGACCCTTTGATGCTGTGCCAAGACTGCGATTCCCTTGGCGATGCAGCACAAACTCCAATGCATGGAGGGTTTGCTGCTGAGCCCAGCAGCTGTTCCTGGGCTGCTTCAGCAGGGAGCTGCCGCAGTCCAGGGGCCCTTTATAGAAGCTTTGCTGGGCTATCATCTTCAGCCAACGAATGGGAATTAGGGCATGCCATTTAAAAGAATAGAAATCTAAAATGCGGGAAAGAGAAGAGGAAAATGCTGCTTGAGCTGTTGGGCACAACAGGAGCTCCAACTTTTGAAGAGCAACGGGCATTTCCACCACCGTGTTTCTATTTCTCTCTTGGCAAAAGAGGCCCAAATGTAGACAGAGCCTACTATAGCGCCCTTGTGGTTCTCTTGCTTGCTGTGGGAAAGAGCTGTTGCTCCTGGAGGCACGTTGGCAAAGTGGCTCTGTGTTGGGACTGCCTCGTGCTGTGAAAGTCGCCAGCACGGGCACTTTTCTAAGGGCCTCTGGTAACTTTTGCCTTGCTCGCTGCAGGTCACCTGACACGTGGGTGGAGACAAGCCAGTCCTTTGGTGAGTGGCAAAGGAAGCTGAGAGGTTGCTGGCGTGTGAGAATTGTGCAGCAATTCTGCCAGCTTGGCCTGTTGCAGTTGAGTGTGGAGTGCCAGCGTGGGAGGCTGAAAGAAAGGCCAACTGCCCGGTGGCATCAGCAGTAGCAAAGGGAGCCCTGGCTGTTTGCTGATTTTCCAGTGAAGAGCCTTTCAAGAGACGAAAGGCAAACGGGACGGCTCCAAGGCGTCTTTCTGCTTGTAGCCAGCAGGGAAGCTCAAATGCACAGCAAGATGGAGTAGCACCTCATGCAGCCATCTTCCTCGAGTTTTCGCGACTCAGAGTCCCACGTGTATCAAAGTCTATGATTTCCCCTACTTCTGGGTCCTTTCCCAGCTCAATAGAAAGCAGCTCCTAAGGGATTGGCTTTTGCCCATCTCTCTCACTTCTGTCTGTCTGCAGGGCTCAACAGCTGGCTCAGCCGCTCCTCCAGCTGCCTCTGTCATTGAGGAAGAGGCTGAAGAGGAGCAAAGGAACATCAAGCCTCCAGCTGCTGTCCATCCACAGCCTGAACACGCAGAGCCGGTAAGTGGCAGCTGAGCTTGGCACTGCCTTTGGTGCAGGGCCAGGCTTCCCGTTTTGGAGCAGCCCTTGTTGCTCGTGGCTGAAGATGCTGGGGGCGGTGTGCCTGCCATGACGTAGTGCTGCTTGAGGAGGGCCTAAGAAGTGCTGGCCAGTGGGTTCTGAAGTTTGACATTTAAGCTGGGATGCTGAGAGGGCCCGAGAATGTCTCTTGGGATCAGACAAGAGGCAGCATTCCATGATTCCCAGCGTAGGAGTCAGCCCCTTGTGCCCACTGTCAGTGCAGGCTGCCCGTGGTCGGTAAGCAGACGGAGCGGCCCAGAGACGCAGCTGACAGCCTTGCAGAGGATCACACTGGGCCCTGGAAGGGACCTGCCCTCTCCTAATGGACTAATTAGCTTCAGGCTGTGCTTCACTTCCAGCCGGTCAAAGCAGAGTTTGGAGAGGAGAATCCTCGTCAGCCCTGCGTTGTGAAAGGCGGGTGGGTCTGGGCGGGGCTGGAAGGTGGCTCCAAAGGGCCGCTCCCTAAAGGCTGTCATAGAGAGGGGAAATCCGTGAAACAGATCAGAGAAGGGACACGCTGCGGGCTTCTGAGTGGACCGTTGCATGCAAGCTGCAGGGTGATTTCATTGCCCAGGAAAAGACAGGAGGAGGAAAGCAACAAGGCTCTGGGGCCATGCTCTGATCTCTTGCTGGATCTTGGCAGCCTCAGTGATACCTTGTTGCCAGTGTCTAGCAGAAAAGCTGCAATCGTGGAGCATGGAAGTGTCCCTGAGGGGCTGGATCCAAGTAGCCTTTGGGCTTTTCCCAAAGTTGCCTTTGAGAAGGGGACATGGGAAACGGCCTAGCTGGAGAGGCCCGGCGGTGGCTGACAGCACCTTCCCAAGGCCTTGCTTTTGCCGTGCGTTCCACAGGGCATCTGTGCCAGCCACCCTTCTGATGGGCAATCCTTTCTTGTCCCAGCTCAAGACGGGCTCTGCAATTCAACCTGGTGCCGCTGGACCAGCATGGCCTGCAGCAGCCAGCTCGCCCCCCGCTGCTGGCACTTCCTGCAGCAGCGCAGCCCAGCAGCTCGAGATGAGGGAGGAGCAGGGCCTGAAGACACTGAGTACGTCCCGTGCATTTCTTGTCTGCCAGAGCAGTGTGTTGTGTGCGTGTCTGGGTGTAGGCTGCGCCAGAAGTTGCCCCTCGGACTCAAAGGCACTTAGGCCCCTCTGCAGAAGCTGTTGTTGTGCTTTGAGGCAGTGCGGCAGCGCTCAGGGAGTTCCTGCTGCCTATGAGAGCGGCTGGGCCTGGCTTGGCTCTGCCTAGGCTGCCTACTGTGCCAAAGACAAAAGCTGAGCATTTTCTGCTTCAGCAGAAGGCTGGCACCAAGCAAGTGACTAGGCCCCAGGGAGCTCTTCTGACCCCAGCCGTTTTCTGGCTATCCTTCTTACTCCTACTCTGGATCAGACACTTTGTGGCCCTGGCAGTGGACCTGCCAGTGATTCTGGACACTTGGATCCCAAGTGCTCTGGGGATGCCCGGAGGCAGACGAGGAGACCAGGACGTCGGTGCAGAGGCCGGGTCTGGCGCTGAGTGCAGAAGGCGGCTGGTCAGGGACAGCCCAGGAGCTGATCCTGCAGCTGCTGCTCCAGCGCTGCTCCACCAGCGTTCCAGCAAGGGCCGCAGGAGCAGGAGACAACGACAGTTGCTATGGGCACAGCCCAACATTCCATCTAGAACCCCAGGGGAGCCATGGGACAGAAAGAGGCATGGGCCGCCTCTGGCCCTTGTACTTCTTCTGCTGCAAGTTTGCTCTGAGACGCTTCCCATGGGGCCTTTTCTCCTCAGTCGTCTGATGAGACGGGCAAAAGCAGTGCAGGGACAGCCCTGGGTCTTCCCGGTGCTTCTCTGCAAGGTGCCTCCAGCTGAACGTGCACAGGAGCCTGCCTCTGTGCAAGGGCCCAGACCTCATCTCCTGCCCTGGAGAACCAGAAGGGCTCCTCCCACTGGCTCTCCTCCAGCTCTGAGAGGAGCTGGAATTTGCAAGTTGTCCAGCGCAGAGCCAACTCCAGAGCTTCCTCTCAAAGTGGAGCCATTCATCCTGCCCCCTTTCTCAATTCTCCTTTTGCTGCCCAATAATGTCACTTCATGTTTTCCCTCCTTTGGGCCTCTGAGCTGGTCTCTCACCTCATCACTCCTCCCTTGAAACTTGGAGAAACAGGATGTTTTTCAGGGCAACTGATGGGGACACACACACACACAGGGAAAGCACACGGGCATTTCTCTAGCAAACATTCATGCAGAATTTCTATAGCCCTCTTCCAGCTCCCTTGGAGAAGCTCGGTGTTTGTCCCCAAAAGACTCTGCCATTCCTCTAAGAAAGCAACACTAACAGAATTCCCTTTCCACACTGCTGGCCTTCACATTGGTTTTAATGCCTAGATCCCAGATATGACAAAACCCAGGCAGCTTTGCTGCTTTCCTGCCTGTCGTTAAGGAAAAGCAAATCTTGCTTCAGTCCCAATCTTGCTTCCTTCCCAGCCTGCACCTTACCCACTGGCCAGCAAACTGAGGGGGCAGCTGGAACAAGTCCCACTGCAAGGCAGATACTTTGTAGGCTCCAAAGCCCACCTGCACCGCCTCCATCAGACAAGGGCAAGCTTCCCTCGGCTTCCCAGAAGCAGCCTGGCAATTGCCCCCTCCCTCGCCCCCTCTCCACCCTCCACAGCCCCTGCCACCAAAGCCTTGCTAGGCAGGGCCATTTGCTGGCCTCGAAGAAAGAGTGCCTTTGATTCTTCTTTGGCGCAAGTGCCCGAGCTGTGAGAAGTCAGAGGATAATGATCACACCCGCTCTGCTTTAGCTAAGGAGATTGCTGGAGGCCCAGAGCGGGACACTGGTCCTTTCGAGAGAAACTGAAACTGAACTAGCCATGCCTTTGTGGCGCATGCGGATAGGAATTGGATAGAATCGGAGGGCTTAGAAACGTCCTCCAAGGTGGTCAGCTCCATCAGTCCCCCAAAATGAAACAAAGTTATGTTGCTGGGCTCCAAAAAGGACTAAAGCCGCTGCTTTTATGCCAGAAAATATGGTGAGACCAGACCACTCATCTAGATCCAATTCCGTGAATTAAACAAAGCCTCCCTTTCCACTCCCAGCTGAGATGTTGAGGAATCAAAGGCAGACGCCCCAGCCTTATTTCACTGGCAGTAAAGGAGACACACCTCAGTAAGTCCTGCCAGCTGAGCAAGGGGCTGGGCCCGGGGGAGGTGGCGCCTGCCCAGATTCTTCTCTCAGGGCAAGTGCCGTCTTTGCAACACCAGGCAAATGGAACAAACATTGCCGGAGTGTTTTCATACAGACAGAAAGACAAAATGGAACAAACTTTGGTTTAATGATAAAGACCCATTGGCTCTCAACAAAGGCAAAAATGACAAAAGGCAGAGCATAGACAACACCCAACCTTTGAAATTTATTGATAAATCTAATAAAACTATTGAATCTTGAATAATACTAATGGATCTTAACGACTAAATTGAGGAGATTCCTATCATGTCAACTAACTAAGTAGAAGATTAAACTACCCTAAAAGCTTAAAAACAGTCTTATTCCTATCTAGTCCTATTGATACCTAACTCTTGCTAGCCCTGGACAACCTGCAGGGTTGTCTAATTTGGTCTTTTCTTCTTGGCGAGAGGCTCTGCTGCCTTCCGAGGCCGATGTCTTCTCCTGTGGTTGTTCCTTTCCTTCACGGTTTCAAACACCCTGCAAGATAGGAAACAAACCATCCATTGCTCACTTTAGTACACACCATGAAACCAAGTGCCGAGATCTCCGTTTGAGTAGGAATTTCTGTCTTTTCGGGCAGTGGCACATTTGTGAATTGATCAGCACCATGAGTCTGATGGTTCTACTTTCAATGCCTTGAAATGTCTTCCTCCTTTTGCTGCATCCTCTTTTGAATTTGATCAGCAGCATCAAACCAAGCTTTGATGGATCTATTCCTACTTGTATGAACTGTGTCTTGTTGGGGCACGGCAAGGTTTCATTGTGAAGGCTGGGTTTTACCTAAGCTCTTTGGGTTTGAGGTGGGTGTTAAGCTTGACCACGGCTGCCGGGGGCAATGCTGCAAGTGCCCCCAGCTTCCCCTGCGGTGCCTTTGAAAAGGGTCAGCCTGTTTTAGTCCAAAGGCGCAGCTTTGAGCAGAAAGAGGAGGAACTTACGCACCGTTTGCACTGCCCGCAGGGAAAGGGGCCTCCCGCCGAGCGGGGCGGCTGGCGCGCTTGGCAGCAGGGACACTCGGCGCTGCGAGCCCTCTTGCGGCTTCTCTTCCCTGTCTCCCCGTTCTCCTTTCTGGGAGGGCTTTTCCTCCTCTTTGCTTTGCCCACACTCTGGAAATCAAAGAGTCCTTATCAATGCTTCCTTCCTCTCACAAAGCTGGAAATCAGAGCATCCAGCACAAAAATCTATCGGCTTAAGCAAATCCTTCCAGACCCTCAAGAGCTGAGAAAACGGCTGCCTTTGCCAATGGGCTGCGGCGGGCTGCCAACCCAGAGCTTGGAGGAAAATACTCCTCTTTTCTACAGGCCAAAGGGGTGGGATAAATACCTGCCTATTTAGAGCTCTACATTTCTTATTTCTACCTTTCTGCCTAACATCTATTTCTCTCTGCTTTTCCTCCACAAATGTCTAGGCAATGGCATTTAAATTCAGTCCAATTAGGGTAGACACATGGTTAGCCATTTTCTAGTCCCCAAAATAATCTCCCTCCCTGTCTCTCTCTCTCTCTCTCTCTCTCACATGATGTGAAGCAAATTGCTCTTTGCCGGTAAGGAAAGTTTTAGGGGAGCCACGTCACCGGCAGCTCCTTCTTGGGGAGTATGCTGCGATGCTAGAAAAACTCCCTGAAAATCTGCAGCATATCCACAAAGGCAGCCTGGATTGCTGATGTCAGCAAGCAGTGGGGAATTAAGGGTCTGATTGGAGTCAGCGAGGGTGCCAGCCCTTGAGAAGCCCATCTGTAGAGAGTCAAAGCCCATTTTGGTGGCGCTGCTGCTTCCTTGGGTCAAAGTTAGGCTCCAGAATTGCATACTTCAGGGCAGCAGCACAAGGAAGCCCCGGGCAGCATCTGCTGTGCCTTTCCCAGTGCATGGGACGATGTGATCCTGGCAAATGGGCATCTGGCATGGCTCGCCAGCAGCTTTTCTCCCCTTCTGCCAGTTTCTCGACCTTCCTGGCACGTCTCGATTTTCTTGCCCCTCACCTGAGCAAGAGTGCTGGCAAGTTTATGCTCCTTTTTCCAGGAGTAGTAGTACTCCACACACTGTGCCACGGTCTTAGTCTGGATCTGTTGTGAAGAGAAAAAGAAGGAGTCGAAAATGGTGTCGGGTGCACTGGGGAAAAAGTAGAATATGGAGTGAACTAGGAAGGAAAAGCATGAAGTAAATGGAGTAGGGTGTAAAATGAAATCAACATGGGGAAAGAGAGGCATCATGCAATGTCTTAAACCGTGTATTCTGCTAGGTGGTAATACACGCAATGCACAGATCAACAACAAATCCATCTAGCACAGTTCTTCTTTCCCCGCTTCCCTCCAGTTATGCCAGCACACCGTCTTGTGGAAGCAGCAGCAGACCTGTGCGACAAGTCTGACAGAAGAAAGCTTTGTCTTCCAAAAGAGCTTGGAGAAAAGGGCTGGAGAGGCAGGATCATCCTTTTGACACAGGCTTTTGATGTCCCCTTTTGTTACTTCTTGAAGATACTTGGTACTTGAGAAGAGAGAGACTGAAGCCCAGTGCTTGTTCCCAGAAATAACCAAGCTTTCCTCCTGACGATCTGCTCAGGTAAAGAATGTCCCGTGGCTTTACCTGCTTCTGGATGAGATGAAAATCCTTGCCGTAGGTGTGGAAAGCCTTTTGGAAGGACTCCTTCTCCTCAGGTGTCCATCTATCAGAGCCTGGCAAGAAAAAGCAGCGGGTAGTAAACGCATCCCTTGATCCACACCAAGTAGATCCCACTGGCTGCCGAAAGAAACTGGTGGCAGGCCGTCATTCACGTGTGTGTACGTGTCTGCTCCCTCAGAAGGTCATGAAGACAAGAGCAGGCATTGCCCGGGGAGAAGGATTGGAAAAGAAGTAAAGCTGAAGGACTAGATGCTGGTGCTTCCCCACCCGCAGAGGAGACAAGACCTTGTGCTGGTGTTAAGCACAATTGCTTTAAGCAGAAACCCTTGCCACAACAATGAAGGGGACGGCAGCATCTGTCAGGGACGCAAGAAGCTCTGCTTTGCTTACCTGCGTAATGATAATCAGCCATGGGGTGGCCTTGAGGTGTTGCAGGCCCCTCTGAGAGCAGCATCTCCAGAGCCTCCTGCAAGATCAAGAGGGAAAAGGCTTTAGCCGCCCCACCACATTAAAAATGAGCCAAAAAATCACAGGTGCTGCCTTGCAGCTACTTAGCCTCTCCAGACATTCAAGCGACTGTATCCCATGTGGGTGAAACACTGTCATTTGCTCCAAGTCCCTGGTTTTTGCTGCCCAACCCTTTGATCCTGGTCCCCGAGAGTGGCCTTTTGCTCACCAACCTAAGGATTTTGCTGCTCCTGCAGCCAGAATGGCCTCAGCTGACTGAGGCTTCTGGGAATTTCCCCTCCAAATGTCTTAGAGAAGCCAGCTCTCCAGGCCATTTACAAGGCAGCAGGACCTTCCGCCGCCACCGCCGCCTCCAGGAGGGAGATTCTCCCTGCTGGAGCCCTTTGGCCTCAGCCCTGACGCAGCTGGAGGAGACACAGCAGGCAGCAAGTGCTCTGTTCCCTGTTAAGACCCTTCTTCAAAGAGCAGCCAGGAAAGGCTGTCCCAGTGCCCGGGCCCTCTGCATTCCCTGTGCCCTCTTCTCTGCGCCCAAACAGCCGCTTCTTACCGGAACGCTGCCGCGTGCCCGGTGCAGGCAGTGCAGGGCGCGCTCCAGGTTAGCTGCTGCCCCGGGAATGCCACGGGAGCTGGCCATGTCCAACAGTTCTCTTACTGCAAGCACAACAAAAAACCCACCGAAAGTCAGCCTTGAGGCCAGCAAGGGCAAAGACTGCCATGCAAGGCAGAAGGAAAGGCTGGGAGCTAAAGACAGCAGCTTGGAGAGTATGAAAAGGAGAGCAAAGCCAGGGCCAGCTGAACCAAGGGCCCACGCAGTGCTGGCTCTCCCTCCAAAGCAGCTTCTGTAAGAAGAAGTGGGGGCCAATCTGCGCTCTTCCAGTGGCAGACGGCCCTGACCAATTTGGAGAGCAAGGTGCTTGCTCTTGCTCCTTGCCTCTAATACTTCTACATGGGAAGATGGGCGAGACAAGGAGAGAAGCAGAGCCTGCAAAAGGCTGCCTTTTTACGCAAAAGGAGCCTTTTAAAGACCCAAGTAGCTCAGGGGTGGAAGAAAAGCTTGAAGCAAAGCTACCTCTGTCAGGTTTTTCCATGTCAGAGTCATCCTCCCCCCAGGGCTTCCAGACCAGGGTTGCAGGCTCTTCATCCTCACTTGGTGCTCTGCTCTGCAGCTCTGGCAGCTCAGCCTGAAAGTCGCTGCCAACATTGATGTGTCTAAAGGAAGAAGGAGGTGGAGGTGAGAAAGGCAAGTGGTCAAGAGAGCCTTCCTGTGCACCCACAGGCTTGAACCAACGCCACCCTGACTCTGAAAGAGCAGTTCTCCTCCTCGCCATTCTTCCAGTTTGCTGTCCTTTAACCCTATGCCAAAACTCACGGCTGAATCTGGGCTCTTGCTTTCCTTTTCATTGTGCCTCTCCTTTCCACCTGAAAGAGATCAAAGCAATGCTCCAGTTAAAAATCCTTCCTTCTCATCCTCATCATTGCAAAGCCCGAGCTCCTGTGTCCCAGCTCCTTTCTCTTTGCCGCCTTTTTGACATGGAATGTCCTAGGGAGGACCCTCTAGCAGTCAGCAGCTTCCTCAGGAGGGCAAGCACAAGGCCATGCACTACTCTCTTCACTCCCGGGGCCACTGAGAAGAGCCAAGACAATGGCAGGGGAGATGTGCCAGTGCAGGCTTAGGTTGGATAGAAGGAAAAGGTTCTTCAGCCAGAGGCTGCTTGGGCACTGCAACAGCCTCCCCAGGGAAGGGGGCACAGCACCAAGCCTGACTGAGCTCCAAAAGTGTTTGGACACTGCTCTTGGGCACAGGCTGTGATTGTTGAGGCTGCCCTGGGCAGGCCCTGGACTTGGGCTCAGTGATCTTTGAGAATCCCTTCCAAGCCAGGAAATTCTGTGCTACTGTGATTGTGCTCTTGAGGAGATGGCATTTGACGGCCGCCCCTGAGCATGAGGTAGAACCAGCCCTACGTGCACTGGAAAAAGAATCTAGAAAGATATTAAAATAGCATGGATCTATAAGCCATGGAACTACGTCAGTATATAAGAATTGCTGATCCCAGATGGTTTTTGAAGTTGAAAGCCTGTGTTTGAGGAGAAGCCCAGTCAAATGCTTCTATGCCCTGAACGACAGGGATGCCAGAGGAGAAGTGCCATCATTCTGGTGTTTGAAGCTTTGGAGCGGGTGTGAGCAGAGTCAGGGCATAAGGGGATTTGTTGACACTAAAGCCCTGAAGTGCTCAGCCACAAACAATTTGTTTTGGGGTCAGCACAAGATAGTTTGAGGACTGAAATGGGTGCCAAGAACTTTTAATCAGGTCATCCGTGGACGAGGATCTGCAACTGCACTGGGACACCTCTCTAGGTCCTCTATGGAAAGGTCTGTGTTTCCCCTGGAGGCAACATGATTCCTTCAGAAGCTGCAGCCTGCTTTCACGTGGAAGCTCGTCTGGGGAAAGTGAGCACGCAGCCTGTGTGTCGTGCTTGGTGGGAGAGGCAGCTGGAGCCTCCTGCCCCTGTGCTAGTGCTTTGAGGGCAAACGGGGATTTTCTTACCTTGGACGGTTCCCAAGTGCTGTGGGGATGCCCGGAGGCAGACGAGGAGACCAGGACGTCGGTGCAGAGGCCGGGTCTGGCGCTGAGTGCAGAAGGCGGCTGGTCAGGGACAGCCCAGGAGCTGATCCTGCAGCTGCTGCTCCAGCGCTGCTCCACCAGCGTTCCAGCAAGGGCCGCAGGAGCAGGAGACAACGACAGTTGCTATGGGCACAGCCCAACATTCCATCTAGAACCCCAGGGGAGCCATGGGACAGAAAGAGGCATGGGCCGCCTCTGGCCCTTGTACTTCTTCTGCTGCAAGTTTGCTCTGAGAAGCTTCCCAGTGGGCCTTTTCTCCTCAGTCGTCTGATGAGACGGGCAAAAGCAGTGCAGGGACAGCCCTGGGTCTTCCCGGTGCTTCTCTGCAAGGTGCCTCCAGCTGAACGTGCACAGGAGCCTGCCTCTGTGCAAGGGCCCAGACCTCATCTCCTGCCCTGGAGAACCAGAAGGGCTCCTCCCACTGGCTCTCCTCCAGCTCTGAGAGGAGCTGGAATTTGCAAGTTGTCCAGCGCAGAGCCAACTCCAGAGCTTCCTCTCAAAGTGGAGCCATTCATCCTGCCCCCTTTCTCAAGTCTCCTTTTGCTGCCCAATAATGTCACTGCATGTTTTCCCTCCTTTGGGCCTCTGAGCTGGTCTCTCACCTCATCACTCCTCCCTTGAAACTTGGAGAAACAGGATGTTTTTCAGGGCAACTGATGGGGACACACACACACACACACAGGGACAGCACACGGGCATTTCTCTAGCAAACATTCATGCAGAATTTCTATAGCCCTCTTCCAGCTCCCTTGGAGAAGCTTGGTGTTTGTCCCCAAAAGACTCTGCCATTCCTCTAAGAAAGCAACACTAACAGAATTCCCTTTCCACACTGCTGGCCTTCACATTGGTTTTAATGCCTAGATCCCAGATATGACAAAACCCAGGCAGCTTTGCTGCTTTCCTGCCTGTCGTTAAGGAAAAGCAAATCTTGCTTCAGTCCCAATCTTGCTTCCTTCCCAGCCTGCACGTTAGCCACTGGCCAGCAAACTGAGGGGGCAGCTGGAACAAGTCCCACTGCAAGGCAGATACTTTGTAGGCTCCAAAGCCCACCTGCACCGCCTCCATCAGACAAGGGCAAGCTTCCCTCAGCTTCCCAGAAGCAGCCTGGCAATTGCCCCCTCCCTCGCCCCCTCTCCACCCTCCACAGCCCCTGCCACCAAAGCCTTGCTAGGCAGGGCCATTTGCTGGCCTCGAAGAAAGAGTGCCTTTGATTCTTCTTTGGCGCAAGTGCCCGAGCTGTGAGAAGTCAGAGGATAATGATCACACCCGCTCTGCTTTAGCTAAGGAGATTGCTGGAGGCCCAGAGCGGGACACTGGTCCTTTCGAGAGAAACTGAAACTGAACTAGCCATGCCTTTGTGGCGCATGCGGATAGGAATTGGATAGAATCGGAGGGCTTAGAAACGTCCTCCAAGGTGGTCAGCTCCATCAGTCCCCCAAAATGAAACAAAGTTATGTTACTGGGCTCCAAAAAGGACTAAAGCCGCTGCTTTTATGCCAGAAAATATGGTGAGACCAGACCACTCATCTAGATCCAATTCCGTGAATTAAACAAAGCCTCCCTTTCCACTCCCAGCTGAGATGTTGAGGAATCAAAGGCAGACGCCCCAGCCTTATTTCACTGGCAGTAAAGGAGACACACCTCAGTAAGTCCTGCCAGCTGAGCAAGGGGCTGGGCCCGGGGAAGGTGGCGCCTGCCCAGATTCTTCTCTCAGGGCAAGTGCCGTCTTTGCAACACCAGGCAAATGGAACAAACATTGCCGGAGTGTTTTCATACAGACAGAAAGACAAAATGGAACAAACTTTGGTTTAATGATAAAGACCCATTGGCTCTCAACAAAGGCAAAAATGACAAAAGGCAGAGCATAGACAACACCCAACCTTTGAAATTTATTGATAAATCTAATAAAACTAATGAATCTTAAATAATACTAATGGATCTTAACGACTAAATTGAGGAGATTCCTATCATGTCAACTAACTAAGTAGAAGATTAAACTACCCTAAAAGCTTAAAAAACAGTCCTATTCCTATCTAGTCCTATTGATACCTAACTCTTGCTAGCCCTGGACAACCTGCAGGGTTGTCTAATTTCAAAGTCTTTTCTTCTTGGCGAGAGGCTCTGCTGCCTTCCGAGGCCGATGTCTTCTCCTGTGGTTGTTCCTTTCCTTCACGGTTTCAAACACCCTGCAAGATAGGAAACAAACCATCCATTGCTCACTTTAGTACACACCATGAAACCAAGTGCCGAGATCTCCGTTTGAGTAGGAATTTCTGTCTTTTCGGGCAGTGGCACATTTGTGAATTGATCAGCACCATGAGTCTGATGGTTCTACTTTCAATGCCTTGAAATGTCTTCCTCCTTTTGCTGCATCCTCTTTTGAATTTGATCAGCAGCATCAAACCAAGCTTTGATGGATCTATTCCTACTTGTATGAACTGTGTCTTGTTGGGGCACGGCAAGGTTTCATTGTGAAGGCTGGGTTTTACCTAAGCTCTTTGGGTTTGAGGTGGGTGTTAAGCTTGACCACGGCTGCCGGGGGCAATGCTGCAAGTGCCCCCAGCTTCCCCTGCGGTGCCTTTGAAAAGGGTCAGCCTGTTTTAGTCCAAAGGCGCAGCTTTGAGCAGAAAGAGGAGGAACTTACGCACCGTTTGCACTGCCCGCAGGGAAAGGGGCCTCCCGCCGAGCGGGGCGGCTGGCGCGCTTGGCAGCAGGGACACTCGGCGCTGCGAGCCCTCTTGCGGCTTCTCTTCCCTGTCTCCCCGTTCTCCTTTCTGGGAGGGCTTTTCCTCCTCTTTGCTTTGCCCACACTCTGGAAATCAAAGAGTCCTTATCAATGCTTCCTTCCTCTCACAAAGCTGGAAATCAGAGCATCCAGCACAAAAATCTATCGGCTTAAGCAAATCCTTCCAGACCCTCAAGAGCTGAGAAAACGGCTGCCTTTGCCAATGGGCTGCGGCAGGCTGCCAACCCAGAGCTTGGAGGAAAATACTCCTCTTTTCTACAGGCCAAAGGGGTGGGATAAATACCTGCCTATTTAGAGCTCTACATTTCTTATTTCTACCTTTCTGCCTAACATCTATTTCTCTCTGCTTTTCCTCCACAAATGTCTAGGCAATGGCATTTAAATTCAGTCCAATTAGGGTAGACACATGGTTAGCCATTTTCTAGTCCCCAAAATAATCTCCCTCCCTGTCTCTCTCTCTCTCTCTCTCTCTCACATGATGTGAAGCAAATTGCTCTTTGCCGGTAAGGAAAGTTTTAGGGGAGCCACGTCACCGGCAGCTCCTTCTTGGGGAGTATGCTGCGATGCTAGAAAAACTCCCTGAAAATCTGCAGCATATCCACAAAGGCAGCCTGGATTGCTGATGTCAGCAAGCAGTGGGGAATTAAGGGTCTGATTGGAGTCAGCGAGGGTGCCAGCCCTTGAGAAGCCCATCTGTAGAGAGTCAAAGCCCATTTTGGTGGCGCTGCTGCTTCCTTGGGTCAAAGTTAGGCTCCAGAATTGCATACTTCAGGGCAGCAGCACAAGGAAGCCCCGGGCAGCATCTGCTGTGCCTTTCCCAGTGCATGGGACGATGTGATCCTGGCAAATGGGCATCTGGCATGGCTCGCCAGCAGCTTTTCTCCCCTTCTGCCAGTTTCTCGACCTTCCTGGCACGTCTCGATTTTCTTGCCCCTCACCTGAGCAAGAGTGCTGGCAAGTTTATGCTCCTTTTTCCAGGAGTAGTAGTACTCCACACACTGTGCCACGGTCTTAGTCTGGATCTGTTGTGAAGAGAAAAAGAAGGAGTCGAAAATGGTGTCGGGTGCACTGGGGAAAAAGTAGAATATGGAGTGAACTAGGAAGGAAAAGCATGAAGTAAATGGAGTAGGGTGTAAAATGAAATCAACATGGGGAAAGAGAGGCATCATGCAATGTCTTAAACCGTGTATTCTGCTAGGTGGTAATACACGCAATGCACAGATCAACAACAAATCCATCTAGCACAGTTCTTCTTTCCCCGCTTCCCTCCAGTTATGCCAGCACACCGTCTTGTGGAAGCAGCAGCAGACCTGTGCGACAAGTCTGACAGAAGAAAGCTTTGTCTTCCAAAAGAGCTTGGAGAAAAGGGCTGGAGAGGCAGGATCATCCTTTTGACACAGGCTTTTGATGTCCCCTTTTGTTACTTCTTGAAGATACTTGGTACTTGAGAAGAGAGAGACTGAAGGCCAGTGCTTGTTCCCAGAAATAACCAAGCTTTCCTCCTGACGATCTGCTCAGGTAAAGAATGTCCCGTGGCTTTACCTGCTTCTGGATGAGATGAAAATCCTTGCCGTAGGTGTGGAAAGCCTTTTGGAAGGACTCCTTCTCCTCAGGTGTCCATCTATCAGAGCCTGGCAAGAAAAAGCAGCGGGTAGTAAACGCATCCCTTGATCCACACCAAGTAGATCCCACTGGCTGCCGAAAGAAACTGGTGGCAGGCCGTCATTCACGTGTGTGTACGTGTCTGCTCCCTCAGAAGGTCATGAAGACAAGAGCAGGCATTGCCCGGGGAGAAGGATTGGAAAAGAAGTAAAGCTGAAGGACTAGATGCTGGTGCTTCCCCACCCGCAGAGGAGACAAGACCTTGTGCTGGTGTTAAGCACAATTGCTTTAAGCAGAAACCCTTGCCACAACAATGAAGGGGACGGCAGCATCTGTCAGGGACGCAAGAAGCTCTGCTTTGCTTACCTGCGTAATGATAATCAGCCATGGGGTGGCCTTGAGGTGTTGCAGGCCCCTCTGAGAGCAGCATCTCCAGAGCCTCCTGCAAGATCAAGAGGGAAAAGGCTTTAGCCGCCCCACCACATTAAAAATGAGCCAAAAAATCACAGGTGCTGCCTTGCAGCTACTTAGCCTCTCCAGACATTCAAGCGACTGTATCCCATGTGGGTGAAACACTGTCATTTGCTCCAAGTCCCTGGTTTTTGCTGCCCAACCCTTTGATCCTGGTCCCCGAGAGTGGCCTTTTGCTCACCAACCTAAGGATTTTGCTGCTCCTGCAGCCAGAATGGCCTCAGCTGACTGAGGCTTCTGGGAATTTCCCCTCCAAATGTCTTAGAGAAGCCAGCTCTCCAGGCCATTTACAAGGCAGCAGGACCTTCCGCCGCCACCGCCGCCTCCAGGAGGGAGATTCTCCCTGCTGGAGCCCTTTGGCCTCAGCCCTGACGCAGCTGGAGGAGACACAGCAGGCAGCAAGTGCTCTGTTCCCTGTTAAGACCCTTCTTCAAAGAGCAGCCAGGAAAGGCTGTCCCAGTGCCCGGGCCCTCTGCATTCCCTGTGCCCTCTTCTCTGCGCCCAAACAGCCGCTTCTTACCGGAACGCTGCCGCGTGCCCGGTGCAGGCAGTGCAGGGCGCGCTCCAGGTTAGCTGCTGCCCCGGGAATGCCACGGGAGCTGGCCATGTCCAACAGTTCTCTTACTGCAAGCACAACAAAAAACCCACCGAAAGTCAGCCTTGAGGCCAGCAAGGGCAAAGACTGCCATGCAAGGCAGAAGGAAAGGCTGGGAGCTAAAGACAGCAGCTTGGAGAGTATGAAAAGGAGAGCAAAGCCAGGGCCAGCTGAACCAAGGGCCCACGCAGTGCTGGCTCTCCCTCCAAAGCAGCTTCTGTAAGAAGAAGTGGGGGCCAATCTGCGCTCTTCCAGTGGCAGACGGCCCTGACCAATTTGGAGAGCAAGGTGCTTGCTCTTGCTCCTTGCCTCTAATACTTCTACATGGGAAGATGGGCGAGACAAGGAGAGAAGCAGAGCCTGCAAAAGGCTGCCTTTTTACGCAAAAGGAGCCTTTTAAAGACCCAAGTAGCTCAGGGGTGGAAGAAAAGCTTGAAGCAAAGCTACCTCTGTCAGGTTTTTCCATGTCAGAGTCATCCTCCCCCCAGGGCTTCCAGACCAGGGTTGCAGGCTCTTCATCCTCACTTGGTGCTCTGCTCTGCAGCTCTGGCAGCTCAGCCTGAAAGTCGCTGCCAACATTGATGTGTCTAAAGGAAGAAGGAGGTGGAGGTGAGAAAGGCAAGTGGTCAAGAGAGCCTTCCTGTGCACCCACAGGCTTGAACCAACGCCACCCTGACTCTGAAAGAGCAGTTCTCCTCCTCGCCATTCTTCCAGTTTGCTGTCCTTTAACCCTATGCCAAAACTCACGGCTGAATCTGGGCTCTTGCTTTCCTTTTCATTGTGCCTCTCCTTTCCACCTGAAAGAGATCAAAGCAATGCTCCAGTTAAAAATCCTTCCTTCTCATCCTCATCATTGCAAAGCCCGAGCTCCTGTGTCCCAGCTCCTTTCTCTTTGCCGCCTTTTTGACATGGAATGTCCTAGGGAGGACCCTCTAGCAGTCAGCAGCTTCCTCAGGAGGGCAAGCACAAGGCCATGCACTACTCTCTTCACTCCCGGGGCCACTGAGAAGAGCCAAGACAATGGCAGGGGAGATGTGCCAGTGCAGGCTTAGGTTGGATAGAAGGAAAAGGTTCTTCAGCCAGAGGCTGCTTGGGCACTGCAACAGCCTCCCCAGGGAAGGGGGCACAGCACCAAGCCTGACTGAGCTCCAAAAGTGTTTGGACACTGCTCTTGGGCACAGGCTGTGATTGTTGAGGCTGCCCTGGGCAGGCCCTGGACTTGGGCTCAGTGATCTTTGAGAATCCCTTCCAAGCCAGGAAATTCTGTGCTACTGTGATTGTGCTCTTGAGGAGATGGCATTTGACGGCCGCCCCTGAGCATGAGGTAGAACCAGCCCTACGTGCACTGGAAAAAGAATCTAGAAAGATATTAAAATAGCATGGATCTATAAGCCATGGAACTACGTCAGTATATAAGAATTGCTGATCCCAGATGGTTTTTGAAGTTGAAAGCCTGTGTTTGAGGAGAAGCCCAGTCAAATGCTTCTATGCCCTGAAGGACAGGGATGCCAGAGGAGAAGTGCCATCATTCTGGTGTTTGAAGCTTTGGAGCGGGTGTGAGCAGAGTCAGGGCATAAGGGGATTTGTTGACACTAAAGCCCTGAAGTGCTCAGCCACAAACAATTTGTTTTGGGGTCAGCACAAGATAGTTTGAGGACTGAAATGGGTGCCAAGAACTTTTAATCAGGTCATCCGTGGACGAGGATCTGCAACTGCACTGGGACACCTCTCTAGGTCCTCTATGGAAAGGTCTGTGTTTCCCCTGGAGGCAACATGATTCCTTCAGAAGCTGCAGCCTGCTTTCACGTGGAAGCTCGTCTGGGGAAAGTGAGCACGCAGCCTGTGTGTCGTGCTTGGTGGGAGAGGCAGCTGGAGCCTCCTGCCCCTGTGCTAGTGCTTTGAGGGCAAACGGGGATTTTCTTACCTTGGACGGTTCCCAAGTGCTGTGGGGATGCCCGGAGGCAGACGAGGAGACCAGGACGTCGGTGCAGAGGCCGGGTCTGGCGCTGAGTGCAGAAGGCGGCTGGTCAGGGACAGCCCAGGAGCTGATCCTGCAGCTGCTGCTCCAGCGCTGCTCCACCAGCGTTCCAGCAAGGGCCGCAGGAGCAGGAGACAACGACAGTTGCTATGGGCACAGCCCAACATTCCATCTAGAACCCCAGGGGAGCCATGGGACAGAAAGAGGCATGGGCCGCCTCTGGCCCTTGTACTTCTTCTGCTGCAAGTTTGCTCTGAGAAGCTTCCCAGTGGGCCTTTTCTCCTCAGTCGTCTGATGAGACGGGCAAAAGCAGTGCAGGGACAGCCCTGGGTCTTCCCGGTGCTTCTCTGCAAGGTGCCTCCAGCTGAACGTGCACAGGAGCCTGCCTCTGTGCAAGGGCCCAGACCTCATCTCCTGCCCTGGAGAACCAGAAGGGCTCCTCCCACTGGCTCTCCTCCAGCTCTGAGAGGAGCTGGAATTTGCAAGTTGTCCAGCGCAGAGCCAACTCCAGAGCTTCCTCTCAAAGTGGAGCCATTCATCCTGCCCCCTTTCTCAAGTCTCCTTTTGCTGCCCAATAATGTCACTGCATGTTTTCCCTCCTTTGGGCCTCTGAGCTGGTCTCTCACCTCATCACTCCTCCCTTGAAACTTGGAGAAACAGGATGTTTTTCAGGGCAACTGATGGGGACACACACACACACACACAGGGACAGCACACGGGCATTTCTCTAGCAAACATTCATGCAGAATTTCTATAGCCCTCTTCCAGCTCCCTTGGAGAAGCTCGGTGTTTGTCCCCAAAAGACTCTGCCATTCCTCTAAGAAAGCAACACTAACAGAATTCCCTTTCCACACTGCTGGCCTTCACATTGGTTTTAATGCCTAGATCCCAGATATGACAAAACCCAGGCAGCTTTGCTGCTTTCCTGCCTGTCGTTAAGGAAAAGCAAATCTTGCTTCAGTCCCAATCTTGCTTCCTTCCCAGCCTGCACGTTAGCCACTGGCCAGCAAACTGAGGGGGCAGCTGGAACAAGTCCCACTGCAAGGCAGATACTTTGTAGGCTCCAAAGCCCACCTGCACCGCCTCCATCAGACAAGGGCAAGCTTCCCTCAGCTTCCCAGAAGCAGCCTGGCAATTGCCCCCTCCCTCGCCCCCTCTCCACCCTCCACAGCCCCTGCCACCAAAGCCTTGCTAGGCAGGGCCATTTGCTGGCCTCGAAGAAAGAGTGCCTTTGATTCTTCTTTGGCGCAAGTGCCCGAGCTGTGAGAAGTCAGAGGATAATGATCACACCCGCTCTGCTTTAGCTAAGGAGATTGCTGGAGGCCCAGAGCGGGACACTGGTCCTTTCGAGAGAAACTGAAACTGAACTAGCCATGCCTTTGTGGCGCATGCGGATAGGAATTGGATAGAATCGGAGGGCTTAGAAACGTCCTCCAAGGTGGTCAGCTCCATCAGTCCCCCAAAATGAAACAAAGTTATGTTACTGGGCTCCAAAAAGGACTAAAGCCGCTGCTTTTATGCCAGAAAATATGGTGAGACCAGACCACTCATCTAGATCCAATTCCGTGAATTAAACAAAGCCTCCCTTTCCACTCCCAGCTGAGATGTTGAGGAATCAAAGGCAGACGCCCCAGCCTTATTTCACTGGCAGTAAAGGAGACACACCTCAGTAAGTCCTGCCAGCTGAGCAAGGGGCTGGGCCCGGGGAAGGTGGCGCCTGCCCAGATTCTTCTCTCAGGGCAAGTGCCGTCTTTGCAACACCAGGCAAATGGAACAAACATTGCCGGAGTGTTTTCATACAGACAGAAAGACAAAATGGAACAAACTTTGGTTTAATGATAAAGACCCATTGGCTCTCAACAAAGGCAAAAATGACAAAAGGCAGAGCATAGACAACACCCAACCTTTGAAATTTATTGATAAATCTAATAAAACTAATGAATCTTAAATAATACTAATGGATCTTAACGACTAAATTGAGGAGATTCCTATCATGTCAACTAACTAAGTAGAAGATTAAACTACCCTAAAAGCTTAAAAAACAGTCCTATTCCTATCTAGTCCTATTGATACCTAACTCTTGCTAGCCCTGGACAACCTGCAGGGTTGTCTAATTTCAAAGTCTTTTCTTCTTGGCGAGAGGCTCTGCTGCCTTCCGAGGCCGATGTCTTCTCCTGTGGTTGTTCCTTTCCTTCACGGTTTCAAACACCCTGCAAGATAGGAAACAAACCATCCATTGCTCACTTTAGTACACACCATGAAACCAAGTGCCGAGATCTCCGTTTGAGTAGGAATTTCTGTCTTTTCGGGCAGTGGCACATTTGTGAATTGATCAGCACCATGAGTCTGATGGTTCTACTTTCAATGCCTTGAAATGTCTTCCTCCTTTTGCTGCATCCTCTTTTGAATTTGATCAGCAGCATCAAACCAAGCTTTGATGGATCTATTCCTACTTGTATGAACTGTGTCTTGTTGGGGCACGGCAAGGTTTCATTGTGAAGGCTGGGTTTTACCTAAGCTCTTTGGGTTTGAGGTGGGTGTTAAGCTTGACCACGGCTGCCGGGGGCAATGCTGCAAGTGCCCCCAGCTTCCCCTGCGGTGCCTTTGAAAAGGGTCAGCCTGTTTTAGTCCAAAGGCGCAGCTTTGAGCAGAAAGAGGAGGAACTTACGCACCGTTTGCACTGCCCGCAGGGAAAGGGGCCTCCCGCCGAGCGGGGCGGCTGGCGCGCTTGGCAGCAGGGACACTCGGCGCTGCGAGCCCTCTTGCGGCTTCTCTTCCCTGTCTCCCCGTTCTCCTTTCTGGGAGGGCTTTTCCTCCTCTTTGCTTTGCCCACACTCTGGAAATCAAAGAGTCCTTATCAATGCTTCCTTCCTCTCACAAAGCTGGAAATCAGAGCATCCAGCACAAAAATCTATCGGCTTAAGCAAATCCTTCCAGACCCTCAAGAGCTGAGAAAACGGCTGCCTTTGCCAATGGGCTGCGGCGGGCTGCCAACCCAGAGCTTGGAGGAAAATACTCCTCTTTTCTACAGGCCAAAGGGGTGGGATAAATACCTGCCTATTTAGAGCTCTACATTTCTTATTTCTACCTTTCTGCCTAACATCTATTTCTCTCTGCTTTTCCTCCACAAATGTCTAGGCAATGGCATTTAAATTCAGTCCAATTAGGGTAGACACATGGTTAGCCATTTTCTAGTCCCCAAAATAATCTCCCTCCCTGTCTCTCTCTCTCTCTCTCTCTCTCACATGATGTGAAGCAAATTGCTCTTTGCCGGTAAGGAAAGTTTTAGGGGAGCCACGTCACCGGCAGCTCCTTCTTGGGGAGTATGCTGCGATGCTAGAAAAACTCCCTGAAAATCTGCAGCATATCCACAAAGGCAGCCTGGATTGCTGATGTCAGCAAGCAGTGGGGAATTAAGGGTCTGATTGGAGTCAGCGAGGGTGCCAGCCCTTGAGAAGCCCATCTGTAGAGAGTCAAAGCCCATTTTGGTGGCGCTGCTGCTTCCTTGGGTCAAAGTTAGGCTCCAGAATTGCATACTTCAGGGCAGCAGCACAAGGAAGCCCCGGGCAGCATCTGCTGTGCCTTTCCCAGTGCATGGGACGATGTGATCCTGGCAAATGGGCATCTGGCATGGCTCGCCAGCAGCTTTTCTCCCCTTCTGCCAGTTTCTCGACCTTCCTGGCACGTCTCGATTTTCTTGCCCCTCACCTGAGCAAGAGTGCTGGCAAGTTTATGCTCCTTTTTCCAGGAGTAGTAGTACTCCACACACTGTGCCACGGTCTTAGTCTGGATCTGTTGTGAAGAGAAAAAGAAGGAGTCGAAAATGGTGTCGGGTGCACTGGGGAAAAAGTAGAATATGGAGTGAACTAGGAAGGAAAAGCATGAAGTAAATGGAGTAGGGTGTAAAATGAAATCAACATGGGGAAAGAGAGGCATCATGCAATGTCTTAAACCGTGTATTCTGCTAGGTGGTAATACACGCAATGCACAGATCAACAACAAATCCATCTAGCACAGTTCTTCTTTCCCCGCTTCCCTCCAGTTATGCCAGCACACCGTCTTGTGGAAGCAGCAGCAGACCTGTGCGACAAGTCTGACAGAAGAAAGCTTTGTCTTCCAAAAGAGCTTGGAGAAAAGGGCTGGAGAGGCAGGATCATCCTTTTGACACAGGCTTTTGATGTCCCCTTTTGTTACTTCTTGAAGATACTTGGTACTTGAGAAGAGAGAGACTGAAGCCCAGTGCTTGTTCCCAGAAATAACCAAGCTTTCCTCCTGACGATCTGCTCAGGTAAAGAATGTCCCGTGGCTTTACCTGCTTCTGGATGAGATGAAAATCCTTGCCGTAGGTGTGGAAAGCCTTTTGGAAGGACTCCTTCTCCTCAGGTGTCCATCTATCAGAGCCTGGCAAGAAAAAGCAGCGGGTAGTAAACGCATCCCTTGATCCACACCAAGTAGATCCCACTGGCTGCCGAAAGAAACTGGTGGCAGGCCGTCATTCACGTGTGTGTACGTGTCTGCTCCCTCAGAAGGTCATGAAGACAAGAGCAGGCATTGCCCGGGGAGAAGGATTGGAAAAGAAGTAAAGCTGAAGGACTAGATGCTGGTGCTTCCCCACCCGCAGAGGAGACAAGACCTTGTGCTGGTGTTAAGCACAATTGCTTTAAGCAGAAACCCTTGCCACAACAATGAAGGGGACGGCAGCATCTGTCAGGGACGCAAGAAGCTCTGCTTTGCTTACCTGCGTAATGATAATCAGCCATGGGGTGGCCTTGAGGTGTTGCAGGCCCCTCTGAGAGCAGCATCTCCAGAGCCTCCTGCAAGATCAAGAGGGAAAAGGCTTTAGCCGCCCCACCACATTAAAAATGAGCCAAAAAATCACAGGTGCTGCCTTGCAGCTACTTAGCCTCTCCAGACATTCAAGCGACTGTATCCCATGTGGGTGAAACACTGTCATTTGCTCCAAGTCCCTGGTTTTTGCTGCCCAACCCTTTGATCCTGGTCCCCGAGAGTGGCCTTTTGCTCACCAACCTAAGGATTTTGCTGCTCCTGCAGCCAGAATGGCCTCAGCTGACTGAGGCTTCTGGGAATTTCCCCTCCAAATGTCTTAGAGAAGCCAGCTCTCCAGGCCATTTACAAGGCAGCAGGACCTTCCGCCGCCACCGCCGCCTCCAGGAGGGAGATTCTCCCTGCTGGAGCCCTTTGGCCTCAGCCCTGACGCAGCTGGAGGAGACACAGCAGGCAGCAAGTGCTCTGTTCCCTGTTAAGACCCTTCTTCAAAGAGCAGCCAGGAAAGGCTGTCCCAGTGCCCGGGCCCTCTGCATTCCCTGTGCCCTCTTCTCTGCGCCCAAACAGCCGCTTCTTACCGGAACGCTGCCGCGTGCCCGGTGCAGGCAGTGCAGGGCGCGCTCCAGGTTAGCTGCTGCCCCGGGAATGCCACGGGAGCTGGCCATGTCCAACAGTTCTCTTACTGCAAGCACAACAAAAAACCCACCGAAAGTCAGCCTTGAGGCCAGCAAGGGCAAAGACTGCCATGCAAGGCAGAAGGAAAGGCTGGGAGCTAAAGACAGCAGCTTGGAGAGTATGAAAAGGAGAGCAAAGCCAGGGCCAGCTGAACCAAGGGCCCACGCAGTGCTGGCTCTCCCTCCAAAGCAGCTTCTGTAAGAAGAAGTGGGGGCCAATCTGCGCTCTTCCAGTGGCAGACGGCCCTGACCAATTTGGAGAGCAAGGTGCTTGCTCTTGCTCCTTGCCTCTAATACTTCTACATGGGAAGATGGGCGAGACAAGGAGAGAAGCAGAGCCTGCAAAAGGCTGCCTTTTTACGCAAAAGGAGCCTTTTAAAGACCCAAGTAGCTCAGGGGTGGAAGAAAAGCTTGAAGCAAAGCTACCTCTGTCAGGTTTTTCCATGTCAGAGTCATCCTCCCCCCAGGGCTTCCAGACCAGGGTTGCAGGCTCTTCATCCTCACTTGGTGCTCTGCTCTGCAGCTCTGGCAGCTCAGCCTGAAAGTCGCTGCCAACATTGATGTGTCTAAAGGAAGAAGGAGGTGGAGGTGAGAAAGGCAAGTGGTCAAGAGAGCCTTCCTGTGCACCCACAGGCTTGAACCAACGCCACCCTGACTCTGAAAGAGCAGTTCTCCTCCTCGCCATTCTTCCAGTTTGCTGTCCTTTAACCCTATGCCAAAACTCACGGCTGAATCTGGGCTCTTGCTTTCCTTTTCATTGTGCCTCTCCTTTCCACCTGAAAGAGATCAAAGCAATGCTCCAGTTAAAAATCCTTCCTTCTCATCCTCATCATTGCAAAGCCCGAGCTCCTGTGTCCCAGCTCCTTTCTCTTTGCCGCCTTTTTGACATGGAATGTCCTAGGGAGGACCCTCTAGCAGTCAGCAGCTTCCTCAGGAGGGCAAGCACAAGGCCATGCACTACTCTCTTCACTCCCGGGGCCACTGAGAAGAGCCAAGACAATGGCAGGGGAGATGTGCCAGTGCAGGCTTAGGTTGGATAGAAGGAAAAGGTTCTTCAGCCAGAGGCTGCTTGGGCACTGCAACAGCCTCCCCAGGGAAGGGGGCACAGCACCAAGCCTGACTGAGCTCCAAAAGTGTTTGGACACTGCTCTTGGGCACAGGCCGTGATTGTTGAGGCTGCCCTGGGCAGGCCCTGGACTTGGGCTCAGTGATCTTTGAGAATCCCTTCCAAGCCAGGAAATTCTGTGCTACTGTGATTGTGCTCTTGAGGAGATGGCATTTGACGGCCGCCCCTGAGCATGAGGTAGAACCAGCCCTACGTGCACTGGAAAAAGAATCTAGAAAGATATTAAAATAGCATGGATCTATAAGCCATGGAACTACGTCAGTATATAAGAATTGCTGATCCCAGATGGTTTTTGAAGTTGAAAGCCTGTGTTTGAGGAGAAGCCCAGTCAAATGCTTCTATGCCCTGAAGGACAGGGATGCCAGAGGAGAAGTGCCATCATTCTGGTGTTTGAAGCTTTGGAGCGGGTGTGAGCAGAGTCAGGGCATAAGGGGATTTGTTGACACTAAAGCCCTGAAGTGCTCAGCCACAAACAATTTGTTTTGGGGTCAGCACAAGATAGTTTGAGGACTGAAATGGGTGCCAAGAACTTTTAATCAGGTCATCCGTGGACGAGGATCTGCAACTGCACTGGGACACCTCTCTAGGTCCTCTATGGAAAGGTCTGTGTTTCCCCTGGAGGCAACATGATTCCTTCAGAAGCTGCAGCCTGCTTTCACGTGGAAGCTCGTCTGGGGAAAGTGAGCACGCAGCCTGTGTGTCGTGCTTGGTGGGAGAGGCAGCTGGAGCCTCCTGCCCCTGTGCTAGTGCTTTGAGGGCAAACGGGGATTTTCTTACCTTGGACGGTTCCCAAGTGCTGTGGGGATGCCCGGAGGCAGACGAGGAGACCAGGACGTCGGTGCAGAGGCCGGGTCTGGCGCTGAGTGCAGAAGGCGGCTGGTCAGGGACAGCCCAGGAGCTGATCCTGCAGCTGCTGCTCCAGCGCTGCTCCACCAGCGTTCCAGCAAGGGCCGCAGGAGCAGGAGACAACGACAGTTGCTATGGGCACAGCCCAACATTCCATCTAGAACCCCAGGGGAGCCATGGGACAGAAAGAGGCATGGGCCGCCTCTGGCCCTTGTACTTCTTCTGCTGCAAGTTTGCTCTGAGAAGCTTCCCAGTGGGCCTTTTCTCCTCAGTCGTCTGATGAGACGGGCAAAAGCAGTGCAGGGACAGCCCTGGGTCTTCCCGGTGCTTCTCTGCAAGGTGCCTCCAGCTGAACGTGCACAGGAGCCTGCCTCTGTGCAAGGGCCCAGACCTCATCTCCTGCCCTGGAGAACCAGAAGGGCTCCTCCCACTGGCTCTCCTCCAGCTCTGAGAGGAGCTGGAATTTGCAAGTTGTCCAGCGCAGAGCCAACTCCAGAGCTTCCTCTCAAAGTGGAGCCATTCATCCTGCCCCCTTTCTCAAGTCTCCTTTTGCTGCCCAATAATGTCACTGCATGTTTTCCCTCCTTTGGGCCTCTGAGCTGGTCTCTCACCTCATCACTCCTCCCTTGAAACTTGGAGAAACAGGATGTTTTTCAGGGCAACTGATGGGGACACACACACACACACACAGGGACAGCACACGGGCATTTCTCTAGCAAACATTCATGCAGAATTTCTATAGCCCTCTTCCAGCTCCCTTGGAGAAGCTCGGTGTTTGTCCCCAAAAGACTCTGCCATTCCTCTAAGAAAGCAACACTAACAGAATTCCCTTTCCACACTGCTGGCCTTCACATTGGTTTTAATGCCTAGATCCCAGATATGACAAAACCCAGGCAGCTTTGCTGCTTTCCTGCCTGTCGTTAAGGAAAAGCAAATCTTGCTTCAGTCCCAATCTTGCTTCCTTCCCAGCCTGCACGTTAGCCACTGGCCAGCAAACTGAGGGGGCAGCTGGAACAAGTCCCACTGCAAGGCAGATACTTTGTAGGCTCCAAAGCCCACCTGCACCGCCTCCATCAGACAAGGGCAAGCTTCCCTCAGCTTCCCAGAAGCAGCCTGGCAATTGCCCCCTCCCTCGCCCCCTCTCCACCCTCCACAGCCCCTGCCACCAAAGCCTTGCTAGGCAGGGCCATTTGCTGGCCTCGAAGAAAGAGTGCCTTTGATTCTTCTTTGGCGCAAGTGCCCGAGCTGTGAGAAGTCAGAGGATAATGATCACACCCGCTCTGCTTTAGCTAAGGAGATTGCTGGAGGCCCAGAGCGGGACACTGGTCCTTTCGAGAGAAACTGAAACTGAACTAGCCATGCCTTTGTGGCGCATGCCGATAGGAATTGGATAGAATCGGAGGGCTTAGAAACGTCCTCCAAGGTGGTCAGCTCCATCAGTCCCCCAAAATGAAACAAAGTTATGTTACTGGGCTCCAAAAAGGACTAAAGCCGCTGCTTTTATGCCAGAAAATATGGTGAGACCAGACCACTCATCTAGATCCAATTCCGTGAATTAAACAAAGCCTCCCTTTCCACTCCCAGCTGAGATGTTGAGGAATCAAAGGCAGACGCCCCAGCCTTATTTCACTGGCAGTAAAGGAGACACACCTCAGTAAGTCCTGCCAGCTGAGCAAGGGGCTGGGCCCGGGGGAGGTGGCGCCTGCCCAGATTCTTCTCTCAGGGCAAGTGCCGTCTTTGCAACACCAGGCAAATGGAACAAACATTGCCGGAGTGTTTTCATACAGACAGAAAGACAAAATGGAACAAACTTTGGTTTAATGATAAAGACCCATTGGCTCTCAACAAAGGCAAAAATGACAAAAGGCAGAGCATAGACAACACCCAACCTTTGAAATTTATTGATAAATCTAATAAAACTAATGAATCTTAAATAATACTAATGGATCTTAACGACTAAATTGAGGAGATTCCTATCATGTCAACTAACTAAGTAGAAGATTAAACTACCCTAAAAGCTTAAAAAACAGTCCTATTCCTATCTAGTCCTATTGATACCTAACTCTTGCTAGCCCTGGACAACCTGCAGGGTTGTCTAATTTCAAAGTCTTTTCTTCTTGGCGAGAGGCTCTGCTGCCTTCCGAGGCCGATGTCTTCTCCTGTGGTTGTTCCTTTCCTTCACGGTTTCAAACACCCTGCAAGATAGGAAACAAACCATCCATTGCTCACTTTAGTACACACCATGAAACCAAGTGCCGAGATCTCCGTTTGAGTAGGAATTTCTGTCTTTTTGGGCAGTGGCACATTTGTGAATTGATCAGCACCATGAGTCTGATCGTTCTACTTTCAATGCCTTGAAATGTCTTCCTCCTTTTGCTGCATCCTCTTTTGAATTTGATCAGCAGCATCAAACCAAGCTTTGATGGATCTATTCCTACTTGTATGAACTGTGTCTTGTTGGGGCACGGCAAGGTTTCATTGTGAAGGCTGGGTTTTACCTAAGCTCTTTGGGTTTGAGGTGGGTGTTAAGCTTGACCACGGCTGCCGGGGGCGATGCTGCAAGTGCCCCCAGCTTCCCCTGCGGTGCCTTTGAAAAGGGTCAGCCCGTTTTAGTCCAAAGGCGCAGCTTTGAGCAGAAAGAGGAGGAACTTACGCACCGTTTGCACTGCCCGCAGGGAAAGGGGCCTCCCGCCGAGCGGGGCGGCTAGCGCGCTTGGCAGCAGGGACACTCGGCGCTGCGAGCCCTCTTGCGGCTTCTCTTCCCTGTCTCCCCGTTCTCCTTTCTGGGAGGGCTTTTCCTCCTCTTTGCTTTGCCCACACTCTGGAAATCAAAGAGTCCTTATCAATGCTTCCTTCCTCTCACAAAGCTGGAAATCAGAGCATCCAGCACAAAAATCTATCGGCTTAAGCAAATCCTTCCAGACCCTCAAGAGCTGAGAAAACGGCTGCCTTTGCCAATGGGCTGCGGCGGGCTGCCAACCCAGAGCTTGGAGGAAAATACTCCTCTTTTCTACAGGCCAAAGGGGTGGGATAAATACCTGCCTATTTAGAGCTCTACATTTCTTATTTCTACCTTTCTGCCTAACATCTATTTCTCTCTGCTTTTCCTCCACAAATGTCTAGGCAATGGCATTTAAATTCAGTCCAATTAGGGTAGACACATGGTCAGCCATTTTCTAGTCCCCAAAATAATCTCCCTCCCTGTCTCTCTCTCTCTCTCTCTCTCACATGATGTGAAGCAAATTGCTCTTTGCCGGTAAGGAAAGTTTTAGGGGAGCCACGGCACCGGCAGCTCCTTCTTGGGGAGTATGCTGCGATGCTAGAAAAACTCCCTGAAAATCTGCAGCATATCCACAAAGGCAGCCTGGATTGCTGATGTCAGCAAGCAGTGGGGAATTAAGGGTCTGATTGGAGTCAGCGAGGGTGCCAGCCCTTGAGAAGCCCATCTGTAGAGAGTCAAAGCCCATTTTGGTGGCGCTGCTGCTTCCTTGGGTCAAAGTTAGGCTCCAGAATTGCATACTTCAGGGCAGCAGCACAAGGAAGCCCCGGGCAGCATCTGCTGTGCCTTTCCCAGTGCATGGGACGATGTGATCCTGGCAAATGGGCATCTGGCATGGCTCGCCAGCAGCTTTTCTCCCCTTCTGCCAGTTTCTCGACCTTCCTGGCACGTCTCGATTTTCTTGCCCCTCACCTGAGCAAGAGTGCTGGCAAGTTTATGCTCCTTTTTCCAGGAGTAGTAGTACTCCACACACTGTGCCACGGTCTTAGTCTGGATCTGTTGTGAAGAGAAAAAGAAGGAGTCAAAAATGGTGTCGGGTGCACTGGGGAAAAAGTAGAATATGGAGTGAACTAGGAAGGAAAAGCATGAAGTAAATGGAGTAGGGTGTAAAATGAAATCAACATGGGGAAAGAGAGGCATCATGCAATGTCTTAAACCGTGTATTCTGCTAGGTGGTAATACACGCAATGCACAGATCAACAACAAATCCATCTAGCACAGTTCTTCTTTCCCCGCTTCCCTCCAGTTATGCCAGCACACCGTCTTGTGGAAGCAGCAGCAGACCTGTGCGACAAGTCTGACAGAAGAAAGCTTCGTCTTCCAAAAGAGCTTGGAGAAAAGGGCTGGAGAGGCAGGATCATCCTTTTGACACAGGCTTTTGATGTCCCCTTTTGTTACTTCTTGAAGATACTTGGTACTTGAGAAGAGAGAGACTGAAGCCCAGGGCTTGTTCCCAGAAATAACCAAGCTTTCCTCCTGACGATCTGCTCGGGTAAAGAATGTCCCGTGGCTTTACCTGCTTCTGGATGAGATGAAAATCCTTGCCGTAGGTGTGGAAAGCCTTTTGGAAGGACTCCTTCTCCTCAGGTGTCCATCTATCAGAGCCTGGCAAGAAAAAGCAGCGGGTAGTAAACGCATCCCTTGATCCACACCAAGTAGATCCCACTGGCTGCCGAAAGAAAATGGTGGCAGGCCGTCATTCACATGTGTGTACGTGTCTGCTCCCTCAGAAGGTCATGAAGACAAGAGCAGGCATTACCCGGGGAGAAGGATTGGAAAAGAAGTAAAGCTGAAGGACTAGATGCTGGTGCTTCCCCACCCGCAGAGGAGACAAGACCTTGTGCTGGTGTTAAGCACAATTGCTTTAAGCAGAAACCCTTGCCACAACAATGAAGGGGACGGCAGCATCTGTCAGGGACGCAAGAAGCTCTGCTTTGCTTACCTGTGTAATGATAATCAGCCATGGGGTGTAGTAAACCCCATAGATTTAGGAAAAGCACCATGGAGGATATGAACAATAGGAATGCTGAAACAGCAAAAGAAAATTCCTGTTTTCTTGTCCTCCACCCCTTAACCTACCTCTGTTACCCTATAAGGCAATGTCATGTTAACCCCTTACCCATTGGTCAAGCTTAGATCCTTTCCAACCCTATAAAAGAAGCATACTGTACCCCATTAGGGGAGAAAGAAGAAGAGCAGAGACCCTTCACGGACCTCCCCAAATAAAGCCATCTTCGTGGAACAGCCTGCGCCTTCTCCTTCTCCTCTCTCTCCGTCTGCTGCAGCCTCAAGCCCAGGGCACCACTACCTAGCAAGCAGAGCTGAAATCCTGAGAGCTTGCAATCACTATAGAGCTGATAATCACCATGCTTGCTAGATGGTAGGCCTGCGGTCTTGGCATGAGCGAGCGAGCTTCGGGCACCCGGTCCCTACCCAGGGACTGAGCTCCTGAGCCCTAGTGCTCTGCATTATGATAAGGCCAAATAAGAGGCTTTATTAAAGTGGCGTCCCAACTACTTCGGATTTGGACCCCCCCAGAGGCGATATCCGTCGGTTGAGCAACGAAGCCCCCCTGGGGTTTTCTGTGATTGCCTGTTCAGGAAGCCGCTCCTTCTGTGAAGGGACTTTTCGTTTTAGAAAATCCTTTCCCCAGGAGGGTCAGTTCGACACTCAAAACTTACATCTGAACGAGAGAAAGTTCCGAGGAGAACTGACGCAGCAGACCCCTTCCACAGATCTTGGACCCCAGGAACTGTAAGTATTAGCTAATATTGCGCGCATAACTTTGGGGCTCTAAAACTTTTTTTTCGGGTTTTTTTTCTTTTTTTTCACGTTTTTTCTGCTGGAAGGGCTAACCATTAACATGGGTAAAATTTTTAGTACTTTAAAACTAAGTAAAACCGAGAGAGAGATATATTCAACTATTTTAGAAATCTTATCTGCTAACAACTTCTCCTTTTCTAAAGGCAAGCTCTCAAAAACTAATCTTAAAAAATTTGTAACTTGGATTATTTCGCAATACCCTGATACTGATAAGAAAGCAGTCATTGAAAATTCGTTTTGGGATATGATCGGGAACACAATATATATCTCCCAAACAAACCAGGATTTCTCTGTAACTAACTATTTGCCTTTATTCCATATAATAACTAAAACCGTTGAAAGATTTAACAGAGAAAAAATCTTGCAGGGCTTAACAGATACTTCCTCTTCAAATAGTAACAAGATCGATAAGGACTCAGAGGAATGTCACTTGCATATCTCACACCACCCCTTCGGTCCTAAAGTCCCTCTCGCCTCCGCTACTCCTAAAGCAGGGGTTACGCTGCCCACCCCAGTTCCCCCCCCCACATCCTCCACCCCTGCGGGACCTGCGCTGCCCAACTCCGCGAATCCTGTCTTATCTGTAACTCCACACATCCCCCCTACCCCTGGCTCGGCTTCCTCCTTGCTTCCGGTCCCGGGGGTCCCTTTTCCTGCCTCTGCCGCCCCCTCCACCCCTGCGTCGGCTCTTCCCCCCGCTGCTGCGTACCCCCCCACCCCCGCGCTGTTGTCCCCCACCATCCCTCCCGCCGCCGCGCCCGCCGCCCCCGCTCCCCTCGTCCCGGCTCCTACCGGCCCGGCCCCTCCCGAGGGCTCCCCGAGCCACACCCCCGCCGCTCCCGAGCCCGTGTCCATCCCCGCCCCCTCCCCCTGCTCCCTGCCTGCCACAGCAGGGACACCTCACACAAGCACAGTCCCAGACACCCCCCACGGTGCTACCCCCCCCACCCGGTCCTGTGCGTGCTGTGCTGCCATCCCAGCTCCAGTGGCACCTCCCCCCGGCCAGGTCATGCCATGTCTCCCCCCCCAGCCATTGAAACCTTTGAAAAACGCTTCTAAACGAAAAAAGCGCAAGTCACGGATAGCAACCCTCCCTCAGTCCTCCTCAGAGGACCAGAGCTCTTGCAGTGAATCTGATTCTGATACGATCCACACGGATCCATGGGCTCGTATTAAAGTAGAAGCGACAAAGGCTGGAGACTGGGAGCTGGCACAGAAGATTAATGCTTTCCCAGTAGAATATAAGCAAGGACGGAATGGTGGCGAGTCCGCTATAAAGACGTGGAAAGCTAACTCCAATAAGGAACTAGTGCAATTAAGAAATATAGCCAAAGAACATGGGCGAAGCTCACATATTTTTAGAAATTTCTTAGAAGCCATGTTCTCAGCACATGTCTTACTTCCCCACGATGTAAAAAATATTTCACACTGCCTCCTGTCCCCAGCAGAATATTTGTTATGGGACAGGCATTGGAAAAGACATTTAAAAACGTTATCAGATTCATATTCTGCGGATGCTAATAAGACGAATTTTACAGTAGCCCAACTAGCTGGTGAAGGTGACTTACAGAAACCAGCAGACCAATTGGAAACCTTGAATAAAGAGGCACTGCAGGACATCGCTCTTGCAGCAAAAACCTCTTTACTTCTCATGCATGATGAGTCAATGCCAACAATGCATTTTTCTGCTATTAAACAAGGGACTGATGAAAGTTTTATCAAATTTGTGGACAGACTTAGAGATGCTTTGGAGAAACAGATCGAGAGCACAGAGGCAAAGAAGGAACTTTTATGTAAACTTGCCTTGTGTAACTCTAACGAAAAATGCAAAGCCATTTTGAGGTCTCTACCCATGGATACAGACCCCACCATAGAGCAAATGCTGGAATGCTGTACACGTCACACGTCCACGGACGATACAGTGGCCCAAGCAGTTGCTAAAGGTATTGCTGAAGGAGTTTCTGGTGCATATGCAGTAATAGCTTCTAAAGACCAAGCTAAATGCTATCACTGTGGGGATCTTGGACATTACATAAAGGACTGCCCAGAGAGATCACACCCCCGATACCACCGTAACAATTACCAAAGACCCCAGAATCAGCAGCGCTACCAGCAGCATTCGGGAAACTTCTTGCGCCGCCCGGTCGAGCCCCGGGCGCTGACAACAAATCAAAGGTCACCCAGACCCAACCCCGCACCAGCCCAGGATGTTCCGGACCACAAGAAGAGGATCCAACCCACGGGGCAACCCAGATGGGAACCCGCCGTCAACTGGTAACTGCTTTGTCCATTGACTTTTGAAGCCATTCATTATATTGAACAATAAGTTTTTTTTTTGAGAAATAAAAGAATTAAAAGACACTTAAAGGTATATCAAGGGAATCGCAGAAGTTAATAAATAACCTAAAATACACTATTAGGAAGAGCTTTGATCAGATATTTGGATAAGTTAATAAATAACCTAAAATACACTGTTAGGGAGCCCTAACTTTGATCATATATCTAGATAAGTTAACCAAAAAACACACACAGAAGAAACTTTGGAATCAGAATATTTGAAGAGGAAACATTGGAATTAGAATATTTGAAGAGAAAAGCAGAAATGGAAGCCAATAAGTTAAAGTGACCTGCCAAGCCATAGAATCAAGCCAACTACAACAATAACTTCTGCCAAGCCATGGAAAGACATGCCAAGAATAACAGGAAACTGCCCAAATTAGGAAAAGCTTAAAATTTAACTAAGGAAGACCAAGAATTCTTGGAAGACTCCGACTGTACTCCTGCCTACCTATGAATATGCATGTAATAATGATGTAATCCTTTTTCAAAATTGTATAAAAACCTGCTTTTGCTGTACACAATTGGGAAATCCATTTAGTGATTTCTCCAACGCGTTGCCAATAAATACCTCCTGCCTATAGACCTCAAATCCAGTCTCTGGGCAGCTTATTCTCGCCTTTTGGGGCAAAATTCGGCATCATTTTTGGCGACCGCGGCAGGACAGAAAAGGGTCCGTCCGAGCCTTGACTCGGGGGACCGGGACCTCTTCAGGGCCCCTGACGGAATTCTGTCAGAAGAGACCCCCATCCCCCAGCCAACGCGCATCGGTGGACAAGGACTTTCTGCATCTCCTGCTCCAAATTAAGAGGTATTTATCTTTGCTTATAGGTTTTATGGTAAAGCGCTTTAATGGGAAACGAGGGTCAGACGTGACCGCTCGAAGGGATTCCGGGGGACGCCCTGGTAAAAATATCCCAGCTGGGTTAGAGTCCCGGTAATAGAAACGCAGGTTAGAGTCCTGCTGGTAATAGAAACGCAGGTTAGAGTCCTGCTGGAAGGAATATTTGTTTTTCATTTATCTTGGTATTTCTGGGTTCTTCATATTGTGTGGGAAACTGTTTTAATATTGTGTTTAATGTTATATTTACTGTGAATTAAGGGTCAAGAACTTTTGGGTTCTTCTTGTTGTGTGGGAAACTGTTTTAATATTGTGTTTAATGTTATATTTACTGTGAATTAATTGCTCTCTGAGACCGGGAGAGAGGTCGGTCAGTTTGTGGCGTTCTATGTGTCTGTTGCAAATTTTACAGGAGATATTTTCGGTCAGTTTGTGGTGTTCTATGTGTCTGTTGCAAATTTTACAGGAGACATTTTCGGTCAGTTTGTGGTGTTCTATGTGTCTGTTGCAAATTTTATAGGAGACATTTTCGGTCAGTTTGTGGTGTTCTAAGTGTCTGTTGTAAATCTTACAGGAGACATTTTCGGTCAGTTTGTGGTGTTCTATGTGTCTGTTGCAAATCTTACAGGAGACATTTTGTCACTCTATGTAATCTTGTAGATAAAGGTGTGTGGGTATGGATGAGAGTGAATGAGACGCAGCATCGCTGCGAAGCGAGAGGGAGTCCCGCTCCGCAGTTCCTGTTCTTCGCGAGAAGCCAGGTCGGAAACGGACGAAGCGATTGGAAATTGTGTGTGTGGAGTGTTGCAATAAATTGGCAAACAGTACTTGTGGGAAAGGGATTGATCCGGTTAAACAGTAAATACAGCCACAGGGAATAGTAATGGGAGGTCAACAGAGTAAGGACGTAAATATGAAAACCCCCTTAGGATGTATCCTAAAGCACTGGAAGGACTTGGGAGGGATTCCGGGGGGAAACATAAGTAAAAAGACACTCCTTAAATATTGCACACAGTGGTGGCCATTGTATAAGTTAGATGACGATGAGAAATGGCCACCGGAGGGAACAACTAATTATAACACTATCTTACAACTGATGCTTTTCCTTCGTCGACTTAATAAATGGGACGAAGTGATGTATGCTGATATGTTCTTTACCTTAAGAAATAAACCGGAGTGGCAAAAAGAGTGCGGGGTAAACGTAGCACCTCAAGACCCCCTAGTACTAGCCCTGGAAAAAGATAAGAAAGGCTTAAAGCCTAAAGAACGTTGCTGTGATGCATGTAGCATTGGGCAACAATGTCTTAAGTTAACAAGAAGGGACAGTGGGAAGGAGAGCGAAATAAGCCTGTGGGAATACCATCCATTCGCCCCAGGACGGGAAGGGCCTCTTCCCAGGCCAAAAGAGGAACAAGGGGATCCTAGCCCATTAAAGGAACTAGAACGATGGTGGAAATCTAAGTTTGGGCACAGCCCTCAGAAGCTCGACAACAGTTGGGAGGGGGGTGGCCCATTAAAATCGGGGACTAACAAGGGGGAAAGCAGCCCACGGGGACTGGACAGTCCACAGGGGTCGGGGAGCTACAGGGATGTTGGCAGCCCACCCAGACTAGAAGTTGAGAGGGAAGGGGGCAGCCCACATGGGGAAGAGAGCCGAGGGGAGACACGCAGCCTGCCCGAACTAAGTCCATGTGGGGATGGTGGCACACCTGGGAATGGAAGTTTAAGGAAATCAGGTACCTGTAGAATGGAAACCAGCACACCGAGGACTGGAGACAAAGGTGACTCACGGGGGGGCGACGTCTCTAAGTTGAAATATAGTGAAAAGAATGACAATGAGACATGCGAAAGGGGGGTGGAGAACGACTCACAGAAGCTGAATATAGTAATTCGTATAGAGGACAAGAGGGATGGAAGGGGAACAGAAGATGAGGAGGACGGTAGCCCGGAACAGGATAGGCACCGGCAGATGCGGGAAGAAAGGCGACAGATGCAGAGTGAGAGGTGGTTGGAAGATCCCGGGGAGGGGATTGGTCACTCGTATTATACCAGATCTGTGGCACGGAGGGAAGCAGAGCAAAGAGAGGAGGGGAACCATACGATAGCTCCTCTCCGACAACTTATGCCAATGGTAGGGGAGAGGACTAGAATAAAGGTGCCGTTCTCAACGAGTGATCTGAACAATTGGAGGGATGAGGCAAGGAACTTCAGGAGGAATCCAGAGGGAGTAGCGAAGAGGTTTGAATTAATGGCAAAGAATTTGGATATTGATTGGGAAGATATAGAGGTGATGCTGTCAGAGTTGACAGATACAGAAAGGGAACTCGTATTGGAAACCGGAAAACGACATGCTCAAGTGTTATCGGGGAGACTAGAAGATAATTTCCCCAGCAGTAAACCAGAATGGGACCCGGGCAATGAAGAGCATTATCGGAGGCTGGTGCAGTATAGAAAACTGATAGCGATGGGCTTGCGTAATGCGATCCCTAAGGCTATCAATTGGTCGATGCTATATGACATCAGGCAGGGAAAAGATGAGACCCCATCAGAGTTTTTGGATAGACTTCGGGCAGCCATGAGACAATACACACCCCTGGACCCAGCAACGGAAGAAGGTAAACAACACCTGTTGGGATTAATGATGGGACAAAGTAACCCGGACATTAGGAAGAGATTACAAAAGCTTGAGCATCCAGCAAACAAAAACCTGGAGGCGTTGCTGAATGAGGCGTGGAAAGTGTATAATAATAGAGAAATAGAGGAAAAGAAAAAGGAAGATAAGAGGCTTGGTCGAATAGTGGCTGCAGCAATAACAGCTCAAAATACAAACCATTTGGGACCTAATACCAGGGGTAGGGGAAGGGGCTACCCAGTGGGAGGAGGAGGGAGGTTCCAACCCCACCCAGCTAGAATAGGGCCAAACCAGTGTGCCTATTGCTTCCAAACGGGACACTGGAAACGTGAGTGCCCTCAACTAAGATCAATGGACACTACTGCTATCGCACATCAGGGCAGTGAATGAGGGGGACCGGTGGGCCGTACCCTAGCAGACCCACTGGTTAAAATGGAGCTAGGGGAAGGTAAAAAGGAATTGGATTTTTTGATTGATACAGGAGCAACATTTTCGGTTTTAAATCAAGAATTGGTACCTAAGAGTGATGAATTTGTACAAGTTGTGGGAGCAACAGGCCAACCAGAAAAAGCTTACTTTTTGAGACCTATCAAATACAAAATTGGGAAACAAATGGGGATTCACCAGTTTCTGTATTTGCCAAATTCACCAAAGCCTCTATTAGGAAGAGACTTACTGGAGAACTTGGGAGCCGTAATAAAATTCAACAAAGACAAATTGGAATTTCAAGTAAGGGAAGAGCAACTGATTACAGCCCTAAGCCTAACAATCAGTTGTATAGAATCGAAGCCTGAAAGTCACAATATTGAGCGTATCCTGAGTGAAACATATCCATTAGTATGGGCTACTGATATACCTGGGAAATCACAACAAGCAACACCTATCATTATTGAACTTATACCTGGAGCGAGGCCGGTAAGTAGGAAACAATACCCACTGAGGTTAGAAGATAGAAAGGGAATTGAGCCCATAATCACAAGGTTTTTAGAATTGGGGTTATTGATAGAATGTGAATCGGATTTTAACACCCCAATCCTGCCAGTAAAGAAACCTAATGGAACTTATAGATTGGTCCAAGACCTGAGGGCAGTAAATGAAATAACCAAGACACTACATCCAGTAGTTGCTAACCCTTACACACTCTTAACTAAATTAAAAGATAATTTGACATGGTTCACTGTGTTAGATTTAAAAGACGCATTCTTCTGCCTTCCTTTAGCTCCAGAGAGCCAAAAGATCTTTGCATTTGAATGGGAATCTGTAGATAGGGGAAGAAAAACCCAACTTACCTGGACGGTGTTGCCACAAGGGTACAAAAACAGCCCTACAATTTTTGGGAATCAACTAGCCAAAGAACTAGAACAATGGGAAAGGCCGCTGGGAGATGGTACTCTTTTGCAATATGTAGATGACCTCCTAATAGCAACAGAAACAGAAGAAGAATGCATTGAATGGACTATTTCCCTGTTAAACTTTCTGGGTTTAAATGGATATCGAGTTTCTCAACAGAAAGCACAGCTGGTACAAGAAGAAGTGGTGTATCTGGGATATGAAGTTTCCAGAGGACAGCGATCCCTGGGAACAGCCAGGAAAGAAGCCATCTGCCAAATGCCTAGACCAGAGACGGTAAGAGATTTGCGTGCCTTCCTGGGGATGACCGGTTGGTGTCGGCTATGGATCTATCAATACGGGATACTCGCCAAACCACTCTATGACTTACTAAAGGAAAGTAAGGGTGTTCTAGTTTGGACTCCCGAGGCAAAGGGAGCCTATAAGAGACTGAAACAGGAACTCATGAGAGCACCAGCCTTGGGTCTTCCAGACGTGACAAAACCATTCTGGCTGTTTTCTCATGAGCGACAAGGAATGGCCCTAGGAGTCCTAGCACAACAATTAGGACCACACAAAAGGGCTGTGGCCTACTTCTCCAAACAGTTGGATGAAGTGAGTAAAGGATGGCCTGGCTGTCTAAGAGCAGTAGCCGCAGTGATAATCAACATTGAAGAAGCCAGAAAGCTCACTCTGGGCCAGAAAATGACTGTGTTAGTAGCTCACACTGTATCTGCTGTGTTAGAGCAGAAAGGAAATCACTGGCTGTCACCTTCCAGATTCCTAAAGTACCAAGCTATCTTGGCTGAGTCAGATGATGTTACTATCCAGGTAACTAACGTTGTGAACCCAGCTTCATTCCTAGAAGGGAAGACTTCAGCAGAACCCATCGAGCACGATTGCCTGGAAACAATCGAAGCCGTTTACTCCAGTCGCCCGGATCTCAAAGAAGAGCCATTCGAAGATGCAGATGACTGGTTCTCGGATGGTAGCAGCTTCGTAAAACAAGGAGTAAGAATGGCTGGTTATGCAGTAACTACCACAGAAGAGGTAATCGAGTCAAACCCTTTGCCTGCAGGGACCTCAGCCCAGAAGGCAGAATTGATAGCTCTGACTCGAGCTCTGGAATTGGCAGAGAACATGCGAATAAATATTTGGACAGACTCTAAATATGCCTTTTCTGTTGTGCACGCTCATGGAGCCATCTGGAAAGAAAGAGGACTGTTGACTACTCAAGGGAAAACAGTCAAACATGCAGAGGAAATCCTACGATTGCTAGAAGCAGTCCAACTCCCAGCACAAGTGGCCATAATGCATTGTAAAGGACACCTAAAAGGTAACACTACTCCAGAAGTTGGGAATAGAAAGGCAGATGCAGAAGCTAAATTAGCTGCTGCAAGGACCGGAGAGGTAAATATAACAGCTCTAATACCAGGAGAGCTGGATGTAAACCTCCAACCAAATTATCAGGAATCAGATCATAGATGGATTCAAAGGAATAAAGGTAAATTGTTAGACAGTGGATGGGCACAATTGGAGACAGGACAGTTGATAATACCAGGGAACCTAATGTGGCAGATTGTAAAGACGGAGCATGAAAAGGCCCATTGGGGTCTAGATCCGCTTTACCAATATTTGCAAGCCAGGATAGCAGGACCGAAATTATTTACTACTGTAAAGCACGTTACATCCCAGTGCGAGCGGTGTCTGAAAAACAACCCAAATACGGGAACCAAGGTACACCAAGGAGCTATAAATCGAGGTAAATTCCCAGGTGAAGTATGGCAAATTGATTTTTCTGAACTCCCAAGAAAAGGGGGGTTTCGGTATTTGTTGGTATTAACTGATACATTTTCTGGGTGGCCTGAAGCATTCCCTTGTAGGACAAATAAGGAAAGGGAAGTAACTAAAGTACTGTTGAATGAAATTATTCCACGGTTTGGGGTACCGAAGAGCATTTCTTCGGATAGGGGTACACATTTCTGTGCAAAAGTGGTGAGAGCAATAAGCAAAGCATTACAAATCAAATGGCAATTACACACGCCTTACCGTCCACAGGCCAGTGGGCAAGTGGAAAAGATGAATCATCTCATCAAACAGCAAATTGCCAAAATATGCCAGGAGACTAATTTGCAGTGGTATCAAGCTTTGCCTATTGCTCTGCTTAGGCTGAGAGTCAAACCAAGATCAAAAGAAAAGTTAAGCCCATTTGAAATTTTGTATGGTAGACCTTATGCTATGCAAATTGTAAATGGGGACGCTATAGACCAAATCGGTAACCAGTACACTTATGATTATGTAATTACGGTGGGGAAACAGTTCGATAAGAATGCTGCTGTGGTGATAGAGCACCAACCTAAACAACCTGATTGCAAACTGCATCCGTTTAATCCCGGTGATTGGGTGTATGTTAAGAATCTTTTAGGAAAACCCCTACAAGAGAAGTGGGAGGGACCTTTCCAAGTGCTGCTGACTACCTTCACCGCGGTTCGGATCAAGGAGCGACCCACGTGGATTCATTACTCTCGGGTCAAGAAGGCTCCGGAGAATAAACAAGAGGAACAGACATCATGATCCTGACTCCACCTCAGACCTTCACAACCTTGATCATTGGACTCTCGATAAGTATAGTTCTTTCCCAAGACTCTGCCCCAATAGACCCATGGTCTAATGCACACCAGTGTATCCACCCGGAGATGGAAACGGAACCAAAGGGATCCTATTTTGAGGTTTATGCCTTACAAGGGAGACCTAATCCAAATTGGGTGTCGAGAACTTGACCTAGTAGAAGGAAAAACAAGGCGGCTAGTATTAACAATTCATCCCTTGATGGCAGCCTCTGAACATAACCTAATTACTTTTAGTCCAGTGAAAATGGGCAAGCCCACCGCCTGGATTCAGCAAAAGGGCCCAATTTCATGTCAGTGGAGTGACTTCAGGGAAGATCCACCCGGATCACAACCCCGAGACTCAGTAATTTATACAGAAGATTCGCTTGGGGAACTACATCCTCAAAACATAACCCTTGACCTTCACCCTCTTCTCTTTTCTGCAGGAAAGATTGTAGCATCTAGTGGTCCTGAGGAAGGGAAAGCACCGTGCGAGATGGCATTTAGATTGGATCAGTCGATGACCTTCACATGTGAAAGAGAGTTGAAAATGCTGGAAGTGGGTTCTGGCTTCCCTAAGCGTGCTGTTGGATATAAGGTGGCATTACCAGAGGACGTGATCCCATTGTACCCAGGTCTAGACTTGCCCCAAGAAACCACTCCACTGGTGGAATGTATAGCAGTACATAACCTAACCTTTATAGGGCCTCAGGTGATACGAAAATCCAATGAACAAAAATTATTGTTAGACCCCACTTATTCCCTGAAAAAGGTCCAGATGAACATTCACACCGATATTACATATTTGCAGAAGGATTGCCAACCATTTATACAGCAAAGCCTTAAGGGATGGAATGCATGGTTAGCAACAAGATCTCATCACAGAAGAGCACAAAGAGATATAAGTGGGTGGATTGGCACCGGATTTGGTATATTAAACACGATAGATCAAGAGGTGTTAGTAAACAAATTGAGTACTGTCACGTCGAACTTGGGGAAGCTTAAAATGCCTCTCAGTTCATCCATGATCACATTAGCAGAAACACAATCACTAGTAGTAAAATTGCTAACCATGGTAGCAAACAACACTGCAGAGGATTTCGCAAAGTTTGCTGACTATACGGGGGAACTTAGCAAAGAAGTTGCACTAGCTATCCAATGCCCTCAGACGCAACAATGGGTACAATCAGTAGCGGCAGGAATAATGAGAGAAGGAACATCAGGTATATTACCTCAAGAGATAAGAGAAACAATATTAAAGGACAATCATACTACACAATTTGAAAAGGACCACCAAGCCTGGTGGCAATTAGTAAATTTCACTTATGAGCCTCAACAAGAACACATTGAAGCCTATGTCCTCACCATTAGTGCAGCAGAGGAAAGAGCTATCTTTCCTATCCTCACTCTTGGGACAATACATCAAAATGTCATTGTCAGGCCAATAGACCATAATGTCTGGGCCAGTTATGATAATACCAAAAATAGGTGGCAATCGGTTAGCACAGAAGCATGCATTCCTAGAGGACAATTAGGCTATGTCTGCGAAAACGCTGTAGTAGAAGCAGAAGATTTATGCTTAGATGCTGAAAATAGTGTATGTACATTTGAAATGCTTCCGCATAATAAAACACAATCACAAGTTTACTATATAGGGAATGGGTGCGCTTGTGTAAGGACAGCTTGTGACAACGTCACTATAGATAATTGCCAAATGGAGACTAACAATACTAACTTCTGTGTATGCAACTTCACCAAGATAGTAGGTTGTGATTTTCATTATACTGTCCCAATAACTACTCAACAGCTAATTAACGCAGATTTTAACCTATATCAAGAGATACCGAAATTACAAATAGGGATGGACGTCAAAGTTCTTAAAGCAATGCTCGCACATCCTAAAGTAAAGAAATTGGTGCAAAAGGTGAATCAAACAACTAAACGAATGGTATGGCAGGTAGAACATAATTCAGAAAAAATAAAGAATGTCCTGACCGAAGTGGAACAAGTAGGCCAGCATCATTGGTGGGATATCTTTACAGGATACTCCCCAACAGCTACACAAGTCTTCAACTACCTGGTACACCCAATGCTAATAGTAATTGTAATTCTGTTACTATTAACTCTCACAAATATTTGTATGTGGTGGAGACTAAGAATCATAATGAGAAGGACCCAAATGATTTGGGCTATGGTACGAGCGTATCAGCGCCCTATAGGATTTGACGAAAGAATTCGTAAGTTATAAGAAAAGGGGGGAATGAAGCCATTCATTATATTGAACAATAAGTTTTTTTTTTGAGAAATAAAAGAATTAAAAGACACTTAAAAGTATATCAAGGGAATCGCAGAAGTTAATAAATAACCTAAAATACACTATTAGGAAGAGCTTTGATCAGATATTTGGATAAGTTAATAAATAACCTAAAATACACTGTTAGGGAGCCCTAACTTTGATCATATATCTAGATAAGTTAACCAAAAAACACACACAGAAGAAACTTTGGAATCAGAATATTTGAAGAGGAAACATTGGAATTAGAATATTTGAAGAGAAAAGCAGAAATGGAAGCCAATAAGTTAAAGTGACCTGCCAAGCCATAGAATCAAGCCAACTACAACAATAACTTCTGCCAAGCCATGGAAAGACATGCCAAGAATAACAGGAAACTGCCCAAATTAGGAAAAGCTTAAAATTTAACTAAGGAAGACCAAGAATTCTTGGAAGACTCCGACTGTACTCCTGCCTACCTATGAATATGCATGTAATAATGATGTAATCCTTTTTCAAAATTGTATAAAAACCTGCTTTTGCTGTACACAATTGGGAAATCCATTTAGTGATTTCTCCAACGCGTTGCCAATAAATACCTCCTGCCTATAGACCTCAAATCCAGTCTCTGGGCAGCTTATTCTCGCCTTTTGGGGCAAAATTCGGCATCATTTTAATAATGAGAATGTTCACCGTGTTCCCACTGGCAAATATGGGCCAAAAGGTGGTCCTTCGCATATTTTAATTATAGGTGACTCTCTTAATAGCCCAAAGGAGATCTTCGTTGTTCCAGAAGTGCTGACAGTGCAGCCAGGACAAGAGATTCTCGTCCAGGTATACTGCATAGACTCACCATTTTTTCTTTCAAAGGGAACCCCAATAGCACAAGCCTTTTTACTCCCAAAGGATCACAGGGAACAGATTCCTCTCAACCCTACAGCTATGTGGGCACAATTTGTGGGACCATCCAAGCCTACTATCGAGTGCGGCCTCACCTGCAAAGGCGAGAAGACCACCTGCCAGGGATGCTGGACACCGGTGCTGATGTGACCATCATCGCCCGCTCAGAATGGCCAGCACACTGGGATCTACAACCTGTTGCAGGCATGATTTCAGGGATTGGTGGAGCCACAGTGTCCATGAGAAGCAAGAACAACATCCTTGTGGAAGGGCCTGAAGGCAAGCTGGCAACCATTCGTCCATTTGTGGTAAGGGCCCCCATCACCCTTTGGGGCAGAGACGTTCTATCCCAGTGGGGAGCTTCCCTACGTATTCCCACTCAGGATTTCTAATTGGGGTCACTGAAGTAAGCGCGCTGCCAGAAACACCTCGTCTCACCTGGAAAAGTCACAAGCCACTCTGGATTGAACAGTGGCCCCTTAATAAAGCCAAACTGCGCGCCCTAAACACCCTTGTGGAAGAACAGCTCGCAAAAGGCCACATAGTGGAGTCCAACAGCCCTTGGAACTCTCCAGTCTTCGTTCTACCAAAGCCTGGGACAAACAGGTGGAGGCTCCTCCACGACCTTCGCAGAATCAACGAGGTCATCGAGGACATGGGCCCCCTCCAGCCTGGCCTGCCCTCCCCATCGATGCTGCCTAGAGACTGGACACTTGCTATCATAGACATTAAGGACTGTTTCTTCAGCATTCCTCTGCACCCTGAGGATGCTCCACGGTTTGCTTTTTCCGTTCCCTCTCTTAACAAGGAGGCCCCGCTCAAAAGATATCATTGGCGTTATCTTCCTCAAGGACTAAAAAACAGCCCCACTATTTGCCAGTGGTACGTGGCTCACATCCTGTCTCCCATTCGGAAATCATTCCCCGATGCTATCATCCATCACTACATGGATGACATCCTGGTGTGTGCTTCAGACAAAGCTTACTTGGACAATACAGTTAAAAAGACTATTGAAACCATAGAAAAGGCAGGAATGGAGATTCGTGAGGATAAAATCCAGTACACCAAGCCATGGACTTACCTTGGAGTCCAGATCCGGGAAAGGACCATCGTACCTCAGCAGCTCACCATAAATGACGACCCAAAAACCCTCAGGGACTTACACAGCCTGTGTGGATCCATCAACTGGGTACGTCCACTGCTAGGAATTACAACAGAGGACCTTGCTCCCTTGTTCAACCTTCTTCGCGGACCTAAGGACCTGGACTCTCCCTGCACTCTCACAGAAGAAGCCAGAGGTGCCATCACTAAAGTCCAGGAAGCCCTGTCTTCATGCAAAGCCCATCGCTTCGAGCCCAGTCTGCCTTTCAAGTTCATCATCCTGGGAAAAGCACCTCGATTCCATGGACTGATATTCCAATGGGACTCACAGCTTCGAGACCCTTTGTTGATACTGGAATGGATCTTTACAAATAGCCAGCCCACAAAGACACTTACCACCTACCAGGAGGTCATAGCACATTTAATAAAAAAGGCAAGGACTCGCCTTCGATCTCTTTCAGGTTGTGAGTTCGAATGCATATACTTACCAATAACTCTTACAGACTTTGAGGATTTGATCCAGACCAATGAAAGCCTCCAGTTTGCCCTGGATAGCTACACGGGCCAAATTTCAGTTAAGATCCCAAAACACAAACTCTTTAACCCTGATGTAACCTTCCATTTGATTCCAAAACAAATCCAAAGTAGAAAACCTCTCAAGGCTCTAACACTCTTTACAGATGGCTCAGGGTCTTCCCACAAGTCGGTGGTTACATGGAGAGACCCCCAAACACAAGATTGGCACTCTGACATACAAATAGTGGAGGGATCTCCACAGATCGCAGAATTAGCAGCTGTTGTCAGAGCCTTTGAAAAGTTTGAAAACGAGCCTTTCAATCTGGTTACAGATTCAGCTTATGTCGCTGGGATAGCGATGAGAGCAGAACATGCTCTTCTCAAAGAGGTCTCTAATCCAAAGTTGTACCAACTGCTCTCTAAATTAATATACCTAATCTCCCACAGAAAGCAACCTTACCATATAATGCATGTGAGGTCACACACAGACCTCCCAGGTTTTGTCGCAGAAGGCAACAGAAAAGCGGATGCATTAGCAATGGCAGCAGAAACTGCTAATGTTCCTAACATCTTTGCCCAGGCAAAGTTGTCACACGCGTTTTTTCATCAAAATATACCTGCCCTTATGAGAATGTTTAAGCTCTCAAAGGATCAGGCAAAGGCTATCGTGGCTACGTGTCCGAACTGTCAGAACTATCAGATACCATCCATGGGGATGGGAGTCAATCCCCGAGGTCTGAATAGCTGCCAGCTGTGGCAGACAGATGTAACTCACTTCGCACCTTTTGGAAGATCAAAATACGTGCATGTATCGGTCGACACGTTTTCAGGAGCAGTATTTGCATCATCACATGCAGGAGAAAATACCATGCACACAATAAAACACTTTCTCCTCGCTTTTGCCGCCCTGGGTGTACCAAAAGAGATTAAAACAGATAATGGACCAGCCTACACTTCCCGCAAGTTAAAGGAGTTCTTCAGTGAATGGGGAATAGCACACAAGACCGGCATACCTGTAAACCCCACGGGACAATCCATCGTGGAAAGGACACATCAAACCCTCAAAAGAGTCCTTGATCAACAAAACAGAGACATGAGAATCACATCTCCAGTGGAAAGACTTTGCAAGGCTCTCTACGTCATCAACTTCCTGAACTGTACAGCATCAGAGCCTGACCCACCAATACTTCGCCACTTTGCAAATACCACCCAAGCAAAGCTCACTGAGAAACCACCTGTGCTCGTGAAGGACCCTGAAACACACCAAATTTCTGGGCCTCACCAGTTGATTACCTGGGGTAGAGGATATGCGTGCGTGCTACTACCATCCGGTCCGAGGTGGTATCCCGGAAAAAACATAAAGCCATACCTAGGCACTGAGAACACTACTCCTGCAAACGGGGACAAGAACGCTCCTGAGGCAAACACAAGACCACCTCAAAACCAAACCAGCTCTGCCTGGAGACGAAGACGTCGCCGAATACCCACAAACACAAGAACAGACCACCCCATTACAAGACAGCAGACAAAACTGAAAAGCTAAACAACAGTCTGCTGCATCAGACCATAGATAGCCTTAACACAAAAGTGTTCTCTGAACTATATGTTGTCACACTGGGTTTTTTTTGTATTTAAAGAAAGAAAAAAGAAAAAAAAAAAAAAAGAAACACCGTTATTCCCCCTCCCTAATCTTTTAAAACCCCTTAACCCTCTACCCACTCCTCCTCCCATAGTGTAGCTTAGAAATTAAAAGAAAAAGGGGGGGAGGAGGGGAACAAGAAAAGAACAAGGCAGAAAACCCTCTCATCATAAAGATAACAAATTCTGCTTATATTCCCTATCAGAAGCCCTATTCCTGCCCAAAGATGAAAAATATCTCCATTGCTGCTGTCCTCATTGCTGCCTGGATGTTCTTCACCGTACCGCGTGCCTTCGGCTGGATTAGCCCACAGCCTAGCCATAATGTTTGGGTAACCTTAGCAAAAACATTAAAACAGGACAACATGTGCTTGTCCATGGGAAGCATTGATAACCCACTTTCCACATGTCTAGTAGGAATTCCCTTTGTAGCAGATGACTGGCCTGTCTATAACTCAGAGATTCTCCGCACCACAGGTAAGAGACCCAATGTGGTTGATACTTGGGACGAGTGGACAAAAATTCTGCCAGATGCTCGAGAGGAACCCCAAGAATTAGATCTGTTGGGGTCCTCCAAGGCCACATACTGCGTCAAATTTTACTTTAGACGTCCAAAAAACAATTGGCCAGAAATTGACCAGAACAAAAACACATATCGAAAAGAGATATCACCAATTAACAAAGCCTATAACTCTCACGATTGGTGCAATTACACGGCTCATGTGATTTCTGTGTCCTCTCTCCATCCCAAAGTATTACCCAAGGGAATGTTTCTCATCTGTGGTGACAGAGTATGGGCTGGGATCCCCTCCCGACTCCAGGGAGGTCCCTGTACCCTTGGAAAACTTTCTACCCTTACACCAAACATCACCCTGTTACATAATTGGAAAAAAGAAAGCGAATCAAAACGACAAAAAAGGTCCTATACTGAATTTGATGAAAATTGTGATCCTAAATTATACGATTGGAACAAACCAAAAAAGATTGCTGTCTCCCTGTTTTTACCCTGGGTAGCTGCAGCTAAAGCCCTCGGTGAAATCAATCACCTTGGGTGCTGGCTCAGTAAACAAGCTAACGCTACATCTGCAGCCTTGAGTGATCTCTTAAAGGAAGAAGAAACCACAAGACATGCTTCGCTCCAAAATCGAGCAGCAATCGACTTCTTGCTGCTTGCCCATGGGCATGGCTGTGAAGACTTCGAAGGGATGTGCTGCTTCAACCTCTCTTCACGCTCGGAATCCATCCATGCGAACATCCAGAAACTGAAAGATCTCGTGAAGGACTTGAAAGTAGAAAGAATCCCAGACTGGGTCAATGAACTTTTTGGGCAATGGGGATTAACAGGATGGGCTGCATCCTTGATTAAGGGAATGTTGTTGATTCTCCTTGTAGTTGTTATTGTGTTAGCTATGTTCTCGTGCCTTGTTCACTGTTTCAAAAGAACTATAGTGAATGCCTTTTTTGTAAAAACAGAAAGTGGAGTTGTAGTAAACCCCATAGATTTAGGAAAAGCACCATGGAGGATATGAACAATAGGAATGCTGAAACAGCAAAAGAAAATTCCTGTTTTCTTGTCCTCCACCCCTTAACCTACCTCTGTAACCCTATAAGGCAATGTCATGTTAATCCCTTACCCATTGGTCAAGCTTAGATCCTTTCCAACCCTATAAAAGAAGCATACTGTACCCCATTAGGGGAGAAAGAAGAAGAGCAGAGACCCTTCACGGACCTCCCCAAATAAAGCCATCTTCGTGGAACAGCCTGCGCCTTCTCCTTCTCCTCTCTCTCCGTCTGCTGCAGCCTCAAGCCCAGGGCACCACTACCTAGCAAGCAGAGCTGAAATCCTGAGAGCTTGCAATCACTATAGAGCTGATAATCACCATGCTTGCTAGATGGTAGCCCTGCGGTCTTGGCATGAGCGAGCGAGCTTCGGGCACCCGGTCCCTACCCAGGGACTGAGCTCCTGAGCCCTAGTGCTCTGCATTATGATAAGGCCAAATAAGAGGCTTTATTAATGGGGTGGACTTGAGGTGTTGCAGGCCCCTCTGAGAGCAGCATCTCCAGAGCCTCCTGCAAGATCAAGAGGGAAAAGGCTTTAGCCGCCCCACCACATTAAAAATGAGCCAAAAAATCACAGGTGCTGCCTTGCAGCTACTTAGCCTCTCCAGACATTCAAGCGACTGTATCCCATGTGGGTGAAACACTGTCATTTGCTCCAAGTCCCTGGTTTTTGCTGCCCAACCCTTTGATCCTGGTCCCCGAGAGTGGCCTTTTGCTCACCAACCTAAGGATTTTGCTGCTCCTGCAGCCAGAATGGCCTCAGCTGACTGAGGCTTCTGGGAATTTCCCCTCCAAATGTCTTAGAGAAGCCAGCTCTCCAGGCCATTTACAAGGCAGCAGGACCTTCCGCCGCCACCGCCGCCTCCAGGAGGGAGATTCTCCCTGCTGGAGCCCTTTGGGCTCAGCCCTGACGCAGCTGGAGGAGACACAGCAGGCAGCAAGTGCTCTGCTCCCTGTTAAGACCCTTCTTCAAAGAGCAGCCAGGAAAGGCTGTCCCAGTGCCCGGGCCCTCTGCATTCCCTGTGCCCTCTTCTCTGCGCCCAAACAGCCGCTTCTTACCAGAACGCTGCCGCGTGCCCGGTGCAGGCAGTGCAGGGCGCGCTCCAGGTTAGCTGCTGCCCCGGGAATGCCACGGGAGCTGGCCATGTCCAACAGTTCTCTTACTGCAAGCACAACAAAAAACCCACCGAAAGTCAGCCTTGAGGCCAGCAAGGGCAAAGACTGCCATGCAAGGCAGAAGGAAAGGCTAGGAGCTAAAGACAGCAGCTTGGAGAGTATGAAAAGGAGAGCAAAGCCAGGGCCAGCTGAACCAAGGGCCCACGCAGTGCTGGCTCTCCCTCCAAAGCAGCTTCTGTAAGAAGAAGTGGGGGCCAATCTGCGCTCTTCCAGTGGCAGACGGCCCTGACCAATTTGGAGAGCAAGATGCTTGCTCTTGCTCCTTGCCTCTAACACTTCTACATGGGAAGATGGGCGAGACAAGGAGAGAAGCAGAGCCTGCAAAAGGCTGCCTTTTTACGCAAAAGGAGCCTTTTAAAGACCCAAGTAGCTCAGGGGTGGAAGAAAAGCTTGAAGCAAAGCTACCTCTGTCAGGTTTTTCCATGTCAGAGTCATCCTCCCCCCAGGGCTTCCAGACCAGGGTTGCAGGCTCTTCATCCTCACTTGGTGCTCTGCTCTGCAGCTCTGGCAGCTCAGCCTGAAAGTCGCTGCCAACATTGATGTGTCTAAAGGAAGAAGGAGGTGGAGGTGAGAAAGGCAAGTGGTCAAGAGAGCCTTCCTGTGCATCCACAGGCTTGAACCAACACCACCCTGACTCTGAAAGAGCAGTTCTCCTCCTCGCCATTCTTCCAGTTTGCTGTCCTTTAACCCTATGCCAAAACTCACGGCTGAATCTGGGCTCTTGCTTTCCTTTTCATTGTGCCTCTCCTTTCCACCTGAAAGAGATCAAAGCAATGCTCCAGTTAAAAATCCTTCCTTCTCATCCTCATCATTGCAAAGCCCGAGCTCCTGTGTCCCAGCTCCTTTCTCTTTGCCGCCTTTTTGACATGGAATGTCCTAGGGAGGACCCTCTAGCAGTCAGCAGCTTCCTCAGGAGGGCAAGCACAAGGCCATGCACTACTCTCTTCACTCCCGGGGCCACTGAGAAGAGCTCAGAGAATGGCAGGGGAGATGTGCCAGTGCAGGCTTAGGTTGGATAGAAGGAAAAGGTTCTTCAGCCAGAGGCTGCTTGGGCACTGCAACAGCCTCCCCAGGGAAGGGGGCACAGCACCAAGCCTGACTGAGCTCCAAAAGTGTTTGGACACTGCTCTTGGGCACAGGCCGTGATTGTTGAGGCTGCCCTGGGCAGGCCCTGGACTTGGGCTCAGTGATCTTTGAGAATCCCTTCCAAGCCAGGAAATTCTGTGCTACTGTGATTGTGCTCTTGAGGAGATGGCATTTGACGGCCGCCCCTGAGCATGAGGTAGAACCAGCCCTACGTGCACTGGAAAAAGAATCTAGAAAGTTATTAAAATAGCATGGATCTATAAGCCATGGAACTACGTCAGTATATAAGAATTGCTGATCCCAGATGGTTTTTGAAGTTGAAAGCCTGTGTTTGAGGAGAAGCCCAGTCAAATGCTTCTATGCCCTGAACGACAGGGATGCCAGAGGAGAAGTGCCATCATTCTGGTGTTTGAAGCTTTGGAGCGGGTGTGAGCAGAGTCAGGGCATAAGGGGATTTGTTGACACTGAAGCCCTGAAGTGCTCAGCCACAAACAATTTGTTTTGGGGTCAGCACAAGATAGTTTGAGGACTGAAATGGGTGCCAAGAACTTTTAATCAGGTCATCCGTGGACGAGGATCTGCAACTGCACTGGGACACCTCTCTAGGTCCTCTATGGAAAGGTCTGTGTTTCCCCTGGAGGCAACATGATTCCTTCAGAAGCTGCAGCCTGCTTTCACGTGGAAGCTCGTCTGGGGAAAGTGAGCACGCAGCCTGTGTGTCGTGCTTGGTGGGAGAGGCAGCTGGAGCCTCCTGCCCCTGTGCTAGTGCTTTGAGGGCAAACGGGGATTTTCTTACCTTGGACGGTTCCCAAGTGCTCTGGGGATGCCCGGAGGCAGACGAGGAGACCAGGACGTCGGTGCAGAGGCCGGGTCTGGCGCTGAGTGCAGAAGGCGGCTGGTCAGGGACAGCCCAGGAGCTGATCCTGCAGCTGCTGCTCCAGCGCTGCTCTACCAGCGTTCCAGCAAGGGCCGCAGGAGCAGGAGACAACGACAGTTGCTATGGGCACAGCCCAACATTCCATCTAGAACCCCAGGGGAGCCATGGGACAGAAAGAGGCATGGGCCGCCTCTGGCCCTTGTACTTCTTCTGCTGCAAGTTTGCTCTGAGACGCTTCCCATGGGGCCTTTTCTCCTCAGTCGTCTGATGAGACGGGCAAAAGCAGTGCAGGGACAGCCCTGGGTCTTCCCGGTGCTTCTCTGCAAGGTGCCTCCAGCTGAACGTGCACAGGAGCCTGCCTCTGTGCAAGGGCCCAGACCTCATCTCCTGCCCTGGAGAACCAGAAGGGCTCCTCCCACTGGCTCTCCTCCAGCTCTGAGAGGAGCTGGAATTTGCAAGTTGTCCAGCGCAGAGCCAACTCCAGAGCTTCCTCTCAAAGTGGAGCCATTCATCCTGCCCCCTTTCTCAAGTCTCCTTTTGCTGCCCAATAATGTCACTGCATGTTTTCCCTCCTTTGGGCCTCTGAGCTGGTCTCTCACCTCATCACTCCTCCCTTGAAACTTGGAGAAACAGGATGTTTTTCAGGGCAACTGATGGGGACACACACACACACACACAGGGACAGCACACGGGCATTTCTCTAGCAAACATTCATGCAGAATTTCTATAGCCCTCTTCCAGCTCCCTTGGAGAAGCTCGGTGTTTGTCCCCAAAAGACTCTGCCATTCCTCTAAGAAAGCAACACTAACAGAATTCCCTTTCCACACTGCTGGCCTTCACATTGGTTTTAATGCCTAGATCCCAGATATGACAAAACCCAGGCAGCTTTGCTGCTTTCCTGCCTGTCGTTAAGGAAAAGCAAATCTTGCTTCAGTCCCAGTCTTGCTTCCTTCCCAGCCTGCACGTTACCCACTGGCCAGCAAACTGAGGGGGCAGCTGGAACAAGTCCCACTGCAAGGCAGATACTTTGTAGCATTCAAAGCCCACCTGCACCGCCTCCATCAGACAAGGGCAAGCTTCCCTCGGCTTCCCAGAAGCAGCCTGGCAATTGCCCCCTCCCTCGCCCCCTCTCCACCCTCCACAGCCTCTGCCACCAAAGCCTTGCTAGGCAGGGCCATTTGCTGGCCTCGAAGAAAGAGTGCCTTTGATTCTTCTTTGGCGCAAGTGCCCGAGCTGTGAGAAGTCAGAGGATAATGATCACACCCGCTCTGCTTTAGCTAAGGAGATTGCTGGAGGCCCAGAGCGGGACACTGGTCCTTTTGAGAGAAACTGAAACTGAATTAGCCATGCCTTTGTGACGCATGCGGATAGGAATTGGATAGAATCGGAGGGCTTAGAAACATCCTCCAAGGTGGTCAGCTTCATCAGTCCCCCAAAATGAAACAAAGTTATGTTACTGGGCTCCAAAAAGGACTAAAGCCGCTGCTTTTATGCCAGAAAATATGGTGAGACCAGACCACTCATCTAGATCCAATTCCGTGAATTAAACAAAGCCTCCCTTTCCACTCCCAGCTGAGATGTTGAGGAATCAAAGGCAGACGCCCCAGCCTTATTTCACTGGCAGTAAAGGAGACACACCTCAGTAAGTCCTGCCAGCTGAGCAAGGGGCTGGGCCCGGGGGAGGTGGCGCCTGCCCAGATTCTTCTCTCAGGGCAAGTGCCGTCTTTGCAACACCAGGCAAATGGAACAAACATTGCCGGAGTGTTTTCATACAGACAGAAAGACAAAATGGAACAAACTTTGGTTTAATGATAAAGACCCATTGGCTCTCAACAAAGGCAAAAATGACAAAAGGCAGAGCATAGACAACACCCAACCTTTGAAATTTATTGATAAATCTAATAAAACTAATGAATCTTAAATAATACTAATGGATCTTAACGACTAAATTGAGGAGATTCCTATCATGTCAACTAACTAAGTAGAAGATTAAACTACCCTAAAAGCTTAAAAAACAGTCCTATTCCTATCTAGTCCTATTGATACCTAACTCTTGCTAGCCCTGGACAACCTGCAGGGTTGTCTAATTTCAAAGTCTTTTCTTCTTGGCGAGAGGCTCTGCTGCCTTCCGAGGCCGATGTCTTCTCCTGTGGTTGTTCCTTTCCTTCACGGTTTCAAACACCCTGCAAGATAGGAAACAAACCATCCATTGCTCACTTTAGTACACACCATGAAACCAAGTGCCGAGATCTCCGTTTGAGTAGGAATTTCTGTCTTTTTGGGCAGTGGCACATTTGTGAATTGATCAGCACCATGAGTCTGATCGTTCTACTTTCAATGCCTTGAAATGTCTTCCTCCTTTTGCTGCATCCTCTTTTGAATATGACCAGCAGCATCAAACCAAGCTTTGATGGATCTATTCCTACTTGTATGAACTGTGTCTTGTTGGGGCACGGCAAGGTTTCATTGTGAAGGCTGGGTTTTACCTAAGCTCTTTGGGTTTGAGGTGGGTGTTAAGCTTGACCACGGCTGCCGGGGGCGATGCTGCAAGTGCCCCCAGCTTCCCCTGTGGTGCCTTTGAAAAGGGTCAGCCCGTTTTAGTCCAAAGGCGCAGCTTTGAGCAGAAAGAGGAGGAACTTACGCACCGTTTGCACTGCCCGCAGGGAAAGGGGCCTCCCGCCGAGCGGGGCGGCTGGCGCGCTTGGCAGCAGGGACACTCGGCGCTGCGAGCCCTCTTGCGGCTTCTCTTCCCTGTCTCCCCGTTCTCCTTTCTGGGAGGGCTTTTCCTCCTCTTTGCTTTGCCCACACTCTGGAAATCAAAGAGTCCTTATCAATGCTTCCTTCCTCTCACAAAGCTGGAAACCAGAGCATCCAGCACAAAAATCTATCGGCTTAAGCAAATCCTTCCAGACCCTCAAGAGCTGAGAAAACGGCTGCCTTTGCCAATGGGCTGCGGCGGGCTGCCAACCCAGAGCTTGGAGGAAAATACTCCTCTTTTCTACAGGCCAAAGGGGTGGGATAAATACCTGCCTATTTAGAGCTCTACATTTCTTATTTCTACCTTTCTGCCTAACATCTATTTCTCTCTGCTTTTCCTCCACAAATGTCTAGGCAATGGCATTTAAATTCAGTCCAATTAGGGTAGACACATGGTCAGCCATTTTCTAGTCCCCAAAATAATCTCCCTCCCTGTCTCTCTCTCTCTCTCTCTCTCACATGATGTGAAGCAAATTGCTCTTTGCCGGTAAGGAAAGTTTTAGGGGAGCCACGGCACCGGCAGCTCCTTCTTGGGGAGTATGCTGCGATGCTAGAAAAACTCCCTGAAAATCTGCAGCATATCCACAAAGGCAGCCTGGATTGCTGATGTCAGCAAGCAGTGGAGAATTAAGGGTCTGATTGGAGTCAGCGAGGGTGCCAGCCCTTGAGAAGCCCATCTGTAGAGAGTCAAAGCCCATTTTGGTGGCGCTGCTGCTTCCTTGGGTCAAAGTTAGGCTCCAGAATTGCATACTTCAGGGCAGCAGCACAAGGAAGCCCCGGGCAGCATCTGCTGTGCCTTTCCCAGCGCATGGGACGATGTGATCCTGGCAAAGGGGCGTCTGGCATGGCTCGCCAGCAGCTTTTCTCCCCTTCTGCCAGTTTCTCGACCTTCCTGGCACGTCTCGATTTTCTTGCCCCTCACCTGAGCCAGAGTGCTGGCAAGTTTATGCTCCTTTTTCCAGGAGTAGTAGTACTCCACACACTGTGCCACGGTCTTAGTCTGGATCTGTTGTGAAGAGAAAAAGAAGGAGTCGAAAATGGTGTCGGGTGCACTGGGGAAAAAGTAGAATATGGAGTGAACTAGGAAGGAAAAGCATGAAGTAAATGGAGCAGGGTGTAAAATGAAATCAACATGGGGAAAGAGAGGCATCATGCAATGTCTTAAACCGTGTATTCTGCTAGGTGGTAATACACGCAATGCACAGATCAACAACAAATCCATCTAGCACAGTTCTTCTTTCCCCGCTTCACTCCAGTTATGCCAGCACACCGTCTTGTGGAAGCAGCAGCAGACCTGTGCGACAAGTCTGACAGAAGAAAGCTTCATCTTCCAAAAGAGCTTGGAGAAAAGGGCTGGAGAGGCAGGATCATCCTTTTGACACAGGCTTTTGATGTCCCCTTTTGTTACTTCTTGAAGATACTTGGTACTTGAGAAGAGAGAGACTGAAGGCCAGTGCTTGTTCCCAGAAATAACCAAGCTTTCCTCCTGACGATCTGCTCAGGTAAAGAATGTCCCGTGGCTTTACCTGCTTCTGGATGAGATGAAAATCCTTGCCGTAGGTGTGGAAAGCCTTTTGGAAGGACTCCTTCTCCTCAGGTGTCCATCTATCAGAGCCTGGCAAGAAAAAGCAGCGGGTAGTAAACGCATCCCTTGATCCACACCAAGTAGATCCCACTGGCTGCCGAAAGAAAATGGTGGCAGGCCGTCATTCACGTGTGTGTACGTGTCTGCTCCCTCAGAAGGTCATGAAGACAAGAGCAGGCATTGCCCGGGGAGAAGGATTGGAAAACAAGTAAAGCTGAAGGACTAGATGCTGGTGCTTCCCCACCCGCAGAGGAGACAAGACCTTGTGCTGGTGTTAAGCACAATTGCTTTAAGCAGAAACCCTTGCCACAACAATGAAGGGGACGGCAGCATCTGTCAGGGACGCAAGAAGCTCTGCTTTGCTTACCTGCGTAATGATAATCAGCCATGGGGTGGCCTTGAGGTGTTGCAGGCCCCTCTGAGAGCAGCATCTCCAGAGCCTCCTGCAAGATCAAGAGGGAAGAGGCTTTAGCCGCCCCACCACATTAAAAATGAGCCAAAAAATCACAGGTGCTGCCTTGCAGCTACTTTGCCTCTCCAGACATTCAAGCGACTGTATCCCATGTGGGTGAAACACTGTCATTTGCTCCAAGTCCCTGGTTTTTGCTGCCCAACCCTTTGATCCTGGTCCCCGAGAGTGGCCTTTTGCTCACCAACCTAAGGATTTTGCTGCTCCTGCAGCCAGAATGGCCTCAGCTGACTGAGGCTTCTGGGAATTTCCCCTCCAAATGTCTTAGAGAAGCCAGCTCTCCAGGCCATTTACAAGGCAGCAGGACCTTCCGCCGCCGCCGCCGCCTCCAGGAGGGAGATTCTCCCTGCTGGAGCCCTTTGGCCTCAGCCCTGACGCAGCTGGAGGAGACACAGCAGGCAGCAAGTGCTCTGCTCCCTGTTAAGACCCTTCTTCAAAGAGCAGCCAGGAAAGGCTGTCCCAGTGCCCGGGCCCTCTGCATTCCCCGTGCCCTCTTCTCTGCGCCCAAACAGCCGCTTCTTACCGGAACGCTGCCGCGTGCCCGGTGCAGGCAGTGCAGGGCGCGCTCCAGGTTAGCTGCTGCCCCGGGAATGCCACGGGAGCTGGCCATGTCCAACAGTTCTCTTACTGCAAGCACAACAAAAAACCCACCGAAAGTCAGCCTTGAGGCCAGCAAGGGCAAAGACTGCCATGCAAGGCAGAAGGAAAGGCTGGGAGCTAAAGACAGCAGCTTGGAGAGTATGAAAAGGAGAGCAAAGCCAGGGCCAGCTGAACCAAGGGCCCACGCAGTGCTGGCTCTCCCTCCAAAGCAGCTTCTGTAAGAAGAAGTGGGGGCCAATCTGCGCTCTTCCAGTGGCAGACGGCCCTGACCAATTTGGAGAGCAAGGTGCTTGCTCTTGCTCCTTGCCTCTAACACTTCTACATGGGAAGATGGGCGAGACAAGGAGAGCTTGCAAAAGGCTGCCTTTTTACGCAAAAGGAGCCTTTTAAAGACCCAAGTAGCTCTGGGGTGGAAGAAAAGCTTGAAGCAAAGCTACCTCTGTCAGGTTTTTCCATGTCAGAGTCATCCTCCCCCCAGGGCTTCCAGACCAGGGTTGCAGGCTCTTCATCCTCACTTGGTGCTCTGCTCTGCAGCTCTGGCAGCTCAGCCTGAAAGTCGCTGCCAACATTGATGTGTCTAAAGGAAGAAGGAGGTGGAGGTGAGAAAGGCAAGTGGTCAAGAGAGCCTTCCTGTGCACCCACAGGCTTGAACCAATGCCACCCTGACTCTGAAAGAGCAGTTCTCCTCCTCGCCATTCCTCCAGTTTGCTGTCCTTTAACCCTATGCCAAAACTCACGGCTGAATCTGGGCTCTTGCTTTCCTTTTCATTGTGCCTCTCCTTTCCACCTGAAAGAGATCAAAGCAATGCTCCAGTTAAAAATCCTTCCTTCTCATCCTCATCATTGCAAAGCCCGAGCTCCTGTGTCCCAGCTCCTTTCTCATTGCTGTCATTGCCGCCTTTTTGACATGGAATGTCCTAGGCAGGACCCTCTAGCAGTCAGCAGCTTCCTCAGGAGGGCAAGCAGAAGGCCATGCACTACTCTCTTCACTCCCGGGGCCACTGAGAAGAGCTCAGAGAATGGCAGGGGAGATGTGCCAGTGCAGGCTTAGGTTGGATAGAAGGAAAAGGTTCTTCAGCCAGAGGCTGCTTGGGCACTGCAACAGCCTCCCCAGGGAAGGGGGCACAGCACCAAGCCTGACTGAGCTCCAAAAGTGTTTGGACACTGCTCTTGGGCACAGGCTGTGATTGTTGAGGCTGCCCTGGGCAGGCCCTGGACTTGGGCTCAGTGATCTTTGAGAATCCCTTCCAAGCCAGGAAATTCTGTGCTACTGTGATTGTGCTCTTGAGGAGATGGCATTTGACGGCCGCCCCTGAGCATGAGGTAGAACCAGCCCTACGTGCACTGGAAAAAGAATCTAGAAAGATATTAAAATAGCATGGATCTATAAGCCATGGAACTACGTCAGTATATAAGAATTGCTGATCCCAGATGGTTTTTGAAGTTGAAAGCCTGTGTTTGAGGAGAAGCCCAGTCAAATGCTTCTATGCCCTGAAGGACAGGGATGCCAGAGGAGAAGTGCCATCATTCTGGTGTTTGAAGCTTTGGAGCGGGTGTGAGCAGAGTCAGGGCATAAGGGGATTTGTTGACATTGAAGCCCTGAAGTGCTCAGCCACAAACAATTTGTTTTGGGGTCAGCACAAGATAGTTTGAGGACGGAAATGGGTGCCAAGAACTTTTAATCAGGTCATCCGTGGACGAGGATCTGCAGCTGCACTGGGACACCTCTCTAGGTCCTCTATGGAAAGGTCTGTGTTTCCCCTGGAGGCAACATGATTCCTTCAGAAGCTGCAGCCTGCTTTCACGTGGAAGCTCGTCTGGGGAAAGTGAGCACGCAGCCTGTGTCGTGCTTGGTGGGAGAGGCAGCTGGAGCCTCCTGCCCCTGCGCTAGTGCTTTGAGGGCAAACGGGGATTTTCTTACCTTGGACGGTTCCCAAGTGCTCTGGGGATGCCCGGAGGCAGACGAGGAGACCAGGACGTCGGTGCAGAGGCCGGGTCTGGCGCTGAGTGCAGAAGGCGGCTGGTCAGGGACAGCCCAGGAGCTGATCCTGCAGCTGCTGCTCCAGCGCTGCTCCACCAGCGTTCCAGCAAGGGCCGCAGGAGCAGGAGACAACGACAGTTGCTATGGGCACAGCCCAACATTCCATCTAGAACCCCAGGGGAGCCATGGGACAGAAAGAGGCATGGGCCGCCTCTGGCCCTTGTACTTCTTCTGCTGCAAGTTTGCTCTGAGAAGCTTCCCAGTGGGCCTTTTCTCCTCAGTCGTCTGATGAGACGGGCAAAAGCAGTGCAGGGACAGCCCTGGGTCTTCCCGGTGCTTCTCTGCAAGGTGCCTCCAGCTGAACGTGCACAGGAGCCTGCCTCTGTGCAAGGGCCCAGACCTCATCTCCTGCCCTGGAGAACCAGAAGGGCTCCTCCCACTGGCTCTCCTCCAGCTCTGAGAGGAGCTGGAATTTGCAAGTTGTCCAGCGCAGAGCCAACTCCAGAGCTTCCTCTCAAAGTGGAGCCATTCATCCTGCCCCCTTTCTCAATTCTCCTTTTGCTGCCCAATAATGTCACTGCATGTTTTCCCTCCTTTGGGCCTCTGAGCTGGTCTCTCACCTCATCACTCCTCCCTTGAAACTTGGAGAAACAGGATGTTTTTCAGGGCAACTGATGGGGACACACACACACACACACAGGGACAGCACACGGGCATTTCTCTAGCAAACATTCATGCAGAATTTCTATAGCCCTCTTCCAGCTCCCTTGGAGAAGCTCGGTGTTTGTCCCCAAAAGACTCTGCCATTCCTCTAAGAAAGCAACACTAACAGAATTCCCTTTCCACACTGCTGGCCTTCACATTGGTTTTAATGCCTAGATCCCAGATATGACAAAACCCAGGCAGCTTTGCTGCTTTCCTGCCTGTCGTTAAGGAAAAGCAAATCTTGCTTCAGTCCCAGTCTTGCTTCCTTCCCAGCCTGCACGTTACCCACTGGCCAGCAAACTGAGGGGGCAGCTGGAACAAGTCCCACTGCAAGGCAGATACTTTGTAGCATCCAAAGCCCACCTGCACCGCCTCCATCAGACAAGGGCAAGCTTCCCTCGGCTTCCCAGAAGCAGCCTGGCAATTGCCCCCTCCCTCGCCCCCTCTCCACCCTCCACAGCCTCTGCCACCAAAGCCTTGCTAGGCAGGGCCATTTGCTGGCCTCGAAGAAAGAGTGCCTTTGATTCTTCTTTGGCGCAAGTGCCCGAGCTGTGAGAAGTCAGAGGATAATGATCACACCCGCTCTGCTTTAGCTAAGGAGATTGCTGGAGGCCCAGAGCGGGACACTGGTCCTTTCGAGAGAAACTGAAACTGAACTAGCCATGCCTTTGTGGCGCATGCCGATAGGAATTGGATAGAATCGGAGGGCTTAGAAACGTCCTCCAAGGTGGTCAGCTCCATCAGTCCCCCAAAATGAAACAAAGTTATGTTACTGGGCTCCAAAAAGGACTAAAGCCGCTGCTTTTATGCCAGAAAATATGGTGAGACCAGACCACTCATCTAGATCCAATTCCGTGAATTAAACAAAGCCTCCCTTTCCACTCCCAGCTGAGATGTTGAGGAATCAAAGGCAGACGCCCCAGCCTTATTTCACTGGCAGTAAAGGAGACACACCTCAGTAAGTCCTGCCAGCTGAGCAAGGGGCTGGGCCCGGGGGAGGTGGCGCCTGCCCAGATTCTTCTCTCAGGGCAAGTGCCGTCTTTGCAACACCAGGCAAATGGAACAAACATTGCCGGAGTGTTTTCATACAGACAGAAAGACAAAATGGAACAAACTTTGGTTTAATGATAAAGACCCATTGGCTCTCAACAAAGGCAAAAATGACAAAAGGCAGAGCATAGACAACACCCAACCTTTGAAATTTATTGATAAATCTAATAAAACTAATGAATCTTAAATAATACTAATGGATCTTAACGACTAAATTGAGGAGATTCCTATCATGTCAACTAACTAAGTAGAAGATTAAACTACCCTAAAAGCTTAAAAAACAGTCCTATTCCTATCTAGTCCTATTGATACCTAACTCTTGCTAGCTCTGGACAACCTGCAGGGTTGTCTAATTTCAAAGTCTTTTCTTCTTGGCGAGAGGCTCTGCTGCCTTCCGAGGCCGATGTCTTCTCCTGTGGTTGTTCCTTTCCTTCACGGTTTCAAACACCCTGCAAGATAGGAAACAAACCATCCATTGCTCACTTTAGTACACACCATGAAACCAAGTGCCGAGATCTCCGTTTGAGTAGGAATTTCTGTCTTTTTGGGCAGTGGCACATTTGTGAATTGATCAGCACCATGAGTCTGATCGTTCTACTTTCAATGCCTTGAAATGTCTTCCTCCTTTTGCTGCATCCTCTTTTGAATATGACCAGCAGCATCAAACCAAGCTTTGATGGATCTATTCCTACTTGTATGAACTGTGTCTTGTTGGGGCACGGCAAGGTTTCATTGTGAAGGCTGGGTTTTACCTAAGCTCTTTGGGTTTGAGGTGGGTGTTAAGCTTGACCACGGCTGCCGGGGGCGATGCTGCAAGTGCCCCCAGCTTCCCCTGCGGTGCCTTTGAAAAGGGTCAGCCCGTTTTAGTCCAAAGGCGCAGCTTTGAGCAGAAAGAGGAGGAACTTACGCACCGTTTGTACTGCCCGCAGGGAAAGGGGCCTCCCGCCGAGCGGGGCGGCTGGCGCGCTTGGCAGCAGGGACACTCGGCGCTGCGAGCCCTCTTGCGGCTTCTCTTCCCTGTCTCCCCGTTCTCCTTTCTGGGAGGGCTTTTCCTCCTCTTTGCTTTGCCCACACTCTGGAAATCAAAGAGTCCTTATCAATGCTTCCTTCCTCTCACAAAGCTGGAAACCAGAGCATCCAGCACAAAAATCTATCGGCTTAAGCAAATCCTTCCAGACCCTCAAGAGCTGAGAAAACGGCTGCCTTTGCCAATGGGCTGCGGCGGGCTGCCAACCCAGAGCTTGGAGGAAAATACTCCTCTTTTCTACAGGCCAAAGGGGTGGGATAAATACCTGCCTATTTAGAGCTCTACATTTCTTATTTCTACCTTTCTGCCTAACATCTATTTCTCTCTGCTTTTCCTCCACAAATGTCTAGGCAATGGCATTTAAATTCAGTCCAATTAGGGTAGACACATGGTCAGCCATTTTCTAGTCCCCAAAATAATCTCCCTCCCTGTCTCTCTCTCTCTCTCTCTCTCACATGATGTGAAGCAAATTGCTCTTTGCCGGTAAGGAAAGTTTTAGGGGAGCCACGGCACCGGCAGCTCCTTCTTGGGGAGTATGCTGCGATGCTAGAAAAACTCCCTGAAAATCTGCAGCATATCCACAAAGGCAGCCTGGATTGCTGATGTCAGCAAGCAGTGGAGAATTAAGGGTCTGATTGGAGTCAGCGAGGGTGCCAGCCCTTGAGAAGCCCATCTGTAGAGAGTCAAAGCCCATTTTGGTGGCGCTGCTGCTTCCTTGGGTCAAAGTTAGGCTCCAGAATTGCATACTTCAGGGCAGCAGCACAAGGAAGCCCCGGGCAGCATCTGCTGTGCCTTTCCCAGCGCATGGGACGATGTGATCCTGGCAAAGGGGCGTCTGGCATGGCTCGCCAGCAGCTTTTCTCCCCTTCTGCCAGTTTCTCGACCTTCCTGGCACGTCTCGATTTTCTTGCCCCTCACCTGAGCCAGAGTGCTGGCAAGTTTATGCTCCTTTTTCCAGGAGTAGTAGTACTCCACACACTGTGCCACGGTCTTAGTCTGGATCTGTTGTGAAGAGAAAAAGAAGGAGTCGAAAATGGTGTCGGGTGCACTGGGGAAAAAGTAGAATATGGAGTGAACTAGGAAGGAAAAGCATGAAGTAAATGGAGCAGGGTGTAAAATGAAATCAACATGGGGAAAGAGAGGCATCATGCAATGTCTTAAACCGTGTATTCTGCTAGGTGGTAATACACGCAATGCACAGATCAACAACAAATCCATCTAGCACAGTTCTTCTTTCCCCGCTTCACTCCAGTTATGCCAGCACACCGTCTTGTGGAAGCAGCAGCAGACCTGTGCGACAAGTCTGACAGAAGAAAGCTTCATCTTCCAAAAGAGCTTGGAGAAAAGGGCTGGAGAGGCAGGATCATCCTTTTGACACAGGCTTTTGATGTCCCCTTTTGTTACTTCTTGAAGATACTTGGTACTTGAGAAGAGAGAGACTGAAGGCCAGTGCTTGTTCCCAGAAATAACCAAGCTTTCCTCCTGACGATCTGCTCGGGTAAAGAATGTCCCGTGGCTTTACCTGCTTCTGGATGAGATGAAAATCCTTGCCGTAGGTGTGGAAAGCCTTTTGGAAGGACTCCTTCTCCTCAGGTGTCCATCTATCAGAGCCTGGCAAGAAAAAGCAGCGGGTAGTAAACGCATCCCTTGATCCACACCAAGTAGATCCCACTGGCTGCCGAAAGAAAATGGTGGCAGGCCGTCATTCACGTGTGTGTACGTGTCTGCTCCCTCAGAAGGTCATGAAGACAAGAGCAGGCATTGCCCGGGGAGAAGGATTGGAAAACAAGTAAAGCTGAAGGACTAGATGCTGGTGCTTCCCCACCCGCAGAGGAGACAAGACCTTGTGCTGGTGTTAAGCACAATTGCTTTAAGCAGAAACCCTTGCCACAACAATGAAGGGGACGGCAGCATCTGTCAGGGACGCAAGAAGCTCTGCTTTGCTTACCTGCGTAATGATAATCAGCCATGGGGTGGCCTTGAGGTGTTGCAGGCCCCTCTGAGAGCAGCATCTCCAGAGCCTCCTGCAAGATCAAGAGGGAAGAGGCTTTAGCCGCCCCACCACATTAAAAATGAGCCAAAAAATCACAGGTGCTGCCTTGCAGCTACTTTGCCTCTCCAGACATTCAAGCGACTGTATCCCATGTGGGTGAAACACTGTCATTTGCTCCAAGTCCCTGGTTTTTGCTGCCCAACCCTTTGATCCTGGTCCCCGAGAGTGGCCTTTTGCTCACCAACCTAAGGATTTTGCTGCTCCTGCAGCCAGAATGGCCTCAGCTGACTGAGGCTTCTGGGAATTTCCCCTCCAAATGTCTTAGAGAAGCCAGCTCTCCAGGCCATTTACAAGGCAGCAGGACCTTCCGCCGCCGCCGCCGCCTCCAGGAGGGAGATTCTCCCTGCTGGAGCCCTTTGGCCTCAGCCCTGACGCAGCTGGAGGAGACACAGCAGGCAGCAAGTGCTCTGCTCCCTGTTAAGACCCTTCTTCAAAGAGCAGCCAGGAAAGGCTGTCCCAGTGCCCGGGCCCTCTGCATTCCCCGTGCCCTCTTCTCTGCGCCCAAACAGCCGCTTCTTACCGGAACGCTGCCGCGTGCCCGGTGCAGGCAGTGCAGGGCGCGCTCCAGGTTAGCTGCTGCCCCGGGAATGCCACGGGAGCTGGCCATGTCCAACAGTTCTCTTACTGCAAGCACAACAAAAAACCCACCGAAAGTCAGCCTTGAGGCCAGCAAGGGCAAAGACTGCCATGCAAGGCAGAAGGAAAGGCTGGGAGCTAAAGACAGCAGCTTGGAGAGTATGAAAAGGAGAGCAAAGCCAGGGCCAGCTGAACCAAGGGCCCACGCAGTGCTGGCTCTCCCTCCAAAGCAGCTTCTGTAAGAAGAAGTGGGGGCCAATCTGCGCTCTTCCAGTGGCAGACGGCCCTGACCAATTTGGAGAGCAAGGTGCTTGCTCTTGCTCCTTGCCTCTAACACTTCTACATGGGAAGATGGGCGAGACAAGGAGAGCCTGCAAAAGGCTGCCTTTTTACGCAAAAGGAGCCTTTTAAAGACCCAAGTAGCTCTGGGGTGGAAGAAAAGCTTGAAGCAAAGCTACCTCTGTCAGGTTTTTCCATGTCAGAGTCATCCTCCCCCCAGGGCTTCCAGACCAGGGTTGCAGGCTCTTCATCCTCACTTGGTGCTCTGCTCTGCAGCTCTGGCAGCTCAGCCTGAAAGTCGCTGCCAACATTGATGTGTCTAAAGGAAGAAGGAGGTGGAGGTGAGAAAGGCAAGTGGTCAAGAGAGCCTTCCTGTGCACCCACAGGCTTGAACCAATGCCACCCTGACTCTGAAAGAGCAGTTCTCCTCCTCGCCATTCCTCCAGTTTGCTGTCCTTTAACCCTATGCCAAAACTCACGGCTGAATCTGGGCTCTTGCTTTCCTTTTCATTGTGCCTCTCCTTTCCACCTGAAAGAGATCAAAGCAATGCTCCAGTTAAAAATCCTTCCTTCTCATCCTCATCATTGCAAAGCCCGAGCTCCTGTGTCCCAGCTCCTTTCTCATTGCTGTCATTGCCGCCTTTTTGACATGGAATGTCCTAGGCAGGACCCTCTAGCAGTCAGCAGCTTCCTCAGGAGGGCAAGCAGAAGGCCATGCACTACTCTCTTCACTCCCGGGGCCACTGAGAAGAGCTCAGAGAATGGCAGGGGAGATGTGCCAGTGCAGGCTTAGGTTGGATAGAAGGAAAAGGTTCTTCAGCCAGAGGCTGCTTGGGCACTGCAACAGCCTCCCCAGGGAAGGGGGCACAGCACCAAGCCTGACTGAGCTCCAAAAGTGTTTGGACACTGCTCTTGGGCACAGGCCGTGATTGTTGAGGCTGCCCTGGGCAGGCCCTGGACTTGGGCTCAGTGATCTTTGAGAATCCCTTCCAAGCCAGGAAATTCTGTGCTACTGTGATTGTGCTCTTGAGGAGATGGCATTTGACGGCCGCCCCTGAGCATGAGGTAGAACCAGCCCTACGTGCACTGGAAAAAGAATCTAGACAGATATTAAAATAGCATGGATCTATAAGCCATGGAACTACGTCAGTATATAAGAATTGCTGATCCCAGATGGTTTTTGAAGTTGAAAGCCTGTGTTTGAGGAGAAGCCCAGTCAAATGCTTCTATGCCCTGAAGGACAGGGATGCCAGAGGAGAAGTGCCATCATTCTGGTGTTTGAAGCTTTGGAGCGGGTGTGAGCAGAGTCAGGGCATAAGGGGATTTGTTGACATTGAAGCCCTGAAGTGCTCAGCCACAAACAATTTGTTTTGGGGTCAGCACAAGATAGTTTGAGGACGGAAATGGGTGCCAAGAACTTTTAATCAGGTCATCCGTGGACGAGGATCTGCAGCTGCACTGGGACACCTCTCTAGGTCCTCTATGGAAAGGTCTGTGTTTCCCCTGGAGGCAACATGATTCCTTCAGAAGCTGCAGCCTGCTTTCACGTGGAAGCTCGTCTGGGGAAAGTGAGCACGCAGCCTGTGTCGTGCTTGGTGGGAGAGGCAGCTGGAGCCTCCTGCCCCTGCGCTAGTGCTTTGAGGGCAAACGGGGATTTTCTTACCTTGGACGGTTCCCAAGTGCTCTGGGGATGCCCGGAGGCAGACGAGGAGACCAGGACGTCGGTGCAGAGGCCGGGTCTGGCGCTGAGTGCAGAAGGCGGCTGGTCAGGGACAGCCCAGGAGCTGATCCTGCAGCTGCTGCTCCAGCGCTGCTCCACCAGCGTTCCAGCAAGGGCCGCAGGAGCAGGAGACAACGACAGTTGCTATGGGCACAGCCCAACATTCCATCTAGAACCCCAGGGGAGCCATGGGACAGAAAGAGGCATGGGCCGCCTCTGGCCCTTGTACTTCTTCTGCTGCAAGTTTGCTCTGAGAAGCTTCCCAGTGGGCCTTTTCTCCTCAGTCGTCTGATGAGACGGGCAAAAGCAGTGCAGGGACAGCCCTGGGTCTTCCCGGTGCTTCTCTGCAAGGTGCCTCCAGCTGAACGTGCACAGGAGCCTGCCTCTGTGCAAGGGCCCAGACCTCATCTCCTGCCCTGGAGAACCAGAAGGGCTCCTCCCACTGGCTCTCCTCCAGCTCTGAGAGGAGCTGGAATTTGCAAGTTGTCCAGCGCAGAGCCAACTCCAGAGCTTCCTCTCAAAGTGGAGCCATTCATCCTGCCCCCTTTCTCAATTCTCCTTTTGCTGCCCAATAATGTCACTGCATGTTTTCCCTCCTTTGGGCCTCTGAGCTGGTCTCTCACCTCATCACTCCTCCCTTGAAACTTGGAGAAACAGGATGTTTTTCAGGGCAACTGATGGGGACACACACACACACACACAGGGACAGCACACGGGCATTTCTCTAGCAAACATTCATGCAGAATTTCTATAGCCCTCTTCCAGCTCCCTTGGAGAAGCTCGGTGTTTGTCCCCAAAAGACTCTGCCATTCCTCTAAGAAAGCAACACTAACAGAATTCCCTTTCCACACTGCTGGCCTTCACATTGGTTTTAATGCCTAGATCCCAGATATGACAAAACCCAGGCAGCTTTGCTGCTTTCCTGCCTGTCGTTAAGGAAAAGCAAATCTTGCTTCAGTCCCAGTCTTGCTTCCTTCCCAGCCTGCACGTTACCCACTGGCCAGCAAATTGAGGGGGCAGCTGGAACAAGTCCCACCGCAAGGCAGATACTTTGTAGCATTCAAAGCCCACCTGCACCGCCTCCATCAGACAAGGGCAAGCTTCCCTTGGCTTCCCAGAAGCAGCCTGGCAATTGCCCCCTCCCTCGCCCCCTCTCCACCCTCCACAGCCTCTGCCACCAAAGCCTTGCTAGGCAGGGCCATTTGCTGGCCTCGAAGAAAGAGTGCCTTTGATTCTTCTTTGGCGCAAGTGCCCGAGCTGTGAGAAGTCAGAGGATAATGATCACACCCGCTCTGCTTTAGCTAAGGAGATTGCTGGAGGCCCAGAGCGGGACACTGGTCCTTTCGAGAGAAACTGAAACTGAACTAGCCATGCCTTTGTGGCGCATGCCGATAGGAATTGGATAGAATCGGAGGGCTTAGAAACGTCCTCCAAGGTGGTCAGCTCCATCAGTCCCCCAAAATGAAACAAAGTTATGTTACTGGGCTCCAAAAAGGACTAAAGCCGCTGCTTTTATGCCAGAAAATATGGTGAGACCAGACCACTCATCTAGATCCAATTCCGTGAATTAAACAAAGCCTCCCTTTCCACTCCCAGCTGAGATGTTGAGGAATCAAAGGCAGACGCCCCAGCCTTATTTCACTGGCAGTAAAGGAGACACACCTCAGTAAGTCCTGCCAGCTGAGCAAGGGGCTGGGCCCGGGGGAGGTGGCGCCTGCCCAGATTCTTCTCTCAGGGCAAGTGCCGTCTTTGCAACACCAGGCAAATGGAACAAACATTGCCGGAGTGTTTTCATACAGACAGAAAGACAAAATGGAACAAACTTTGGTTTAATGATAAAGACCCATTGGCTCTCAACAAAGGCAAAAATGACAAAAGGCAGAGCATAGACAACACCCAACCTTTGAAATTTATTGATAAATCTAATAAAACTAATGAATCTTAAATAATACTAATGGATCTTAACGACTAAATTGAGGAGATTCCTATCATGTCAACTAACTAAGTAGAAGATTAAACTACCCTAAAAGCTTAAAAAACAGTCCTATTCCTATCTAGTCCTATTGATACCTAACTCTTGCTAGCCCTGGACAACCTGCAGGGTTGTCTAATTTCAAAGTCTTTTCTTCTTGGCGAGAGGCTCTGCTGCCTTCCGAGGCCGATGTCTTCTCCTGTGGTTGTTCCTTTCCTTCACGGTTTCAAACACCCTGCAAGATAGGAAACAAACCATCCATTGCTCACTTTAGTACACACCATGAAACCAAGTGCCGAGATCTCCGTTTGAGTAGGAATTTCTGTCTTTTTGGGCAGTGGCACATTTGTGAATTGATCAGCACCATGAGTCTGATCGTTCTACTTTCAATGCCTTGAAATGTCTTCCTCCTTTTGCTGCATCCTCTTTTGAATATGACCAGCAGCATCAAACCAAGCTTTGATGGATCTATTCCTACTTGTATGAACTGTGTCTTGTTGGGGCACGGCAAGGTTTCATTGTGAAGGCTGGGTTTTACCTAAGCTCTTTGGGTTTGAGGTGGGTGTTAAGCTTGACCACGGCTGCCGGGGGCGATGCTGCAAGTGCCCCCAGCTTCCCCTGCGGTGCCTTTGAAAAGGGTCAGCCCGTTTTAGTCCAAAGGCGCAGCTTTGAGCAGAAAGAGGAGGAACTTACGCACCGTTTGTACTGCCCGCAGGGAAAGGGGCCTCCCGCCGAGCGGGGCGGCTGGCGCGCTTGGCAGCAGGGACACTCGGCGCTGCGAGCCCTCTTGCGGCTTCTCTTCCCTGTCTCCCCGTTCTCCTTTCTGGGAGGGCTTTTCCTCCTCTTTGCTTTGCCCACACTCTGGAAATCAAAGAGTCCTTATCAATGCTTCCTTCCTCTCACAAAGCTGGAAACCAGAGCATCCAGCACAAAAATCTATCGGCTTAAGCAAATCCTTCCAGACCCTCAAGAGCTGAGAAAACGGCTGCCTTTGCCAATGGGCTGCGGCGGGCTGCCAACCCAGAGCTTGGAGGAAAATACTCCTCTTTTCTACAGGCCAAAGGGGTGGGATAAATACCTGCCTATTTAGAGCTCTACATTTCTTATTTCTACCTTTCTGCCTAACATCTATTTCTCTCTGCTTTTCCTCCACAAATGTCTAGGCAATGGCATTTAAATTCAGTCCAATTAGGGTAGACACATGGTCAGCCATTTTCTAGTCCCCAAAATAATCTCCCTCCCTGTCTCTCTCTCTCTCTCTCTCTCACATGATGTGAAGCAAATTGCTCTTTGCCGGTAAGGAAAGTTTTAGGGGAGCCACGGCACCGGCAGCTCCTTCTTGGGGAGTATGCTGCGATGCTAGAAAAACTCCCTGAAAATCTGCAGCATATCCACAAAGGCAGCCTGGATTGCTGATGTCAGCAAGCAGTGGAGAATTAAGGGTCTGATTGGAGTCAGCGAGGGTGCCAGCCCTTGAGAAGCCCATCTGTAGAGAGTCAAAGCCCATTTTGGTGGCGCTGCTGCTTCCTTGGGTCAAAGTTAGGCTCCAGAATTGCATACTTCAGGGCAGCAGCACAAGGAAGCCCCGGGCAGCATCTGCTGTGCCTTTCCCAGCGCATGGGACGATGTGATCCTGGCAAAGGGGCGTCTGGCATGGCTCGCCAGCAGCTTTTCTCCCCTTCTGCCAGTTTCTCGACCTTCCTGGCACGTCTCGATTTTCTTGCCCCTCACCTGAGCCAGAGTGCTGGCAAGTTTATGCTCCTTTTTCCAGGAGTAGTAGTACTCCACACACTGTGCCACGGTCTTAGTCTGGATCTGTTGTGAAGAGAAAAAGAAGGAGTCGAAAATGGTGTCGGGTGCACTGGGGAAAAAGTAGAATATGGAGTGAACTAGGAAGGAAAAGCATGAAGTAAATGGAGCAGGGTGTAAAATGAAATCAACATGGGGAAAGAGAGGCATCATGCAATGTCTTAAACCGTGTATTCTGCTAGGTGGTAATACACGCAATGCACAGATCAACAACAAATCCATCTAGCACAGTTCTTCTTTCCCCGCTTCACTCCAGTTATGCCAGCACACCGTCTTGTGGAAGCAGCAGCAGACCTGTGCGACAAGTCTGACAGAAGAAAGCTTCATCTTCCAAAAGAGCTTGGAGAAAAGGGCTGGAGAGGCAGGATCATCCTTTTGACACAGGCTTTTGATGTCCCCTTTTGTTACTTCTTGAAGATACTTGGTACTTGAGAAGAGAGAGACTGAAGGCCAGTGCTTGTTCCCAGAAATAACCAAGCTTTCCTCCTGACGATCTGCTCGGGTAAAGAATGTCCCGTGGCTTTACCTGCTTCTGGATGAGATGAAAATCCTTGCTGTAGGTGTGGAAAGCCTTTTGGAAGGACTCCTTCTCCTCAGGTGTCCATCTATCAGAGCCTGGCAAGAAAAAGCAGCGGGTAGTAAACGCATCCCTTGATCCACACCAAGTAGATCCCACTGGCTGCCGAAAGAAAATGGTGGCAGGCCGTCATTCACGTGTGTGTACGTGTCTGCTCCCTCAGAAGGTCATGAAGACAAGAGCAGGCATTGCCCGGGGAGAAGGATTGGAAAACAAGTAAAGCTGAAGGACTAGATGCTGGTGCTTCCCCACCCGCAGAGGAGACAAGACCTTGTGCTGGTGTTAAGCACAATTGCTTTAAGCAGAAACCCTTGCCACAACAATGAAGGGGACGGCAGCATCTGTCAGGGACGCAAGAAGCTCTGCTTTGCTTACCTGCGTAATGATAATCAGCCATGGGGTGGCCTTGAGGTGTTGCAGGCCCCTCTGAGAGCAGCATCTCCAGAGCCTCCTGCAAGATCAAGAGGGAAGAGGCTTTAGCCGCCCCACCACATTAAAAATGAGCCAAAAAATCACAGGTGCTGCCTTGCAGCTACTTTGCCTCTCCAGACATTCAAGCGACTGTATCCCATGTGGGTGAAACACTGTCATTTGCTCCAAGTCCCTGGTTTTTGCTGCCCAACCCTTTGATCCTGGTCCCCGAGAGTGGCCTTTTGCTCACCAACCTAAGGATTTTGCTGCTCCTGCAGCCAGAATGGCCTCAGCTGACTGAGGCTTCTGGGAATTTCCCCTCCAAATGTCTTAGAGAAGCCAGCTCTCCAGGCCATTTACAAGGCAGCAGGACCTTCCGCCGCCGCCGCCGCCTCCAGGAGGGAGATTCTCCCTGCTGGAGCCCTTTGGGCTCAGCCCTGACGCAGCTGGAGGAGACACAGCAGGCAGCAAGTGCTCTGCTCCCTGTTAAGACCCTTCTTCAAAGAGCAGCCAGGAAAGGCTGTCCCAGTGCCCGGGCCCTCTGCATTCCCTGTGCCCTCTTCTCTGCGCCCAAACAGCCGCTTCTTACCGGAACGCTGCCGCGTGCCCGGTGCAGGCAGTGCAGGGCGCGCTCCAGGTTAGCTGCTGCCCCGGGAATGCCACGGGAGCTGGCCATGTCCAACAGTTCTCTTACTGCAAGCACAACAAAAAACCCACCGAAAGTCAGCCTTGAGGCCAGCAAGGGCAAAGACTGCCATGCAAGGCAGAAGGAAAGGCTGGGAGCTAAAGACAGCAGCTTGGAGAGTATGAAAAGGAGAGCAAAGCCAGGGCCAGCTGAACCAAGGGCCCACGCAGTGCTGGCTCTCCCTCCAAAGCAGCTTCTGTAAGAAGAAGTGGGGGCCAATCTGCGCTCTTCCAGTGGCAGACGGCCCTGACCAATTTGGAGAGCAAGGTGCTTGCTCTTGCTCCTTGCCTCTAACACTTCTACATGGGAAGATGGGCGAGACAAGGAGAGCCTGCAAAAGGCTGCCTTTTTACGCAAAAGGAGCCTTTTAAAGACCCAAGTAGCTCTGGGGTGGAAGAAAAGCTTGAAGCAAAGCTACCTCTGTCAGGTTTTTCCATGTCAGAGTCATCCTCCCCCCAGGGCTTCCAGACCAGGGTTGCAGGCTCTTCATCCTCACTTGGTGCTCTGCTCTGCAGCTCTGGCAGCTCAGCCTGAAAGTCGCTGCCAACATTGATGTGTCTAAAGGAAGAAGGAGGTGGAGGTGAGAAAGGCAAGTGGTCAAGAGAGCCTTCCTGTGCACCCACAGGCTTGAACCAATGCCACCCTGACTCTGAAAGAGCAGTTCTCCTCCTCGCCATTCCTCCAGTTTGCTGTCCTTTAACCCTATGCCAAAACTCACGGCTGAATCTGGGCTCTTGCTTTCCTTTTCATTGTGCCTCTCCTTTCCACCTGAAAGAGATCAAAGCAATGCTCCAGTTAAAAATCCTTCCTTCTCATCCTCATCATTGCAAAGCCCGAGCTCCTGTGTCCCAGCTCCTTTCTCATTGCTGTCATTGCCGCCTTTTTGACATGGAATGTCCTAGGCAGGACCCTCTAGCAGTCAGCAGCTTCCTCAGGAGGGCAAGCAGAAGGCCATGCACTACTCTCTTCACTCCCGGGGCCACTGAGAAGAGCTCAGAGAATGGCAGGGGAGATGTGCCAGTGCAGGCTTAGGTTGGATAGAAGGAAAAGGTTCTTCAGCCAGAGGCTGCTTGGGCACTGCAACAGCCTCCCCAGGGAAGGGGGCACAGCACCAAGCCTGACTGAGCTCCAAAAGTGTTTGGACACTGCTCTTGGGCACAGGCCGTGATTGTTGAGGCTGCCCTGGGCAGGCCCTGGACTTGGGCTCAGTGATCTTTGAGAATCCCTTCCAAGCCAGGAAATTCTGTGCTACTGTGATTGTGCTCTTGAGGAGATGGCATTTGACGGCCGCCCCTGAGCATGAGGTAGAACCAGCCCTACGTGCACTGGAAAAAGAATCTAGAAAGATATTAAAATAGCATGGATCTATAAGCCATGGAACTACGTCAGTATATAAGAATTGCTGATCCCAGATGGTTTTTGAAGTTGAAAGCCTGTGTTTGAGGAGAAGCCCAGTCAAATGCTTCTATGCCCTGAAGGACAGGGATGCCAGAGGAGAAGTGCCATCATTCTGGTGTTTGAAGCTTTGGAGCGGGTGTGAGCAGAGTCAGGGCATAAGGGGATTTGTTGACATTGAAGCCCTGAAGTGCTCAGCCACAAACAATTTGTTTTGGGGTCAGCACAAGATAGTTTGAGGACGGAAATGGGTGCCAAGAACTTTTAATCAGGTCATCCGTGGACGAGGATCTGCAGCTGCACTGGGACACCTCTCTAGGTCCTCTATGGAAAGGTCTGTGTTTCCCCTGGAGGCAACATGATTCCTTCAGAAGCTGCAGCCTGCTTTCACGTGGAAGCTCGTCTGGGGAAAGTGAGCACGCAGCCTGTGTCGTGCTTGGTGGGAGAGGCAGCTGGAGCCTCCTGCCCCTGCGCTAGTGCTTTGAGGGCAAACGGGGATTTTCTTACCTTGGACGGTTCCCAAGTGCTCTGGGGATGCCCGGAGGCAGACGAGGAGACCAGGACGTCGGTGCAGAGGCCGGGTCTGGCGCTGAGTGCAGAAGGCGGCTGGTCAGGGACAGCCCAGGAGCTGATCCTGCAGCTGCTGCTCCAGCGCTGCTCCACCAGCGTTCCAGCAAGGGCCGCAGGAGCAGGAGACAACGACAGTTGCTATGGGCACAGCCCAACATTCCATCTAGAACCCCAGGGGAGCCATGGGACAGAAAGAGGCATGGGCCGCCTCTGGCCCTTGTACTTCTTCTGCTGCAAGTTTGCTCTGAGAAGCTTCCCAGTGGGCCTTTTCTCCTCAGTCGTCTGATGAGACGGGCAAAAGCAGTGCAGGGACAGCCCTGGGTCTTCCCGGTGCTTCTCTGCAAGGTGCCTCCAGCTGAACGTGCACAGGAGCCTGCCTCTGTGCAAGGGCCCAGACCTCATCTCCTGCCCTGGAGAACCAGAAGGGCTCCTCCCACTGGCTCTCCTCCAGCTCTGAGAGGAGCTGGAATTTGCAAGTTGTCCAGCGCAGAGCCAACTCCAGAGCTTCCTCTCAAAGTGGAGCCATTCATCCTGCCCCCTTTCTCAATTCTCCTTTTGCTGCCCAATAATGTCACTGCATGTTTTCCCTCCTTTGGGCCTCTGAGCTGGTCTCTCACCTCATCACTCCTCCCTTGAAACTTGGAGAAACAGGATGTTTTTCAGGGCAACTGATGGGGACACACACACACACACACAGGGACAGCACACGGGCATTTCTCTAGCAAACATTCATGCAGAATTTCTATAGCCCTCTTCCAGCTCCCTTGGAGAAGCTCGGTGTTTGTCCCCAAAAGACTCTGCCATTCCTCTAAGAAAGCAACACTAACAGAATTCCCTTTCCACACTGCTGGCCTTCACATTGGTTTTAATGCCTAGATCCCAGATATGACAAAACCCAGGCAGCTTTGCTGCTTTCCTGCCTGTCGTTAAGGAAAAGCAAATCTTGCTTCAGTCCCAGTCTTGCTTCCTTCCCAGCCTGCACGTTACCCACTGGCCAGCAAACTGAGGGGGCAGCTGGAACAAGTCCCACCGCAAGGCAGATACTTTGTAGCATTCAAAGCCCACCTGCACCGCCTCCATCAGACAAGGGCAAGCTTCCCTCGGCTTCCCAGAAGCAGCCTGGCAATTGCCCCCTCCCTCGCCCCCTCTCCACCCTCCACAGCCTCTGCCACCAAAGCCTTGCTAGGCAGGGCCATTTGCTGGCCTCGAAGAAAGAGTGCCTTTGATTCTTCTTTGGCGCAAGTGCCCGAGCTGTGAGAAGTCAGAGGATAATGATCACACCCGCTCTGCTTTAGCTAAGGAGATTGCTGGAGGCCCAGAGCGGGACACTGGTCCTTTCGAGAGAAACTGAAACTGAACTAGCCATGCCTTTGTGACGCATGCGGATAGGAATTGGATAGAATCGGAGGGCTTAGAAACATCCTCCAAGGTGGTCAGCTCCATCAGTCCCCCAAAATGAAACAAAGTTATGTTGCTGGGCTCCAAAAAGGACTAAAGCCGCTGCTTTTATGCCAGAAAATATGGTGAGACCAGACCACTCATCTAGATCCAATTCCGTGAATTAAACAAAGCCTCCCTTTCCACTCCCAGCTGAGATGTTGAGGAATCAAAGGCAGACGCCCCAGCCTTATTTCACTGGCAGTAAAGGAGACACACCTCAGTAAGTCCTGCCAGCTGAGCAAGGGGCTGGGCCCGGGGGAGGTGGCGCCTGCCCAGATTCTTCTCTCAGGGCAAGTGCCGTCTTTGCAACACCAGGCAAATGGAACAAACATTGCCGGAGTGTTTTCATACAGACAGAAAGACAAAATGGAACAAACTTTGGTTTAATGATAAAGACCCATTGGCTCTCAACAAAGGCAAAAATGACAAAAGGCAGAGCATAGACAACACCCAACCTTTGAAATTTATTGATAAATCTAATAAAACTAATGAATCTTAAATAATACTAATGGATCTTAACGACTAAATTGAGGAGATTCCTATCATGTCAACTAACTAAGTAGAAGATTAAACTACCCTAAAAGCTTAAAAAACAGTCCTATTCCTATCTAGTCCTATTGATACCTAACTCTTGCTAGCTCTGGACAACCTGCAGGGTTGTCTAATTTCAAAGTCTTTTCTTCTTGGCGAGAGGCTCTGCTGCCTTCCGAGGCCGATGTCTTCTCCTGTGGTTGTTCCTTTCCTTCACGGTTTCAAACACCCTGCAAGATAGGAAACAAACCATCCATTGCTCACTTTAGTACACACCATGAAACCAAGTGCCGAGATCTCCGTTTGAGTAGGAATTTCTGTCTTTTTGGGCAGTGGCACATTTGTGAATTGATCAGCACCATGAGTCTGATCGTTCTACTTTCAATGCCTTGAAATGTCTTCCTCCTTTTGCTGCATCCTCTTTTGAATATGACCAGCAGCATCAAACCAAGCTTTGATGGATCTATTCCTACTTGTATGAACTGTGTCTTGTTGGGGCACGGCAAGGTTTCATTGTGAAGGCTGGGTTTTACCTAAGCTCTTTGGGTTTGAGGTGGGTGTTAAGCTTGACCACGGCTGCCGGGGGCGATGCTGCAAGTGCCCCCAGCTTCCCCTGCGGTGCCTTTGAAAAGGGTCAGCCCGTTTTAGTCCAAAGGCGCAGCTTTGAGCAGAAAGAGGAGGAACTTACGCACCGTTTGTACTGCCCGCAGGGAAAGGGGCCTCCCGCCGAGCGGGGCGGCTGGCGCGCTTGGCAGCAGGGACACTCGGCGCTGCGAGCCCTCTTGCGGCTTCTCTTCCCTGTCTCCCCGTTCTCCTTTCTGGGAGGGCTTTTCCTCCTCTTTGCTTTGCCCACACTCTGGAAATCAAAGAGTCCTTATCAATGCTTCCTTCCTCTCACAAAGCTGGAAACCAGAGCATCCAGCACAAAAATCTATCGGCTTAAGCAAATCCTTCCAGACCCTCAAGAGCTGAGAAAACGGCTGCCTTTGCCAATGGGCTGCGGCGGGCTGCCAACCCAGAGCTTGGAGGAAAATACTCCTCTTTTCTACAGGCCAAAGGGGTGGGATAAATACCTGCCTATTTAGAGCTCTACATTTCTTATTTCTACCTTTCTGCCTAACATCTATTTCTCTCTGCTTTTCCTCCACAAATGTCTAGGCAATGGCATTTAAATTCAGTCCAATTAGGGTAGACACATGGTCAGCCATTTTCTAGTCCCCAAAATAATCTCCCTCCCTGTCTCTCTCTCTCTCTCTCTCTCACATGATGTGAAGCAAATTGCTCTTTGCCGGTAAGGAAAGTTTTAGGGGAGCCACGGCACCGGCAGCTCCTTCTTGGGGAGTATGCTGCGATGCTAGAAAAACTCCCTGAAAATCTGCAGCATATCCACAAAGGCAGCCTGGATTGCTGATGTCAGCAAGCAGTGGAGAATTAAGGGTCTGATTGGAGTCAGCGAGGGTGCCAGCCCTTGAGAAGCCCATCTGTAGAGAGTCAAAGCCCATTTTGGTGGCGCTGCTGCTTCCTTGGGTCAAAGTTAGGCTCCAGAATTGCATACTTCAGGGCAGCAGCACAAGGAAGCCCCGGGCAGCATCTGCTGTGCCTTTCCCAGCGCATGGGACGATGTGATCCTGGCAAAGGGGCGTCTGGCATGGCTCGCCAGCAGCTTTTCTCCCCTTCTGCCAGTTTCTCGACCTTCCTGGCACGTCTCGATTTTCTTGCCCCTCACCTGAGCCAGAGTGCTGGCAAGTTTATGCTCCTTTTTCCAGGAGTAGTAGTACTCCACACACTGTGCCACGGTCTTAGTCTGGATCTGTTGTGAAGAGAAAAAGAAGGAGTCGAAAATGGTGTCGGGTGCACTGGGGAAAAAGTAGAATATGGAGTGAACTAGGAAGGAAAAGCATGAAGTAAATGGAGCAGGGTGTAAAATGAAATCAACATGGGGAAAGAGAGGCATCATGCAATGTCTTAAACCGTGTATTCTGCTAGGTGGTAATACACGCAATGCACAGATCAACAACAAATCCATCTAGCACAGTTCTTCTTTCCCCGCTTCACTCCAGTTATGCCAGCACACCGTCTTGTGGAAGCAGCAGCAGACCTGTGCGACAAGTCTGACAGAAGAAAGCTTCATCTTCCAAAAGAGCTTGGAGAAAAGGGCTGGAGAGGCAGGATCATCCTTTTGACACAGGCTTTTGATGTCCCCTTTTGTTACTTCTTGAAGATACTTGGTACTTGAGAAGAGAGAGACTGAAGGCCAGTGCTTGTTCCCAGAAATAACCAAGCTTTCCTCCTGACGATCTGCTCGGGTAAAGAATGTCCCGTGGCTTTACCTGCTTCTGGATGAGATGAAAATCCTTGCTGTAGGTGTGGAAAGCCTTTTGGAAGGACTCCTTCTCCTCAGGTGTCCATCTATCAGAGCCTGGCAAGAAAAAGCAGCGGGTAGTAAACGCATCCCTTGATCCACACCAAGTAGATCCCACTGGCTGCCGAAAGAAAATGGTGGCAGGCCGTCATTCACGTGTGTGTACGTGTCTGCTCCCTCAGAAGGTCATGAAGACAAGAGCAGGCATTGCCCGGGGAGAAGGATTGGAAAACAAGTAAAGCTGAAGGACTAGATGCTGGTGCTTCCCCACCCGCAGAGGAGACAAGACCTTGTGCTGGTGTTAAGCACAATTGCTTTAAGCAGAAACCCTTGCCACAACAATGAAGGGGACGGCAGCATCTGTCAGGGACGCAAGAAGCTCTGCTTTGCTTACCTGCGTAATGATAATCAGCCATGGGGTGGCCTTGAGGTGTTGCAGGCCCCTCTGAGAGCAGCATCTCCAGAGCCTCCTGCAAGATCAAGAGGGAAGAGGCTTTAGCCGCCCCACCACATTAAAAATGAGCCAAAAAATCACAGGTGCTGCCTTGCAGCTACTTTGCCTCTCCAGACATTCAAGCGACTGTATCCCATGTGGGTGAAACACTGTCATTTGCTCCAAGTCCCTGGTTTTTGCTGCCCAACCCTTTGATCCTGGTCCCCGAGAGTGGCCTTTTGCTCACCAACCTAAGGATTTTGCTGCTCCTGCAGCCAGAATGGCCTCAGCTGACTGAGGCTTCTGGGAATTTCCCCTCCAAATGTCTTAGAGAAGCCAGCTCTCCAGGCCATTTACAAGGCAGCAGGACCTTCCGCCGCCGCCGCCGCCTCCAGGAGGGAGATTCTCCCTGCTGGAGCCCTTTGGGCTCAGCCCTGACGCAGCTGGAGGAGACACAGCAGGCAGCAAGTGCTCTGCTCCCTGTTAAGACCCTTCTTCAAAGAGCAGCCAGGAAAGGCTGTCCCAGTGCCCGGGCCCTCTGCATTCCCTGTGCCCTCTTCTCTGCGCCCAAACAGCCGCTTCTTACCGGAACGCTGCCGCGTGCCCGGTGCAGGCAGTGCAGGGCGCGCTCCAGGTTAGCTGCTGCCCCGGGAATGCCACGGGAGCTGGCCATGTCCAACAGTTCTCTTACTGCAAGCACAACAAAAAACCCACCGAAAGTCAGCCTTGAGGCCAGCAAGGGCAAAGACTGCCATGCAAGGCAGAAGGAAAGGCTGGGAGCTAAAGACAGCAGCTTGGAGAGTATGAAAAGGAGAGCAAAGCCAGGGCCAGCTGAACCAAGGGCCCACGCAGTGCTGGCTCTCCCTCCAAAGCAGCTTCTGTAAGAAGAAGTGGGGGCCAATCTGCGCTCTTCCAGTGGCAGACGGCCCTGACCAATTTGGAGAGCAAGGTGCTTGCTCTTGCTCCTTGCCTCTAACACTTCTACATGGGAAGATGGGCGAGACAAGGAGAGCCTGCAAAAGGCTGCCTTTTTACGCAAAAGGAGCCTTTTAAAGACCCAAGTAGCTCTGGGGTGGAAGAAAAGCTTGAAGCAAAGCTACCTCTGTCAGGTTTTTCCATGTCAGAGTCATCCTCCCCCCAGGGCTTCCAGACCAGGGTTGCAGGCTCTTCATCCTCACTTGGTGCTCTGCTCTGCAGCTCTGGCAGCTCAGCCTGAAAGTCGCTGCCAACATTGATGTGTCTAAAGGAAGAAGGAGGTGGAGGTGAGAAAGGCAAGTGGTCAAGAGAGCCTTCCTGTGCACCCACAGGCTTGAACCAATGCCACCCTGACTCTGAAAGAGCAGTTCTCCTCCTCGCCATTCCTCCAGTTTGCTGTCCTTTAACCCTATGCCAAAACTCACGGCTGAATCTGGGCTCTTGCTTTCCTTTTCATTGTGCCTCTCCTTTCCACCTGAAAGAGATCAAAGCAATGCTCCAGTTAAAAATCCTTCCTTCTCATCCTCATCATTGCAAAGCCCGAGCTCCTGTGTCCCAGCTCCTTTCTCATTGCTGTCATTGCCGCCTTTTTGACATGGAATGTCCTAGGCAGGACCCTCTAGCAGTCAGCAGCTTCCTCAGGAGGGCAAGCAGAAGGCCATGCACTACTCTCTTCACTCCCGGGGCCACTGAGAAGAGCTCAGAGAATGGCAGGGGAGATGTGCCAGTGCAGGCTTAGGTTGGATAGAAGGAAAAGGTTCTTCAGCCAGAGGCTGCTTGGGCACTGCAACAGCCTCCCCAGGGAAGGGGGCACAGCACCAAGCCTGACTGAGCTCCAAAAGTGTTTGGACACTGCTCTTGGGCACAGGCCGTGATTGTTGAGGCTGCCCTGGGCAGGCCCTGGACTTGGGCTCAGTGATCTTTGAGAATCCCTTCCAAGCCAGGAAATTCTGTGCTACTGTGATTGTGCTCTTGAGGAGATGGCATTTGACGGCCGCCCCTGAGCATGAGGTAGAACCAGCCCTACGTGCACTGGAAAAAGAATCTAGACAGATATTAAAATAGCATGGATCTATAAGCCATGGAACTACGTCAGTATATAAGAATTGCTGATCCCAGATGCTTTTTGAAGTTGAAAGCCTGTGTTTGAGGAGAAGCCCAGTCAAATGCTTCTATGCCCTGAAGGACAGGGATGCCAGAGGAGAAGTGCCATCATTCTGGTGTTTGAAGCTTTGGAGCGGGTGTGAGCAGAGTCAGGGCATAAGGGGATTTGTTGACATTGAAGCCCTGAAGTGCTCAGCCACAAACAATTTGTTTTGGGGTCAGCACAAGATAGTTTGAGGACGGAAATGGGTGCCAAGAACTTTTAATCAGGTCATCCGTGGACGAGGATCTGCAGCTGCACTGGGACACCTCTCTAGGTCCTCTATGGAAAGGTCTGTGTTTCCCCTGGAGGCAACATGATTCCTTCAGAAGCTGCAGCCTGCTTTCACGTGGAAGCTCGTCTGGGGAAAGTGAGCACGCAGCCTGTGTCGTGCTTGGTGGGAGAGGCAGCTGGAGCCTCCTGCCCCTGCGCTAGTGCTTTGAGGGCAAACGGGGATTTTCTTACCTTGGACGGTTCCCAAGTGCTCTGGGGATGCCCGGAGGCAGACGAGGAGACCAGGACGTCGGTGCAGAGGCCGGGTCTGGCGCTGAGTGCAGAAGGCGGCTGGTCAGGGACAGCCCAGGAGCTGATCCTGCAGCTGCTGCTCCAGCGCTGCTCCACCAGCGTTCCAGCAAGGGCCGCAGGAGCAGGAGACAACGACAGTTGCTATGGGCACAGCCCAACATTCCATCTAGAACCCCAGGGGAGCCATGGGACAGAAAGAGGCATGGGCCGCCTCTGGCCCTTGTACTTCTTCTGCTGCAAGTTTGCTCTGAGAAGCTTCCCAGTGGGCCTTTTCTCCTCAGTCGTCTGATGAGACGGGCAAAAGCAGTGCAGGGACAGCCCTGGGTCTTCCCGGTGCTTCTCTGCAAGGTGCCTCCAGCTGAACGTGCACAGGAGCCTGCCTCTGTGCAAGGGCCCAGACCTCATCTCCTGCCCTGGAGAACCAGAAGGGCTCCTCCCACTGGCTCTCCTCCAGCTCTGAGAGGAGCTGGAATTTGCAAGTTGTCCAGCGCAGAGCCAACTCCAGAGCTTCCTCTCAAAGTGGAGCCATTCATCCTGCCCCCTTTCTCAAGTCTCCTTTTGCTGCCCAATAATGTCACTGCATGTTTTCCCTCCTTTGGGCCTCTGAGCTGGTCTCTCACCTCATCACTCCTCCCTTGAAACTTGGAGAAACAGGATGTTTTTCAGGGCAACTGATGGGGACACACACACACACACACAGGGACAGCACACGGGCATTTCTCTAGCAAACATTCATGCAGAATTTCTATAGCCCTCTTCCAGCTCCCTTGGAGAAGCTCGGTGTTTGTCCCCAAAAGACTCTGCCATTCCTCTAAGAAAGCAACACTAACAGAATTCCCTTTCCACACTGCTGGCCTTCACATTGGTTTTAATGCCTAGATCCCAGATATGACAAAACCCAGGCAGCTTTGCTGCTTTCCTGCCTGTCGTTAAGGAAAAGCAAATCTTGCTTCAGTCCCAGTCTTGCTTCCTTCCCAGCCTGCACGTTACCCACTGGCCAGCAAACTGAGGGGGCAGCTGGAACAAGTCCCACCGCAAGGCAGATACTTTGTAGCATTCAAAGCCCACCTGCACCGCCTCCATCAGACAAGGGCAAGCTTCCCTCGGCTTCCCAGAAGCAGCCTGGCAATTGCCCCCTCCCTCGCCCCCTCTCCACCCTCCACAGCCTCTGCCACCAAAGCCTTGCTAGGCAGGGCCATTTGCTGGCCTCGAAGAAAGAGTGCCTTTGATTCTTCTTTGGCGCAAGTGCCCGAGCTGTGAGAAGTCAGAGGATAATGATCACACCCGCTCTGCTTTAGCTAAGGAGATTGCTGGAGGCCCAGAGCGGGACACTGGTCCTTTCGAGAGAAACTGAAACTGAACTAGCCATGCCTTTGTGACGCATGCGGATAGGAATTGGATAGAATCGGAGGGCTTAGAAACATCCTCCAAGGTGGTCAGCTCCATCAGTCCCCCAAAATGAAACAAAGTTATGTTGCTGGGCTCCAAAAAGGACTAAAGCCGCTGCTTTTATGCCAGAAAATATGGTGAGACCAGACCACTCATCTAGATCCAATTCCGTGAATTAAACAAAGCCTCCCTTTCCACTCCCAGCTGAGATGTTGAGGAATCAAAGGCAGACGCCCCAGCCTTATTTCACTGGCAGTAAAGGAGACACACCTCAGTAAGTCCTGCCAGCTGAGCAAGGGGCTGGGCCCGGGGGAGGTGGCGCCTGCCCAGATTCTTCTCTCAGGGCAAGTGCCGTCTTTGCAACACCAGGCAAATGGAACAAACATTGCCGGAGTGTTTTCATACAGACAGAAAGACAAAATGGAACAAACTTTGGTTTAATGATAAAGACCCATTGGCTCTCAACAAAGGCAAAAATGACAAAAGGCAGAGCATAGACAACACCCAACCTTTGAAATTTATTGATAAATCTAATAAAACTAATGAATCTTAAATAATACTAATGGATCTTAACGACTAAATTGAGGAGATTCCTATCATGTCAACTAACTAAGTAGAAGATTAAACTACCCTAAAAGCTTAAAAAACAGTCCTATTCCTATCTAGTCCTATTGATACCTAACTCTTGCTAGCCCTGGACAACCTGCAGGGTTGTCTAATTTCAAAGTCTTTTCTTCTTGGCGAGAGGCTCTGCTGCCTTCCGAGGCCGATGTCTTCTCCTGTGGTTGTTCCTTTCCTTCACGGTTTCAAACACCCTGCAAGATAGGAAACAAACCATCCATTGCTCACTTTAGTACACACCATGAAACCAAGTGCCGAGATCTCCGTTTGAGTAGGAATTTCTGTCTTTTTGGGCAGTGGCACATTTGTGAATTGATCAGCACCATGAGTCTGATCGTTCTACTTTCAATGCCTTGAAATGTCTTCCTCCTTTTGCTGCATCCTCTTTTGAATATGACCAGCAGCATCAAACCAAGCTTTGATGGATCTATTCCTACTTGTATGAACTGTGTCTTGTTGGGGCACGGCAAGGTTTCATTGTGAAGGCTGGGTTTTACCTAAGCTCTTTGGGTTTGAGGTGGGTGTTAAGCTTGACCACGGCTGCCGGGGGCGATGCTGCAAGTGCCCCCAGCTTCCCCTGCGGTGCCTTTGAAAAGGGTCAGCCTGTTTTAGTCCAAAGGCGCAGCTTTGAGCAGAAAGAGGAGGAACTTACGCACCGTTTGCACTGCCCTCAGGGAAAGGGGCCTCCCGCCGAGCGGGGCGGCTGGCGCGCTTGGCAGCAGGGACACTCGGCGCTGCGAGCCCTCTTGCGGCTTCTCTTCCCTGTCTCCCCGTTCTCCTTTCTGGGAGGGCTTTTCCTCCTCTTTGCTTTGCCCACACTCTGGAAATCAAAGAGTCCTTATCAATGCTTCCTTCCTCTCACAAAGCTGGAAATCAGAGCATCCAGCACAAAAATCTATCGGCTTAAGCAAATCCTTCCAGACCCTCAAGAGCTGAGAAAACGGCTGCCTTTGGCAATGGGCTGCGGCGGGCTGCCAACCCAGAGCTTGGAGGAAAATACTCCTCTTTTCTACAGGCCAAAGGGGTGGGATAAATACCTGCCTATTTAGAGCTCTACATTTCTTATTTCTACCTTTCTGCCTAACATCTATTTCTCTCTGCTTTTCCTCCACAAATGTCTAGGCAATGGCATTTAAATTCAGTCCAATTAGGGTAGACACATGGTCAGCCATTTTCTAGTCCCCAAAATAATCTCCCTCCCTGTCTCTCTCTCTCTCTCTCTCTCTCACATGATGTGAAGCAAATTGCTCTTTGCCGGTAAGGAAAGTTTTAGGGGAGCCACGGCACCGGCAGCTCCTTCTTGGGGAGTATGCTGCGATGCTAGAAAAACTCCCTGAAAATCTGCAGCATATCCACAAAGGCAGCCTGGATTGCTGATGTCAGCAAGCAGTGGAGAATTAAGGGTCTGATTGGAGTCAGCGAGGGTGCCAGCCCTTGAGAAGCCCATCTGTAGAGAGTCAAAGCCCATTTTGGTGGCGCTGCTGCTTCCTTGGGTCAAAGTTAGGCTCCAGAATTGCATACTTCAGGGCAGCAGCACAAGGAAGCCCCGGGCAGCATCTGCTGTGCCTTTCCCAGCGCATGGGACGATGTGATCCTGGCAAAGGGGCGTCTGGCATGGCTCGCCAGCAGCTTTTCTCCCCTTCTGCCAGTTTCTCGACCTTCCTGGCAATTTTTTGTCTCGATTTTCTTGCCCCTCACCTGAGCCAGAGTGCTGGCAAGTTTATGCTCCTTTTTCCAGGAGTAGTAGTACTGCACACACTGTGCCACGGTCTTAGTCTGGATCTGTTGTGAAGAGAAAAAGAAGGAGTCGAAAATGGTGTCGGGTGCACTGGGGAAAAAGTAGAATATGGAGTGAACTAGGAAGGAAAAGCATGAAGTAAATGGAGCAGGGTGTAAAATGAAATCAACATGGGGAAAGAGAGGCATCATGCAATGTCTTAAACCGTGTATTCTGCTAGGTGGTAATACACGCAATGCACAGATCAACAACAAATCCATCTAGCACAGTTCTTCTTTCCCCGCTTCCCTCCAGTTATGCCAGCACACCGTCTTGTGGAAGCAGCAGCAGACCTGTGCGACAAGTCTGACAGAAGAAAGCTTCATCTTCCAAAAGAGCTTGGAGAAAAGGGCTGGAGAGGCAGGATCATCCTTTTGACACAGGCTTTTGATGTCCCCTTTTGTTACTTCTTGAAGATACTTGGTACTTGAGAAGAGAGAGACTGAAGCCCAGTGCTTGTTCCCAGAAATAACCAAGCTTTCCTCCTGACGATCTGCTCGGGTAAAGAATGTCCCGTGGCTTTACCTGCTTCTGGATGAGATGAAAATCCTTGCCGTAGGTGTGGAAAGCCTTTTGGAAGGACTCCTTCTCCTCAGGTGTCCATCTATCAGAGCCTGGCAAGAAAAAGCAGCGGGTAGTAAACGCATCCCTTGATCCACACCAAGTAGATCCCACTGGCTGCCGAAAGAAAATGGTGGCAGGCCGTCATTCACGTGTGTGTACGTGTCTGCTCCCTCAGAAGGTCATGAAGACAAGAGCAGGCATTGCCCGGGGAGAAGGATTGGAAAACAAGTAAAGCTGAAGGACTAGATGCTGGTGCTTCCCCACCCACAGAGGAGACAAGACCTTGTGCTGGTGTTAAGCACAATTGCTTTAAGCAGAAACCCTTGCCACAACAATGAAGGGGACGGCAGCATCTGTCAGGGACGCAAGAAGCTCTGCTTTGCTTACCTGCGTAATGATAATCAGCCATGGGGTGGCCTTGAGGTGTTGCAGGCCCCTCTGAGAGCAGCATCTCCAGAGCCTCCTGCAAGATCAAGAGGGAAGAGGCTTTAGCCGCCCCACCACATTAAAAATGAGCCAAAAAATCACAGGTGCTGCCTTGCAGCTACTTTGCCTCTCCAGACATTCAAGCGACTGTATCCCATGTGGGTGAAACACTGTCATTTGCTCCAAGTCCCTGGTTTTTGCTGCCCAACCCTTTGATCCTGGTCCCCGAGAGTGGCCTTTTGCTCACCAACCTAAGGATTTTGCTGCTCCTGCAGCCAGAATGGCCTCAGCTGACTGAGGCTTCTGGGAATTTCCCCTCCAAATGTCTTAGAGAAGCCAGCTCTCCAGGCCATTTACAAGGCAGCAGGACCTTCCGCCGCCGCCGCCGCCTCCAGGAGGGAGATTCTCCCTGCTGGAGCCCTTTGGCCTCAGCCCTGACGCAGCTGGAGGAGACACAGCAGGCAGCAAGTGCTCTGCTCCCTGTTAAGACCCTTCTTCAAAGAGCAGCCAGGAAAGGCTGTCCCAGTGCCCGGGCCCTCTGCATTCCCTGTGCCCTCTTCTCTGCGCCCAAACAGCCGCTTCTTACCGGAACGCTGCCGCGTGCCCGGTGCAGGCAGTGCAGGGCGCGCTCCAGGTTAGCTGCTGCCCCGGGAATGCCACGGGAGCTGGCCATGTCCAACAGTTCTCTTACTGCAAGCACAACAAAAAACCCACCGAAAGTCAGCCTTGAGGCCAGCAAGGGCAAAGACTGCCATGCAAGGCAGAAGGAAAGGCTGGGAGCTAAAGACAGCAGCTTGGAGAGTATGAAAAGGAGAGCAAAGCCAGGGCCAGCTGAACCAAGGGCCCACGCAGTGCTGGCTCTCCCTCCAAAGCAGCTTCTGTAAGAAGAAGTGGGGGCCAATCTCCGCTCTTCCAGTGGCAGACGGCCCTGACCAATTTGGAGAGCAAGGTGCTTGCTCTTGCTCCTTGCCTCTAACACTTCTACATGGGAAGATGGGCGAGACAAGGAGAGCCTGCAAAAGGCTGCCTTTTTACGCAAAAGGAGCCTTTTAAAGACCCAAGTAGCTCAGGGGTGGAAGAAAAGCTTGAAGCAAAGCTACCTCTGTCAGGTTTTTCCATGTCAGAGTCATCCTCCCCCCAGGGCTTCCAGACCAGGGTTGCAGGCTCTTCATCCTCACTTGGTGCTCTGCTCTGCAGCTCTGGCAGCTCAGCCTGAAAGTCGCTGCCAACATTGATGTGTCTAAAGGAAGAAGGAGGTGGAGGTGAGAAAGGCAAGTGGTCAAGAGAGCCTTCCTGTGCACCCACAGGCTTGAACCAACGCCACCCTGACTCTGAAAGAGCAGTTCTCCTCCTCGCCATTCCTCCAGTTTGCTGTCCTTTAACCCTATGCCAAAACTCACGGCTGAATCTGGGCTCTTGCTTTCCTTTTCATTGTGCCTCTCCTTTCCACCTGAAAGAGATCAAAGCAATGCTCCAGTTAAAAATCCTTCCTTCTCATCCTCATCATTGCAAAGCCCGAGCTCCTGTGTCCCAGCTCCTTTCTCTTTGCCGCCTTTTTGACATGGAATGTCCTAGGGAGGACTCTCTAGCAGTCAGCAGCTTCCTCAGGAGGGCAAGCACAAGGCCATGCACTACTCTCTTCACTCCCGGGGCCACTGAGAAGAGCCAAGACAATGGCAGGGGAGATGTGCCAGTGCAGGCTTAGGTTGGATAGAAGGAAAAGGTTCTTCAGCCAGAGGCTGCTTGGGCACTGCAACAGCCTCCCCAGGGAAGGGGGCACAGCACCAAGCCTGACTGAGCTCCAAAAGTGTTTGGACACTGCTCTTGGGCACAGGCTGTGATTGTTGAGGCTGCCCTGGGCAGGCCCTGGACTTGGGCTCAGTGATCTTTGAGAATCCCTTCCAAGCCAGGAAATTCTGTGCTACTGTGATTGTGCTCTTGAGGAGATGGCATTTGACGGCCGCCCCTGAGCATGAGGTAGAACCAGCCCTACGTGCACTGGAAAAAGAATCTAGAAAGATATTAAAATAGCATGGATCTATAAGCCATGGAACTACGTCAGTATATAAGAATTGCTGATCCCAGATGGTTTTTGAAGTTGAAAGCCTGTGTTTGAGGAGAAGCCCAGTCAAATGCTTCTATGCCCTGAAGGACAGGGATGCCAGAGGAGAAGTGCCATCATTCTGGTGTTTGAAGCTTTGGAGCGGGTGTGAGCAGAGTCAGGGCATAAGGGGATTTGTTGACACTGAAGCCCTGAAGTGCTCAGCCACAAACAATTTGTTTTGGGGTCAGCACAAGATAGTTTGAGGACGGAAATGGGTGCCAAGAACTTTTAATCAGGTCATCCGTGGACGAGGATCTGCAGCTGCACTGGGACACCTCTCTAGGTCCTCTATGGAAAGGTCTGTGTTTCCCCTGGAGGCAACATGATTCCTTCAGAAGCTGCAGCCTGCTTTCACGTGGAAGCTCGTCTGGGGAAAGTGAGCACGCAGCCTGTGTGTCGTGCTTGGTGGGAGAGGCAGCTGGAGCCTCCTGCCCCTGTGCTAGTGCTTTGAGGGCAAACGGGGATTTTCTTACCTTGGACGGTTCCCAAGTGCTCTGGGGATGCCCGGAGGCAGACGAGGAGACCAGGACGTCGGTGCAGAGGCCGGGTCTGGCGCTGAGTGCAGAAGGGGGCTGGTCAGGGACAGCCCAGGAGCTGATCCTGCAGCTGCTGCTCCAGCGCTGCTCCACCAGCGTTCCAGCAAGGGCCGCAGGAGCAGGAGACAACGACAGTTGCTATGGGCACAGCCCAACATTCCATCTAGAACCCCAGGGGAGCCATGGGACAGAAAGAGGCATGGGCCGCCTCTGGCCCTTGTACTTCTTCTGCTGCAAGTTTGCTCTGAGACGCTTCCCATGGGGCCTTTTCTCCTCAGTCGTCTGATGAGACGGGCAAAAGCAGTGCAGGGACAGCCCTGGGTCTTCCCGGTGCTTCTCTGCAAGGTGCCTCCAGCTGAACGTGCACAGGAGCCTGCCTCTGTGCAAGGGCCCAGACCTCATCTCCTGCCCTGGAGAACCAGAAGGGCTCCTCCCACTGGCTCTCCTCCAGCTCTGAGAGGAGCTGGAATTTGCAAGTTGTCCAGTGCAGAGCCAACTCGAGAGCTTCCTCTCAAAGTGGAGCCATTCATCCTGCCCCCTTTCTCAAGTCTCCTTTTGCTGCCCAATAATGTCACTGCATGTTTTCCCTCCTTTGGGCCTCTGAGCTGGTCTCTCACCTCATCACTCCTCCCTTGAAACTTGGAGAAACAGGATGTTTTTCAGGGCAACTGATGGGGACACACACACACACACACAGGGACAGCACACGGGCATTTCTCTAGCAAACATTCATGCAGAATTTCTATAGCCCTCTTCCAGCTCCCTTGGAGAAGCTCGGTGTTTGTCCCCAAAAGACTCTGCCATTCCTCTAAGAAAGCAACACTAACAGAATTCCCTTTCCACACTGCTGGCCTTCACATTGGTTTTAATGCCTAGATCCCAGATATGACAAAACCCAGGCAGCTTTGCTGCTTTCCTGCCTGTCGTTAAGGAAAAGCAAATCTTGCTTCAGTCCCAGTCTTGCTTCCTTCCCAGCCTGCACGTTAGCCACTGGCCAGCAAACTGAGGGGGCAGCTGGAACAAGTCCCACTGCAAGGCAGATACTTTGTAGGCTCCAAAGCCCACCTGCACCGCCTCCATCAGACAAGGGCAAGCTTCCCTCGGCTTCCCAGAAGCAGCCTGGCAATTGCCCCCTCCCTCGCCCCCTCTCCACCCTCCACAGCCCCTGCCACCAAAGCCTTGCTAGGCAGGGCCATTTGCTGGCCTCGAAGAAAGAGTGCCTTTGATTCTTCTTTGGCGCAAGTGCCCGAGCTGTGAGAAGTCAGAGGATAATGATCACACCCGCTCTGCTTTAGCTAAGGAGATTGCTGGAGGCCCAGAGCGGGACACTGGTCCTTTCGAGAGAAACCGAAACTGAACTAGCCATGCCTTTGTGGCGCATGCCGATAGGAATTGGATAGAATCGGAGGGCTTAGAAACATCCTCCAAGGTGGTCAGCTCCATCAGTCCCCCAAAATGAAACAAAGTTATGTTACTGGGCTCCAAAAAGGACTAAAGCCGCTGCTTTTATGCCAGAAAATATGGTGAGACCAGACCACTCATCTAGATCCAATTCCGTGAATTAAACAAAGCCTCCCTTTCCATTCCCAGCTGAGATGTTGAGGAATCAAAGGCAGACGCCCCAGCCTTATTTCACTGGCAGTAAAGGAGACACACCTCAGTAAGTCCTGCCAGCTGAGGAAGGGGCTGGGCCTGGGGGGGGTGGCGCCTGCCCAGATTCTTCTCTCAGGGCAAGTGCCGTCTTTGCAACACCAGGCAAATGGAACAAACATTGCCGGAGTGCTTTCATACAGACAAAAAGACAAAATGGAACAAACTTTGGTTTAATGATAAAGACCCATTGGCTCTCAACAAAGGCAAAATGACAAAAGGCAGAGCATAGACAACACCCAACCTTTGAAATTTATTGATAAATCTAATAAAACTATTGAATCTTGAATAATACTAATGGATCTTAACGACTAAATTGAGGAGATTCCTATCATGTCAACTAACTAAGTAGAAGATTAAACTACCCTAAAAGCTTAAAAAACAGTCCTCTTCCTATCTAGTCCTATTGATACCTAACTCTTGCTAGCCCTGGACAACCTGCAGGGTTGTCTAATTTCAAAGTCTTTTCTTCTTGGCGAGAGGCTCTGCTTCCTTCCGAGGCCGATGTCTTCTCCTGTGGTTGTTCCTTTCCTTCACGGTTTCAAACACCCTGCAAGATAGGAAACAAACCATCCATTGCTCACTTTAGTACACACCATGAAACCAAGTGCCGAGATCTCCGTTTGAGTAGGAATTTCTGTCTTTTCGGGCAGTGGCACATTTGTGAATTGATCAGCACCATGAGTCTGATCGTTCTACTTTCAATGCCTTGAAATGTCTTCCTCCTTTTGCTGCATCCTCTTTTGAATTTGATCAGCAGCATCAAACCAAGCTTTGATGGATCTATTCCTACTTGTATGAACTGTGTCTTGTTGGGGCACGGCAAGGTTTCATTGTGAAGGCTGGGTTTTACCTAAGCTCTTTGGGTTTGAGGTGGGTGTTAAGCTTGACCACGGCTGCCGGGGGCAATGCTGCAAGTGCCCCCAGCTTCCCCTGCGGTGCCTTTGAAAAGGGTCAGCCTGTTTTAGTCCAAAGGCGCAGCTTTGAGCAGAAAGAGGAGGAACTTACGCACCGTTTGCACTGCCCGCAGGGAAAGGGGCCTCCCGCCGAGCGGGGCGGCTGGCGCGCTTGGCAGCAGGGACACTCGGCGCTGCGAGCCCTCTTGCGGCTTCTCTTCCCTGTCTCCCCGTTCTCCTTTCTGGGAGGGCTTTTCCTCCTCTTTGCTTTGCCCACACTCTGGAAATCAAAGAGTCCTTATCAATGCTTCCTTCCTCTCACAAAGCTGGAAATCAGAGCATCCAGCACAAAAATCTATCGGCCTAAGCAAATCCTTCCAGACCCTCAAGAGCTGAGAAAACGGCTGCCTTTGCCAATGGGCTGCGGCGGGCTGCCAACCCAGAGCTTGGAGGAAAATACTCCTCTTTTCTACAGGCCAAAGGGGTGGGATAAATACCTGCCTATTTAGAGCTCTACATTTCTTATTTCTACCTTTCTGCCTAACATCTATTTCTCTCTGCTTTTCCTCCACAAATGTCTAGGCAATGGCATTTAAATTCAGTCCAATTAGGGTAGACACATGGTTAGCCATTTTCTAGTACCCAAAATAATCTCCCTCCCTGTCTCTCTCTCTCTCTCTCTCTCTCACATGATGTGAAGCAAATTGCTCTTTGCCTGTAAGGAAAGTTTTAGGGGAGCCACGGCACCGGCAGCTCCTTCTTGGGGAGTATGCTGCGATGCTAGAAAAACTCCCTGAAAATCTGCAGCATATCCACAAAGGCAGCCTGGATTGCTGATGTCAGCAAGCAGTGGGGAATTAAGGGTCTGATTGGAGTCAGCGAGGGTGCCAGCCCTTGAGAAGCCCATCTGTAGAGAGTCAAAGCCCATTTTGGTGGCGCTGCTGCTTCCTTGGGTCAAAGTTAGGCTCCAGAATTGCATACTTCAGGGCAGCAGCACAAGGAAGCCCCGGGCAGCATCTGCTGTGCCTTTCCCAGTGCATGGGACGATGTGATCCTGGCAAAGGGGCGTCTGGCATGGCTCGCCAGCAGCTTTCTCCCCTTCTGCCAGTTTCTCGACCTTCCTGGCACGTCTCGATTTTCTTGCCCCTCACCTGAGCAAGAGTGCTGGCAAGTTTATGCTCCTTTTTCCAGGAGTAGTAGTACTCCACACACTGTGCCACGGTCTTAGTCTGGATCTGTTGTGAAGAGAAAAAGAAGGAGTCGAAAATGGTGTCAGGTGCACTGGGGAAAAAGTAGAATATGGAGTGAACTAGGAAGGAAAAGCATGAAGTAAATGGAGTAGGGTGTAAAATGAAATCAGCATGGGGAAAGACAGGCATCATGCAATGTCTTAAACCGTGTATTCTGCTAGGTGGTAATACACGCAATGCACAGATCAACAACAAATCCATCTAGCACAGTTCTTCTTTCCCCGCTTCACTCCAGTTATGCCAGCACATAGCTTTATCTTTGTGAAGGCATGCCAGGCAGAGAATACTAGAAGCTGGCATCAACATCCTGCTAGAGCAGAGTCCTAAAGAAAATGTCACAAAAAGTAGCAGAATAGGAGAAAAAGAAAATCCTGCTAGAATTGTGTGGGAACATAGGACATCTCTCTAGCTGTCCAGAATGGCCAAGACCCTTGCCAGGAGGCTCAGAAGCCCTGGCACGGAGCCCAAAACACCTGTAGTTTTGATTATGACCCATGGAGCAAATTTAGAACCCTATATGAAGATCAGCAAGCCACAACACTTTAGGTAAAGTAATAGTGAAGTTATCACAGAGTGGAAAAGTAGAATTTGGGGTTTCTAGAATGGGAGTTCAGGAGGCAAGATGGAGGGATCTGGGTGAGTCCAGCCTTTCTCCTTCTTCTTCTTGGCCTCCATCTTCTGCTGTGATGTTGGCACTTTTAGATTGGTTTAGAGTAGAAGCTCACTGTCAACATAGGTGATAAGTATTAGAAAGTGATTGTAAACATTATATATGTAGTTTTTAGTATAAAAACATAACACCACCCTGGGGGCAGGCAGTGTGCCTAGAACTGTCCTGCTGGACAGAGCTCAGCAGAGTAAGAGAAAATTTTTTATAGATAAGACGCAATAAACAACCTTGAGACCAAGAACTGAAAAGCTCCGACTCATTCTTCAAGCACTCAAGCTGAGGAAAGAGACTTTTAACATTTCTCAAAGTCACGGTGACCAGCAAAAGATCCTGAAAGAATTGTACAACAGCAGTTGTATGATAACTTAAAGCTGAATTTGTTTATTGGTTGACTTTTAACTAATGTGGTCATTTATGCTGCACTAAGGCAGCAACATTCCCTAAACCAGTATTTGAATGAATATGTTGTTGCAATGGAGCTGACTTTTAAATTTTTATGTATCCAAATGGACACCATTACATTGCCTAATAAACAGAATTTTGAGCAAGAACAATTTTGTTCTAAAATGACAAGGACAAAACATCTTTGTGTTTCAAAGTCGTATGTAATTTACATCACATTTTAAACAAAATTGTTCTTCCACTGGTGCAACCTAAGTAAGCTCACAGAGTTCATCAGTACAATACTCAATCTTCATTCCACGTCAGTTAAAAGTTATTACAACAGAATTAAGATCGTTTCTTCAAACATGCTATGGAATCAATAGTCTACGAATTGCAAATACTGCCTGATTATCTAAGTACTTCCATTTTTAATGCATAATTTAATGTGCATACTATATATATATATAATAGTATTAATAATGATGATTTTATATATATAAATATATATATATTTATATATATATATATATATATATATATATATATATAAAATCATCATTACTATTACTATTACTATTATTCTCCTCCACTTGTAAGGCCACAGGAAAGGAACAGTAATTTATCCCAACACATATAAGAAATTTGCAGAGAACTAGATTGAAGTCATACCTCTTGGAGTAACCCTCTTTTTACCCTTTGATTTTGATAAAGGCTGGCTGTGCACATGATACAATGAGGAGCTTGCCTCTTCAGAAAGGTGAATTTTCTTCCCTTTTTTACAGTATCATGGTTGCACCTTAAATCTGTGTGGAAGCCTAGGGGCCTACCATTGGAACTTTAACCTCAGGGCAAAGATGACCAAGGTCAAAGAGAGATACTTCTCAGAATGCAATAGTCTCGTCCATGGGCATTTGCAGGCTCATGCTGATGCAGCAGGTTTTGTTGGTATCACCCAGTTCAACTGCCATTTTTTCCTTCTATGTACACACCCTAGAATGTTCTCCCCTCACTTGTCACCTATTGGTCCTGGCTTACTGTGTTGCTCCACGCCTTATTCCTCCCATCTAAAACCCTGTGTCCTCGGCCCCATTTTGTCTCTGTCCCTAGACCCTCTTCAGTGCAATAAACAATGTCTGGAGTTCAACACAAAGACCCGTCTCTTGCCTCATTCGTCAGCAGTTTAAGCAAGCGTGCTCTGGGCTCTGGGAGTGCAGCTCACTCACAGAGGCTAGTTGCAGACATGCCACAACAAATCTGTGTATAACTCCAAATCTCAATCATTTCTTCTTGAGATCTTGCTCCCAGGACACATTTTTCTTTTCCTTTCTGTGGGGAAACTTCTCACACATTTATTGGATGCTGGTTGCTCTGCATGTATGTCTACACTGCTGCCTTTATAACCTTTTGGAAATTATCAGAGCTAGTAGGATTCACCCAGCAGCAGGAGCTGATGCAGCCTGGGAACGTGCTGATTTACAGAGGCTTCTGGCTTCCCAGGTGAAGCCAAGGCAAGCCCTGCTGCTGCTGCTGCTGCTGCTGCTGCTGTGCCAGAAAGCCCCGGCTGAGCAGGGATGGCACCACTGTGCCTTGGGCTGTTTCTCCTTCCAGAGCTGGGCGGTGCTTTTGAGGCAGTAATGACAGCTGGTGGGAGAAGGAAGGGGCCTTTTCCTGCACCAGAACTTATGGATGCACTAGGGCCACCTTCAGGGAGACTGTCGGCCCCCAGCAAGTAAAGCAGAGGGACACAGCTGGAAAACGCTTCCTTTGGAGCCTTCCTGTCTCTTGGAAAAGAAAGGAGACACGTGACAGGAGGAGCAGCAGGGGCCGGTCCCTCCTCCTTGCCTGCAGTGAGGGGCGGCTGCCGCTGGGCGGCGCCATGAAAAGGGAGCGCCCCTGCGCGGGGCGGGCGGGGCGGGGCAGCCGCCAGGGGGCGCCCGGGGCGGGCCGGGGCCCCTCTGTGAGGGAGGAGAGCCTCGGGCAGCTGCGCAGCCACCGACGGGACTGTCCGTCCGCAAGGCACAGCGCCAGGGCAAAGCTTCGCTTCAGCGCACGCTGACCGGCAAGGGAACCTTCCCATGGAGTGCAGGATTTAGCTGTTTTCATTCCCAGTCCTGTGCTGAGCTAGCAGGCCACAAAGCCTCCTCAAGCACAGGTGCCTCCTCTCCAGGCTTCCTGCACTTCCTTTGCTGACAGGGTCCACTCAGGCACCCTGGGAGCAGGCTCAGCTGATGTTACAAAGCAATGCTGTCCAAAAGAAAAAAAGGCAAAAGCCAAACCAGAAGGGAACTATTAGTTCCCAGGCTGAATTCCTCACAGGCGGAGGCAGGATTCCTCTGCTTCCTCAGAAAGATGCAGAAACAGGACACGAGGACACTGTGCCCCTTACCTTCATGTCCAGGACCTTGCTATTGCAGGCCAGCATAGCTCACAATGCTATTCACCCCTTTAGCCAGGTGTCTTCAGCTTGTTGGGGTTTTCCCCTGAGAGCAGCCTGAGAATGCTGCTTGCTCTCCCAAGGCTTTGTTCCTGCCAGGAAACCCCACAGACTCACTTAGCTTCCTTCTTTCTATCACAAGGCCCAGGTGAGCTGCCAAGAGGATGAGCAGTGTAAGCCATTCCTCAGCAAATGCCAATCCCTGTAAGAAATGCTGATTCCAGTGGGATTTCCAAGTGTTGTTCTCAAGAGCACTGAAGTTCAGGGTTTCAGCAAGCAGCTTGGCTCTTGCGGTTTGTTTTGAGGATCCCTGCGGAGTCCTTGGGGGCCCCCTTAGCTTTATGTTGGCTGGTAGCAGGCAGGCAGGCAAGGAGACTCCACAAGGCTTCTGAGTATGATAATTATAGGAGGGTTTATTGGGGGTGCCACCCCAGGAGCAGCATGGTTTCTGAGGGAGAAGAGAGGGAGGGTGAGAAAGGGAGAAATGGGCCAAGAGACAGTCTGGTCTCCCTTGCACATCTTAACAGCGAGATTCAAAGTAGGTGAGGAATAAAACTCGGGTCAGTGGGATTACAGATACATGATACTTCAGGGGAGGGTCACAGGCTTGGACTAAACGGAACATTTTCAAGGGGTGAAACAGCATACCATTTAACTAAAATGAAAGAGCACAGTCTGTCTCCACTGTGCTGGCAGAAAGCACTTTTGCTAAGACATAGGATGTAGAAAGTAGAGGAAAAAATTGGTTGGAAACTCTTGGGGTGGGGGGCAGGCTGCTAGAGCTTTCTGTTGCTTTCCTTAGAGGAAATAGGGGCGTTTTGTGAATGGTGGGCAGAAAACGGTATGCAGGCACTGGGGACTGATTTGTAAGCAGTGCATGTTTGAAACTATTCCCTGATGTCTAGCCTGGAGGAAATGGAGGTGACCCAGCAACATTTTAAAGATTGGGGATTATGACACCAGTGAGGCGCAAATGTGGTGTCTGTGGATCCAAAGGGGTTCCTCATCTAATCAGACATTTCTTGAGAATTGTCCTGACTTTCAGTCTGACACACAGAGGGAATCTGCATCAGGACAATATGCAGCCTCCCACACGTCACATGTGGTGCCTGACCAGCTGCTCTCTCCGCTACACTTGCTGGGCTCATGCCAGTGGTGGTCCTGGGGCTGGGAAACACCTGGACTTGTGTAGAGCCCATCCAAAATGCTACCATGGCTGCAAAAGCAGGCAAAGAGCAAAAGCCCAGATCTTTCTCCATTCTTTTTAGTTTTTAACTAAGAAAGAAAATCACAAGTGGTTTTCCAGGCACTTGCTGCTAATGATGAAGCAATTATTTTTAGGAGGGAGACAAAAACTGGTTTCAAAGGCAGAGGAGAGGAGGGGGAAGGAAGCTTCCGAACTTTGGAAAGCTTGTGGTGGCTCTGTTTTCCTCAGGTGTGCCCACCAGCTGGACCACCCATTTGGTCTCTGCCTCATAACTCCCTTTTAAGTGGGACTTGCCCATTTTGTCACACTGGTTTCCTCCTCCCATCAGCTTCTACATTGTCCTACATTGGGATTTTACGTTCTTTTCCTTCTTCCTGTGTGTCCATTAGAGTCATATCCCTGTGACTGCCAGATGCCTACTGCAGGGAAGCTGCCAGAAGTGAGGCACAGGCCCCAAAGGCTTCTTTGAGGTGCCGTCATTGTGCAGCAGCAGTGTGCTGCATCTGCAGCAGGTTGGTTACTTGGCTTTTTCTCCCCACTCAGGTGTCATTCTTCCTTCAGCAAGGCCTACAATTTGCTGGTTGATGTTAGCCATGCAGCAAACGGGCAGGAATGACAGGCATTCCAATGGAGGGAACTTTCCGGGATACGAGCAAAGCACAATTTCATCCACAGAATTTAAGCAATTCTTCTTGGTTTTAGTCAGAAGTGCTGCTGGGCAGAAGGGCACGTGGCCTTTGGTTTCCTCACATCCTTGCTCTTTCTCTGAGTCCAGCTTGGTACACAAGGTGTATGGGCTTGGTGCCTGTTTTGTGTTACTCTTGGATCCTTTCAGCTGTGGGTTACGGACTGCAAGGGGGTTTTGTGCTGCTTTGGGGCAGAGGAGAACTTTCTGGGCTATTCTTTTGCGTTAGCTGTAGAGAAGGTTTGGTTGCTATGCATGGATTCACCGACCAACCCACAGCAGCTGCTATTGTGATGTCAGCAGAGGGCTGCCACGTCACAGCCTTGTCAGCAGGAGGTTGTTCTGCTGCCTGCAAGGCCTCAGCGTCCAGAGCAGCTCTTGGCACGCTCGGTGCAGGAGGATCACCTCGACTGAGCTGTTCTCAGCTTACAGCGGGTGTTCTTCTGCTTCTGTATTTTCTTGCACAGTCCGTGGACTCGTGCAAGTGTCCTGTTTTTCCCTTTTTCCCTTGCACGGTCTCAAAACCTGTGCAAGTAGGGTTTTGTTTCCATTTTTGTTTCCCGGCCTACGGACTCGAGCAGCACTGCTCAAGCGATGGAGCGAGTCCGTAGAGCATTCAGCAGTGCCTTTTCATTGGCGGCTTCTCGGAAAGCTTTTCGTCGTTTGACTGGTAAATAGAAGATTTTTTCCTTGGGGCAGCGTGTTGGAAAAACAAGGGCATCAAGATGCCATAGGCTTGGTAAAGTTCCTGTCAACAGCTTCAGCTGAAAAGGGGTGTCTCTGGCCCAGCAGGGTGTAGGAACTTCCAAAATGCAGACTGGGAGAGCTTTGCAGGCATCCTTCTAAAAACTGTGCACTTCTCTGCAGAACTGAGGAAGAGCATCTTTTTTCTGCATTCCCTCCTTAAAGGATGTGCCTGTCTAACTGGGCCCCTCTGTGTGCTACAAGAGCCACTGGCTTTGCGCTGAAGGGCAAAGTGCCGAGCAGTTTGTGTGTGCTCCTGAAGCCCGGAGCTGGGCCTGTGCTGTGTCCCAACAGCGCTGCAAGTGCTAAGAGGGGTTTGCTGGAAGCTTTTGTGGGCAATTGTTTACAGCAACCACGTGGGACATCCTGCATGCAATGTACAAAAAGAAAAAGCAAGTCCAGGAAAGAGAGGAGAAAAAAGCTGCTTTAGCTGTAGGCTGGACAATGAGCTCCCATGCAGGCACTGACTGCTAAGGAACAATTTGCATCTTCACGACCAAGTTCCTAGTTCCTTAGTGGCAAAGCTGAGCAAAAGGTAGACACAGCCTAGGGTACTGGTTTGCAGTCCTGCTTGCTGTGCTAAAGAAGTGTTGCTCCGGGAGGGATGTTGTGAAAGGAAAATGCTCTCTGCTTGGGTGGACTTGTTCTGTGGGATTCCTCAGCACAAACAGTTTTCTAAGAGTGCCTGGTTCATTTTCCCTTGCCCCCGGCAGGTTGCATCAGGCGTGGAAGGAGTGAACGGCAGGGTTCGGTGAGTGGGAAGGGCACCCTTGAAATTCCTGCTGTCTGAGGATTGTGGAGAAAGCTGTGGGCTTGGCCTGGCAGGCCGAAGGAAAGTCCACATCAAAGTCTGCATGAACATGACCAGAAGGATTCCATCAGTTTCCTCCTTTTCCACTGAAGAGCTTTGAACTAATGAAAGTCAAGCTTTGCAGACAGGAGGCTGCATGCTAATTATAGCCTAGCTAAAGTAGCTCCTTCAGAAGCATGTGCAATCCTGTCTAAACATTCGTCTCATTAGCCCACTTGAATTGAGTTTTAATGAGTGAGCATCCCACTTTTATCCAAATTCATGACTTCTCTTCAGGACATCTGGGGATAGAGCTCAGGAGAAGTCAGGTTCCAAATGACAGGCTCCTCCCTGTCCCTCATGCTGCTGCCTGTCTGCAGAGCAGCACCGCAGCAGCAGAACCTGCTCTGGCTCGCTCTCTTCCTCCAGAGGCTAAAGGGGAGGCAAAGGACAACAAAGGTGTTGTCAGTCCAGGGCCTGAGCATACTGCAGCAATCAGTGGCAGCTTTGGTTGGTTCAGTGCAAAGCTTTGGTGCAGTGCAGGGCTGCAAGTTTCTGAGCAGGCAGCACTTGCCTGAGGATGCTGTGGGCTGGAGTCCTGCCATGACCTAGCTCTTCAGCCCAGCCACGGACCACCCACGCGAAATGGCATCTGAACTTTCACATGCAGGCATCATTGTCCTGGCATTCTCACAGGGACTGTGAACTTCCCTTGGTGTCAGATATGCGGTAGCATGATGTCCTTTAGGGCCACTGCTGTGAAAGGCAGCCCCTTTGTGCCCAGAGTCTGTGCAGGCTCCCTGCTGTCAGCAGAGAGAGAGGTCCCAAGGCACAGTTCACAGCCTTGTGGGGTGTGGAGGAGCCACTGTTGCCTGCAGGGACCTACCCCTCTCCACGCCCTAGCTAGGTAGCTACAGGCACTGCTTCGACTGCACCCTTAACTTGGACGTGACCCACGTTTGTTGAGAAGACTCCTGAGCAGCTCTGCGTGGCAGAGACAAGGTCTGTCTGTGAAGGGCTGGAATGCAGTTCCTATTGGCTGCTCTCTAAGGCCTGAAATCCTGAGGGGAAGCCACTTGAGCAGAGCAGAGCAGGGGAATGTTCCCTGCTTCTACTCAGACACTTCCAGAGCAACTCAAGGGTTACTTGGGACATAAACACCACAGAAATACCACATGAGCAGCCCCACACATGAGCTTTTGCCTTCAGGTGAGCTGTGTCACTGCTTGCTGCTTCTGCCAGCTCTCAGGAGCCAACTTGCCTGCTCCTTATTGCTTGTTTGTGCTTTTTCCCTGCCCATTCCTTACAGGCCCCGCTAGGAGAGGTTCTTGCCAGTCAGGACTCCTCGGCCCAGGCAGGAAAGGCGGAGCGGCAGGAGAGCACGGATGCGGTGCGCGGCATCCAGGAATTCAGGTGTGTGTGTTAAGCTTTTTCGCTTTCTCTCAGCAAGGGTGGGCATTGCTGGGCTTTAGGAAGCCAAGTGTCAAAGAACAAATTTGGCTTTCTCATCCTTTGACTTGCTCAGCACAGACAGGGGAAGGCAGCCCAGGGCAGGTCTGGCTGCTGACCCAGCTAGAGCAGAGCTGCCTGCTGGGACTCACTTCTTAAACCTTGACAAAAAGCATTCTGAACTAGACCAGAGTAAAAAGCAAGGGAGGTTCAGGCTGGCCTTAAGGACAGCAAAGCATTGAACTGCAAAGGCAGTCATGCAGCAGAACAAGCGCCTCAGAGAGCTTGTGCAGATTCCACCCCTGGAAATTCAAAAGTCCCAGATGGACAGAGCCTTTAGCAGCCTGTCCAGGTGCTAACCCCAAGTGCTTGGAACTGAAGACTGGGCTAGATGCTTCCTAGGGTCTCTGCCAGCCTAAACCATCCTTTGATAATTGGATTGGGAAATCATACCCTCCTCCTCCCCAAGTTATAGCTTGCAGGCTCTTTCCTTATTTCACTAGTGAGAGCAATAGGAATGGTGGGAGTATTCATCTGGACTTCCCAAGCCAAAGAAAAGCTTTTGCAAGTCTGGTATCCACTGTAATGAGAAAGGAGCAGGCAGGAAGCTCTCTAATCAGCAGGCAGGAAGCTGTTATACTGAGAGTACCTGAGCTTTCTGGAAATGTTCTGTGGCTTCTGGAAGCTAGTTTGACTTCCTCAGTGGTGACTCTTTGACCAGCACGAACGACAGAGATGCTGGTCTAGGAAGGGAATTGCAGCATTCTCTGGAGGTGGAAGTAGAGGGCTGTTGGAAGCCCCTGAGACTGCCTTACGTGGGACATGGTATGTAGTCCTGCTCTTGCAAGGAGACCGTGTTGCAATTAAAGGCTTGTTTGTCTGTTTGCTTGTCGTAGATGGAAGGAGTTGGCTGCGTTTGAGAGACAGTGCCACTCCTCACTAGAGACGGTGTCTGAAGTGGTGGCACAGACAGAGGAGGAATGGCAGCCTCAAAGGGATCTGCTGAAGGAAGCCGTTCCTCTGGTAGTGCCAAAGGTACGCTCCCCTTGTTCCTAGGCAGCACTTGTGGGAGAGGGATTTGTCCTGGCAAGACCCCCCCGAATGCTGCTTCTGGCAGCAAGCTGAGACAGAGACTGTGCTGTTGTTGTTGTTGTTCCTCTTGAAAAATGGTGCCCCCCCACTTCCAGGTTTGCCGCCCACAGCGGCCAGCCCGCAGGGGTCTGGAGAAGCTGCTCCAGGAGTTCTCTCGCCAAGGGCACACACTGTCCCAGGTGTGCAGAGACAAGGCGGTGCTGGCGCATGAGAATGCTGCCCTGGAAGCCCGACTGGCAGCCACAGAGCGGGACCTACGAGGCCTTTCAGAGCAGCTGGCAGAGGCCAGGTAAGGGCAGGGAGGAGACCCTGGGTGGGACATTATTGAAGGTCTGTAATTACAAAGGTGCTGGGCATGATGTCAGGATTTACAGCCTGCTGTGTGCTCTCCAGGTGGTTCTCACACAGAGTATAAAGGAGACACAAGCAAAGAGAAAAGGATACTGTCATCCGAATGGTTTTTTTTTCTGCCAGCTCAAGCACTCAAAGCACTTTTTGGGCACCTGCTTGGGACCCCTTGCACAGTCCTACACTTTGCACGAGTGCAAAGCAAGCCAACTTGGCAATGAATTGAATAGCGGGGAAACCGAGCAGATGTTTGCAGAAAACGGAAGTTTCCCTCCGGTTTTGCTTTCTCCTTGGGTGCAGCTGATAGTCGATTTTTCCACGACAAGCAGTTTGCCATGGGATTTTTGAAATTCAAGGCTCTTCCATGTGATTGTTGTGAGGAGGGTGCTGACGCTTCAGGTGAAGCTGGAGGGTCATGCTGAAAATCTTGAGAGCCTTCAGAGCTCACTCTTGTGAAGTATAGTGCCGGAGCAAGATCGGCTTACAAACAGCAGCAGCAGCAGCAGCAGAAGGGAAAGGCCTTGTGACTTCTTGACATTGTCTGGGCATTCTTGATGAGCGCTGAATCTTGCCCACTTGTCCGCCCACCTGTGTAACCTGTCAAGGTCCCTTTGGCTGCTGCTTCTTCCTTTTTAAAGAGTGCCAAGATATTTGGGCACTGCTGGCTTAGTTAGCCAAAAATAAAGGTAGCGAGTGGTCTTGTTCATCAAATTCCAGTCATTTAAATGGCAGGAAACGGTCCCTACCCTGAGATAGTTCTTGTTCAGATAAAAACCTAGTTCTGCTTCCCTACTCATGCTGCTGAAAGCCGGAGGCTTCACTATATCGTTTGGTGAATTCCCTTAGTCCCTTTGACTCAGAGAGTGCCTGGCAAACAAAGTACCGATCCGTACACAATGAATGGCATGAAACATTGACGAGTCAGCCAGGAGAGCACTGTTCTGTCCCCCTGCAGAGTGACTTGGAAGTGCTGATGTGCTCAGGGCTGTGAGCAGAGGCTGGGCTTTTGCTCCTTTGCAGATACATGGTGGGCACAGCCACGTGTCAGGCAACAGCAATTTGAGCTTTGGCTGCTGAGATCAAGCTCAGCTGGGCTAGGTCATGAGGGAAGGCTGCCCAGTCACCTGGAGGGGCCTGCTTTACTATGTGAAGTGGTAAAATAGTCCTGCTGTCTCTGAGTTTCCATGCAAGGCATTTTCCATACTAAGGTGTAGGGATCTTAAGGCACAGGTTACTGGAGAAACTATCCCTGTGTGCCAGGAACAATTGCTCTTCATCTTCACACCTTGTAGGTCAGAGAAGGAGAGCCTGCAAAGCAGCCTGCTGGAGGCTCAGCAGCACATATCGGAGCTGGAGATGGCCAGGAGCCGTGTGCAAGCCCAAGTGCGCACAGCCACGCAGGCCCAGGAGGCCATGCTCGGTGAGAGCCTCGTGCGCTTTGTTTCTGCTGATGGCCGGGCCTAGTGCAGTTGCTCCCAAGCCAGCTCAGTCCGCAAGGCTCCTGAGGAGTGAAGGAGCTGAGGGCAGGTCCCTCCTTGCCTGAAACTGAAAGGGCTTCACTTCAGCACATTCCTCTGCTTGTGGAGTCTCTGACTCTTGCCATGTGTCATGTTTGCAGAGGATGTGAGGGGCCTTCGTCGTGAGCTGCTGGCTCTAAGATCTCTCAGCCAGCAGCAAAGTGAACGCATGGCTCAACAGCTCTGCTGGGCAGAGGAGCAGTGCGGGAAGGCTCTAAGACTCTGGCAATCTGCTCAGCAAGTGGAAGAAAAAAAGCTCCTGCAAAAACTGGTAAGAAACAATACACACCTGAAGATTTCAGGCAACTTTGGAGGGCTGGCTTAGCAGAAGAGCAGCCTGAGTATGTGACATGGCGGCAAGCATCTGCTGTGGGCTATACCTTGCTGAGCCAGGCAGCAGGGGGCTTCAAGGGCTCATAGTCCAAGGTCTGTGAAGAGCCAGAGGATAATGCTGGGATAGTATATGCAGCCACAGGTTCAGGATGGGCATAACCTGGAGGCTGGTGGACCCACCACCCAAAGCATGGCAGCGAAGGGGCAGGATCTTCCCCACAGCCTCGTGCCATGCAGCAGACGGCTGCTGAGCTTGCTGCCAACTGCAGTGCCAGCAACTGGGTTCCTTGCTTTCTGTCCTTCCATGGTGGATGGACAGTTGTCTTCCCTTTGAGCCTGAAGCAGATGCAACAGGCCCCATGTTGCTGGTGTTTCAGCTGGTGGCCTGCCTAGTGACTGGGTCATCGAGGTGCTGGCCTCATCCTCTTCCTGCAGTCCATCTGCAGCTCTTCCTTGATCAAAGGGCAGAGGGACTTTGAGAACAGAGCCTCTGAGAAGAGGCAGAAATCCTGAGGAGAGAAGGGCCAGACAACAGGAAGCCAACAGAGCAGGGAAGAAAGGTGGCATCTCCTTCCTTCCACCTGCTGACACTCCCTCTAACTTTTGGGTTAGAACAGCATTGCTGGAGGGCACAAAGTCACTTCTAATGTGCACTTTTCAAGTGGGGAGGGGGGGGGTTGTTGGAGGGTTGAAGCTTCCATTTTTTTCTTTGGAGATCATTGCAGGGACTTCATCTGGAACTGTCTCTCCCCCTCATCAGGAGAGACAACTGGAACAACAGCATTTGGAGGCACTGGAGCAGCTGAAGGAACGGGCAAACTTCCTGGCTGAGGTACAGAGAGAGCAGGAGAAATGAAGCAGGAAATTGCCATCATGCAAGCTGAACAAGAAAAGATACCAAGCAGAGCCAGTCAAGAGGCACAGATTGTGGAAAGAGAGTTTGTGCGCTGTTTTGGACTCCTCTGCTCTCCCTATGGGCGCTGCTTCTCTGGACACTGTCTGTCTGGATGGGATTGTCTCTTAGCTGACCCTTCATGAAAATGAGAATGAGAACAAAATGCTTTTGGAAAGCGTGAGCACATTAGTCTTGCTTGCCGCACAAGCGGTGGGTGGGAAGTTTAAAGCTGTCTTCATTTGTGTGCAGGTCCTGCAGGAAGAGCAGCGTCAGAAGGCTGCTGTCCTAGACAGGGTGTACTGGCTGCAGAGAGAGCTAGACCAAAGGGAGCAGCTGAGGCAGGTGCTGAAGGAGGAGTGGGAGAATGGGCAGGTGAGCCTGACTAGCCAGCTAGCAGAGGGAAGGGCAGTGATGGGGCGTGAACTGGACATCTCAGGCAAGGGGAGGCAAGGACTACTGCAGGCACTGGGAGCACAGAGCCTGGCAGGTTCCAGCACTGAGCACCAGGAAGAAGAGCTAGGATGGAAGGGTTAGAGCTGGGTAGAGAAGCAGAAGCAAGTGCCTGAATAGAAGTGCTTTTGAGACTGGAAAAGAGGAAACCTGAGCATGATGGCAGGTGCCAGTAAGATTTCTCCTGATGGAATATCAAGGACAAGCTGCAGGCAGAACTGCAGGAAGCTCAGAGGAAGATGAAGGCAATGGAGAAGAGGCACCAAGAAGAAATGCAAAGGATGCACAAGGTCCTGCTGCAGTACAGGCTGGCTGACCAAAAGCAGGTGAGTGAAAGAGCAGGAGGCACTGCACTCATGCAACAAGTGGTCTCTGCCCTTGTTGCCTTTCCCCTGCAGAGCAGCAGGTGGATGGGGAAATGTCTCTGAGCGCCATGCTCTGTGGTCTCCATGGCAGCTGGTCAGAAGGACACTTACTGGGCCACTGAATCTCAGTTGCTGCCCTGGGCAGCAGGGCTGGTGCCTTGGCTGGTGGGCCAGCAATCCTGTGCATGTATTTCTGCTGGCCTCTTAGAGCTTGCTTTGTTTTTTGAGGGGTTTGTTCAGGTGAGCATGGTGACCCACACAGATTCTGAACAAGTTGTCCCTGTCCATGGTGAATGCAGTCCGCAGAACGGGGTGAAATGTACAGTTGTTCTTTCCCTGTCACAGTCTCTCCTATGGCTGGCTGTGACAAGCTGTAGTCTCTGACTGCTCTTTGGGTTTGACTTGAGGAGGAAGAGTTGACAGCTCAGCTTGCAGCCTAACACCAGTGTTGTTCCTAAGGGCTTGCCTTTGAAATGCTGTGTCTGGGCCATCGCTGCCAGGCGCCCTTCTGACACAAACAAATTTCTTGTCCCAGAGGGACGCAGGATCTGCCGTCAAAGCTGCCGCAGCAGCAGCATCCTCTGAAGAAGCCTCCTGTCCGCAGCCTGAAAACCAGAGCATGAGCAGTTCGCCCCGCTCGAGCCAGGAGAGAGAGAAGCACTTCCTGAAGCTGCTGAGTACGTCCTGGCAATTTCTTGTGCAATCCAGCAGTGTATTATAGTGTGTGTGCCTCAGCATGAGCTGTAGCACGTTCCTCCTCACTCTGGTGTCAGACAGACATTTGCACTCCCTACAGAAGCCAGTGTTGTGCTTGGGGGCAGCCAGGGAGCACTCGGGGCGTTCCTTTTGCCTTTGAGGCAAAAGGTGGGAGTGGGTGGGCTTTGCCTGAGCTTCCCTGTGCAGTAAAGACAAAAGCTGGGATTGTGTCCCAAGCAGCAGTAGGCTGCAGCCTAGCCAATGACTCAGTGAAGGTGTGTGTGCTAGTCCAGCCAAACTGATGAGAACACTTGGCTTCCTAGATTCCCTTTAGACTCCTGACTGGTAACCAGTCATTGGAGACAAAATACTTCAGAGAAATTGCTTGGCTGTGGGGCTGGTTTAATGCTGGTGTTGTTTATATGACTGTTGGTACTTCTGTTATTCCTTCTGTGGTTTGGTTTGATAAGAATTCTACATTTTGGTTAGCCTGACCTCCTTGAAGAGAACATCAGGTGACAGCACAAGTAAGAGTGGAAGATGTCTTTTCAGTACCCCCTACAAGTTAAAAAGTTACATTCTTAGAACAGTCTCAAGGTATCAGAGAGGAAGAACTGTTTTCAAAGTGCCCCTAAAGAAGAAAACCAGGACGCTTTTCTTACAATCCCTACTTGGTATTTTAGTTGTGTCCTTAGGAAGATGCATCCAAGAGACACATCTATGTGGCATGGTCAGATAAAACTGCCCTGCAAGCAATTCTCAGGAGGAAGCCTGCAGCTCCTCTGCTGCATGTTCCTCCAGTAGCAGGCACTTTGTCACTGCTAATGCCCAGCTGGTAAATATTCTTGGAACACTGAGCATTGGCTCAGTGTTCCAATCCCTGCACAGAGTCCTGCACTCTAGGAAAGCACACCAAGGCTTAGTGACTCTGCACTACAACTGAGTTGCTTCTTACAACTAGTAAGAGCTGCCAGTGCAGTGCTGTCAGAGAATAACCGGTCAGGTACAGAACAGAGCCCAGTTTACTCAGTGTCTGCCATCAGCTGCTGGGACAAAAGAGGGGTTGGATCGACTCCTCCAGGGGTCTGAATTCAAAGACAACCATGTTCTGGCTTGAGTTGGTCAGCTGTAGCAGCGGGCGGGGGGGGCGGTTTAGATGCTGGTTGCTGCTACCTATTTCCCAATAAGCATCTCCTGGAGAAAAGCCACTTGGGTAAACATTCAGGCAGGCAGTCAAGTCCACACACACCACACTCACCACAGCAAGCTCAGTGCACAGAGGCAGAGAGGCCTTTTATAAGGTCAGTTTCAGCGAGGTTTATTTGAGCACGCCCGAGGGGAACCAGAAGACAAAAGATAAGCCATGTCCTCTGCACAAGGTTTAAGTAGGGGCGGGTACGAGGGCGGTAGCAAGGGGGAGGGCAAAGGGAATGGGCTCTCAGGAAGAAGGGGCCGTCCACCAGGGGTATCACAACCAATGAGGAAACAGGGGAAGGAGAAACCAGGGAAAGTTGGGACCTATGGGGAAAGGAAGTGGGATGTATCGGTGTTATGCAAGAGTCCATGAGGAAGACTTTTCTGTCTGCCCAGGTAGGGTGGAACTCTATTGTAAGTATTCCTCCCTTCATGGGAGGGCTCTGGGGATTTCCCTGAGGGACAAGCAATCAGAGGATTCCACAGTCAACAGCTTGTAACACAGCTGGCTGGGGCTCTGGCTTCTTCACAGTGGCTGTCAGTGGCCATTCGTGGGCTTTGCCCAGCTTTTTGTCATACCTGCCCTGCCACTGACAGTGGTGTGACTGCAGAGGCTGCAGCCTTCCTTAGCTGTGAGGTTTCAGCTGCCTTCACCTGGACTCGTGAGAGGATCAGCATCTCATTTGTGCAGGCGTCTGTGTCACGGCAGCGCCTGAGGAGCGGCGCTCTCCTTGTGGCCCGTCTGGGCTGTGCCCTGTGGGAAGATGGGACCCGTGGGTGGTGTCCAAGGGGCCGAGTGCAGTGCTAGTGACAGCTGCTGCTAGTGACTGCTTCTGCTGCTAGTGACTGCTTCAGCCCAGGCTGAAGACAAGGCCTTGTAGCTCTTCACTACATGGGGAACGGGCAAAGTGGTCTTCAGAACTTAGCCTGCTCATAAATGAAAAGGGTTCTATTTCTTACAGCCATTGTTCTTGGATGTAGCACAGCATGAGCTGCTGTTCTCTAAAAATGTCAAGGCATTCTTTAGGCAAACTGCTGAGAAGTAGAGAAAATCCCCTCCTCTCCTGGAATTCACTTTGCAATATTCTTTCTGATCCGAAAACAAGAGGATGTTGATAAAAATTCATCCCAGGTGTTAGGGTGCATTTAATCCTTGGAAGTATGAAACCTTTTGTTGAATCTCACAAGAGAGTGTTTCTTGCCAAGAAAATGAAGGGTCCAGAGTTTTCAGCCCTCCTTCCCATTTGTCATCCCATAGATGACCACCACTTGCCTTGGTGTCCATTCTTTTCTGGTCTCTGTCTGTTCTGATGGTTTTTCCATGGGCTTAGTTTCCCTTCAAGGCAACCCTCCAAAGGAGTGTGGGAGAATCAGACTCTGTGCAGGCCAGAGCTGCCTGTCTTGCTGGGGCTGCTGTTGTTGTTGTTGTTCTTGTTGATGTTACTGTTAGCCAAGCGACCAGAAATTGCTCAGAGCCCCAGAGAGTGGAGCTGGGCTTCAGCTGTCCTGGAAGTCAGGATCTCTGTTTTGAAGTTTGCTTCTTGCAATTTGTTTCTTTCAGGGCATGTTGTGAGTGTGGGAGGTCCGGAAAAGAAGTACACGGGATGGAGACGCATTGGCAGTGGGTGAGTGCAGCCAGGCTTACTTCTACAGAGCCATGGGCCAGGAAGTTTGGTGGTGCAATATCCCATGGAAAGTCAGGCAAGCTGCAAGCATCTTCAGACCCTGGCTTTAGATTGTCCCTGTCTCAGTGCTGAGGCAGTACAAGGCTTCATCAAAGATTATGAATCTTTGGATGCTGACAGTGTCTTGGCTGCCTCAAGGAGCAGGACCTGGAAGCCCTCCTGTCCCTCCAAGATGTGCCACCAGATTGCTTGTTTTCCCATGAGACATGGTTTTGTATGTTTCCAAGTAATATGGCCACACTCATGAAAGAAGAAAAACCTGAGAGAGCCATTTCCCACCTGATAGCTGTCAGATAACAGCTCTCAGTAGCATTTCTTAGTCGTATTTTGCTGGATATTCAGTGGTCAGGAAAATAAGCAAGGCCGTGTGGTGTTGCCTGAGTTTGGCAGGTAGGATCACAAGGAGCGAGAAGGCCTGGCAGGACTGTGTGTTTCATTGGCTGGGCAGGCGTGCCACAGGCACAGACACGAGAAGGAAAAGGCAAAGAACAGCCCTGCATGCATAATCTAGTGTGTACGTTTGAGATTTGTAGCGGCCCATTTTTTTCCTGTTGGACCCAGCTTTTCTCTGGGACACTCTGCATGGCAGAGGGCTGCTGGGCTGCTGGGCCATTGGCTGAAGAGCAGACAAAGCCCAGTGTTTTAGAGGCACTGCAGGCAGCAGAGAGCTTCTGCCTGGGCTGCCTTTTGCTTCTGAGCACTGAACAACTTCTCTGGTTTTTTGCCTCTGCTCTGTTTCTAGGGGTTTTGGAAGTGTTTATAAGGCCTTCAACGCTGCCACAGGACAAGCGGTAAGTGCCCACGCGGATTTTGCAGCTCTTGAGTGCTTTCCCTTGGGATGTGATCTGTGGCCAGAGCTTTGGGCCGCCTATCTTTGCTGCAAAGGCTGTCCCGCAGAAGCAGCCTGTCTAGAGGCAGGCTGCAAAATGCATTTTGGACAGACTTTGTCCTTCCTACCCACCTGAATGAATGCAAGGATGGCAGTGGTGTCCTTCAGAGAAGGACATCCTAGCTTGGACTTACTGGATGAATCTGCATAGATTAGCTGATGGCAAGAGCATTCATTCCGGCCCAATTCCTCTTAAGGTTCAGACAGATATTTTGTTTTCCATCATGTGGTTTAGTTGGAAAATATCATGCAAGACCTAAAGAAGGAGAGATCTTGTGTGGAGCACAGTTTTGCCTTTCAGTCCTAGGGAACCTAGTTCACATACACGCACACACACAGAGATCAATATGAAGGAGTTGTTGAAGAGCCTTAAATAGTACAACCTTGTGTTGATCCTGTGTAGGTGACATTCCACTAGAGAGATGCTGTCTCTCTACCTACCGCACAGACATGGCAGTGTCTTGGAGAGTCCTGCTGCTCTTTGGGGCTAAAAGTTCAGAGTCCTGAATTCAGCTTTTTGGCTCTCAGCACATACATTCCATCTTCCTTAATAGTAAGGAATTAGATAACGAAGTTCCTTATCCACCTGCAGTGCTGGGCTCAGGAACTGCACTTGGAGGGAGGGGAGGTCTAGGAGGCGTCCAAAAGGCCTAAGCCCTTAGGTGCTTATAACCTGGGGCGCATCCACAGTGTACCACAGAAAGGGTTATTAATTTATAAACCCACTAAATAATTACAAGTCTAAGCCATGTGCAGGATTGTTCTTCGGAGTTGCAAGACCCAAACTGAAGAAGTTAGGATGTGCTAGGATTGTAACTTTACTTTGAGTCGCTTTGGAGTTCTTTTTTGGACAGCGTTTTCCCTGTCACATATGTGTGTGTTTACTCTGGCACACAATGGAAATGGCAGCCGTCTCTGAAAGGCTGGTCAAAGCCCCTAGAAATGCTAACGTATTGCCAGTGATTTCAATTTGTCTTCACAGGAGCAAAATTATTTTTGGCTTCAAAACATGTGTAAGCGATAATAGTAATGCTAAACAAAGTCTATTTGAGAAGTCTGTGGGTGCAGAGAGTGCTGTTAGCACTTTGTGGTTGATGGTTTAGAGTCCCTTTTGACCGAGGTGACAAGGCACCCAGGCCCGTGAGTTCACAGAGAAAGAGGCTCTGGTGATGTCTGTCCCTCACTGCTTTCAACGTCATCGTAGGTGGCCGTAAAGCAACTTAATCTCCAGCACCAGGGTTGTGAGGAAGTGGTAAAGGAAATCCTGGTCATGCGGGAACTTAGGAACCCCAACATTGTCACCTACTTTGAAAGGTAAGTAGTTCTGACAGAAAATCAGAAAATGGATCTTTCAATTAACATCAATCCACTCCTGGATGAGGCATGGCAGGAGATTGCATTTTGTCCCCATCAGTGGTTCGTGGCATAAACAGCTTGAAGATTGATCTCAGAAACCTGGCTCTCTTACTAAGCCAGCAGCCTGTATGTTCACTGGCTGCACGTTTTCCTGGTTTGGGGCGTGGTTTTTTCCAAGGGTTGGAGGAGAAGTGCTGAGAAAGCATCCCAGAGATGATTTCCCTTGCACCATTCCCACTATTTTTCATTGCCTTGCATGCCAAAAGACTAGGCTAGGAGGCACATAATTTGCCAGGTTTGAAATTGTTTTTCCTGTTTGTACTTTCCTTTCTGCAAAGTTTCCCAAAGCGTGTTGGCAGTGCTGGACACCCACATGCCCTGAGTGAAAGCTGTGAAAACTGTGTCTCCTTGCTGCTGGAGTTAATGGTGCAGTTTGTGTATGAAGATGATGAAGCAGCTGCTGGGATGCGTCTGCTTCCAGATTGATCTTTGCCCTCACCAAACTGCCTTTTTCCCCTTCTTGCCACCTAAGCCATCTCGTTTTCCACGGGTGTGCCTTCCTCATTGAGGCAGCACAGATGACGGGGCACTGGATAGCCTGGGTGGAGTGTGTCTTCATTTGATTCCATCTTCATTTCCCAGTGACCTGGAAACAAAACTCAGCTGCAGTCTTTTCTTCCATACGGCAATTTAGCTGTGCACATTCAGCTCCATGCTGTTGCTTTCATCTTGCAGCTACCTTGTCAATGAGGCTGTCCTGCTGGTGTTGGAATATATGGATGGAGGCTCCTTAGCTGATGTAGTCAGCCTAAGAAGGATGGCTGTAGGACACATGGCAACAGTGTGTCGGGAGGTAAGGGGTCCTGCTTGTGCTTGGGATGGCTTGGACGGGCTCGTAGTTCGAAAGAGATGCTAAGTGAGCGATTCCATGTTCAGAGCATTCTTTCTGTGTTGCTCTCATGCTTCAGAGAAGAAGGGGCATCTGCACTGAACTGCCTGCCAGTGTCCCTGCCCTTACTGTAGTCTGTTCTTTACTCTGAGTTACCGTTGTTGAACTCCCTGTCTCTTTTTCATTTTTATTTTCTGTTCTGCCCTTTTCCTCTCCAAGCCTTTGCCCCAAACCTTTCTGCATTGCCTTCTTTGCCCATAAGTGCAAAGGTGCTGGTGTGCGAGTTTTCAACCAGCGGCAAAGCCAAAGAGAGACTCACCTGTCACAGGTCTCCGCTTCAAAGGATGGCATAGCACCCAGCATGGTGCTTGCCGCTGAAAACTGACCAATGAGCTGCTTCCAGGTTCTGTCGAGGCAGACGTATAACCCTTGTCCTGCAGTCTCCCACCTGTCAGTGATCCCCTTGGTACCCAAGGCAGGGACTTTTTCTCTTTTGGCAAACCCTTGTTTGTCCTCCAGACAGGGATAGAGCATCCGCTGCAGCAGCGGTCATTCTGACTGCCTTTGCAGGGGACAGTCTCCAGCAACGACTGACATTTCCCCGTCAATAGCTAATATGCCTCCTTTGGAAAGATCCTGCTCTCCGAGTCTTGCAGCAGCAAGCTCTTCCTCTTTCCTGCACTTGCTGCTCCTTTGAGATCTGTGAACCTTCAGGAGCAGCCTCCATTTGCGTCTGATGCAATCAGATCAGGCTGACTTTTGGCTTCCTGTTTCTTTTTTCTCTCGCAGTGCCTGCAAGGCTTGGCTTTCCTTCATGCCAACCAGGTGATCCACAGAGACATCAAAAGTGACAACATCCTTCTGGGCCGGGATGGCTCCGTCAAGTTGGGTGGGTATTCCTGGTCAGGCGCAGCGCTCCGGGGAGGCGGTGTGGGGCTGCTTGGGAGTGGCTGCCGGGTGCCCAGCAGTGGCGCTGGTGAGAGTGCAGGGAGCACTCTGCAAGCCCAGGGCGCAGCTGGAGGGTGCCGGGTGGTCTAGAGGGCAACAAGGTGCCAAGAGTAACTCTGGTTTCTGTGTGTGTTCCTTCCAAAAGGAGAGAGTTGCAATGTAAACATCAGGGGAATGAGGAAAAGCCATGGTGGGAGGGTTGTTAAGTGGACAATTGCCCATGTCCTTGGCTGCAGCCCTGAGGAAAGAGAGCCCAGCTGCTTTTCCAGCACGATTCAGCACTGCATTCTGGGACTTAGAGTGAAGAACCCTTTTCCTTGGTCTCCTACTTGAAGCAGTGTTTGTTTTTCTCCTCAGCTGATTTTGGCCTCTGTGCTCTGCTCAGCCCTGAGCAGAGTAAACGGAGGTCAATGGTCGGCACCACCTGCTGGATGGCACCCGAGGTGGTGAGAGGAGAGCCCTACGGCCCCAAAGTGGACACCTGGTCCCTTGGCATCGTGGGAATTGAAATGGCCAAAGGAGAGGCTCCTTATCTTCGGGAAACCAGTGACAGGGTAAGGTGCAAATACGCTCAGTTAGCTGTGTCCTTCTGGTCCCTGTCTATTAGACAAAATCCCATTCCCACAGCTTGAAGTGCTTCCAGCAAGGCCCACTTCTAAAACCGTCCCTGGGACTCACATCAGCTGTCAAGGCTAGACCTGGTGCAGCTTGGAATAGCTGGGGCTGCACTGGCACCTTTCTTCCTTTGGGAGAGAAGGCTCATGTCTAACCATCTGCTAAGGCAAGAAATTGCCACTGTAGACTGCAGCTTAAAAGATGGGGTCTAGGTGAGCACTGAAGGCTATGGAAGAATCACGTAGAGTCTCCTGTTTCCTTTCACTTCAGGCTAACTACCTGATAGGCAAGCAAGGGGTACCAAATCTGCACCAGCTCAGGCTACCCCGTGGCTTGTGTGAATTTCTGGGCTGCTGCCTGCAGATGGATGTGGACAGGCGAGGCTCTGCCAAGGAACTTCTGCAGGTACAAGGCAAAGGGGCTGCAGGCCAAACAGCTGTTCCCTGTCAGGGTTTGCTCCTCGGCCAAACTCCAGGCAATCAGATGGGCCCCCACATAGTAATCTCTGCTCTGCATGCTTTTCAAATGGAAACCAAGTAGGATCCAAGACTGCTTGAGGTTAGAAGGGATCTGTGAATGTCATCTACTCCAAAGCCACGGCCCCTGGCAAGGACATCTTCAAGTAGATCAGATTGCTCAGAGTGCCATCCAACCTTGAATGTTGCCAGGCTTGGGGCTTCTCCCAGCTCTCTTGGCAGGCTGGGCCAGTGTTCCAGCATTCTCCTCATAAACAGCTTCTTCCTTAGAGCCAATGTGAATTGAGTGTCTTTTAGCTTCAAACCGTTGCCCCTTGTCCTCTTGCAATTGGCCCTGCTAAAAGAGATGTCCCCATCTTTCTTGGAAGGCCCTACAGCTATGGAAAGGTCTCCATGGGGCTTCCTCTTCTAAACAAGCTAAACAAGGCTAAACAAGCACAACTCTCACTGCTGTTCCTTAGAGGAGAATTCCCACCTTCTGGTAATTTCTGTGGCCCTCTTTTGCTCTCGGCTGGTGTATTCAGGTTTACCTGGTAGCAAAGGAACCGAAGTATTGCAATGCCAGGGACGGGGTTTGAGGAACACAATGAAAACAATCCCTGCCAAGCGGTTTTAGATTGGTCTGTGGGAAGGCGGGGGCTGTGGGGGAGCTCACTGGGAGCATCTGAGGGCACCCAGCTTGTCCCTCCTGTCGCACTCTTAGAGGTTTCTGCCAGGCAAACGGGGACAGCTGTGCAGGATTTGTGCCAGCCCCATGTGCTGCCTGGCCCGGTCAAGTAGATGAGAATCGCTGTGGCTTTGCTGCCAGGTCTTGTGGCAGACAAGGAGCTGCTGACCGGGCCACTTCCTTGGCTGAGCCTGCTGTGAAGGAAGATGCCAGCCGGCACAGGATAGGGGGTGCATGCCGAGGCAGACGCTGCTCTTCCTGCAAGCCAGAGCTGAGCACATCTGTGCCCTGCTGCTTGTGTCCTTGCTCCTGGCTTGCTGCTGAAAACCTGCATGTCCAGCGGTTCTGAGAACAACATGTGGGATCAATAATTTTCAGAGCTCTTGGGAGTCTCTTGAGGAATGCCTTATGCCCCAGATCTCTCTTGGTCACTCAAATAGGCCATGTCTATAGCAAATAGGATCTTGAGTAGGTCTGTTGACTTTCCTAAAAAGAAAAAACCTTTGGACAGCAAGCAGCAATCCCACAGTGATATCAGGACCAAAATCCCAGCAAGTGACGCCACCTTGAGGAATGGACTAGTGCAGTTCTGGGCCATGTTTCCTGCAATAGCAGCATCCTGGACATGAAGGCAGATGTGCTGCTGGTGCCCTCAGTCCGATGTCTGTGTATTTCTGGGCACTAGAGGAATCCAGCCTGACCCTGTTAGGAACTCAGTTTGGAAAAGAATGGCTCCTTTTCCCTTTGTCTCTTTTAATTTGGTTTGTTTTGTTTCTTTTTCCCTTTGGGCAGCATCCATTTCTCCAATCAGCGGAGCCTCTCTTAAGCCTCTTCTGACAGGCTGATTGCTGTCATTCCTGCAGCAAGGAAATGCAGGAAGCAAAGGAGATGACAAGGACAACTTCAGCACTTGGAGAACAGAGCCTCTGAGAGCAGGTAGAAATCCTGAGGAGAGAGGGGCCAGGAAACAGGCAGCCATCAGAGCAGGAAAGCATGGTGGCATCTCCTTTTCTCCCAGCTGCTGACACTCCCTCTAACTTTTGGATTAGAACAGCATTGCTGGAGGGCACAAAGTCACTACTGATATGCACTTTTCAGTTGGGGGGTGGTGTGAGGCATGAAGCTTCCACTGATTCTTGGGGGAGATGGCTGGGACTTCATGTGGAAGTGTCTTTCTCCCCTCACCAGGAGCTGGAAGGGCAGCGTTTGGTGGCACAGCAGCTGCTGGCACAAGGGGCAAACCTCCTGGCAGAGGTAGAGAAGGAGCAGGAGAAAAGGCTGCTTGAGATGAAGCAAGAAGTTGCCACCATGCAAGCTGAACAAGAAGAGGTGCGAAGCAGAGCCAGTCAAAAGGCAAAGGCTGTGAAAAGAGAGCTTGTGTGTTGTTTTGGACTGCTCTGCGCTCCTTATGGGCACTGTTTCTCTGGACACTGTCTGTCTGGGTGGCATTGTCCCTTGGTAAACAGTGCTGGTGCCAAGAGGGCAAGGACCGGTCAGGTGAGAGGCTACCAGAGCGCAGGTTTGAGGAAGGCAGCAATGGCGTTGCAGGGCCAGAGAATGGGAAAGCCAGAGCTTTGTCTCAGAAGGTGGGAGCTCCCACAGGAAGCCCCCTGCAGAGCCAGGCTAGAGCTGTGGGAGTGGGCTGCCAGTCAGGCTGCTGAGGAGGTGCCTGAAGCTGCTGAGTACGTCCTGTGCATCCTTTGTCTGATCGAGCAGTGTACTGTGTGGGTGCCTCAGCATGAACTGTAGCACATGTTCCTCCTCACTTGGTGCTGGACAGACATTTGGACTCCCTACAGAAGCCATTGTGGTGCTTGGAAGCTGGCAGGGAGCACTCGGGGCGTTCCTTTTGCCATTGAGGCAAAAGGTGGGAGTGGGTGGGCTTTGCCTGAGCTTCCCTGTGCAGTAAAGACAAAAGCTGGGATTGTTTTGCAAGCAGCAGAAGGCTGCAGCCTAGCCAATGACTCAGTGGAGGTGTGTGTGCTAGTCCAGCCAAACTGATGAGAACACTTGGCTTCCTAGATTCCTTTTAGACTCCTGACTGGTAATCAGTCATTGGAGACAAAATACTTCAGAGAAATTGCTTGGCTGTGGGGCTGGTTTAATGCTGGTGTTGTCTCTATGACTGTTTGTACTTCTGTTATTCCCTCTGCAGGCTGCATGGGCCCCGCCATCTAAATCCCCACGTGTTGTGGTTTGTTTCTAGAATGTTCTGCTTCCCCCATGTTATGGTGTTAATGGTTCTGCCTTTGTTCCCCTCCCTTCCACAGTTACTTGTCAATCTCCCAACCCCTGGGAGATTGGGAATGGGATGGTGAAACGTGCAGGCTAGCTGGCCAGCCTGCCTTCAGCCAAAGGGATGTTGCCGTGCAGGACTTCCACTCCGCAGGAGGAAGAGGCAACTCTCTAGTTAGTGGCAAATTTGGGTTTTTTGAGCCCCCGGAGGGACCAAGTGCACCCAAGGGATCCAGGAATAAGAGAGCCTCGAGGGTGGGGAAACACTGGGTTTTAAAGGGAGTTGGGAGGTAGGGGTGGTAACAACACATGAAGAAATCAGAGTCTGGGGAAGGGTGATACATAGGTGACAGACATAAAGGGACAAACTGAGGGAGGGGCCCTCAGTTTGTAACTGAGGGAGGGGCCCCGGCCCCTGAACCAATCACCTGACGCCCTGGCTAGAAGGTTCTAGAGATGGAGGCAGGAGTGCCAGGTGACTGGCAGGCAGCCGGGGGTGGGGAATTAAAATGATACATCGGTAACTGGGGCAACTGGGGAGGGCTTGGGAGATTGACAAGTAACTGTGGAAAAAGGCAGAACCATTAACACCATAACATGGGGGAGAGAGAACATTCTAGAAACAAACCACAACACCCACTCTAAGAGCTTTTCAAATGAAAACGAAGGAAACGTGCAGCGAAGCAATGGAGGAAGCAGAAGAGATGATCAGGACCACTTCAAGATTACTTTCTGCAATGGCAGCTTGGAGCTGGACTCACAATAGTAGTCCTACACACCCTCAAGCCTGTTGGAAGATTCCCTTCCTTGTCAGCCAGGGAATAAGGCTCTACATTCACTTCTGAATTGGCCATTCTTTCTTAAAGATGGAAAGTCCTTCCTAAGGGCATTCTGGTGTGGTTTGGAATTGGGAACAGTCTCCGTTCCTTTATCAGCTCCAACCTACCCTGCCTTTGGAATGCTGCCCATTGGCCAGTTTTTGCCCAGCCGAGGACTTTGGGATGAGGAAGAATATGCAAATGCATTTCCAGCCAAAAGCCAGTGAAGAGCAGGGCAGCCTGTGAGAGACAGTCTGAAGTTCCCCTCATTTGCCTCATGACTGTCTCAAGGACCGACTTTGGGACCCTGAGGAGCCTGATTGGAATCCTGGTCTGCGGTGCTGGATAAAGGCCAGAAATCCTGAGGCCCCTGAGCAGAGTTCTGGCCTGCCAAGCAATTGTTCACAGCTGTGTCTACAGTGACTGCTTCCAGCAGGGCCTGCCAGGGGGCGAGGCGCCCCATGTGCTTGCACCTGCTTGGCGACAATAGCCCAGGAATTTTCCCACCTCTTGGCCCGGTTGGACTTTTCTGGGGTAACCTTTGGTGGTCCAAAGAAGACCCCTCATCTGCTTTTCAACCACCGTGACAGACAGACTGAGATGGAAGAAGCCTCTCTCTCAAGGACTGAGACATGAGAAGCTCCCCCCTCCCAAGGACTGAGACTGAAAGCCCCAACACGGGGGAGCTGTGTGGGGGAGCCGACCTGACCACAGCAAGATATTTGCCTGCAAGTGTGGCCATTGGACCAAGAAGACATTGGTCCTCGCCTACTGCTGAGAACATGGACTACCTGTTACATCTATTCTTTATTGGATCTTTGTCCCCCTCAGCGGTTTCAATAGACTTTCTTCCAGATCTGTTTTCCCCCCCTCAGCAATGGACTATAACAGAATCTTGAGTTAACCAGAACCTTTGAGAGCTTCCCAACATGACTTGGTGAACTCCATCAGCTGGATTACAAGGACTTTGTCTTTCTACGTTTGCTAGCTATATCCCCTCTCTCTCTCTCTCTCCTCTTTTGTCTTTTTCCTCTCCCTTAATCCCTCTATGGCATTTGCTGTGCTCATTCAATAAAGGTGCATTTGTTTGGATTAATACTGAAATCCCCACTGTGTTGTGTTTTGCACTCTGAGATCAGGAAAATGAACCATCACAGCTCCCTGCTCGCGTGAGCGGATCATGACACAGCCAGAACATCCTGTGCAGATCCAGGCTTTCAGCTGTGCCCATGGATGCTTTTGGTTCCTGCTCGGTGTAGCCGGCACGTCTCCCCTGTGACTGCTCCCGCCTCCCAGGTGGCTGTGGCTAATAGGTATGAGGCTCTGAGAGTGCACCGAAGAAGGCAGGCACGTCTGCTGGCAGTGCAGGAGAGCAGAGAGAAAGTGCCTGGCAGGACCCTGGCCAGCACCCGCTGTACCTGCTCTTTGTCAACAGTACAGGACTGGTGGGTGATGCTGCACTTGAGGTTGTCTGGGGCTCAGCAATGATGGAAAGTCTGTGTGCTTGAGTGGCTTTGTCCCTCTTGCTGTGCCTTCTGTTGTCCCTGTGCTCCGCGATGTCTGCCCAGGGCTGTGTAGCTGCGTGGCACAGCTTAAGTGCAGGAGAGCCTCATTTGTTTGCCTTTTGAGATGGCTGCTTGTCATCGATGGAGAGAGACAGGAAGACTGACTCGGTGATCAGAATCCGATTTTCTTGTGGGATACAAGCATTTATATACTATTTTAGGGAGACTAGTACTGTGTACTACAATGATTAGGTTGAAGTCACTTACACGAACTTATGCATATAACAGCATCTCTTGCTTGCATTATTTAATAGGATTTTCTTTTTCTGGTAAACCTGTCTAATTAAATCTTCTTGCTATCTAGATCTAATTTTCAAAGTTCCGTTTGCTTTTGCCAAGGCATTTTATCTATCAATTCTCTTATCCTAATATGGTCCAAAGTACTCTCTGTCTTGTGCACCCCAATATCTCCCCCTTCTGTGTCAACCAAAACCACTCCTTTAATGGTCTTATTAATTAATCTCTGCACACATTGAAGCAAGCAAGGTATCATGATTAATATAATTATTATCAAAATTACCACATACATACCCATCCTAAAAAGAATCTTTTAGTTAAAAACTCCAGCCACTAAAATCTCAGGCTTGATCTTTATAAACTAAAAACATTCCTGCTGGCAGCTGCATTACTGGATTTAGAAAGTCTGCCAGAAGTGTAATTGTACTGAAAGTTTAATTCTTATAGATAGGGTGATAGGGAGAAGCATTTTTAGACTGATTCCTTCCCATGTATTTAAAATGAACACAAAAATCCAATTTCACAGAACCCAGGAATTCTAATCCTTGGGGTTCCACCAATGGTGGTTCATGAGGTTAAGGGATCCAATTTGATGTGATTTGATCTGCTTTCAAAAGAAAAAAAAAAAATAGTGTAAAGTTCTGGAGGAGCTATATTCCCCCCTGGTTTTTTTTGCTTTTTAATAACATGTGTGTTTCTCATGATGAACATAAGAAGGTAACATCAAAGCAAAACAGTATGTAACATAACGATAAACTTTTACTAAGTAAAAATTAATCAGATAATAGATACAATTATAGCACATGAGAAATAGAATGGTGTTTTAAAACAATACATGATCAATTTCTTGAATATTGTACCATTACTTAGAGTCTGTAGTAATCGGCAAGCTTTATTTTTTTAAAGTGAGGGCTTGAAAAATCATTCTCGGGTAAGATTTCTAAGTTCATCTTAAACGGAGGTTTAGCTGTTCTACGTCTAAATTTGGTAAGCCAAAATGACTTGAATATAATTTTCGTGCAGAAAATTTTCTCTACTAGTTAAAGCTAGGACTTGGCTAGGGTCACGGCTTTTAACCAGAAGAGTCTTTTTAATATATTTTAGAAACCTCTTAGTAGTTAGAAAAATAATAGATGTCTTATAAATAGTTCTAGAACAATAAGTGAAGGTTTGAAAAGTAGCTGGTTTTCTCATTTATCGTTAGTTAAATAGTTAGTTAATGGTACCATAGACAAATAGCAAATGAAAAAAGGAATGTTGGTTATAAAAAGACAGCAAATTCACATCACAAAATCAACACCATAATCAGGGTTACCTAATATATCAGTAAAAATGGTCTTAAGAAATTGAGGTTCTATTTCCCTAGACATATATGACATTAAAGCAAAAAAGTAAAAGAAGGCAATAAATAACTCATAACTAATTACAGTCCTAATATGGAATTATTTCTCATTCTTCAGTATTACTTATAAAAAATAAAATAGCAAAAACTGTTCTTATTTCTAGAGCAAAATATCTTATCTTGTAATTTAAAGGAGTATATTTTGACAAAAATTCATTCAGACTTTATGTCCTTCACTTGTTATAGCAAAGGAATTATGTCTTATAACTCAAACAGGTATACTTCAACAAAACTTAAAATCAACTTCACTAAAACTTAACCTTAATAAAGTATCTCTAAAAGAACTTAAAGTTAACATTGCTGAGACTAAACAAAACTCAATCTTAACAAGAATTAACTTATTTAAACTCTATTATTACAAAAATGTTACTGAAAATTTGTCATATCACGGTTAAACATCAAAGTAAACAACATGCAAGTAAACAACTGTACTGAAAGCTTTACAATAAAATTACCTTGTTAGAACTATGGAGTAAAAAGCAAGCACCTAAAAAAGCCGACAGTGGAATTAAATCTCAAAAAATTACTACAGATAAAGTTCAAGATTGGTCTTGAATGTGAGCTAAAGAATCTTGAATTTATGACTTATCTAATTACTCTCAGTGAACCATGCAGTTTTGCTATGTTATTAATAGGTAAAAAGACACCACCTCTATACCAACACTAGAATTGTTCTAGTAACAACCCTGTTAAAAATCACAGATCACAAGTTAGAAGGTAAATAACACTGGCTGGTGCCAGGCAGGTGGGGCTGCACCCCCTGCAGCAGCTTTTAAAGACTGCTTGTAGGATTGATGTAAGTTTGGCTTCGTAAGAGTAATGGCAGATAAACATTGAAGGCTAAACTAAAAGAGATTTAGTTCTATTGTTCTGAGCAGAAAAAGCTGCCCATTTTTTAAAAGGTTGCAGAGTTCTCAAGTTAAAGCAATTGCTGCCAAGTGTGAGTTGTAGCTATTTCTTGTTAATAATTGCATGTTGTAATCTCCTGTTAACAGTTTCCTTTTTAATAGTGCCTCGAGCCAGCCCGCCGCTGCCCCGGCGGGGGCCCCACCTTTCGGCGTGGGCCCGCCCGTGCCGGGGGTGACCCCGGGGAGCGGGGGGGCGCTCCCGCCTCGGCGCGGGTCGCGGTCGTGCCGGGGGTACCGGCCCGGGTCGCCGTGTCCCGCGGGAGCAGCTGCTGGACGGCTCCCTTAGCCGAGCGTCGCCCTGCTGCTCCCTGGAAGAGGGCACCCAGACGCTGGAGGGGAAGGGACATCGAGTCGGCATTCAAATGACCTCATTTCCTGCATGCAACGGGATGGACCCCTCACGAAACAAAGCCAAAAACCCCTAAAACAACGAGCCAACACAAAATTGATGAATCAAAGTGATGACTAGACGTGAGGATAGAATCCAGTGTCCACCAAGGCCTTTTTACCCATCACCCTAATCTCAAAGATGTCAGCTACACACAAGACCTCAAATGTTGAAGTAAAAAGCAGCAGATTTCCTTATGTTGTCTTGAGGATGGAACTTCTAGCTCTAGTCTGCGGATCAGTGGACGAAGTTGCACTCTTCCTCCTTTTGTGAGTCGCTCCTGGGAACGCTAGTGTTATGAGCATGGACCCACCCAGAGGTTCTCCCCACCAGAGCTGATCAGTTTTAATAAAGGCATCAAGGAGGAGGAAGGTCCCCTGCCTGTGTTTATTTCAATACAGTACTAAACACTGTACCAAAAAATTATTAACAAATACATTGTTAAAAAAAAGGCAAGTAACTGGAAAACTGACCAGGGCTAGGTGTCCTTCAGGGCTTTAGATCTGTACGAACTGTGGCTTTTGATAGCTGGGCTGCTCCTTCCAATACTTGAAAGTGCCTGGGGCACTTCAGCTGGGGACCATTGTGGGGGTGTCGAGTGTCCCAAATGACTCGTGTACAAAATTGAAATGCATCAAAATTCTCCACTCTGTTAAAAAATATTTCCCCCACAAAACCAGGGACACAGACATCACAAAAAGTTTACCTGTGGCAATCAGGCCCTGTTATTTGCACCAAGTGTTGGTTTTCCAGGCTTTCGCTCCTTCCATCCACGCCGGAGAGTCCCCGAGTCGTTAATCGCCGCTCATTGGGCTATTGGCTGCTTCAGATAACAGTCACACCGGCTCCTGTATCAATGAGTCCTGTTAGGAGTGTCTCTGCCTTTCAGAGTCCCATTGCATTGGCATGTTGGACGCTCAGAGGTAATATTTTGTGTCCATAAAATCTGTGGCACCCCTGTGGAACTGAACCCCTCCTCCCTTTATTCATCTATCAGGGGTGCAGGCAGGGGTGCTGCAGGAAAGGCTATAAGTTGAGCTATATTGCTCCCGGCCGGGACTACACAGGGCGGATGGGGGGTCCAAGCCATGATCTTTATTTCCCCAAGGGAATCAGAGTCTATAGCTCCAGGGAGAACAAACAACCCTGTTATCCAGGTGGAAGATCTGCCTATAATCAAAGCATGCATATTCTGTCCTGGCGGTCCGAAAACTCCTGTGGGAAGCAAATGGACAGATGAATCAAGCAATGTTACTGTGTCGGAGGTTGCCGGGTCCATTCCTGCGCTGCCTGGGGTGGCTGGTTGTAAGTCAGCGACAATTGCTCGGCGGGCGAGGGCAGGGCCAATTGGAAGTTCATGGTTGCTCCCAGCTGCTGCGTCGGCTGCGGAATTTGCATCCTCGCGCATCGCCGTCCTGTGCTGCGAGAGAAGTTTCCCTGCAAAGGCTGGCCATTGTGGTGGAACTTGGAGCGACATCTATTAGCAAAGCGAGGGCCTTTCCAGCAGCAAGGGCGTACACCCGGAGCTTTAGGTTTTTGCGTTTTTGGCAGTTTCTCCAGATTTGCCCATATCTCTCGCAGCCAAAACAAGCCACCTGTTTCCCAGGGGTTAGTTTCACGGTGGCAAAAGCGTTCGCTATGCCTTGCCCCACGGCTTGATATGTGACATCTGTGGTGTGTTTTAATGTCCCCAAGCGGTGGCACGCTTGTATCATTTGGAGTAAAGTGGGTTCAGGTTCAGGGGGTAAAGATTTTAAAAGCTGCTTACAGTCCAGGTTGGTGTTCTCGACGGCCAGTTTGAGGAGTATAATCTCTCTGGCTTGCTCGCTATTGATTTGTCTCTCCAATGTTTGTGTCAATTTGTCCACAAACTGCAAGTAAGGCTCTTGCGGACCTTGTTTGATATTCATGAAGGACTGTTGCGTAGTTTTGGCATCAGGAACCTTTAGGAATGCCAGGTGAGCTGCCCTAATATCCTGTAGGGCTTCTCTCAGTAAGGTGCCTTGGCCATTAGGCTTGGTATGCGCCCCCTCCCCCACAAGGTGGTCAATAGTTAAGGCAGCCAGGGCTTGGTTTGCATGCCATGCATACATTGCAATTAAATTTTCCAGCCCTTTTTTCCATTGTGGCATAAATATAGCATATTGTGTTGGTGTGAGCAACAGATTTGCCAAAAAACTTACCATCGTGAGGAGTCATGAGGTGAGTAGTAAAGCTTGCTCTTAATAAATTACTAAAGTAGGGGGACCCCAGTCCATATTCCTGCGCAGCGGTACGTATGGCGCAGTTCCTTAACTTCCGAGTGATCTAGAGGCTCTCATTGTGGATTTTCCCCCTTCAGGCCGAATTGCACAAGGGCCACAAAGATTTCTGCAGTAGTGTCAAGGTCTCTGTCCTTAAGGGCTTTCCTTTTTATCTGTAACCAATTGTTACACGAATCCAAAGGGAGTAAGCTCGCATCTTTTTCAGGGCCAGGGTTGAAAGAGTCCAGCTCCCCTTCACTGCTAGAGTCAGTGTCTGCTGCATAAGCCATAAGTGTGCGGCGGCTCTGGGATGGCTGGCAGTGTGGCGGTGGGACTGGGGGTGGCGACCGGGCTCTATCCCTGGCACTCGCTGGGGAGGGCATGCAGACGGGAGATGGAGGGTGGGACCTGGGCAGGTTTCAATCCGGCTGGGGCCGTCTCAGGGTAGCCTCACAGGCTGTAGCCTCACAGTCTTCCCCGCACCCTCCCACTTTTTTAATTGTGTCCATGACTGCCTTCCAAGCAGGAAGCATTCGGAGCTCTGGCTCGTGGCCAGGCAGTGTCGCGAGGTCATAGAGCTTTACTCCGACCTTGTCCCGGAAGCGGAGACTAAATACAGAAGAAGGGGTAGCGTCGGGGACCATGTGTGACACCCATCATAAAATGACTTAAGGTCGTGCTTTGGGATGGGGGAGCCACGCCTGCCCAGAAGGGCAAGCACAGTTTCATAGACGTCTCTCTCTTTGAACATTTCCTTTCCCATTCCTTTAGTTCCCCTGGCTCACCTGTCAAAGCGCAGCAGACAGGGATTGCAGGCCCAAACGCGGTTCTCTAACCGTCACCATCAGTTCCAGGGGCTCGCCGACTCCCCGCCTGTCAGGCAGATTCATTTCCTCACACAGGGCACCAATTGTCGGCGATGGAGATAGACAGGGAGACTGACTCGGTGATCAGAATCCAATTTTCTTGTGGGATACGAGCACTTATATACTATTTTAGGGAGACTAGTAATGTATACTACAATGATTAGGTTGAAATCACATACACAAACTTATTCATGTAACACCACCTTGTGCTTACGTTGTTTAATAGGATTTTCTTTTTCTGGTAAACCTGTCTAATTAAATCTTCTTGCTATCTAGATCTAATTTTCAAAGTTCCGTTTGCTTTTGCCAAGGCATTTTATCTATCAATTCTCCTATGCTAATAAGGTCCAAAGTACTCTCTGTCTCATGCACCCCAATATTCCACTGCAGCTTTGGACTGTTCCAAAGGGGTCTACTTGGCGTTTGTCATCTGCAGGCCATTGCAGAGCAGTGGGCCACAGGCTGCTGCCAGAGCTCCAACACAACACAAGTGTGGCAGCCCAAGAATCAGTGCACGGATCTTCCGGATGTTCGGAGACATTCAGTTGCCAGAGAAACAGCAAGCAGGACCAGAGGAGCTTTGCATCTCCCTGCCACAAAACGAGGTCAGCCTGCAAATGGAGTCAGAGCAAAGGTAAGCATGTACCCGCATTCTAAAGAAGGAACTGCAGCCTACAAGAGTCCTGGAAATTTATTCTCTTTGCTTCTTTTGCCCCCTAAATCTCATTGAAGAAGTTAGGCTTTTCAGAACCAGCTAGGATGCCACCTAGAAGAAGCAGACTTGCTTTCAGTCAAAGCTTTTGAGACCAAAAGTCTGGTTTGCTTGGGTTTTCCTTGGATGCCACTTGGGTTGGCGCATTTTCTGAGTTCCCCTGGGATGCCTTGAGCACTGCCTTATGGGCTGGGAGGACATTTTCTGCTGCTTTATGAATGAGGAGAACTTCCCAGGCTTTTCTTTCGCATTAGCTGTACAGAAGGTTGCCTTGCTGGGCACAAGAAAGCCACAGAGCAGCTGCTATTGTGAGGTCAAGGGAGCGGTGCAACAGTGCTGTCAGCCCAGCGTTGTCCCAGTGCGCGCAAGGCCTGGTCATCCAGAGCAGCTCTTCCGCTCGCTCCCTGCAGGAGGATCCTCGTGCGCAAGGAGTTCTCAGCGGATGGCCTGCACCCCGAGAGGAGTCTTGGCTTTCCCTTGGGTGGCATTCAGCGTGCAAACCCACGCAGCACTGCCAAAATGATCAGGCAAGTCTGTGCCATGGTTTGCACTGTCTTTTCTGTTGTCTATTCCGGCTACTACCTGACCCAGCTGACTCGTAAGTAAAGGTTTCTCCTGGGGCTGGCATCGCCCAGCTTTTGCTTCACTCTGCTCTTGATGCCGCACTAGTGACCCAGTTTATTTGGGAACAAAATGGCCACGAAGATGCCACCGCTTTGGTCAATGTCCTGCCAGCAGCATCAGCTAAAAAGGGGGCATCTGTACTGGGTGGCAGGTGCAGAGTATTTGCAGTGCAACCTGCAGCGGTTGCCTTCCCTCCCCGGGAGAGTGCGTGGCAGCGGAGTCCGTCATTTCCTCAGCTTGCTGCTTCAAGCAAGACGAACTGCAAATTGCAGACTCTGAGGAGAGATTTGTAGAAGTACTTCTACCAACTCAGTGGTTCTCTCCAGGAGTGAAGGAAAGCGCCTTTTGCTCCAACATTGCCCCTTAGAGGCCTTGGCTGCGTGACTTGACCCTTTGATGCTGTGCCAAGACTGCGATTCCCTTGGCGATGCAGCACAAACTCCAATGCATGGAGGGTTTGCTGCTGAGCCCAGCAGCTGTTCCTGGGCTGCTTCAGCAGGGAGCTGCCGCAGCCCAGGGGCCCTTTATGGAAGCTTTGCTGGGCTATCATCTTCAGCCAACGAATGGGAATTAGGGCATGCCATTTAAAAGAATAGAGATCTAAAATGCAGGAAAGAGAAGAGGAAAATGCTGCTTGAGCTGTTGGGCACAACAGGAGCTCCAACTTTTGAAGAGCAACGGGCATTTCCACCACCGTGTTTCTATTTCTCTCTTGGCAAAAGAGGCCCAAATGTAGACAGAGCCTACTCTAGCGCCCTTGTGGTTCTCTTGCTTGCTGTGGGAAAGAGCTGTTGCTCCTGGAGGCACGTTGGCAAAGTGGCTCTGTGTTGGGACTGCCTCGTGCTGTGAAAGTCGCCAGCACGGGCACTTTTCTAAGGGCCTCTGGTAACTTTTGCCTTGCTCGCTGCAGGTCACCTGACACGTGGGTGGAGACAAGCCAGTCCTTTGGTGAGTGGCAAAGGAAGCTGAGAGGTTGCTGGCGTGTGAGAATTGTGCAGCAATTCTGCCAGCTTGGCCTGTTGCAGTTGAGTGTGGAGTGCCAGCGTGGGAGGCTGAAAGAAAGGCCAACTGCCCGGTGGCATCAGCAGTAGCAAAGGGAGCCCTGGCTGTTTGCTGATTTTCCGGTGAAGAGCCTTTCAAGAGACGAAAGGCAAACGGGACGGCTCCAAGGCGTCTTTCTGCTTGTAGCCAGCAGGGAAGCTCAAATGCACAGCAAGATGGAGTAGCACCTCATGCAGCCATCTTCCTCGAGTTTTTGCGACTCAGAGTCCCACGTGTATCAAAGTCTATGATTTCCCCTACTTCTGGGTCCTTTCCCAGCTCAATAGAAAGCAGCTCCTAAGGGATTGGCTTTTGTCCATCTCTCACTTCTGTCTGTCTGCAGGGCTCAACAGCTGGCTCAGCCGCTCCTCCAGCTGCCTCTGTCATTGAGGAAGAGGCTGAAGAGGAGCAAAGGAACATCAAGCCTCCAGCTGCTGTCCCTCCACAGCCTGAACACGCAGAGCCGGTAAGTGGCAGCTGAGCTTGGCACTGCCTTTGGTGCAGGGCCAGGCTTCCCGTTTTGGAGCAGCCCTTGTTGCTCGTGGCTGAAGATGCTGGGGGCGGTGTGCCTGCCATGACGTAGTGCTGCTTGAGGAGGGCCTAAGAAGTGCTGGCCAGTGGGTTCTGAAGTTTGACATTTAAGCTGGGATGCTGAGAGGGCCCGAGAATGTCTCTTGGGATCAGACAAGAGGCAGCATTCCATGATTCCCAGCGTAGGAGTCAGCCCCTTGTGCCCACTGTCAGTGCAGGCTGCCCGTGGTCGGTAAGCAGACGGAGCGGCCCAGAGACGCAGTTGACAGCCTTGCAGGGGATCACACTGGGCCCTGGAAGGGACCTGCCCTCTCCTAATGGACTAATTAGCTTCAGGCTGTGCTTCACTTCCAGCCGGTCAAAGCAGAGTTTGGAGAGGAGAATCCTCGTCAGCCCTGCGTTGTGAAAGGCGGGTGGGTCTGGGCGGGGCTGGAAGGTGGCTCCAAAGGGCCGCTCCCTAAAGGCTGTCATAGAGAGGGGAAATCCGTGAAACAGATCAGAGAAGGGACACGCTGCGGGCTTCTGAGTGGACCGTTGCATGCAAGCTGCAGGGTGATTTCATTGCCCAGGAAAAGACAGGAGGAGGAAAGCAACAAGGCTCTAGGGCCATGCTCTGATCTCTTGCTGGATCTTGGCAGCCTCAGTGATACCTTGTTGCCAGTGTCTAGCAGAAAAGCTGCAATCGTGGAGCATGGAAGTGTCCCTGAGGGGCTGGATCCAAGTAGCCTTTGGGCTTTTCCCAAAGTTGCCTTTGAGAAGGGGACATGGGAAACGCCCTAGCTGGAGAGGCCCGGCGGTGGCTGACAGCACCTTCCCAAGGCCTTGCTTTTGCCGTGCGTTCCACAGGGCATCTGTGCCAGCCACCCTTCTGACGGGCAATCCTTTCTTGTCCCGGCTCAAGACGGGCTCTGCAATTCAACCTGGTGCCGCTGGACCAGCATGGCCTGCAGCAGCCAGCTCGCCCCCCGCTGCTGGCACTTCCTGCAGCAGCGCAGCCCAGCAGCTCGAGATGAGGGAGGAGCAGGGCCTGAAGACACTGAGTACGTCTCGTACATTTCTTGTCTGCCAGAGCAGTGTGTTGTGTGCGTGTCTGGGTGTAGGCTGCGCCAGAAGTTGCCCCTCGGTCTCAAAGGCACTTAGGCCCCTCTGCAGAAGCTGTTGTTGTGCTTTGAGGCAGTGCGGCAGCGCTCAGGGAGTTCCTGCTGCCTATGAGAGCGGCTGGGCCTGGCTTGGCTCTGCCTAGGCTGCCTACTGTGCCAAACACAAAAGCTGAGCATTTTCTGCTTCAGCAGAAGGCTGGCACCAAGCAAGTGACTAGGCCCCAGGGAGCTCTTCTGACCCCAGCCGTTTTCTGGCTATCCTTCTTACTCCTACTCTGGATCAGACATTTTGTGCCCCTGGCAGTGGACCTGCCAGTGATTCTGGACACTTGGATCCCAAGTGCTCTGGGGATGCCCGGAGGCAGACGAGGAGACCAGGACGTCGGTGCAGAGGCCGGGTCTGGCGCTGAGTGCAGAAGGCGGCTGGTCAGGGACAGCCCAGGAGCTGATCCTGCAGCTGCTGCTCCAGCGCTGCTCCACCAGCGTTCCAGCAAGGGCCGCAGGAGCAGGAGACAACGACAGTTGCTATGGGCACAGCCCAACATTCCATCTAGAACCCCAGGGGAGCCATGGGACAGAAAGAGGCATGGGCCGCCTCTGGCCCTTGTACTTCTTCTGCTGCAAGTTTGCTCTGAGAAGCTTCCCATTGGGCCTTTTCTCCTCAGTCGTCTGATGAGACGGGCAAAAGCAGTGCAGGGACAGCCCTGGGTCTTCCCGGTGCTTCTCTGCAAGGTGCCTCCAGCTGAACGTGCACAGGAGCCTGCCTCTGTGCAAGGGCCCAGACCTCATCTCCTGCCCTGGAGAACCAGAAGGGCTCCTCCCACTGGCTCTCCTCCAGCTCTGAGAGGAGCTGGAATTTGCAAGTTGTCCAGCGCAGAGCCAACTCCAGAGCTTCCTCTCAAAGTGGAGCCATTCATCCTGCCCCCTTTCTCAAGTCTCCTTTTGCTGCCCAATAATGTCACTGCATGTTTTCCCTCCTTTGGGCCTCTGAGCTGGTCTCTCACCTCATCACTCCTCCCTTGAAACTTGGAGAAACAGGATGTTTTTCAGGGCAACTGATGGGGACACACACACACACACAGGGACAGCACACGGGCATTTCTCTAGCAAACATTCATGCAGAATTTCTATAGCCCTCTTCCAGCTCCCTTGGAGAAGCTCGGTGTTTGTCCCCAAAAGACTCTGCCATTCCTCTAAGAAAGCAACACTAACAGAATTCCCTTTCCACACTGCTGGCCTTCACATTGGTTTTAATGCCTAGATCCCAGATATGACAAAACCCAGGCAGCTTTGCTGCTTTCCTGCCTGTCGTTAAGGAAAAGCAAATCTTGCTTCAGTCCCAATCTTGCTTCCTTCCCAGCCTGCACCTTACCCACTGGCCAGCAAACTGAGGGGGCAGCTGGAACAAGTCCCACTGCAAGGCAGATACTTTGTAGGCTCCAAAGCCCACCTGCACCGCCTCCATCAGACAAGGGCAAGCTTCCCTCGGCTTCCCAGAAGCAGCCTGGCAATTGCCCCCTCCCTCGCCCCCTCTCCACCCTCCACAGCCCCTGCCACCAAAGCCTTGCTAGGCAGGGCCATTTGCTGGCCTCGAAGAAAGAGTGCCTTTGATTCTTCTTTGGCGCAAGTGCCCGAGCTGTGAGAAGTCAGAGGATAATGATCACACCCGCTCTGCTTTAGCTAAGGAGATTGCTGGAGGCCCAGAGCGGGACACTGGTCCTTTCGAGAGAAACTGAAACTGAACTAGCCATGCCTTTGTGGCGCATGCCGATAGGAATTGGATAGAATCGGAGGGCTTAGAAACGTCCTCCAAGGTGGTCAGCTCCATCAGTCCCCCAAAATGAAACAAAGTTATGTTACTGGGCTCCAAAAAGGACTAAAGCCGCTGCTTTTATGCCAGAAAATATGGTGAGACCAGACCACTCATCTAGATCCAATTCCGTGAATTAAACAAAGCCTCCCTTTCCACTCCCAGCTGAGATGTTGAGGAATCAAAGGCAGACGCCCCAGCCTTATTTCACTGGCAGTAAAGGAGACACACCTCAATAAGTCCTGCCAGCTGAGCAAGGGGCTGGGCCCGGGGAAGGTGGCGCCTGCCCAGATTCTTCTCTCAGGGCAAGTGCCGTCTTTGCAACACCAGGCAAATGGAACAAACATTGCCGGAGTGTTTTCATACAGACAGAAAGACAAAATGGAACAAACTTTGGTTTAATGATAAAGACCCATTGGCTCTCAACAAAGGCAAAAATGACAAAAGGCAGAGCATAGACAACACCCAACCTTTGAAATTTATTGATAAATCTAATAAAACTAATGAATCTTGAATAATACTAATGGATCTTAACGACTAAATTGAGGAGATTCCTATCATGTCAACTAACTAAGTAGAAGATTAAACTACCCTAAAAGCTTAAAAAACAGTCCTCTTCCTATCTAGTCCTATTGATACCTAACTCTTGCTAGCCCTGGACAACCTGCAGGGTTGTCTAATTTCAAAGTCTTTTCTTCTTGGCGAGAGGCTCTGCTGCCTTCCGAGGCCGATGTCTTCTCCTGTGGTTGTTCCTTTCCTTCACGGTTTCAAACACCCTGCAAGATAGGAAACAAACCATCCATTGCTCACTTTAGTACACACCATGAAACCAAGTGCCGAGATCTCCGTTTGAGTAGGAATTTCTGTCTTTTCGGGCAGTGGCACATTTGTGAATTGATCAGCACCATGAGTCTGATCGTTCTACTTTCAATGCCTTGAAATGTCTTCCTCCTTTTGCTGCATCCTCTTTTGAATTTGATCAGCAGCATCAAACCAAGCTTTGATGGATCTATTCCTACTTGTATGAACTGTGTCTTGTTGGGGCACGGCAAGGTTTCATTGTGAAGGCTGGGTTTTACCTAAGCTCTTTGGGTTTGAGGTGGGTGTTAAGCTTGACCACGGCTGCCGGGGGCGATGCTGCAAGTGCCCCCAGCTTCCCCTGCGGTGCCTTTGAAAAGGGTCAGCCTGTTTTAGTCCAAAGGCGCAGCTTTGAGCAGAAAGAGGAGGAACTTACGCACCGTTTGCACTGCCCGCAGGGAAAGGGGCCTCCCGCCGAGCGGGGCGGCTGGCGCGCTTGGCAGCAGGGACACTCGGCGCTGCGAGCCCTCTTGCGGCTTCTCTTCCCTGTCTCCCCGTTCTCCTTTCTGGGAGGGCTTTTCCTCCTCTTTGCTTTGCCCACACTCTGGAAATCAAAGAGTCCTTATCAATGCTTCCTTCCTCTCACAAAGCTGGAAACCAGAGCATCCAGCACAAAAATCTATCAGCTTAAGCAAATCCTTCCAGACCCTCAAGAGCTGAGAAAACGGCTGCCTTTGCCAATGGGCTGCGGCGGACTGCCAACCCAGAGCTTGGAGGAAAATACTCCTCTTTTCTACAGGCCAAAGGGGTGGGATAAATACCTGCCTACTTAGAGCTCTACATTTCTTATTTCTACCTTTCTGCCTAACATCTATTTCTCTCTGCTTTTCCTCCACAAATGTCTAGGCAATGGCATTTAAATTCAGTCCAATTAGGGTAGACACATGGTTAGCCATTTTCTAGTACCCAAAATAATCTCCCTCCCTGTCTCTCTCTCTCTCTCTCTCTCACATGATGTGAAGCAAATTGCTCTTTGCCGGTAAGGAAAGTTTTAGGGGAGCCACGGCACCGGCAGCTCCTTCTTGGGGAGTATGCTGCGATGCTAGAAAAACTCCCTGAAAATCTGCAGCATATCCACAAAGGCAGCCTGGATTGCTGATGTCAGCAAGCAGTGGGGAATTAAGGGTCTGATTGGAGTCAGCGAGGGTGCCAGCCCTTGAGAAGCCCATCTGTAGAGAGTCAAAGCCCATTTTGGTGGCGCTGCTGCTTCCTTGGGTCAAAGTTAGGCTCCAGAATTGCATACTTCAGGGCAGCAGCACAAGGAAGCCCCGGGCAGCATCTGCTGTGCCTTTCCCAGCGCATGGGACGATGTGATCCTGGCAAAGGGGCGTCTGGCATGGCTCGCCAGCAGCTTTTCTCCCCTTCTGCCAGTTTCTCGACCTTCCTGGCACGTCTCGATTTTCTTGCCCCTCACCTGAGCAAGAGTGCTGGCAAGTTTATGCTCCTTTTTCCAGGAGTAGTAGTACTCCACACACTGTGCCACGGTCTTAGTCTGGATCTGTTGTGAAGAGAAAAAGAAGGAGTCAAAAATGGTGTCGGGTGCACTGGGGAAAAAGTAGAATATGGAGTGAACTAGGAAGGAAAAGCATGAAGTAAATGGAGTAGGGTGTAAAATGAAATCAACATGGGGAAAGAGAGGCATCATGCAATGTCTTAAACCGTGTATTCTGCTAGGTGGTAATACACGCAATGCACAGATCAACAACAAATCCATCTAGCACAGTTCTTCTTTCCCCGCTTCCCTCCAGTTATGCCAGCACACCGTCTTGTGGAAGCAGCAGCAGACCTGTGCGACAAGTCTGACAGAAGAAAGCTTCATCTTCCAAAAGAGCTTGGAGAAAAGGGCTGGAGAGGCCGGATCATCCTTTTGACACAGGCTTTTGATGTCCCCTTTTGTTACTTCTTGAAGATACTTGGTACTTGAGAAGAGAGAGACTGAAGCCCAGTGCTTGTTCCCAGAAATAACCAAGCTTTCCTCCTGACGATCTGCTCGGGTAAAGAATGTCCCGTGGCTTTACCTGCTTCTGGATGAGATGAAAATCCTTGCCGTAGGTGTGGAAAGCCTTTTGGAAGGACTCCTTCTCCTCAGGTGTCCATCTATCAGAGCCTGGCAAGAAAAAGCAGCGGGTAGTAAACGCATCCCTTGATCCACACCAAGTAGATCCCACTGGCTGCCGAAAGAAAATGGTGGCAGGCCGTCATTCACGTGTGTGTACGTGTCTGCTCCCTCAGAAGGTCATGAAGACAAGAGCAGGCATTGCCCGGGGAGAAGGATTGGAAAACAAGTAAAGCTGAAGGACTAGATGCTGGTGCTTCCCCACCTGCAGAGGAGACAAGACCTTGTGCTGGTGTTAAGCACAATTGCTTTAAGCAGAAACCCTTGCCACAACAATGAAGGGGACGGCAGCATCTGTCAGGGACGCAAGAAGCTCTGCTTTGCTTACCTGCGTAATGATAATCAGCCATGGGGTGGCCTTGAGGTGTTGCAGGCCCCTCTGAGAGCAGCATCTCCAGAGCCTCCTGCAAGATCAAGAGGGAAAAGGCTTTAGCCGCCCCACCACATTAAAAATGAGCCAAAAAATCACAGGTGCTGCCTTGCAGCTACTTTGCCTCTCCAGACATTCAAGCGACTGTATCCCATGTGGGTGAAACACTGTCATTTGCTCCAAGTCCCTGGTTTTTGCTGCCCAACCCTTTGATCCTGGTCCCCGAGAGTGGCCTTTTGCTCACCAACCTAAGGATTTTGCTGCTCCTGCAGCCAGAATGGCCTCAGCTGACTGAGGCTTCTGGGAATTTCCCCTCCAAATGTCTTAGAGAAGCCAGCTCTCCAGGCCATTTACAAGGCAGCAGGACCTTCCGCCGCCGCCGCCGCCTCCAGGAGGGAGATTCTCCCTGCTGGAGCCCTTTGGCCTCAGCCCTGACGCAGCTGGAGGAGACACAGCAGGCAGCAAGTGCTCTGCTCCCTGTTAAGACCCTTCTTCAAAGAGCAGCCAGGAAAGGCTGTCCCAGTGCCCGGGCCCTCTGCATTCCCTGTGCCCTCTTCTCTGCGCCCAAACAGCCGCTTCTTACCGGAACGCTGCCGCGTGCCCGGTGCAGGCAGTGCAGGGCGCGCTCCAGGTTAGCTGCTGCCCCGGGAATGCCACGGGAGCTGGCCATGTCCAACAGTTCTCTTACTGCAAGCACAACAAAAAACCCACCGAAAGTCAGCCTTGAGGCCAGCAAGGGCAAAGACTGCCATGCAAGGCAGAAGGAAAGGCTGGGAGCTAAAGACAGCAGCTTGGAGAGTATGAAAAGGAGAGCAAAGCCAGGGCCAGCTGAACCAAGGGCCCACGCAGTGCTGGCTCTCCCTCCAAAGCAGCTTCTGTAAGAAGAAGTGGGGGCCAATCTCCGCTCTTCCAGTGGCAGACGGCCCTGACCAATTTGGAGAGCAAGGTGCTTGCTCTTGCTCCTTGCCTCTAACACTTCTACATGGGAAGATGGGCGAGACAAGGAGAGCCTGCAAAAGGCTGCCTTTTTACGCAAAAGGAGCCTTTTAAAGACCCAAGTAGCTCAGGGGTGGAAGAAAAGCTTGAAGCAAAGCTACCTCTGTCAGGTTTTTCCATGTCAGAGTCATCCTCCCCCCAGGGCTTCCAGACCAGGGTTGCAGGCTCTTCATCCTCACTTGGTGCTCTGCTCTGCAGCTCTGGCAGCTCAGCCTGAAAGTCGCTGCCAACATTGATGTGTCTAAAGGAAGAAGGAGGTGGAGGTGAGAAAGGCAAGTGGTCAAGAGAGCCTTCCTGTGCACCCACAGGCTTGAACCAACGCCACCCTGACTCTGAAAGAGCAGTTCTCCTCCTCGCCATTCCTCCAGTTTGCTGTCCTTTAACCCTATGCCAAAACTCACGGCTGAATCTGGGCTCTTGCTTTCCTTTTCATTGTGCCTCTCCTTTCCACCTGAAAGAGATCAAAGCAATGCTCCAGTTAAAAATCCTTCCTTCTCATCCTCATCATTGCAAAGCCCGAGCTCCTGTGTCCCAGCTCCTTTCTCTTTGCCGCCTTTTTGACATGGAATGTCCTAGGGAGGACTCTCTAGCAGTCAGCAGCTTCCTCAGGAGGGCAAGCACAAGGCCATGCACTACTCTCTTCACTCCCGGGGCCACTGAGAAGAGCCAAGACAATGGCAGGGGAGATGTGCCAGTGCAGGCTTAGGTTGGATAGAAGGAAAAGGTTCTTCAGCCAGAGGCTGCTTGGGCACTGCAACAGCCTCCCCAGGGAAGGGGGCACAGCACCAAGCCTGACTGAGCTCCAAAAGTGTTTGGACACTGCTCTTGGGCACAGGCTGTGATTGTTGAGGCTGCCCTGGGCAGGCCCTGGACTTGGGCTCAGTGATCTTTGAGAATCCCTTCCAAGCCAGGAAATTCTGTGCTACTGTGATTGTGCTCTTGAGGAGATGGCATTTGACGGCCGCCCCTGAGCATGAGGTAGAACCAGCCCTACGTGCACTGGAAAAAGAATCTAGAAAGATATTAAAATAGCATGGATCTATAAGCCATGGAACTACGTCAGTATATAAGAATTGCTGATCCCAGATGGTTTTTGAAGTTGAAAGCCTGTGTTTGAGGAGAAGCCCAGTCAAATGCTTCTATGCCCTGAACGACAGGGATGCCAGAGGAGAAGTGCCATCATTCTGGTGTTTGAAGCTTTGGAGCGGGTGTGAGCAGAGTCAGGGCATAAGGGGATTTGTTGACACTGAAGCCCTGAAGTGCTCAGCCACAAACAATTTGTTTTGGGATCAGCACAAGATAGTTTGAGGACTGAAATGGGTGCCAAGAACTTTTAATCAGGTCATCCGTGGACGAGGATCTGCAACTGCACTGGGACACCTCTCTAGGTCCTCTATGGAAAGGTCTGTGTTTCCCCTGGAGGCAACATGATTCCTTCAGAAGCTGCAGCCTGCTTTCACGTGGAAGCTCGTCTGGGGAAAGTGAGCACGCAGCCTGTGTGTCGTGCTTGGTGGGAGAGGCAGCTGGAGCCTCCTGCCCCTGTGCTAGTGCTTTGAGGGCAAACGGGGATTTTCTTACCTTGGACGGTTCCCAAGTGCTCTGGGGATGCCCGGAGGCAGACGAGGAGACCAGGACGTCGGTGCCGAGGCCGGGTCTGGCGCTGAGTGCAGAAGGCGGCTGGTCAGGGACAGCCCAGGAGCTGATCCTGCAGCTGCTGCTCCAGCGCTGCTCCACCAGCGTTCCAGCAAGGGCCGCAGGAGCAGGAGACAACGACAGTTGCTATGGGCACAGCCCAACATTCCATCTAGAACCCCAGGGGAGCCATGGGACAGAAAGAGGCATGGGCCGCCTCTGGCCCTTGTACTTCTTCTGCTGCAAGTTTGCTCTGAGACGCTTCCCATGGGGCCTTTTCTCCTCAGTCGTCTGATGAGACGGGCAAAAGCAGTGCAGGGACAGCCCTGGGTCTTCCCGGTGCTTCTCTGCAAGGTGCCTCCAGCTGAACGTGCACAGGAGCCTGCCTCTGTGCAAGGGCCCAGACCTCATCTCCTGCCCTGGAGAACCAGAAGGGCTCCTCCCACTGGCTCTCCTCCAGCTCTGAGAGGAGCTGGAATTTGCAAGTTGTCCAGCGCAGAGCCAACTCCAGAGCTTCCTCTCAAAGTGGAGCCATTCATCCTGCCCCCTTTCTCAAGTCTCCTTTTGCTGCCCAATAATGTCACTGCATGTTTTCCCTCCTTTGGGCCTCTGAGCTGGTCTCTCACCTCATCACTCCTCCCTTGAAACTTGGAGAAACAGGATGTTTTTCAGGGCAACTGATGGGGACACACACACACACACACAGGGACAGCACACGGGCATTTCTCTAGCAAACATTCATGCAGAATTTCTATAGCCCTCTTCCAGCTCCCTTGGAGAAGCTCGGTGTTTGTCCCCAAAAGACTCTGCCATTCCTCTAAGAAAGCAACACTAACAGAATTCCCTTTCCACACTGCTGGCCTTCACATTGGTTTTAATGCCTAGATCCCAGATATGACAAAACCCAGGCAGCTTTGCTGCTTTCCTGCCTGTCGTTAAGGAAAAGCAAATCTTGCTTCAGTCCCAGTCTTGCTTCCTTCCCAGCCTGCACGTTAGCCACTGGCCAGCAAACTGAGGGGGCAGCTGGAACAAGTCCCACTGCAAGGCAGATACTTTGTAGGCTCCAAAGCCCACCTGCACCGCCTCCATCAGACAAGGGCAAGCTTCCCTCGGCTTCCCAGAAGCAGCCTGGCAATTGCCCCCTCCCTCGCCCCCTCTCCACCCTCCACAGCCCCTGCCACCAAAGCCTTGCTAGGCAGGGCCATTTGCTGGCCTCGAAGAAAGAGTGCCTTTGATTCTTCTTTGGCGCAAGTGCCCGAGCTGTGAGAAGTCAGAGGATAATGATCACACCCGCTCTGCTTTAGCTAAGGAGATTGCTGGAGGCCCAGAGCGGGACACTGGTCCTTTCGAGAGAAACTGAAACTGAACTAGCCATGCCTTTGTGGCGCATGCCGATAGGAATTGGATAGAATCGGAGGGCTTAGAAACGTCCTCCAAGGTGGTCAGCTTCATCAGTCCCCCAAAATGAAACAAAGTTATGTTACTGGGCTCCAAAAAGGACTAAAGCCACTGCTTTTATGCCAGAAAATATGGTGAGACCAGACCACTCATCTAGATCCAATTGTGTGAATTAAACAAAGCCTCCCTTTCCACTCCCAGCTGAGATGTTGAGGAATCAAAGGCAGACGCCCCAGCCTTATTTCACTGGCAGTAAAGGAGACACACCTCAGTAAGTCCTGCCAGCTGAGCAAGGGGCTGGGCCCGGGGAAGGTGGCGCCTGCCCAGATTCTTCTCTCAGGGCAAGTGCCGTCTTTGCAACACCAGGCAAATGGAACAAACATTGCCAGAGTGTTTTCATACAGACAAAAAGACAAAATGGAACAAACTTTGGTTTAATGATAAAGACCCATTGGCTCTCAACAAAGGCAAAATGACAAAAGGCAGAGCATAGACAACACCCAACCTTTGAAATTTATTGATAAATCTAATAAAACTATTGAATCTTGAATAATACTAATGGATCTTAACGACTAAATTGAGGAGATTCCTATCATGTCAACTAACTAAGTAGAAGATTAAACTACCCTAAAAGCTTAAAAAACAGTCCTCTTCCTATCTAGTCCTATTGATACCTAACTCTTGCTAGCCCTGGACAACCTGCAGGGTTGTCTAATTTCAAAGTCTTTTCTTCTTGGCGAGAGGCTCTGCTGCCTTCCGAGGCCGATGTCTTCTCCTGTGGTTGTTCCTTTCCTTCACGGTTTCAAACACCCTGCAAGATAGGAAACAAACCATCCATTGCTCACTTTAGTACACACCATGAAACCAAGTGCCGAGATCTCCGTTTGAGTAGGAATTTCTGTCTTTTCGGGCAGTGGCACATTTGTGAATTGATCAGCACCATGAGTCTGATGGTTCTACTTTCAATGCCTTGAAATGTCTTCCTCCTTTTGCTGCATCCTCTTTTGAATTTGATCAGCAGCATCAAACCAAGCTTTGATGGATCTATTCCTACTTGTATGAACTGTGTCTTGTTGGGGCACGGCAAGGTTTCATTGTGAAGGCTGGGTTTTACCTAAGCTCTTTGGGTTTGAGGTGGGTGTTAAGCTTGACCACGGCTGCCGGGGGCGATGCTGCAAGTGCCCCCAGCTTCCCCTGCGGTGCCTTTGAAAAGGGTCAGCCTGTTTTAGTCCAAAGGCGCAGCTTTGAGCAGAAAGAGGAGGAACTTACGCACCGTTTGCACTGCCCGCAGGGAAAGGGGCCTCCCGCCGAGCGGGGCGGCTGGCGCGCTTGGCAGCAGGGACACTCGGCGCTGCGAGCCCTCTTGCGGCTTCTCTTCCCTGTCTCCCCGTTCTCCTTTCTGGGAGGGCTTTTCCTCCTCTTTGCTTTGCCCACACTCTGGAAATCAAAGAGTCCTTATCAATGCTTCCTTCCTCTCACAAAGCTGGAAATCAGAGCATCCAGCACAAAAATCTATCGGCTTAAGCAAATCCTTCCAGACCCTCAAGAGCTGAGAAAACGGCTGCCTTTGCCAATGGGCTGCGGCGGGCTGCCAACCCAGAGCTTGGAGGAAAATACTCCTCTTTTCTACAGGCCAAAGGGGTGGGATAAATACCTGCCTATTTAGAGCTCTACATTTCTTATTTCTACCTTTCTGCCTAACATCTATTTCTCTCTGCTTTTCCTCCACAAATGTCTAGGCAATGGCATTTAAATTCAGTCCAATTAGGGTAGACACATGGTTAGCCATTTTCTAGTACCCAAAATAATCTCCCTCCCTGTCTCTCTCTCTCTCTCTCTCTCACATGATGTGAAGCAAATTGCTCTTTGCCGGTAAGGAAAGTTTTAGGGGAGCCACGGCACCGGCAGCTCCTTCTTGGGGAGTATGCTGCGATGCTAGAAAAACTCCCTGAAAATCTGCAGCATATCCACAAAGGCAGCCTGGATTGCTGATGTCAGCAAGCAGTGGGGAATTAAGGGTCTGATTGGAGTCAGCGAGGGTGCCAGCCCTTGAGAAGCCCATCTGTAGAGAGTCAAAGCCCATTTTGGTGGCGCTGCTGCTTCCTTGGGTCAAAGTTAGGCTCCAGAATTGCATACTTCAGGGCAGCAGCACAAGGAAGCCCCGGGCAGCATCTGCTGTGCCTTTCCCAGCGCATGGGACGATGTGATCCTGGCAAAGGGGCGTCTGGCATGGCTCGCCAGCAGCTTTTCTCCCCTTCTGCCAGTTTCTCGACCTTCCTGGCACGTCTCGATTTTCTTGCCCCTCACCTGAGCAAGAGTGCTGGCAAGTTTATGCTCCTTTTTCCAGGAGTAGTAGTACTCCACACACTGTGCCACGGTCTTAGTCTGGATCTGTTGTGAAGAGAAAAAGAAGGAGTCAAAAATGGTGTCGGGTGCACTGGGGAAAAAGTAGAATATGGAGTGAACTAGGAAGGAAAAGCATGAAGTAAATGGAGTAGGGTGTAAAATGAAATCAACATGGGGAAAGAGAGGCATCATGCAATGTCTTAAACCGTGTATTCTGCTAGGTGGTAATACACGCAATGCACAGATCAACAACAAATCCATCTAGCACAGTTCTTCTTTCCCCGCTTCCCTCCAGTTATGCCAGCACACCGTCTTGTGGAAGCAGCAGCAGACCTGTGCGACAAGTCTGACAGAAGAAAGCTTCATCTTCCAAAAGAGCTTGGAGAAAAGGGCTGGAGAGGCCGGATCATCCTTTTGACACAGGCTTTTGATGTCCCCTTTTGTTACTTCTTGAAGATACTTGGTACTTGAGAAGAGAGAGACTGAAGCCCAGTGCTTGTTCCCAGAAATAACCAAGCTTTCCTCCTGACGATCTGCTCGGGTAAAGAATGTCCCGTGGCTTTACCTGCTTCTGGATGAGATGAAAATCCTTGCCGTAGGTGTGGAAAGCCTTTTGGAAGGACTCCTTCTCCTCAGGTGTCCATCTATCAGAGCCTGGCAAGAAAAAGCAGCGGGTAGTAAACGCATCCCTTGATCCACACCAAGTAGATCCCACTGGCTGCCGAAAGAAAATGGTGGCAGGCCGTCATTCACGTGTGTGTACGTGTCTGCTCCCTCAGAAGGTCATGAAGACAAGAGCAGGCATTGCCCGGGGAGAAGGATTGGAAAACAAGTAAAGCTGAAGGACTAGATGCTGGTGCTTCCCCACCTGCAGAGGAGACAAGACCTTGTGCTGGTGTTAAGCACAATTGCTTTAAGCAGAAACCCTTGCCACAACAATGAAGGGGACGGCAGCATCTGTCAGGGACGCAAGAAGCTCTGCTTTGCTTACCTGCGTAATGATAATCAGCCATGGGGTGGCCTTGAGGTGTTGCAGGCCCCTCTGAGAGCAGCATCTCCAGAGCCTCCTGCAAGATCAAGAGGGAAAAGGCTTTAGCCGCCCCACCACATTAAAAATGAGCCAAAAAATCACAGGTGCTGCCTTGCAGCTACTTTGCCTCTCCAGACATTCAAGCGACTGTATCCCATGTGGGTGAAACACTGTCATTTGCTCCAAGTCCCTGGTTTTTGCTGCCCAACCCTTTGATCCTGGTCCCCGAGAGTGGCCTTTTGCTCACCAACCTAAGGATTTTGCTGCTCCTGCAGCCAGAATGGCCTCAGCTGACTGAGGCTTCTGGGAATTTCCCCTCCAAATGTCTTAGAGAAGCCAGCTCTCCAGGCCATTTACAAGGCAGCAGGACCTTCCGCCGCCGCCGCCGCCTCCAGGAGGGAGATTCTCCCTGCTGGAGCCCTTTGGCCTCAGCCCTGACGCAGCTGGAGGAGACACAGCAGGCAGCAAGTGCTCTGCTCCCTGTTAAGACCCTTCTTCAAAGAGCAGCCAGGAAAGGCTGTCCCAGTGCCCGGGCCCTCTGCATTCCCTGTGCCCTCTTCTCTGCGCCCAAACAGCCGCTTCTTACCGGAACGCTGCCGCGTGCCCGGTGCAGGCAGTGCAGGGCGCGCTCCAGGTTAGCTGCTGCCCCGGGAATGCCACGGGAGCTGGCCATGTCCAACAGTTCTCTTACTGCAAGCACAACAAAAAACCCACCGAAAGTCAGCCTTGAGGCCAGCAAGGGCAAAGACTGCCATGCAAGGCAGAAGGAAAGGCTGGGAGCTAAAGACAGCAGCTTGGAGAGTATGAAAAGGAGAGCAAAGCCAGGGCCAGCTGAACCAAGGGCCCACGCAGTGCTGGCTCTCCCTCCAAAGCAGCTTCTGGAAGAAGAAGTGGGGGCCAATCTGCGCTCTTCCAGTGGCAGACGGCCCTGACCAATTTGGAGAGCAAGGTGCTTGCTCTTGCTCCTTGCCTCTAACACTTCTACATGGGAAGATGGGCGAGACAAGGAGAGAAGCAGAGCCTGCAAAAGGCTGCCTTTTTACGCAAAAGGAGCCTTTTAAAGACCCAAGTAGCTCAGGGGTGGAAGAAAAGCTTGAAGCAAAGCTACCTCTGTCAGGTTTTTCCATGTCAGAGTCATCCTCCCCCCAGGGCTTCCAGACCAGGGTTGCAGGCTCTTCATCCTCACTTGGTGCTCTGCTCTGCAGCTCTGGCAGCTCAGCCTGAAAGTCGCTGCCAACATTGATGTGTCTAAAGGAAGAAGGAGGTGGAGGTGAGAAAGGCAAGTGGTCAAGAGAGCCTTCCTGTGCATCCACAGGCTTGAACCAACGCCACCCTGACTCTGAAAGAGCAGTTCTCCTCCTCGCCATTCTTCCAGTTTGCTGTCCTTTAACCCTATGCCAAAACTCACGGCTGAATCTGGGCTCTTGCTTTCCTTTTCATTGTGCCTCTCCTTTCCACCTGAAAGAGATCAAAGCAATGCTCCAGTTAAAAATCCTTCCTTCTCATCCTCATCATTGCAAAGCCCGAGCTCCTGTGTCCCAGCTCCTTTCTCTTTGCCGCCTTTTTGACATGGAATGTCCTAGGGAGGACCCTCTAGCAGTCAGCAGCTTCCTCAGGAGGGCAAGCACAAGGCCATGCACTACTCTCTTCACTCCCGGGGCCACTGAGAAGAGCCAAGACAATGGCAGGGGAGATGTGCCAGTGCAGGCTTAGGTTGGATAGAAGGAAAAGGTTCTTCAGCCAGAGGCTGCTTGGGCACTGCAACAGCCTCCCCAGGGAAGGGGGCACAGCACCAAGCCTGACTGAGCTCCAAAAGTGTTTGGACACTGCTCTTGGGCACAGGCTGTGATTGTTGAGGCTGCCCTGGGCAGGCCCTGGACTTGGGCTCAGTGATCTTTGAGAATCCCTTCCAAGCCAGGAAATTCTGTGCTACTGTGATTGTGCTCTTGAGGAGATGGCATTTGACGGCCGCCCCTGAGCATGAGGTAGAACCAGCCCTACGTGCACTGGAAAAAGAATCTAGAAAGATATTAAAATAGCATGGATCTATAAGCCATGGAACTACGTCAGTATATAAGAATTGCTGATCCCAGATGGTTTTTGAAGTTGAAAGCCTGTGTTTGAGGAGAAGCCCAGTCAAATGCTTCTATGCCCTGAACGACAGGGATGCCAGAGGAGAAGTGCCATCATTCTGGTGTTTGAAGCTTTGGAGCGGGTGTGAGCAGAGTCAGGGCATAAGGGGATTTGTTGACACTGAAGCCCTGAAGTGCTCAGCCACAAACAATTTGTTTTGGGATCAGCACAAGATAGTTTGAGGACTGAAATGGGTGCCAAGAACTTTTAATCAGGTCATCCGTGGACGAGGATCTGCAACTGCACTGGGACACCTCTCTAGGTCCTCTATGGAAAGGTCTGTGTTTCCCCTGGAGGCAACATGATTCCTTCAGAAGCTGCAGCCTGCTTTCACGTGGAAGCTCGTCTGGGGAAAGTGAGCACGCAGCCTGTGTGTCGTGCTTGGTGGGAGAGGCAGCTGGAGCCTCCTGCCCCTGTGCTAGTGCTTTGAGGGCAAACGGGGATTTTCTTACCTTGGACGGTTCCCAAGTGCTCTGGGGATGCCCGGAGGCAGACGAGGAGACCAGGACGTCGGTGCCGAGGCCGGGTCTGGCGCTGAGTGCAGAAGGCGGCTGGTCAGGGACAGCCCAGGAGCTGATCCTGCAGCTGCTGCTCCAGCGCTGCTCCACCAGCGTTCCAGCAAGGGCCGCAGGAGCAGGAGACAACGACAGTTGCTATGGGCACAGCCCAACATTCCATCTAGAACCCCAGGGGAGCCATGGGACAGAAAGAGGCATGGGCCGCCTCTGGCCCTTGTACTTCTTCTGCTGCAAGTTTGCTCTGAGACGCTTCCCATGGGGCCTTTTCTCCTCAGTCGTCTGATGAGACGGGCAAAAGCAGTGCAGGGACAGCCCTGGGTCTTCCCGGTGCTTCTCTGCAAGGTGCCTCCAGCTGAACGTGCACAGGAGCCTGCCTCTGTGCAAGGGCCCAGACCTCATCTCCTGCCCTGGAGAACCAGAAGGGCTCCTCCCACTGGCTCTCCTCCAGCTCTGAGAGGAGCTGGAATTTGCAAGTTGTCCAGCGCAGAGCCAACTCCAGAGCTTCCTCTCAAAGTGGAGCCATTCATCCTGCCCCCTTTCTCAAGTCTCCTTTTGCTGCCCAATAATGTCACTGCATGTTTTCCCTCCTTTGGGCCTCTGAGCTGGTCTCTCACCTCATCACTCCTCCCTTGAAACTTGGAGAAACAGGATGTTTTTCAGGGCAACTGATGGGGACACACACACACACACACAGGGACAGCACACGGGCATTTCTCTAGCAAACATTCATGCAGAATTTCTATAGCCCTCTTCCAGCTCCCTTGGAGAAGCTCGGTGTTTGTCCCCAAAAGACTCTGCCATTCCTCTAAGAAAGCAACACTAACAGAATTCCCTTTCCACACTGCTGGCCTTCACATTGGTTTTAATGCCTAGATCCCAGATATGACAAAACCCAGGCAGCTTTGCTGCTTTCCTGCCTGTCGTTAAGGAAAAGCAAATCTTGCTTCAGTCCCAGTCTTGCTTCCTTCCCAGCCTGCACGTTAGCCACTGGCCAGCAAACTGAGGGGGCAGCTGGAACAAGTCCCACTGCAAGGCAGATACTTTGTAGGCTCCAAAGCCCACCTGCACCGCCTCCATCAGACAAGGGCAAGCTTCCCTCGGCTTCCCAGAAGCAGCCTGGCAATTGCCCCCTCCCTCGCCCCCTCTCCACCCTCCACAGCCCCTGCCACCAAAGCCTTGCTAGGCAGGGCCATTTGCTGGCCTCGAAGAAAGAGTGCCTTTGATTCTTCTTTGGCGCAAGTGCCCGAGCTGTGAGAAGTCAGAGGATAATGATCACACCCGCTCTGCTTTAGCTAAGGAGATTGCTGGAGGCCCAGAGCGGGACACTGGTCCTTTCGAGAGAAACTGAAACTGAACTAGCCATGCCTTTGTGGCGCATGCCGATAGGAATTGGATAGAATCGGAGGGCTTAGAAACGTCCTCCAAGGTGGTCAGCTTCATCAGTCCCCCAAAATGAAACAAAGTTATGTTACTGGGCTCCAAAAAGGACTAAAGCCACTGCTTTTATGCCAGAAAATATGGTGAGACCAGACCACTCATCTAGATCCAATTGTGTGAATTAAACAAAGCCTCCCTTTCCACTCCCAGCTGAGATGTTGAGGAATCAAAGGCAGACGCCCCAGCCTTATTTCACTGGCAGTAAAGGAGACACACCTCAGTAAGTCCTGCCAGCTGAGCAAGGGGCTGGGCCCGGGGAAGGTGGCGCCTGCCCAGATTCTTCTCTCAGGGCAAGTGCCGTCTTTGCAACACCAGGCAAATGGAACAAACATTGCCAGAGTGTTTTCATACAGACAAAAAGACAAAATGGAACAAACTTTGGTTTAATGATAAAGACCCATTGGCTCTCAACAAAGGCAAAATGACAAAAGGCAGAGCATAGACAACACCCAACCTTTGAAATTTATTGATAAATCTAATAAAACTATTGAATCTTGAATAATACTAATGGATCTTAACGACTAAATTGAGGAGATTCCTATCATGTCAACTAACTAAGTAGAAGATTAAACTACCCTAAAAGCTTAAAAAACAGTCCTCTTCCTATCTAGTCCTATTGATACCTAACTCTTGCTAGCCCTGGACAACCTGCAGGGTTGTCTAATTTCAAAGTCTTTTCTTCTTGGCGAGAGGCTCTGCTGCCTTCCGAGGCCGATGTCTTCTCCTGTGGTTGTTCCTTTCCTTCACGGTTTCAAACACCCTGCAAGATAGGAAACAAACCATCCATTGCTCACTTTAGTACACACCATGAAACCAAGTGCCGAGATCTCCGTTTGAGTAGGAATTTCTGTCTTTTCGGGCAGTGGCACATTTGTGAATTGATCAGCACCATGAGTCTGATGGTTCTACTTTCAATGCCTTGAAATGTCTTCCTCCTTTTGCTGCATCCTCTTTTGAATTTGATCAGCAGCATCAAACCAAGCTTTGATGGATCTATTCCTACTTGTATGAACTGTGTCTTGTTGGGGCACGGCAAGGTTTCATTGTGAAGGCTGGGTTTTACCTAAGCTCTTTGGGTTTGAGGTGGGTGTTAAGCTTGACCACGGCTGCCGGGGGCGATGCTGCAAGTGCCCCCAGCTTCCCCTGCGGTGCCTTTGAAAAGGGTCAGCCTGTTTTAGTCCAAAGGCGCAGCTTTGAGCAGAAAGAGGAGGAACTTACGCACCGTTTGCACTGCCCGCAGGGAAAGGGGCCTCCCGCCGAGCGGGGCGGCTGGCGCGCTTGGCAGCAGGGACACTCGGCGCTGCGAGCCCTCTTGCGGCTTCTCTTCCCTGTCTCCCCGTTCTCCTTTCTGGGAGGGCTTTTCCTCCTCTTTGCTTTGCCCACACTCTGGAAATCAAAGAGTCCTTATCAATGCTTCCTTCCTCTCACAAAGCTGGAAATCAGAGCATCCAGCACAAAAATCTATCGGCTTAAGCAAATCCTTCCAGACCCTCAAGAGCTGAGAAAACGGCTGCCTTTGCCAATGGGCTGCGGCGGGCTGCCAACCCAGAGCTTGGAGGAAAATACTCCTCTTTTCTACAGGCCAAAGGGGTGGGATAAATACCTGCCTATTTAGAGCTCTACATTTCTTATTTCTACCTTTCTGCCTAACATCTATTTCTCTCTGCTTTTCCTCCACAAATGTCTAGGCAATGGCATTTAAATTCAGTCCAATTAGGGTAGACACATGGTTAGCCATTTTCTAGTACCCAAAATAATCTCCCTCCCTGTCTCTCTCTCTCTCTCTCTCTCACATGATGTGAAGCAAATTGCTCTTTGCCGGTAAGGAAAGTTTTAGGGGAGCCACGGCACCGGCAGCTCCTTCTTGGGGAGTATGCTGCGATGCTAGAAAAACTCCCTGAAAATCTGCAGCATATCCACAAAGGCAGCCTGGATTGCTGATGTCAGCAAGCAGTGGGGAATTAAGGGTCTGATTGGAGTCAGCGAGGGTGCCAGCCCTTGAGAAGCCCATCTGTAGAGAGTCAAAGCCCATTTTGGTGGCGCTGCTGCTTTCTTGGGTCAAAGTTAGGCTCCAGAATTGCATACTTCAGGGCAGCAGCACAAGGAAGCCCCGGGCAGCATCTGCTGTGCCTTTCCCAGCGCATGGGACGATGTGATCCTGGCAAAGGGGCGTCTGGCATGGCTCGCCAGCAGCTTTTCTCCCCTTCTGCCAGTTTCTCGACCTTCCTGGCACGTCTCGATTTTCTTGCCCCTCACCTGAGCAAGAGTGCTGGCAAGTTTATGCTCCTTTTTCCAGGAGTAGTAGTACTCCACACACTGTGCCACGGTCTTAGTCTGGATCTGTTGTGAAGAGAAAAAGAAGGAGTCAAAAATGGTGTCGGGTGCACTGGGGAAAAAGTAGAATATGGAGTGAACTAGGAAGGAAAAGCATGAAGTAAATGGAGTAGGGTGTAAAATGAAATCAACATGGGGAAAGAGAGGCATCATGCAATGTCTTAAACCGTGTATTCTGCTAGGTGGTAATACACGCAATGCACAGATCAACAACAAATCCATCTAGCACAGTTCTTCTTTCCCCGCTTCCCTCCAGTTATGCCAGCACACCGTCTTGTGGAAGCAGCAGCAGACCTGTGCGACAAGTCTGACAGAAGAAAGCTTCATCTTCCAAAAGAGCTTGGAGAAAAGGGCTGGAGAGGCCGGATCATCCTTTTGACACAGGCTTTTGATGTCCCCTTTTGTTACTTCTTGAAGATACTTGGTACTTGAGAAGAGAGAGACTGAAGCCCAGTGCTTGTTCCCAGAAATAACCAAGCTTTCCTCCTGACGATCTGCTCGGGTAAAGAATGTCCCGTGGCTTTACCTGCTTCTGGATGAGATGAAAATCCTTGCCGTAGGTGTGGAAAGCCTTTTGGAAGGACTCCTTCTCCTCAGGTGTCCATCTATCAGAGCCTGGCAAGAAAAAGCAGCGGGTAGTAAACGCATCCCTTGATCCACACCAAGTAGATCCCACTGGCTGCCGAAAGAAAATGGTGGCAGGCCGTCATTCACGTGTGTGTACGTGTCTGCTCCCTCAGAAGGTCATGAAGACAAGAGCAGGCATTGCCCGGGGAGAAGGATTGGAAAACAAGTAAAGCTGAAGGACTAGATGCTGGTGCTTCCCCACCTGCAGAGGAGACAAGACCTTGTGCTGGTGTTAAGCACAATTGCTTTAAGCAGAAACCCTTGCCACAACAATGAAGGGGACGGCAGCATCTGTCAGGGACGCAAGAAGCTCTGCTTTGCTTACCTGCGTAATGATAATCAGCCATGGGGTGGCCTTGAGGTGTTGCAGGCCCCTCTGAGAGCAGCATCTCCAGAGCCTCCTGCAAGATCAAGAGGGAAAAGGCTTTAGCCGCCCCACCACATTAAAAATGAGCCAAAAAATCACAGGTGCTGCCTTGCAGCTACTTTGCCTCTCCAGACATTCAAGCGACTGTATCCCATGTGGGTGAAACACTGTCATTTGCTCCAAGTCCCTGGTTTTTGCTGCCCAACCCTTTGATCCTGGTCCCCGAGAGTGGCCTTTTGCTCACCAACCTAAGGATTTTGCTGCTCCTGCAGCCAGAATGGCCTCAGCTGACTGAGGCTTCTGGGAATTTCCCCTCCAAATGTCTTAGAGAAGCCAGCTCTCCAGGCCATTTACAAGGCAGCAGGACCTTCCGCCGCCGCCGCCGCCTCCAGGAGGGAGATTCTCCCTGCTGGAGCCCTTTGGGCTCAGCCCTGACGCAGCTGGAGGAGACACAGCAGGCAGCAAGTGCTCTGCTCCCTGTTAAGACCCTTCTTCAAAGAGCAGCCAGGAAAGGCTGTCCCAGTGCCCGGGCCCTCTGCATTCCCTGTGCCCTCTTCTCTGCGCCCAAACAGCCGCTTCTTACCGGAACGCTGCCGCGTGCCCGGTGCAGGCAGTGCAGGGCGCGCTCCAGGTTAGCTGCTGCCCCGGGAATGCCACGGGAGCTGGCCATGTCCAACAGTTCTCTTACTGCAAGCACAACAAAAAACCCACCGAAAGTCAGCCTTGAGGCCAGCAAGGGCAAAGACTGCCATGCAAGGCAGAAGGAAAGGCTGGGAGCTAAAGACAGCAGCTTGGAGAGTATGAAAAGGAGAGCAAAGCCAGGGCCAGCTGAACCAAGGGCCCACGCAGTGCTGGCTCTCCCTCCAAAGCAGCTTCTGGAAGAAGAAGTGGGGGCCAATCTGCGCTCTTCCAGTGGCAGACGGCCCTGACCAATTTGGAGAGCAAGGTGCTTGCTCTTGCTCCTTGCCTCTAACACTTCTACATGGGAAGATGGGCGAGACAAGGAGAGAAGCAGAGCCTGCAAAAGGCTGCCTTTTTACGCAAAAGGAGCCTTTTAAAGACCCAAGTAGCTCAGGGGTGGAAGAAAAGCTTGAAGCAAAGCTACCTCTGTCAGGTTTTTCCATGTCAGAGTCATCCTCCCCCCAGGGCTTCCAGACCAGGGTTGCAGGCTCTTCATCCTCACTTGGTGCTCTGCTCTGCAGCTCTGGCAGCTCAGCCTGAAAGTCGCTGCCAACATTGATGTGTCTAAAGGAAGAAGGAGGTGGAGGTGAGAAAGGCAAGTGGTCAAGAGAGCCTTCCTGTGCATCCACAGGCTTGAACCAACGCCACCCTGACTCTGAAAGAGCAGTTCTCCTCCTCGCCATTCTTCCAGTTTGCTGTCCTTTAACCCTATGCCAAAACTCACGGCTGAATCTGGGCTCTTGCTTTCCTTTTCATTGTGCCTCTCCTTTCCACCTGAAAGAGATCAAAGCAATGCTCCAGTTAAAAATCCTTCCTTCTCATCCTCATCATTGCAAAGCCCGAGCTCCTGTGTCCCAGCTCCTTTCTCTTTGCCGCCTTTTTGACATGGAATGTCCTAGGGAGGACCCTCTAGCAGTCAGCAGCTTCCTCAGGAGGGCAAGCACAAGGCCATGCACTACTCTCTTCACTCCCGGGGCCACTGAGAACAGCCAAGACAATGGCAGGGGAGATGTGCCAGTGCAGGCTTAGGTTGGATAGAAGGAAAAGGTTCTTCAGCCAGAGGCTGCTTGGGCACTGCAACAGCCTCCCCAGGGAAGGGAGCACAGCACCAAGCCTGACTGAGCTCCAAAAGTGTTTGGACACTGCTCTTGGGCACAGGCTGTGATTGTTGAGGCTGCCCTGGGCAGGCCCTGGACTTGGGCTCAGTGATCTTTGAGAATCCCTTCCAAGCCAGGAAATTCTGTGCTACTGTGATTGTGCTCTTGAGGAGATGGCATTTGACGGCCGCCCCTGAGCATGAGGTAGAACCAGCCCTACGTGCACTGGAAAAAGAATCTAGAAAGATATTAAAATAGCATGGATCTATAAGCCATGGAACTACATCAGTATATAAGAATTGCTGATCCCAGATGGTTTTTGAAGTTGAAAGCCTGTGTTTGAGGAGAAGCCCAGTCAAATGCTTCTATGCCCTGAACGACAGGGATGCCAGAGGAGAAGTGCCATCATTCTGGTGTTTGAAGCTTTGGAGCGGGTGTGAGCAGAGTCAGGGCATAAGGGGATTTGTTGACACTGAAGCCCTGAAGTGCTCAGCCACAAACAATTTGTTTTGGGGTCAGCACAAGATAGTTTGAGGACTGAAATGGGTGCCAAGAACTTTTAATCAGGTCATCCGTGGACGAGGATCTGCAACTGCACTGGGACACCTCTCTAGGTCCTCTATGGAAAGGTCTGTGTTTCCCCTGGAGGCAACATGATTCCTTCAGAAGCTGCAGCCTGCTTTCACGTGGAAGCTCGTCTGGGGAAAGTGAGCACGCAGCCTGTGTGTCGTGCTTGGTGGGAGAGGCAGCTGGAGCCTCCTGCCCCTGTGCTAGTGCTTTGAGGGCAAACGGGGATTTTCTTACCTTGGACGGTTCCCAAGTGCTCTGGGGATGCCCGGAGGCAGACGAGGAGACCAGGACGTCGGTGCAGAGGCCGGGTCTGGCGCTGAGTGCAGAAGGCGGCTGGTCAGGGACAGCCCAGGAGCTGATCCTGCAGCTGCTGCTCCAGCGCTGCTCCACCAGCGTTCCAGCAAGGGCCGCAGGAGCAGGAGACAACGACAGTTGCTATGGGCACAGCCCAACATTCCATCTAGAACCCCAGGGGAGCCATGGGACAGAAAGAGGCATGGGCCGCCTCTGGCCCTTGTACTTCTTCTGCTGCAAGTTTGCTCTGAGACGCTTCCCATGGGGCCTTTTCTCCTCAGTCGTCTGATGAGACGGGCAAAAGCAGTGCAGGGACAGCCCTGGGTCTTCCCGGTGCTTCTCTGCAAGGTGCCTCCAGCTGAACGTGCACAGGAGCCTGCCTCTGTGCAAGGGCCCAGACCTCATCTCCTGCCCTGGAGAACCAGAAGGGCTCCTCCCACTGGCTCTCCTCCAGCTCTGAGAGGAGCTGGAATTTGCAAGTTGTCCAGCGCAGAGCCAACTCCAGAGCTTCCTCTCAAAGTGGAGCCATTCATCCTGCCCCCTTTCTCAAGTCTCCTTTTGCTGCCCAATAATGTCACTGCATGTTTTCCCTCCTTTGGGCCTCTGAGCTGGTCTCTCACCTCATCACTCCTCCCTTGAAACTTGGAGAAACAGGATGTTTTTCAGGGCAACTGATGGGGACACACACACACACACACAGGGACAGCACACGGGCATTTCTCTAGCAAACATTCATGCAGAATTTCTATAGCCCTCTTCCAGCTCCCTTGGAGAAGCTCGGTGTTTGTCCCCAAAAGACTCTGCCATTCCTCTAAGAAAGCAACACTAACAGAATTCCCTTTCCACACTGCTGGCCTTCACATTGGTTTTAATGCCTAGATCCCAGATATGACAAAACCCAGGCAGCTTTGCTGCTTTCCTGCCTGTCGTTAAGGAAAAGCAAATCTTGCTTCAGTCCCAGTCTTGCTTCCTTCCCAGCCTGCACGTTAGCCACTGGCCAGCAAACTGAGGGGGCAGCTGGAACAAGTCCCACTGCAAGGCAGATACTTTGTAGGCTCCAAAGCCCACCTGCACCGCCTCCATCAGACAAGGGCAAGCTTCCCTCGGCTTCCCAGAAGCAGCCTGGCAATTGCCCCCTCCCTCGCCCCCTCTCCACCCTCCACAGCCCCTGCCACCAAAGCCTTGCTAGGCAGGGCCATTTGCTGGCCTCGAAGAAAGAGTGCCTTTGATTCTTCTTTGGCGCAAGTGCCCGAGCTGTGAGAAGTCAGAGGATAATGATCACACCCGCTCTGCTTTAGCTAAGGAGATTGCTGGAGGCCCAGAGCGGGACACTGGTCCTTTCGAGAGAAACTGAAACTGAACTAGCCATGCCTTTGTGGCGCATGCCGATAGGAATTGGATAGAATCGGAGGGCTTAGAAACGTCCTCCAAGGTGGTCAGCTCCATCAGTCCCCCAAAATGAAACAAAGTTATGTTACTGGGCTCCAAAAAGGACTAAAGCCGCTGCTTTTATGCCAGAAAATATGGTGAGACCAGACCACTCATCTAGATCCAATTGTGTGAATTAAACAAAGCCTCCCTTTCCACTCCCAGCTGAGATGTTGAGGAATCAAAGGCAGACGCCCCAGCCTTATTTCACTGGCAGTAAAGGAGACACACCTCAGTAAGTCCTGCCAGCTGAGCAAGGGGCTGGGCCCGGGGAAGGTGGCGCCTGCCCAGATTCTTCTCTCAGGGCAAGTGCCGTCTTTGCAACACCAGGCAAATGGAACAAACATTGCCAGAGTGTTTTCATACAGACAAAAAGACAAAATGGAACAAACTTTGGTTTAATGATAAAGACCCATTGGCTCTCAACAAAGGCAAAATGACAAAAGGCAGAGCATAGACAACACCCAACCTTTGAAATTTATTGATAAATCTAATAAAACTATTGAATCTTGAATAATACTAATGGATCTTAACGACTAAATTGAGGAGATTCCTATCATGTCAACTAACTAAGTAGAAGATTAAACTACCCTAAAAGCTTAAAAAACAGTCCTCTTCCTATCTAGTCCTATTGATACCTAACTCTTGCTAGCCCTGGACAACCTGCAGGGTTGTCTAATTTCAAAGTCTTTTCTTCTTGGCGAGAGGCTCTGCTGCCTTCCGAGGCCGATGTCTTCTCCTGTGGTTGTTCCTTTCCTTCACGGTTTCAAACACCCTGCAAGATAGGAAACAAACCATCCATTGCTCACTTTAGTACACACCATGAAACCAAGTGCCGAGATCTCCGTTTGAGTAGGAATTTCTGTCTTTTCGGGCAGTGGCACATTTGTGAATTGATCAGCACCATGAGTCTGATGGTTCTACTTTCAATGCCTTGAAATGTCTTCCTCCTTTTGCTGCATCCTCTTTTGAATTTGATCAGCAGCATCAAACCAAGCTTTGATGGATCTATTCCTACTTGTATGAACTGTGTCTTGTTGGGGCACGGCAAGGTTTCATTGTGAAGGCTGGGTTTTACCTAAGCTCTTTGGGTTTGAGGTGGGTGTTAAGCTTGACCACGGCTGCCGGGGGCGATGCTGCAAGTGCCCCCAGCTTCCCCTGCGGTGCCTTTGAAAAGGGTCAGCCTGTTTTAGTCCAAAGGCGCAGCTTTGAGCAGAAAGAGGAGGAACTTACGCACCGTTTGCACTGCCCGCAGGGAAAGGGGCCTCCCGCCGAGCGGGGCGGCTGGCGCGCTTGGCAGCAGGGACACTCGGCGCTGCGAGCCCTCTTGCGGCTTCTCTTCCCTGTCTCCCCGTTCTCCTTTCTGGGAGGGCTTTTCCTCCTCTTTGCTTTGCCCACACTCTGGAAATCAAAGAGTCCTTATCAATGCTTCCTTCCTCTCACAAAGCTGGAAATCAGAGCATCCAGCACAAAAATCTATCGGCTTAAGCAAATCCTTCCAGACCCTCAAGAGCTGAGAAAACGGCTGCCTTTGCCAATGGGCTGCGGCGGGCTGCCAACCCAGAGCTTGGAGGAAAATACTCCTCTTTTCTACAGGCCAAAGGGGTGGGATAAATACCTGCCTATTTAGAGCTCTACATTTCTTATTTCTACCTTTCTGCCTAACATCTATTTCTCTCTGCTTTTCCTCCACAAATGTCTAGGCAATGGCATTTAAATTCAGTCCAATTAGGGTAGACACATGGTTAGCCATTTTCTAGTACCCAAAATAATCTCCCTCCCTGTCTCTCTCTCTCTCTCTCTCTCACATGATGTGAAGCAAATTGCTCTTTGCCGGTAAGGAAAGTTTTAGGGGAGCCACGGCACCGGCAGCTCCTTCTTGGGGAGTATGCTGCGATGCTAGAAAAACTCCCTGAAAATCTGCAGCATATCCACAAAGGCAGCCTGGATTGCTGATGTCAGCAAGCAGTGGGGAATTAAGGGTCTGATTGGAGTCAGCGAGGGTGCCAGCCCTTGAGAAGCCCATCTGTAGAGAGTCAAAGCCCATTTTGGTGGCGCTGCTGCTTTCTTGGGTCAAAGTTAGGCTCCAGAATTGCATACTTCAGGGCAGCAGCACAAGGAAGCCCCGGGCAGCATCTGCTGTGCCTTTCCCAGCGCATGGGACGATGTGATCCTGGCAAAGGGGCGTCTGGCATGGCTCGCCAGCAGCTTTTCTCCCCTTCTGCCAGTTTCTCGACCTTCCTGGCACGTCTCGATTTTCTTGCCCCTCACCTGAGCAAGAGTGCTGGCAAGTTTATGCTCCTTTTTCCAGGAGTAGTAGTACTCCACACACTGTGCCACGGTCTTAGTCTGGATCTGTTGTGAAGAGAAAAAGAAGGAGTCAAAAATGGTGTCGGGTGCACTGGGGAAAAAGTAGAATATGGAGTGAACTAGGAAGGAAAAGCATGAAGTAAATGGAGTAGGGTGTAAAATGAAATCAACATGGGGAAAGAGAGGCATCATGCAATGTCTTAAACCGTGTATTCTGCTAGGTGGTAATACACGCAATGCACAGATCAACAACAAATCCATCTAGCACAGTTCTTCTTTCCCCGCTTCCCTCCAGTTATGCCAGCACACCGTCTTGTGGAAGCAGCAGCAGACCTGTGCGACAAGTCTGACAGAAGAAAGCTTCATCTTCCAAAAGAGCTTGGAGAAAAGGGCTGGAGAGGCCGGATCATCCTTTTGACACAGGCTTTTGATGTCCCCTTTTGTTACTTCTTGAAGATACTTGGTACTTGAGAAGAGAGAGACTGAAGCCCAGTGCTTGTTCCCAGAAATAACCAAGCTTTCCTCCTGACGATCTGCTCGGGTAAAGAATGTCCCGTGGCTTTACCTGCTTCTGGATGAGATGAAAATCCTTGCCGTAGGTGTGGAAAGCCTTTTGGAAGGACTCCTTCTCCTCAGGTGTCCATCTATCAGAGCCTGGCAAGAAAAAGCAGCGGGTAGTAAACGCATCCCTTGATCCACACCAAGTAGATCCCACTGGCTGCCGAAAGAAAATGGTGGCAGGCCGTCATTCACGTGTGTGTACGTGTCTGCTCCCTCAGAAGGTCATGAAGACAAGAGCAGGCATTGCCCGGGGAGAAGGATTGGAAAACAAGTAAAGCTGAAGGACTAGATGCTGGTGCTTCCCCACCTGCAGAGGAGACAAGACCTTGTGCTGGTGTTAAGCACAATTGCTTTAAGCAGAAACCCTTGCCACAACAATGAAGGGGACGGCAGCATCTGTCAGGGACGCAAGAAGCTCTGCTTTGCTTACCTGCGTAATGATAATCAGCCATGGGGTGGCCTTGAGGTGTTGCAGGCCCCTCTGAGAGCAGCATCTCCAGAGCCTCCTGCAAGATCAAGAGGGAAAAGGCTTTAGCCGCCCCACCACATTAAAAATGAGCCAAAAAATCACAGGTGCTGCCTTGCAGCTACTTTGCCTCTCCAGACATTCAAGCGACTGTATCCCATGTGGGTGAAACACTGTCATTTGCTCCAAGTCCCTGGTTTTTGCTGCCCAACCCTTTGATCCTGGTCCCCGAGAGTGGCCTTTTGCTCACCAACCTAAGGATTTTGCTGCTCCTGCAGCCAGAATGGCCTCAGCTGACTGAGGCTTCTGGGAATTTCCCCTCCAAATGTCTTAGAGAAGCCAGCTCTCCAGGCCATTTACAAGGCAGCAGGACCTTCCGCCGCCGCTGCCGCCTCCAGGAGGGAGATTCTCCCTGCTGGAGCCCTTTGGGCTCAGCCCTGACGCAGCTGGAGGAGACACAGCAGGCAGCAAGTGCTCTGCTCCCTGTTAAGACCCTTCTTCAAAGAGCAGCCAGGAAAGGCTGTCCCAGTGCCCGGGCCCTCTGCATTCCCTGTGCCCTCTTCTCTGCGCCCAAACAGCCGCTTCTTACCGGAACGCTGCCGCGTGCCCGGTGCAGGCAGTGCAGGGCGCGCTCCAGGTTAGCTGCTGCCCCGGGAATGCCACGGGAGCTGGCCATGTCCAACAGTTCTCTTACTGCAAGCACAACAAAAAACCCACCGAAAGTCAGCCTTGAGGCCAGCAAGGGCAAAGACTGCCATGCAAGGCAGAAGGAAAGGCTGGGAGCTAAAGACAGCAGCTTGGAGAGTATGAAAAGGAGAGCAAAGCCAGGGCCAGCTGAACCAAGGGCCCACGCAGTGCTGGCTCTCCCTCCAAAGCAGCTTCTGTAAGAAGAAGTGGGGGCCAATCTCCGCTCTTCCAGTGGCAGACGGCCCTGACCAATTTGGAGAGCAAGGTGCTTGCTCTTGCTCCTTGCCTCTAACACTTCTACATGGGAAGATGGGCGAGACAAGGAGAGCCTGCAAAAGGCTGCCTTTTTACGCAAAAGGAGCCTTTTAAAGACCCAAGTAGCTCAGGGGTGGAAGAAAAGCTTGAAGCAAAGCTACCTCTGTCAGGTTTTTCCATGTCAGAGTCATCCTCCCCCCAGGGCTTCCAGACCAGGGTTGCAGGCTCTTCATCCTCACTTGGTGCTCTGCTCTGCAGCTCTGGCAGCTCAGCCTGAAAGTCGCTGCCAACATTGATGTGTCTAAAGGAAGAAGGAGGTGGAGGTGAGAAAGGCAAGTGGTCAAGAGAGCCTTCCTGTGCACCCACAGGCTTGAACCAACGCCACCCTGACTCTGAAAGAGCAGTTCTCCTCCTCGCCATTCCTCCAGTTTGCTGTCCTTTAACCCTATGCCAAAACTCACGGCTGAATCTGGGCTCTTGCTTTCCTTTTCATTGTGCCTCTCCTTTCCACCTGAAAGAGATCAAAGCAATGCTCCAGTTAAAAATCCTTCCTTCTCATCCTCATCATTGCAAAGCCCGAGCTCCTGTGTCCCAGCTCCTTTCTCTTTGCCGCCTTTTTGACATGGAATGTCCTAGGGAGGACTCTCTAGCAGTCAGCAGCTTCCTCAGGAGGGCAAGCACAAGGCCATGCACTACTCTCTTCACTCCCGGGGCCACTGAGAAGAGCCAAGACAATGGCAGGGGAGATGTGCCAGTGCAGGCTTAGGTTGGATAGAAGGAAAAGGTTCTTCAGCCAGAGGCTGCTTGGGCACTGCAACAGCCTCCCCAGGGAAGGGGGCACAGCACCAAGCCTGACTGAGCTCCAAAAGTGTTTGGACACTGCTCTTGGGCACAGGCTGTGATTGTTGAGGCTGCCCTGGGCAGGCCCTGGACTTGGGCTCAGTGATCTTTGAGAATCCCTTCCAAGCCAGGAAATTCTGTGCTACTGTGATTGTGCTCTTGAGGAGATGGCATTTGACGGCCGCCCCTGAGCATGAGGTAGAACCAGCCCTACGTGCACTGGAAAAAGAATCTAGAAAGATATTAAAATAGCATGGATCTATAAGCCATGGAACTACGTCAGTATATAAGAATTGCTGATCCCAGATGGTTTTTGAAGTTGAAAGCCTGTGTTTGAGGAGAAGCCCAGTCAAATGCTTCTATGCCCTGAAGGACAGGGATGCCAGAGGAGAAGTGCCATCATTCTGGTGTTTGAAGCTTTGGAGCGGGTGTGAGCAGAGTCAGGGCATAAGGGGATTTGTTGACACTGAAGCCCTGAAGTGCTCAGCCACAAACAATTTGTTTTGGGGTCAGCACAAGATAGTTTGAGGACGGAAATGGGTGCCAAGAACTTTTAATCAGGTCATCCGTGGACGAGGATATGCAGCTGCACTGGGACACCTCTCTAGGTCCTCTATGGAAAGGTCTGTGTTTCCCCTGGAGGCAACATGATTCCTTCAGAAGCTGCAGCCTGCTTTCACGTGGAAGCTCGTCTGGGGAAAGTGAGCACGCAGCCTGTGTGTCGTGCTTGGTGGGAGAGGCAGCTGGAGCCTCCTGCCCCTGTGCTAGTGCTTTGAGGGCAAACGGGGATTTTCTTACCTTGGACGGTTCCCAAGTGCTCTGGGGATGCCCGGAGGCAGACGAGGAGACCAGGACGTCGGTGCAGAGGCCGGGTCTGGCGCTGAGTGCAGAAGGCGGCTGGTCAGGGACAGCCCAGGAGCTGATCCTGCAGCTGCTGCTCCAGCGCTGCTCCACCAGCGTTCCAGCAAGGGCCGCAGGAGCAGGAGACAACGACAGTTGCTATGGGCACAGCCCAACATTCCATCTAGAACCCCAGGGGAGCCATGGGACAGAAAGAGGCATGGGCCGCCTCTGGCCCTTGTACTTCTTCTGCTGCAAGTTTGCTCTGAGACGCTTCCCATGGGGCCTTTTCTCCTCAGTCGTCTGATGAGACGGGCAAAAGCAGTGCAGGGACAGCCCTGGGTCTTCCCGGTGCTTCTCTGCAAGGTGCCTCCAGCTGAACGTGCACAGGAGCCTGCCTCTGTGCAAGGGCCCAGACCTCATCTCCTGCCCTGGAGAACCAGAAGGGCTCCTCCCACTGGCTCTCCTCCAGCTCTGAGAGGAGCTGGAATTTGCAAGTTGTCCAGTGCAGAGCCAACTCGAGAGCTTCCTCTCAAAGTGGAGCCATTCATCCTGCCCCCTTTCTCAAGTCTCCTTTTGCTGCCCAATAATGTCACTGCATGTTTTCCCTCCTTTGGGCCTCTGAGCTGGTCTCTCACCTCATCACTCCTCCCTTGAAACTTGGAGAAACAGGATGTTTTTCAGGGCAACTGATGGGGACACACACACACACACACAGGGACAGCACACGGGCATTTCTCTAGCAAACATTCATGCAGAATTTCTATAGCCCTCTTCCAGCTCCCTTGGAGAAGCTCGGTGTTTGTCCCCAAAAGACTCTGCCATTCCTCTAAGAAAGCAACACTAACAGAATTCCCTTTCCACACTGCTGGCCTTCACATTGGTTTTAATGCCTAGATCCCAGATATGACAAAACCCAGGCAGCTTTGCTGCTTTCCTGCCTGTCGTTAAGGAAAAGCAAATCTTGCTTCAGTCCCAGTCTTGCTTCCTTCCCAGCCTGCACGTTAGCCACTGGCCAGCAAACTGAGGGGGCAGCTGGAACAAGTCCCACTGCAAGGCAGATACTTTGTAGGCTCCAAAGCCCACCTGCACCGCCTCCATCAGACAAGGGCAAGCTTCCCTCGGCTTCCCAGAAGCAGCCTGGCAATTGCCCCCTCCCTCGCCCCCTCTCCACGCTCCACAGCCCCTGCCACCAAAGCCTTGCTAGGCAGGGCCATTTGCTGGCCTCGAAGAAAGAGTGCCTTTGATTCTTCTTTGGCGCAAGTGCCCGAGCTGTGAGAAGTCAGAGGATAATGATCACACCCGCTCTGCTTTAGCTAAGGAGATTGCTGGAGGCCCAGAGCGGGACACTGGTCCTTTCGAGAGAAACCGAAACTGAACTAGCCATGCCTTTGTGGCGCATGCCGATAGGAATTGGATAGAATCGGAGGGCTTAGAAACATCCTCCAAGGTGGTCAGCTCCATCAGTCCCCCAAAATGAAACAAAGTTATGTTACTGGGCTCCAAAAAGGACTAAAGCCGCTGCTTTTATGCCAGAAAATATGGTGAGACCAGACCACTCATCTAGATCCAATTCCGTGAATTAAACAAAGCCTCCCTTTCCATTCCCAGCTGAGATGTTGAGGAATCAAAGGCAGACGCCCCAGCCTTATTTCACTGGCAGTAAAGGAGACACACCTCAGTAAGTCCTGCCAGCTGAGGAAGGGGCTGGGCCTGGGGGGGGTGGCGCCTGCCCAGATTCTTCTCTCAGGGCAAGTGCCGTCTTTGCAACACCAGGCAAATGGAACAAACATTGCCGGAGTGCTTTCATACAGACAAAAAGACAAAATGGAACAAACTTTGGTTTAATGATAAAGACCCATTGGCTCTCAACAAAGGCAAAATGACAAAAGGCAGAGCATAGACAACACCCAACCTTTGAAATTTATTGATAAATCTAATAAAACTATTGAATCTTGAATAATACTAATGGATCTTAACGACTAAATTGAGGAGATTCCTATCATGTCAACTAACTAAGTAGAAGATTAAACTACCCTAAAAGCTTAAAAAACAGTCCTCTTCCTATCTAGTCCTATTGATACCTAACTCTTGCTAGCCCTGGACAACCTGCAGGGTTGTCTAATTTCAAAGTCTTTTCTTCTTGGCGAGAGGCTCTGCTTCCTTCCGAGGCCGATGTCTTCTCCTGTGGTTGTTCCTTTCCTTCACGGTTTCAAACACCCTGCAAGATAGGAAACAAACCATCCATTGCTCACTTTAGTACACACCATGAAACCAAGTGCCGAGATCTCCGTTTGAGTAGGAATTTCTGTCTTTTCGGGCAGTGGCACATTTGTGAATTGATCAGCACCATGAGTCTGATCGTTCTACTTTCAATGCCTTGAAATGTCTTCCTCCTTTTGCTGCATCCTCTTTTGAATTTGATCAGCAGCATCAAACCAAGCTTTGATGGATCTATTCCTACTTGTATGAACTGTGTCTTGTTGGGGCACGGCAAGGTTTCATTGTGAAGGCTGGGTTTTACCTAAGCTCTTTGGGTTTGAGGTGGGTGTTAAGCTTGACCACGGCTGCCGGGGGCAATGCTGCAAGTGCCCCCAGCTTCCCCTGCGGTGCCTTTGAAAAGGGTCAGCCTGTTTTAGTCCAAAGGCGCAGCTTTGAGCAGAAAGAGGAGGAACTTACGCACCGTTTGCACTGCCCGCAGGGAAAGGGGCCTCCCGCCGAGCGGGGCGGCTGGCGCGCTTGGCAGCAGGGACACTCGGCGCTGCGAGCCCTCTTGCGGCTTCTCTTCCCTGTCTCCCCGTTCTCCTTTCTGGGAGGGCTTTTCCTCCTCTTTGCTTTGCCCACACTCTGGAAATCAAAGAGTCCTTATCAATGCTTCCTTCCTCTCACAAAGCTGGAAATCAGAGCATCCAGCACAAAAATCTATCGGCCTAAGCAAATCCTTCCAGACCCTCAAGAGCTGAGAAAACGGCTGCCTTTGCCAATGGGCTGCGGCGGGCTGCCAACCCAGAGCTTGGAGGAAAATACTCCTCTTTTCTACAGGCCAAAGGGGTGGGATAAATACCTGCCTATTTAGAGCTCTACATTTCTTATTTCTACCTTTCTGCCTAACATCTATTTCTCTCTGCTTTTCCTCCACAAATGTCTAGGCAATGGCATTTAAATTCAGTCCAATTAGGGTAGACACATGGTTAGCCATTTTCTAGTACCCAAAATAATCTCCCTCCCTGTCTCTCTCTCTCTCTCTCTCTCTCACATGATGTGAAGCAAATTGCTCTTTGCCTGTAAGGAAAGTTTTAGGGGAGCCACAGCACCGGCAGCTCCTTCTTGGGGAGTATGCTGCGATGCTAGAAAAACTCCCTGAAAATCTGCAGCATATCCACAAAGGCAGCCTGGATTGCTGATGTCAGCAAGCAGTGGGGAATTAAGGGTCTGATTGGAGTCAGCGAGGGTGCCAGCCCTTGAGAAGCCCATCTGTAGAGAGTCAAAGCCCATTTTGGTGGCGCTGCTGCTTCCTTGGGTCAAAGTTAGGCTCCAGAATTGCATACTTCAGGGCAGCAGCACAAGGAAGCCCCAGGCAGCATCTGCTGTGCCTTTCCCAGTGCATGGGACGATGTGATCCTGGCAAAGGGGCGTCTGGCATGGCTCGCCAGCAGCTTTCTCCCCTTCTGCCAGTTTCTCGACCTTCCTGGCACGTCTCGATTTTCTTGCCCCTCACCTGAGCAAGAGTGCTGGCAAGTTTATGCTCCTTTTTCCAGGAGTAGTAGTACTCCACACACTGTGCCACGGTCTTAGTCTGGATCTGTTGTGAAGAGAAAAAGAAGGAGTCGAAAATGGTGTCAGGTGCACTGGGGAAAAAGTAGAATATGGAGTGAACTAGGAAGGAAAAGCATGAAGTAAATGGAGTAGGGTGTAAAATGAAATCAGCATGGGGAAAGACAGGCATCATGCAATGTCTTAAACCGTGTATTCTGCTAGGTGGTAATACACGCAATGCACAGATCAACAACAAATCCATCTAGCACAGTTCTTCTTTCCCCGCTTCACTCCAGTTATGCCAGCACATAGCTTTATCTTTGTGAAGGCATGCCAGGCAGAGAATACTAGAAGCTGGCATCAACATCCTGCTAGAGCAGAGTCCTAAAGAAAATGTCACAAAAAGTAGCAGAATAGGAGAAAAAGAAAATCCTGCTAGAATTGTGTGGGAACATAGGACATCTCTCTAGCTGTCCAGAATGGCCAAGACCCTTGCCAGGAGGCTCAGAAGCCCTGGCACGGAGCCCAAAACACCTGTAGTTTTGATTATGACCCATGGAGCAAATTTAGAACCCTATATGAAGATCAGCAAGCCACAACACTTTAGGTAAAGTAATAGTGAAGTTATCACAGAGTGGAAAAGTAGAATTTGGGGTTTCTAGAATGGGAGTTCAGGAGGCAAGATGGAGGGATCTGGGTGAGTCCAGCCTTTCTCCTTCTTCTTCTTGGCCTCCATCTTCTGCTGTGATGTTGGCACTTTTAGATTGGTTTAGAGTAGAAGCTCACTGTCAACATAGGTGATAAGTATTAGAAAGTGATTGTAAACATTATATATGTAGTTTTTAGTATAAAAACATAACACCACCCTGGGGGCAGGCAGTGTGCCTAGAACTGTCCTGCTGGACAGAGCTCAGCAGAGTAAGAGAAAATTTTTTATAGATAAGACGCAATAAACAACCTTGAGACCAAGAACTGAAAAGCTCCGACTCATTCTTCAAGCACTCAAGCTGAGGAAAGAGACTTTTAACATTTCTCAAAGTCACGGTGACCAGCAAAAGATCCTGAAAGAATTGTACAACAGCAGTTGTATGATAACTTAAAGCTGAATTTGTTTATTGGTTGACTTTTAACTAATGTGGTCATTTATGCTGCACTAAGGCAGCAACATTCCCTAAACCAGTATTTGAATGAATATGTTGTTGCAATGGAGCTGACTTTTAAATTTTTATGTATCCAAATGGACACCATTACATTGCCTAATAAACAGAATTTTGAGCAAGAACAATTTTGTTCTAAAATGACAAGGACAAAACATCTTTGTGTTTCAAAGTCGTATGTAATTTACATCACATTTTAAACAAAATTGTTCTTCCACTGGTGCAACCTAAGTAAGCTCACAGAGTTCATCAGTACAATACTCAATCTTCATTCCACGTCAGTTAAAAGTTATTACAACAGAATTAAGATCGTTTCTTCAAACATGCTATGGAATCAATAGTCTACGAATTGCAAATACTGCCTGATTATCTAAGTACTTCCATTTTTAATGCATAATTTAATGTGCATACTATATATATATATAATAGTATTAATAATGATGATTTTATATATATAAATATATATATATTTATATATATATATATATATATATATATATATATAAAATCATCATTACTATTACTATTACTATTATTCTCCTCCACTTGTAAGGCCACAGGAAAGGAACAGTAATTTATCCCAACACATATAAGAAATTTGCAGAGAACTAGATTGAAGTCATACCTCTTGGAGTAACCCTCTTTTTACCCTTTGATTTTGATAAAGGCTGGCTGTGCACATGATACAATGAGGAGCTTGCCTCTTCAGAAAGGTGAATTTTCTTCCCTTTTTTACAGTATCATGGTTGCACCTTAAATCTGTGTGGAAGCCTAGGGGCCTACCATTGGAACTTTAACCTCAGGGCAAAGATGACCAAGGTCAAAGAGAGATACTTCTCAGAATGCAATAGTCTCGTCCATGGGCATTTGCAGGCTCATGCTGATGCAGCAGGTTTTGTTGGTATCACCCAGTTCAACTGCCATTTTTTCCTTCTATGTACACACCCTAGAATGTTCTCCCCTCACTTGTCACCTATTGGTCCTGGCTTACTGTGTTGCTCCACGCCTTATTCCTCCCATCTAAAACCCTGTGTCCTCGGCCCCATTTTGTCTCTGTCCCTAGACCCTCTTCAGTGCAATAAACAATGTCTGGAGTTCAACACAAAGACCCGTCTCTTGCCTCATTCGTCAGCAGTTTAAGCAAGCGTGCTCTGGGCTCTGGGAGTGCAGCTCACTCACAGAGGCTAGTTGCAGACATGCCACAACAAATCTGTGTATAACTCCAAATCTCAATCATTTCTTCTTGAGATCTTGCTCCCAGGACACATTTTTCTTTTCCTTTCTGTGGGGAAACTTCTCACACATTTATTGGATGCTGGTTGCTCTGCATGTATGTCTACACTGCTGCCTTTATAACCTTTTGGAAATTATCAGAGCTAGTAGGATTCACCCAGCAGCAGGAGCTGATGCAGCCTGGGAACGTGCTGATTTACAGAGGCTTCTGGCTTCCCAGGTGAAGCCAAGGCAAGCCCTGCTGCTGCTGCTGCTGCTGCTGCTGTGCCAGAAAGCCCGGCTGAGCAGGGATGGCACCACTGTGCCTTGGGCTGTTTCTCCTTCCAGAGCTGGGCGGTGCTTTTGAGGCAGTAATGACAGCTGGTGGGAGAAGGAAGGGGCCTTTTCCTGCACCAGAACTTATGGATGCACTAGGGCCACCTTCAGGGAGACTGTCGGCCCCCAGCAAGTAAAGCAGAGGGACACAGCTGGAAAACGCTTCCTTTGGAGCCTTCCTGTCTCTTGGAAAAGAAAGGAGACACGTGACAGGAGGAGCAGCAGGGGCCGGTCCCTCCTCCTTGCCTGCAGTGAGGGGCGGCTGCCGCTGGGCGGCGCCATGAAAAGGGAGCGCCCCTGCGCGGGGCGGGCGGGGCGGGGCAGCCGCCAGGGGGCGCCCGGGGCGGGCCGGGGCCCCTCTGTGAGGGAGGAGAGCCTCGGGCAGCTGCGCAGCCACCGACGGGACTGTCCGTCCGCAAGGCACAGCGCCAGGGCAAAGCTTCGCTTCAGCGCACGCTGACCGGCAAGGGAACCTTCCCATGGAGTGCAGGATTTAGCTGTTTTCATTCCCAGTCCTGTGCTGAGCTAGCAGGCCACAAAGCCTCCTCAAGCACAGGTGCCTCCTCTCCAGGCTTCCTGCACTTCCTTTGCTGACAGGGTCCACTCAGGCACCCTGGGAGCAGGCTCAGCTGATGTTACAAAGCAATGCTGTCCAAAAGAAAAAAAGGCAAAAGCCAAACCAGAAGGGAACTATTAGTTCCCAGGCTGAATTCCTCACAGGCGGAGGCAGGATTCCTCTGCTTCCTCAGAAAGATGCAGAAACAGGACACGAGGACACTGTGCCCCTTACCTTCATGTCCAGGACCTTGCTATTGCAGGCCAGCATAGCTCACAATGCTATTCACCCCTTTAGCCAGGTGTCTTCAGCTTGTTGGGGTTTTCCCCTGAGAGCAGCCTGAGAATGCTGCTTGCTCTCCCAAGGCTTTGTTCCTGCCAGGAAACCCCACAGACTCACTTAGCTTCCTTCTTTCTATCACAAGGCCCAGGTGAGCTGCCAAGAGGATGAGCAGTGTAAGCCATTCCTCAGCAAATGCCAATCCCTGTAAGAAATGCTGATTCCAGTGGGATTTCCAAGTGTTGTTCTCAAGAGCACTGAAGTTCAGGGTTTCAGCAAGCAGCTTGGCTCTTGCGGTTTGTTTTGAGGATCCCTGCGGAGTCCTTGGGGGCCCCCTTAGCTTTATGTTGGCTGGTAGCAGGCAGGCAGGCAAGGAGACTCCACAAGGCTTCTGAGTATGATAATTATAGGAGGGTTTATTGGGGGTGCCACCCCAGGAGCAGCATGGTTTCTGAGGGAGAAGAGAGGGAGGGTGAGAAAGGGAGAAATGGGCCAAGAGACAGTCTGGTCTCCCTTGCACATCTTAACAGCGAGATTCAAAGTAGGTGAGGAATAAAACTCGGGTCAGTGGGATTACAGATACATGATACTTCAGGGGAGGGTCACAGGCTTGGAATAAACGGAACATTTTCAAGGGGTGAAACAGCATACCATTTAACTAAAATGAAACAGCACAGTCTGTCTCCACTGTGCTGGCAGAAAGCACTTTTGCTAAGACATAGGATGTAGAAAGTAGAGGAAAAAATTGGTTGGAAACTCTTGGGGTGGGGGGCAGGCTGCTAGAGCTTTCTGTTGCTTTCCTTAGAGGAAATAGGGGCGTTTTGTGAATGGTGGGCAGAAAACGGTATGCAGGCACTGGGGACTGATTTGTAAGCAGTGCATGTTTGAAACTATTCCCTGATGTCTAGCCTGGAGGAAATGGAGGTGACCCAGCAACATTTTAAAGATTGGGGATTATGACACCAGTGAGGCGCAAATGTGGTGTCTGTGGATCCAAAGGGGTTCCTCATCTAATCAGACATTTCTTGAGAATTGTCCTGACTTTCAGTCTGACACACAGAGGGAATCTGCATCAGGACAATATGCAGCCTCCCACACGTCACATGTGGTGCCTGACCAGCTGCTCTCTCCGCTACACTTGCTGGGCTCATGCCAGTGGTGGTCCTGGGGCTGGGAAACACCTGGACTTGTGTAGAGCCCATCCAAAATGCTACCATGGCTGCAAAAGCAGGCAAAGAGCAAAAGCCCAGATCTTTCTCCATTCTTTTTAGTTTTTAACTAAGAAAGAAAATCACAAGTGGTTTTCCAGGCACTTGCTGCTAATGATGAAGCAATTATTTTTAGGAGGGAGACAAAAACTGGTTTCAAAGGCAGAGGAGAGGAGGGGGAAGGAAGCTTCCGAACTTTGGAAAGCTTGTGGTGGCTCTGTTTTCCTCAGGTGTGCCCACCAGCTGGACCACCCATTTGGTCTCTGCCTCATAACTCCCTTTTAAGTGGGACTTGCCCATTTTGTCACACTGGTTTCCTCCTCCCATCAGCTTCTACATTGTCCTACATTGGGATTTTACGTTCTTTTCCTTCTTCCTGTGTGTCCATTAGAGTCATATCCCTGTGACTGCCAGATGCCTACTGCAGGGAAGCTGCCAGAAGTGAGGCACAGGCCCCAAAGGCTTCTTTGAGGTGCCGTCATTGTGCAGCAGCAGTGTGCTGCATCTGCAGCAGGTTGGTTACTTGGCTTTTTCTCCCCACTCAGGTGTCATTCTTCCTTCAGCAAGGCCTACAATTTGCTGGTTGATGTTAGCCATGCAGCAAACGGGCAGGAATGACAGGCATTCCAATGGAGGGAACTTTCCGGGATACGAGCAAAGCACAATTTCATCCACAGAATTTAAGCAATTCTTCTTGGTTTTAGTCAGAAGTGCTGCTGGGCAGAAGGGCACGTGGCCTTTGGTTTCCTCACATCCTTGCTCTTTCTCTGAGTCCAGCTTGGTACACAAGGTGTATGGGCTTGGTGCCTGTTTTGTGTTACTCTTGGATCCTTTCAGCTGTGGGTTACGGACTGCAAGGGGGTTTTGTGCTGCTTTGGGGCAGAGGAGAACTTTCTGGGCTATTCTTTTGCGTTAGCTGTAGAGAAGGTTTGGTTGCTATGCATGGATTCACCGACCAACCCACAGCAGCTGCTATTGTGATGTCAGCAGAGGGCTGCCACGTCACAGCCTTGTCAGCAGGAGGTTGTTCTGCTGCCTGCAAGGCCTCAGCGTCCAGAGCAGCTCTTGGCACGCTCGGTGCAGGAGGATCACCTCGACTGAGCTGTTCTCAGCTTACAGCGGGTGTTCTTCTGCTTCTGTATTTTCTTGCACAGTCCGTGGACTCGTGCAAGTGTCCTGTTTTTCCCTTTTTCCCTTGCACGGTCTCAAAACCTGTGCAAGTAGGGTTTTGTTTCCATTTTTGTTTCCCGGCCTACGGACTCGAGCAGCACTGCTCAAGCGATGGAGCGAGTCCGTAGAGCATTCAGCAGTGCCTTTTCATTGGCGGCTTCTCGGAAAGCTTTTCGTCGTTTGACTGGTAAATAGAAGATTTTTTCCTTGGGGCAGCGTGTTGGAAAAACAAGGGCATCAAGATGCCATAGGCTTGGTAAAGTTCCTGTCAACAGCTTCAGCTGAAAAGGGGTGTCTCTGGCCCAGCAGGGTGTAGGAACTTCCAAAATGCAGACTGGGAGAGCTTTGCAGGCATCCTTCTAAAAACTGTGCACTTCTCTGCAGAACTGAGGAAGAGCATCTTTTTTCTGCATTCCCTCCTTAAAGGATGTGCCTGTCTAACTGGGCCCCTCTGTGTGCTACAAGAGCCACTGGCTTTGCGCTGAAGGGCAAAGTGCCGAGCAGTTTGTGTGTGCTCCTGAAGCCCGGAGCTGGGCCTGTGCTGTGTCCCAACAGCGCTGCAAGTGCTAAGAGGGGTTTGCTGGAAGCTTTTGTGGGCAATTGTTTACAGCAACCACGTGGGACATCCTGCATGCAATGTACAAAAAGAAAAAGCAAGTCCAGGAAAGAGAGGAGAAAAAAGCTGCTTTAGCTGTAGGCTGGACAATGAGCTCCCATGCAGGCACTGACTGCTAAGGAACAATTTGCATCTTCACGACCAAGTTCCTAGTTCCTTAGTGGCAAAGCTGAGCAAAAGGTAGACACAGCCTAGGGTACTGGTTTGCAGTCCTGCTTGCTGTGCTAAAGAAGTGTTGCTCCGGGAGGGATGTTGTGAAAGGAAAATGCTCTCTGCTTGGGTGGACTTGTTCTGTGGGATTCCTCAGCACAAACAGTTTTCTAAGAGTGCCTGGTTCATTTTCCCTTGCCCCCGGCAGGTTGCATCAGGCGTGGAAGGAGTGAACGGCAGGGTTCGGTGAGTGGGAAGGGCACCCTTGAAATTCCTGCTGTCTGAGGATTGTGGAGAAAGCTGTGGGCTTGGCCTGGCAGGCCGAAGGAAAGTCCACATCAAAGTCTGCATGAACATGACCAGAAGGATTCCATCAGTTTCCTCCTTTTCCACTGAAGAGCTTTGAACTAATGAAAGTCAAGCTTTGCAGACAGGAGGCTGCATGCTAATTATAGCCTAGCTAAAGTAGCTCCTTCAGAAGCATGTGCAATCCTGTCTAAACATTCGTCTCATTAGCCCACTTGAATTGAGTTTTAATGAGTGAGCATCCCACTTTTATCCAAATTCATGACTTCTCTTCAGGACATCTGGGGATAGAGCTCAGGAGAAGTCAGGTTCCAAATGACAGGCTCCTCCCTGTCCCTCATGCTGCTGCCTGTCTGCAGAGCAGCACCGCAGCAGCAGAACCTGCTCTGGCTCGCTCTCTTCCTCCAGAGGCTAAAGGGGAGGCAAAGGACAACAAAGGTGTTGTCAGTCCAGGGCCTGAGCATACTGCAGCAATCAGTGGCAGCTTTGGTTGGTTCAGTGCAAAGCTTTGGTGCAGTGCAGGGCTGCAAGTTTCTGAGCAGGCAGCACTTGCCTGAGGATGCTGTGGGCTGGAGTCCTGCCATGACCTAGCTCTTCAGCCCAGCCACGGACCACCCACGCGAAATGGCATCTGAACTTTCACATGCAGGCATCATTGTCCTGGCATTCTCACAGGGACTGTGAACTTCCCTTGGTGTCAGATATGCGGTAGCATGATGTCCTTTAGGGCCACTGCTGTGAAAGGCAGCCCCTTTGTGCCCAGAGTCTGTGCAGGCTCCCTGCTGTCAGCAGAGAGAGAGGTCCCAAGGCACAGTTCACAGCCTTGTGGGGTGTGGAGGAGCCACTGTTGCCTGCAGGGACCTACCCCTCTCCACGCCCTAGCTAGGTAGCTACAGGCACTGCTTCGACTGCACCCTTAACTTGGACGTGACCCACGTTTGTTGAGAAGACTCCTGAGCAGCTCTGCGTGGCAGAGACAAGGTCTGTCTGTGAAGGGCTGGAATGCAGTTCCTATTGGCTGCTCTCTAAGGCCTGAAATCCTGAGGGGAAGCCACTTGAGCAGAGCAGAGCAGGGGAATGTTCCCTGCTTCTACTCAGACACTTCCAGAGCAACTCAAGGGTTACTTGGGACATAAACACCACAGAAATACCACATGAGCAGCCCCACACATGAGCTTTTGCCTTCAGGTGAGCTGTGTCACTGCTTGCTGCTTCTGCCAGCTCTCAGGAGCCAACTTGCCTGCTCCTTATTGCTTGTTTGTGCTTTTTCCCTGCCCATTCCTTACAGGCCCCGCTAGGAGAGGTTCTTGCCAGTCAGGACTCCTCGGCCCAGGCAGGAAAGGCGGAGCGGCAGGAGAGCACGGATGCGGTGCGCGGCATCCAGGAATTCAGGTGTGTGTGTTAAGCTTTTTCGCTTTCTCTCAGCAAGGGTGGGCATTGCTGGGCTTTAGGAAGCCAAGTGTCAAAGAACAAATTTGGCTTTCTCATCCTTTGACTTGCTCAGCACAGACAGGGGAAGGCAGCCCAGGGCAGGTCTGGCTGCTGACCCAGCTAGAGCAGAGCTGCCTGCTGGGACTCACTTCTTAAACCTTGACAAAAAGCATTCTGAACTAGACCAGAGTAAAAAGCAAGGGAGGTTCAGGCTGGCCTTAAGGACAGCAAAGCATTGAACTGCAAAGGCAGTCATGCAGCAGAACAAGCGCCTCAGAGAGCTTGTGCAGATTCCACCCCTGGAAATTCAAAAGTCCCAGATGGACAGAGCCTTTAGCAGCCTGTCCAGGTGCTAACCCCAAGTGCTTGGAACTGAAGACTGGGCTAGATGCTTCCTAGGGTCTCTGCCAGCCTAAACCATCCTTTGATAATTGGATTGGGAAATCATACCCTCCTCCTCCCCAAGTTATAGCTTGCAGGCTCTTTCCTTATTTCACTAGTGAGAGCAATAGGAATGGTGGGAGTATTCATCTGGACTTCCCAAGCCAAAGAAAAGCTTTTGCAAGTCTGGTATCCACTGTAATGAGAAAGGAGCAGGCAGGAAGCTCTCTAATCAGCAGGCAGGAAGCTGTTATACTGAGAGTACCTGAGCTTTCTGGAAATGTTCTGTGGCTTCTGGAAGCTAGTTTGACTTCCTCAGTGGTGACTCTTTGACCAGCACGAACGACAGAGATGCTGGTCTAGGAAGGGAATTGCAGCATTCTCTGGAGGTGGAAGTAGAGGGCTGTTGGAAGCCCCTGAGACTGCCTTACGTGGGACATGGTATGTAGTCCTGCTCTTGCAAGGAGACCGTGTTGCAATTAAAGGCTTGTTTGTCTGTTTGCTTGTCGTAGATGGAAGGAGTTGGCTGCGTTTGAGAGACAGTGCCACTCCTCACTAGAGACGGTGTCTGAAGTGGTGGCACAGACAGAGGAGGAATGGCAGCCTCAAAGGGATCTGCTGAAGGAAGCCGTTCCTCTGGTAGTGCCAAAGGTACGCTCCCCTTGTTCCTAGGCAGCACTTGTGGGAGAGGGATTTGTCCTGGCAAGACCCCCCCGAATGCTGCTTCTGGCAGCAAGCTGAGACAGAGACTGTGCTGTTGTTGTTGTTGTTCCTCTTGAAAAATGGTGCCCCCCCACTTCCAGGTTTGCCGCCCACAGCGGCCAGCCCGCAGGGGTCTGGAGAAGCTGCTCCAGGAGTTCTCTCGCCAAGGGCACACACTGTCCCAGGTGTGCAGAGACAAGGCGGTGCTGGCGCATGAGAATGCTGCCCTGGAAGCCCGACTGGCAGCCACAGAGCGGGACCTACGAGGCCTTTCAGAGCAGCTGGCAGAGGCCAGGTAAGGGCAGGGAGGAGACCCTGGGTGGGACATTATTGAAGGTCTGTAATTACAAAGGTGCTGGGCATGATGTCAGGATTTACAGCCTGCTGTGTGCTCTCCAGGTGGTTCTCACACAGAGTATAAAGGAGACACAAGCAAAGAGAAAAGGATACTGTCATCCGAATGGTTTTTTTTTCTGCCAGCTCAAGCACTCAAAGCACTTTTTGGGCACCTGCTTGGGACCCCTTGCACAGTCCTACACTTTGCACGAGTGCAAAGCAAGCCAACTTGGCAATGAATTGAATAGCGGGGAAACCGAGCAGATGTTTGCAGAAAACGGAAGTTTCCCTCCGGTTTTGCTTTCTCCTTGGGTGCAGCTGATAGTCGATTTTTCCACGACAAGCAGTTTGCCATGGGATTTTTGAAATTCAAGGCTCTTCCATGTGATTGTTGTGAGGAGGGTGCTGACGCTTCAGGTGAAGCTGGAGGGTCATGCTGAAAATCTTGAGAGCCTTCAGAGCTCACTCTTGTGAAGTATAGTGCCGGAGCAAGATCGGCTTACAAACAGCAGCAGCAGCAGCAGCAGAAGGGAAAGGCCTTGTGACTTCTTGACATTGTCTGGGCATTCTTGATGAGCGCTGAATCTTGCCCACTTGTCCGCCCACCTGTGTAACCTGTCAAGGTCCCTTTGGCTGCTGCTTCTTCCTTTTTAAAGAGTGCCAAGATATTTGGGCACTGCTGGCTTAGTTAGCCAAAAATAAAGGTAGCGAGTGGTCTTGTTCATCAAATTCCAGTCATTTAAATGGCAGGAAACGGTCCCTACCCTGAGATAGTTCTTGTTCAGATAAAAACCTAGTTCTGCTTCCCTACTCATGCTGCTGAAAGCCGGAGGCTTCACTATATCGTTTGGTGAATTCCCTTAGTCCCTTTGACTCAGAGAGTGCCTGGCAAACAAAGTACCGATCCGTACACAATGAATGGCATGAAACATTGACGAGTCAGCCAGGAGAGCACTGTTCTGTCCCCCTGCAGAGTGACTTGGAAGTGCTGATGTGCTCAGGGCTGTGAGCAGAGGCTGGGCTTTTGCTCCTTTGCAGATACATGGTGGGCACAGCCACGTGTCAGGCAACAGCAATTTGAGCTTTGGCTGCTGAGATCAAGCTCAGCTGGGCTAGGTCATGAGGGAAGGCTGCCCAGTCACCTGGAGGGGCCTGCTTTACTATGTGAAGTGGTAAAATAGTCCTGCTGTCTCTGAGTTTCCATGCAAGGCATTTTCCATACTAAGGTGTAGGGATCTTAAGGCACAGGTTACTGGAGAAACTATCCCTGTGTGCCAGGAACAATTGCTCTTCATCTTCACACCTTGTAGGTCAGAGAAGGAGAGCCTGCAAAGCAGCCTGCTGGAGGCTCAGCAGCACATATCGGAGCTGGAGATGGCCAGGAGCCGTGTGCAAGCCCAAGTGCGCACAGCCACGCAGGCCCAGGAGGCCATGCTCGGTGAGAGCCTCGTGCGCTTTGTTTCTGCTGATGGCCGGGCCTAGTGCAGTTGCTCCCAAGCCAGCTCAGTCCGCAAGGCTCCTGAGGAGTGAAGGAGCTGAGGGCAGGTCCCTCCTTGCCTGAAACTGAAAGGGCTTCACTTCAGCACATTCCTCTGCTTGTGGAGTCTCTGACTCTTGCCATGTGTCATGTTTGCAGAGGATGTGAGGGGCCTTCGTCGTGAGCTGCTGGCTCTAAGATCTCTCAGCCAGCAGCAAAGTGAACGCATGGCTCAACAGCTCTGCTGGGCAGAGGAGCAGTGCGGGAAGGCTCTAAGACTCTGGCAATCTGCTCAGCAAGTGGAAGAAAAAAAGCTCCTGCAAAAACTGGTAAGAAACAATACACACCTGAAGATTTCAGGCAACTTTGGAGGGCTGGCTTAGCAGAAGAGCAGCCTGAGTATGTGACATGGCGGCAAGCATCTGCTGTGGGCTATACCTTGCTGAGCCAGGCAGCAGGGGGCTTCAAGGGCTCATAGTCCAAGGTCTGTGAAGAGCCAGAGGATAATGCTGGGATAGTATATGCAGCCACAGGTTCAGGATGGGCATAACCTGGAGGCTGGTGGACCCACCACCCAAAGCATGGCAGCGAAGGGGCAGGATCTTCCCCACAGCCTCGTGCCATGCAGCAGACGGCTGCTGAGCTTGCTGCCAACTGCAGTGCCAGCAACTGGGTTCCTTGCTTTCTGTCCTTCCATGGTGGATGGACAGTTGTCTTCCCTTTGAGCCTGAAGCAGATGCAACAGGCCCCATGTTGCTGGTGTTTCAGCTGGTGGCCTGCCTAGTGACTGGGTCATCGAGGTGCTGGCCTCATCCTCTTCCTGCAGTCCATCTGCAGCTCTTCCTTGATCAAAGGGCAGAGGGACTTTGAGAACAGAGCCTCTGAGAAGAGGCAGAAATCCTGAGGAGAGAAGGGCCAGACAACAGGAAGCCAACAGAGCAGGGAAGAAAGGTGGCATCTCCTTCCTTCCACCTGCTGACACTCCCTCTAACTTTTGGGTTAGAACAGCATTGCTGGAGGGCACAAAGTCACTTCTAATGTGCACTTTTCAAGTGGGGAGGGGGGGGGTTGTTGGAGGGTTGAAGCTTCCATTTTTTTCTTTGGAGATCATTGCAGGGACTTCATCTGGAACTGTCTCTCCCCCTCATCAGGAGAGACAACTGGAACAACAGCATTTGGAGGCACTGGAGCAGCTGAAGGAACGGGCAAACTTCCTGGCTGAGGTACAGAGAGAGCAGGAGAAATGAAGCAGGAAATTGCCATCATGCAAGCTGAACAAGAAAAGATACCAAGCAGAGCCAGTCAAGAGGCACAGATTGTGGAAAGAGAGTTTGTGCGCTGTTTTGGACTCCTCTGCTCTCCCTATGGGCGCTGCTTCTCTGGACACTGTCTGTCTGGATGGGATTGTCTCTTAGCTGACCCTTCATGAAAATGAGAATGAGAACAAAATGCTTTTGGAAAGCGTGAGCACATTAGTCTTGCTTGCCGCACAAGCGGTGGGTGGGAAGTTTAAAGCTGTCTTCATTTGTGTGCAGGTCCTGCAGGAAGAGCAGCGTCAGAAGGCTGCTGTCCTAGACAGGGTGTACTGGCTGCAGAGAGAGCTAGACCAAAGGGAGCAGCTGAGGCAGGTGCTGAAGGAGGAGTGGGAGAATGGGCAGGTGAGCCTGACTAGCCAGCTAGCAGAGGGAAGGGCAGTGATGGGGCGTGAACTGGACATCTCAGGCAAGGGGAGGCAAGGACTACTGCAGGCACTGGGAGCACAGAGCCTGGCAGGTTCCAGCACTGAGCACCAGGAAGAAGAGCTAGGATGGAAGGGTTAGAGCTGGGTAGAGAAGCAGAAGCAAGTGCCTGAATAGAAGTGCTTTTGAGACTGGAAAAGAGGAAACCTGAGCATGATGGCAGGTGCCAGTAAGATTTCTCCTGATGGAATATCAAGGACAAGCTGCAGGCAGAACTGCAGGAAGCTCAGAGGAAGATGAAGGCAATGGAGAAGAGGCACCAAGAAGAAATGCAAAGGATGCACAAGGTCCTGCTGCAGTACAGGCTGGCTGACCAAAAGCAGGTGAGTGAAAGAGCAGGAGGCACTGCACTCATGCAACAAGTGGTCTCTGCCCTTGTTGCCTTTCCCCTGCAGAGCAGCAGGTGGATGGGGAAATGTCTCTGAGCGCCATGCTCTGTGGTCTCCATGGCAGCTGGTCAGAAGGACACTTACTGGGCCACTGAATCTCAGTTGCTGCCCTGGGCAGCAGGGCTGGTGCCTTGGCTGGTGGGCCAGCAATCCTGTGCATGTATTTCTGCTGGCCTCTTAGAGCTTGCTTTGTTTTTTGAGGGGTTTGTTCAGGTGAGCATGGTGACCCACACAGATTCTGAACAAGTTGTCCCTGTCCATGGTGAATGCAGTCCGCAGAACGGGGTGAAATGTACAGTTGTTCTTTCCCTGTCACAGTCTCTCCTATGGCTGGCTGTGACAAGCTGTAGTCTCTGACTGCTCTTTGGGTTTGACTTGAGGAGGAAGAGTTGACAGCTCAGCTTGCAGCCTAACACCAGTGTTGTTCCTAAGGGCTTGCCTTTGAAATGCTGTGTCTGGGCCATCGCTGCCAGGCGCCCTTCTGACACAAACAAATTTCTTGTCCCAGAGGGACGCAGGATCTGCCGTCAAAGCTGCCGCAGCAGCAGCATCCTCTGAAGAAGCCTCCTGTCCGCAGCCTGAAAACCAGAGCATGAGCAGTTCGCCCCGCTCGAGCCAGGAGAGAGAGAAGCACTTCCTGAAGCTGCTGAGTACGTCCTGGCAATTTCTTGTGCAATCCAGCAGTGTATTATAGTGTGTGTGCCTCAGCATGAGCTGTAGCACGTTCCTCCTCACTCTGGTGTCAGACAGACATTTGCACTCCCTACAGAAGCCAGTGTTGTGCTTGGGGGCAGCCAGGGAGCACTCGGGGCGTTCCTTTTGCCTTTGAGGCAAAAGGTGGGAGTGGGTGGGCTTTGCCTGAGCTTCCCTGTGCAGTAAAGACAAAAGCTGGGATTGTGTCCCAAGCAGCAGTAGGCTGCAGCCTAGCCAATGACTCAGTGAAGGTGTGTGTGCTAGTCCAGCCAAACTGATGAGAACACTTGGCTTCCTAGATTCCCTTTAGACTCCTGACTGGTAACCAGTCATTGGAGACAAAATACTTCAGAGAAATTGCTTGGCTGTGGGGCTGGTTTAATGCTGGTGTTGTTTATATGACTGTTGGTACTTCTGTTATTCCTTCTGTGGTTTGGTTTGATAAGAATTCTACATTTTGGTTAGCCTGACCTCCTTGAAGAGAACATCAGGTGACAGCACAAGTAAGAGTGGAAGATGTCTTTTCAGTACCCCCTACAAGTTAAAAAGTTACATTCTTAGAACAGTCTCAAGGTATCAGAGAGGAAGAACTGTTTTCAAAGTGCCCCTAAAGAAGAAAACCAGGACGCTTTTCTTACAATCCCTACTTGGTATTTTAGTTGTGTCCTTAGGAAGATGCATCCAAGAGACACATCTATGTGGCATGGTCAGATAAAACTGCCCTGCAAGCAATTCTCAGGAGGAAGCCTGCAGCTCCTCTGCTGCATGTTCCTCCAGTAGCAGGCACTTTGTCACTGCTAATGCCCAGCTGGTAAATATTCTTGGAACACTGAGCATTGGCTCAGTGTTCCAATCCCTGCACAGAGTCCTGCACTCTAGGAAAGCACACCAAGGCTTAGTGACTCTGCACTACAACTGAGTTGCTTCTTACAACTAGTAAGAGCTGCCAGTGCAGTGCTGTCAGAGAATAACCGGTCAGGTACAGAACAGAGCCCAGTTTACTCAGTGTCTGCCATCAGCTGCTGGGACAAAAGAGGGGTTGGATCGACTCCTCCAGGGGTCTGAATTCAAAGACAACCATGTTCTGGCTTGAGTTGGTCAGCTGTAGCAGCGGGCGGGGGGGGCGGTTTAGATGCTGGTTGCTGCTACCTATTTCCCAATAAGCATCTCCTGGAGAAAAGCCACTTGGGTAAACATTCAGGCAGGCAGTCAAGTCCACACACACCACACTCACCACAGCAAGCTCAGTGCACAGAGGCAGAGAGGCCTTTTATAAGGTCAGTTTCAGCGAGGTTTATTTGAGCACGCCCGAGGGGAACCAGAAGACAAAAGATAAGCCATGTCCTCTGCACAAGGTTTAAGTAGGGGCGGGTACGAGGGCGGTAGCAAGGGGGAGGGCAAAGGGAATGGGCTCTCAGGAAGAAGGGGCCGTCCACCAGGGGTATCACAACCAATGAGGAAACAGGGGAAGGAGAAACCAGGGAAAGTTGGGACCTATGGGGAAAGGAAGTGGGATGTATCGGTGTTATGCAAGAGTCCATGAGGAAGACTTTTCTGTCTGCCCAGGTAGGGTGGAACTCTATTGTAAGTATTCCTCCCTTCATGGGAGGGCTCTGGGGATTTCCCTGAGGGACAAGCAATCAGAGGATTCCACAGTCAACAGCTTGTAACACAGCTGGCTGGGGCTCTGGCTTCTTCACAGTGGCTGTCAGTGGCCATTCGTGGGCTTTGCCCAGCTTTTTGTCATACCTGCCCTGCCACTGACAGTGGTGTGACTGCAGAGGCTGCAGCCTTCCTTAGCTGTGAGGTTTCAGCTGCCTTCACCTGGACTCGTGAGAGGATCAGCATCTCATTTGTGCAGGCGTCTGTGTCACGGCAGCGCCTGAGGAGCGGCGCTCTCCTTGTGGCCCGTCTGGGCTGTGCCCTGTGGGAAGATGGGACCCGTGGGTGGTGTCCAAGGGGCCGAGTGCAGTGCTAGTGACAGCTGCTGCTAGTGACTGCTTCTGCTGCTAGTGACTGCTTCAGCCCAGGCTGAAGACAAGGCCTTGTAGCTCTTCACTACATGGGGAACGGGCAAAGTGGTCTTCAGAACTTAGCCTGCTCATAAATGAAAAGGGTTCTATTTCTTACAGCCATTGTTCTTGGATGTAGCACAGCATGAGCTGCTGTTCTCTAAAAATGTCAAGGCATTCTTTAGGCAAACTGCTGAGAAGTAGAGAAAATCCCCTCCTCTCCTGGAATTCACTTTGCAATATTCTTTCTGATCCGAAAACAAGAGGATGTTGATAAAAATTCATCCCAGGTGTTAGGGTGCATTTAATCCTTGGAAGTATGAAACCTTTTGTTGAATCTCACAAGAGAGTGTTTCTTGCCAAGAAAATGAAGGGTCCAGAGTTTTCAGCCCTCCTTCCCATTTGTCATCCCATAGATGACCACCACTTGCCTTGGTGTCCATTCTTTTCTGGTCTCTGTCTGTTCTGATGGTTTTTCCATGGGCTTAGTTTCCCTTCAAGGCAACCCTCCAAAGGAGTGTGGGAGAATCAGACTCTGTGCAGGCCAGAGCTGCCTGTCTTGCTGGGGCTGCTGTTGTTGTTGTTGTTCTTGTTGATGTTACTGTTAGCCAAGCGACCAGAAATTGCTCAGAGCCCCAGAGAGTGGAGCTGGGCTTCAGCTGTCCTGGAAGTCAGGATCTCTGTTTTGAAGTTTGCTTCTTGCAATTTGTTTCTTTCAGGGCATGTTGTGAGTGTGGGAGGTCCGGAAAAGAAGTACACGGGATGGAGACGTATTGGCAGTGGGTGAGTGCAGCCAGGCTTACTTCTACAGAGCCATGGGCCAGGAAGTTTGGTGGTGCAATATCCCATGGAAAGTCAGGCAAGCTGCAAGCATCTTCAGACCCTGGCTTTAGATTGTCCCTGTCTCAGTGCTGAGGCAGTACAAGGCTTCATCAAAGATTATGAATCTTTGGATGCTGACAGTGTCTTGGCTGCCTCAAGGAGCAGGACCTGGAAGCCCTCCTGTCCCTCCAAGATGTGCCACCAGATTGCTTGTTTTCCCATGAGACATGGTTTTGTATGTTTCCAAGTAATATGGCCACACTCATGAAAGAAGAAAAACCTGAGAGAGCCATTTCCCACCTGATAGCTGTCAGATAACAGCTCTCAGTAGCATTTCTTAGTCGTATTTTGCTGGATATTCAGTGGTCAGGAAAATAAGCAAGGCCGTGTGGTGTTGCCTGAGTTTGGCAGGTAGGATCACAAGGAGCGAGAAGGCCTGGCAGGACTGTGTGTTTCATTGGCTGGGCAGGCGTGCCACAGGCACAGACACGAGAAGGAAAAGGCAAAGAACAGCCCTGCATGCATAATCTAGTGTGTACGTTTGAGATTTGTAGCGGCCCATTTTTTTCCTGTTGGACCCAGCTTTTCTCTGGGACACTCTGCATGGCAGAGGGCTGCTGGGCTGCTGGGCCATTGGCTGAAGAGCAGACAAAGCCCAGTGTTTTAGAGGCACTGCAGGCAGCAGAGAGCTTCTGCCTGGGCTGCCTTTTGCTTCTGAGCACTGAACAACTTCTCTGGTTTTTTGCCTCTGCTCTGTTTCTAGGGGTTTTGGAAGTGTTTATAAGGCCTTCAACGCTGCCACAGGACAAGCGGTAAGTGCCCACGCGGATTTTGCAGCTCTTGAGTGCTTTCCCTTGGGATGTGATCTGTGGCCAGAGCTTTGGGCCGCCTATCTTTGCTGCAAAGGCTGTCCCGCAGAAGCAGCCTGTCTAGAGGCAGGCTGCAAAATGCATTTTGGACAGACTTTGTCCTTCCTACCCACCTGAATGAATGCAAGGATGGCAGTGGTGTCCTTCAGAGAAGGACATCCTAGCTTGGACTTACTGGATGAATCTGCATAGATTAGCTGATGGCAAGAGCATTCATTCCGGCCCAATTCCTCTTAAGGTTCAGACAGATATTTTGTTTTCCATCATGTGGTTTAGTTGGAAAATATCATGCAAGACCTAAAGAAGGAGAGATCTTGTGTGGAGCACAGTTTTGCCTTTCAGTCCTAGGGAACCTAGTTCACATACACGCACACACACAGAGATCAATATGAAGGAGTTGTTGAAGAGCCTTAAATAGTACAACCTTGTGTTGATCCTGTGTAGGTGACATTCCACTAGAGAGATGCTGTCTCTCTACCTACCGCACAGACATGGCAGTGTCTTGGAGAGTCCTGCTGCTCTTTGGGGCTAAAAGTTCAGAGTCCTGAATTCAGCTTTTTGGCTCTCAGCACATACATTCCATCTTCCTTAATAGTAAGGAATTAGATAACGAAGTTCCTTATCCACCTGCAGTGCTGGGCTCAGGAACTGCACTTGGAGGGAGGGGAGGTCTAGGAGGCGTCCAAAAGGCCTAAGCCCTTAGGTGCTTATAACCTGGGGCGCATCCACAGTGTACCACAGAAAGGGTTATTAATTTATAAACCCACTAAATAATTACAAGTCTAAGCCATGTGCAGGATTGTTCTTCGGAGTTGCAAGACCCAAACTGAAGAAGTTAGGATGTGCTAGGATTGTAACTTTACTTTGAGTCGCTTTGGAGTTCTTTTTTGGACAGCGTTTTCCCTGTCACATATGTGTGTGTTTACTCTGGCACACAATGGAAATGGCAGCCGTCTCTGAAAGGCTGGTCAAAGCCCCTAGAAATGCTAACGTATTGCCAGTGATTTCAATTTGTCTTCACAGGAGCAAAATTATTTTTGGCTTCAAAACATGTGTAAGCGATAATAGTAATGCTAAACAAAGTCTATTTGAGAAGTCTGTGGGTGCAGAGAGTGCTGTTAGCACTTTGTGGTTGATGGTTTAGAGTCCCTTTTGACCGAGGTGACAAGGCACCCAGGCCCGTGAGTTCACAGAGAAAGAGGCTCTGGTGATGTCTGTCCCTCACTGCTTTCAACGTCATCGTAGGTGGCCGTAAAGCAACTTAATCTCCAGCACCAGGGTTGTGAGGAAGTGGTAAAGGAAATCCTGGTCATGCGGGAACTTAGGAACCCCAACATTGTCACCTACTTTGAAAGGTAAGTAGTTCTGACAGAAAATCAGAAAATGGATCTTTCAATTAACATCAATCCACTCCTGGATGAGGCATGGCAGGAGATTGCATTTTGTCCCCATCAGTGGTTCGTGGCATAAACAGCTTGAAGATTGATCTCAGAAACCTGGCTCTCTTACTAAGCCAGCAGCCTGTATGTTCACTGGCTGCACGTTTTCCTGGTTTGGGGCGTGGTTTTTTCCAAGGGTTGGAGGAGAAGTGCTGAGAAAGCATCCCAGAGATGATTTCCCTTGCACCATTCCCACTATTTTTCATTGCCTTGCATGCCAAAAGACTAGGCTAGGAGGCACATAATTTGCCAGGTTTGAAATTGTTTTTCCTGTTTGTACTTTCCTTTCTGCAAAGTTTCCCAAAGCGTGTTGGCAGTGCTGGACACCCACATGCCCTGAGTGAAAGCTGTGAAAACTGTGTCTCCTTGCTGCTGGAGTTAATGGTGCAGTTTGTGTATGAAGATGATGAAGCAGCTGCTGGGATGCGTCTGCTTCCAGATTGATCTTTGCCCTCACCAAACTGCCTTTTTCCCCTTCTTGCCACCTAAGCCATCTCGTTTTCCACGGGTGTGCCTTCCTCATTGAGGCAGCACAGATGACGGGGCACTGGATAGCCTGGGTGGAGTGTGTCTTCATTTGATTCCATCTTCATTTCCCAGTGACCTGGAAACAAAACTCAGCTGCAGTCTTTTCTTCCATACGGCAATTTAGCTGTGCACATTCAGCTCCATGCTGTTGCTTTCATCTTGCAGCTACCTTGTCAATGAGGCTGTCCTGCTGGTGTTGGAATATATGGATGGAGGCTCCTTAGCTGATGTAGTCAGCCTAAGAAGGATGGCTGTAGGACACATGGCAACAGTGTGTCGGGAGGTAAGGGGTCCTGCTTGTGCTTGGGATGGCTTGGACGGGCTCGTAGTTCGAAAGAGATGCTAAGTGAGCGATTCCATGTTCAGAGCATTCTTTCTGTGTTGCTCTCATGCTTCAGAGAAGAAGGGGCATCTGCACTGAACTGCCTGCCAGTGTCCCTGCCCTTACTGTAGTCTGTTCTTTACTCTGAGTTACCGTTGTTGAACTCCCTGTCTCTTTTTCATTTTTATTTTCTGTTCTGCCCTTTTCCTCTCCAAGCCTTTGCCCCAAACCTTTCTGCATTGCCTTCTTTGCCCATAAGTGCAAAGGTGCTGGTGTGCGAGTTTTCAACCAGCGGCAAAGCCAAAGAGAGACTCACCTGTCACAGGTCTCCGCTTCAAAGGATGGCATAGCACCCAGCATGGTGCTTGCCGCTGAAAACTGACCAATGAGCTGCTTCCAGGTTCTGTCGAGGCAGACGTATAACCCTTGTCCTGCAGTCTCCCACCTGTCAGTGATCCCCTTGGTACCCAAGGCAGGGACTTTTTCTCTTTTGGCAAACCCTTGTTTGTCCTCCAGACAGGGATAGAGCATCCGCTGCAGCAGCGGTCATTCTGACTGCCTTTGCAGGGGACAGTCTCCAGCAACGACTGACATTTCCCCGTCAATAGCTAATATGCCTCCTTTGGAAAGATCCTGCTCTCCGAGTCTTGCAGCAGCAAGCTCTTCCTCTTTCCTGCACTTGCTGCTCCTTTGAGATCTGTGAACCTTCAGGAGCAGCCTCCATTTGCGTCTGATGCAATCAGATCAGGCTGACTTTTGGCTTCCTGTTTCTTTTTTCTCTCGCAGTGCCTGCAAGGCTTGGCTTTCCTTCATGCCAACCAGGTGATCCACAGAGACATCAAAAGTGACAACATCCTTCTGGGCCGGGATGGCTCCGTCAAGTTGGGTGGGTATTCCTGGTCAGGCGCAGCGCTCCGGGGAGGCGGTGTGGGGCTGCTTGGGAGTGGCTGCCGGGTGCCCAGCAGTGGCGCTGGTGAGAGTGCAGGGAGCACTCTGCAAGCCCAGGGCGCAGCTGGAGGGTGCCGGGTGGTCTAGAGGGCAACAAGGTGCCAAGAGTAACTCTGGTTTCTGTGTGTGTTCCTTCCAAAAGGAGAGAGTTGCAATGTAAACATCAGGGGAATGAGGAAAAGCCATGGTGGGAGGGTTGTTAAGTGGACAATTGCCCATGTCCTTGGCTGCAGCCCTGAGGAAAGAGAGCCCAGCTGCTTTTCCAGCACGATTCAGCACTGCATTCTGGGACTTAGAGTGAAGAACCCTTTTCCTTGGTCTCCTACTTGAAGCAGTGTTTGTTTTTCTCCTCAGCTGATTTTGGCCTCTGTGCTCTGCTCAGCCCTGAGCAGAGTAAACGGAGGTCAATGGTCGGCACCACCTGCTGGATGGCACCCGAGGTGGTGAGAGGAGAGCCCTACGGCCCCAAAGTGGACACCTGGTCCCTTGGCATCGTGGGAATTGAAATGGCCAAAGGAGAGGCTCCTTATCTTCGGGAAACCAGTGACAGGGTAAGGTGCAAATACGCTCAGTTAGCTGTGTCCTTCTGGTCCCTGTCTATTAGACAAAATCCCATTCCCACAGCTTGAAGTGCTTCCAGAAAGGCCCACTTCTAAAACCGTCCCTGGGACTCACATCAGCTGTCAAGGCTAGACCTGGTGCAGCTTGGAATAGCTGGGGCTGCACTGGCACCTTTCTTCCTTTGGGAGAGAAGGCTCATGTCTAACCATCTGCTAAGGCAAGAAATTGCCACTGTAGACTGCAGCTTAAAAGATGGGGTCTAGGTGAGCACTGAAGGCTATGGAAGAATCACGTAGAGTCTCCTGTTTCCTTTCACTTCAGGCTAACTACCTGATAGGCAAGCAAGGGGTACCAAATCTGCACCAGCTCAGGCTACCCCGTGGCTTGTGTGAATTTCTGGGCTGCTGCCTGCAGATGGATGTGGACAGGCGAGGCTCTGCCAAGGAACTTCTGCAGGTACAAGGCAAAGGGGCTGCAGGCCAAACAGCTGTTCCCTGTCAGGGTTTGCTCCTCGGCCAAACTCCAGGCAATCAGATGGGCCCCCACATAGTAATCTCTGCTCTGCATGCTTTTCAAATGGAAACCAAGTAGGATCCAAGACTGCTTGAGGTTAGAAGGGATCTGTGAATGTCATCTACTCCAAAGCCACGGCCCCTGGCAAGGACATCTTCAAGTAGATCAGATTGCTCAGAGTGCCATCCAACCTTGAATGTTGCCAGGCTTGGGGCTTCTCCCAGCTCTCTTGGCAGGCTGGGCCAGTGTTCCAGCATTCTCCTCATAAACAGCTTCTTCCTTAGAGCCAATGTGAATTGAGTGTCTTTTAGCTTCAAACCGTTGCCCCTTGTCCTCTTGCAATTGGCCCTGCTAAAAGAGATGTCCCCATCTTTCTTGGAAGGCCCTACAGCTATGGAAAGGTCTCCATGGGGCTTCCTCTTCTAAACAAGCTAAACAAGGCTAAACAAGCACAACTCTCACTGCTGTTCCTTAGAGGAGAATTCCCACCTTCTGGTAATTTCTGTGGCCCTCTTTTGCTCTCGGCTGGTGTATTCAGGTTTACCTGGTAGCAAAGGAACCGAAGTATTGCAATGCCAGGGACGGGGTTTGAGGAACACAATGAAAACAATCCCTGCCAAGCGGTTTTAGATTGGTCTGTGGGAAGGCGGGGGCTGTGGGGGAGCTCACTGGGAGCATCTGAGGGCACCCAGCTTGTCCCTCCTGTCGCACTCTTAGAGGTTTCTGCCAGGCAAACGGGGACAGCTGTGCAGGATTTGTGCCAGCCCCATGTGCTGCCTGGCCCGGTCAAGTAGATGAGAATCGCTGTGGCTTTGCTGCCAGGTCTTGTGGCAGACAAGGAGCTGCTGACCGGGCCACTTCCTTGGCTGAGCCTGCTGTGAAGGAAGATGCCAGCCGGCACAGGATAGGGGGTGCATGCCGAGGCAGACGCTGCTCTTCCTGCAAGCCAGAGCTGAGCACATCTGTGCCCTGCTGCTTGTGTCCTTGCTCCTGGCTTGCTGCTGAAAACCTGCATGTCCAGCGGTTCTGAGAACAACATGTGGGATCAATAATTTTCAGAGCTCTTGGGAGTCTCTTGAGGAATGCCTTATGCCCCAGATCTCTCTTGGTCACTCAAATAGGCCATGTCTATAGCAAATAGGATCTTGAGTAGGTCTGTTGACTTTCCTAAAAAGAAAAAACCTTTGGACAGCAAGCAGCAATCCCACAGTGATATCAGGACCAAAATCCCAGCAAGTGACGCCACCTTGAGGAATGGACTAGTGCAGTTCTGGGCCATGTTTCCTGCAATAGCAGCATCCTGGACATGAAGGCAGATGTGCTGCTGGTGCCCTCAGTCCGATGTCTGTGTATTTCTGGGCACTAGAGGAATCCAGCCTGACCCTGTTAGGAACTCAGTTTGGAAAAGAATGGCTCCTTTTCCCTTTGTCTCTTTTAATTTGGTTTGTTTTGTTTCTTTTTCCCTTTGGGCAGCATCCATTTCTCCAATCAGCGGAGCCTCTCTTAAGCCTCTTCTGACAGGCTGATTGCTGTCATTCCTGCAGCAAGGAAATGCAGGAAGCAAAGGAGATGACAAGGACAACTTCAGCACTTGGAGAACAGAGCCTCTGAGAGCAGGTAGAAATCCTGAGGAGAGAGGGGCCAGGAAACAGGCAGCCATCAGAGCAGGAAAGCATGGTGGCATCTCCTTTTCTCCCAGCTGCTGACACTCCCTCTAACTTTTGGATTAGAACAGCATTGCTGGAGGGCACAAAGTCACTACTGATATGCACTTTTCAGTTGGGGGGTGGTGTGAGGCATGAAGCTTCCACTGATTCTTGGGGGAGATGGCTGGGACTTCATGTGGAAGTGTCTTTCTCCCCTCACCAGGAGCTGGAAGGGCAGCGTTTGGTGGCACAGCAGCTGCTGGCACAAGGGGCAAACCTCCTGGCAGAGGTAGAGAAGGAGCAGGAGAAAAGGCTGCTTGAGATGAAGCAAGAAGTTGCCACCATGCAAGCTGAACAAGAAGAGGTGCGAAGCAGAGCCAGTCAAAAGGCAAAGGCTGTGAAAAGAGAGCTTGTGTGTTGTTTTGGACTGCTCTGCGCTCCTTATGGGCACTGTTTCTCTGGACACTGTCTGTCTGGGTGGCATTGTCCCTTGGTAAACAGTGCTGGTGCCAAGAGGGCAAGGACCGGTCAGGTGAGAGGCTACCAGAGCGCAGGTTTGAGGAAGGCAGCAATGGCGTTGCAGGGCCAGAGAATGGGAAAGCCAGAGCTTTGTCTCAGAAGGTGGGAGCTCCCACAGGAAGCCCCCTGCAGAGCCAGGCTAGAGCTGTGGGAGTGGGCTGCCAGTCAGGCTGCTGAGGAGGTGCCTGAAGCTGCTGAGTACGTCCTGTGCATCCTTTGTCTGATCGAGCAGTGTACTGTGTGGGTGCCTCAGCATGAACTGTAGCACATGTTCCTCCTCACTTGGTGCTGGACAGACATTTGGACTCCCTACAGAAGCCATTGTGGTGCTTGGAAGCTGGCAGGGAGCACTCGGGGCGTTCCTTTTGCCATTGAGGCAAAAGGTGGGAGTGGGTGGGCTTTGCCTGAGCTTCCCTGTGCAGTAAAGACAAAAGCTGGGATTGTTTTGCAAGCAGCAGAAGGCTGCAGCCTAGCCAATGACTCAGTGGAGGTGTGTGTGCTAGTCCAGCCAAACTGATGAGAACACTTGGCTTCCTAGATTCCTTTTAGACTCCTGACTGGTAATCAGTCATTGGAGACAAAATACTTCAGAGAAATTGCTTGGCTGTGGGGCTGGTTTAATGCTGGTGTTGTCTCTATGACTGTTTGTACTTCTGTTATTCCCTCTGCAGGCTGCATGGGCCCCGCCATCTAAATCCCCACGTGTTGTGGTTTGTTTCTAGAATGTTCTGCTTCCCCCATGTTATGGTGTTAATGGTTCTGCCTTTGTTCCCCTCCCTTCCACAGTTACTTGTCAATCTCCCAACCCCTGGGAGATTGGGAATGGGATGGTGAAACGTGCAGGCTAGCTGGCCAGCCCGCCTTCAGCCAAAGGGATGTTGCCGTGCAGGACTTCCACTCCGCAGGAGGAAGAGGCAACTCTCTAGTTAGTGGCAAATTTGGGTTTTTTGAGCCCCCGGAGGGACCAAGTGCACCCAAGGGATCCAGGAATAAGAGAGCCTCGAGGGTGGGGAAACACTGGGTTTTAAAGGGAGTTGGGAGGTAGGGGTGGTAACAACACATGAAGAAATCAGAGTCTGGGGAAGGGTGATACATAGGTGACAGACATAAAGGGACAAACTGAGGGAGGGGCCCTCAGTTTGTAACTGAGGGAGGGGCCCCGGCCCCTGAACCAATCACCTGACGCCCTGGCTAGAAGGTTCTAGAGATGGAGGCAGGAGTGCCAGGTGACTGGCAGGCAGCCGGGGGTGGGGAATTAAAATGATACATCGGTAACTGGGGCAACTGGGGAGGGCTTGGGAGATTGACAAGTAACTGTGGAAAAAGGCAGAACCATTAACACCATAACATGGGGGAGAGAGAACATTCTAGAAACAAACCACAACACCCACTCTAAGAGCTTTTCAAATGAAAACGAAGGAAACGTGCAGCGAAGCAATGGAGGAAGCAGAAGAGATGATCAGGACCACTTCAAGATTACTTTCTGCAATGGCAGCTTGGAGCTGGACTCACAATAGTAGTCCTACACACCCTCAAGCCTGTTGGAAGATTCCCTTCCTTGTCAGCCAGGGAATAAGGCTCTACATTCACTTCTGAATTGGCCATTCTTTCTTAAAGATGGAAAGTCCTTCCTAAGGGCATTCTGGTGTGGTTTGGAATTGGGAACAGTCTCCGTTCCTTTATCAGCTCCAACCTACCCTGCCTTTGGAATGCTGCCCATTGGCCAGTTTTTGCCCAGCCGAGGACTTTGGGATGAGGAAGAATATGCAAATGCATTTCCAGCCAAAAGCCAGTGAAGAGCAGGGCAGCCTGTGAGAGACAGTCTGAAGTTCCCCTCATTTGCCTCATGACTGTCTCAAGGACCGACTTTGGGACCCTGAGGAGCCTGATTGGAATCCTGGTCTGCGGTGCTGGATAAAGGCCAGAAATCCTGAGGCCCCTGAGCAGAGTTCTGGCCTGCCAAGCAATTGTTCACAGCTGTGTCTACAGTGACTGCTTCCAGCAGGGCCTGCCAGGGGGCGAGGCGCCCCATGTGCTTGCACCTGCTTGGCGACAATAGCCCAGGAATTTTCCCACCTCTTGGCCCGGTTGGACTTTTCTGGGGTAACCTTTGGTGGTCCAAAGAAGACCCCTCATCTGCTTTTCAACCACCGTGACAGACAGACTGAGATGGAAGAAGCCTCTCTCTCAAGGACTGAGACATGAGAAGCTCCCCCCTCCCAAGGACTGAGACTGAAAGCCCCAACACGGGGGAGCTGTGTGGGGGAGCCGACCTGACCACAGCAAGATATTTGCCTGCAAGTGTGGCCATTGGACCAAGAAGACATTGGTCCTCGCCTACTGCTGAGAACATGGACTACCTGTTACATCTATTCTTTATTGGATCTTTGTCCCCCTCAGCGGTTTCAATAGACTTTCTTCCAGATCTGTTTTCCCCCCCTCAGCAATGGACTATAACAGAATCTTGAGTTAACCAGAACCTTTGAGAGCTTCCCAACATGACTTGGTGAACTCCATCAGCTGGATTACAAGGACTTTGTCTTTCTACGTTTGCTAGCTATATCCCCTCTCTCTCTCTCTCTCCTCTTTTGTCTTTTTCCTCTCCCTTAATCCCTCTATGGCATTTGCTGTGCTCATTCAATAAAGGTGCATTTGTTTGGATTAATACTGAAATCCCCACTGTGTTGTGTTTTGCACTCTGAGATCAGGAAAATGAACCATCACAGCTCCCTGCTCGCGTGAGCGGATCATGACACAGCCAGAACATCCTGTGCAGATCCAGGCTTTCAGCTGTGCCCATGGATGCTTTTGGTTCCTGCTCGGTGTAGCCGGCACGTCTCCCCTGTGACTGCTCCCGCCTCCCAGGTGGCTGTGGCTAATAGGTATGAGGCTCTGAGAGTGCACCGAAGAAGGCAGGCACGTCTGCTGGCAGTGCAGGAGAGCAGAGAGAAAGTGCCTGGCAGGACCCTGGCCAGCACCCGCTGTACCTGCTCTTTGTCAACAGTACAGGACTGGTGGGTGATGCTGCACTTGAGGTTGTCTGGGGCTCAGCAATGATGGAAAGTCTGTGTGCTTGAGTGGCTTTGTCCCTCTTGCTGTGCCTTCTGTTGTCCCTGTGCTCCGCGATGTCTGCCCAGGGCTGTGTAGCTGCGTGGCACAGCTTAAGTGCAGGAGAGCCTCATTTGTTTGCCTTTTGAGATGGCTGCTTGTCATCGATGGAGAGAGACAGGAAGACTGACTCGGTGATCAGAATCCGATTTTCTTGTGGGATACAAGCATTTATATACTATTTTAGGGAGACTAGTACTGTGTACTACAATGATTAGGTTGAAGTCACTTACACGAACTTATGCATATAACAGCATCTCTTGCTTGCATTATTTAATAGGATTTTCTTTTTCTGGTAAACCTGTCTAATTAAATCTTCTTGCTATCTAGATCTAATTTTCAAAGTTCCGTTTGCTTTTGCCAAGGCATTTTATCTATCAATTCTCTTATCCTAATATGGTCCAAAGTACTCTCTGTCTTGTGCACCCCAATATCTCCCCCTTCTGTGTCAACCAAAACCACTCCTTTAATGGTCTTATTAATTAATCTCTGCACACATTGAAGCAAGCAAGGTATCATGATTAATATAATTATTATCAAAATTACCACATACATACCCATCCTAAAAAGAATCTTTTAGTTAAAAACTCCAGCCACTAAAATCTCAGGCTTGATCTTTATAAACTAAAAACATTCCTGCTGGCAGCTGCATTACTGGATTTAGAAAGTCTGCCAGAAGTGTAATTGTACTGAAAGTTTAATTCTTATAGATAGGGTGATAGGGAGAAGCATTTTTAGACTGATTCCTTCCCATGTATTTAAAATGAACACAAAAATCCAATTTCACAGAACCCAGGAATTCTAATCCTTGGGGTTCCACCAATGGTGGTTCATGAGGTTAAGGGATCCAATTTGATGTGATTTGATCTGCTTTCAAAAGAAAAAAAAAAAAATAGTGTAAAGTTCTGGAGGAGCTATATTCCCCCCTGGTTTTTTTTGCTTTTTAATAACATGTGTGTTTCTCATGATGAACATAAGAAGGTAACATCAAAGCAAAACAGTATGTAACATAACGATAAACTTTTACTAAGTAAAAATTAATCAGATAATAGATACAATTATAGCACATGAGAAATAGAATGGTGTTTTAAAACAATACATGATCAATTTCTTGAATATTGTACCATTACTTAGAGTCTGTAGTAATCGGCAAGCTTTATTTTTTTAAAGTGAGGGCTTGAAAAATCATTCTCGGGTAAGATTTCTAAGTTCATCTTAAACGGAGGTTTAGCTGTTCTACGTCTAAATTTGGTAAGCCAAAATGACTTGAATATAATTTTCGTGCAGAAAATTTTCTCTACTAGTTAAAGCTAGGACTTGGCTAGGGTCACGGCTTTTAACCAGAAGAGTCTTTTTAATATATTTTAGAAACCTTTAGTAGTTAGAAAAATAATAGATGTCTTATAAATAGTTCTAGAACAATAAGTGAAGGTTTGAAAAGTAGCTGGTTTTCTCATTTATCGTTAGTTAAATAGTTAGTTAATGGTACCATAGACAAATAGCAAATGAAAAAAGGAATGTTGGTTATAAAAAGACAGCAAATTCACATCACAAAATCAACACCATAATCAGGGTTACCTAATATATCAGTAAAAATGGTCTTAAGAAATTGAGGTTCTATTTCCCTAGACATATATGACATTAAAGCAAAAAAGTAAAAGAAGGCAATAAATAACTCATAACTAATTACAGTCCTAATATGGAATTATTTCTCATTCTTCAGTATTACTTATAAAAAATAAAATAGCAAAAACTGTTCTTATTTCTAGAGCAAAATATCTTATCTTGTAATTTAAAGGAGTATATTTTGACAAAAATTCATTCAGACTTTATGTCCTTCACTTGTTATAGCAAAGGAATTATGTCTTATAACTCAAACAGGTATACTTCAACAAAACTTAAAATCAACTTCACTAAAACTTAACCTTAATAAAGTATCTCTAAAAGAACTTAAAGTTAACATTGCTGAGACTAAACAAAACTCAATCTTAACAAGAATTAACTTATTTAAACTCTATTATTACAAAAATGTTACTGAAAATTTGTCATATCACGGTTAAACATCAAAGTAAACAACATGCAAGTAAACAACTGTACTGAAAGCTTTACAATAAAATTACCTTGTTAGAACTATGGAGTAAAAAGCAAGCACCTAAAAAAGCCGACAGTGGAATTAAATCTCAAAAAATTACTACAGATAAAGTTCAAGATTGGTCTTGAATGTGAGCTAAAGAATCTTGAATTTATGACTTATCTAATTACTCTCAGTGAACCATGCAGTTTTGCTATGTTATTAATAGGTAAAAAGACACCACCTCTATACCAACACTAGAATTGTTCTAGTAACAACCCTGTTAAAAATCACAGATCACAAGTTAGAAGGTAAATAACACTGGCTGGTGCCAGGCAGGTGGGGCTGCACCCCCTGCAGCAGCTTTTAAAGACTGCTTGTAGGATTGATGTAAGTTTGGCTTCGTAAGAGTAATGGCAGATAAACATTGAAGGCTAAACTAAAAGAGATTTAGTTCTATTGTTCTGAGCAGAAAAAGCTGCCCATTTTTTAAAAGGTTGCAGAGTTCTCAAGTTAAAGCAATTGCTGCCAAGTGTGAGTTGTAGCTATTTCTTGTTAATAATTGCATGTTGTAATCTCCTGTTAACAGTTTCCTTTTTAATAGTGCCTCGAGCCAGCCCGCCGCTGCCCCGGCGGGGGCCCCACCTTTCGGCGTGGGCCCGCCCGTGCCGGGGGTGACCCCGGGGAGCGGGGGGGCGCTCCCGCCTCGGCGCGGGTCGCGGTCGTGCCGGGGGTACCGGCCCGGGTCGCCGTGTCCCGCGGGAGCAGCTGCTGGACGGCTCCCTTAGCCGAGCGTCGCCCTGCTGCTCCCTGGAAGAGGGCACCCAGACGCTGGAGGGGAAGGGACATCGAGTCGGCATTCAAATGACCTCATTTCCTGCATGCAACGGGATGGACCCCTCACGAAACAAAGCCAAAAACCCCTAAAACAACGAGCCAACACAAAATTGATGAATCAAAGTGATGACTAGACGTGAGGATAGAATCCAGTGTCCACCAAGGCCTTTTTACCCATCACCCTAATCTCAAAGATGTCAGCTACACACAAGACCTCAAATGTTGAAGTAAAAAGCAGCAGATTTCCTTATGTTGTCTTGAGGATGGAACTTCTAGCTCTAGTCTGCGGATCAGTGGACGAAGTTGCACTCTTCCTCCTTTTGTGAGTCGCTCCTGGGAACGCTAGTGTTATGAGCATGGACCCACCCAGAGGTTCTCCCCACCAGAGCTGATCAGTTTTAATAAAGGCATCAAGGAGGAGGAAGGTCCCCTGCCTGTGTTTATTTCAATACAGTACTAAACACTGTACCAAAAAATTATTAACAAATACATTGTTAAAAAAAAGGCAAGTAACTGGAAAACTGACCAGGGCTAGGTGTCCTTCAGGGCTTTAGATCTGTACGAACTGTGGCTTTTGATAGCTGGGCTGCTCCTTCCAATACTTGAAAGTGCCTGGGGCACTTCAGCTGGGGACCATTGTGGGGGTGTCGAGTGTCCCAAATGACTCGTGTACAAAATTGAAATGCATCAAAATTCTCCACTCTGTTAAAAAATATTTCCCCCACAAAACCAGGGACACAGACATCACAAAAAGTTTACCTGTGGCAATCAGGCCCTGTTATTTGCACCAAGTGTTGGTTTTCCAGGCTTTCGCTCCTTCCATCCACGCCGGAGAGTCCCCGAGTCGTTAATCGCCGCTCATTGGGCTATTGGCTGCTTCAGATAACAGTCACACCGGCTCCTGTATCAATGAGTCCTGTTAGGAGTGTCTCTGCCTTTCAGAGTCCCATTGCATTGGCATGTTGGACGCTCAGAGGTAATATTTTGTGTCCATAAAATCTGTGGCACCCCTGTGGAACTGAACCCCTCCTCCCTTTATTCATCTATCAGGGGTGCAGGCAGGGGTGCTGCAGGAAAGGCTATAAGTTGAGCTATATTGCTCCCGGCCGGGACTACACAGGGCGGATGGGGGGTCCAAGCCATGATCTTTATTTCCCCAAGGGAATCAGAGTCTATAGCTCCAGGGAGAACAAACAACCCTGTTATCCAGGTGGAAGATCTGCCTATAATCAAAGCATGCATATTCTGTCCTGGCGGTCCGAAAACTCCTGTGGGAAGCAAATGGACAGATGAATCAAGCAATGTTACTGTGTCGGAGGTTGCCGGGTCCATTCCTGCGCTGCCTGGGGTGGCTGGTTGTAAGTCAGCGACAATTGCTCGGCGGGCGAGGGCAGGGCCAATTGGAAGTTCATGGTTGCTCCCAGCTGCTGCGTCGGCTGCGGAATTTGCATCCTCGCGCATCGCTGTCCTGTGCTGCGAGAGAAGTTTCCCTGCAAAGGCTGGCCATTGTGGTGGAACTTGGAGCGACATCTATTAGCAAAGCGAGGGCCTTTCCAGCAGCAAGGGCGTACACCCGGAGCTTTAGGTTTTTGCGTTTTTGGCAGTTTCTCCAGATTTGCCCATATCTCTCGCAGCCAAAACAAGCCACCTGTTTCCCAGGGGTTAGTTTCACGGTGGCAAAAGCGTTCGCTATGCCTTGCCCCACGGCTTGATATGTGACATCTGTGGTGTGTTTTAATGTCCCCAAGCGGTGGCACGCTTGTATCATTTGGAGTAAAGTGGGTTCAGGTTCAGGGGGTAAAGATTTTAAAAGCTGCTTACAGTCCAGGTTGGTGTTCTCGACGGCCAGTTTGAGGAGTATAATCTCTCTGGCTTGCTCGCTATTGATTTGTCTCTCCAATGTTTGTGTCAATTTGTCCACAAACTGCAAGTAAGGCTCTTGCGGACCTTGTTTGATATTCATGAAGGACTGTTGCGTAGTTTTGGCATCAGGAACCTTTAGGAATGCCAGGTGAGCTGCCCTAATATCCTGTAGGGCTTCTCTCAGTAAGGTGCCTTGGCCATTAGGCTTGGTATGCGCCCCCTCCCCCACAAGGTGGTCAATAGTTAAGGCAGCCAGGGCTTGGTTTGCATGCCATGCATACATTGCAATTAAATTTTCCAGCCCTTTTTTCCATTGTGGCATAAATATAGCATATTGTGTTGGTGTGAGCAACAGATTTGCCAAAAAACTTACCATCGTGAGGAGTCATGAGGTGAGTAGTAAAGCTTGCTCTTAATAAATTACTAAAGTAGGGGGACCCCAGTCCATATTCCTGCGCAGCGGTACGTATGGCGCAGTTCCTTAACTTCCGAGTGATCTAGAGGCTCTCATTGTGGATTTTCCCCCTTCAGGCCGAATTGCACAAGGGCCACAAAGATTTCTGCAGTAGTGTCAAGGTCTCTGTCCTTAAGGGCTTTCCTTTTTATCTGTAACCAATTGTTACACGAATCCAAAGGGAGTAAGCTCGCATCTTTTTCAGGGCCAGGGTTGAAAGAGTCCAGCTCCCCTTCACTGCTAGAGTCAGTGTCTGCTGCATAAGCCATAAGTGTGCGGCGGCTCTGGGATGGCTGGCAGTGTGGCGGTGGGACTGGGGGTGGCGACCGGGCTCTATCCCTGGCACTCGCTGGGGAGGGCATGCAGACGGGAGATGGAGGGTGGGACCTGGGCAGGTTTCAATCCGGCTGGGGCCGTCTCAGGGTAGCCTCACAGGCTGTAGCCTCACAGTCTTCCCCGCAGCCTCCCACTTTTTTTAATTGCGCCCATGACTGCCTTCCAAGCAGGAAGCATTCGGAGCTCTGGCTCGTGGCCAGGCAGTGTCGCGAGGTCATAGAGCTTTACTCCGACCTTGTCCCGGAAGCGGAGACTAAATACAGAAGAAGGGGTAGCGTCGGGGACCATGTGTGACACCCATCATAAAATGACTTAAGGTCGTGCTTTGGGATGGGGGAGCCACGCCTGCCCAGAAGGGCAAGCACAGTTTCATAGACGTCTCTCTCTTTGAACATTTCCTTTCCCATTCCTTTAGTTCCCCTGGCTCACCTGTCAAAGCGCAGCAGACAGGGATTGCAGGCCCAAACGCGGTTCTCTAACCGTCACCATCAGTTCCAGGGGCTCGCCGACTCCCCGCCTGTCAGGCAGATTCATTTCCTCACACAGGGCACCAATTGTCGGCGATGGAGATAGACAGGGAGACTGACTCGGTGATCAGAATCCAATTTTCTTGTGGGATACGAGCACTTATATACTATTTTAGGGAGACTAGTAATGTATACTACAATGATTAGGTTGAAATCACATACACAAACTTATTCATGTAACACCACCTTGTGCTTACGTTGTTTAATAGGATTTTCTTTTTCTGGTAAACCTGTCTAATTAAATCTTCTTGCTATCTAGATCTAATTTTCAAAGTTCCGTTTGCTTTTGCCAAGGCATTTTATCTATCAATTCTCCTATGCTAATAAGGTCCAAAGTACTCTCTGTCTCATGCACCCCAATATTCCACTGCAGCTTTGGACTGTTCCAAAGGGGTCTACTTGGCGTTTGTCATCTGCAGGCCATTGCAGAGCAGTGGGCCACAGGCTGCTGCCAGAGCTCCAACACAACACAAGTGTGGCAGCCCAAGAATCAGTGCACGGATCTTCCGGATGTTCGGAGACATTCAGTTGCCAGAGAAACAGCAAGCAGGACCAGAGGAGCTTTGCATCTCCCTGCCACAAAACGAGGTCAGCCTGCAAATGGAGTCAGAGCAAAGGTAAGCATGTACCCGCATTCTAAAGAAGGAACTGCAGCCTACAAGAGTCCTGGAAATTTATTCTCTTTGCTTCTTTTGCCCCCTAAATCTCATTGAAGAAGTTAGGCTTTTCAGAACCAGCTAGGATGCCACCTAGAAGAAGCAGACTTGCTTTCAGTCAAAGCTTTTGAGACCAAAAGTCTGGTTTGCTTGGGTTTTCCTTGGATGCCACTTGGGTTGGCGCATTTTCTGAGTTCCCCTGGGATGCCTTGAGCACTGCCTTATGGGCTGGGAGGACATTTTCTGCTGCTTTATGAATGAGGAGAACTTCCCAGGCTTTTCTTTCGCATTAGCTGTACAGAAGGTTGCCTTGCTGGGCACAAGAAAGCCACAGAGCAGCTGCTATTGTGAGGTCAAGGGAGCGGTGCAACAGTGCTGTCAGCCCAGCGTTGTCCCAGTGCGCGCAAGGCCTGGTCATCCAGAGCAGCTCTTCCGCTCGCTCCCTGCAGGAGGATCCTCGTGCGCAAGGAGTTCTCAGCGGATGGCCTGCACCCCGAGAGGAGTCTTGGCTTTCCCTTGGGTGGCATTCAGCGTGCAAACCCACGCAGCACTGCCAAAATGATCAGGCAAGTCTGTGCCATGGTTTGCACTGTCTTTTCTGTTGTCTATTCCGGCTACTACCTGACCCAGCTGACTCGTAAGTAAAGGTTTCTCCTGGGGCTGGCATCGCCCAGCTTTTGCTTCACTCTGCTCTTGATGCCGCACTAGTGACCCAGTTTATTTGGGAACAAAATGGCCATGAAGATGCCACCGCTTTGGTCAATGTCCTGCCAGCAGCATCAGCTAAAAAGGGGGCATCTGTACTGGGTGGCAGGTGCAGAGTATTTGCAGTGCAACCTGCAGCGGTTGCCTTCCCTCCCCGGGAGAGTGCGTGGCAGCGGAGTCCGTCATTTCCTCAGCTTGCTGCTTCAAGCAAGACGAACTGCAAATTGCAGACTCTGAGGAGAGATTTGTAGAAGTACTTCTACCAACTCAGTGGTTCTCTCCAGGAGTGAAGGAAAGCGCCTTTTGCTCCAACATTGCCCCTTAGAGGCCTTGGCTGCGTGACTTGACCCTTTGATGCTGTGCCAAGACTGCGATTCCCTTGGCGATGCAGCACAAACTCCAATGCATGGAGGGTTTGCTGCTGAGCCCAGCAGCTGTTCCTGGGCTGCTTCAGCAGGGAGCTGCCGCAGCCCAGGGGCCCTTTATGGAAGCTTTGCTGGGCTATCATCTTCAGCCAACGAATGGGAATTAGGGCATGCCATTTAAAAGAATAGAGATCTAAAATGCAGGAAAGAGAAGAGGAAAATGCTGCTTGAGCTGTTGGGCACAACAGGAGCTCCAACTTTTGAAGAGCAACGGGCATTTCCACCACCGTGTTTCTATTTCTCTCTTGGCAAAAGAGGCCCAAATGTAGACAGAGCCTACTCTAGCGCCCTTGTGGTTCTCTTGCTTGCTGTGGGAAAGAGCTGTTGCTCCTGGAGGCACGTTGGCAAAGTGGCTCTGTGTTGGGACTGCCTCGTGCTGTGAAAGTCGCCAGCACGGGCACTTTTCTAAGGGCCTCTGGTAACTTTTGCCTTGCTCGCTGCAGGTCACCTGACACGTGGGTGGAGACAAGCCAGTCCTTTGGTGAGTGGCAAAGGAAGCTGAGAGGTTGCTGGCGTGTGAGAATTGTGCAGCAATTCTGCCAGCTTGGCCTGTTGCAGTTGAGTGTGGAGTGCCAGCGTGGGAGGCTGAAAGAAAGGCCAACTGCCCGGTGGCATCAGCAGTAGCAAAGGGAGCCCTGGCTGTTTGCTGATTTTCCGGTGAAGAGCCTTTCAAGAGACGAAAGGCAAACGGGACGGCTCCAAGGCGTCTTTCTGCTTGTAGCCAGCAGGGAAGCTCAAATGCACAGCAAGATGGAGTAGCACCTCATGCAGCCATCTTCCTCGAGTTTTTGCGACTCAGAGTCCCACGTGTATCAAAGTCTATGATTTCCCCTACTTCTGGGTCCTTTCCCAGCTCAATAGAAAGCAGCTCCTAAGGGATTGGCTTTTGTCCATCTCTCACTTCTGTCTGTCTGCAGGGCTCAACAGCTGGCTCAGCCGCTCCTCCAGCTGCCTCTGTCATTGAGGAAGAGGCTGAAGAGGAGCAAAGGAACATCAAGCCTCCAGCTGCTGTCCCTCCACAGCCTGAACACGCAGAGCCGGTAAGTGGCAGCTGAGCTTGGCACTGCCTTTGGTGCAGGGCCAGGCTTCCCGTTTTGGAGCAGCCCTTGTTGCTCGTGGCTGAAGATGCTGGGGGCGGTGTGCCTGCCATGACGTAGTGCTGCTTGAGGAGGGCCTAAGAAGTGCTGGCCAGTGGGTTCTGAAGTTTGACATTTAAGCTGGGATGCTGAGAGGGCCCGAGAATGTCTCTTGGGATCAGACAAGAGGCAGCATTCCATGATTCCCAGCGTAGGAGTCAGCCCCTTGTGCCCACTGTCAGTGCAGGCTGCCCGTGGTCGGTAAGCAGACGGAGCGGCCCAGAGACGCAGTTGACAGCCTTGCAGGGGATCACACTGGGCCCTGGAAGGGACCTGCCCTCTCCTAATGGACTAATTAGCTTCAGGCTGTGCTTCACTTCCAGCCGGTCAAAGCAGAGTTTGGAGAGGAGAATCCTCGTCAGCCCTGCGTTGTGAAAGGCGGGTGGGTCTGGGCGGGGCTGGAAGGTGGCTCCAAAGGGCCGCTCCCTAAAGGCTGTCATAGAGAGGGGAAATCCGTGAAACAGATCAGAGAAGGGACACGCTGCGGGCTTCTGAGTGGACCGTTGCATGCAAGCTGCAGGGTGATTTCATTGCCCAGGAAAAGACAGGAGGAGGAAAGCAACAAGGCTCTAGGGCCATGCTCTGATCTCTTGCTGGATCTTGGCAGCCTCAGTGATACCTTGTTGCCAGTGTCTAGCAGAAAAGCTGCAATCGTGGAGCATGGAAGTGTCCCTGAGGGGCTGGATCCAAGTAGCCTTTGGGCTTTTCCCAAAGTTGCCTTTGAGAAGGGGACATGGGAAACGCCCTAGCTGGAGAGGCCCGGCGGTGGCTGACAGCACCTTCCCAAGGCCTTGCTTTTGCCGTGCGTTCCACAGGGCATCTGTGCCAGCCACCCTTCTGACGGGCAATCCTTTCTTGTCCCGGCTCAAGACGGGCTCTGCAATTCAACCTGGTGCCGCTGGACCAGCATGGCCTGCAGCAGCCAGCTCGCCCCCCGCTGCTGGCACTTCCTGCAGCAGCGCAGCCCAGCAGCTCGAGATGAGGGAGGAGCAGGGCCTGAAGACACTGAGTACGTCTCGTACATTTCTTGTCTGCCAGAGCACTGTGTTGTGTGCGTGTCTGGGTGTAGGCTGCGCCAGAAGTTGCCCCTCGGTCTCAAAGGCACTTAGGCCCCTCTGCAGAAGCTGTTGTTGTGCTTTGAGGCAGTGCGGCAGCGCTCAGGGAGTTCCTGCTGCCTATGAGAGCGGCTGGGCCTGGCTTGGCTCTGCCTAGGCTGCCTACTGTGCCAAAGACAAAAGCTGAGCATTTTCTGCTTCAGCAGAAGGCTGGCACCAAGCAAGTGACTAGGCCCCAGGGAGCTCTTCTGACCCCAGCCGTTTTCTGGCTATCCTTCTTACTCCTACTCTGGATCAGACATTTTGTGCCCCTGGCAGTGGACCTGCCAGTGATTCTGGACACTTGGATCCCAAGTGCTCTGGGGATGCCCGGAGGCAGACGAGGAGACCAGGACGTCGGTGCAGAGGCCGGGTCTGGCGCTGAGTGCAGAAGGCGGCTGGTCAGGGACAGCCCAGGAGCTGATCCTGCAGCTGCTGCTCCAGCGCTGCTCCACCAGCGTTCCAGCAAGGGCCGCAGGAGCAGGAGACAACGACAGTTGCTATGGGCACAGCCCAACATTCCATCTAGAACCCCAGGGGAGCCATGGGACAGAAAGAGGCATGGGCCGCCTCTGGCCCTTGTACTTCTTCTGCTGCAAGTTTGCTCTGAGAAGCTTCCCATTGGGCCTTTTCTCCTCAGTCGTCTGATGAGACGGGCAAAAGCAGTGCAGGGACAGCCCTGGGTCTTCCCGGTGCTTCTCTGCAAGGTGCCTCCAGCTGAACGTGCACAGGAGCCTGCCTCTGTGCAAGGGCCCAGACCTCATCTCCTGCCCTGGAGAACCAGAAGGGCTCCTCCCACTGGCTCTCCTCCAGCTCTGAGAGGAGCTGGAATTTGCAAGTTGTCCAGCGCAGAGCCAACTCCAGAGCTTCCTCTCAAAGTGGAGCCATTCATCCTGCCCCCTTTCTCAAGTCTCCTTTTGCTGCCCAATAATGTCACTGCATGTTTTCCCTCCTTTGGGCCTCTGAGCTGGTCTCTCACCTCATCACTCCTCCCTTGAAACTTGGAGAAACAGGATGTTTTTCAGGGCAACTGATGGGGACACACACACACACACAGGGACAGCACACGGGCATTTCTCTAGCAAACATTCATGCAGAATTTCTATAGCCCTCTTCCAGCTCCCTTGGAGAAGCTCGGTGTTTGTCCCCAAAAGACTCTGCCATTCCTCTAAGAAAGCAACACTAACAGAATTCCCTTTCCACACTGCTGGCCTTCACATTGGTTTTAATGCCTAGATCCCAGATATGACAAAACCCAGGCAGCTTTGCTGCTTTCCTGCCTGTCGTTAAGGAAAAGCAAATCTTGCTTCAGTCCCAATCTTGCTTCCTTCCCAGCCTGCACCTTACCCACTGGCCAGCAAACTGAGGGGGCAGCTGGAACAAGTCCCACTGCAAGGCAGATACTTTGTAGGCTCCAAAGCCCACCTGCACCGCCTCCATCAGACAAGGGCAAGCTTCCCTCGGCTTCCCAGAAGCAGCCTGGCAATTGCCCCCTCCCTCGCCCCCTCTCCACCCTCCACAGCCCCTGCCACCAAAGCCTTGCCAGGCAGGGCCATTTGCTGGCCTCGAAGAAAGAGTGCCTTTGATTCTTCTTTGGCGCAAGTGCCCGAGCTGTGAGAAGTCAGAGGATAATGATCACACCCGCTCTGCTTTAGCTAAGGAGATTGCTGGAGGCCCAGAGCGGGACACTGGTCCTTTCGAGAGAAACTGAAACTGAACTAGCCATGCCTTTGTGGCGCATGCCGATAGGAATTGGATAGAATCGGAGGGCTTAGAAACGTCCTCCAAGGTGGTCAGCTTCATCAGTCCCCCAAAATGAAACAAAGTTATGTTACTGGGCTCCAAAAAGGACTAAAGCCGCTGCTTTTATGCCAGAAAATATGGTGAGACCAGACCACTCATCTAGATCCAATTCCGTGAATTAAACAAAGCCTCCCTTTCCACTCCCAGCTGAGATGTTGAGGAATCAAAGGCAGACGCCCCAGCCTTATTTCACTGGCAGTAAAGGAGACACACCTCAATAAGTCCTGCCAGCTGAGCAAGGGGCTGGGCCCGGGGAAGGTGGCGCCTGCCCAGATTCTTCTCTCAGGGCAAGTGCCGTCTTTGCAACACCAGGCAAATGGAACAAACATTGCCGGAGTGTTTTCATACAGACAGAAAGACAAAATGGAACAAACTTTGGTTTAATGATAAAGACCCATTGGCTCTCAACAAAGGCAAAAATGACAAAAGGCAGAGCATAGACAACACCCAACCTTTGAAATTTATTGATAAATCTAATAAAACTAATGAATCTTAAATAATACTAATGGATCTTAACGACTAAATTGAGGAGATTCCTATCATGTCAACTAACTAAGTAGAAGATTAAACTACCCTAAAAGCTTAAAAAACAGTCCTCTTCCTATCTAGTCCTATTGATACCTAACTCTTGCTAGCCCTGGACAACCTGCAGGGTTGTCTAATTTCAAAGTTTTTTCTTCTTGGCGAGAGGCTCTGCTGCCTTCCGAGGCCGATGTCTTCTCCTGTGGTTGTTCCTTTCCTTCACGGTTTCAAACACCCTGCAAGATAGGAAACAAACCATCCATTGCTCACTTTAGTACACACCATGAAACCAAGTGCCGAGATCTCCGTTTGAGTAGGAATTTCTGTCTTTTCGGGCAGTGGCACATTTGTGAATTGATCAGCACCATGAGTCTGATCGTTCTACTTTCAATGCCTTGAAATGTCTTCCTCCTTTTGCTGCATCCTCTTTTGAATTTGATCAGCAGCATCAAACCAAGCTTTGATGGATCTATTCCTACTTGTATGAACTGTGTCTTGTTGGGGCACGGCAAGGTTTCATTGTGAAGGCTGGGTTTTACCTAAGCTCTTTGGGTTTGAGGTGGGTGTTAAGCTTGACCACGGCTGCCGGGGGCGATGCTGCAAGTGCCCCCAGCTTCCCCTGCGGTGCCTTTGAAAAGGGTCAGCCTGTTTTAGTCCAAAGGCGCAGCTTTGAGCAGAAAGAGGAGGAACTTACGCACCGTTTGCACTGCCCGCAGGGAAAGGGGCCTCCCGCCGAGCGGGGCGGCTGGCGCGCTTGGCAGCAGGGACACTCGGCGCTGCGAGCCCTCTTGCGGCTTCTCTTCCCTGTCTCCCCGTTCTCCTTTCTGGGAGGGCTTTTCCTCCTCTTTGCTTTGCCCACACTCTGGAAATCAAAGAGTCCTTATCAATGCTTCCTTCCTCTCACAAAGCTGGAAACCAGAGCATCCAGCACAAAAATCTATCAGCTTAAGCAAATCCTTCCAGACCCTCAAGAGCTGAGAAAACGGCTGCCTTTGCCAATGGGCTGCGGCGGACTGCCAACCCAGAGCTTGGAGGAAAATACTCCTCTTTTCTACAGGCCAAAGGGGTGGGATAAATACCTGCCTACTTAGAGCTCTACATTTCTTATTTCTACCTTTCTGCCTAACATCTATTTCTCTCTGCTTTTCCTCCACAAATGTCTAGGCAATGGCATTTAAATTCAGTCCAATTAGGGTAGACACATGGTTAGCCATTTTCTAGTACCCAAAATAATCTCCCTCCCTGTCTCTCTCTCTCTCTCTCTCTCACATGATGTGAAGCAAATTGCTCTTTGCCGGTAAGGAAAGTTTTAGGGGAGCCACGGCACCGGCAGCTCCTTCTTGGGGAGTATGCTGCGATGCTAGAAAAACTCCCTGAAAATCTGCAGCATATCCACAAAGGCAGCCTGGATTGCTGATGTCAGCAAGCAGTGGGGAATTAAGGGTCTGATTGGAGTCAGCGAGGGTGCCAGCCCTTGAGAAGCCCATCTGTAGAGAGTCAAAGCCCATTTTGGTGGCGCTGCTGCTTCCTTGGGTCAAAGTTAGGCTCCAGAATTGCATACTTCAGGGCAGCAGCACAAGGAAGCCCCGGGCAGCATCTGCTGTGCCTTTCCCAGCGCATGGGACGATGTGATCCTGGCAAAGGGGCGTCTGGCATGGCTCGCCAGCAGCTTTTCTCCCCTTCTGCCAGTTTCTCGACCTTCCTGGCACGTCTCGATTTTCTTGCCCCTCACCTGAGCAAGAGTGCTGGCAAGTTTATGCTCCTTTTTCCAGGAGTAGTAGTACTCCACACACTGTGCCACGGTCTTAGTCTGGATCTGTTGTGAAGAGAAAAAGAAGGAGTCGAAAATGGTGTCGGGTGCACTGGGGAAAAAGTAGAATATGGAGTGAACTAGGAAGGAAAAGCATGAAGTAAATGGAGTAGGGTGTAAAATGAAATCAACATGGGGAAAGAGAGGCATCATGCAATGTCTTAAACCGTGTATTCTGCTAGGTGGTAATACACGCAATGCACAGATCAACAACAAATCCATCTAGCACAGTTCTTCTTTCCCCGCTTCCCTCCAGTTATGCCAGCACACCGTCTTGTGGAAGCAGCAGCAGACCTGTGCGACAAGTCTGACAGAAGAAAGCTTCATCTTCCAAAAGAGCTTGGAGAAAAGGGCTGGAGAGGCCGGATCATCCTTTTGACACAGGCTTTTGATGTCCCCTTTTGTTACTTCTTGAAGATACTTGGTACTTGAGAAGAGAGAGACTGAAGCCCAGTGCTTGTTCCCAGAAATAACCAAGCTTTCCTCCTGACGATCTGCTCGGGTAAAGAATGTCCCGTGGCTTTACCTGCTTCTGGATGAGATGAAAATCCTTGCCGTAGGTGTGGAAAGCCTTTTGGAAGGACTCCTTCTCCTCAGGTGTCCATCTATCAGAGCCTGGCAAGAAAAAGCAGCGGGTAGTAAACGCATCCCTTGATCCACACCAAGTAGATCCCACTGGCTGCCGAAAGAAAATGGTGGCAGGCCGTCATTCACGTGTGTGTACGTGTCTGCTCCCTCAGAAGGTCATGAAGACAAGAGCAGGCATTGCCCGGGGAGAAGGATTGGAAAACAAGTAAAGCTGAAGGACTAGATGCTGGTGCTTCCCCACCTGCAGAGGAGACAAGACCTTGTGCTGGTGTTAAGCACAATTGCTTTAAGCAGAAACCCTTGCCACAACAATGAAGGGGACGGCAGCATCTGTCAGGGACGCAAGAAGCTCTGCTTTGCTTACCTGCGTAATGATAATCAGCCATGGGGTGGCCTTGAGGTGTTGCAGGCCCCTCTGAGAGCAGCATCTCCAGAGCCTCCTGCAAGATCAAGAGGGAAAAGGCTTTAGCCGCCCCACCACATTAAAAATGAGCCAAAAAATCACAGGTGCTGCCTTGCAGCTACTTTGCCTCTCCAGACATTCAAGCGACTGTATCCCATGTGGGTGAAACACTGTCATTTGCTCCAAGTCCCTGGTTTTTGCTGCCCAACCCTTTGATCCTGGTCCCCGAGAGTGGCCTTTTGCTCACCAACCTAAGGATTTTGCTGCTCCTGCAGCCAGAATGGCCTCAGCTGACTGAGGCTTCTGGGAATTTCCCCTCCAAATGTCTTAGAGAAGCCAGCTCTCCAGGCCATTTACAAGGCAGCAGGACCTTCCGCCGCCGCCGCCGCCTCCAGGAGGGAGATTCTCCCTGCTGGAGCCCTTTGGGCTCAGCCCTGACGCAGCTGGAGGAGACACAGCAGGCAGCAAGTGCTCTGCTCCCTGTTAAGACCCTTCTTCAAAGAGCAGCCAGGAAAGGCTGTCCCAGTGCCCGGGCCCTCTGCATTCCCTGTGCCCTCTTCTCTGCGCCCAAACAGCCGCTTCTTACCGGAACGCTGCCGCGTGCCCGGTGCAGGCAGTGCAGGGCGCGCTCCAGGTTAGCTGCTGCCCCGGGAATGCCACGGGAGCTGGCCATGTCCAACAGTTCTCTTACTGCAAGCACAACAAAAAACCCACCGAAAGTCAGCCTTGAGGCCAGCAAGGGCAAAGACTGCCATGCAAGGCAGAAGGAAAGGCTGGGAGCTAAAGACAGCAGCTTGGAGAGTATGAAAAGGAGAGCAAAGCCAGGGCCAGCTGAACCAAGGGCCCACGCAGTGCTGGCTCTCCCTCCAAAGCAGCTTCTGGAAGAAGAAGTGGGGGCCAATCTGCGCTCTTCCAGTGGCAGACGGCCCTGACCAATTTGGAGAGCAAGGTGCTTGCTCTTGCTCCTTGCCTCTAACACTTCTACATGGGAAGATGGGCGAGACAAGGAGAGAAGCAGAGCCTGCAAAAGGCTGCCTTTTTACGCAAAAGGAGCCTTTTAAAGACCCAAGTAGCTCAGGGGTGGAAGAAAAGCTTGAAGCAAAGCTACCTCTGTCAGGTTTTTCCATGTCAGAGTCATCCTCCCCCCAGGGCTTCCAGACCAGGGTTGCAGGCTCTTCATCCTCACTTGGTGCTCTGCTCTGCAGCTCTGGCAGCTCAGCCTGAAAGTCGCTGCCAACATTGATGTGTCTAAAGGAAGAAGGAGGTGGAGGTGAGAAAGGCAAGTGGTCAAGAGAGCCTTCCTGTGCACCCACAGGCTTGAACCAACGCCACCCTGACTCTGAAAGAGCAGTTCTCCTCCTCGCCATTCTTCCAGTTTGCTGTCCTTTAACCCTATGCCAAAACTCACGGCTGAATCTGGGCTCTTGCTTTCCTTTTCATTGTGCCTCTCCTTTCCACCTGAAAGAGATCAAAGCAATGCTCCAGTTAAAAATCCTTCCTTCTCATCCTCATCATTGCAAAGCCCGAGCTCCTGTGTCCCAGCTCCTTTCTCTTTGCCGCCTTTTTGACATGGAATGTCCTAGGGAGGACCCTCTAGCAGTCAGCAGCTTCCTCAGGAGGGCAAGCACAAGGCCATGCACTACTCTCTTCACTCCCGGGGCCACTGAGAAGAGCCAAGACAATGGCAGGGGAGATGTGCCAGTGCAGGCTTAGGTTGGATAGAAGGAAAAGGTTCTTCAGCCAGAGGCTGCTTGGGCACTGCAACAGCCTCCCCAGGGAAGGGGGCACAGCACCAAGCCTGACTGAGCTCCAAAAGTGTTTGGACACTGCTCTTGGGCACAGGCTGTGATTGTTGAGGCTGCCCTGGGCAGGCCCTGGACTTGGGCTCAGTGATCTTTGAGAATCCCTTCCAAGCCAGGAAATTCTGTGCTACTGTGATTGTGCTCTTGAGGAGATGGCATTTGACGGCCGCCCCTGAGCATGAGGTAGAACCAGCCCTACGTGCACTGGAAAAAGAATCTAGAAAGATATTAAAATAGCATGGATCTATAAGCCATGGAACTACGTCAGTATATAAGAATTGCTGATCCCAGATGGTTTTTGAAGTTGAAAGCCTGTGTTTGAGGAGAAGCCCAGTCAAATGCTTCTATGCCCTGAACGACAGGGATGCCAGAGGAGAAGTGCCATCATTCTGGTGTTTGAAGCTTTGGAGCGGGTGTGAGCAGAGTCAGGGCATAAGGGGATTTGTTGACACTGAAGCCCTGAAGTGCTCAGCCACAAACAATTTGTTTTGGGATCAGCACAAGATAGTTTGAGGACTGAAATGGGTGCCAAGAACTTTTAATCAGGTCATCCGTGGACGAGGATCTGCAACTGCACTGGGACACCTCTCTAGGTCCTCTATGGAAAGGTCTGTGTTTCCCCTGGAGGCAACATGATTCCTTCAGAAGCTGCAGCCTGCTTTCACGTGGAAGCTCGTCTGGGGAAAGTGAGCACGCAGCCTGTGTGTCGTGCTTGGTGGGAGAGGCAGCTGGAGCCTCCTGCCCCTGTGCTAGTGCTTTGAGGGCAAACGGGGATTTTCTTACCTTGGACGGTTCCCAAGTGCTCTGGGGATGCCCGGAGGCAGACGAGGAGACCAGGACGTCGGTGCCGAGGCCGGGTCTGGCGCTGAGTGCAGAAGGCGGCTGGTCAGGGACAGCCCAGGAGCTGATCCTGCAGCTGCTGCTCCAGCGCTGCTCCACCAGCGTTCCAGCAAGGGCCGCAGGAGCAGGAGACAACGACAGTTGCTATGGGCACAGCCCAACATTCCATCTAGAACCCCAGGGGAGCCATGGGACAGAAAGAGGCATGGGCCGCCTCTGGCCCTTGTACTTCTTCTGCTGCAAGTTTGCTCTGAGACGCTTCCCATGGGGCCTTTTCTCCTCAGTCGTCTGATGAGACGGGCAAAAGCAGTGCAGGGACAGCCCTGGGTCTTCCCGGTGCTTCTCTGCAAGGTGCCTCCAGCTGAACGTGCACAGGAGCCTGCCTCTGTGCAAGGGCCCAGACCTCATCTCCTGCCCTGGAGAACCAGAAGGGCTCCTCCCACTGGCTCTCCTCCAGCTCTGAGAGGAGCTGGAATTTGCAAGTTGTCCAGCGCAGAGCCAACTCCAGAGCTTCCTCTCAAAGTGGAGCCATTCATCCTGCCCCCTTTCTCAAGTCTCCTTTTGCTGCCCAATAATGTCACTGCATGTTTTCCCTCCTTTGGGCCTCTGAGCTGGTCTCTCACCTCATCACTCCTCCCTTGAAACTTGGAGAAACAGGATGTTTTTCAGGGCAACTGATGGGGACACACACACACACACACAGGGACAGCACACGGGCATTTCTCTAGCAAACATTCATGCAGAATTTCTATAGCCCTCTTCCAGCTCCCTTGGAGAAGCTCGGTGTTTGTCCCCAAAAGACTCTGCCATTCCTCTAAGAAAGCAACACTAACAGAATTCCCTTTCCACACTGCTGGCCTTCACATTGGTTTTAATGCCTAGATCCCAGATATGACAAAACCCAGGCAGCTTTGCTGCTTTCCTGCCTGTCGTTAAGGAAAAGCAAATCTTGCTTCAGTCCCAATCTTGCTTCCTTCCCAGCCTGCACGTTAGCCACTGGCCAGCAAACTGAGGGGGCAGCTGGAACAAGTCCCACTGCAAGGCAGATACTTTGTAGGCTCCAAAGCCCACCTGCACCGCCTCCATCAGACAAGGGCAAGCTTCCCTCGGCTTCCCAGAAGCAGCCTGGCAATTGCCCCCTCCCTCGCCCCCTCTCCACCCTCCACAGCCCCTGCCACCAAAGCCTTGCTAGGCAGGGCCATTTGCTGGCCTCGAAGAAAGAGTGCCTTTGATTCTTCTTTGGCGCAAGTGCCCGAGCTGTGAGAAGTCAGAGGATAATGATCACACCCGCTCTGCTTTAGCTAAGGAGATTGCTGGAGGCCCAGAGCGGGACACTGGTCCTTTCGAGAGAAACTGAAACTGAACTAGCCATGCCTTTGTGGCGCATGCCGATAGGAATTGGATAGAATCGGAGGGCTTAGAAACGTCCTCCAAGGTGGTCAGCTTCATCAGTCCCCCAAAATGAAACAAAGTTATGTTACTGGGCTCCAAAAAGGACTAAAGCCACTGCTTTTATGCCAGAAAATATGGTGAGACCAGACCACTCATCTAGATCCAATTGTGTGAATTAAACAAAGCCTCCCTTTCCACTCCCAGCTGAGATGTTGAGGAATCAAAGGCAGACGCCCCAGCCTTATTTCACTGGCAGTAAAGGAGACACACCTCAGTAAGTCCTGCCAGCTGAGCAAGGGGCTGGGCCCGGGGAAGGTGGCGCCTGCCCAGATTCTTCTCTCAGGGCAAGTGCCGTCTTTGCAACACCAGGCAAATGGAAGAAACATTGCCAGAGTGTTTTCATACAGACAAAAAGACAAAATGGAACAAACTTTGGTTTAATGATAAAGACCCATTGGCTCTCAACAAAGGCAAAATGACAAAAGGCAGAGCATAGACAACACCCAACCTTTGAAATTTATTGATAAATCTAATAAAACTATTGAATCTTGAATAATACTAATGGATCTTAACGACTAAATTGAGGAGATTCCTATCATGTCAACTAACTAAGTAGAAGATTAAACTACCCTAAAAGCTTAAAAAACAGTCCTCTTCCTATCTAGTCCTATTGATACCTAACTCTTGCTAGCCCTGGACAACCTGCAGGGTTGTCTAATTTCAAAGTCTTTTCTTCTTGGCGAGAGGCTCTGCTGCCTTCCGAGGCCGATGTCTTCTCCTGTGGTTGTTCCTTTCCTTCACGGTTTCAAACACCCTGCAAGATAGGAAACAAACCATCCATTGCTCACTTTAGTACACACCATGAAACCAAGTGCCGAGATCTCCGTTTGAGTAGGAATTTCTGTCTTTTCGGGCAGTGGCACATTTGTGAATTGATCAGCACCATGAGTCTGATGGTTCTACTTTCAATGCCTTGAAATGTCTTCCTCCTTTTGCTGCATCCTCTTTTGAATTTGATCAGCAGCATCAAACCAAGCTTTGATGGATCTATTCCTACTTGTATGAACTGTGTCTTGTTGGGGCACGGCAAGGTTTCATTGTGAAGGCTGGGTTTTACCTAAGCTCTTTGGGTTTGAGGTGGGTGTTAAGCTTGACCACGGCTGCCGGGGGCGATGCTGCAAGTGCCCCCAGCTTCCCCTGCGGTGCCTTTGAAAAGGGTCAGCCTGTTTTAGTCCAAAGGCGCAGCTTTGAGCAGAAAGAGGAGGAACTTACGCACCGTTTGCACTGCCCGCAGGGAAAGGGGCCTCCCGCCGAGCGGGGCGGCTGGCGCGCTTGGCAGCAGGGACACTCGGCGCTGCGAGCCCTCTTGCGGCTTCTCTTCCCTGTCTCCCCGTTCTCCTTTCTGGGAGGGCTTTTCCTCCTCTTTGCTTTGCCCACACTCTGGAAATCAAAGAGTCCTTATCAATGCTTCCTTCCTCTCACAAAGCTGGAAATCAGAGCATCCAGCACAAAAATCTATCGGCTTAAGCAAATCCTTCCAGACCCTCAAGAGCTGAGAAAACGGCTGCCTTTGCCAATGGGCTGCGGCGGGCTGCCAACCCAGAGCTTGGAGGAAAATACTCCTCTTTTCTACAGGCCAAAGGGGTGGGATAAATACCTGCCTATTTAGAGCTCTACATTTCTTATTTCTACCTTTCTGCCTAACATCTATTTCTCTCTGCTTTTCCTCCACAAATGTCTAGGCAATGGCATTTAAATTCAGTCCAATTAGGGTAGACACATGGTTAGCCATTTTCTAGTACCCAAAATAATCTCCCTCCCTGTCTCTCTCTCTCTCTCTCTCTCACATGATGTGAAGCAAATTGCTCTTTGCCGGTAAGGAAAGTTTTAGGGGAGCCACGGCACCGGCAGCTCCTTCTTGGGGAGTATGCTGCGATGCTAGAAAAACTCCCTGAAAATCTGCAGCATATCCACAAAGGCAGCCTGGATTGCTGATGTCAGCAAGCAGTGGGGAATTAAGGGTCTGATTGGAGTCAGCGAGGGTGCCAGCCCTTGAGAAGCCCATCTGTAGAGAGTCAAAGCCCATTTTGGTGGCGCTGCTGCTTCCTTGGGTCAAAGTTAGGCTCCAGAATTGCATACTTCAGGGCAGCAGCACAAGGAAGCCCCGGGCAGCATCTGCTGTGCCTTTCCCAGCGCATGGGACGATGTGATCCTGGCAAAGGGGCGTCTGGCATGGCTCGCCAGCAGCTTTTCTCCCCTTCTGCCAGTTTCTCGACCTTCCTGGCACGTCTCGATTTTCTTGCCCCTCACCTGAGCAAGAGTGCTGGCAAGTTTATGCTCCTTTTTCCAGGAGTAGTAGTACTCCACACACTGTGCCACGGTCTTAGTCTGGATCTGTTGTGAAGAGAAAAAGAAGGAGTCGAAAATGGTGTCGGGTGCACTGGGGAAAAAGTAGAATATGGAGTGAACTAGGAAGGAAAAGCATGAAGTAAATGGAGTAGGGTGTAAAATGAAATCAACATGGGGAAAGAGAGGCATCATGCAATGTCTTAAACCGTGTATTCTGCTAGGTGGTAATACACGCAATGCACAGATCAACAACAAATCCATCTAGCACAGTTCTTCTTTCCCCGCTTCCCTCCAGTTATGCCAGCACACCGTCTTGTGGAAGCAGCAGCAGACCTGTGCGACAAGTCTGACAGAAGAAAGCTTCATCTTCCAAAAGAGCTTGGAGAAAAGGGCTGGAGAGGCCGGATCATCCTTTTGACACAGGCTTTTGATGTCCCCTTTTGTTACTTCTTGAAGATACTTGGTACTTGAGAAGAGAGAGACTGAAGCCCAGTGCTTGTTCCCAGAAATAACCAAGCTTTCCTCCTGACGATCTGCTCGGGTAAAGAATGTCCCGTGGCTTTACCTGCTTCTGGATGAGATGAAAATCCTTGCCGTAGGTGTGGAAAGCCTTTTGGAAGGACTCCTTCTCCTCAGGTGTCCATCTATCAGAGCCTGGCAAGAAAAAGCAGCGGGTAGTAAACGCATCCCTTGATCCACACCAAGTAGATCCCACTGGCTGCCGAAAGAAAATGGTGGCAGGCCGTCATTCACGTGTGTGTACGTGTCTGCTCCCTCAGAAGGTCATGAAGACAAGAGCAGGCATTGCCCGGGGAGAAGGATTGGAAAACAAGTAAAGCTGAAGGACTAGATGCTGGTGCTTCCCCACCTGCAGAGGAGACAAGACCTTGTGCTGGTGTTAAGCACAATTGCTTTAAGCAGAAACCCTTGCCACAACAATGAAGGGGACGGCAGCATCTGTCAGGGACGCAAGAAGCTCTGCTTTGCTTACCTGCGTAATGATAATCAGCCATGGGGTGGCCTTGAGGTGTTGCAGGCCCCTCTGAGAGCAGCATCTCCAGAGCCTCCTGCAAGATCAAGAGGGAAAAGGCTTTAGCCGCCCCACCACATTAAAAATGAGCCAAAAAATCACAGGTGCTGCCTTGCAGCTACTTTGCCTCTCCAGACATTCAAGCGACTGTATCCCATGTGGGTGAAACACTGTCATTTGCTCCAAGTCCCTGGTTTTTGCTGCCCAACCCTTTGATCCTGGTCCCCGAGAGTGGCCTTTTGCTCACCAACCTAAGGATTTTGCTGCTCCTGCAGCCAGAATGGCCTCAGCTGACTGAGGCTTCTGGGAATTTCCCCTCCAAATGTCTTAGAGAAGCCAGCTCTCCAGGCCATTTACAAGGCAGCAGGACCTTCCGCCGCCGCCGCCGCCTCCAGGAGGGAGATTCTCCCTGCTGGAGCCCTTTGGCCTCAGCCCTGACGCAGCTGGAGGAGACACAGCAGGCAGCAAGTGCTCTGCTCCCTGTTAAGACCCTTCTTCAAAGAGCAGCCAGGAAAGGCTGTCCCAGTGCCCGGGCCCTCTGCATTCCCTGTGCCCTCTTCTCTGCGCCCAAACAGCCGCTTCTTACCGGAACGCTGCCGCGTGCCCGGTGCAGGCAGTGCAGGGCGCGCTCCAGGTTAGCTGCTGCCCCGGGAATGCCACGGGAGCTGGCCATGTCCAACAGTTCTCTTACTGCAAGCACAACAAAAAACCCACCGAAAGTCAGCCTTGAGGCCAGCAAGGGCAAAGACTGCCATGCAAGGCAGAAGGAAAGGCTGGGAGCTAAAGACAGCAGCTTGGAGAGTATGAAAAGGAGAGCAAAGCCAGGGCCAGCTGAACCAAGGGCCCACGCAGTGCTGGCTCTCCCTCCAAAGCAGCTTCTGGAAGAAGAAGTGGGGGCCAATCTGCGCTCTTCCAGTGGCAGACGGCCCTGACCAATTTGGAGAGCAAGGTGCTTGCTCTTGCTCCTTGCCTCTAACACTTCTACATGGGAAGATGGGCGAGACAAGGAGAGAAGCAGAGCCTGCAAAAGGCTGCCTTTTTACGCAAAAGGAGCCTTTTAAAGACCCAAGTAGCTCAGGGGTGGAAGAAAAGCTTGAAGCAAAGCTACCTCTGTCAGGTTTTTCCATGTCAGAGTCATCCTCCCCCCAGGGCTTCCAGACCAGGGTTGCAGGCTCTTCATCCTCACTTGGTGCTCTGCTCTGCAGCTCTGGCAGCTCAGCCTGAAAGTCGCTGCCAACATTGATGTGTCTAAAGGAAGAAGGAGGTGGAGGTGAGAAAGGCAAGTGGTCAAGAGAGCCTTCCTGTGCATCCACAGGCTTGAACCAACGCCACCCTGACTCTGAAAGAGCAGTTCTCCTCCTCGCCATTCTTCCAGTTTGCTGTCCTTTAACCCTATGCCAAAACTCACGGCTGAATCTGGGCTCTTGCTTTCCTTTTCATTGTGCCTCTCCTTTCCACCTGAAAGAGATCAAAGCAATGCTCCAGTTAAAAATCCTTCCTTCTCATCCTCATCATTGCAAAGCCCGAGCTCCTGTGTCCCAGCTCCTTTCTCTTTGCCGCCTTTTTGACATGGAATGTCCTAGGGAGGACCCTCTAGCAGTCAGCAGCTTCCTCAGGAGGGCAAGCACAAGGCCATGCACTACTCTCTTCACTCCCGGGGCCACTGAGAAGAGCCAAGACAATGGCAGGGGAGATGTGCCAGTGCAGGCTTAGGTTGGATAGAAGGAAAAGGTTCTTCAGCCAGAGGCTGCTTGGGCACTGCAACAGCCTCCCCAGGGAAGGGGGCACAGCACCAAGCCTGACTGAGCTCCAAAAGTGTTTGGACACTGCTCTTGGGCACAGGCTGTGATTGTTGAGGCTGCCCTGGGCAGGCCCTGGACTTGGGCTCAGTGATCTTTGAGAATCCCTTCCAAGCCAGGAAATTCTGTGCTACTGTGATTGTGCTCTTGAGGAGATGGCATTTGACGGCCGCCCCTGAGCATGAGGTAGAACCAGCCCTACGTGCACTGGAAAAAGAATCTAGAAAGATATTAAAATAGCATGGATCTATAAGCCATGGAACTACGTCAGTATATAAGAATTGCTGATCCCAGATGGTTTTTGAAGTTGAAAGCCTGTGTTTGAGGAGAAGCCCAGTCAAATGCTTCTATGCCCTGAACGACAGGGATGCCAGAGGAGAAGTGCCATCATTCTGGTGTTTGAAGCTTTGGAGCGGGTGTGAGCAGAGTCAGGGCATAAGGGGATTTGTTGACACTGAAGCCCTGAAGTGCTCAGCCACAAACAATTTGTTTTGGGATCAGCACAAGATAGTTTGAGGACTGAAATGGGTGCCAAGAACTTTTAATCAGGTCATCCGTGGACGAGGATCTGCAACTGCACTGGGACACCTCTCTAGGTCCTCTATGGAAAGGTCTGTGTTTCCCCTGGAGGCAACATGATTCCTTCAGAAGCTGCAGCCTGCTTTCACGTGGAAGCTCGTCTGGGGAAAGTGAGCACGCAGCCTGTGTGTCGTGCTTGGTGGGAGAGGCAGCTGGAGCCTCCTGCCCCTGTGCTAGTGCTTTGAGGGCAAACGGGGATTTTCTTACCTTGGACGGTTCCCAAGTGCTCTGGGGATGCCCGGAGGCAGACGAGGAGACCAGGACGTCGGTGCCGAGGCCGGGTCTGGCGCTGAGTGCAGAAGGCGGCTGGTCAGGGACAGCCCAGGAGCTGATCCTGCAGCTGCTGCTCCAGCGCTGCTCCACCAGCGTTCCAGCAAGGGCCGCAGGAGCAGGAGACAACGACAGTTGCTATGGGCACAGCCCAACATTCCATCTAGAACCCCAGGGGAGCCATGGGACAGAAAGAGGCATGGGCCGCCTCTGGCCCTTGTACTTCTTCTGCTGCAAGTTTGCTCTGAGACGCTTCCCATGGGGCCTTTTCTCCTCAGTCGTCTGATGAGACGGGCAAAAGCAGTGCAGGGACAGCCCTGGGTCTTCCCGGTGCTTCTCTGCAAGGTGCCTCCAGCTGAACGTGCACAGGAGCCTGCCTCTGTGCAAGGGCCCAGACCTCATCTCCTGCCCTGGAGAACCAGAAGGGCTCCTCCCACTGGCTCTCCTCCAGCTCTGAGAGGAGCTGGAATTTGCAAGTTGTCCAGCGCAGAGCCAACTCCAGAGCTTCCTCTCAAAGTGGAGCCATTCATCCTGCCCCCTTTCTCAAGTCTCCTTTTGCTGCCCAATAATGTCACTGCATGTTTTCCCTCCTTTGGGCCTCTGAGCTGGTCTCTCACCTCATCACTCCTCCCTTGAAACTTGGAGAAACAGGATGTTTTTCAGGGCAACTGATGGGGACACACACACACACACACAGGGACAGCACACGGGCATTTCTCTAGCAAACATTCACGCAGAATTTCTATAGCCCTCTTCCAGCTCCCTTGGAGAAGCTCGGTGTTTGTCCCCAAAAGACTCTGCCATTCCTCTAAGAAAGCAACACTAACAGAATTCCCTTTCCACACTGCTGGCCTTCACATTGGTTTTAATGCCTAGATCCCAGATATGACAAAACCCAGGCAGCTTTGCTGCTTTCCTGCCTGTCGTTAAGGAAAAGCAAATCTTGCTTCAGTCCCAATCTTGCTTCCTTCCCAGCCTGCACGTTAGCCACTGGCCAGCAAACTGAGGGGGCAGCTGGAACAAGTCCCACTGCAAGGCAGATACTTTGTAGGCTCCAAAGCCCACCTGCACCGCCTCCATCAGACAAGGGCAAGCTTCCCTCGGCTTCCCAGAAGCAGCCTGGCAATTGCCCCCTCCCTCGCCCCCTCTCCACCCTCCACAGCCCCTGCCACCAAAGCCTTGCTAGGCAGGGCCATTTGCTGGCCTCGAAGAAAGAGTGCCTTTGATTCTTCTTTGGCGCAAGTGCCCGAGCTGTGAGAAGTCAGAGGATAATGATCACACCCGCTCTGCTTTAGCTAAGGAGATTGCTGGAGGCCCAGAGCGGGACACTGGTCCTTTCGAGAGAAACTGAAACTGAACTAGCCATGCCTTTGTGGCGCATGCCGATAGGAATTGGATAGAATCGGAGGGCTTAGAAACGTCCTCCAAGGTGGTCAGCTTCATCAGTCCCCCAAAATGAAACAAAGTTATGTTACTGGGCTCCAAAAAGGACTAAAGCCACTGCTTTTATGCCAGAAAATATGGTGAGACCAGACCACTCATCTAGATCCAATTGTGTGAATTAAACAAAGCCTCCCTTTCCACTCCCAGCTGAGATGTTGAGGAATCAAAGGCAGACGCCCCAGCCTTATTTCACTGGCAGTAAAGGAGACACACCTCAGTAAGTCCTGCCAGCTGAGCAAGGGGCTGGGCCCGGGGAAGGTGGCGCCTGCCCAGATTCTTCTCTCAGGGCAAGTGCCGTCTTTGCAACACCAGGCAAATGGAACAAACATTGCCAGAGTGTTTTCATACAGACAAAAAGACAAAATGGAACAAACTTTGGTTTAATGATAAAGACCCATTGGCTCTCAACAAAGGCAAAATGACAAAAGGTAGAGCATAGACAACACCCAACCTTTGAAATTTATTGATAAATCTAATAAAACTATTGAATCTTGAATAATACTAATGGATCTTAACGACTAAATTGAGGAGATTCCTATCATGTCAACTAACTAAGTAGAAGATTAAACTACCCTAAAAGCTTAAAAAACAGTCCTCTTCCTATCTAGTCCTATTGATACCTAACTCTTGCTAGCCCTGGACAACCTGCAGGGTTGTCTAATTTCAAAGTCTTTTCTTCTTGGCGAGAGGCTCTGCTGCCTTCCGAGGCCGATGTCTTCTCCTGTGGTTGTTCCTTTCCTTCACGGTTTCAAACACCCTGCAAGATAGGAAACAAACCATCCATTGCTCACTTTAGTACACACCATGAAACCAAGTGCCGAGATCTCCGTTTGAGTAGGAATTTCTGTCTTTTCGGGCAGTGGCACATTTGTGAATTGATCAGCACCATGAGTCTGATGGTTCTACTTTCAATGCCTTGAAATGTCTTCCTCCTTTTGCTGCATCCTCTTTTGAATTTGATCAGCAGCATCAAACCAAGCTTTGATGGATCTATTCCTACTTGTATGAACTGTGTCTTGTTGGGGCACGGCAAGGTTTCATTGTGAAGGCTGGGTTTTACCTAAGCTCTTTGGGTTTGAGGTGGGTGTTAAGCTTGACCACGGCTGCCGGGGGCGATGCTGCAAGTGCCCCCAGCTTCCCCTGCGGTGCCTTTGAAAAGGGTCAGCCTGTTTTAGTCCAAAGGCGCAGCTTTGAGCAGAAAGAGGAGGAACTTACGCACCGTTTGCACTGCCCGCAGGGAAAGGGGCCTCCCGCCGAGCGGGGCGGCTGGCGCGCTTGGCAGCAGGGACACTCGGCGCTGCGAGCCCTCTTGCGGCTTCTCTTCCCTGTCTCCCCGTTCTCCTTTCTGGGAGGGCTTTTCCTCCTCTTTGCTTTGCCCACACTCTGGAAATCAAAGAGTCCTTATCAATGCTTCCTTCCTCTCACAAAGCTGGAAATCAGAGCATCCAGCACAAAAATCTATCGGCTTAAGCAAATCCTTCCAGACCCTCAAGAGCTGAGAAAACGGCTGCCTTTGCCAATGGGCTGCGGCGGGCTGCCAACCCAGAGCTTGGAGGAAAATACTCCTCTTTTCTACAGGCCAAAGGGGTGGGATAAATACCTGCCTATTTAGAGCTCTACATTTCTTATTTCTACCTTTCTGCCTAACATCTATTTCTCTCTGCTTTTCCTCCACAAATGTCTAGGCAATGGCATTTAAATTCAGTCCAATTAGGGTAGACACATGGTTAGCCATTTTCTAGTACCCAAAATAATCTCCCTCCCTGTCTCTCTCTCTCTCTCTCTCTCACATGATGTGAAGCAAATTGCTCTTTGCCGGTAAGGAAAGTTTTAGGGGAGCCACGGCACCGGCAGCTCCTTCTTGGGGAGTATGCTGCGATGCTAGAAAAACTCCCTGAAAATCTGCAGCATATCCACAAAGGCAGCCTGGATTGCTGATGTCAGCAAGCAGTGGGGAATTAAGGGTCTGATTGGAGTCAGCGAGGGTGCCAGCCCTTGAGAAGCCCATCTGTAGAGAGTCAAAGCCCATTTTGGTGGCGCTGCTGCTTTCTTGGGTCAAAGTTAGGCTCCAGAATTGCATACTTCAGGGCAGCAGCACAAGGAAGCCCCGGGCAGCATCTGCTGTGCCTTTCCCAGCGCATGGGACGATGTGATCCTGGCAAAGGGGCGTCTGGCATGGCTCGCCAGCAGCTTTTCTCCCCTTCTGCCAGTTTCTCGACCTTCCTGGCACGTCTCGATTTTCTTGCCCCTCACCTGAGCAAGAGTGCTGGCAAGTTTATGCTCCTTTTTCCAGGAGTAGTAGTACTCCACACACTGTGCCACGGTCTTAGTCTGGATCTGTTGTGAAGAGAAAAAGAAGGAGTCAAAAATGGTGTCGGGTGCACTGGGGAAAAAGTAGAATATGGAGTGAACTAGGAAGGAAAAGCATGAAGTAAATGGAGTAGGGTGTAAAATGAAATCAACATGGGGAAAGAGAGGCATCATGCAATGTCTTAAACCGTGTATTCTGCTAGGTGGTAATACACGCAATGCACAGATCAACAACAAATCCATCTAGCACAGTTCTTCTTTCCCCGCTTCCCTCCAGTTATGCCAGCACACCGTCTTGTGGAAGCAGCAGCAGACCTGTGCGACAAGTCTGACAGAAGAAAGCTTCATCTTCCAAAAGAGCTTGGAGAAAAGGGCTGGAGAGGCCGGATCATCCTTTTGACACAGGCTTTTGATGTCCCCTTTTGTTACTTCTTGAAGATACTTGGTACTTGAGAAGAGAGAGACTGAAGCCCAGTGCTTGTTCCCAGAAATAACCAAGCTTTCCTCCTGACGATCTGCTCGGGTAAAGAATGTCCCGTGGCTTTACCTGCTTCTGGATGAGATGAAAATCCTTGCCGTAGGTGTGGAAAGCCTTTTGGAAGGACTCCTTCTCCTCAGGTGTCCATCTATCAGAGCCTGGCAAGAAAAAGCAGCGGGTAGTAAACGCATCCCTTGATCCACACCAAGTAGATCCCACTGGCTGCCGAAAGAAAATGGTGGCAGGCCGTCATTCACGTGTGTGTACGTGTCTGCTCCCTCAGAAGGTCATGAAGACAAGAGCAGGCATTGCCCGGGGAGAAGGATTGGAAAACAAGTAAAGCTGAAGGACTAGATGCTGGTGCTTCCCCACCTGCAGAGGAGACAAGACCTTGTGCTGGTGTTAAGCACAATTGCTTTAAGCAGAAACCCTTGCCACAACAATGAAGGGGATGGCAGCATCTGTCAGGGACGCAAGAAGCTCTGCTTTGCTTACCTGCGTAATGATAATCAGCCATGGGGTGGCCTTGAGGTGTTGCAGGCCCCTCTGAGAGCAGCATCTCCAGAGCCTCCTGCAAGATCAAGAGGGAAAAGGCTTTAGCCGCCCCACCACATTAAAAATGAGCCAAAAAATCACAGGTGCTGCCTTGCAGCTACTTTGCCTCTCCAGACATTCAAGCGACTGTATCCCATGTGGGTGAAACACTGTCATTTGCTCCAAGTCCCTGGTTTTTGCTGCCCAACCCTTTGATCCTGGTCCCCGAGAGTGGCCTTTTGCTCACCAACCTAAGGATTTTGCTGCTCCTGCAGCCAGAATGGCCTCAGCTGACTGAGGCTTCTGGGAATTTCCCCTCCAAATGTCTTAGAGAAGCCAGCTCTCCAGGCCATTTACAAGGCAGCAGGACCTTCCGCCGCCGCCGCCGCCTCCAGGAGGGAGATTCTCCCTGCTGGAGCCCTTTGGGCTCAGCCCTGACGCAGCTGGAGGAGACACAGCAGGCAGCAAGTGCTCTGCTCCCTGTTAAGACCCTTCTTCAAAGAGCAGCCAGGAAAGGCTGTCCCAGTGCCCGGGCCCTCTGCATTCCCTGTGCCCTCTTCTCTGCGCCCAAACAGCCGCTTCTTACCGGAACGCTGCCGCGTGCCCGGTGCAGGCAGTGCAGGGCGCGCTCCAGGTTAGCTGCTGCCCCGGGAATGCCACGGGAGCTGGCCATGTCCAACAGTTCTCTTACTGCAAGCACAACAAAAAACCCACCGAAAGTCAGCCTTGAGGCCAGCAAGGGCAAAGACTGCCATGCAAGGCAGAAGGAAAGGCTGGGAGCTAAAGACAGCAGCTTGGAGAGTATGAAAAGGAGAGCAAAGCCAGGGCCAGCTGAACCAAGGGCCCACGCAGTGCTGGCTCTCCCTCCAAAGCAGCTTCTGGAAGAAGAAGTGGGGGCCAATCTGCGCTCTTCCAGTGGCAGACGGCCCTGACCAATTTGGAGAGCAAGGTGCTTGCTCTTGCTCCTTGCCTCTAACACTTCTACATGGGAAGATGGGCGAGACAAGGAGAGAAGCAGAGCCTGCAAAAGGCTGCCTTTTTACGCAAAAGGAGCCTTTTAAAGACCCAAGTAGCTCAGGGGTGGAAGAAAAGCTTGAAGCAAAGCTACCTCTGTCAGGTTTTTCCATGTCAGAGTCATCCTCCCCCCAGGGCTTCCAGACCAGGGTTGCAGGCTCTTCATCCTCACTTGGTGCTCTGCTCTGCAGCTCTGGCAGCTCAGCCTGAAAGTCGCTGCCAACATTGATGTGTCTAAAGGAAGAAGGAGGTGGAGGTGAGAAAGGCAAGTGGTCAAGAGAGCCTTCCTGTGCATCCACAGGCTTGAACCAACGCCACCCTGACTCTGAAAGAGCAGTTCTCCTCCTCGCCATTCTTCCAGTTTGCTGTCCTTTAACCCTATGCCAAAACTCACGGCTGAATCTGGGCTCTTGCTTTCCTTTTCATTGTGCCTCTCCTTTCCACCTGAAAGAGATCAAAGCAATGCTCCAGTTAAAAATCCTTCCTTCTCATCCTCATCATTGCAAAGCCCGAGCTCCTGTGTCCCAGCTCCTTTCTCTTTGCCGCCTTTTTGACATGGAATGTCCTAGGGAGGACCCTCTAGCAGTCAGCAGCTTCCTCAGGAGGGCAAGCACAAGGCCATGCACTACTCTCTTCACTCCCGGGGCCACTGAGAACAGCCAAGACAATGGCAGGGGAGATGTGCCAGTGCAGGCTTAGGTTGGATAGAAGGAAAAGGTTCTTCAGCCAGAGGCTGCTTGGGCACTGCAACAGCCTCCCCAGGGAAGGGAGCACAGCACCAAGCCTGACTGAGCTCCAAAAGTGTTTGGACACTGCTCTTGGGCACAGGCTGTGATTGTTGAGGCTGCCCTGGGCAGGCCCTGGACTTGGGCTCAGTGATCTTTGAGAATCCCTTCCAAGCCAGGAAATTCTGTGCTACTGTGATTGTGCTCTTGAGGAGATGGCATTTGACGGCCGCCCCTGAGCATGAGGTAGAACCAGCCCTACGTGCACTGGAAAAAGAATCTAGAAAGATATTAAAATAGCATGGATCTATAAGCCATGGAACTACATCAGTATATAAGAATTGCTGATCCCAGATGGTTTTTGAAGTTGAAAGCCTGTGTTTGAGGAGAAGCCCAGTCAAATGCTTCTATGCCCTGAAGGACAGGGATGCCAGAGGAGAAGTGCCATCATTCTGGTGTTTGAAGCTTTGGAGCGGGTGTGAGCAGAGTCAGGGCATAAGGGGATTTGTTGACACTGAAGCCCTGAAGTGCTCAGCCACAAACAATTTGTTTTGGGGTCAGCACAAGATAGTTTGAGGACTGAAATGGGTGCCAAGAACTTTTAATCAGGTCATCCGTGGACGAGGATCTGCAACTGCACTGGGACACCTCTCTAGGTCCTCTATGGAAAGGTCTGTGTTTCCCCTGGAGGCAACATGATTCCTTCAGAAGCTGCAGCCTGCTTTCACGTGGAAGCTCGTCTGGGGAAAGTGAGCACGCAGCCTGTGTGTCGTGCTTGGTGGGAGAGGCAGCTGGAGCCTCCTGCCCCTGTGCTAGTGCTTTGAGGGCAAACGGGGATTTTCTTACCTTGGACGGTTCCCAAGTGCTCTGGGGATGCCCGGAGGCAGACGAGGAGACCAGGACGTCGGTGCAGAGGCCGGGTCTGGCGCTGAGTGCAGAAGGCGGCTGGTCAGGGACAGCCCAGGAGCTGATCCTGCAGCTGCTGCTCCAGCGCTGCTCCACCAGCGTTCCAGCAAGGGCCGCAGGAGCAGGAGACAACGACAGTTGCTATGGGCACAGCCCAACATTCCATCTAGAACCCCAGGGGAGCCATGGGACAGAAAGAGGCATGGGCCGCCTCTGGCCCTTGTACTTCTTCTGCTGCAAGTTTGCTCTGAGACGCTTCCCATGGGGCCTTTTCTCCTCAGTCGTCTGATGAGACGGGCAAAAGCAGTGCAGGGACAGCCCTGGGTCTTCCCGGTGCTTCTCTGCAAGGTGCCTCCAGCTGAACGTGCACAGGAGCCTGCCTCTGTGCAAGGGCCCAGACCTCATCTCCTGCCCTGGAGAACCAGAAGGGCTCCTCCCACTGGCTCTCCTCCAGCTCTGAGAGGAGCTGGAATTTGCAAGTTGTCCAGCGCAGAGCCAACTCCAGAGCTTCCTCTCAAAGTGGAGCCATTCATCCTGCCCCCTTTCTCAAGTCTCCTTTTGCTGCCCAATAATGTCACTGCATGTTTTCCCTCCTTTGGGCCTCTGAGCTGGTCTCTCACCTCATCACTCCTCCCTTGAAACTTGGAGAAACAGGATGTTTTTCAGGGCAACTGATGGGGACACACACACACACACAGGGACAGCACACGGGCATTTCTCTAGCAAACATTCATGCAGAATTTCTATAGCCCTCTTCCAGCTCCCTTGGAGAAGCTCGGTGTTTGTCCCCAAAAGACTCTGCCATTCCTCTAAGAAAGCAACACTAACAGAATTCCCTTTCCACACTGCTGGCCTTCACATTGGTTTTAATGCCTAGATCCCAGATATGACAAAACCCAGGCAGCTTTGCTGCTTTCCTGCCTGTCGTTAAGGAAAAGCAAATCTTGCTTCAGTCCCAATCTTGCTTCCTTCCCAGCCTGCACGTTAGCCACTGGCCAGCAAACTGAGGGGGCAGCTGGAACAAGTCCCACTGCAAGGCAGATACTTTGTAGGCTCCAAAGCCCACCTGCACCGCCTCCATCAGACAAGGGCAAGCTTCCCTCGGCTTCCCAGAAGCAGCCTGGCAATTGCCCCCTCCCTCGCCCCCTCTCCACCCTCCACAGCCCCTGCCACCAAAGCCTTGCTAGGCAGGGCCATTTGCTGGCCTCGAAGAAAGAGTGCCTTTGATTCTTCTTTGGCGCAAGTGCCCGAGCTGTGAGAAGTCAGAGGATAATGATCACACCCGCTCTGCTTTAGCTAAGGAGATTGCTGGAGGCCCAGAGCGGGACACTGGTCCTTTCGAGAGAAACTGAAACTGAACTAGCCATGCCTTTGTGGCGCATGCCGATAGGAATTGGATAGAATCGGAGGGCTTAGAAACGTCCTCCAAGGTGGTCAGCTCCATCAGTCCCCCAAAATGAAACAAAGTTATGTTACTGGGCTCCAAAAAGGACTAAAGCCGCTGCTTTTATGCCAGAAAATATGGTGAGACCAGACCACTCATCTAGATCCAATTGTGTGAATTAAACAAAGCCTCCCTTTCCACTCCCAGCTGAGATGTTGAGGAATCAAAGGCAGACGCCCCAGCCTTATTTCACTGGCAGTAAAGGAGACACACCTCAGTAAGTCCTGCCAGCTGAGCAAGGGGCTGGGCCCGGGGAAGGTGGCGCCTGCCCAGATTCTTCTCTCAGGGCAAGTGCCGTCTTTGCAACACCAGGCAAATGGAACAAACATTGCCAGAGTGTTTTCATACAGACAAAAAGACAAAATGGAACAAACTTTGGTTTAATGATAAAGACCCATTGGCTCTCAACAAAGGCAAAATGACAAAAGGCAGAGCATAGACAACACCCAACCTTTGAAATTTATTGATAAATCTAATAAAACTATTGAATCTTGAATAATACTAATGGATCTTAACGACTAAATTGAGGAGATTCCTATCATGTCAACTAACTAAGTAGAAGATTAAACTACCCTAAAAGCTTAAAAAACAGTCCTCTTCCTATCTAGTCCTATTGATACCTAACTCTTGCTAGCCCTGGACAACCTGCAGGGTTGTCTAATTTCAAAGTCTTTTCTTCTTGGCGAGAGGCTCTGCTGCCTTCCGAGGCCGATGTCTTCTCCTGTGGTTGTTCCTTTCCTTCACGGTTTCAAACACCCTGCAAGATAGGAAACAAACCATCCATTGCTCACTTTAGTACACACCATGAAACCAAGTGCCGAGATCTCCGTTTGAGTAGGAATTTCTGTCTTTTCGGGCAGTGGCACATTTGTGAATTGATCAGCACCATGAGTCTGATGGTTCTACTTTCAATGCCTTGAAATGTCTTCCTCCTTTTGCTGCATCCTCTTTTGAATTTGATCAGCAGCATCAAACCAAGCTTTGATGGATCTATTCCTACTTGTATGAACTGTGTCTTGTTGGGGCACGGCAAGGTTTCATTGTGAAGGCTGGGTTTTACCTAAGCTCTTTGGGTTTGAGGTGGGTGTTAAGCTTGACCACGGCTGCCGGGGGCGATGCTGCAAGTGCCCCCAGCTTCCCCTGCGGTGCCTTTGAAAAGGGTCAGCCTGTTTTAGTCCAAAGGCGCAGCTTTGAGCAGAAAGAGGAGGAACTTACGCACCGTTTGCACTGCCCGCAGGGAAAGGGGCCTCCCGCCGAGCGGGGCGGCTGGCGCGCTTGGCAGCAGGGACACTCGGCGCTGCGAGCCCTCTTGCGGCTTCTCTTCCCTGTCTCCCCGTTCTCCTTTCTGGGAGGGCTTTTCCTCCTCTTTGCTTTGCCCACACTCTGGAAATCAAAGAGTCCTTATCAATGCTTCCTTCCTCTCACAAAGCTGGAAATCAGAGCATCCAGCACAAAAATCTATCGGCTTAAGCAAATCCTTCCAGACCCTCAAGAGCTGAGAAAACGGCTGCCTTTGCCAATGGGCTGCGGCGGGCTGCCAACCCAGAGCTTGGAGGAAAATACTCCTCTTTTCTACAGGCCAAAGGGGTGGGATAAATACCTGCCTATTTAGAGCTCTACATTTCTTATTTCTACCTTTCTGCCTAACATCTATTTCTCTCTGCTTTTCCTCCACAAATGTCTAGGCAATGGCATTTAAATTCAGTCCAATTAGGGTAGACACATGGTTAGCCATTTTCTAGTACCCAAAATAATCTCCCTCCCTGTCTCTCTCTCTCTCTCTCTCTCACATGATGTGAAGCAAATTGCTCTTTGCCGGTAAGGAAAGTTTTAGGGGAGCCACGGCACCGGCAGCTCCTTCTTGGGGAGTATGCTGCGATGCTAGAAAAACTCCCTGAAAATCTGCAGCATATCCACAAAGGCAGCCTGGATTGCTGATGTCAGCAAGCAGTGGGGAATTAAGGGTCTGATTGGAGTCAGCGAGGGTGCCAGCCCTTGAGAAGCCCATCTGTAGAGAGTCAAAGCCCATTTTGGTGGCGCTGCTGCTTCCTTGGGTCAAAGTTAGGCTCCAGAATTGCATACTTCAGGGCAGCAGCACAAGGAAGCCCCGGGCAGCATCTGCTGTGCCTTTCCCAGCGCATGGGACGATGTGATCCTGGCAAAGGGGCGTCTGGCATGGCTCGCCAGCAGCTTTTCTCCCCTTCTGCCAGTTTCTCGACCTTCCTGGCACGTCTCGATTTTCTTGCCCCTCACCTGAGCAAGAGTGCTGGCAAGTTTATGCTCCTTTTTCCAGGAGTAGTAGTACTCCACACACTGTGCCACGGTCTTAGTCTGGATCTGTTGTGAAGAGAAAAAGAAGGAGTCAAAAATGGTGTCGGGTGCACTGGGGAAAAAGTAGAATATGGAGTGAACTAGGAAGGAAAAGCATGAAGTAAATGGAGTAGGGTGTAAAATGAAATCAACATGGGGAAAGAGAGGCATCATGCAATGTCTTAAACCGTGTATTCTGCTAGGTGGTAATACACGCAATGCACAGATCAACAACAAATCCATCTAGCACAGTTCTTCTTTCCCCGCTTCCCTCCAGTTATGCCAGCACACCGTCTTGTGGAAGCAGCAGCAGACCTGTGCGACAAGTCTGACAGAAGAAAGCTTCATCTTCCAAAAGAGCTTGGAGAAAAGGGCTGGAGAGGCCGGATCATCCTTTTGACACAGGCTTTTGATGTCCCCTTTTGTTACTTCTTGAAGATACTTGGTACTTGAGAAGAGAGAGACTGAAGCCCAGTGCTTGTTCCCAGAAATAACCAAGCTTTCCTCCTGACGATCTGCTCGGGTAAAGAATGTCCCGTGGCTTTACCTGCTTCTGGATGAGATGAAAATCCTTGCCGTAGGTGTGGAAAGCCTTTTGGAAGGACTCCTTCTCCTCAGGTGTCCATCTATCAGAGCCTGGCAAGAAAAAGCAGCGGGTAGTAAACGCATCCCTTGATCCACACCAAGTAGATCCCACTGGCTGCCGAAAGAAAATGGTGGCAGGCCGTCATTCACGTGTGTGTACGTGTCTGCTCCCTCAGAAGGTCATGAAGACAAGAGCAGGCATTGCCCGGGGAGAAGGATTGGAAAACAAGTAAAGCTGAAGGACTAGATGCTGGTGCTTCCCCACCTGCAGAGGAGACAAGACCTTGTGCTGGTGTTAAGCACAATTGCTTTAAGCAGAAACCCTTGCCACAACAATGAAGGGGACGGCAGCATCTGTCAGGGACGCAAGAAGCTCTGCTTTGCTTACCTGCGTAATGATAATCAGCCATGGGGTGGCCTTGAGGTGTTGCAGGCCCCTCTGAGAGCAGCATCTCCAGAGCCTCCTGCAAGATCAAGAGGGAAAAGGCTTTAGCCGCCCCACCACATTAAAAATGAGCCAAAAAATCACAGGTGCTGCCTTGCAGCTACTTTGCCTCTCCAGACATTCAAGCGACTGTATCCCATGTGGGTGAAACACTGTCATTTGCTCCAAGTCCCTGGTTTTTGCTGCCCAACCCTTTGATCCTGGTCCCCGAGAGTGGCCTTTTGCTCACCAACCTAAGGATTTTGCTGCTCCTGCAGCCAGAATGGCCTCAGCTGACTGAGGCTTCTGGGAATTTCCCCTCCAAATGTCTTAGAGAAGCCAGCTCTCCAGGCCATTTACAAGGCAGCAGGACCTTCCGCCGCCGCCGCCGCCTCCAGGAGGGAGATTCTCCCTGCTGGAGCCCTTTGGCCTCAGCCCTGACGCAGCTGGAGGAGACACAGCAGGCAGCAAGTGCTCTGCTCCCTGTTAAGACCCTTCTTCAAAGAGCAGCCAGGAAAGGCTGTCCCAGTGCCCGGGCCCTCTGCATTCCCTGTGCCCTCTTCTCTGCGCCCAAACAGCCGCTTCTTACCGGAACGCTGCCGCGTGCCCGGTGCAGGCAGTGCAGGGCGCGCTCCAGGTTAGCTGCTGCCCCGGGAATGCCACGGGAGCTGGCCATGTCCAACAGTTCTCTTACTGCAAGCACAACAAAAAACCCACCGAAAGTCAGCCTTGAGGCCAGCAAGGGCAAAGACTGCCATGCAAGGCAGAAGGAAAGGCTGGGAGCTAAAGACAGCAGCTTGGAGAGTATGAAAAGGAGAGCAAAGCCAGGGCCAGCTGAACCAAGGGCCCACGCAGTGCTGGCTCTCCCTCCAAAGCAGCTTCTGTAAGAAGAAGTGGGGGCCAATCTCCGCTCTTCCAGTGGCAGACGGCCCTGACCAATTTGGAGAGCAAGGTGCTTGCTCTTGCTCCTTGCCTCTAACACTTCTACATGGGAAGATGGGCGAGACAAGGAGAGCCTGCAAAAGGCTGCCTTTTTACGCAAAAGGAGCCTTTTAAAGACCCAAGTAGCTCAGGGGTGGAAGAAAAGCTTGAAGCAAAGCTACCTCTGTCAGGTTTTTCCATGTCAGAGTCATCCTCCCCCCAGGGCTTCCAGACCAGGGTTGCAGGCTCTTCATCCTCACTTGGTGCTCTGCTCTGCAGCTCTGGCAGCTCAGCCTGAAAGTCGCTGCCAACATTGATGTGTCTAAAGGAAGAAGGAGGTGGAGGTGAGAAAGGCAAGTGGTCAAGAGAGCCTTCCTGTGCACCCACAGGCTTGAACCAACGCCACCCTGACTCTGAAAGAGCAGTTCTCCTCCTCGCCATTCCTCCAGTTTGCTGTCCTTTAACCCTATGCCAAAACTCACGGCTGAATCTGGGCTCTTGCTTTCCTTTTCATTGTGCCTCTCCTTTCCACCTGAAAGAGATCAAAGCAATGCTCCAGTTAAAAATCCTTCCTTCTCATCCTCATCATTGCAAAGCCCGAGCTCCTGTGTCCCAGCTCCTTTCTCTTTGCCGCCTTTTTGACATGGAATGTCCTAGGGAGGACTCTCTAGCAGTCAGCAGCTTCCTCAGGAGGGCAAGCACAAGGCCATGCACTACTCTCTTCACTCCCGGGGCCACTGAGAAGAGCCAAGACAATGGCAGGGGAGATGTGCCAGTGCAGGCTTAGGTTGGATAGAAGGAAAAGGTTCTTCAGCCAGAGGCTGCTTGGGCACTGCAACAGCCTCCCCAGGGAAGGGGGCACAGCACCAAGCCTGACTGAGCTCCAAAAGTGTTTGGACACTGCTCTTGGGCACAGGCTGTGATTGTTGAGGCTGCCCTGGGCAGGCCCTGGACTTGGGCTCAGTGATCTTTGAGAATCCCTTCCAAGCCAGGAAATTCTGTGCTACTGTGATTGTGCTCTTGAGGAGATGGCATTTGACGGCCGCCCCTGAGCATGAGGTAGAACCAGCCCTACGTGCACTGGAAAAAGAATCTAGAAAGATATTAAAATAGCATGGATCTATAAGCCATGGAACTACGTCAGTATATAAGAATTGCTGATCCCAGATGGTTTTTGAAGTTGAAAGCCTGTGTTTGAGGAGAAGCCCAGTCAAATGCTTCTATGCCCTGAAGGACAGGGATGCCAGAGGAGAAGTGCCATCATTCTGGTGTTTGAAGCTTTGGAGCGGGTGTGAGCAGAGTCAGGGCATAAGGGGATTTGTTGACACTGAAGCCCTGAAGTGCTCAGCCACAAACAATTTGTTTTGGGGTCAGCACAAGATAGTTTGAGGACGGAAATGGGTGCCAAGAACTTTTAATCAGGTCATCCGTGGACGAGGATATGCAGCTGCACTGGGACACCTCTCTAGGTCCTCTATGGAAAGGTCTGTGTTTCCCCTGGAGGCAACATGATTCCTTCAGAAGCTGCAGCCTGCTTTCACGTGGAAGCTCGTCTGGGGAAAGTGAGCACGCAGCCTGTGTGTCGTGCTTGGTGGGAGAGGCAGCTGGAGCCTCCTGCCCCTGTGCTAGTGCTTTGAGGGCAAACGGGGATTTTCTTACCTTGGACGGTTCCCAAGTGCTCTGGGGATGCCCGGAGGCAGACGAGGAGACCAGGACGTCGGTGCAGAGGCCGGGTCTGGCGCTGAGTGCAGAAGGCGGCTGGTCAGGGACAGCCCAGGAGCTGATCCTGCAGCTGCTGCTCCAGCGCTGCTCCACCAGCGTTCCAGCAAGGGCCGCAGGAGCAGGAGACAACGACAGTTGCTATGGGCACAGCCCAACATTCCATCTAGAACCCCAGGGGAGCCATGGGACAGAAAGAGGCATGGGCCGCCTCTGGCCCTTGTACTTCTTCTGCTGCAAGTTTGCTCTGAGACGCTTCCCATGGGGCCTTTTCTCCTCAGTCGTCTGATGAGACGGGCAAAAGCAGTGCAGGGACAGCCCTGGGTCTTCCCGGTGCTTCTCTGCAAGGTGCCTCCAGCTGAACGTGCACAGGAGCCTGCCTCTGTGCAAGGGCCCAGACCTCATCTCCTGCCCTGGAGAACCAGAAGGGCTCCTCCCACTGGCTCTCCTCCAGCTCTGAGAGGAGCTGGAATTTGCAAGTTGTCCAGTGCAGAGCCAACTCGAGAGCTTCCTCTCAAAGTGGAGCCATTCATCCTGCCCCCTTTCTCAAGTCTCCTTTTGCTGCCCAATAATGTCACTGCATGTTTTCCCTCCTTTGGGCCTCTGAGCTGGTCTCTCACCTCATCACTCCTCCCTTGAAACTTGGAGAAACAGGATGTTTTTCAGGGCAACTGATGGGGACACACACACACACACACAGGGACAGCACACGGGCATTTCTCTAGCAAACATTCATGCAGAATTTCTATAGCCCTCTTCCAGCTCCCTTGGAGAAGCTCGGTGTTTGTCCCCAAAAGACTCTGCCATTCCTCTAAGAAAGCAACACTAACAGAATTCCCTTTCCACACTGCTGGCCTTCACATTGGTTTTAATGCCTAGATCCCAGATATGACAAAACCCAGGCAGCTTTGCTGCTTTCCTGCCTGTCGTTAAGGAAAAGCAAATCTTGCTTCAGTCCCAGTCTTGCTTCCTTCCCAGCCTGCACGTTAGCCACTGGCCAGCAAACTGAGGGGGCAGCTGGAACAAGTCCCACTGCAAGGCAGATACTTTGTAGGCTCCAAAGCCCACCTGCACCGCCTCCATCAGACAAGGGCAAGCTTCCCTCGGCTTCCCAGAAGCAGCCTGGCAATTGCCCCCTCCCTCGCCCCCTCTCCACCCTCCACAGCCCCTGCCACCAAAGCCTTGCTAGGCAGGGCCATTTGCTGGCCTCGAAGAAAGAGTGCCTTTGATTCTTCTTTGGCGCAAGTGCCCGAGCTGTGAGAAGTCAGAGGATAATGATCACACCCGCTCTGCTTTAGCTAAGGAGATTGCTGGAGGCCCAGAGCGGGACACTGGTCCTTTCGAGAGAAACCGAAACTGAACTAGCCATGCCTTTGTGGCGCATGCCGATAGGAATTGGATAGAATCGGAGGGCTTAGAAACATCCTCCAAGGTGGTCAGCTCCATCAGTCCCCCAAAATGAAACAAAGTTATGTTACTGGGCTCCAAAAAGGACTAAAGCCGCTGCTTTTATGCCAGAAAATATGGTGAGACCAGACCACTCATCTAGATCCAATTCCGTGAATTAAACAAAGCCTCCCTTTCCATTCCCAGCTGAGATGTTGAGGAATCAAAGGCAGACGCCCCAGCCTTATTTCACTGGCAGTAAAGGAGACACACCTCAGTAAGTCCTGCCAGCTGAGGAAGGGGCTGGGCCTGGGGGGGGTGGCGCCTGCCCAGATTCTTCTCTCAGGGCAAGTGCCGTCTTTGCAACACCAGGCAAATGGAACAAACATTGCCGGAGTGCTTTCATACAGACAAAAAGACAAAATGGAACAAACTTTGGTTTAATGATAAAGACCCATTGGCTCTCAACAAAGGCAAAATGACAAAAGGCAGAGCATAGACAACACCCAACCTTTGAAATTTATTGATAAATCTAATAAAACTATTGAATCTTGAATAATACTAATGGATCTTAACGACTAAATTGAGGAGATTCCTATCATGTCAACTAACTAAGTAGAAGATTAAACTACCCTAAAAGCTTAAAAAACAGTCCTCTTCCTATCTAGTCCTATTGATACCTAACTCTTGCTAGCCCTGGACAACCTGCAGGGTTGTCTAATTTCAAAGTCTTTTCTTCTTGGCGAGAGGCTCTGCTGCCTTCCGAGGCCGATGTCTTCTCCTGTGGTTGTTCCTTTCCTTCACGGTTTCAAACACCCTGCAAGATAGGAAACAAACCATCCATTGCTCACTTTAGTACACACCATGAAACCAAGTGCCGAGATCTCCGTTTGAGTAGGAATTTCTGTCTTTTCGGGCAGTGGCACATTTGTGAATTGATCAGCACCATGAGTCTGATCGTTCTACTTTCAATGCCTTGAAATGTCTTCCTCCTTTTGCTGCATCCTCTTTTGAATTTGATCAGCAGCATCAAACCAAGCTTTGATGGATCTATTCCTACTTGTATGAACTGTGTCTTGTTGGGGCACGGCAAGGTTTCATTGTGAAGGCTGGGTTTTACCTAAGCTCTTTGGGTTTGAGGTGGGTGTTAAGCTTGACCACGGCTGCCGGGGGCAATGCTGCAAGTGCCCCCAGCTTCCCCTGCGGTGCCTTTGAAAAGGGTCAGCCTGTTTTAGTCCAAAGGCGCAGCTTTGAGCAGAAAGAGGAGGAACTTACGCACCGTTTGCACTGCCCGCAGGGAAAGGGGCCTCCCGCCGAGCGGGGCGGCTGGCGCGCTTGGCAGCAGGGACACTCGGCGCTGCGAGCCCTCTTGCGGCTTCTCTTCCCTGTCTCCCCGTTCTCCTTTCTGGGAGGGCTTTTCCTCCTCTTTGCTTTGCCCACACTCTGGAAATCAAAGAGTCCTTATCAATGCTTCCTTCCTCTCACAAAGCTGGAAATCAGAGCATCCAGCACAAAAATCTATCGGCCTAAGCAAATCCTTCCAGACCCTCAAGAGCTGAGAAAACGGCTGCCTTTGCCAATGGGCTGCGGCGGGCTGCCAACCCAGAGCTTGGAGGAAAATAATCCTCTTTTCTACAGGCCAAAGGGGTGGGATAAATACCTGCCTATTTAGAGCTCTACATTTCTTATTTCTACCTTTCTGCCTAACATCTATTTCTCTCTGCTTTTCCTCCACAAATGTCTAGGCAATGGCATTTAAATTCAGTCCAATTAGGGTAGACACATGGTTAGCCATTTTCTAGTACCCAAAATAATCTCCCTCCCTGTCTCTCTCTCTCTCTCTCTCTCTCACATGATGTGAAGCAAATTGCTCTTTGCCTGTAAGGAAAGTTTTAGGGGAGCCACAGCACCGGCAGCTCCTTCTTGGGGAGTATGCTGCGATGCTAGAAAAACTCCCTGAAAATCTGCAGCATATCCACAAAGGCAGCCTGGATTGCTGATGTCAGCAAGCAGTGGGGAATTAAGGGTCTGATTGGAGTCAGCGAGGGTGCCAGCCCTTGAGAAGCCCATCTGTAGAGAGTCAAAGCCCATTTTGGTGGCGCTGCTGCTTCCTTGGGTCAAAGTTAGGCTCCAGAATTGCATACTTCAGGGCAGCAGCACAAGGAAGCCCCGGGCAGCATCTGCTGTGCCTTTCCCAGTGCATGGGACGATGTGATCCTGGCAAAGGGGCGTCTGGCATGGCTCGCCAGCAGCTTTCTCCCCTTCTGCCAGTTTCTCGACCTTCCTGGCACGTCTCGATTTTCTTGCCCCTCACCTGAGCAAGAGTGCTGGCAAGTTTATGCTCCTTTTTCCAGGAGTAGTAGTACTCCACACACTGTGCCACGGTCTTAGTCTGGATCTGTTGTGAAGAGAAAAAGAAGGAGTCGAAAATGGTGTCAGGTGCACTGGGGAAAAAGTAGAATATGGAGTGAACTAGGAAGGAAAAGCATGAAGTAAATGGAGTAGGGTGTAAAATGAAATCAGCATGGGGAAAGACAGGCATCATGCAATGTCTTAAACCGTGTATTCTGCTAGGTGGTAATACACGCAATGCACAGATCAACAACAAATCCATCTAGCACAGTTCTTCTTTCCCCGCTTCACTCCAGTTATGCCAGCACATAGCTTTATCTTTGTGAAGGCATGCCAGGCAGAGAATACTAGAAGCTGGCATCAACATCCTGCTAGAGCAGAGTCCTAAAGAAAATGTCACAAAAAGTAGCAGAATAGGAGAAAAAGAAAATCCTGCTAGAATTGTGTGGGAACATAGGACATCTCTCTAGCTGTCCAGAATGGCCAAGACCCTTGCCAGGAGGCTCAGAAGCCCTGGCACGGAGCCCAAAACACCTGTAGTTTTGATTATGACCCATGGAGCAAATTTAGAACCCTATATGAAGATCAGCAAGCCACAACACTTTAGGTAAAGTAATAGTGAAGTTATCACAGAGTGGAAAAGTAGAATTTGGGGTTTCTAGAATGGGAGTTCAGGAGGCAAGATGGAGGGATCTGGGTGAGTCCAGCCTTTCTCCTTCTTCTTCTTGGCCTCCATCTTCTGCTGTGATGTTGGCACTTTTAGATTGGTTTAGAGTAGAAGCTCACTGTCAACATAGGTGATAAGTATTAGAAAGTGATTGTAAACATTATATATGTAGTTTTTAGTATAAAAACATAACACCACCCTGGGGGCAGGCAGTGTGCCTAGAACTGTCCTGCTGGACAGAGCTCAGCAGAGTAAGAGAAAATTTTTTATAGATAAGACGCAATAAACAACCTTGAGACCAAGAACTGAAAAGCTCCGACTCATTCTTCAAGCACTCAAGCTGAGGAAAGAGACTTTTAACATTTCTCAAAGTCACGGTGACCAGCAAAAGATCCTGAAAGAATTGTACAACAGCAGTTGTATGATAACTTAAAGCTGAATTTGTTTATTGGTTGACTTTTAACTAATGTGGTCATTTATGCTGCACTAAGGCAGCAACATTCCCTAAACCAGTATTTGAATGAATATGTTGTTGCAATGGAGCTGACTTTTAAATTTTTATGTATCCAAATGGACACCATTACATTGCCTAATAAACAGAATTTTGAGCAAGAACAATTTTGTTCTAAAATGACAAGGACAAAACATCTTTGTGTTTCAAAGTCGTATGTAATTTACATCACATTTTAAACAAAATTGTTCTTCCACTGGTGCAACCTAAGTAAGCTCACAGAGTTCATCAGTACAATACTCAATCTTCATTCCACGTCAGTTAAAAGTTATTACAACAGAATTAAGATCGTTTCTTCAAACATGCTATGGAATCAATAGTCTACGAATTGCAAATACTGCCTGATTATCTAAGTACTTCCATTTTTAATGCATAATTTAATGTGCATACTATATATATATATAATAGTATTAATAATGATGATTTTATATATATAAATATATATATATTTATATATATATATATATATATATATATATATATAAAATCATCATTACTATTACTATTACTATTATTCTCCTCCACTTGTAAGGCCACAGGAAAGGAACAGTAATTTATCCCAACACATATAAGAAATTTGCAGAGAACTAGATTGAAGTCATACCTCTTGGAGTAACCCTCTTTTTACCCTTTGATTTTGATAAAGGCTGGCTGTGCACATGATACAATGAGGAGCTTGCCTCTTCAGAAAGGTGAATTTTCTTCCCTTTTTTACAGTATCATGGTTGCACCTTAAATCTGTGTGGAAGCCTAGGGGCCTACCATTGGAACTTTAACCTCAGGGCAAAGATGACCAAGGTCAAAGAGAGATACTTCTCAGAATGCAATAGTCTCGTCCATGGGCATTTGCAGGCTCATGCTGATGCAGCAGGTTTTGTTGGTATCACCCAGTTCAACTGCCATTTTTTCCTTCTATGTACACACCCTAGAATGTTCTCCCCTCACTTGTCACCTATTGGTCCTGGCTTACTGTGTTGCTCCACGCCTTATTCCTCCCATCTAAAACCCTGTGTCCTCGGCCCCATTTTGTCTCTGTCCCTAGACCCTCTTCAGTGCAATAAACAATGTCTGGAGTTCAACACAAAGACCCGTCTCTTGCCTCATTCGTCAGCAGTTTAAGCAAGCGTGCTCTGGGCTCTGGGAGTGCAGCTCACTCACAGAGGCTAGTTGCAGACATGCCACAACAAATCTGTGTATAACTCCAAATCTCAATCATTTCTTCTTGAGATCTTGCTCCCAGGACACATTTTTCTTTTCCTTTCTGTGGGGAAACTTCTCACACATTTATTGGATGCTGGTTGCTCTGCATGTATGTCTACACTGCTGCCTTTATAACCTTTTGGAAATTATCAGAGCTAGTAGGATTCACCCAGCAGCAGGAGCTGATGCAGCCTGGGAACGTGCTGATTTACAGAGGCTTCTGGCTTCCCAGGTGAAGCCAAGGCAAGCCCTGCTGCTGCTGCTGCTGCTGCTGCTGTGCCAGAAAGCCCCGGCTGAGCAGGGATGGCACCACTGTGCCTTGGGCTGTTTCTCCTTCCAGAGCTGGGCGGTGCTTTTGAGGCAGTAATGACAGCTGGTGGGAGAAGGAAGGGGCCTTTTCCTGCACCAGAACTTATGGATGCACTAGGGCCACCTTCAGGGAGACTGTCGGCCCCCAGCAAGTAAAGCAGAGGGACACAGCTGGAAAACGCTTCCTTTGGAGCCTTCCTGTCTCTTGGAAAAGAAAGGAGACACGTGACAGGAGGAGCAGCAGGGGCCGGTCCCTCCTCCTTGCCTGCAGTGAGGGGCGGCTGCCGCTGGGCGGCGCCATGAAAAGGGAGCGCCCCTGCGCGGGGCGGGCGGGGCGGGGCAGCCGCCAGGGGGCGCCCGGGGCGGGCCGGGGCCCCTCTGTGAGGGAGGAGAGCCTCGGGCAGCTGCGCAGCCACCGACGGGACTGTCCGTCCGCAAGGCACAGCGCCAGGGCAAAGCTTCGCTTCAGCGCACGCTGACCGGCAAGGGAACCTTCCCATGGAGTGCAGGATTTAGCTGTTTTCATTCCCAGTCCTGTGCTGAGCTAGCAGGCCACAAAGCCTCCTCAAGCACAGGTGCCTCCTCTCCAGGCTTCCTGCACTTCCTTTGCTGACAGGGTCCACTCAGGCACCCTGGGAGCAGGCTCAGCTGATGTTACAAAGCAATGCTGTCCAAAAGAAAAAAAGGCAAAAGCCAAACCAGAAGGGAACTATTAGTTCCCAGGCTGAATTCCTCACAGGCGGAGGCAGGATTCCTCTGCTTCCTCAGAAAGATGCAGAAACAGGACACGAGGACACTGTGCCCCTTACCTTCATGTCCAGGACCTTGCTATTGCAGGCCAGCATAGCTCACAATGCTATTCACCCCTTTAGCCAGGTGTCTTCAGCTTGTTGGGGTTTTCCCCTGAGAGCAGCCTGAGAATGCTGCTTGCTCTCCCAAGGCTTTGTTCCTGCCAGGAAACCCCACAGACTCACTTAGCTTCCTTCTTTCTATCACAAGGCCCAGGTGAGCTGCCAAGAGGATGAGCAGTGTAAGCCATTCCTCAGCAAATGCCAATCCCTGTAAGAAATGCTGATTCCAGTGGGATTTCCAAGTGTTGTTCTCAAGAGCACTGAAGTTCAGGGTTTCAGCAAGCAGCTTGGCTCTTGCGGTTTGTTTTGAGGATCCCTGCGGAGTCCTTGGGGGCCCCCTTAGCTTTATGTTGGCTGGTAGCAGGCAGGCAGGCAAGGAGACTCCACAAGGCTTCTGAGTATGATAATTATAGGAGGGTTTATTGGGGGTGCCACCCCAGGAGCAGCATGGTTTCTGAGGGAGAAGAGAGGGAGGGTGAGAAAGGGAGAAATGGGCCAAGAGACAGTCTGGTCTCCCTTGCACATCTTAACAGCGAGATTCAAAGTAGGTGAGGAATAAAACTCGGGTCAGTGGGATTACAGATACATGATACTTCAGGGGAGGGTCACAGGCTTGGAATAAACGGAACATTTTCAAGGGGTGAAACAGCATACCATTTAACTAAAATGAAACAGCACAGTCTGTCTCCACTGTGCTGGCAGAAAGCACTTTTGCTAAGACATAGGATGTAGAAAGTAGAGGAAAAAATTGGTTGGAAACTCTTGGGGTGGGGGGCAGGCTGCTAGAGCTTTCTGTTGCTTTCCTTAGAGGAAATAGGGGCGTTTTGTGAATGGTGGGCAGAAAACGGTATGCAGGCACTGGGGACTGATTTGTAAGCAGTGCATGTTTGAAACTATTCCCTGATGTCTAGCCTGGAGGAAATGGAGGTGACCCAGCAACATTTTAAAGATTGGGGATTATGACACCAGTGAGGCGCAAATGTGGTGTCTGTGGATCCAAAGGGGTTCCTCATCTAATCAGACATTTCTTGAGAATTGTCCTGACTTTCAGTCTGACACACAGAGGGAATCTGCATCAGGACAATATGCAGCCTCCCACACGTCACATGTGGTGCCTGACCAGCTGCTCTCTCCGCTACACTTGCTGGGCTCATGCCAGTGGTGGTCCTGGGGCTGGGAAACACCTGGACTTGTGTAGAGCCCATCCAAAATGCTACCATGGCTGCAAAAGCAGGCAAAGAGCAAAAGCCCAGATCTTTCTCCATTCTTTTTAGTTTTTAACTAAGAAAGAAAATCACAAGTGGTTTTCCAGGCACTTGCTGCTAATGATGAAGCAATTATTTTTAGGAGGGAGACAAAAACTGGTTTCAAAGGCAGAGGAGAGGAGGGGGAAGGAAGCTTCCGAACTTTGGAAAGCTTGTGGTGGCTCTGTTTTCCTCAGGTGTGCCCACCAGCTGGACCACCCATTTGGTCTCTGCCTCATAACTCCCTTTTAAGTGGGACTTGCCCATTTTGTCACACTGGTTTCCTCCTCCCATCAGCTTCTACATTGTCCTACATTGGGATTTTACGTTCTTTTCCTTCTTCCTGTGTGTCCATTAGAGTCATATCCCTGTGACTGCCAGATGCCTACTGCAGGGAAGCTGCCAGAAGTGAGGCACAGGCCCCAAAGGCTTCTTTGAGGTGCCGTCATTGTGCAGCAGCAGTGTGCTGCATCTGCAGCAGGTTGGTTACTTGGCTTTTTCTCCCCACTCAGGTGTCATTCTTCCTTCAGCAAGGCCTACAATTTGCTGGTTGATGTTAGCCATGCAGCAAACGGGCAGGAATGACAGGCATTCCAATGGAGGGAACTTTCCGGGATACGAGCAAAGCACAATTTCATCCACAGAATTTAAGCAATTCTTCTTGGTTTTAGTCAGAAGTGCTGCTGGGCAGAAGGGCACGTGGCCTTTGGTTTCCTCACATCCTTGCTCTTTCTCTGAGTCCAGCTTGGTACACAAGGTGTATGGGCTTGGTGCCTGTTTTGTGTTACTCTTGGATCCTTTCAGCTGTGGGTTACGGACTGCAAGGGGGTTTTGTGCTGCTTTGGGGCAGAGGAGAACTTTCTGGGCTATTCTTTTGCGTTAGCTGTAGAGAAGGTTTGGTTGCTATGCATGGATTCACCGACCAACCCACAGCAGCTGCTATTGTGATGTCAGCAGAGGGCTGCCACGTCACAGCCTTGTCAGCAGGAGGTTGTTCTGCTGCCTGCAAGGCCTCAGCGTCCAGAGCAGCTCTTGGCACGCTCGGTGCAGGAGGATCACCTCGACTGAGCTGTTCTCAGCTTACAGCGGGTGTTCTTCTGCTTCTGTATTTTCTTGCACAGTCCGTGGACTCGTGCAAGTGTCCTGTTTTTCCCTTTTTCCCTTGCACGGTCTCAAAACCTGTGCAAGTAGGGTTTTGTTTCCATTTTTGTTTCCCGGCCTACGGACTCGAGCAGCACTGCTCAAGCGATGGAGCGAGTCCGTAGAGCATTCAGCAGTGCCTTTTCATTGGCGGCTTCTCGGAAAGCTTTTCGTCGTTTGACTGGTAAATAGAAGATTTTTTCCTTGGGGCAGCGTGTTGGAAAAACAAGGGCATCAAGATGCCATAGGCTTGGTAAAGTTCCTGTCAACAGCTTCAGCTGAAAAGGGGTGTCTCTGGCCCAGCAGGGTGTAGGAACTTCCAAAATGCAGACTGGGAGAGCTTTGCAGGCATCCTTCTAAAAACTGTGCACTTCTCTGCAGAACTGAGGAAGAGCATCTTTTTTCTGCATTCCCTCCTTAAAGGATGTGCCTGTCTAACTGGGCCCCTCTGTGTGCTACAAGAGCCACTGGCTTTGCGCTGAAGGGCAAAGTGCCGAGCAGTTTGTGTGTGCTCCTGAAGCCCGGAGCTGGGCCTGTGCTGTGTCCCAACAGCGCTGCAAGTGCTAAGAGGGGTTTGCTGGAAGCTTTTGTGGGCAATTGTTTACAGCAACCACGTGGGACATCCTGCATGCAATGTACAAAAAGAAAAAGCAAGTCCAGGAAAGAGAGGAGAAAAAAGCTGCTTTAGCTGTAGGCTGGACAATGAGCTCCCATGCAGGCACTGACTGCTAAGGAACAATTTGCATCTTCACGACCAAGTTCCTAGTTCCTTAGTGGCAAAGCTGAGCAAAAGGTAGACACAGCCTAGGGTACTGGTTTGCAGTCCTGCTTGCTGTGCTAAAGAAGTGTTGCTCCGGGAGGGATGTTGTGAAAGGAAAATGCTCTCTGCTTGGGTGGACTTGTTCTGTGGGATTCCTCAGCACAAACAGTTTTCTAAGAGTGCCTGGTTCATTTTCCCTTGCCCCCGGCAGGTTGCATCAGGCGTGGAAGGAGTGAACGGCAGGGTTCGGTGAGTGGGAAGGGCACCCTTGAAATTCCTGCTGTCTGAGGATTGTGGAGAAAGCTGTGGGCTTGGCCTGGCAGGCCGAAGGAAAGTCCACATCAAAGTCTGCATGAACATGACCAGAAGGATTCCATCAGTTTCCTCCTTTTCCACTGAAGAGCTTTGAACTAATGAAAGTCAAGCTTTGCAGACAGGAGGCTGCATGCTAATTATAGCCTAGCTAAAGTAGCTCCTTCAGAAGCATGTGCAATCCTGTCTAAACATTCGTCTCATTAGCCCACTTGAATTGAGTTTTAATGAGTGAGCATCCCACTTTTATCCAAATTCATGACTTCTCTTCAGGACATCTGGGGATAGAGCTCAGGAGAAGTCAGGTTCCAAATGACAGGCTCCTCCCTGTCCCTCATGCTGCTGCCTGTCTGCAGAGCAGCACCGCAGCAGCAGAACCTGCTCTGGCTCGCTCTCTTCCTCCAGAGGCTAAAGGGGAGGCAAAGGACAACAAAGGTGTTGTCAGTCCAGGGCCTGAGCATACTGCAGCAATCAGTGGCAGCTTTGGTTGGTTCAGTGCAAAGCTTTGGTGCAGTGCAGGGCTGCAAGTTTCTGAGCAGGCAGCACTTGCCTGAGGATGCTGTGGGCTGGAGTCCTGCCATGACCTAGCTCTTCAGCCCAGCCACGGACCACCCACGCGAAATGGCATCTGAACTTTCACATGCAGGCATCATTGTCCTGGCATTCTCACAGGGACTGTGAACTTCCCTTGGTGTCAGATATGCGGTAGCATGATGTCCTTTAGGGCCACTGCTGTGAAAGGCAGCCCCTTTGTGCCCAGAGTCTGTGCAGGCTCCCTGCTGTCAGCAGAGAGAGAGGTCCCAAGGCACAGTTCACAGCCTTGTGGGGTGTGGAGGAGCCACTGTTGCCTGCAGGGACCTACCCCTCTCCACGCCCTAGCTAGGTAGCTACAGGCACTGCTTCGACTGCACCCTTAACTTGGACGTGACCCACGTTTGTTGAGAAGACTCCTGAGCAGCTCTGCGTGGCAGAGACAAGGTCTGTCTGTGAAGGGCTGGAATGCAGTTCCTATTGGCTGCTCTCTAAGGCCTGAAATCCTGAGGGGAAGCCACTTGAGCAGAGCAGAGCAGGGGAATGTTCCCTGCTTCTACTCAGACACTTCCAGAGCAACTCAAGGGTTACTTGGGACATAAACACCACAGAAATACCACATGAGCAGCCCCACACATGAGCTTTTGCCTTCAGGTGAGCTGTGTCACTGCTTGCTGCTTCTGCCAGCTCTCAGGAGCCAACTTGCCTGCTCCTTATTGCTTGTTTGTGCTTTTTCCCTGCCCATTCCTTACAGGCCCCGCTAGGAGAGGTTCTTGCCAGTCAGGACTCCTCGGCCCAGGCAGGAAAGGCGGAGCGGCAGGAGAGCACGGATGCGGTGCGCGGCATCCAGGAATTCAGGTGTGTGTGTTAAGCTTTTTCGCTTTCTCTCAGCAAGGGTGGGCATTGCTGGGCTTTAGGAAGCCAAGTGTCAAAGAACAAATTTGGCTTTCTCATCCTTTGACTTGCTCAGCACAGACAGGGGAAGGCAGCCCAGGGCAGGTCTGGCTGCTGACCCAGCTAGAGCAGAGCTGCCTGCTGGGACTCACTTCTTAAACCTTGACAAAAAGCATTCTGAACTAGACCAGAGTAAAAAGCAAGGGAGGTTCAGGCTGGCCTTAAGGACAGCAAAGCATTGAACTGCAAAGGCAGTCATGCAGCAGAACAAGCGCCTCAGAGAGCTTGTGCAGATTCCACCCCTGGAAATTCAAAAGTCCCAGATGGACAGAGCCTTTAGCAGCCTGTCCAGGTGCTAACCCCAAGTGCTTGGAACTGAAGACTGGGCTAGATGCTTCCTAGGGTCTCTGCCAGCCTAAACCATCCTTTGATAATTGGATTGGGAAATCATACCCTCCTCCTCCCCAAGTTATAGCTTGCAGGCTCTTTCCTTATTTCACTAGTGAGAGCAATAGGAATGGTGGGAGTATTCATCTGGACTTCCCAAGCCAAAGAAAAGCTTTTGCAAGTCTGGTATCCACTGTAATGAGAAAGGAGCAGGCAGGAAGCTCTCTAATCAGCAGGCAGGAAGCTGTTATACTGAGAGTACCTGAGCTTTCTGGAAATGTTCTGTGGCTTCTGGAAGCTAGTTTGACTTCCTCAGTGGTGACTCTTTGACCAGCACGAACGACAGAGATGCTGGTCTAGGAAGGGAATTGCAGCATTCTCTGGAGGTGGAAGTAGAGGGCTGTTGGAAGCCCCTGAGACTGCCTTACGTGGGACATGGTATGTAGTCCTGCTCTTGCAAGGAGACCGTGTTGCAATTAAAGGCTTGTTTGTCTGTTTGCTTGTCGTAGATGGAAGGAGTTGGCTGCGTTTGAGAGACAGTGCCACTCCTCACTAGAGACGGTGTCTGAAGTGGTGGCACAGACAGAGGAGGAATGGCAGCCTCAAAGGGATCTGCTGAAGGAAGCCGTTCCTCTGGTAGTGCCAAAGGTACGCTCCCCTTGTTCCTAGGCAGCACTTGTGGGAGAGGGATTTGTCCTGGCAAGACCCCCCCGAATGCTGCTTCTGGCAGCAAGCTGAGACAGAGACTGTGCTGTTGTTGTTGTTGTTCCTCTTGAAAAATGGTGCCCCCCCACTTCCAGGTTTGCCGCCCACAGCGGCCAGCCCGCAGGGGTCTGGAGAAGCTGCTCCAGGAGTTCTCTCGCCAAGGGCACACACTGTCCCAGGTGTGCAGAGACAAGGCGGTGCTGGCGCATGAGAATGCTGCCCTGGAAGCCCGACTGGCAGCCACAGAGCGGGACCTACGAGGCCTTTCAGAGCAGCTGGCAGAGGCCAGGTAAGGGCAGGGAGGAGACCCTGGGTGGGACATTATTGAAGGTCTGTAATTACAAAGGTGCTGGGCATGATGTCAGGATTTACAGCCTGCTGTGTGCTCTCCAGGTGGTTCTCACACAGAGTATAAAGGAGACACAAGCAAAGAGAAAAGGATACTGTCATCCGAATGGTTTTTTTTTCTGCCAGCTCAAGCACTCAAAGCACTTTTTGGGCACCTGCTTGGGACCCCTTGCACAGTCCTACACTTTGCACGAGTGCAAAGCAAGCCAACTTGGCAATGAATTGAATAGCGGGGAAACCGAGCAGATGTTTGCAGAAAACGGAAGTTTCCCTCCGGTTTTGCTTTCTCCTTGGGTGCAGCTGATAGTCGATTTTTCCACGACAAGCAGTTTGCCATGGGATTTTTGAAATTCAAGGCTCTTCCATGTGATTGTTGTGAGGAGGGTGCTGACGCTTCAGGTGAAGCTGGAGGGTCATGCTGAAAATCTTGAGAGCCTTCAGAGCTCACTCTTGTGAAGTATAGTGCCGGAGCAAGATCGGCTTACAAACAGCAGCAGCAGCAGCAGCAGAAGGGAAAGGCCTTGTGACTTCTTGACATTGTCTGGGCATTCTTGATGAGCGCTGAATCTTGCCCACTTGTCCGCCCACCTGTGTAACCTGTCAAGGTCCCTTTGGCTGCTGCTTCTTCCTTTTTAAAGAGTGCCAAGATATTTGGGCACTGCTGGCTTAGTTAGCCAAAAATAAAGGTAGCGAGTGGTCTTGTTCATCAAATTCCAGTCATTTAAATGGCAGGAAACGGTCCCTACCCTGAGATAGTTCTTGTTCAGATAAAAACCTAGTTCTGCTTCCCTACTCATGCTGCTGAAAGCCGGAGGCTTCACTATATCGTTTGGTGAATTCCCTTAGTCCCTTTGACTCAGAGAGTGCCTGGCAAACAAAGTACCGATCCGTACACAATGAATGGCATGAAACATTGACGAGTCAGCCAGGAGAGCACTGTTCTGTCCCCCTGCAGAGTGACTTGGAAGTGCTGATGTGCTCAGGGCTGTGAGCAGAGGCTGGGCTTTTGCTCCTTTGCAGATACATGGTGGGCACAGCCACGTGTCAGGCAACAGCAATTTGAGCTTTGGCTGCTGAGATCAAGCTCAGCTGGGCTAGGTCATGAGGGAAGGCTGCCCAGTCACCTGGAGGGGCCTGCTTTACTATGTGAAGTGGTAAAATAGTCCTGCTGTCTCTGAGTTTCCATGCAAGGCATTTTCCATACTAAGGTGTAGGGATCTTAAGGCACAGGTTACTGGAGAAACTATCCCTGTGTGCCAGGAACAATTGCTCTTCATCTTCACACCTTGTAGGTCAGAGAAGGAGAGCCTGCAAAGCAGCCTGCTGGAGGCTCAGCAGCACATATCGGAGCTGGAGATGGCCAGGAGCCGTGTGCAAGCCCAAGTGCGCACAGCCACGCAGGCCCAGGAGGCCATGCTCGGTGAGAGCCTCGTGCGCTTTGTTTCTGCTGATGGCCGGGCCTAGTGCAGTTGCTCCCAAGCCAGCTCAGTCCGCAAGGCTCCTGAGGAGTGAAGGAGCTGAGGGCAGGTCCCTCCTTGCCTGAAACTGAAAGGGCTTCACTTCAGCACATTCCTCTGCTTGTGGAGTCTCTGACTCTTGCCATGTGTCATGTTTGCAGAGGATGTGAGGGGCCTTCGTCGTGAGCTGCTGGCTCTAAGATCTCTCAGCCAGCAGCAAAGTGAACGCATGGCTCAACAGCTCTGCTGGGCAGAGGAGCAGTGCGGGAAGGCTCTAAGACTCTGGCAATCTGCTCAGCAAGTGGAAGAAAAAAAGCTCCTGCAAAAACTGGTAAGAAACAATACACACCTGAAGATTTCAGGCAACTTTGGAGGGCTGGCTTAGCAGAAGAGCAGCCTGAGTATGTGACATGGCCGCAAGCATCTGCTGTGGGCTATACCTTGCTGAGCCAGGCAGCAGGGGGCTTCAAGGGCTCATAGTCCAAGGTCTGTGAAGAGCCAGAGGATAATGCTGGGATAGTATATGCAGCCACAGGTTCAGGATGGGCATAACCTGGAGGCTGGTGGACCCACCACCCAAAGCATGGCAGCGAAGGGGCAGGATCTTCCCCACAGCCTCGTGCCATGCAGCAGACGGCTGCTGAGCTTGCTGCCAACTGCAGTGCCAGCAACTGGGTTCCTTGCTTTCTGTCCTTCCATGGTGGATGGACAGTTGTCTTCCCTTTGAGCCTGAAGCAGATGCAACAGGCCCCATGTTGCTGGTGTTTCAGCTGGTGGCCTGCCTAGTGACTGGGTCATCGAGGTGCTGGCCTCATCCTCTTCCTGCAGTCCATCTGCAGCTCTTCCTTGATCAAAGGGCAGAGGGACTTTGAGAACAGAGCCTCTGAGAAGAGGCAGAAATCCTGAGGAGAGAAGGGCCAGACAACAGGAAGCCAACAGAGCAGGGAAGAAAGGTGGCATCTCCTTCCTTCCACTTGCTGACACTCCCTCTAACTTTTGGGTTAGAACAGCATTGCTGGAGGGCACAAAGTCACTTCTAATGTGCACTTTTCAAGTGGGGAGGGGGGGGGTTGTTGGAGGGTTGAAGCTTCCATTTTTTTCTTTGGAGATCATTGCAGGGACTTCATCTGGAACTGTCTCTCCCCCTCATCAGGAGAGACAACTGGAACAACAGCATTTGGAGGCACTGGAGCAGCTGAAGGAACGGGCAAACTTCCTGGCTGAGGTACAGAGAGAGCAGGAGAAATGAAGCAGGAAATTGCCATCATGCAAGCTGAACAAGAAAAGATACCAAGCAGAGCCAGTCAAGAGGCACAGATTGTGGAAAGAGAGTTTGTGCGCTGTTTTGGACTCCTCTGCTCTCCCTATGGGCGCTGCTTCTCTGGACACTGTCTGTCTGGATGGGATTGTCTCTTAGCTGACCCTTCATGAAAATGAGAATGAGAACAAAATGCTTTTGGAAAGCGTGAGCACATTAGTCTTGCTTGCCGCACAAGCGGTGGGTGGGAAGTTTAAAGCTGTCTTCATTTGTGTGCAGGTCCTGCAGGAAGAGCAGCGTCAGAAGGCTGCTGTCCTAGACAGGGTGTACTGGCTGCAGAGAGAGCTAGACCAAAGGGAGCAGCTGAGGCAGGTGCTGAAGGAGGAGTGGGAGAATGGGCAGGTGAGCCTGACTAGCCAGCTAGCAGAGGGAAGGGCAGTGATGGGGCGTGAACTGGACATCTCAGGCAAGGGGAGGCAAGGACTACTGCAGGCACTGGGAGCACAGAGCCTGGCAGGTTCCAGCACTGAGCACCAGGAAGAAGAGCTAGGATGGAAGGGTTAGAGCTGGGTAGAGAAGCAGAAGCAAGTGCCTGAATAGAAGTGCTTTTGAGACTGGAAAAGAGGAAACCTGAGCATGATGGCAGGTGCCAGTAAGATTTCTCCTGATGGAATATCAAGGACAAGCTGCAGGCAGAACTGCAGGAAGCTCAGAGGAAGATGAAGGCAATGGAGAAGAGGCACCAAGAAGAAATGCAAAGGATGCACAAGGTCCTGCTGCAGTACAGGCTGGCTGACCAAAAGCAGGTGAGTGAAAGAGCAGGAGGCACTGCACTCATGCAACAAGTGGTCTCTGCCCTTGTTGCCTTTCCCCTGCAGAGCAGCAGGTGGATGGGGAAATGTCTCTGAGTGCCATGCTCTGTGGTCTCCATGGCAGCTGGTCAGAAGGACACTTACTGGGCCACTGAATCTCAGTTGCTGCCCTGGGCAGCAGGGCTGGTGCCTTGGCTGGTGGGCCAGCAATCCTGTGCATGTATTTCTGCTGGCCTCTTAGAGCTTGCTTTGTTTTTTGAGGGGTTTGTTCAGGTGAGCATGGTGACCCACACAGATTCTGAACAAGTTGTCCCTGTCCATGGTGAATGCAGTCCGCAGAACGGGGTGAAATGTACAGTTGTTCTTTCCCTGTCACAGTCTCTCCTATGGCTGGCTGTGACAAGCTGTAGTCTCTGACTGCTCTTTGGGTTTGACTTGAGGAGGAAGAGTTGACAGCTCAGCTTGCAGCCTAACACCAGTGTTGTTCCTAAGGGCTTGCCTTTGAAATGCTGTGTCTGGGCCATCGCTGCCAGGCGCCCTTCTGACACAAACAAATTTCTTGTCCCAGAGGGACGCAGGATCTGCCGTCAAAGCTGCCGCAGCAGCAGCATCCTCTGAAGAAGCCTCCTGTCCGCAGCCTGAAAACCAGAGCATGAGCAGTTCGCCCCGCTCGAGCCAGGAGAGAGAGAAGCACTTCCTGAAGCTGCTGAGTACGTCCTGGCAATTTCTTGTGCAATCCAGCAGTGTATTATAGTGTGTGTGCCTCAGCATGAGCTGTAGCACGTTCCTCCTCACTCTGGTGTCAGACAGACATTTGCACTCCCTACAGAAGCCAGTGTTGTGCTTGGGGGCAGCCAGGGAGCACTCGGGGCGTTCCTTTTGCCTTTGAGGCAAAAGGTGGGAGTGGGTGGGCTTTGCCTGAGCTTCCCTGTGCAGTAAAGACAAAAGCTGGGATTGTGTCCCAAGCAGCAGTAGGCTGCAGCCTAGCCAATGACTCAGTGAAGGTGTGTGTGCTAGTCCAGCCAAACTGATGAGAACACTTGGCTTCCTAGATTCCCTTTAGACTCCTGACTGGTAACCAGTCATTGGAGACAAAATACTTCAGAGAAATTGCTTGGCTGTGGGGCTGGTTTAATGCTGGTGTTGTTTATATGACTGTTGGTACTTCTGTTATTCCTTCTGTGGTTTGGTTTGATAAGAATTCTACATTTTGGTTAGCCTGACCTCCTTGAAGAGAACATCAGGTGACAGCACAAGTAAGAGTGGAAGATGTCTTTTCAGTACCCCCTACAAGTTAAAAAGTTACATTCTTAGAACAGTCTCAAGGTATCAGAGAGGAAGAACTGTTTTCAAAGTGCCCCTAAAGAAGAAAACCAGGACGCTTTTCTTACAATCCCTACTTGGTATTTTAGTTGTGTCCTTAGGAAGATGCATCCAAGAGACACATCTATGTGGCATGGTCAGATAAAACTGCCCTGCAAGCAATTCTCAGGAGGAAGCCTGCAGCTCCTCTGCTGCATGTTCCTCCAGTAGCAGGCACTTTGTCACTGCTAATGCCCAGCTGGTAAATATTCTTGGAACACTGAGCATTGGCTCAGTGTTCCAATCCCTGCACAGAGTCCTGCACTCTAGGAAAGCACACCAAGGCTTAGTGACTCTGCACTACAACTGAGTTGCTTCTTACAACTAGTAAGAGCTGCCAGTGCAGTGCTGTCAGAGAATAACCGGTCAGGTACAGAACAGAGCCCAGTTTACTCAGTGTCTGCCATCAGCTGCTGGGACAAAAGAGGGGTTGGATCGACTCCTCCAGGGGTCTGAATTCAAAGACAACCATGTTCTGGCTTGAGTTGGTCAGCTGTAGCAGCGGGCGGGGGGGGCGGTTTAGATGCTGGTTGCTGCTACCTATTTCCCAATAAGCATCTCCTGGAGAAAAGCCACTTGGGTAAACATTCAGGCAGGCAGTCAAGTCCACACACACCACACTCACCACAGCAAGCTCAGTGCACAGAGGCAGAGAGGCCTTTTATAAGGTCAGTTTCAGCGAGGTTTATTTGAGCACGCCCGAGGGGAACCAGAAGACAAAAGATAAGCCATGTCCTCTGCACAAGGTTTAAGTAGGGGCGGGTACGAGGGCGGTAGCAAGGGGGAGGGCAAAGGGAATGGGCTCTCAGGAAGAAGGGGCCGTCCACCAGGGGTATCACAACCAATGAGGAAACAGGGGAAGGAGAAACCAGGGAAAGTTGGGACCTATGGGGAAAGGAAGTGGGATGTATCGGTGTTATGCAAGAGTCCATGAGGAAGACTTTTCTGTCTGCCCAGGTAGGGTGGAACTCTATTGTAAGTATTCCTCCCTTCATGGGAGGGCTCTGGGGATTTCCCTGAGGGACAAGCAATCAGAGGATTCCACAGTCAACAGCTTGTAACACAGCTGGCTGGGGCTCTGGCTTCTTCACAGTGGCTGTCAGTGGCCATTCGTGGGCTTTGCCCAGCTTTTTGTCATACCTGCCCTGCCACTGACAGTGGTGTGACTGCAGAGGCTGCAGCCTTCCTTAGCTGTGAGGTTTCAGCTGCCTTCACCTGGACTCGTGAGAGGATCAGCATCTCATTTGTGCAGGCGTCTGTGTCACGGCAGCGCCTGAGGAGCGGCGCTCTCCTTGTGGCCCGTCTGGGCTGTGCCCTGTGGGAAGATGGGACCCGTGGGTGGTGTCCAAGGGGCCGAGTGCAGTGCTAGTGACAGCTGCTGCTAGTGACTGCTTCTGCTGCTAGTGACTGCTTCAGCCCAGGCTGAAGACAAGGCCTTGTAGCTCTTCACTACATGGGGAACGGGCAAAGTGGTCTTCAGAACTTAGCCTGCTCATAAATGAAAAGGGTTCTATTTCTTACAGCCATTGTTCTTGGATGTAGCACAGCATGAGCTGCTGTTCTCTAAAAATGTCAAGGCATTCTTTAGGCAAACTGCTGAGAAGTAGAGAAAATCCCCTCCTCTCCTGGAATTCACTTTGCAATATTCTTTCTGATCCGAAAACAAGAGGATGTTGATAAAAATTCATCCCAGGTGTTAGGGTGCATTTAATCCTTGGAAGTATGAAACCTTTTGTTGAATCTCACAAGAGAGTGTTTCTTGCCAAGAAAATGAAGGGTCCAGAGTTTTCAGCCCTCCTTCCCATTTGTCATCCCATAGATGACCACCACTTGCCTTGGTGTCCATTCTTTTCTGGTCTCTGTCTGTTCTGATGGTTTTTCCATGGGCTTAGTTTCCCTTCAAGGCAACCCTCCAAAGGAGTGTGGGAGAATCAGACTCTGTGCAGGCCAGAGCTGCCTGTCTTGCTGGGGCTGCTGTTGTTGTTGTTGTTCTTGTTGATGTTACTGTTAGCCAAGCGACCAGAAATTGCTCAGAGCCCCAGAGAGTGGAGCTGGGCTTCAGCTGTCCTGGAAGTCAGGATCTCTGTTTTGAAGTTTGCTTCTTGCAATTTGTTTCTTTCAGGGCATGTTGTGAGTGTGGGAGGTCCGGAAAAGAAGTACACGGGATGGAGACGTATTGGCAGTGGGTGAGTGCAGCCAGGCTTACTTCTACAGAGCCATGGGCCAGGAAGTTTGGTGGTGCAATATCCCATGGAAAGTCAGGCAAGCTGCAAGCATCTTCAGACCCTGGCTTTAGATTGTCCCTGTCTCAGTGCTGAGGCAGTACAAGGCTTCATCAAAGATTATGAATCTTTGGATGCTGACAGTGTCTTGGCTGCCTCAAGGAGCAGGACCTGGAAGCCCTCCTGTCCCTCCAAGATGTGCCACCAGATTGCTTGTTTTCCCATGAGACATGGTTTTGTATGTTTCCAAGTAATATGGCCACACTCATGAAAGAAGAAAAACCTGAGAGAGCCATTTCCCACCTGATAGCTGTCAGATAACAGCTCTCAGTAGCATTTCTTAGTCGTATTTTGCTGGATATTCAGTGGTCAGGAAAATAAGCAAGGCCGTGTGGTGTTGCCTGAGTTTGGCAGGTAGGATCACAAGGAGCGAGAAGGCCTGGCAGGACTGTGTGTTTCATTGGCTGGGCAGGCGTGCCACAGGCACAGACACGAGAAGGAAAAGGCAAAGAACAGCCCTGCATGCATAATCTAGTGTGTACGTTTGAGATTTGTAGCGGCCCATTTTTTTCCTGTTGGACCCAGCTTTTCTCTGGGACACTCTGCATGGCAGAGGGCTGCTGGGCTGCTGGGCCATTGGCTGAAGAGCAGACAAAGCCCAGTGTTTTAGAGGCACTGCAGGCAGCAGAGAGCTTCTGCCTGGGCTGCCTTTTGCTTCTGAGCACTGAACAACTTCTCTGGTTTTTTGCCTCTGCTCTGTTTCTAGGGGTTTTGGAAGTGTTTATAAGGCCTTCAACGCTGCCACAGGACAAGCGGTAAGTGCCCACGCGGATTTTGCAGCTCTTGAGTGCTTTCCCTTGGGATGTGATCTGTGGCCAGAGCTTTGGGCCGCCTATCTTTGCTGCAAAGGCTGTCCCGCAGAAGCAGCCTGTCTAGAGGCAGGCTGCAAAATGCATTTTGGACAGACTTTGTCCTTCCTACCCACCTGAATGAATGCAAGGATGGCAGTGGTGTCCTTCAGAGAAGGACATCCTAGCTTGGACTTACTGGATGAATCTGCATAGATTAGCTGATGGCAAGAGCATTCATTCCGGCCCAATTCCTCTTAAGGTTCAGACAGATATTTTGTTTTCCATCATGTGGTTTAGTTGGAAAATATCATGCAAGACCTAAAGAAGGAGAGATCTTGTGTGGAGCACAGTTTTGCCTTTCAGTCCTAGGGAACCTAGTTCACATACACGCACACACACAGAGATCAATATGAAGGAGTTGTTGAAGAGCCTTAAATAGTACAACCTTGTGTTGATCCTGTGTAGGTGACATTCCACTAGAGAGATGCTGTCTCTCTACCTACCGCACAGACATGGCAGTGTCTTGGAGAGTCCTGCTGCTCTTTGGGGCTAAAAGTTCAGAGTCCTGAATTCAGCTTTTTGGCTCTCAGCACATACATTCCATCTTCCTTAATAGTAAGGAATTAGATAACGAAGTTCCTTATCCACCTGCAGTGCTGGGCTCAGGAACTGCACTTGGAGGGAGGGGAGGTCTAGGAGGCGTCCAAAAGGCCTAAGCCCTTAGGTGCTTATAACCTGGGGCGCATCCACAGTGTACCACAGAAAGGGTTATTAATTTATAAACCCACTAAATAATTACAAGTCTAAGCCATGTGCAGGATTGTTCTTCGGAGTTGCAAGACCCAAACTGAAGAAGTTAGGATGTGCTAGGATTGTAACTTTACTTTGAGTCGCTTTGGAGTTCTTTTTTGGACAGCGTTTTCCCTGTCACATATGTGTGTGTTTACTCTGGCACACAATGGAAATGGCAGCCGTCTCTGAAAGGCTGGTCAAAGCCCCTAGAAATGCTAACGTATTGCCAGTGATTTCAATTTGTCTTCACAGGAGCAAAATTATTTTTGGCTTCAAAACATGTGTAAGCGATAATAGTAATGCTAAACAAAGTCTATTTGAGAAGTCTGTGGGTGCAGAGAGTGCTGTTAGCACTTTGTGGTTGATGGTTTAGAGTCCCTTTTGACCGAGGTGACAAGGCACCCAGGCCCGTGAGTTCACAGAGAAAGAGGCTCTGGTGATGTCTGTCCCTCACTGCTTTCAACGTCATCGTAGGTGGCCGTAAAGCAACTTAATCTCCAGCACCAGGGTTGTGAGGAAGTGGTAAAGGAAATCCTGGTCATGCGGGAACTTAGGAACCCCAACATTGTCACCTACTTTGAAAGGTAAGTAGTTCTGACAGAAAATCAGAAAATGGATCTTTCAATTAACATCAATCCACTCCTGGATGAGGCATGGCAGGAGATTGCATTTTGTCCCCATCAGTGGTTCGTGGCATAAACAGCTTGAAGATTGATCTCAGAAACCTGGCTCTCTTACTAAGCCAGCAGCCTGTATGTTCACTGGCTGCACGTTTTCCTGGTTTGGGGCGTGGTTTTTTCCAAGGGTTGGAGGAGAAGTGCTGAGAAAGCATCCCAGAGATGATTTCCCTTGCACCATTCCCACTATTTTTCATTGCCTTGCATGCCAAAAGACTAGGCTAGGAGGCACATAATTTGCCAGGTTTGAAATTGTTTTTCCTGTTTGTACTTTCCTTTCTGCAAAGTTTCCCAAAGCGTGTTGGCAGTGCTGGACACCCACATGCCCTGAGTGAAAGCTGTGAAAACTGTGTCTCCTTGCTGCTGGAGTTAATGGTGCAGTTTGTGTATGAAGATGATGAAGCAGCTGCTGGGATGCGTCTGCTTCCAGATTGATCTTTGCCCTCACCAAACTGCCTTTTTCCCCTTCTTGCCACCTAAGCCATCTCGTTTTCCACGGGTGTGCCTTCCTCATTGAGGCAGCACAGATGACGGGGCACTGGATAGCCTGGGTGGAGTGTGTCTTCATTTGATTCCATCTTCATTTCCCAGTGACCTGGAAACAAAACTCAGCTGCAGTCTTTTCTTCCATACGGCAATTTAGCTGTGCACATTCAGCTCCATGCTGTTGCTTTCATCTTGCAGCTACCTTGTCAATGAGGCTGTCCTGCTGGTGTTGGAATATATGGATGGAGGCTCCTTAGCTGATGTAGTCAGCCTAAGAAGGATGGCTGTAGGACACATGGCAACAGTGTGTCGGGAGGTAAGGGGTCCTGCTTGTGCTTGGGATGGCTTGGACGGGCTCGTAGTTCGAAAGAGATGCTAAGTGAGCGATTCCATGTTCAGAGCATTCTTTCTGTGTTGCTCTCATGCTTCAGAGAAGAAGGGGCATCTGCACTGAACTGCCTGCCAGTGTCCCTGCCCTTACTGTAGTCTGTTCTTTACTCTGAGTTACCGTTGTTGAACTCCCTGTCTCTTTTTCATTTTTATTTTCTGTTCTGCCCTTTTCCTCTCCAAGCCTTTGCCCCAAACCTTTCTGCATTGCCTTCTTTGCCCATAAGTGCAAAGGTGCTGGTGTGCGAGTTTTCAACCAGCGGCAAAGCCAAAGAGAGACTCACCTGTCACAGGTCTCCGCTTCAAAGGATGGCATAGCACCCAGCATGGTGCTTGCCGCTGAAAACTGACCAATGAGCTGCTTCCAGGTTCTGTCGAGGCAGACGTATAACCCTTGTCCTGCAGTCTCCCACCTGTCAGTGATCCCCTTGGTACCCAAGGCAGGGACTTTTTCTCTTTTGGCAAACCCTTGTTTGTCCTCCAGACAGGGAGAGAGCATCCGCTGCAGCAGCGGTCATTCTGACTGCCTTTGCAGGGGACAGTCTCCAGCAACGACTGACATTTCCCCGTCAATAGCTAATATGCCTCCTTTGGAAAGATCCTGCTCTCCGAGTCTTGCAGCAGCAAGCTCTTCCTCTTTCCTGCACTTGCTGCTCCTTTGAGATCTGTGAACCTTCAGGAGCAGCCTCCATTTGCGTCTGATGCAATCAGATCAGGCTGACTTTTGGCTTCCTGTTTCTTTTTTCTCTCGCAGTGCCTGCAAGGCTTGGCTTTCCTTCATGCCAACCAGGTGATCCACAGAGACATCAAAAGTGACAACATCCTTCTGGGCCGGGATGGCTCCGTCAAGTTGGGTGGGTATTCCTGGTCAGGCGCAGCGCTCCGGGGAGGCGGTGTGGGGCTGCTTGGGAGTGGCTGCCGGGTGCCCAGCAGTGGCGCTGGTGAGAGTGCAGGGAGCACTCTGCAAGCCCAGGGCGCAGCTGGAGGGTGCCGGGTGGTCTAGAGGGCAACAAGGTGCCAAGAGTAACTCTGGTTTCTGTGTGTGTTCCTTCCAAAAGGAGAGAGTTGCAATGTAAACATCAGGGGAATGAGGAAAAGCCATGGTGGGAGGGTTGTTAAGTGGACAATTGCCCATGTCCTTGGCTGCAGCCCTGAGGAAAGAGAGCCCAGCTGCTTTTCCAGCACGATTCAGCACTGCATTCTGGGACTTAGAGTGAAGAACCCTTTTCCTTGGTCTCCTACTTGAAGCAGTGTTTGTTTTTCTCCTCAGCTGATTTTGGCCTCTGTGCTCTGCTCAGCCCTGAGCAGAGTAAACGGAGGTCAATGGTCGGCACCACCTGCTGGATGGCACCCGAGGTGGTGAGAGGAGAGCCCTACGGCCCCAAAGTGGACACCTGGTCCCTTGGCATCGTGGGAATTGAAATGGCCAAAGGAGAGGCTCCTTATCTTCGGGAAACCAGTGACAGGGTAAGGTGCAAATACGCTCAGTTAGCTGTGTCCTTCTGGTCCCTGTCTATTAGACAAAATCCCATTCCCACAGCTTGAAGTGCTTCCAGAAAGGCCCACTTCTAAAACCGTCCCTGGGACTCACATCAGCTGTCAAGGCTAGACCTGGTGCAGCTTGGAATAGCTGGGGCTGCACTGGCACCTTTCTTCCTTTGGGAGAGAAGGCTCATGTCTAACCATCTGCTAAGGCAAGAAATTGCCACTGTAGACTGCAGCTTAAAAGATGGGGTCTAGGTGAGCACTGAAGGCTATGGAAGAATCACGTAGAGTCTCCTGTTTCCTTTCACTTCAGGCTAACTACCTGATAGGCAAGCAAGGGGTACCAAATCTGCACCAGCTCAGGCTACCCCGTGGCTTGTGTGAATTTCTGGGCTGCTGCCTGCAGATGGATGTGGACAGGCGAGGCTCTGCCAAGGAACTTCTGCAGGTACAAGGCAAAGGGGCTGCAGGCCAAACAGCTGTTCCCTGTCAGGGTTTGCTCCTCGGCCAAACTCCAGGCAATCAGATGGGCCCCCACATAGTAATCTCTGCTCTGCATGCTTTTCAAATGGAAACCAAGTAGGATCCAAGACTGCTTGAGGTTAGAAGGGATCTGTGAATGTCATCTACTCCAAAGCCACGGCCCCTGGCAAGGACATCTTCAAGTAGATCAGATTGCTCAGAGTGCCATCCAACCTTGAATGTTGCCAGTCTTGGGGCTTCTCCCAGCTCTCTTGGCAGGCTGGGCCAGTGTTCCAGCATTCTCCTCATAAACAGCTTCTTCCTTAGAGCCAATGTGAATTGAGTGTCTTTTAGCTTCAAACCGTTGCCCCTTGTCCTCTTGCAATTGGCCCTGCTAAAAGAGATGTCCCCATCTTTCTTGGAAGGCCCTACAGCTATGGAAAGGTCTCCATGGGGCTTCCTCTTCTAAACAAGCTAAACAAGGCTAAACAAGCACAACTCTCACTGCTGTTCCTTAGAGGAGAATTCCCACCTTCTGGTAATTTCTGTGGCCCTCTTTTGCTCTCGGCTGGTGTATTCAGGTTTACCTGGTAGCAAAGGAACCGAAGTATTGCAATGCCAGGGACGGGGTTTGAGGAACACAATGAAAACAATCCCTGCCAAGCGGTTTTAGATTGGTCTGTGGGAAGGCGGGGGCTGTGGGGGAGCTCACTGGGAGCATCTGAGGGCACCCAGCTTGTCCCTCCTGTCGCACTCTTAGAGGTTTCTGCCAGGCAAACGGGGACAGCTGTGCAGGATTTGTGCCAGCCCCATGTGCTGCCTGGCCCGGTCAAGTAGATGAGAATCGCTGTGGCTTTGCTGCCAGGTCTTGTGGCAGACAAGGAGCTGCTGACCGGGCCACTTCCTTGGCTGAGCCTGCTGTGAAGGAAGATGCCAGCCGGCACAGGATAGGGGGTGCATGCCGAGGCAGACGCTGCTCTTCCTGCAAGCCAGAGCTGAGCACATCTGTGCCCTGCTGCTTGTGTCCTTGCTCCTGGCTTGCTGCTGAAAACCTGCATGTCCAGCGGTTCTGAGAACAACATGTGGGATCAATAATTTTCAGAGCTCTTGGGAGTCTCTTGAGGAATGCCTTATGCCCCAGATCTCTCTTGGTCACTCAAATAGGCCATGTCTATAGCAAATAGGATCTTGAGTAGGTCTGTTGACTTTCCTAAAAAGAAAAAACCTTTGGACAGCAAGCAGCAATCCCACAGTGATATCAGGACCAAAATCCCAGCAAGTGACGCCACCTTGAGGAATGGACTAGTGCAGTTCTGGGCCATGTTTCCTGCAATAGCAGCATCCTGGACATGAAGGCAGATGTGCTGCTGGTGCCCTCAGTCCGATGTCTGTGTATTTCTGGGCACTAGAGGAATCCAGCCTGACCCTGTTAGGAACTCAGTTTGGAAAAGAATGGCTCCTTTTCCCTTTGTCTCTTTTAATTTGGTTTGTTTTGTTTCTTTTTCCCTTTGGGCAGCATCCATTTCTCCAATCAGCGGAGCCTCTCTTAAGCCTCTTCTGACAGGCTGATTGCTGTCATTCCTGCAGCAAGGAAATGCAGGAAGCAAAGGAGATGACAAGGACAACTTCAGCACTTGGAGAACAGAGCCTCTGAGAGCAGGTAGAAATCCTGAGGAGAGAGGGGCCAGGAAACAGGCAGCCATCAGAGCAGGAAAGCATGGTGGCATCTCCTTTTCTCCCAGCTGCTGACACTCCCTCTAACTTTTGGATTAGAACAGCATTGCTGGAGGGCACAAAGTCACTACTGATATGCACTTTTCAGTTGGGGGGTGGTGTGAGGCATGAAGCTTCCACTGATTCTTGGGGGAGATGGCTGGGACTTCATGTGGAAGTGTCTTTCTCCCCTCACCAGGAGCTGGAAGGGCAGCGTTTGGTGGCACAGCAGCTGCTGGCACAAGGGGCAAACCTCCTGGCAGAGGTAGAGAAGGAGCAGGAGAAAAGGCTGCTTGAGATGAAGCAAGAAGTTGCCACCATGCAAGCTGAACAAGAAGAGGTGCGAAGCAGAGCCAGTCAAAAGGCAAAGGCTGTGAAAAGAGAGCTTGTGTGTTGTTTTGGACTGCTCTGCGCTCCTTATGGGCACTGTTTCTCTGGACACTGTCTGTCTGGGTGGCATTGTCCCTTGGTAAACAGTGCTGGTGCCAAGAGGGCAAGGACCGGTCAGGTGAGAGGCTACCAGAGCGCAGGTTTGAGGAAGGCAGCAATGGCGTTGCAGGGCCAGAGAATGGGAAAGCCAGAGCTTTGTCTCAGAAGGTGGGAGCTCCCACAGGAAGCCCCCTGCAGAGCCAGGCTAGAGCTGTGGGAGTGGGCTGCCAGTCAGGCTGCTGAGGAGGTGCCTGAAGCTGCTGAGTACGTCCTGTGCATCCTTTGTCTGATCGAGCAGTGTACTGTGTGGGTGCCTCAGCATGAACTGTAGCACATGTTCCTCCTCACTTGGTGCTGGACAGACATTTGGACTCCCTACAGAAGCCATTGTGGTGCTTGGAAGCTGGCAGGGAGCACTCGGGGCGTTCCTTTTGCCATTGAGGCAAAAGGTGGGAGTGGGTGGGCTTTGCCTGAGCTTCCCTGTGCAGTAAAGACAAAAGCTGGGATTGTTTTGCAAGCAGCAGAAGGCTGCAGCCTAGCCAATGACTCAGTGGAGGTGTGTGTGCTAGTCCAGCCAAACTGATGAGAACACTTGGCTTCCTAGATTCCTTTTAGACTCCTGACTGGTAATCAGTCATTGGAGACAAAATACTTCAGAGAAATTGCTTGGCTGTGGGGCTGGTTTAATGCTGGTGTTGTCTCTATGACTGTTTGTACTTCTGTTATTCCCTCTGCAGGCTGCATGGGCCCCGCCATCTAAATCCCCACGTGTTGTGGTTTGTTTCTAGAATGTTCTGCTTCCCCCATGTTATGGTGTTAATGGTTCTGCCTTTGTTCCCCTCCCTTCCACAGTTACTTGTCAATCTCCCAACCCCTGGGAGATTGGGAATGGGATGGTGAAACGTGCAGGCTAGCTGGCCAGCCCGCCTTCAGCCAAAGGGATGTTGCCGTGCAGGACTTCCACTCCGCAGGAGGAAGAGGCAACTCTCTAGTTAGTGGCAAATTTGGGTTTTTTGAGCCCCCGGAGGGACCAAGTGCACCCAAGGGATCCAGGAATAAGAGAGCCTCGAGGGTGGGGAAACACTGGGTTTTAAAGGGAGTTGGGAGGTAGGGGTGGTAACAACACATGAAGAAATCAGAGTCTGGGGAAGGGTGATACATAGGTGACAGACATAAAGGGACAAACTGAGGGAGGGGCCCTCAGTTTGTAACTGAGGGAGGGGCCCCGGCCCCTGAACCAATCACCTGACGCCCTGGCTAGAAGGTTCTAGAGATGGAGGCAGGAGTGCCAGGTGACTGGCAGGCAGCCGGGGGTGGGGAATTAAAATGATACATCGGTAACTGGGGCAACTGGGGAGGGCTTGGGAGATTGACAAGTAACTGTGGAAAAAGGCAGAACCATTAACACCATAACATGGGGGAGAGAGAACATTCTAGAAACAAACCACAACACCCACTCTAAGAGCTTTTCAAATGAAAACGAAGGAAACGTGCAGCGAAGCAATGGAGGAAGCAGAAGAGATGATCAGGACCACTTCAAGATTACTTTCTGCAATGGCAGCTTGGAGCTGGACTCACAATAGTAGTCCTACACACCCTCAAGCCTGTTGGAAGATTCCCTTCCTTGTCAGCCAGGGAATAAGGCTCTACATTCACTTCTGAATTGGCCATTCTTTCTTAAAGATGGAAAGTCCTTCCTAAGGGCATTCTGGTGTGGTTTGGAATTGGGAACAGTCTCCGTTCCTTTATCAGCTCCAACCTACCCTGCCTTTGGAATGCTGCCCATTGGCCAGTTTTTGCCCAGCCGAGGACTTTGGGATGAGGAAGAATATGCAAATGCATTTCCAGCCAAAAGCCAGTGAAGAGCAGGGCAGCCTGTGAGAGACAGTCTGAAGTTCCCCTCATTTGCCTCATGACTGTCTCAAGGACCGACTTTGGGACCCTGAGGAGCCTGATTGGAATCCTGGTCTGCGGTGCTGGATAAAGGCCAGAAATCCTGAGGCCCCTGAGCAGAGTTCTGGCCTGCCAAGCAATTGTTCACAGCTGTGTCTACAGTGACTGCTTCCAGCAGGGCCTGCCAGGGGGCGAGGCGCCCCATGTGCTTGCACCTGCTTGGCGACAATAGCCCAGGAATTTTCCCACCTCTTGGCCCGGTTGGACTTTTCTGGGGTAACCTTTGGTGGTCCAAAGAAGACCCCTCATCTGCTTTTCAACCACCGTGACAGACAGACTGAGATGGAAGAAGCCTCTCTCTCAAGGACTGAGACATGAGAAGCTCCCCCCTCCCAAGGACTGAGACTGAAAGCCCCAACACGGGGGAGCTGTGTGGGGGAGCCGACCTGACCACAGCAAGATATTTGCCTGCAAGTGTGGCCATTGGACCAAGAAGACATTGGTCCTCGCCTACTGCTGAGAACATGGACTACCTGTTACATCTATTCTTTATTGGATCTTTGTCCCCCTCAGCGGTTTCAATAGACTTTCTTCCAGATCTGTTTTCCCCCCCTCAGCAATGGACTATAACAGAATCTTGAGTTAACCAGAACCTTTGAGAGCTTCCCAACATGACTTGGTGAACTCCATCAGCTGGATTACAAGGACTTTGTCTTTCTACGTTTGCTAGCTATATCCCCTCTCTCTCTCTCTCTCCTCTTTTGTCTTTTTCCTCTCCCTTAATCCCTCTATGGCATTTGCTGTGCTCATTCAATAAAGGTGCATTTGTTTGGATTAATACTGAAATCCCCACTGTGTTGTGTTTTGCACTCTGAGATCAGGAAAATGAACCATCACAGCTCCCTGCTCGCGTGAGCGGATCATGACACAGCCAGAACATCCTGTGCAGATCCAGGCTTTCAGCTGTGCCCATGGATGCTTTTGGTTCCTGCTCGGTGTAGCCGGCACGTCTCCCCTGTGACTGCTCCCGCCTCCCAGGTGGCTGTGGCTAATAGGTATGAGGCTCTGAGAGTGCACCGAAGAAGGCAGGCACGTCTGCTGGCAGTGCAGGAGAGCAGAGAGAAAGTGCCTGGCAGGACCCTGGCCAGCACCCGCTGTACCTGCTCTTTGTCAACAGTACAGGACTGGTGGGTGATGCTGCACTTGAGGTTGTCTGGGGCTCAGCAATGATGGAAAGTCTGTGTGCTTGAGTGGCTTTGTCCCTCTTGCTGTGCCTTCTGTTGTCCCTGTGCTCCGCGATGTCTGCCCAGGGCTGTGTAGCTGCGTGGCACAGCTTAAGTGCAGGAGAGCCTCATTTGTTTGCCTTTTGAGATGGCTGCTTGTCATCGATGGAGAGAGACAGGAAGACTGACTCGGTGATCAGAATCCGATTTTCTTGTGGGATACAAGCATTTATATACTATTTTAGGGAGACTAGTACTGTGTACTACAATGATTAGGTTGAAGTCACTTACACGAACTTATGCATATAACAGCATCTCTTGCTTGCATTATTTAATAGGATTTTCTTTTTCTGGTAAACCTGTCTAATTAAATCTTCTTGCTATCTAGATCTAATTTTCAAAGTTCCGTTTGCTTTTGCCAAGGCATTTTATCTATCAATTCTCTTATCCTAATATGGTCCAAAGTACTCTCTGTCTTGTGCACCCCAATATCTCCCCCTTCTGTGTCAACCAAAACCACTCCTTTAATGGTCTTATTAATTAATCTCTGCACACATTGAAGCAAGCAAGGTATCATGATTAATATAATTATTATCAAAATTACCACATACATACCCATCCTAAAAAGAATCTTTTAGTTAAAAACTCCAGCCACTAAAATCTCAGGCTTGATCTTTATAAACTAAAAACATTCCTGCTGGCAGCTGCATTACTGGATTTAGAAAGTCTGCCAGAAGTGTAATTGTACTGAAAGTTTAATTCTTATAGATAGGGTGATAGGGAGAAGCATTTTTAGACTGATTCCTTCCCATGTATTTAAAATGAACACAAAAATCCAATTTCACAGAACCCAGGAATTCTAATCCTTGGGGTTCCACCAATGGTGGTTCATGAGGTTAAGGGATCCAATTTGATGTGATTTGATCTGCTTTCAAAAGAAAAAAAAAAAAATAGTGTAAAGTTCTGGAGGAGCTATATTCCCCCCTGGTTTTTTTTGCTTTTTAATAACATGTGTGTTTCTCATGATGAACATAAGAAGGTAACATCAAAGCAAAACAGTATGTAACATAACGATAAACTTTTACTAAGTAAAAATTAATCAGATAATAGATACAATTATAGCACATGAGAAATAGAATGGTGTTTTAAAACAATACATGATCAATTTCTTGAATATTGTACCATTACTTAGAGTCTGTAGTAATCGGCAAGCTTTATTTTTTTAAAGTGAGGGCTTGAAAAATCATTCTCGGGTAAGATTTCTAAGTTCATCTTAAACGGAGGTTTAGCTGTTCTACGTCTAAATTTGGTAAGCCAAAATGACTTGAATATAATTTTCGTGCAGAAAATTTTCTCTACTAGTTAAAGCTAGGACTTGGCTAGGGTCACGGCTTTTAACCAGAAGAGTCTTTTTAATATATTTTAGAAACCTTTAGTAGTTAGAAAAATAATAGATGTCTTATAAATAGTTCTAGAACAATAAGTGAAGGTTTGAAAAGTAGCTGGTTTTCTCATTTATCGTTAGTTAAATAGTTAGTTAATGGTACCATAGACAAATAGCAAATGAAAAAAGGAATGTTGGTTATAAAAAGACAGCAAATTCACATCACAAAATCAACACCATAATCAGGGTTACCTAATATATCAGTAAAAATGGTCTTAAGAAATTGAGGTTCTATTTCCCTAGACATATATGACATTAAAGCAAAAAAGTAAAAGAAGGCAATAAATAACTCATAACTAATTACAGTCCTAATATGGAATTATTTCTCATTCTTCAGTATTACTTATAAAAAATAAAATAGCAAAAACTGTTCTTATTTCTAGAGCAAAATATCTTATCTTGTAATTTAAAGGAGTATATTTTGACAAAAATTCATTCAGACTTTATGTCCTTCACTTGTTATAGCAAAGGAATTATGTCTTATAACTCAAACAGGTATACTTCAACAAAACTTAAAATCAACTTCACTAAAACTTAACCTTAATAAAGTATCTCTAAAAGAACTTAAAGTTAACATTGCTGAGACTAAACAAAACTCAATCTTAACAAGAATTAACTTATTTAAACTCTATTATTACAAAAATGTTACTGAAAATTTGTCATATCACGGTTAAACATCAAAGTAAACAACATGCAAGTAAACAACTGTACTGAAAGCTTTACAATAAAATTACCTTGTTAGAACTATGGAGTAAAAAGCAAGCACCTAAAAAAGCCGACAGTGGAATTAAATCTCAAAAAATTACTACAGATAAAGTTCAAGATTGGTCTTGAATGTGAGCTAAAGAATCTTGAATTTATGACTTATCTAATTACTCTCAGTGAACCATGCAGTTTTGCTATGTTATTAATAGGTAAAAAGACACCACCTCTATACCAACACTAGAATTGTTCTAGTAACAACCCTGTTAAAAATCACAGATCACAAGTTAGAAGGTAAATAACACTGGCTGGTGCCAGGCAGGTGGGGCTGCACCCCCTGCAGCAGCTTTTAAAGACTGCTTGTAGGATTGATGTAAGTTTGGCTTCGTAAGAGTAATGGCAGATAAACATTGAAGGCTAAACTAAAAGAGATTTAGTTCTATTGTTCTGAGCAGAAAAAGCTGCCCATTTTTTAAAAGGTTGCAGAGTTCTCAAGTTAAAGCAATTGCTGCCAAGTGTGAGTTGTAGCTATTTCTTGTTAATAATTGCATGTTGTAATCTCCTGTTAACAGTTTCCTTTTTAATAGTGCCTCGAGCCAGCCCGCCGCTGCCCCGGCGGGGGCCCCACCTTTCGGCGTGGGCCCGCCCGTGCCGGGGGTGACCCCGGGGAGCGGGGGGGCGCTCCCGCCTCGGCGCGGGTCGCGGTCGTGCCGGGGGTACCGGCCCGGGTCGCCGTGTCCCGCGGGAGCAGCTGCTGGACGGCTCCCTTAGCCGAGCGTCGCCCTGCTGCTCCCTGGAAGAGGGCACCCAGACGCTGGAGGGGAAGGGACATCGAGTCGGCATTCAAATGACCTCATTTCCTGCATGCAACGGGATGGACCCCTCACGAAACAAAGCCAAAAACCCCTAAAACAACGAGCCAACACAAAATTGATGAATCAAAGTGATGACTAGACGTGAGGATAGAATCCAGTGTCCACCAAGGCCTTTTTACCCATCACCCTAATCTCAAAGATGTCAGCTACACACAAGACCTCAAATGTTGAAGTAAAAAGCAGCAGATTTCCTTATGTTGTCTTGAGGATGGAACTTCTAGCTCTAGTCTGCGGATCAGTGGACGAAGTTGCACTCTTCCTCCTTTTGTGAGTCGCTCCTGGGAACGCTAGTGTTATGAGCATGGACCCACCCAGAGGTTCTCCCCACCAGAGCTGATCAGTTTTAATAAAGGCATCAAGGAGGAGGAAGGTCCCCTGCCTGTGTTTATTTCAATACAGTACTAAACACTGTACCAAAAAATTATTAACAAATACATTGTTAAAAAAAAGGCAAGTAACTGGAAAACTGACCAGGGCTAGGTGTCCTTCAGGGCTTTAGATCTGTACGAACTGTGGCTTTTGATAGCTGGGCTGCTCCTTCCAATACTTGAAAGTGCCTGGGGCACTTCAGCTGGGGACCATTGTGGGGGTGTCGAGTGTCCCAAATGACTCGTGTACAAAATTGAAATGCATCAAAATTCTCCACTCTGTTAAAAAATATTTCCCCCACAAAACCAGGGACACAGACATCACAAAAAGTTTACCTGTGGCAATCAGGCCCTGTTATTTGCACCAAGTGTTGGTTTTCCAGGCTTTCGCTCCTTCCATCCACGCCGGAGAGTCCCCGAGTCGTTAATCGCCGCTCATTGGGCTATTGGCTGCTTCAGATAACAGTCACACCGGCTCCTGTATCAATGAGTCCTGTTAGGAGTGTCTCTGCCTTTCAGAGTCCCATTGCATTGGCATGTTGGACGCTCAGAGGTAATATTTTGTGTCCATAAAATCTGTGGCACCCCTGTGGAACTGAACCCCTCCTCCCTTTATTCATCTATCAGGGGTGCAGGCAGGGGTGCTGCAGGAAAGGCTATAAGTTGAGCTATATTGCTCCCGGCCGGGACTACACAGGGCGGATGGGGGGTCCAAGCCATGATCTTTATTTCCCCAAGGGAATCAGAGTCTATAGCTCCAGGGAGAACAAACAACCCTGTTATCCAGGTGGAAGATCTGCCTATAATCAAAGCATGCATATTCTGTCCTGGCGGTCCGAAAACTCCTGTGGGAAGCAAATGGACAGATGAATCAAGCAATGTTACTGTGTCGGAGGTTGCCGGGTCCATTCCTGCGCTGCCTGGGGTGGCTGGTTGTAAGTCAGCGACAATTGCTCGGCGGGCGAGGGCAGGGCCAATTGGAAGTTCATGGTTGCTCCCAGCTGCTGCGTCGGCTGCGGAATTTGCATCCTCGCGCATCGCTGTCCTGTGCTGCGAGAGAAGTTTCCCTGCAAAGGCTGGCCATTGTGGTGGAACTTGGAGCGACATCTATTAGCAAAGCGAGGGCCTTTCCAGCAGCAAGGGCGTACACCCGGAGCTTTAGGTTTTTGCGTTTTTGGCAGTTTCTCCAGATTTGCCCATATCTCTCGCAGCCAAAACAAGCCACCTGTTTCCCAGGGGTTAGTTTCACGGTGGCAAAAGCGTTCGCTATGCCTTGCCCCACGGCTTGATATGTGACATCTGTGGTGTGTTTTAATGTCCCCAAGCGGTGGCACGCTTGTATCATTTGGAGTAAAGTGGGTTCAGGTTCAGGGGGTAAAGATTTTAAAAGCTGCTTACAGTCCAGGTTGGTGTTCTCGACGGCCAGTTTGAGGAGTATAATCTCTCTGGCTTGCTCGCTATTGATTTGTCTCTCCAATGTTTGTGTCAATTTGTCCACAAACTGCAAGTAAGGCTCTTGCGGACCTTGTTTGATATTCATGAAGGACTGTTGCGTAGTTTTGGCATCAGGAACCTTTAGGAATGCCAGGTGAGCTGCCCTAATATCCTGTAGGGCTTCTCTCAGTAAGGTGCCTTGGCCATTAGGCTTGGTATGCGCCCCCTCCCCCACAAGGTGGTCAATAGTTAAGGCAGCCAGGGCTTGGTTTGCATGCCATGCATACATTGCAATTAAATTTTCCAGCCCTTTTTTCCATTGTGGCATAAATATAGCATATTGTGTTGGTGTGAGCAACAGATTTGCCAAAAAACTTACCATCGTGAGGAGTCATGAGGTGAGTAGTAAAGCTTGCTCTTAATAAATTACTAAAGTAGGGGGACCCCAGTCCATATTCCTGCGCAGCGGTACGTATGGCGCAGTTCCTTAACTTCCGAGTGATCTAGAGGCTCTCATTGTGGATTTTCCCCCTTCAGGCCGAATTGCACAAGGGCCACAAAGATTTCTGCAGTAGTGTCAAGGTCTCTGTCCTTAAGGGCTTTCCTTTTTATCTGTAACCAATTGTTACACGAATCCAAAGGGAGTAAGCTCGCATCTTTTTCAGGGCCAGGGTTGAAAGAGTCCAGCTCCCCTTCACTGCTAGAGTCAGTGTCTGCTGCATAAGCCATAAGTGTGCGGCGGCTCTGGGATGGCTGGCAGTGTGGCGGTGGGACTGGGGGTGGCGACCGGGCTCTATCCCTGGCACTCGCTGGGGAGGGCATGCAGACGGGAGATGGAGGGTGGGACCTGGGCAGGTTTCAATCCGGCTGGGGCCGTCTCAGGGTAGCCTCACAGGCTGTAGCCTCACAGTCTTCCCCGCAGCCTCCCACTTTTTTTAATTGCGCCCATGACTGCCTTCCAAGCAGGAAGCATTCGGAGCTCTGGCTCGTGGCCAGGCAGTGTCGCGAGGTCATAGAGCTTTACTCCGACCTTGTCCCGGAAGCGGAGACTAAATACAGAAGAAGGGGTAGCGTCGGGGACCATGTGTGACACCCATCATAAAATGACTTAAGGTCGTGCTTTGGGATGGGGGAGCCACGCCTGCCCAGAAGGGCAAGCACAGTTTCATAGACGTCTCTCTCTTTGAACATTTCCTTTCCCATTCCTTTAGTTCCCCTGGCTCACCTGTCAAAGCGCAGCAGACAGGGATTGCAGGCCCAAACGCGGTTCTCTAACCGTCACCATCAGTTCCAGGGGCTCGCCGACTCCCCGCCTGTCAGGCAGATTCATTTCCTCACACAGGGCACCAATTGTCGGCGATGGAGATAGACAGGGAGACTGACTCGGTGATCAGAATCCAATTTTCTTGTGGGATACGAGCACTTATATACTATTTTAGGGAGACTAGTAATGTATACTACAATGATTAGGTTGAAATCACATACACAAACTTATTCATGTAACACCACCTTGTGCTTACGTTGTTTAATAGGATTTTCTTTTTCTGGTAAACCTGTCTAATTAAATCTTCTTGCTATCTAGATCTAATTTTCAAAGTTCCGTTTGCTTTTGCCAAGGCATTTTATCTATCAATTCTCCTATGCTAATAAGGTCCAAAGTACTCTCTGTCTCATGCACCCCAATATTCCACTGCAGCTTTGGACTGTTCCAAAGGGGTCTACTTGGCGTTTGTCATCTGCAGGCCATTGCAGAGCAGTGGGCCACAGGCTGCTGCCAGAGCTCCAACACAACACAAGTGTGGCAGCCCAAGAATCAGTGCACGGATCTTCCGGATGTTCGGAGACATTCAGTTGCCAGAGAAACAGCAAGCAGGACCAGAGGAGCTTTGCATCTCCCTGCCACAAAACGAGGTCAGCCTGCAAATGGAGTCAGAGCAAAGGTAAGCATGTACCCGCATTCTAAAGAAGGAACTGCAGCCTACAAGAGTCCTGGAAATTTATTCTCTTTGCTTCTTTTGCCCCCTAAATCTCATTGAAGAAGTTAGGCTTTTCAGAACCAGCTAGGATGCCACCTAGAAGAAGCAGACTTGCTTTCAGTCAAAGCTTTTGAGACCAAAAGTCTGGTTTGCTTGGGTTTTCCTTGGATGCCACTTGGGTTGGCGCATTTTCTGAGTTCCCCTGGGATGCCTTGAGCACTGCCTTATGGGCTGGGAGGACATTTTCTGCTGCTTTATGAATGAGGAGAACTTCCCAGGCTTTTCTTTCGCATTAGCTGTACAGAAGGTTGCCTTGCTGGGCACAAGAAAGCCACAGAGCAGCTGCTATTGTGAGGTCAAGGGAGCGGTGCAACAGTGCTGTCAGCCCAGCGTTGTCCCAGTGCGCGCAAGGCCTGGTCATCCAGAGCAGCTCTTCCGCTCGCTCCCTGCAGGAGGATCCTCGTGCGCAAGGAGTTCTCAGCGGATGGCCTGCACCCCGAGAGGAGTCTTGGCTTTCCCTTGGGTGGCATTCAGCGTGCAAACCCACGCAGCACTGCCAAAATGATCAGGCAAGTCTGTGCCATGGTTTGCACTGTCTTTTCTGTTGTCTATTCCGGCTACTACCTGACCCAGCTGACTCGTAAGTAAAGGTTTCTCCTGGGGCTGGCATCGCCCAGCTTTTGCTTCACTCTGCTCTTGATGCCGCACTAGTGACCCAGTTTATTTGGGAACAAAATGGCCACGAAGATGCCACCGCTTTGGTCAATGTCCTGCCAGCAGCATCAGCTAAAAAGGGGGCATCTGTACTGGGTGGCAGGTGCAGAGTATTTGCAGTGCAACCTGCAGCGGTTGCCTTCCCTCCCCGGGAGAGTGCGTGGCAGCGGAGTCCGTCATTTCCTCAGCTTGCTGCTTCAAGCAAGACGAACTGCAAATTGCAGACTCTGAGGAGAGATTTGTAGAAGTACTTCTACCAACTCAGTGGTTCTCTCCAGGAGTGAAGGAAAGCGCCTTTTGCTCCAACATTGCCCCTTAGAGGCCTTGGCTGCGTGACTTGACCCTTTGATGCTGTGCCAAGACTGCGATTCCCTTGGCGATGCAGCACAAACTCCAATGCATGGAGGGTTTGCTGCTGAGCCCAGCAGCTGTTCCTGGGCTGCTTCAGCAGGGAGCTGCCGCAGCCCAGGGGCCCTTTATGGAAGCTTTGCTGGGCTATCATCTTCAGCCAACGAATGGGAATTAGGGCATGCCATTTAAAAGAATAGAGATCTAAAATGCAGGAAAGAGAAGAGGAAAATGCTGCTTGAGCTGTTGGGCACAACAGGAGCTCCAACTTTTGAAGAGCAACGGGCATTTCCACCACCGTGTTTCTATTTCTCTCTTGGCAAAAGAGGCCCAAATGTAGACAGAGCCTACTCTAGCGCCCTTGTGGTTCTCTTGCTTGCTGTGGGAAAGAGCTGTTGCTCCTGGAGGCACGTTGGCAAAGTGGCTCTGTGTTGGGACTGCCTCGTGCTGTGAAAGTCGCCAGCACGGGCACTTTTCTAAGGGCCTCTGGTAACTTTTGCCTTGCTCGCTGCAGGTCACCTGACACGTGGGTGGAGACAAGCCAGTCCTTTGGTGAGTGGCAAAGGAAGCTGAGAGGTTGCTGGCGTGTGAGAATTGTGCAGCAATTCTGCCAGCTTGGCCTGTTGCAGTTGAGTGTGGAGTGCCAGCGTGGGAGGCTGAAAGAAAGGCCAACTGCCCGGTGGCATCAGCAGTAGCAAAGGGAGCCCTGGCTGTTTGCTGATTTTCCGGTGAAGAGCCTTTCAAGAGACGAAAGGCAAACGGGACGGCTCCAAGGCGTCTTTCTGCTTGTAGCCAGCAGGGAAGCTCAAATGCACAGCAAGATGGAGTAGCACCTCATGCAGCCATCTTCCTCGAGTTTTTGCGACTCAGAGTCCCACGTGTATCAAAGTCTATGATTTCCCCTACTTCTGGGTCCTTTCCCAGCTCAATAGAAAGCAGCTCCTAAGGGATTGGCTTTTGTCCATCTCTCACTTCTGTCTGTCTGCAGGGCTCAACAGCTGGCTCAGCCGCTCCTCCAGCTGCCTCTGTCATTGAGGAAGAGGCTGAAGAGGAGCAAAGGAACATCAAGCCTCCAGCTGCTGTCCCTCCACAGCCTGAACACGCAGAGCCGGTAAGTGGCAGCTGAGCTTGGCACTGCCTTTGGTGCAGGGCCAGGCTTCCCGTTTTGGAGCAGCCCTTGTTGCTCGTGGCTGAAGATGCTGGGGGCGGTGTGCCTGCCATGACGTAGTGCTGCTTGAGGAGGGCCTAAGAAGTGCTGGCCAGTGGGTTCTGAAGTTTGACATTTAAGCTGGGATGCTGAGAGGGCCCGAGAATGTCTCTTGGGATCAGACAAGAGGCAGCATTCCATGATTCCCAGCGTAGGAGTCAGCCCCTTGTGCCCACTGTCAGTGCAGGCTGCCCGTGGTCGGTAAGCAGACGGAGCGGCCCAGAGACGCAGTTGACAGCCTTGCAGGGGATCACACTGGGCCCTGGAAGGGACCTGCCCTCTCCTAATGGACTAATTAGCTTCAGGCTGTGCTTCACTTCCAGCCGGTCAAAGCAGAGTTTGGAGAGGAGAATCCTCGTCAGCCCTGCGTTGTGAAAGGCGGGTGGGTCTGGGCGGGGCTGGAAGGTGGCTCCAAAGGGCCGCTCCCTAAAGGCTGTCATAGAGAGGGGAAATCCGTGAAACAGATCAGAGAAGGGACACGCTGCGGGCTTCTGAGTGGACCGTTGCATGCAAGCTGCAGGGTGATTTCATTGCCCAGGAAAAGACAGGAGGAGGAAAGCAACAAGGCTCTAGGGCCATGCTCTGATCTCTTGCTGGATCTTGGCAGCCTCAGTGATACCTTGTTGCCAGTGTCTAGCAGAAAAGCTGCAATCGTGGAGCATGGAAGTGTCCCTGAGGGGCTGGATCCAAGTAGCCTTTGGGCTTTTCCCAAAGTTGCCTTTGAGAAGGGGACATGGGAAACGCCCTAGCTGGAGAGGCCCGGCGGTGGCTGACAGCACCTTCCCAAGGCCTTGCTTTTGCCGTGCGTTCCACAGGGCATCTGTGCCAGCCACCCTTCTGACGGGCAATCCTTTCTTGTCCCGGCTCAAGACGGGCTCTGCAATTCAACCTGGTGCCGCTGGACCAGCATGGCCTGCAGCAGCCAGCTCGCCCCCCGCTGCTGGCACTTCCTGCAGCAGCGCAGCCCAGCAGCTCGAGATGAGGGAGGAGCAGGGCCTGAAGACACTGAGTACGTCTCGTACATTTCTTGTCTGCCAGAGCAGTGTGTTGTGTGCGTGTCTGGGTGTAGGCTGCGCCAGAAGTTGCCCCTCGGTCTCAAAGGCACTTAGGCCCCTCTGCAGAAGCTGTTGTTGTGCTTTGAGGCAGTGCGGCAGCGCTCAGGGAGTTCCTGCTGCCTATGAGAGCGGCTGGGCCTGGCTTGGCTCTGCCTAGGCTGCCTACTGTGCCAAACACAAAAGCTGAGCATTTTCTGCTTCAGCAGAAGGCTGGCACCAAGCAAGTGACTAGGCCCCAGGGAGCTCTTCTGACCCCAGCCGTTTTCTGGCTATCCTTCTTACTCCTACTCTGGATCAGACATTTTGTGCCCCTGGCAGTGGACCTGCCAGTGATTCTGGACACTTGGATCCCAAGTGCTCTGGGGATGCCCGGAGGCAGACGAGGAGACCAGGACGTCGGTGCAGAGGCCGGGTCTGGCGCTGAGTGCAGAAGGCGGCTGGTCAGGGACAGCCCAGGAGCTGATCCTGCAGCTGCTGCTCCAGCGCTGCTCCACCAGCGTTCCAGCAAGGGCCGCAGGAGCAGGAGACAACGACAGTTGCTATGGGCACAGCCCAACATTCCATCTAGAACCCCAGGGGAGCCATGGGACAGAAAGAGGCATGGGCCGCCTCTGGCCCTTGTACTTCTTCTGCTGCAAGTTTGCTCTGAGAAGCTTCCCATTGGGCCTTTTCTCCTCAGTCGTCTGATGAGACGGGCAAAAGCAGTGCAGGGACAGCCCTGGGTCTTCCCGGTGCTTCTCTGCAAGGTGCCTCCAGCTGAACGTGCACAGGAGCCTGCCTCTGTGCAAGGGCCCAGACCTCATCTCCTGCCCTGGAGAACCAGAAGGGCTCCTCCCACTGGCTCTCCTCCAGCTCTGAGAGGAGCTGGAATTTGCAAGTTGTCCAGCGCAGAGCCAACTCCAGAGCTTCCTCTCAAAGTGGAGCCATTCATCCTGCCCCCTTTCTCAAGTCTCCTTTTGCTGCCCAATAATGTCACTGCATGTTTTCCCTCCTTTGGGCCTCTGAGCTGGTCTCTCACCTCATCACTCCTCCCTTGAAACTTGGAGAAACAGGATGTTTTTCAGGGCAACTGATGGGGACACACACACACACACAGGGACAGCACACGGGCATTTCTCTAGCAAACATTCATGCAGAATTTCTATAGCCCTCTTCCAGCTCCCTTGGAGAAGCTCGGTGTTTGTCCCCAAAAGACTCTGCCATTCCTCTAAGAAAGCAACACTAACAGAATTCCCTTTCCACACTGCTGGCCTTCACATTGGTTTTAATGCCTAGATCCCAGATATGACAAAACCCAGGCAGCTTTGCTGCTTTCCTGCCTGTCGTTAAGGAAAAGCAAATCTTGCTTCAGTCCCAATCTTGCTTCCTTCCCAGCCTGCACGTTAGCCACTGGCCAGCAAACTGAGGGGGCAGCTGGAACAAGTCCCACTGCAAGGCAGATACTTTGTAGCATCCAAAGCCCACCTGCACCGCCTCCATCAGACAAGGGCAAGCTTCCCTCGGCTTCCCAGAAGCAGCCTGGCAATTGCCCCCTCCCTCGCCCCCTCTCCACCCTCCACAGCCCCTGCCACCAAAGCCTTGCTAGGCAGGGCCATTTGCTGGCCTCGAAGAAAGAGTGCCTTTGATTCTTCTTTGGCGCAAGTGCCCGAGCTGTGAGAAGTCAGAGGATAATGATCACACCCGCTCTGCTTTAGCTAAGGAGATTGCTGGAGGCCCAGAGCGGGACACTGGTCCTTTCGAGAGAAACTGAAACTGAACTAGCCATGCCTTTGTGGCGCATGCCGATAGGAATTGGATAGAATCGGAGGGCTTAGAAACGTCCTCCAAGGTGGTCAGCTTCATCAGTCCCCCAAAATGAAACAAAGTTATGTTACTGGGCTCCAAAAAGGACTAAAGCCGCTGCTTTTATGCCAGAAAATATGGTGAGACCAGACCACTCATCTAGATCCAATTCCGTGAATTAAACAAAGCCTCCCTTTCCACTCCCAGCTGAGATGTTGAGGAATCAAAGGCAGACGCCCCAGCCTTATTTCACTGGCAGTAAAGGAGACACACCTCAGTAAGTCCTGCCAGCTGAGCAAGGGGCTGGGCCCGGGGAAGGTGGCGCCTGCCCAGATTCTTCTCTCAGGGCAAGTGCCGTCTTTGCAACACCAGGCAAATGGAACAAACATTGCCGGAGTGTTTTCATACAGACAGAAAGACAAAATGGAACAAACTTTGGTTTAATGATAAAGACCCATTGGCTCTCAACAAAGGCAAAAATGACAAAAGGCAGAGCATAGACAACACCCAACCTTTGAAATTTATTGATAAATCTAATAAAACTAATGAATCTTAAATAATACTAATGGATCTTAACGACTAAATTGAGGAGATTCCTATCATGTCAACTAACTAAGTAGAAGATTAAACTACCCTAAAAGCTTAAAAAACAGTCCTCTTCCTATCTAGTCCTATTGATACCTAACTCTTGCTAGCCCTGGACAACCTGCAGGGTTGTCTAATTTCAAAGTTTTTTCTTCTTGGCGAGAGGCTCTGCTGCCTTCCGAGGCCGATGTCTTCTCCTGTGGTTGTTCCTTTCCTTCACGGTTTCAAACACCCTGCAAGATAGGAAACAAACCATCCATTGCTCACTTTAGTACACACCATGAAACCAAGTGCCGAGATCTCCGTTTGAGTAGGAATTTCTGTCTTTTCAGGCAGTGGCACATTTGTGAATTGATCAGCACCATGAGTCTGATCGTTCTACTTTCAATGCCTTGAAATGTCTTCCTCCTTTTGCTGCATCCTCTTTTGAATTTGATCAGCAGCATCAAACCAAGCTTTGATGGATCTATTCCTACTTGTATGAACTGTGTCTTGTTGGGGCACGGCAAGGTTTCATTGTGAAGGCTGGGTTTTACCTAAGCTCTTTGGGTTTGAGGTGGGTGTTAAGCTTGACCATGGCTGCCGGGGGCGATGCTGCAAGTGCCCCCAGCTTCCCCTGCGGTGCCTTTGAAAAGGGTCAGCCTGTTTTAGTCCAAAGGCGCAGCTTTGAGCAGAAAGAGGAGGAACTTACGCACCGTTTGCACTGCCCGCAGGGAAAGGGGCCTCCCGCCGAGCGGGGCGGCTGGCGCGCTTGGCAGCAGGGACACTCGGCGCTGCGAGCCCTCTTGCGGCTTCTCTTCCCTGTCTCCCCGTTCTCCTTTCTGGGAGGGCTTTTCCTCCTCTTTGCTTTGCCCACACTCTGGAAATCAAAGAGTCCTTATCAATGCTTCCTTCCTCTCACAAAGCTGGAAACCAGAGCATCCAGCACAAAAATCTATCAGCTTAAGCAAATCCTTCCAGACCCTCAAGAGCTGAGAAAACGGCTGCCTTTGCCAATGGGCTGCGGCGGACTGCCAACCCAGAGCTTGGAGGAAAATACTCCTCTTTTCTACAGGCCAAAGGGGTGGGATAAATACCTGCCTACTTAGAGCTCTACATTTCTTATTTCTACCTTTCTGCCTAACATCTATTTCTCTCTGCTTTTCCTCCACAAATGTCTAGGCAATGGCATTTAAATTCAGTCCAATTAGGGTAGACACATGGTTAGCCATTTTCTAGTACCCAAAATAATCTCCCTCCCTGTCTCTCTCTCTCTCTCTCTCTCACATGATGTGAAGCAAATTGCTCTTTGCCGGTAAGGAAAGTTTTAGGGGAGCCACGGCACCGGCAGCTCCTTCTTGGGGAGTATGCTGCGATGCTAGAAAAACTCCCTGAAAATCTGCAGCATATCCACAAAGGCAGCCTGGATTGCTGATGTCAGCAAGCAGTGGGGAATTAAGGGTCTGATTGGAGTCAGCGAGGGTGCCAGCCCTTGAGAAGCCCATCTGTAGAGAGTCAAAGCCCATTTTGGTGGCGCTGCTGCTTCCTTGGGTCAAAGTTAGGCTCCAGAATTGCATACTTCAGGGCAGCAGCACAAGGAAGCCCCGGGCAGCATCTGCTGTGCCTTTCCCAGCGCATGGGACGATGTGATCCTGGCAAAGGGGCGTCTGGCATGGCTCGCCAGCAGCTTTTCTCCCCTTCTGCCAGTTTCTCGACCTTCCTGGCACGTCTCGATTTTCTTGCCCCTCACCTGAGCAAGAGTGCTGGCAAGTTTATGCTCCTTTTTCCAGGAGTAGTAGTACTCCACACACTGTGCCACGGTCTTAGTCTGGATCTGTTGTGAAGAGAAAAAGAAGGAGTCAAAAATGGTGTCGGGTGCACTGGGGAAAAAGTAGAATATGGAGTGAACTAGGAAGGAAAAGCATGAAGTAAATGGAGTAGGGTGTAAAATGAAATCAACATGGGGAAAGAGAGGCATCATGCAATGTCTTAAACCGTGTATTCTGCTAGGTGGTAATACACGCAATGCACAGATCAACAACAAATCCATCTAGCACAGTTCTTCTTTCCCCGCTTCCCTCCAGTTATGCCAGCACACCGTCTTGTGGAAGCAGCAGCAGACCTGTGCGACAAGTCTGACAGAAGAAAGCTTCATCTTCCAAAAGAGCTTGGAGAAAAGGGCTGGAGAGGCCGGATCATCCTTTTGACACAGGCTTTTGATGTCCCCTTTTGTTACTTCTTGAAGATACTTGGTACTTGAGAAGAGAGAGACTGAAGCCCAGTGCTTGTTCCCAGAAATAACCAAGCTTTCCTCCTGACGATCTGCTCGGGTAAAGAATGTCCCGTGGCTTTACCTGCTTCTGGATGAGATGAAAATCCTTGCCGTAGGTGTGGAAAGCCTTTTGGAAGGACTCCTTCTCCTCAGGTGTCCATCTATCAGAGCCTGGCAAGAAAAAGCAGCGGGTAGTAAACGCATCCCTTGATCCACACCAAGTAGATCCCACTGGCTGCCGAAAGAAAATGGTGGCAGGCCGTCATTCACGTGTGTGTACGTGTCTGCTCCCTCAGAAGGTCATGAAGACAAGAGCAGGCATTGCCCGGGGAGAAGGATTGGAAAACAAGTAAAGCTGAAGGACTAGATGCTGGTGCTTCCCCACCTGCAGAGGAGACAAGACCTTGTGCTGGTGTTAAGCACAATTGCTTTAAGCAGAAACCCTTGCCACAACAATGAAGGGGACGGCAGCATCTGTCAGGGACGCAAGAAGCTCTGCTTTGCTTACCTGCGTAATGATAATCAGCCATGGGGTGGCCTTGAGGTGTTGCAGGCCCCTCTGAGAGCAGCATCTCCAGAGCCTCCTGCAAGATCAAGAGGGAAAAGGCTTTAGCCGCCCCACCACATTAAAAATGAGCCAAAAAATCACAGGTGCTGCCTTGCAGCTACTTTGCCTCTCCAGACATTCAAGCGACTGTATCCCATGTGGGTGAAACACTGTCATTTGCTCCAAGTCCCTGGTTTTTGCTGCCCAACCCTTTGATCCTGGTCCCCGAGAGTGGCCTTTTGCTCACCAACCTAAGGATTTTGCTGCTCCTGCAGCCAGAATGGCCTCAGCTGACTGAGGCTTCTGGGAATTTCCCCTCCAAATGTCTTAGAGAAGCCAGCTCTCCAGGCCATTTACAAGGCAGCAGGACCTTCCGCCGCCGCCGCCGCCTCCAGGAGGGAGATTCTCCCTGCTGGAGCCCTTTGGCCTCAGCCCTGACGCAGCTGGAGGAGACACAGCAGGCAGCAAGTGCTCTGCTCCCTGTTAAGACCCTTCTTCAAAGAGCAGCCAGGAAAAGCTGTCCCAGTGCCCGGGCCCTCTGCATTCCCTGTGCCCTCTTCTCTGCGCCCAAACAGCCGCTTCTTACCGGAACGCTGCCGCGTGCCCGGTGCAGGCAGTGCAGGGCGCGCTCCAGGTTAGCTGCTGCCCCGGGAATGCCACGGGAGCTGGCCATGTCCAACAGTTCTCTTACTGCAAGCACAACAAAAAACCCACCGAAAGTCAGCCTTGAGGCCAGCAAGGGCAAAGACTGCCATGCAAGGCAGAAGGAAAGGCTGGGAGCTAAAGACAGCAGCTTGGAGAGTATGAAAAGGAGAGCAAAGCCAGGGCCAGCTGAACCAAGGGCCCACGCAGTGCTGGCTCTCCCTCCAAAGCAGCTTCTGTAAGAAGAAGTGGGGGCCAATCTGCGCTCTTCCAGTGGCAGACGGCCCTGACCAATTTGGAGAGCAAGGTGCTTGCTCTTGCTCCTTGCCTCTAACACTTCTACATGGGAAGATGGGCGAGACAAGGAGAGAAGCAGAGCCTGCAAAAGGCTGCCTTTTTACGCAAAAGGAGCCTTTTAAAGACCCAAGTAGCTCAGGGGTGGAAGAAAAGCTTGAAGCAAAGCTACCTCTGTCAGGTTTTTCCATGTCAGAGTCATCCTCCCCCCAGGGCTTCCAGACCAGGGTTGCAGGCTCTTCATCCTCACTTGGTGCTCTGCTCTGCAGCTCTGGCAGCTCAGCCTGAAAGTCGCTGCCAACATTGATGTGTCTAAAGGAAGAAGGAGGTGGAGGTGAGAAAGGCAAGTGGTCAAGAGAGCCTTCCTGTGCATCCACAGGCTTGAACCAACGCCACCCTGACTCTGAAAGAGCAGTTCTCCTCCTCGCCATTCTTCCAGTTTGCTGTCCTTTAACCCTATGCCAAAACTCACGGCTGAATCTGGGCTCTTGCTTTCCTTTTCATTGTGCCTCTCCTTTCCACCTGAAAGAGATCAAAGCAATGCTCCAGTTAAAAATCCTTCCTTCTCATCCTCATCATTGCAAAGCCCGAGCTCCTGTGTCCCAGCTCCTTTATCTTTGCCGCCTTTTTGACATGGAATGTCCTAGGGAGGACCCTCTAGCAGTCAGCAGCTTCCTCAGGAGGGCAAGCACAAGGCCATGCACTACTCTCTTCACTCCCGGGGCCACTGAGAAGAGCCAAGACAATGGCAGGGGAGATGTGCCAGTGCAGGCTTAGGTTGGATAGAAGGAAAAGGTTCTTCAGCCAGAGGCTGCTTGGGCACTGCAACAGCCTCCCCAGGGAAGGGGGCACAGCACCAAGCCTGACTGAGCTCCAAAAGTGTTTGGACACTGCTCTTGGGCACAGGCTGTGATTGTTGAGGCTGCCCTGGGCAGGCCCTGGACTTGGGCTCAGTGATCTTTGAGAATCCCTTCCAAGCCAGGAAATTCTGTGCTACTGTGATTGTGCTCTTGAGGAGATGGCATTTGACGGCCGCCCCTGAGCATGAGGTAGAACCAGCCCTACGTGCACTGGAAAAAGAATCTATAAAGATATTAAAATAGCATGGATCTATAAGCCATGGAACTACGTCAGTATATAAGAATTGCTGATCCCAGATGGTTTTTGAAGTTGAAAGCCTGTGTTTGAGGAGAAGCCCAGTCAAATGCTTCTATGCCCTGAACGACAGGGATGCCAGAGGAGAAGTGCCATCATTCTGGTGTTTGAAGCTTTGGAGCGGGTGTGAGCAGAGTCAGGGCATAAGGGGATTTGTTGACACTGAAGCCCTGAAGTGCTCAGCCACAAACAATTTGTTTTGGGATCAGCACAAGATAGTTTGAGGACTGAAATGGGTGCCAAGAACTTTTAATCAGGTCATCCGTGGACGAGGATCTGCAACTGCACTGGGACACCTCTCTAGGTCCTCTATGGAAAGGTCTGTGTTTCCCCTGGAGGCAACATGATTCCTTCAGAAGCTGCAGCCTGCTTTCACGTGGAAGCTCGTCTGGGGAAAGTGAGCACGCAGCCTGTGTGTCGTGCTTGGTGGGAGAGGCAGCTGGAGCCTCCTGCCCCTGTGCTAGTGCTTTGAGGGCAAACGGGGATTTTCTTACCTTGGACGGTTCCCAAGTGCTCTGGGGATGCCCGGAGGCAGACGAGGAGACCAGGACGTCGGTGCCGAGGCCGGGTCTGGCGCTGAGTGCAGAAGGCGGCTGGTCAGGGACAGCCCAGGAGCTGATCCTGCAGCTGCTGCTCCAGCGCTGCTCCACCAGCGTTCCAGCAAGGGCCGCAGGAGCAGGAGACAACGACAGTTGCTATGGGCACAGCCCAACATTCCATCTAGAACCCCAGGGGAGCCATGGGACAGAAAGAGGCATGGGCCGCCTCTGGCCCTTGTACTTCTTCTGCTGCAAGTTTGCTCTGAGACGCTTCCCATGGGGCCTTTTCTCCTCAGTCGTCTGATGAGACGGGCAAAAGCAGTGCAGGGACAGCCCTGGGTCTTCCCGGTGCTTCTCTGCAAGGTGCCTCCAGCTGAACGTGCACAGGAGCCTGCCTCTGTGCAAGGGCCCAGACCTCATCTCCTGCCCTGGAGAACCAGAAGGGCTCCTCCCACTGGCTCTCCTCCAGCTCTGAGAGGAGCTGGAATTTGCAAGTTGTCCAGCGCAGAGCCAACTCCAGAGCTTCCTCTCAAAGTGGAGCCATTCATCCTGCCCCCTTTCTCAAGTCTCCTTTTGCTGCCCAATAATGTCACTGCATGTTTTCCCTCCTTTGGGCCTCTGAGCTGGTCTCTCACCTCATCACTCCTCCCTTGAAACTTGGAGAAACAGGATGTTTTTCAGGGCAACTGATGGGGACACACACACACACACACAGGGACAGCACACGGGCATTTCTCTAGCAAACATTCATGCAGAATTTCTATAGCCCTCTTCCAGCTCCCTTGGAGAAGCTCGGTGTTTGTCCCCAAAAGACTCTGCCATTCCTCTAAGAAAGCAACACTAACAGAATTCCCTTTCCACACTGCTGGCCTTCACATTGGTTTTAATGCCTAGATCCCAGATATGACAAAACCCAGGCAGCTTTGCTGCTTTCCTGCCTGTCGTTAAGGAAAAGCAAATCTTGCTTCAGTCCCAATCTTGCTTCCTTCCCAGCCTGCACGTTAGCCACTGGCCAGCAAACTGAGGGGGCAGCTGGAACAAGTCCCACTGCAAGGCAGATACTTTGTAGGCTCCAAAGCCCACCTGCACCGCCTCCATCAGACAAGGGCAAGCTTCCCTCGGCTTCCCAGAAGCAGCCTGGCAATTGCCCCCTCCCTCGCCCCCTCTCCACCCTCCACAGCCCCTGCCACCAAAGCCTTGCTAGGCAGGGCCATTTGCTGGCCTCGAAGAAAGAGTGCCTTTGATTCTTCTTTGGCGCAAGTGCCCGAGCTGTGAGAAGTCAGAGGATAATGATCACACCCGCTCTGCTTTAGCTAAGGAGATTGCTGGAGGCCCAGAGCGGGACACTGGTCCTTTCGAGAGAAACTGAAACTGAACTAGCCATGCCTTTGTGGCGCATGCCGATAGGAATTGGATAGAATCGGAGGGCTTAGAAACGTCCTCCAAGGTGGTCAGCTTCATCAGTCCCCCAAAATGAAACAAAGTTATGTTACTGGGCTCCAAAAAGGACTAAAGCCGCTGCTTTTATGCCAGAAAATATGGTGAGACCAGACCACTCATCTAGATCCAATTCCGTGAATTAAACAAAGCCTCCCTTTCCACTCCCAGCTGAGATGTTGAGGAATCAAAGGCAGACGCCCCAGCCTTATTTCACTGGCAGTAAAGGAGACACACCTCAATAAGTCCTGCCAGCTGAGCAAGGGGCTGGGCCCGGGGAAGGTGGCGCCTGCCCAGATTCTTCTCTCAGGGCAAGTGCCGTCTTTGCAACACCAGGCAAATGGAACAAACATTGCCGGAGTGTTTTCATACAGACAGAAAGACAAAATGGAACAAACTTTGGTTTAATGATAAAGACCCATTGGCTCTCAACAAAGGCAAAAATGACAAAAGGCAGAGCATAGACAACACCCAACCTTTGAAATTTATTGATAAATCTAATAAAACTAATGAATCTTAAATAATACTAATGGATCTTAACGACTAAATTGAGGAGATTCCTATCATGTCAACTAACTAAGTAGAAGATTAAACTACCCTAAAAGCTTAAAAAACAGTCCTCTTCCTATCTAGTCCTATTGATACCTAACTCTTGCTAGCCCTGGACAACCTGCAGGGTTGTCTAATTTCAAAGTTTTTTCTTCTTGGCGAGAGGCTCTGCTGCCTTCCGAGGCCGATGTCTTCTCCTGTGGTTGTTCCTTTCCTTCACGGTTTCAAACACCCTGCAAGATAGGAAACAAACCATCCATTGCTCACTTTAGTACACACCATGAAACCAAGTGCCGAGATCTCCGTTTGAGTAGGAATTTCTGTCTTTTCAGGCAGTGGCACATTTGTGAATTGATCAGCACCATGAGTCTGATCGTTCTACTTTCAATGCCTTGAAATGTCTTCCTCCTTTTGCTGCATCCTCTTTTGAATTTGATCAGCAGCATCAAACCAAGCTTTGATGGATCTATTCCTACTTGTATGAACTGTGTCTTGTTGGGGCACGGCAAGGTTTCATTGTGAAGGCTGGGTTTTACCTAAGCTCTTTGGGTTTGAGGTGGGTGTTAAGCTTGACCACGGCTGCCGGGGGCGATGCTGCAAGTGCCCCCAGCTTCCCCTGCGGTGCCTTTGAAAAGGGTCAGCCTGTTTTAGTCCAAAGGCGCAGCTTTGAGCAGAAAGAGGAGGAACTTACGCACCGTTTGCACTGCCCGCAGGGAAAGGGGCCTCCCGCCGAGCGGGGCGGCTGGCGCGCTTGGCAGCAGGGACACTCGGCGCTGCGAGCCCTCTTGCGGCTTCTCTTCCCTGTCTCCCCGTTCTCCTTTCTGGGAGGGCTTTTCCTCCTCTTTGCTTTGCCCACACTCTGGAAATCAAAGAGTCCTTATCAATGCTTCCTTCCTCTCACAAAGCTGGAAACCAGAGCATCCAGCACAAAAATCTATCAGCTTAAGCAAATCCTTCCAGACCCTCAAGAGCTGAGAAAACGGCTGCCTTTGCCAATGGGCTGCGGCGGACTGCCAACCCAGAGCTTGGAGGAAAATACTCCTCTTTTCTACAGGCCAAAGGGGTGGGATAAATACCTGCCTACTTAGAGCTCTACATTTCTTATTTCTACCTTTCTGCCTAACATCTATTTCTCTCTGCTTTTCCTCCACAAATGTCTAGGCAATGGCATTTAAATTCAGTCCAATTAGGGTAGACACATGGTTAGCCATTTTCTAGTACCCAAAATAATCTCCTTCCCTGTCTCTCTCTCTCTCTCTCTCTCACATGATGTGAAGCAAATTGCTCTTTGCCGGTAAGGAAAGTTTTAGGGGAGCCACGGCACCGGCAGCTCCTTCTTGGGGAGTATGCTGCGATGCTAGAAAAACTCCCTGAAAATCTGCAGCATATCCACAAAGGCAGCCTGGATTGCTGATGTCAGCAAGCAGTGGGGAATTAAGGGTCTGATTGGAGTCAGCGAGGGTGCCAGCCCTTGAGAAGCCCATCTGTAGAGAGTCAAAGCCCATTTTGGTGGCGCTGCTGCTTCCTTGGGTCAAAGTTAGGCTCCAGAATTGCATACTTCAGGGCAGCAGCACAAGGAAGCCCCGGGCAGCATCTGCTGTGCCTTTCCCAGCGCATGGGACGATGTGATCCTGGCAAAGGGGCGTCTGGCATGGCTCGCCAGCAGCTTTTCTCCCCTTCTGCCAGTTTCTCGACCTTCCTGGCACGTCTCGATTTTCTTGCCCCTCACCTGAGCAAGAGTGCTGGCAAGTTTATGCTCCTTTTTCCAGGAGTAGTAGTACTCCACACACTGTGCCACGGTCTTAGTCTGGATCTGTTGTGAAGAGAAAAAGAAGGAGTCAAAAATGGTGTCGGGTGCACTGGGGAAAAAGTAGAATATGGAGTGAACTAGGAAGGAAAAGCATGAAGTAAATGGAGTAGGGTGTAAAATGAAATCAACATGGGGAAAGAGAGGCATCATGCAATGTCTTAAACCGTGTATTCTGCTAGGTGGTAATACACGCAATGCACAGATCAACAACAAATCCATCTAGCACAGTTCTTCTTTCCCCGCTTCCCTCCAGTTATGCCAGCACACCGTCTTGTGGAAGCAGCAGCAGACCTGTGCGACAAGTCTGACAGAAGAAAGCTTCATCTTCCAAAAGAGCTTGGAGAAAAGGGCTGGAGAGGCCGGATCATCCTTTTGACACAGGCTTTTGATGTCCCCTTTTGTTACTTCTTGAAGATACTTGGTACTTGAGAAGAGAGAGACTGAAGCCCAGTGCTTGTTCCCAGAAATAACCAAGCTTTCCTCCTGACGATCTGCTCGGGTAAAGAATGTCCCGTGGCTTTACCTGCTTCTGGATGAGATGAAAATCCTTGCCGTAGGTGTGGAAAGCCTTTTGGAAGGACTCCTTCTCCTCAGGTGTCCATCTATCAGAGCCTGGCAAGAAAAAGCAGCGGGTAGTAAACGCATCCCTTGATCCACACCAAGTAGATCCCACTGGCTGCCGAAAGAAAATGGTGGCAGGCCGTCATTCACGTGTGTGTACGTGTCTGCTCCCTCAGAAGGTCATGAAGACAAGAGCAGGCATTGCCCGGGGAGAAGGATTGGAAAAGAAGTAAAGCTGAAGGACTAGATGCTGGTGCTTCCCCACCTGCAGAGGAGACAAGACCTTGTGCTGGTGTTAAGCACAATTGCTTTAAGCAGAAACCCTTGCCACAACAATGAAGGGGACGGCAGCATCTGTCAGGGACGCAAGAAGCTCTGCTTTGCTTACCTGCGTAATGATAATCAGCCATGGGGTGGCCTTGAGGTGTTGCAGGCCCCTCTGAGAGCAGCATCTCCAGAGCCTCCTGCAAGATCAAGAGGGAAAAGGCTTTAGCCGCCCCACCACATTAAAAATGAGCCAAAAAATCACAGGTGCTGCCTTGCAGCTACTTTGCCTCTCCAGACATTCAAGCGACTGTATCCCATGTGGGTGAAACACTGTCATTTGCTCCAAGTCCCTGGTTTTTGCTGCCCAACCCTTTGATCCTGGTCCCCGAGAGTGGCCTTTTGCTCACCAACCTAAGGATTTTGCTGCTCCTGCAGCCAGAATGGCCTCAGCTGACTGAGGCTTCTGGGAATTTCCCCTCCAAATGTCTTAGAGAAGCCAGCTCTCCAGGCCATTTACAAGGCAGCAGGACCTTCCGCCGCCGCCGCCGCCTCCAGGAGGGAGATTCTCCCTGCTGGAGCCCTTTGGCCTCAGCCCTGACGCAGCTGGAGGAGACACAGCAGGCAGCAAGTGCTCTGCTCCCTGTTAAGACCCTTCTTCAAAGAGCAGCCAGGAAAAGCTGTCCCAGTGCCCGGGCCCTCTGCATTCCCTGTGCCCTCTTCTCTGCGCCCAAACAGCCGCTTCTTACCGGAACGCTGCCGCGTGCCCGGTGCAGGCAGTGCAGGGCGCGCTCCAGGTTAGCTGCTGCCCCGGGAATGCCACGGGAGCTGGCCATGTCCAACAGTTCTCTTACTGCAAGCACAACAAAAAACCCACCGAAAGTCAGCCTTGAGGCCAGCAAGGGCAAAGACTGCCATGCAAGGCAGAAGGAAAGGCTGGGAGCTAAAGACAGCAGCTTGGAGAGTATGAAAAGGAGAGCAAAGCCAGGGCCAGCTGAACCAAGGGCCCACGCAGTGCTGGCTCTCCCTCCAAAGCAGCTTCTGGAAGAAGAAGTGGGGGCCAATCTGCGCTCTTCCAGTGGCAGACGGCCCTGACCAATTTGGAGAGCAAGGTGCTTGCTCTTGCTCCTTGCCTCTAACACTTCTACATGGGAAGATGGGCGAGACAAGGAGAGAAGCAGAGCCTGCAAAAGGCTGCCTTTTTACGCAAAAGGAGCCTTTTAAAGACCCAAGTAGCTCAGGGGTGGAAGAAAAGCTTGAAGCAAAGCTACCTCTGTCAGGTTTTTCCATGTCAGAGTCATCCTCCCCCCAGGGCTTCCAGACCAGGGTTGCAGGCTCTTCATCCTCACTTGGTGCTCTGCTCTGCAGCTCTGGCAGCTCAGCCTGAAAGTCGCTGCCAACATTGATGTGTCTAAAGGAAGAAGGAGGTGGAGGTGAGAAAGGCAAGTGGTCAAGAGAGCCTTCCTGTGCATCCACAGGCTTGAACCAACGCCACCCTGACTCTGAAAGAGCAGTTCTCCTCCTCGCCATTCTTCCAGTTTGCTGTCCTTTAACCCTATGCCAAAACTCACGGCTGAATCTGGGCTCTTGCTTTCCTTTTCATTGTGCCTCTCCTTTCCACCTGAAAGAGATCAAAGCAATGCTCCAGTTAAAAATCCTTCCTTCTCATCCTCATCATTGCAAAGCCCGAGCTCCTGTGTCCCAGCTCCTTTCTCTTTGCCGCCTTTTTGACATGGAATGTCCTAGGGAGGACCCTCTAGCAGTCAGCAGCTTCCTCAGGAGGGCAAGCACAAGGCCATGCACTACTCTCTTCACTCCCGGGGCCACTGAGAACAGCCAAGACAATGGCAGGGGAGATGTGCCAGTGCAGGCTTAGGTTGGATAGAAGGAAAAGGTTCTTCAGCCAGAGGCTGCTTGGGCACTGCAACAGCCTCCCCAGGGAAGGGGGCACAGCACCAAGCCTGACTGAGCTCCAAAAGTGTTTGGACACTGCTCTTGGGCACAGGCTGTGATTGTTGAGGCTGCCCTGGGCAGGCCCTGGACTTGGGCTCAGTGATCTTTGAGAATCCCTTCCAAGCCAGGAAATTCTGTGCTACTGTGATTGTGCTCTTGAGGAGATGGCATTTGACGGCCGCCCCTGAGCATGAGGTAGAACCAGCCCTACGTGCACTGGAAAAAGAATCTAGAAAGATATTAAAATAGCATGGATCTATAAGCCATGGAACTACGTCAGTATATAAGAATTGCTGATCCCAGATGGTTTTTGAAGTTGAAAGCCTGTGTTTGAGGAGAAGCCCAGTCAAATGCTTCTATGCCCTGAACGACAGGGATGCCAGAGGAGAAGTGCCATCATTCTGGTGTTTGAAGCTTTGGAGCGGGTGTGAGCAGAGTCAGGGCATAAGGGGATTTGTTGACACTGAAGCCCTGAAGTGCTCAGCCACAAACAATTTGTTTTGGGATCAGCACAAGATAGTTTGAGGACTGAAATGGGTGCCAAGAACTTTTAATCAGGTCATCCGTGGACGAGGATCTGCAACTGCACTGGGACACCTCTCTAGGTCCTCTATGGAAAGGTCTGTGTTTCCCCTGGAGGCAACATGATTCCTTCAGAAGCTGCAGCCTGCTTTCACGTGGAAGCTCGTCTGGGGAAAGTGAGCACGCAGCCTGTGTGTCGTGCTTGGTGGGAGAGGCAGCTGGAGCCTCCTGCCCCTGTGCTAGTGCTTTGAGGGCAAACGGGGATTTTCTTACCTTGGACGGTTCCCAAGTGCTCTGGGGATGCCCGGAGGCAGACGAGGAGACCAGGACGTCGGTGCCGAGGCCGGGTCTGGCGCTGAGTGCAGAAGGCGGCTGGTCAGGGACAGCCCAGGAGCTGATCCTGCAGCTGCTGCTCCAGCGCTGCTCCACCAGCGTTCCAGCAAGGGCCGCAGGAGCAGGAGACAACGACAGTTGCTATGGGCACAGCCCAACATTCCATCTAGAACCCCAGGGGAGCCATGGGACAGAAAGAGGCATGGGCCGCCTCTGGCCCTTGTACTTCTTCTGCTGCAAGTTTGCTCTGAGACGCTTCCCATGGGGCCTTTTCTCCTCAGTCGTCTGATGAGACGGGCAAAAGCAGTGCAGGGACAGCCCTGGGTCTTCCCGGTGCTTCTCTGCAAGGTGCCTCCAGCTGAACGTGCACAGGAGCCTGCCTCTGTGCAAGGGCCCAGACCTCATCTCCTGCCCTGGAGAACCAGAAGGGCTCCTCCCACTGGCTCTCCTCCAGCTCTGAGAGGAGCTGGAATTTGCAAGTTGTCCAGCGCAGAGCCAACTCCAGAGCTTCCTCTCAAAGTGGAGCCATTCATCCTGCCCCCTTTCTCAAGTCTCCTTTTGCTGCCCAATAATGTCACTGCATGTTTTCCCTCCTTTGGGCCTCTGAGCTGGTCTCTCACCTCATCACTCCTCCCTTGAAACTTGGAGAAACAGGATGTTTTTCAGGGCAACTGATGGGGACACACACACACACACACAGGGACAGCACACGGGCATTTCTCTAGCAAACATTCATGCAGAATTTCTATAGCCCTCTTCCAGCTCCCTTGGAGAAGCTCGGTGTTTGTCCCCAAAAGACTCTGCCATTCCTCTAAGAAAGCAACACTAACAGAATTCCCTTTCCACACTGCTGGCCTTCACATTGGTTTTAATGCCTAGATCCCAGATATGACAAAACCCAGGCAGCTTTGCTGCTTTCCTGCCTGTCGTTAAGGAAAAGCAAATCTTGCTTCAGTCCCAATCTTGCTTCCTTCCCAGCCTGCACGTTAGCCACTGGCCAGCAAACTGAGGGGGCAGCTGGAACAAGTCCCACTGCAAGGCAGATACTTTGTAGGCTCCAAAGCCCACCTGCACCGCCTCCATCAGACAAGGGCAAGCTTCCCTCGGCTTCCCAGAAGCAGCCTGGCAATTGCCCCCTCCCTCGCCCCCTCTCCACCCTCCACAGCCCCTGCCACCAAAGCCTTGCTAGGCAGGGCCATTTGCTGGCCTCGAAGAAAGAGTGCCTTTGATTCTTCTTTGGCGCAAGTGCCCGAGCTGTGAGAAGTCAGAGGATAATGATCACACCCGCTCTGCTTTAGCTAAGGAGATTGCTGGAGGCCCAGAGCGGGACACTGGTCCTTTCGAGAGAAACTGAAACTGAACTAGCCATGCCTTTGTGGCGCATGCCGATAGGAATTGGATAGAATCGGAGGGCTTAGAAACGTCCTCCAAGGTGGTCAGCTCCATCAGTCCCCCAAAATGAAACAAAGTTATGTTACTGGGCTCCAAAAAGGACTAAAGCCGCTGCTTTTATGCCAGAAAATATGGTGAGACCAGACCACTCATCTAGATCCAATTGTGTGAATTAAACAAAGCCTCCCTTTCCACTCCCAGCTGAGATGTTGAGGAATCAAAGGCAGACGCCCCAGCCTTATTTCACTGGCAGTAAAGGAGACACACCTCAGTAAGTCCTGCCAGCTGAGCAAGGGGCTGGGCCCGGGGAAGGTGGCGCCTGCCCAGATTCTTCTCTCAGGGCAAGTGCCGTCTTTGCAACACCAGGCAAATGGAACAAACATTGCCAGAGTGTTTTCATACAGACAAAAAGACAAAATGGAACAAACTTTGGTTTAATGATAAAGACCCATTGGCTCTCAACAAAGGCAAAATGACAAAAGGCAGAGCATAGACAACACCCAACCTTTGAAATTTATTGATAAATCTAATAAAACTATTGAATCTTGAATAATACTAATGGATCTTAACGACTAAATTGAGGAGATTCCTATCATGTCAACTAACTAAGTAGAAGATTAAACTACCCTAAAAGCTTAAAAAACAGTCCTCTTCCTATCTAGTCCTATTGATACCTAACTCTTGCTAGCCCTGGACAACCTGCAGGGTTGTCTAATTTCAAAGTCTTTTCTTCTTGGCGAGAGGCTCTGCTGCCTTCCGAGGCCGATGTCTTCTCCTGTGGTTGTTCCTTTCCTTCACGGTTTCAAACACCCTGCAAGATAGGAAACAAACCATCCATTGCTCACTTTAGTACACACCATGAAACCAAGTGCCGAGATCTCCGTTTGAGTAGGAATTTCTGTCTTTTCGGGCAGTGGCACATTTGTGAATTGATCAGCACCATGAGTCTGATGGTTCTACTTTCAATGCCTTGAAATGTCTTCCTCCTTTTGCTGCATCCTCTTTTGAATTTGATCAGCAGCATCAAACCAAGCTTTGATGGATCTATTCCTACTTGTATGAACTGTGTCTTGTTGGGGCACGGCAAGGTTTCATTGTGAAGGCTGGGTTTTACCTAAGCTCTTTGGGTTTGAGGTGGGTGTTAAGCTTGACCACGGCTGCCGGGGGCGATGCTGCAAGTGCCCCCAGCTTCCCCTGCGGTGCCTTTGAAAAGGGTCAGCCTGTTTTAGTCCAAAGGCGCAGCTTTGAGCAGAAAGAGGAGGAACTTACGCACCGTTTGCACTGCCCGCAGGGAAAGGGGCCTCCCGCCGAGCGGGGCGGCTGGCGCGCTTGGCAGCAGGGACACTCGGCGCTGCGAGCCCTCTTGCGGCTTCTCTTCCCTGTCTCCCCGTTCTCCTTTCTGGGAGGGCTTTTCCTCCTCTTTGCTTTGCCCACACTCTGGAAATCAAAGAGTCCTTATCAATGCTTCCTTCCTCTCACAAAGCTGGAAATCAGAGCATCCAGCACAAAAATCTATCGGCTTAAGCAAATCCTTCCAGACCCTCAAGAGCTGAGAAAACGGCTGCCTTTGCCAATGGGCTGCGGCGGGCTGCCAACCCAGAGCTTGGAGGAAAATACTCCTCTTTTCTACAGGCCAAAGGGGTGGGATAAATACCTGCCTATTTAGAGCTCTACATTTCTTATTTCTACCTTTCTGCCTAACATCTATTTCTCTCTGCTTTTCCTCCACAAATGTCTAGGCAATGGCATTTAAATTCAGTCCAATTAGGGTAGACACATGGTTAGCCATTTTCTAGTACCCAAAATAATCTCCCTCCCTGTCTCTCTCTCTCTCTCTCTCACATGATGTGAAGCAAATTGCTCTTTGCCGGTAAGGAAAGTTTTAGGGGAGCCACGGCACCGGCAGCTCCTTCTTGGGGAGTATGCTGCGATGCTAGAAAAACTCCCTGAAAATCTGCAGCATATCCACAAAGGCAGCCTGGATTGCTGATGTCAGCAAGCAGTGGGGAATTAAGGGTCTGATTGGAGTCAGCGAGGGTGCCAGCCCTTGAGAAGCCCATCTGTAGAGAGTCAAAGCCCATTTTGGTGGCGCTGCTGCTTTCTTGGGTCAAAGTTAGGCTCCAGAATTGCATACTTCAGGGCAGCAGCACAAGGAAGCCCCGGGCAGCATCTGCTGTGCCTTTCCCAGCGCATGGGACGATGTGATCCTGGCAAAGGGGCGTCTGGCATGGCTCGCCAGCAGCTTTTCTCCCCTTCTGCCAGTTTCTCGACCTTCCTGGCACGTCTCGATTTTCTTGCCCCTCACCTGAGCAAGAGTGCTGGCAAGTTTATGCTCCTTTTTCCAGGAGTAGTAGTACTCCACACACTGTGCCACGGTCTTAGTCTGGATCTGTTGTGAAGAGAAAAAGAAGGAGTCAAAAATGGTGTCGGGTGCACTGGGGAAAAAGTAGAATATGGAGTGAACTAGGAAGGAAAAGCATGAAGTAAATGGAGTAGGGTGTAAAATGAAATCAACATGGGGAAAGAGAGGCATCATGCAATGTCTTAAACCGTGTATTCTGCTAGGTGGTAATACACGCAATGCACAGATCAACAACAAATCCATCTAGCACAGTTCTTCTTTCCCCGCTTCCCTCCAGTTATGCCAGCACACCGTCTTGTGGAAGCAGCAGCAGACCTGTGCGACAAGTCTGACAGAAGAAAGCTTCATCTTCCAAAAGAGCTTGGAGAAAAGGGCTGGAGAGGCCGGATCATCCTTTTGACACAGGCTTTTGATGTCCCCTTTTGTTACTTCTTGAAGATACTTGGTACTTGAGAAGAGAGAGACTGAAGCCCAGTGCTTGTTCCCAGAAATAACCAAGCTTTCCTCCTGACGATCTGCTCGGGTAAAGAATGTCCCGTGGCTTTACCTGCTTCTGGATGAGATGAAAATCCTTGCCGTAGGTGTGGAAAGCCTTTTGGAAGGACTCCTTCTCCTCAGGTGTCCATCTATCAGAGCCTGGCAAGAAAAAGCAGCGGGTAGTAAACGCATCCCTTGATCCACACCAAGTAGATCCCACTGGCTGCCGAAAGAAAATGGTGGCAGGCCGTCATTCACGTGTGTGTACGTGTCTGCTCCCTCAGAAGGTCATGAAGACAAGAGCAGGCATTGCCCGGGGAGAAGGATTGGAAAAGAAGTAAAGCTGAAGGACTAGATGCTGGTGCTTCCCCACCTGCAGAGGAGACAAGACCTTGTGCTGGTGTTAAGCACAATTGCTTTAAGCAGAAACCCTTGCCACAACAATGAAGGGGACGGCAGCATCTGTCAGGGACGCAAGAAGCTCTGCTTTGCTTACCTGCGTAATGATAATCAGCCATGGGGTGGCCTTGAGGTGTTGCAGGCCCCTCTGAGAGCAGCATCTCCAGAGCCTCCTGCAAGATCAAGAGGGAAAAGGCTTTAGCCGCCCCACCACATTAAAAATGAGCCAAAAAATCACAGGTGCTGCCTTGCAGCTACTTTGCCTCTCCAGACATTCAAGCGACTGTATCCCATGTGGGTGAAACACTGTCATTTGCTCCAAGTCCCTGGTTTTTGCTGCCCAACCCTTTGATCCTGGTCCCCGAGAGTGGCCTTTTGCTCACCAACCTAAGGATTTTGCTGCTCCTGCAGCCAGAATGGCCTCAGCTGACTGAGGCTTCTGGGAATTTCCCCTCCAAATGTCTTAGAGAAGCCAGCTCTCCAGGCCATTTACAAGGCAGCAGGACCTTCCGCCGCCGCCGCCGCCTCCAGGAGGGAGATTCTCCCTGCTGGAGCCCTTTGGCCTCAGCCCTGACGCAGCTGGAGGAGACACAGCAGGCAGCAAGTGCTCTGCTCCCTGTTAAGACCCTTCTTCAAAGAGCAGCCAGGAAAGGCTGTCCCAGTGCCCGGGCCCTCTGCATTCCCTGTGCCCTCTTCTCTGCGCCCAAACAGCCGCTTCTTACCGGAACGCTGCCGCGTGCCCGGTGCAGGCAGTGCAGGGCGCGCTCCAGGTTAGCTGCTGCCCCGGGAATGCCACGGGAGCTGGCCATGTCCAACAGTTCTCTTACTGCAAGCACAACAAAAAACCCACCGAAAGTCAGCCTTGAGGCCAGCAAGGGCAAAGACTGCCATGCAAGGCAGAAGGAAAGGCTGGGAGCTAAAGACAGCAGCTTGGAGAGTATGAAAAGGAGAGCAAAGCCAGGGCCAGCTGAACCAAGGGCCCACGCAGTGCTGGCTCTCCCTCCAAAGCAGCTTCTGTAAGAAGAAGTGGGGGCCAATCTGCGCTCTTCCAGTGGCAGACGGCCCTGACCAATTTGGAGAGCAAGGTGCTTGCTCTTGCTCCTTGCCTCTAACACTTCTACATGGGAAGATGGGCGAGACAAGGAGAGAAGCAGAGCCTGCAAAAGGCTGCCTTTTTACGCAAAAGGAGCCTTTTAAAGACCCAAGTAGCTCAGGGGTGGAAGAAAAGCTTGAAGCAAAGCTACCTCTGTCAGGTTTTTCCATGTCAGAGTCATCCTCCCCCCAGGGCTTCCAGACCAGGGTTGCAGGCTCTTCATCCTCACTTGGTGCTCTGCTCTGCAGCTCTGGCAGCTCAGCCTGAAAGTCGCTGCCAACATTGATGTGTCTAAAGGAAGAAGGAGGTGGAGGTGAGAAAGGCAAGTGGTCAAGAGAGCCTTCCTGTGCATCCACAGGCTTGAACCAACGCCACCCTGACTCTGAAAGAGCAGTTCTCCTCCTCGCCATTCTTCCAGTTTGCTGTCCTTTAACCCTATGCCAAAACTCACGGCTGAATCTGGGCTCTTGCTTTCCTTTTCATTGTGCCTCTCCTTTCCACCTGAAAGAGATCAAAGCAATGCTCCAGTTAAAAATCCTTCCTTCTCATCCTCATCATTGCAAAGCCCGAGCTCCTGTGTCCCAGCTCCTTTCTCTTTGCCGCCTTTTTGACATGGAATGTCCTAGGGAGGACCCTCTAGCAGTCAGCAGCTTCCTCAGGAGGGCAAGCACAAGGCCATGCACTACTCTCTTCACTCCCGGGGCCACTGAGAAGAGCCAAGACAATGGCAGGGGAGATGTGCCAGTGCAGGCTTAGGTTGGATAGAAGGAAAAGGTTCTTCAGCCAGAGGCTGCTTGGGCACTGCAACAGCCTCCCCAGGGAAGGGGGCACAGCACCAAGCCTGACTGAGCTCCAAAAGTGTTTGGACACTGCTCTTGGGCACAGGCTGTGATTGTTGAGGCTGCCCTGGGCAGGCCCTGGACTTGGGCTCAGTGATCTTTGAGAATCCCTTCCAAGCCAGGAAATTCTGTGCTACTGTGATTGTGCTCTTGAGGAGATGGCATTTGACGGCCGCCCCTGAGCATGAGGTAGAACCAGCCCTACGTGCACTGGAAAAAGAATCTAGAAAGATATTAAAATAGCATGGATCTATAAGCCATGGAACTACGTCAGTATATAAGAATTGCTGATCCCAGATGGTTTTTGAAGTTGAAAGCCTGTGTTTGAGGAGAAGCCCAGTCAAATGCTTCTATGCCCTGAACGACAGGGATGCCAGAGGAGAAGTGCCATCATTCTGGTGTTTGAAGCTTTGGAGCGGGTGTGAGCAGAGTCAGGGCATAAGGGGATTTGTTGACACTGAAGCCCTGAAGTGCTCAGCCACAAACAATTTGTTTTGGGATCAGCACAAGATAGTTTGAGGACTGAAATGGGTGCCAAGAACTTTTAATCAGGTCATCCGTGGACGAGGATCTGCAACTGCACTGGGACACCTCTCTAGGTCCTCTATGGAAAGGTCTGTGTTTCCCCTGGAGGCAACATGATTCCTTCAGAAGCTGCAGCCTGCTTTCACGTGGAAGCTCGTCTGGGGAAAGTGAGCACGCAGCCTGTGTGTCGTGCTTGGTGGGAGAGGCAGCTGGAGCCTCCTGCCCCTGTGCTAGTGCTTTGAGGGCAAACGGGGATTTTCTTACCTTGGACGGTTCCCAAGTGCTCTGGGGATGCCCGGAGGCAGACGAGGAGACCAGGACGTCGGTGCCGAGGCCGGGTCTGGCGCTGAGTGCAGAAGGCGGCTGGTCAGGGACAGCCCAGGAGCTGATCCTGCAGCTGCTGCTCCAGCGCTGCTCCACCAGCGTTCCAGCAAGGGCCGCAGGAGCAGGAGACAACGACAGTTGCTATGGGCACAGCCCAACATTCCATCTAGAACCCCAGGGGAGCCATGGGACAGAAAGAGGCATGGGCCGCCTCTGGCCCTTGTACTTCTTCTGCTGCAAGTTTGCTCTGAGACGCTTCCCATGGGGCCTTTTCTCCTCAGTCGTCTGATGAGACGGGCAAAAGCAGTGCAGGGACAGCCCTGGGTCTTCCCGGTGCTTCTCTGCAAGGTGCCTCCAGCTGAACGTGCACAGGAGCCTGCCTCTGTGCAAGGGCCCAGACCTCATCTCCTGCCCTGGAGAACCAGAAGGGCTCCTCCCACTGGCTCTCCTCCAGCTCTGAGAGGAGCTGGAATTTGCAAGTTGTCCAGCGCAGAGCCAACTCCAGAGCTTCCTCTCAAAGTGGAGCCATTCATCCTGCCCCCTTTCTCAAGTCTCCTTTTGCTGCCCAATAATGTCACTGCATGTTTTCCCTCCTTTGGGCCTCTGAGCTGGTCTCTCACCTCATCACTCCTCCCTTGAAACTTGGAGAAACAGGATGTTTTTCAGGGCAACTGATGGGGACACACACACACACACACAGGGACAGCACACGGGCATTTCTCTAGCAAACATTCATGCAGAATTTCTATAGCCCTCTTCCAGCTCCCTTGGAGAAGCTCGGTGTTTGTCCCCAAAAGACTCTGCCATTCCTCTAAGAAAGCAACACTAACAGAATTCCCTTTCCACACTGCTGGCCTTCACATTGGTTTTAATGCCTAGATCCCAGATATGACAAAACCCAGGCAGCTTTGCTGCTTTCCTGCCTGTCGTTAAGGAAAAGCAAATCTTGCTTCAGTCCCAATCTTGCTTCCTTCCCAGCCTGCACGTTAGCCACTGGCCAGCAAACTGAGGGGGCAGCTGGAACAAGTCCCACTGCAAGGCAGATACTTTGTAGGCTCCAAAGCCCACCTGCACCGCCTCCATCAGACAAGGGCAAGCTTCCCTCGGCTTCCCAGAAGCAGCCTGGCAATTGCCCCCTCCCTCGCCCCCTCTCCACCCTCCACAGCCCCTGCCACCAAAGCCTTGCTAGGCAGGGCCATTTGCTGGCCTCGAAGAAAGAGTGCCTTTGATTCTTCTTTGGCGCAAGTGCCCGAGCTGTGAGAAGTCAGAGGATAATGATCACACCCGCTCTGCTTTAGCTAAGGAGATTGCTGGAGGCCCAGAGCGGGACACTGGTCCTTTCGAGAGAAACTGAAACTGAACTAGCCATGCCTTTGTGGCGCATGCCGATAGGAATTGGATAGAATCGGAGGGCTTAGAAACGTCCTCCAAGGTGGTCAGCTTCATCAGTCCCCCAAAATGAAACAAAGTTATGTTACTGGGCTCCAAAAAGGACTAAAGCCACTGCTTTTATGCCAGAAAATATGGTGAGACCAGACCACTCATCTAGATCCAATTGTGTGAATTAAACAAAGCCTCCCTTTCCACTCCCAGCTGAGATGTTGAGGAATCAAAGGCAGACGCCCCAGCCTTATTTCACTGGCAGTAAAGGAGACACACCTCAGTAAGTCCTGCCACCTGAGCAAGGGGCTGGGCCCGGGGAAGGTGGCGCCTGCCCAGATTCTTCTCTCAGGGCAAGTGCCGTCTTTGCAACACCAGGCAAATGGAACAAACATTGCCAGAGTGTTTTCATACAGACAAAAAGACAAAATGGAACAAACTTTGGTTTAATGATAAAGACCCATTGGCTCTCAACAAAGGCAAAATGACAAAAGGCAGAGCATAGACAACACCCAACCTTTGAAATTTATTGATAAATCTAATAAAACTATTGAATCTTGAATAATACTAATGGATCTTAACGACTAAATTGAGGAGATTCCTATCATGTCAACTAACTAAGTAGAAGATTAAACTACCCTAAAAGCTTAAAAAACAGTCCTCTTCCTATCTAGTCCTATTGATACCTAACTCTTGCTAGCCCTGGACAACCTGCAGGGTTGTCTAATTTCAAAGTCTTTTCTTCTTGGCGAGAGGCTCTGCTGCCTTCCGAGGCCGATGTCTTCTCCTGTGGTTGTTCCTTTCCTTCACGGTTTCAAACACCCTGCAAGATAGGAAACAAACCATCCATTGCTCACTTTAGTACACACCATGAAACCAAGTGCCGAGATCTCCGTTTGAGTAGGAATTTCTGTCTTTTCGGGCAGTGGCACATTTGTGAATTGATCAGCACCATGAGTCTGATGGTTCTACTTTCAATGCCTTGAAATGTCTTCCTCCTTTTGCTGCATCCTCTTTTGAATTTGATCAGCAGCATCAAACCAAGCTTTGATGGATCTATTCCTACTTGTATGAACTGTGTCTTGTTGGGGCACGGCAAGGTTTCATTGTGAAGGCTGGGTTTTACCTAAGCTCTTTGGGTTTGAGGTGGGTGTTAAGCTTGACCACGGCTGCCGGGGGCGATGCTGCAAGTGCCCCCAGCTTCCCCTGCGGTGCCTTTGAAAAGGGTCAGCCTGTTTTAGTCCAAAGGCGCAGCTTTGAGCAGAAAGAGGAGGAACTTACGCACCGTTTGCACTGCCCGCAGGGAAAGGGGCCTCCCGCCGAGCGGGGCGGCTGGCGCGCTTGGCAGCAGGGACACTCGGCGCTGCGAGCCCTCTTGCGGCTTCTCTTCCCTGTCTCCCCGTTCTCCTTTCTGGGAGGGCTTTTCCTCCTCTTTGCTTTGCCCACACTCTGGAAATCAAAGAGTCCTTATCAATGCTTCCTTCCTCTCACAAAGCTGGAAATCAGAGCATCCAGCACAAAAATCTATCGGCTTAAGCAAATCCTTCCAGACCCTCAAGAGCTGAGAAAACGGCTGCCTTTGCCAATGGGCTGCGGCGGGCTGCCAACCCAGAGCTTGGAGGAAAATACTCCTCTTTTCTACAGGCCAAAGGGGTGGGATAAATACCTGCCTATTTAGAGCTCTACATTTCTTATTTCTACCTTTCTGCCTAACATCTATTTCTCTCTGCTTTTCCTCCACAAATGTCTAGGCAATGGCATTTAAATTCAGTCCAATTAGGGTAGACACATGGTTAGCCATTTTCTAGTACCCAAAATAATCTCCCTCCCTGTCTCTCTCTCTCTCTCTCTCTCACATGATGTGAAGCAAATTGCTCTTTGCCGGTAAGGAAAGTTTTAGGGGAGCCACGGCACCGGCAGCTCCTTCTTGGGGAGTATGCTGCGATGCTAGAAAAACTCCCTGAAAATCTGCAGCATATCCACAAAGGCAGCCTGGATTGCTGATGTCAGCAAGCAGTGGGGAATTAAGGGTCTGATTGGAGTCAGCGAGGGTGCCAGCCCTTGAGAAGCCCATCTGTAGAGAGTCAAAGCCCATTTTGGTGGCGCTGCTGCTTTCTTGGGTCAAAGTTAGGCTCCAGAATTGCATACTTCAGGGCAGCAGCACAAGGAAGCCCCGGGCAGCATCTGCTGTGCCTTTCCCAGCGCATGGGACGATGTGATCCTGGCAAAGGGGCGTCTGGCATGGCTCGCCAGCAGCTTTTCTCCCCTTCTGCCAGTTTCTCGACCTTCCTGGCACGTCTCGATTTTCTTGCCCCTCACCTGAGCAAGAGTGCTGGCAAGTTTATGCTCCTTTTTCCAGGAGTAGTAGTACTCCACACACTGTGCCACGGTCTTAGTCTGGATCTGTTGTGAAGAGAAAAAGAAGGAGTCAAAAATGGTGTCGGGTGCACTGGGGAAAAAGTAGAATATGGAGTGAACTAGGAAGGAAAAGCATGAAGTAAATGGAGTAGGGTGTAAAATGAAATCAACATGGGGAAAGAGAGGCATCATGCAATGTCTTAAACCGTGTATTCTGCTAGGTGGTAATACACGCAATGCACAGATCAACAACAAATCCATCTAGCACAGTTCTTCTTTCCCCGCTTCCCTCCAGTTATGCCAGCACACCGTCTTGTGGAAGCAGCAGCAGACCTGTGCGACAAGTCTGACAGAAGAAAGCTTCATCTTCCAAAAGAGCTTGGAGAAAAGGGCTGGAGAGGCCGGATCATCCTTTTGACACAGGCTTTTGATGTCCCCTTTTGTTACTTCTTGAAGATACTTGGTACTTGAGAAGAGAGAGACTGAAGCCCAGTGCTTGTTCCCAGAAATAACCAAGCTTTCCTCCTGACGATCTGCTCGGGTAAAGAATGTCCCGTGGCTTTACCTGCTTCTGGATGAGATGAAAATCCTTGCCGTAGGTGTGGAAAGCCTTTTGGAAGGACTCCTTCTCCTCAGGTGTCCATCTATCAGAGCCTGGCAAGAAAAAGCAGCGGGTAGTAAACGCATCCCTTGATCCACACCAAGTAGATCCCACTGGCTGCCGAAAGAAAATGGTGGCAGGCCGTCATTCACGTGTGTGTACGTGTCTGCTCCCTCAGAAGGTCATGAAGACAAGAGCAGGCATTGCCCGGGGAGAAGGATTGGAAAAGAAGTAAAGCTGAAGGACTAGATGCTGGTGCTTCCCCACCTGCAGAGGAGACAAGACCTTGTGCTGGTGTTAAGCACAATTGCTTTAAGCAGAAACCCTTGCCACAACAATGAAGGGGACGGCAGCATCTGTCAGGGACGCAAGAAGCTCTGCTTTGCTTACCTGCGTAATGATAATCAGCCATGGGGTGGCCTTGAGGTGTTGCAGGCCCCTCTGAGAGCAGCATCTCCAGAGCCTCCTGCAAGATCAAGAGGGAAAAGGCTTTAGCCGCCCCACCACATTAAAAATGAGCCAAAAAATCACAGGTGCTGCCTTGCAGCTACTTTGCCTCTCCAGACATTCAAGCGACTGTATCCCATGTGGGTGAAACACTGTCATTTGCTCCAAGTCCCTGGTTTTTGCTGCCCAACCCTTTGATCCTGGTCCCCGAGAGTGGCCTTTTGCTCACCAACCTAAGGATTTTGCTGCTCCTGCAGCCAGAATGGCCTCAGCTGACTGAGGCTTCTGGGAATTTCCCCTCCAAATGTCTTAGAGAAGCCAGCTCTCCAGGCCATTTACAAGGCAGCAGGACCTTCCGCCGCCGCCGCCGCCTCCAGGAGGGAGATTCTCCCTGCTGGAGCCCTTTGGCCTCAGCCCTGACGCAGCTGGAGGAGACACAGCAGGCAGCAAGTGCTCTGCTCCCTGTTAAGACCCTTCTTCAAAGAGCAGCCAGGAAAGGCTGTCCCAGTGCCCGGGCCCTCTGCATTCCCTGTGCCCTCTTCTCTGCGCCCAAACAGCCGCTTCTTACCGGAACGCTGCCGCGTGCCCGGTGCAGGCAGTGCAGGGCGCGCTCCAGGTTAGCTGCTGCCCCGGGAATGCCACGGGAGCTGGCCATGTCCAACAGTTCTCTTACTGCAAGCACAACAAAAAACCCACCGAAAGTCAGCCTTGAGGCCAGCAAGGGCAAAGACTGCCATGCAAGGCAGAAGGAAAGGCTGGGAGCTAAAGACAGCAGCTTGGAGAGTATGAAAAGGAGAGCAAAGCCAGGGCCAGCTGAACCAAGGGCCCACGCAGTGCTGGCTCTCCCTCCAAAGCAGCTTCTGGAAGAAGAAGTGGGGGCCAATCTGCGCTCTTCCAGTGGCAGACGGCCCTGACCAATTTGGAGAGCAAGGTGCTTGCTCTTGCTCCTTGCCTCTAACACTTCTACATGGGAAGATGGGCGAGACAAGGAGAGAAGCAGAGCCTGCAAAAGGCTGCCTTTTTACGCAAAAGGAGCCTTTTAAAGACCCAAGTAGCTCAGGGGTGGAAGAAAAGCTTGAAGCAAAGCTACCTCTGTCAGGTTTTTCCATGTCAGAGTCATCCTCCCCCCAGGGCTTCCAGACCAGGGTTGCAGGCTCTTCATCCTCACTTGGTGCTCTGCTCTGCAGCTCTGGCAGCTCAGCCTGAAAGTCGCTGCCAACATTGATGTGTCTAAAGGAAGAAGGAGGTGGAGGTGAGAAAGGCAAGTGGTCAAGAGAGCCTTCCTGTGCATCCACAGGCTTGAACCAACGCCACCCTGACTCTGAAAGAGCAGTTCTCCTCCTCGCCATTCTTCCAGTTTGCTGTCCTTTAACCCTATGCCAAAACTCACGGCTGAATCTGGGCTCTTGCTTTCCTTTTCATTGTGCCTCTCCTTTCCACCTGAAAGAGATCAAAGCAATGCTCCAGTTAAAAATCCTTCCTTCTCATCCTCATCATTGCAAAGCCCGAGCTCCTGTGTCCCAGCTCCTTTCTCTTTGCCGCCTTTTTGACATGGAATGTCCTAGGGAGGACCCTCTAGCAGTCAGCAGCTTCCTCAGGAGGGCAAGCACAAGGCCATGCACTACTCTCTTCACTCCCGGGGCCACTGAGAAGAGCCAAGACAATGGCAGGGGAGATGTGCCAGTGCAGGCTTAGGTTGGATAGAAGGAAAAGGTTCTTCAGCCAGAGGCTGCTTGGGCACTGCAACAGCCTCCCCAGGGAAGGGGGCACAGCACCAAGCCTGACTGAGCTCCAAAAGTGTTTGGACACTGCTCTTGGGCACAGGCTGTGATTGTTGAGGCTGCCCTGGGCAGGCCCTGGACTTGGGCTCAGTGATCTTTGAGAATCCCTTCCAAGCCAGGAAATTCTGTGCTACTGTGATTGTGCTCTTGAGGAGATGGCATTTGACGGCCGCCCCTGAGCATGAGGTAGAACCAGCCCTACGTGCACTGGAAAAAGAATCTAGAAAGATATTAAAATAGCATGGATCTATAAGCCATGGAACTACGTCAGTATATAAGAATTGCTGATCCCAGATGGTTTTTGAAGTTGAAAGCCTGTGTTTGAGGAGAAGCCCAGTCAAATGCTTCTATGCCCTGAACGACAGGGATGCCAGAGGAGAAGTGCCATCATTCTGGTGTTTGAAGCTTTGGAGCGGGTGTGAGCAGAGTCAGGGCATAAGGGGATTTGTTGACACTGAAGCCCTGAAGTGCTCAGCCACAAACAATTTGTTTTGGGATCAGCACAAGATAGTTTGAGGACTGAAATGGGTGCCAAGAACTTTTAATCAGGTCATCCGTGGACGAGGATCTGCAACTGCACTGGGACACCTCTCTAGGTCCTCTATGGAAAGGTCTGTGTTTCCCCTGGAGGCAACATGATTCCTTCAGAAGCTGCAGCCTGCTTTCACGTGGAAGCTCGTCTGGGGAAAGTGAGCACGCAGCCTGTGTGTCGTGCTTGGTGGGAGAGGCAGCTGGAGCCTCCTGCCCCTGTGCTAGTGCTTTGAGGGCAAACGGGGATTTTCTTACCTTGGACGGTTCCCAAGTGCTCTGGGGATGCCCGGAGGCAGACGAGGAGACCAGGACGTCGGTGCCGAGGCCGGGTCTGGCGCTGAGTGCAGAAGGCGGCTGGTCAGGGACAGCCCAGGAGCTGATCCTGCAGCTGCTGCTCCAGCGCTGCTCCACCAGCGTTCCAGCAAGGGCCGCAGGAGCAGGAGACAACGACAGTTGCTATGGGCACAGCCCAACATTCCATCTAGAACCCCAGGGGAGCCATGGGACAGAAAGAGGCATGGGCCGCCTCTGGCCCTTGTACTTCTTCTGCTGCAAGTTTGCTCTGAGACGCTTCCCATGGGGCCTTTTCTCCTCAGTCGTCTGATGAGACGGGCAAAAGCAGTGCAGGGACAGCCCTGGGTCTTCCCGGTGCTTCTCTGCAAGGTGCCTCCAGCTGAACGTGCACAGGAGCCTGCCTCTGTGCAAGGGCCCAGACCTCATCTCCTGCCCTGGAGAACCAGAAGGGCTCCTCCCACTGGCTCTCCTCCAGCTCTGAGAGGAGCTGGAATTTGCAAGTTGTCCAGCGCAGAGCCAACTCCAGAGCTTCCTCTCAAAGTGGAGCCATTCATCCTGCCCCCTTTCTCAAGTCTCCTTTTGCTGCCCAATAATGTCACTGCATGTTTTCCCTCCTTTGGGCCTCTGAGCTGGTCTCTCACCTCATCACTCCTCCCTTGAAACTTGGAGAAACAGGATGTTTTTCAGGGCAACTGATGGGGACACACACACACACACACAGGGACAGCACACGGGCATTTCTCTAGCAAACATTCATGCAGAATTTCTATAGCCCTCTTCCAGCTCCCTTGGAGAAGCTCGGTGTTTGTCCCCAAAAGACTCTGCCATTCCTCTAAGAAAGCAACACTAACAGAATTCCCTTTCCACACTGCTGGCCTTCACATTGGTTTTAATGCCTAGATCCCAGATATGACAAAACCCAGGCAGCTTTGCTGCTTTCCTGCCTGTCGTTAAGGAAAAGCAAATCTTGCTTCAGTCCCAATCTTGCTTCCTTCCCAGCCTGCACGTTAGCCACTGGCCAGCAAACTGAGGGGGCAGCTGGAACAAGTCCCACTGCAAGGCAGATACTTTGTAGGCTCCAAAGCCCACCTGCACCGCCTCCATCAGACAAGGGCAAGCTTCCCTCGGCTTCCCAGAAGCAGCCTGGCAATTGCCCCCTCCCTCGCCCCCTCTCCACCCTCCACAGCCCCTGCCACCAAAGCCTTGCTAGGCAGGGCCATTTGCTGGCCTCGAAGAAAGAGTGCCTTTGATTCTTCTTTGGCGCAAGTGCCCGAGCTGTGAGAAGTCAGAGGATAATGATCACACCCGCTCTGCTTTAGCTAAGGAGATTGCTGGAGGCCCAGAGCGGGACACTGGTCCTTTCGAGAGAAACTGAAACTGAACTAGCCATGCCTTTGTGGCGCATGCCGATAGGAATTGGATAGAATCGGAGGGCTTAGAAACGTCCTCCAAGGTGGTCAGCTCCATCAGTCCCCCAAAATGAAACAAAGTTATGTTACTGGGCTCCAAAAAGGACTAAAGCCGCTGCTTTTATGCCAGAAAATATGGTGAGACCAGACCACTCATCTAGATCCAATTGCGTGAATTAAACAAAGCCTCCCTTTCCACTCCCAGCTGAGATGTTGAGGAATCAAAGGCAGACGCCCCAGCCTTATTTCACTGGCAGTAAAGGAGACACACCTCAGTAAGTCCTGCCAGCTGAGCAAGGGGCTGGGCCCGGGGAAGGTGGCGCCTGCCCAGATTCTTCTCTCAGGGCAAGTGCCGTCTTTGCAACACCAGGCAAATGGAACAAACATTGCCAGAGTGTTTTCATACAGACAAAAAGACAAAATGGAACAAACTTTGGTTTAATGATAAAGACCCATTGGCTCTCAACAAAGGCAAAATGACAAAAGGCAGAGCATAGACAACACCCAACCTTTGAAATTTATTGATAAATCTAATAAAACTATTGAATCTTGAATAATACTAATGGATCTTAACGACTAAATTGAGGAGATTCCTATCATGTCAACTAACTAAGTAGAAGATTAAACTACCCTAAAAGCTTAAAAAACAGTCCTCTTCCTATCTAGTCCTATTGATACCTAACTCTTGCTAGCCCTGGACAACCTGCAGGGTTGTCTAATTTCAAAGTCTTTTCTTCTTGGCGAGAGGCTCTGCTGCCTTCCGAGGCCGATGTCTTCTCCTGTGGTTGTTCCTTTCCTTCACGGTTTCAAACACCCTGCAAGATAGGAAACAAACCATCCATTGCTCACTTTAGTACACACCATGAAACCAAGTGCCGAGATCTCCGTTTGAGTAGGAATTTCTGTCTTTTCGGGCAGTGGCACATTTGTGAATTGATCAGCACCATGAGTCTGATGGTTCTACTTTCAATGCCTTGAAATGTCTTCCTCCTTTTGCTGCATCCTCTTTTGAATTTGATCAGCAGCATCAAACCAAGCTTTGATGGATCTATTCCTACTTGTATGAACTGTGTCTTGTTGGGGCACGGCAAGGTTTCATTGTGAAGGCTGGGTTTTACCTAAGCTCTTTGGGTTTGAGGTGGGTGTTAAGCTTGACCACGGCTGCCGGGGGCGATGCTGCAAGTGCCCCCAGCTTCCCCTGCGGTGCCTTTGAAAAGGGTCAGCCTGTTTTAGTCCAAAGGCGCAGCTTTGAGCAGAAAGAGGAGGAACTTACGCACCGTTTGCACTGCCCGCAGGGAAAGGGGCCTCCCGCCGAGCGGGGCGGCTGGCGCGCTTGGCAGCAGGGACACTCGGCGCTGCGAGCCCTCTTGCGGCTTCTCTTCCCTGTCTCCCCGTTCTCCTTTCTGGGAGGGCTTTTCCTCCTCTTTGCTTTGCCCACACTCTGGAAATCAAAGAGTCCTTATCAATGCTTCCTTCCTCTCACAAAGCTGGAAATCAGAGCATCCAGCACAAAAATCTATCGGCTTAAGCAAATCCTTCCAGACCCTCAAGAGCTGAGAAAACGGCTGCCTTTGCCAATGGGCTGCGGCGGGCTGCCAACCCAGAGCTTGGAGGAAAATACTCCTCTTTTCTACAGGCCAAAGGGGTGGGATAAATACCTGCCTATTTAGAGCTCTACATTTCTTATTTCTACCTTTCTGCCTAACATCTATTTCTCTCTGCTTTTCCTCCACAAATGTCTAGGCAATGGCATTTAAATTCAGTCCAATTAGGGTAGACACATGGTTAGCCATTTTCTAGTACCCAAAATAATCTCCCTCCCTGTCTCTCTCTCTCTCTCTCTCTCACATGATGTGAAGCAAATTGCTCTTTGCCGGTAAGGAAAGTTTTAGGGGAGCCACGGCACCGGCAGCTCCTTCTTGGGGAGTATGCTGCGATGCTAGAAAAACTCCCTGAAAATCTGCAGCATATCCACAAAGGCAGCCTGGATTGCTGATGTCAGCAAGCAGTGGGGAATTAAGGGTCTGATTGGAGTCAGCGAGGGTGCCAGCCCTTGAGAAGCCCATCTGTAGAGAGTCAAAGCCCATTTTGGTGGCGCTGCTGCTTTCTTGGGTCAAAGTTAGGCTCCAGAATTGCATACTTCAGGGCAGCAGCACAAGGAAGCCCCGGGCAGCATCTGCTGTGCCTTTCCCAGCGCATGGGACGATGTGATCCTGGCAAAGGGGCGTCTGGCATGGCTCGCCAGCAGCTTTTCTCCCCTTCTGCCAGTTTCTCGACCTTCCTGGCACGTCTCGATTTTCTTGCCCCTCACCTGAGCAAGAGTGCTGGCAAGTTTATGCTCCTTTTTCCAGGAGTAGTAGTACTCCACACACTGTGCCACGGTCTTAGTCTGGATCTGTTGTGAAGAGAAAAAGAAGGAGTCGAAAATGGTGTCGGGTGCACTGGGGAAAAAGTAGAATATGGAGTGAACTAGGAAGGAAAAGCATGAAGTAAATGGAGTAGGGTGTAAAATGAAATCAACATGGGGAAAGAGAGGCATCATGCAATGTCTTAAACCGTGTATTCTGCTAGGTGGTAATACACGCAATGCACAGATCAACAACAAATCCATCTAGCACAGTTCTTCTTTCCCCGCTTCCCTCCAGTTATGCCAGCACACCGTCTTGTGGAAGCAGCAGCAGACCTGTGCGACAAGTCTGACAGAAGAAAGCTTCATCTTCCAAAAGAGCTTGGAGAAAAGGGCTGGAGAGGCCGGATCATCCTTTTGACACAGGCTTTTGATGTCCCCTTTTGTTACTTCTTGAAGATACTTGGTACTTGAGAAGAGAGAGACTGAAGCCCAGTGCTTGTTCCCAGAAATAACCAAGCTTTCCTCCTGACGATCTGCTCGGGTAAAGAATGTCCCGTGGCTTTACCTGCTTCTGGATGAGATGAAAATCCTTGCCGTAGGTGTGGAAAGCCTTTTGGAAGGACTCCTTCTCCTCAGGTGTCCATCTATCAGAGCCTGGCAAGAAAAAGCAGCGGGTAGTAAACGCATCCCTTGATCCACACCAAGTAGATCCCACTGGCTGCCGAAAGAAAATGGTGGCAGGCCGTCATTCACGTGTGTGTACGTGTCTGCTCCCTCAGAAGGTCATGAAGACAAGAGCAGGCATTGCCCGGGGAGAAGGATTGGAAAACAAGTAAAGCTGAAGGACTAGATGCTGGTGCTTCCCCACCTGCAGAGGAGACAAGACCTTGTGCTGGTGTTAAGCACAATTGCTTTAAGCAGAAACCCTTGCCACAACAATGAAGGGGACGGCAGCATCTGTCAGGGACGCAAGAAGCTCTGCTTTGCTTACCTGCGTAATGATAATCAGCCATGGGGTGGCCTTGAGGTGTTGCAGGCCCCTCTGAGAGCAGCATCTCCAGAGCCTCCTGCAAGATCAAGAGGGAAAAGGCTTTAGCCGCCCCACCACATTAAAAATGAGCCAAAAAATCACAGGTGCTGCCTTGCAGCTACTTTGCCTCTCCAGACATTCAAGCGACTGTATCCCATGTGGGTGAAACACTGTCATTTGCTCCAAGTCCCTGGTTTTTGCTGCCCAACCCTTTGATCCTGGTCCCCAAGAGTGGCCTTTTGCTCACCAACCTAAGGATTTTGCTGCTCCTGCAGCCAGAATGGCCTCAGCTGACTGAGGCTTCTGGGAATTTCCCCTCCAAATGTCTTAGAGAAGCCAGCTCTCCAGGCCATTTACAAGGCAGCAGGACCTTCCGCCGCCGCCGCCGCCTCCAGGAGGGAGATTCTCCCTGCTGGAGCCCTTTGGCCTCAGCCCTGACGCAGCTGGAGGAGACACAGCAGGCAGCAAGTGCTCTGCTCCCTGTTAAGACCCTTCTTCAAAGAGCAGCCAGGAAAGGCTGTCCCAGTGCCCGGGCCCTCTGCATTCCCTGTGCCCTCTTCTCTGCGCCCAAACAGCCGCTTCTTACCGGAACGCTGCCGCGTGCCCGGTGCAGGCAGTGCAGGGCGCGCTCCAGGTTAGCTGCTGCCCCGGGAATGCCACGGGAGCTGGCCATGTCCAACAGTTCTCTTACTGCAAGCACAACAAAAAACCCACCGAAAGTCAGCCTTGAGGCCAGCAAGGGCAAAGACTGCCATGCAAGGCAGAAGGAAAGGCTGGGAGCTAAAGACAGCAGCTTGGAGAGTATGAAAAGGAGAGCAAAGCCAGGGCCAGCTGAACCAAGGGCCCACGCAGTGCTGGCTCTCCCTCCAAAGCAGCTTCTGTAAGAAGAAGTGGGGGCCAATCTGCGCTCTTCCAGTGGCAGACGGCCCTGACCAATTTGGAGAGCAAGGTGCTTGCTCTTGCTCCTTGCCTCTAACACTTCTACATGGGAAGATGGGCGAGACAAGGAGAGAAGCAGAGCCTGCAAAAGGCTGCCTTTTTACGCAAAAGGAGCCTTTTAAAGACCCAAGTAGCTCAGGGGTGGAAGAAAAGCTTGAAGCAAAGCTACCTCTGTCAGGTTTTTCCATGTCAGAGTCATCCTCCCCCCAGGGCTTCCAGACCAGGGTTGCAGGCTCTTCATCCTCACTTGGTGCTCTGCTCTGCAGCTCTGGCAGCTCAGCCTGAAAGTCGCTGCCAACATTGATGTGTCTAAAGGAAGAAGGAGGTGGAGGTGAGAAAGGCAAGTGGTCAAGAGAGCCTTCCTGTGCATCCACAGGCTTGAACCAACGCCACCCTGACTCTGAAAGAGCAGTTCTCCTCCTCGCCATTCTTCCAGTTTGCTGTCCTTTAACCCTATGCCAAAACTCACGGCTGAATCTGGGCTCTTGCTTTCCTTTTCATTGTGCCTCTCCTTTCCACCTGAAAGAGATCAAAGCAATGCTCCAGTTAAAAATCCTTCCTTCTCATCCTCATCATTGCAAAGCCCGAGCTCCTGTGTCCCAGCTCCTTTCTCTTTGCCGCCTTTTTGACATGGAATGTCCTAGGGAGGACCCTCTAGCAGTCAGCAGCTTCCTCAGGAGGGCAAGCACAAGGCCATGCACTACTCTCTTCACTCCCGGGGCCACTGAGAAGAGCCAAGACAATGGCAGGGGAGATGTGCCAGTGCAGGCTTAGGTTGGATAGAAGGAAAAGGTTCTTCAGCCAGAGGCTGCTTGGGCACTGCAACAGCCTCCCCAGGGAAGGGAGCACAGCACCAAGCCTGACTGAGCTCCAAAAGTGTTTGGACACTGCTCTTGGGCACAGGCTGTGATTGTTGAGGCTGCCCTGGGCAGGCCCTGGACTTGGGCTCAGTGATCTTTGAGAATCCCTTCCAAGCCAGGAAATTCTGTGCTACTGTGATTGTGCTCTTGAGGAGATGGCATTTGACGGCCGCCCCTGAGCATGAGGTAGAACCAGCCCTACGTGCACTGGAAAAAGAATCTATAAAGATATTAAAATAGCATGGATCTATAAGCCATGGAACTACGTCAGTATATAAGAATTGCTGATCCCAGATGGTTTTTGAAGTTGAAAGCCTGTGTTTGAGGAGAAGCCCAGTCAAATGCTTCTATGCCCTGAACGACAGGGATGCCAGAGGAGAAGTGCCATCATTCTGGTGTTTGAAGCTTTGGAGCGGGTGTGAGCAGAGTCAGGGCATAAGGGGATTTGTTGACACTGAAGCCCTGAAGTGCTCAGCCACAAACAATTTGTTTTGGGGTCAGCACAAGATAGTTTGAGGACTGAAATGGGTGCCAAGAACTTTTAATCAGGTCATCCGTGGACGAGGATCTGCAACTGCACTGGGACACCTCTCTAGGTCCTCTGTGGAAAGGTCTGTGTTTCCCCTGGAGGCAACATGATTCCTTCAGAAGCTGCAGCCTGCTTTCACGTGGAAGCTCGTCTGGGGAAAGTGAGCACGCAGCCTGTGTGTCGTGCTTGGTGGGAGAGGCAGCTGGAGCCTCCTGCCCCTGTGCTAGTGCTTTGAGGGCAAACGGGGATTTTCTTACCTTGGACGGTTCCCAAGTGCTCTGGGGATGCCCGGAGGCAGACGAGGAGACCAGGACGTCGGTGCAGAGGCCGGGTCTGGCGCTGAGTGCAGAAGGCGGCTGGTCAGGGACAGCCCAGGAGCTGATCCTGCAGCTGCTGCTCCAGCGCTGCTCCACCAGCGTTCCAGCAAGGGCCGCAGGAGCAGGAGACAACGACAGTTGCTATGGGCACAGCCCAACATTCCATCTAGAACCCCAGGGGAGCCATGGGACAGAAAGAGGCATGGGCCGCCTCTGGCCCTTGTACTTCTTCTGCTGCAAGTTTGCTCTGAGACGCTTCCCATGGGGCCTTTTCTCCTCAGTCGTCTGATGAGACGGGCAAAAGCAGTGCAGGGACAGCCCTGGGTCTTCCCGGTGCTTCTCTGCAAGGTGCCTCCAGCTGAACGTGCACAGGAGCCTGCCTCTGTGCAAGGGCCCAGACCTCATCTCCTGCCCTGGAGAACCAGAAGGGCTCCTCCCACTGGCTCTCCTCCAGCTCTGAGAGGAGCTGGAATTTGCAAGTTGTCCAGCGCAGAGCCAACTCCAGAGCTTCCTCTCAAAGTGGAGCCATTCATCCTGCCCCCTTTCTCAAGTCTCCTTTTGCTGCCCAATAATGTCACTGCATGTTTTCCCTCCTTTGGGCCTCTGAGCTGGTCTCTCACCTCATCACTCCTCCCTTGAAACTTGGAGAAACAGGATGGTTTTCAGGGCAACTGATGGGGACACACACACACACACACAGGGACAGCACACGGGCATTTCTCTAGCAAACATTCATGCAGAATTTCTATAGCCCTCTTCCAGCTCCCTTGGAGAAGCTCGGTGTTTGTCCCCAAAAGACTCTGCCATTCCTCTAAGAAAGCAACACTAACAGAATTCCCTTTCCACACTGCTGGCCTTCACATTGGTTTTAATGCCTAGATCCCAGATATGACAAAACCCAGGCAGCTTTGCTGCTTTCCTGCCTGTCGTTAAGGAAAAGCAAATCTTGCTTCAGTCCCAATCTTGCTTCCTTCCCAGCCTGCACGTTAGCCACTGGCCAGCAAACTGAGGGGGCAGCTGGAACAAGTCCCACTGCAAGGCAGATACTTTGTAGGCTCCAAAGCCCACCTGCACCGCCTCCATCAGACAAGGGCAAGCTTCCCTCGGCTTCCCAGAAGCAGCCTGGCAATTGCCCCCTCCCTCGCCCCCTCTCCACCCTCCACAGCCCCTGCCACCAAAGCCTTGCTAGGCAGGGCCATTTGCTGGCCTCGAAGAAAGAGTGCCTTTGATTCTTCTTTGGCGCAAGTGCCCGAGCTGTGAGAAGTCAGAGGATAATGATCACACCCGCTCTGCTTTAGCTAAGGAGATTGCTGGAGGCCCAGAGCGGGACACTGGTCCTTTCGAGAGAAACTGAAACTGAACTAGCCATGCCTTTGTGGCGCATGCCGATAGGAATTGGATAGAATCGGAGGGCTTAGAAACGTCCTCCAAGGTGGTCAGCTCCATCAGTCCCCCAAAATGAAACAAAGTTATGTTACTGGGCTCCAAAAAGGACTAAAGCCGCTGCTTTTATGCCAGAAAATATGGTGAGACCAGACCACTCATCTAGATCCAATTGCGTGAATTAAACAAAGCCTCCCTTTCCACTCCCAGCTGAGATGTTGAGGAATCAAAGGCAGACGCCCCAGCCTTATTTCACTGGCAGTAAAGGAGACACACCTCAGTAAGTCCTGCCAGCTGAGCAAGGGGCTGGGCCCGGGGAAGGTGGCGCCTGCCCAGATTCTTCTCTCAGGGCAAGTGCCGTCTTTGCAACACCAGGCAAATGGAACAAACATTGCCGGAGTGTTTTCATACAGACAAAAAGACAAAATGGAACAAACTTTGGTTTAATGATAAAGACCCATTGGCTCTCAACAAAGGCAAAATGACAAAAGGCAGAGCATAGACAACACCCAACCTTTGAAATTTATTGATAAATCTAATAAAACTATTGAATCTTGAATAATACTAATGGATCTTAACGACTAAATTGAGGAGATTCCTATCATGTCAACTAACTAAGTAGAAGATTAAACTACCCTAAAAGCTTAAAAAACAGTCCTCTTCCTATCTAGTCCTATTGATACCTAACTCTTGCTAGCCCTGGACAACCTGCAGGGTTGTCTAATTTCAAAGTCTTTTCTTCTTGGCGAGAGGCTCTGCTGCCTTCCGAGGCCGATGTCTTCTCCTGTGGTTGTTCCTTTCCTTCACGGTTTCAAACACCCTGCAAGATAGGAAACAAACCATCCATTGCTCACTTTAGTACACACCATGAAACCAAGTGCCGAGATCTCCGTTTGAGTAGGAATTTCTGTCTTTTCGGGCAGTGGCACATTTGTGAATTGATCAGCACCATGAGTCTGATGGTTCTACTTTCAATGCCTTGAAATGTCTTCCTCCTTTTGCTGCATCCTCTTTTGAATTTGATCAGCAGCATCAAACCAAGCTTTGATGGATCTATTCCTACTTGTATGAACTGTGTCTTGTTGGGGCACGGCAAGGTTTCATTGTGAAGGCTGGGTTTTACCTAAGCTCTTTGGGTTTGAGGTGGGTGTTAAGCTTGACCACGGCTGCCGGGGGCGATGCTGCAAGTGCCCCCAGCTTCCCCTGCGGTGCCTTTGAAAAGGGTCAGCCTGTTTTAGTCCAAAGGCGCAGCTTTGAGCAGAAAGAGGAGGAACTTACGCACCGTTTGCACTGCCCGCAGGGAAAGGGGCCTCCCGCTGAGCGGGGCGGCTGGCGCGCTTGGCAGCAGGGACACTCGGCGCTGCGAGCCCTCTTGCGGCTTCTCTTCCCTGTCTCCCCGTTCTCCTTTCTGGGAGGGCTTTTCCTCCTCTTTGCTTTGCCCACACTCTGGAAATCAAAGAGTCCTTATCAATGCTTCCTTCCTCTCACAAAGCTGGAAATCAGAGCATCCAGCACAAAAATCTATCGGCTTAAGCAAATCCTTCCAGACCCTCAAGAGCTGAGAAAACGGCTGCCTTTGCCAATGGGCTGCGGCGGGCTGCCAACCCAGAGCTTGGAGGAAAATACTCCTCTTTTCTACAGGCCAAAGGGGTGGGATAAATACCTGCCTATTTAGAGCTCTACATTTCTTATTTCTACCTTTCTGCCTAACATCTATTTCTCTCTGCTTTTCCTCCACAAATGTCTAGGCAATGGCATTTAAATTCAGTCCAATTAGGGTAGACACATGGTTAGCCATTTTCTAGTACCCAAAATAATCTCCCTCCCTGTCTCTCTCTCTCTCTCTCTCTCACATGATGTGAAGCAAATTGCTCTTTGCCGGTAAGGAAAGTTTTAGGGGAGCCACGGCACCGGCAGCTCCTTCTTGGGGAGTATGCTGCGATGCTAGAAAAACTCCCTGAAAATCTGCAGCATATCCACAAAGGCAGCCTGGATTGCTGATGTCAGCAAGCAGTGGGGAATTAAGGGTCTGATTGGAGTCAGCGAGGGTGCCAGCCCTTGAGAAGCCCATCTGTAGAGAGTCAAAGCCCATTTTGGTGGCGCTGCTGCTTTCTTGGGTCAAAGTTAGGCTCCAGAATTGCATACTTCAGGGCAGCAGCACAAGGAAGCCCCGGGCAGCATCTGCTGTGCCTTTCCCAGCGCATGGGACGATGTGATCCTGGCAAAGGGGCGTCTGGCATGGCTCGCCAGCAGCTTTTCTCCCCTTCTGCCAGTTTCTCGACCTTCCTGGCACGTCTCGATTTTCTTGCCCCTCACCTGAGCAAGAGTGCTGGCAAGTTTATGCTCCTTTTTCCAGGAGTAGTAGTACTCCACACACTGTGCCACGGTCTTAGTCTGGATCTGTTGTGAAGAGAAAAAGAAGGAGTCAAAAATGGTGTCGGGTGCACTGGGGAAAAAGTAGAATATGGAGTGAACTAGGAAGGAAAAGCATGAAGTAAATGGAGTAGGGTGTAAAATGAAATCAACATGGGGAAAGAGAGGCATCATGCAATGTCTTAAACCGTGTATTCTGCTAGGTGGTAATACACGCAATGCACAGATCAACAACAAATCCATCTAGCACAGTTCTTCTTTCCCCGCTTCCCTCCAGTTATGCCAGCACACCGTCTTGTGGAAGCAGCAGCAGACCTGTGCGACAAGTCTGACAGAAGAAAGCTTCATCTTCCAAAAGAGCTTGGAGAAAAGGGCTGGAGAGGCCGGATCATCCTTTTGACACAGGCTTTTGATGTCCCCTTTTGTTACTTCTTGAAGATACTTGGTACTTGAGAAGAGAGAGACTGAAGCCCAGTGCTTGTTCCCAGAAATAACCAAGCTTTCCTCCTGACGATCTGCTCGGGTAAAGAATGTCCCGTGGCTTTACCTGCTTCTGGATGAGATGAAAATCCTTGCCGTAGGTGTGGAAAGCCTTTTGGAAGGACTCCTTCTCCTCAGGTGTCCATCTATCAGAGCCTGGCAAGAAAAAGCAGCGGGTAGTAAACGCATCCCTTGATCCACACCAAGTAGATCCCACTGGCTGCCGAAAGAAAATGGTGGCAGGCCGTCATTCACGTGTGTGTACGTGTCTGCTCCCTCAGAAGGTCATGAAGACAAGAGCAGGCATTGCCCGGGGAGAAGGATTGGAAAACAAGTAAAGCTGAAGGACTAGATGCTGGTGCTTCCCCACCTGCAGAGGAGACAAGACCTTGTGCTGGTGTTAAGCACAATTGCTTTAAGCAGAAACCCTTGCCACAACAATGAAGGGGACGGCAGCATCTGTCAGGGACGCAAGAAGCTCTGCTTTGCTTACCTGCGTAATGATAATCAGCCATGGGGTGGCCTTGAGGTGTTGCAGGCCCCTCTGAGAGCAGCATCTCCAGAGCCTCCTGCAAGATCAAGAGGGAAAAGGCTTTAGCCGCCCCACCACATTAAAAATGAGCCAAAAAATCACAGGTGCTGCCTTGCAGCTACTTTGCCTCTCCAGACATTCAAGCGACTGTATCCCATGTGGGTGAAACACTGTCATTTGCTCCAAGTCCCTGGTTTTTGCTGCCCAACCCTTTGATCCTGGTCCCCGAGAGTGGCCTTTTGCTCACCAACCTAAGGATTTTGCTGCTCCTGCAGCCAGAATGGCCTCAGCTGACTGAGGCTTCTGGGAATTTCCCCTCCAAATGTCTTAGAGAAGCCAGCTCTCCAGGCCATTTACAAGGCAGCAGGACCTTCCGCCGCCGCCGCCGCCTCCAGGAGGGAGATTCTCCCTGCTGGAGCCCTTTGGCCTCAGCCCTGACGCAGCTGGAGGAGACACAGCAGGCAGCAAGTGCTCTGCTCCCTGTTAAGACCCTTCTTCAAAGAGCAGCCAGGAAAGGCTGTCCCAGTGCCCGGGCCCTCTGCATTCCCTGTGCCCTCTTCTCTGCGCCCAAACAGCCGCTTCTTACCGGAACGCTGCCGCGTGCCCGGTGCAGGCAGTGCAGGGCGCGCTCCAGGTTAGCTGCTGCCCCGGGAATGCCACGGGAGCTGGCCATGTCCAACAGTTCTCTTACTGCAAGCACAACAAAAAACCCACCGAAAGTCAGCCTTGAGGCCAGCAAGGGCAAAGACTGCCATGCAAGGCAGAAGGAAAGGCTGGGAGCTAAAGACAGCAGCTTGGAGAGTATGAAAAGGAGAGCAAAGCCAGGGCCAGCTGAACCAAGGGCCCACGCAGTGCTGGCTCTCCCTCCAAAGCAGCTTCTGTAAGAAGAAGTGGGGGCCAATCTGCGCTCTTCCAGTGGCAGACGGCCCTGACCAATTTGGAGAGCAAGGTGCTTGCTCTTGCTCCTTGCCTCTAACACTTCTACATGGGAAGATGGGCGAGACAAGGAGAGAAGCAGAGCCTGCAAAAGGCTGCCTTTTTACGCAAAAGGAGCCTTTTAAAGACCCAAGTAGCTCAGGGGTGGAAGAAAAGCTTGAAGCAAAGCTACCTCTGTCAGGTTTTTCCATGTCAGAGTCATCCTCCCCCCAGGGCTTCCAGACCAGGGTTGCAGGCTCTTCATCCTCACTTGGTGCTCTGCTCTGCAGCTCTGGCAGCTCAGCCTGAAAGTCGCTGCCAACATTGATGTGTCTAAAGGAAGAAGGAGGTGGAGGTGAGAAAGGCAAGTGGTCAAGAGAGCCTTCCTGTGCATCCACAGGCTTGAACCAACGCCACCCTGACTCTGAAAGAGCAGTTCTCCTCCTCGCCATTCTTCCAGTTTGCTGTCCTTTAACCCTATGCCAAAACTCACGGCTGAATCTGGGCTCTTGCTTTCCTTTTCATTGTGCCTCTCCTTTCCACCTGAAAGAGATCAAAGCAATGCTCCAGTTAAAAATCCTTCCTTCTCATCCTCATCATTGCAAAGCCCGAGCTCCTGTGTCCCAGCTCCTTTCTCTTTGCCGCCTTTTTGACATGGAATGTCCTAGGGAGGACCCTCTAGCAGTCAGCAGCTTCCTCAGGAGGGCAAGCACAAGGCCATGCACTACTCTCTTCACTCCCGGGGCCACTGAGAACAGCCAAGACAATGGCAGGGGAGATGTGCCAGTGCAGGCTTAGGTTGGATAGAAGGAAAAGGTTCTTCAGCCAGAGGCTGCTTGGGCACTGCAACAGCCTCCCCAGGGAAGGGAGCACAGCACCAAGCCTGACTGAGCTCCAAAAGTGTTTGGACACTGCTCTTGGGCACAGGCTGTGATTGTTGAGGCTGCCCTGGGCAGGCCCTGGACTTGGGCTCAGTGATCTTTGAGAATCCCTTCCAAGCCAGGAAATTCTGTGCTACTGTGATTGTGCTCTTGAGGAGATGGCATTTGACGGCCGCCCCTGAGCATGAGGTAGAACCAGCCCTACGTGCACTGGAAAAAGAATCTATAAAGATATTAAAATAGCATGGATCTATAAGCCATGGAACTACGTCAGTATATAAGAATTGCTGATCCCAGATGGTTTTTGAAGTTGAAAGCCTGTGTTTGAGGAGAAGCCCAGTCAAATGCTTCTATGCCCTGAACGACAGGGATGCCAGAGGAGAAGTGCCATCATTCTGGTGTTTGAAGCTTTGGAGCGGGTGTGAGCAGAGTCAGGGCATAAGGGGATTTGTTGACACTGAAGCCCTGAAGTGCTCAGCCACAAACAATTTGTTTTGGGGTCAGCACAAGATAGTTTGAGGACTGAAATGGGTGCCAAGAACTTTTAATCAGGTCATCCGTGGACGAGGATCTGCAACTGCACTGGGACACCTCTCTAGGTCCTCTATGGAAAGGTCTGTGTTTCCCCTGGAGGCAACATGATTCCTTCAGAAGCTGCAGCCTGCTTTCACGTGGAAGCTCGTCTGGGAAAAGTGAGCACGCAGCCTGTGTGTCGTGCTTGGTGGGAGAGGCAGCTGGAGCCTCCTGCCCCTGTGCTAGTGCTTTGAGGGCAAACGGGGATTTTCTTACCTTGGACGGTTCCCAAGTGCTCTGGGGATGCCCGGAGGCAGACGAGGAGACCAGGACGTCGGTGCAGAGGCCGGGTCTGGCGCTGAGTGCAGAAGGCGGCTGGTCAGGGACAGCCCAGGAGCTGATCCTGCAGCTGCTGCTGCAGCGCTACTCCACCAGCGTTCCAGCAAGGGCCGCAGGAGCAGGAGACAACGACAGTTGCTATGGGCACAGCCCAACATTCCATCTAGAACCCCAGGGGAGCCATGGGACAGAAAGAGGCATGGGCCGCCTCTGGCCCTTGTACTTCTTCTGCTGCAAGTTTGCTCTGAGACGCTTCCCATGGGGCCTTTTCTCCTCAGTCGTCTGATGAGACGGGCAAAAGCAGTGCAGGGACAGCCCTGGGTCTTCCCGGTGCTTCTCTGCAAGGTGCCTCCAGCTGAACGTGCACAGGAGCCTGCCTCTGTGCAAGGGCCCAGACCTCATCTCCTGCCCTGGAGAACCAGAAGGGCTCCTCCCACTGGCTCTCCTCCAGCTCTGAGAGGAGCTGGAATTTGCAAGTTGTCCAGCGCAGAGCCAACTCCAGAGCTTCCTCTCAAAGTGGAGCCATTCATCCTGCCCCCTTTCTCAAGTCTCCTTTTGCTGCCCAATAATGTCACTGCATGTTTTCCCTCCTTTGGGCCTCTGAGCTGGTCTCTCACCTCATCACTCCTCCCTTGAAACTTGGAGAAACAGGATGTTTTTCAGGGCAACTGATGGGGACACACACACACACACAGGGACAGCACACGGGCATTTCTCTAGCAAACATTCATGCAGAATTTCTATAGCCCTCTTCCAGCTCCCTTGGAGAAGCTCGGTGTTTGTCCCCAAAAGACTCTGCCATTCCTCTAAGAAAGCAACACTAACAGAATTCCCTTTCCACACTGCTGGCCTTCACATTGGTTTTAATGCCTAGATCCCAGATATGACAAAACCCAGGCAGCTTTGCTGCTTTCCTGCCTGTCGTTAAGGAAAAGCAAATCTTGCTTCAGTCCCAATCTTGCTTCCTTCCCAGCCTGCACGTTAGCCACTGGCCAGCAAACTGAGGGGGCAGCTGGAACAAGTCCCACTGCAAGGCAGATACTTTGTAGGCTCCAAAGCCCACCTGCACCGCCTCCATCAGACAAGGGCAAGCTTCCCTCGGCTTCCCAGAAGCAGCCTGGCAATTGCCCCCTCCCTCGCCCCCTCTCCACCCTCCACAGCCCCTGCCACCAAAGCCTTGCTAGGCAGGGCCATTTGCTGGCCTCGAAGAAAGAGTGCCTTTGATTCTTCTTTGGCGCAAGTGCCCGAGCTGTGAGAAGTCAGAGGATAATGATCACACCCGCTCTGCTTTAGCTAAGGAGATTGCTGGAGGCCCAGAGCGGGACACTGGTCCTTTCGAGAGAAACTGAAACTGAACTAGCCATGCCTTTGTGGCGCATGCCGATAGGAATTGGATAGAATCGGAGGGCTTAGAAACGTCCTCCAAGGTGGTCAGCTCCATCAGTCCCCCAAAATGAAACAAAGTTATGTTACTGGGCTCCAAAAAGGACTAAAGCCGCTGCTTTTATGCCAGAAAATATGGTGAGACCAGACCACTCATCTAGATCCAATTGCGTGAATTAAACAAAGCCTCCCTTTCCACTCCCAGCTGAGATGTTGAGGAATCAAAGGCAGACGCCCCAGCCTTATTTCACTGGCAGTAAAGGAGACACACCTCAGTAAGTCCTGCCAGCTGAGCAAGGGGCTGGGCCCGGGGAAGGTGGCGCCTGCCCAGATTCTTCTCTCAGGGCAAGTGCCGTCTTTGCAACACCAGGCAAATGGAACAAACATTGCCGGAGTGTTTTCATACAGACAAAAAGACAAAATGGAACAAACTTTGGTTTAATGATAAAGACCCATTGGCTCTCAACAAAGGCAAAATGACAAAAGGCAGAGCATAGACAACACCCAACCTTTGAAATTTATTGATAAATCTAATAAAACTATTGAATCTTGAATAATACTAATGGATCTTAACGACTAAATTGAGGAGATTCCTATCATGTCAACTAACTAAGTAGAAGATTAAACTACCCTAAAAGCTTAAAAAACAGTCCTCTTCCTATCTAGTCCTATTGATACCTAACTCTTGCTAGCCCTGGACAACCTGCAGGGTTGTCTAATTTCAAAGTCTTTTCTTCTTGGCGAGAGGCTCTGCTTCCTTCCGAGGCCGATGTCTTCTCCTGTGGTTGTTCCTTTCCTTCACGGTTTCAAACACCCTGCAAGATAGGAAACAAACCATCCATTGCTCACTTTAGTACACACCATGAAACCAAGTGCCGAGATCTCCGTTTGAGTAGGAATTTCTGTCTTTTCGGGCAGTGGCACATTTGTGAATTGATCAGCACCATGAGTCTGATCGTTCTACTTTCAATGCCTTGAAATGTCTTCCTCCTTTTGCTGCATCCTCTTTTGAATTTGATCAGCAGCATCAAACCAAGCTTTGATGGATCTATTCCTACTTGTATGAACTGTGTCTTGTTGGGGCACGGCAAGGTTTCATTGTGAAGGCTGGGTTTTACCTAAGCTCTTTGGGTTTGAGGTGGGTGTTAAGCTTGACCACGGCTGCCGGGGGCGATGCTGCAAGTGCCCCCAGCTTCCCCTGCGGTGCCTTTGAAAAGGGTCAGCCTGTTTTAGTCCAAAGGCGCAGCTTTGAGCAGAAAGAGGAGGAACTTACGCACCGTTTGCACTGCCCGCAGGGAAAGGGGCCTCCCGCCGAGCGGGGCGGCTGGCGCGCTTGGCAGCAGGGACACTCGGCGCTGCGAGCCCTCTTGCGGCTTCTCTTCCCTGTCTCCCCGTTCTCCTTTCTGGGAGGGCTTTTCCTCCTCTTTGCTTTGCCCACACTCTGGAAATCAAAGAGTCCTTATCAATGCTTCCTTCCTCTCACAAAGCTGGAAATCAGAGCATCCAGCACAAAAATCTATCGGCTTAAGCAAATCCTTCCAGACCCTCAAGAGCTGAGAAAACGGCTGCCTTTGCCAATGGGCTGCGGCGGGCTGCCAACCCAGAGCTTGGAGGAAAATACTCCTCTTTTCTACAGGCCAAAGGGGTGGGATAAATACCTGCCTATTTAGAGCTCTACATTTCTTATTTCTACCTTTCTGCCTAACATCTATTTCTCTCTGCTTTTCCTCCACAAATGTCTAGGCAATGGCATTTAAATTCAGTCCAATTAGGGTAGACACATGGTTAGCCATTTTCTAGTACCCAAAATAATCTCCCTCCCTGTCTCTCTCTCTCTCTCTCTCTCACATGATGTGAAGCAAATTGCTCTTTGCCGGTAAGGAAAGTTTTAGGGGAGCCACGGCACCGGCAGCTCCTTCTTGGGGAGTATGCTGCGATGCTAGAAAAACTCCCTGAAAATCTGCAGCATATCCACAAAGGCAGCCTGGATTGCTGATGTCAGCAAGCAGTGGGGAATTAAGGGTCTGATTGGAGTCAGCGAGGGTGCCAGCCCTTGAGAAGCCCATCTGTAGAGAGTCAAAGCCCATTTTGGTGGCGCTGCTGCTTTCTTGGGTCAAAGTTAGGCTCCAGAATTGCATACTTCAGGGCAGCAGCACAAGGAAGCCCCGGGCAGCATCTGCTGTGCCTTTCCCAGCGCATGGGACGATGTGATCCTGGCAAAGGGGCGTCTGGCATGGCTCGCCAGCAGCTTTTCTCCCCTTCTGCCAGTTTCTCGACCTTCCTGGCACGTCTCGATTTTCTTGCCCCTCACCTGAGCAAGAGTGCTGGCAAGTTTATGCTCCTTTTTCCAGGAGTAGTAGTACTCCACACACTGTGCCACGGTCTTAGTCTGGATCTGTTGTGAAGAGAAAAAGAAGGAGTCGAAAATGGTGTCGGGTGCACTGGGGAAAAAGTAGAATATGGAGTGAACTAGGAAGGAAAAGCATGAAGTAAATGGAGTAGGGTGTAAAATGAAATCAACATGGGGAAAGAGAGGCATCATGCAATGTCTTAAACCGTGTATTCTGCTAGGTGGTAATACACGCAATGCACAGATCAACAACAAATCCATCTAGCACAGTTCTTCTTTCCCCGCTTCCCTCCAGTTATGCCAGCACACCGTCTTGTGGAAGCAGCAGCAGACCTGTGCGACAAGTCTGACAGAAGAAAGCTTCATCTTCCAAAAGAGCTTGGAGAAAAGGGCTGGAGAGGCCGGATCATCCTTTTGACACAGGCTTTTGATGTCCCCTTTTGTTACTTCTTGAAGATACTTGGTACTTGAGAAGAGAGAGACTGAAGCCCAGTGCTTGTTCCCAGAAATAACCAAGCTTTCCTCCTGACGATCTGCTCGGGTAAAGAATGTCCCGTGGCTTTACCTGCTTCTGGATGAGATGAAAATCCTTGCCGTAGGTGTGGAAAGCCTTTTGGAAGGACTCCTTCTCCTCAGGTGTCCATCTATCAGAGCCTGGCAAGAAAAAGCAGCGGGTAGTAAACGCATCCCTTGATCCACACCAAGTAGATCCCACTGGCTGCCGAAAGAAAATGGTGGCAGGCCGTCATTCACGTGTGTGTACGTGTCTGCTCCCTCAGAAGGTCATGAAGACAAGAGCAGGCATTGCCCGGGGAGAAGGATTGGAAAAGAAGTAAAGCTGAAGGACTAGATGCTGGTGCTTCCCCACCTGCAGAGGAGACAAGACCTTGTGCTGGTGTTAAGCACAATTGCTTTAAGCAGAAACCCTTGCCACAACAATGAAGGGGACGGCAGCATCTGTCAGGGACGCAAGAAGCTCTGCTTTGCTTACCTGCGTAATGATAATCAGCCATGGGGTGGCCTTGAGGTGTTGCAGGCCCCTCTGAGAGCAGCATCTCCAGAGCCTCCTGCAAGATCAAGAGGGAAAAGGCTTTAGCCGCCCCACCACATTAAAAATGAGCCAAAAAATCACAGGTGCTGCCTTGCAGCTACTTTGCCTCTCCAGACATTCAAGCGACTGTATCCCATGTGGGTGAAACACTGTCATTTGCTCCAAGTCCCTGGTTTTTGCTGCCCAACCCTTTGATCCTGGTCCCCGAGAGTGGCCTTTTGCTCACCAACCTAAGGATTTTGCTGCTCCTGCAGCCAGAATGGCCTCAGCTGACTGAGGCTTCTGGGAATTTCCCCTCCAAATGTCTTAGAGAAGCCAGCTCTCCAGGCCATTTACAAGGCAGCAGGACCTTCCGCCGCCGCCGCCGCCTCCAGGAGGGAGATTCTCCCTGCTGGAGCCCTTTGGCCTCAGCCCTGACGCAGCTGGAGGAGACACAGCAGGCAGCAAGTGCTCTGCTCCCTGTTAAGACCCTTCTTCAAAGAGCAGCCAGGAAAGGCTGTCCCAGTGCCCGGGCCCTCTGCATTCCCTGTGCCCTCTTCTCTGCGCCCAAACAGCCGCTTCTTACCGGAACGCTGCCGCGTGCCCGGTGCAGGCAGTGCAGGGCGCGCTCCAGGTTAGCTGCTGCCCCGGGAATGCCACGGGAGCTGGCCATGTCCAACAGTTCTCTTACTGCAAGCACAACAAAAAACCCACCGAAAGTCAGCCTTGAGGCCAGCAAGGGCAAAGACTGCCATGCAAGGCAGAAGGAAAGGCTGGGAGCTAAAGACAGCAGCTTGGAGAGTATGAAAAGGAGAGCAAAGCCAGGGCCAGCTGAACCAAGGGCCCACGCAGTGCTGGCTCTCCCTCCAAAGCAGCTTCTGGAAGAAGAAGTGGGGGCCAATCTGCGCTCTTCCAGTGGCAGACGGCCCTGACCAATTTGGAGAGCAAGGTGCTTGCTCTTGCTCCTTGCCTCTAACACTTCTACATGGGAAGATGGGCGAGACAAGGAGAGAAGCAGAGCCTGCAAAAGGCTGCCTTTTTACGCAAAAGGAGCCTTTTAAAGACCCAAGTAGCTCAGGGGTGGAAGAAAAGCTTGAAGCAAAGCTACCTCTGTCAGGTTTTTCCATGTCAGAGTCATCCTCCCCCCAGGGCTTCCAGACCAGGGTTGCAGGCTCTTCATCCTCACTTGGTGCTCTGCTCTGCAGCTCTGGCAGCTCAGCCTGAAAGTCGCTGCCAACATTGATGTGTCTAAAGGAAGAAGGAGGTGGAGGTGAGAAAGGCAAGTGGTCAAGAGAGCCTTCCTGTGCATCCACAGGCTTGAACCAACGCCACCCTGACTCTGAAAGAGCAGTTCTCCTCCTCGCCATTCTTCCAGTTTGCTGTCCTTTAACCCTATGCCAAAACTCACGGCTGAATCTGGGCTCTTGCTTTCCTTTTCATTGTGCCTCTCCTTTCCACCTGAAAGAGATCAAAGCAATGCTCCAGTTAAAAATCCTTCCTTCTCATCCTCATCATTGCAAAGCCCGAGCTCCTGTGTCCCAGCTCCTTTCTCTTTGCCGCCTTTTTGACATGGAATGTCCTAGGGAGGACCCTCTAGCAGTCAGCAGCTTCCTCAGGAGGGCAAGCACAAGGCCATGCACTACTCTCTTCACTCCCGGGGCCACTGAGAACAGCCAAGACAATGGCAGGGGAGATGTGCCAGTGCAGGCTTAGGTTGGATAGAAGGAAAAGGTTCTTCAGCCAGAGGCTGCTTGGGCACTGCAACAGCCTCCCCAGGGAAGGGAGCACAGCACCAAGCCTGACTGAGCTCCAAAAGTGTTTGGACACTGCTCTTGGGCACAGGCTGTGATTGTTGAGGCTGCCCTGGGCAGGCCCTGGACTTGGGCTCAGTGATCTTTGAGAATCCCTTCCAAGCCAGGAAATTCTGTGCTACTGTGATTGTGCTCTTGAGGAGATGGCATTTGACGGCCGCCCCTGAGCATGAGGTAGAACCAGCCCTACGTGCACTGGAAAAAGAATCTATAAAGATATTAAAATAGCATGGATCTATAAGCCATGGAACTACGTCAGTATATAAGAATTGCTGATCCCAGATGGTTTTTGAAGTTGAAAGCCTGTGTTTGAGGAGAAGCCCAGTCAAATGCTTCTATGCCCTGAACGACAGGGATGCCAGAGGAGAAGTGCCATCATTCTGGTGTTTGAAGCTTTGGAGCGGGTGTGAGCAGAGTCAGGGCATAAGGGGATTTGTTGACACTGAAGCCCTGAAGTGCTCAGCCACAAACAATTTGTTTTGGGGTCAGCACAAGATAGTTTGAGGACTGAAATGGGTGCCAAGAACTTTTAATCAGGTCATCCGTGGACGAGGATCTGCAACTGCACTGGGACACCTCTCTAGGTCCTCTATGGAAAGGTCTGTGTTTCCCCTGGAGGCAACATGATTCCTTCAGAAGCTGCAGCCTGCTTTCACGTGGAAGCTCGTCTGGGGAAAGTGAGCACGCAGCCTGTGTGTCGTGCTTGGTGGGAGAGGCAGCTGGAGCCTCCTGCCCCTGTGCTAGTGCTTTGAGGGCAAACGGGGATTTTCTTACCTTGGACGGTTCCCAAGTGCTCTGGGGATGCCCGGAGGCAGACGAGGAGACCAGGACGTCGGTGCAGAGGCCGGGTCTGGCGCTGAGTGCAGAAGGCAGCTGGTCAGGGACAGCCCAGGAGCTGATCCTGCAGCTGCTGCTCCAGCGCTGCTCCACCAGCGTTCCAGCAAGGGCCGCAGGAGCAGGAGACAACGACAGTTGCTATGGGCACAGCCCAACATTCCATCTAGAACCCCAGGGGAGCCATGGGACAGAAAGAGGCATGGGCCGCCTCTGGCCCTTGTACTTCTTCTGCTGCAAGTTTGCTCTGAGACGCTTCCCATGGGGCCTTTTCTCCTCAGTCGTCTGATGAGACGGGCAAAAGCAGTGCAGGGACAGCCCTGGGTCTTCCCGGTGCTTCTCTGCAAGGTGCCTCCAGCTGAACGTGCACAGGAGCCTGCCTCTGTGCAAGGGCCCAGACCTCATCTCCTGCCCTGGAGAACCAGAAGGGCTCCTCCCACTGGCTCTCCTCCAGCTCTGAGAGGAGCTGGAATTTGCAAGTTGTCCAGCGCAGAGCCAACTCCAGAGCTTCCTCTCAAAGTGGAGCCATTCATCCTGCCCCCTTTCTCAAGTCTCCTTTTGCTGCCCAATAATGTCACTGCATGTTTTCCCTCCTTTGGGCCTCTGAGCTGGTCTCTCACCTCATCACTCCTCCCTTGAAACTTGGAGAAACAGGATGTTTTTCAGGGCAACTGATGGGGACACACACACACACACAGGGACAGCACACGGGCATTTCTCTAGCAAACATTCATGCAGAATTTCTATAGCCCTCTTCCAGCTCCCTTGGAGAAGCTCGGTGTTTGTCCCCAAAAGACTCTGCCATTCCTCTAAGAAAGCAACACTAACAGAATTCCCTTTCCACACTGCTGGCCTTCACATTGGTTTTAATGCCTAGATCCCAGATATGACAAAACCCAGGCAGCTTTGCTGCTTTCCTGCCTGTCGTTAAGGAAAAGCAAATCTTGCTTCAGTCCCAATCTTGCTTCCTTCCCAGCCTGCACGTTAGCCACTGGCCAGCAAACTGAGGGGGCAGCTGGAACAAGTCCCACTGCAAGGCAGATACTTTGTAGCATCCAAAGCCCACCTGCACCGCCTCCATCAGACAAGGGCAAGCTTCCCTCGGCTTCCCAGAAGCAGCCTGGCAATTGCCCCCTCCCTCGCCCCCTCTCCACCCTCCACAGCCCCTGCCACCAAAGCCTTGCTAGGCAGGGCCATTTGCTGGCCTCGAAGAAAGAGTGCCTTTGATTCTTCTTTGGCGCAAGTGCCCGAGCTGTGAGAAGTCAGAGGATAATGATCACACCCGCTCTGCTTTAGCTAAGGAGATTGCTGGAGGCCCAGAGCGGGACACTGGTCCTTTCGAGAGAAACTGAAACTGAACTAGCCATGCCTTTGTGGCGCATGCCGATAGGAATTGGATAGAATCGGAGGGCTTAGAAACGTCCTCCAAGGTGGTCAGCTCCATCAGTCCCCCAAAATGAAACAAAGTTATGTTACTGGGCTCCAAAAAGGACTAAAGCCGCTGCTTTTATGCCAGAAAATATGGTGAGACCAGACCACTCATCTAGATCCAATTGCGTGAATTAAACAAAGCCTCCCTTTCCACTCCCAGCTGAGATGTTGAGGAATCAAAGGCAGACGCCCCAGCCTTATTTCACTGGCAGTAAAGGAGACACACCTCAGTAAGTCCTGCCAGCTGAGCAAGGGGCTGGGCCCGGGGAAGGTGGCGCCTGCCCAGATTCTTCTCTCAGGGCAAGTGCCGTCTTTGCAACACCAGGCAAATGGAACAAACATTGCCGGAGTGTTTTCATACAGACAAAAAGACAAAATGGAACAAACTTTGGTTTAATGATAAAGACCCATTGGCTCTCAACAAAGGCAAAATGACAAAAGGCAGAGCATAGACAACACCCAACCTTTGAAATTTATTGATAAATCTAATAAAACTATTGAATCTTGAATAATACTAATGGATCTTAACGACTAAATTGAGGAGATTCCTATCATGTCAACTAACTAAGTAGAAGATTAAACTACCCTAAAAGCTTAAAAAACAGTCCTCTTCCTATCTAGTCCTATTGATACCTAACTCTTGCTAGCCCTGGACAACCTGCAGGGTTGTCTAATTTCAAAGTCTTTTCTTCTTGGCGAGAGGCTCTGCTGCCTTCCGAGGCCGATGTCTTCTCCTGTGGTTGTTCCTTTCCTTCACGGTTTCAAACACCCTGCAAGATAGGAAACAAACCATCCATTGCTCACTTTAGTACACACCATGAAACCAAGTGCCGAGATCTCCGTTTGAGTAGGAATTTCTGTCTTTTCGGGCAGTGGCACATTTGTGAATTGATCAGCACCATGAGTCTGATCGTTCTACTTTCAATGCCTTGAAATGTCTTCCTCCTTTTGCTGCATCCTCTTTTGAATTTGATCAGCAGCATCAAACCAAGCTTTGATGGATCTATTCCTACTTGTATGAACTGTGTCTTGTTGGGGCACGGCAAGGTTTCATTGTGAAGGCTGGGTTTTACCTAAGCTCTTTGGGTTTGAGGTGGGTGTTAAGCTTGACCACGGCTGCCGGGGGCGATGCTGCAAGTGCCCCCAGCTTCCCCTGCGGTGCCTTTGAAAAGGGTCAGCCTGTTTTAGTCCAAAGGCGCAGCTTTGAGCAGAAAGAGGAGGAACTTACGCACCGTTTGCACTGCCCGCAGGGAAAGGGGCCTCCCGCCGAGCGGGGCGGCTGGCGCGCTTGGCAGCAGGGACACTCGGCGCTGCGAGCCCTCTTGCGGCTTCTCTTCCCTGTCTCCCCGTTCTCCTTTCTGGGAGGGCTTTTCCTCCTCTTTGCTTTGCCCACACTCTGGAAATCAAAGAGTCCTTATCAATGCTTCCTTCCTCTCACAAAGCTGGAAATCAGAGCATCCAGCACAAAAATCTATCGGCTTAAGCAAATCCTTCCAGACCCTCAAGAGCTGAGAAAACGGCTGCCTTTGCCAATGGGCTGCGGCGGGCTGCCAACCCAGAGCTTGGAGGAAAATACTCCTCTTTTCTACAGGCCAAAGGGGTGGGATAAATACCTGCCTATTTAGAGCTCTACATTTCTTATTTCTACCTTTCTGCCTAACATCTATTTCTCTCTGCTTTTCCTCCACAAATGTCTAGGCAATGGCATTTAAATTCAGTCCAATTAGGGTAGACACATGGTTAGCCATTTTCTAGTACCCAAAATAATCTCCCTCCCTGTCTCTCTCTCTCTCTCTCTCTCACATGATGTGAAGCAAATTGCTCTTTGCCGGTAAGGAAAGTTTTAGGGGAGCCACGGCACCGGCAGCTCCTTCTTGGGGAGTATGCTGCGATGCTAGAAAAACTCCCTGAAAATCTGCAGCATATCCACAAAGGCAGCCTGGATTGCTGATGTCAGCAAGCAGTGGGGAATTAAGGGTCTGATTGGAGTCAGCGAGGGTGCCAGCCCTTGAGAAGCCCATCTGTAGAGAGTCAAAGCCCATTTTGGTGGCGCTGCTGCTTTCTTGGGTCAAAGTTAGGCTCCAGAATTGCATACTTCAGGGCAGCAGCACAAGGAAGCCCCGGGCAGCATCTGCTGTGCCTTTCCCAGCGCATGGGACGATGTGATCCTGGCAAAGGGGCGTCTGGCATGGCTCGCCAGCAGCTTTTCTCCCCTTCTGCCAGTTTCTCGACCTTCCTGGCACGTCTCGATTTTCTTGCCCCTCACCTGAGCAAGAGTGCTGGCAAGTTTATGCTCCTTTTTCCAGGAGTAGTAGTACTCCACACACTGTGCCACGGTCTTAGTCTGGATCTGTTGTGAAGAGAAAAAGAAGGAGTCGAAAATGGTGTCGGGTGCACTGGGGAAAAAGTAGAATATGGAGTGAACTAGGAAGGAAAAGCATGAAGTAAATGGAGTAGGGTGTAAAATGAAATCAACATGGGGAAAGAGAGGCATCATGCAATGTCTTAAACCGTGTATTCTGCTAGGTGGTAATACACGCAATGCACAGATCAACAACAAATCCATCTAGCACAGTTCTTCTTTCCCCGCTTCCCTCCAGTTATGCCAGCACACCGTCTTGTGGAAGCAGCAGCAGACCTGTGCGACAAGTCTGACAGAAGAAAGCTTCATCTTCCAAAAGAGCTTGGAGAAAAGGGCTGGAGAGGCCGGATCATCCTTTTGACACAGGCTTTTGATGTCCCCTTTTGTTACTTCTTGAAGATACTTGGTACTTGAGAAGAGAGAGACTGAAGCCCAGTGCTTGTTCCCAGAAATAACCAAGCTTTCCTCCTGACGATCTGCTCGGGTAAAGAATGTCCCGTGGCTTTACCTGCTTCTGGATGAGATGAAAATCCTTGCCGTAGGTGTGGAAAGCCTTTTGGAAGGACTCCTTCTCCTCAGGTGTCCATCTATCAGAGCCTGGCAAGAAAAAGCAGCGGGTAGTAAACGCATCCCTTGATCCACACCAAGTAGATCCCACTGGCTGCCGAAAGAAAATGGTGGCAGGCCGTCATTCACGTGTGTGTACGTGTCTGCTCCCTCAGAAGGTCATGAAGACAAGAGCAGGCATTGCCCGGGGAGAAGGATTGGAAAAGAAGTAAAGCTGAAGGACTAGATGCTGGTGCTTCCCCACCTGCAGAGGAGACAAGACCTTGTGCTGGTGTTAAGCACAATTGCTTTAAGCAGAAACCCTTGCCACAACAATGAAGGGGACGGCAGCATCTGTCAGGGACGCAAGAAGCTCTGCTTTGCTTACCTGCGTAATGATAATCAGCCATGGGGTGGCCTTGAGGTGTTGCAGGCCCCTCTGAGAGCAGCATCTCCAGAGCCTCCTGCAAGATCAAGAGGGAAAAGGCTTTAGCCGCCCCACCACATTAAAAATGAGCCAAAAAATCACAGGTGCTGCCTTGCAGCTACTTTGCCTCTCCAGACATTCAAGCGACTGTATCCCATGTGGGTGAAACACTGTCATTTGCTCCAAGTCCCTGGTTTTTGCTGCCCAACCCTTTGATCCTGGTCCCCGAGAGTGGCCTTTTGCTCACCAACCTAAGGATTTTGCTGCTCCTGCAGCCAGAATGGCCTCAGCTGACTGAGGCTTCTGGGAATTTCCCCTCCAAATGTCTTAGAGAAGCCAGCTCTCCAGGCCATTTACAAGGCAGCAGGACCTTCCGCCGCCGCCGCCGCCTCCAGGAGGGAGATTCTCCCTGCTGGAGCCCTTTGGCCTCAGCCCTGACGCAGCTGGAGGAGACACAGCAGGCAGCAAGTGCTCTGCTCCCTGTTAAGACCCTTCTTCAAAGAGCAGCCAGGAAAGGCTGTCCCAGTGCCCGGGCCCTCTGCATTCCCTGTGCCCTCTTCTCTGCGCCCAAACAGCCGCTTCTTACCGGAACGCTGCCGCGTGCCCGGTGCAGGCAGTGCAGGGCGCGCTCCAGGTTAGCTGCTGCCCCGGGAATGCCACGGGAGCTGGCCATGTCCAACAGTTCTCTTACTGCAAGCACAACAAAAAACCCACCGAAAGTCAGCCTTGAGGCCAGCAAGGGCAAAGACTGCCATGCAAGGCAGAAGGAAAGGCTGGGAGCTAAAGACAGCAGCTTGGAGAGTATGAAAAGGAGAGCAAAGCCAGGGCCAGCTGAACCAAGGGCCCACGCAGTGCTGGCTCTCCCTCCAAAGCAGCTTCTGTAAGAAGAAGTGGGGGCCAATCTGCGCTCTTCCAGTGGCAGACGGCCCTGACCAATTTGGAGAGCAAGGTGCTTGCTCTTGCTCCTTGCCTCTAACACTTCTACATGGGAAGATGGGCGAGACAAGGAGAGAAGCAGAGCCTGCAAAAGGCTGCCTTTTTACGCAAAAGGAGCCTTTTAAAGACCCAAGTAGCTCAGGGGTGGAAGAAAAGCTTGAAGCAAAGCTACCTCTGTCAGGTTTTTCCATGTCAGAGTCATCCTCCCCCCAGGGCTTCCAGACCAGGGTTGCAGGCTCTTCATCCTCACTTGGTGCTCTGCTCTGCAGCTCTGGCAGCTCAGCCTGAAAGTCGCTGCCAACATTGATGTGTCTAAAGGAAGAAGGAGGTGGAGGTGAGAAAGGCAAGTGGTCAAGAGAGCCTTCCTGTGCATCCACAGGCTTGAACCAACGCCACCCTGACTCTGAAAGAGCAGTTCTCCTCCTCGCCATTCTTCCAGTTTGCTGTCCTTTAACCCTATGCCAAAACTCACGGCTGAATCTGGGCTCTTGCTTTCCTTTTCATTGTGCCTCTCCTTTCCACCTGAAAGAGATCAAAGCAATGCTCCAGTTAAAAATCCTTCCTTCTCATCCTCATCATTGCAAAGCCCGAGCTCCTGTGTCCCAGCTCCTTTCTCTTTGCCGCCTTTTTGACATGGAATGTCCTAGGGAGGACCCTCTAGCAGTCAGCAGCTTCCTCAGGAGGGCAAGCACAAGGCCATGCACTACTCTCTTCACTCCCGGGGCCACTGAGAACAGCCAAGACAATGGCAGGGGAGATGTGCCAGTGCAGGCTTAGGTTGGATAGAAGGAAAAGGTTCTTCAGCCAGAGGCTGCTTGGGCACTGCAACAGCCTCCCCAGGGAAGGGAGCACAGCACCAAGCCTGACTGAGCTCCAAAAGTGTTTGGACACTGCTCTTGGGCACAGGCTGTGATTGTTGAGGCTGCCCTGGGCAGGCCCTGGACTTGGGCTCAGTGATCTTTGAGAATCCCTTCCAAGCCAGGAAATTCTGTGCTACTGTGATTGTGCTCTTGAGGAGATGGCATTTGACGGCCGCCCCTGAGCATGAGGTAGAACCAGCCCTACGTGCACTGGAAAAAGAATCTATAAAGATATTAAAATAGCATGGATCTATAAGCCATGGAACTACGTCAGTATATAAGAATTGCTGATCCCAGATGGTTTTTGAAGTTGAAAGCCTGTGTTTGAGGAGAAGCCCAGTCAAATGCTTCTATGCCCTGAACGACAGGGATGCCAGAGGAGAAGTGCCATCATTCTGGTGTTTGAAGCTTTGGAGCGGGTGTGAGCAGAGTCAGGGCATAAGGGGATTTGTTGACACTGAAGCCCTGAAGTGCTCAGCCACAAACAATTTGTTTTGGGGTCAGCACAAGATAGTTTGAGGACTGAAATGGGTGCCAAGAACTTTTAATCAGGTCATCCGTGGACGAGGATCTGCAACTGCACTGGGACACCTCTCTAGGTCCTCTATGGAAAGGTCTGTGTTTCCCCTGGAGGCAACATGATTCCTTCAGAAGCTGCAGCCTGCTTTCACGTGGAAGCTCGTCTGGGGAAAGTGAGCACGCAGCCTGTGTGTCGTGCTTGGTGGGAGAGGCAGCTGGAGCCTCCTGCCCCTGTGCTAGTGCTTTGAGGGCAAACGGGGATTTTCTTACCTTGGACGGTTCCCAAGTGCTCTGGGGATGCCCGGAGGCAGACGAGGAGACCAGGACGTCGGTGCAGAGGCCGGGTCTGGTGCTGAGTGCAGAAGGCGGCTGGTCAGGGACAGCCCAGGAGCTGATCCTGCAGCTGCTGCTCCAGCGCTGCTCCACCAGCGTTCCAGCAAGGGCCGCAGGAGCAGGAGACAACGACAGTTGCTATGGGCACAGCCCAACATTCCATCTAGAACCCCAGGGGAGCCATGGGACAGAAAGAGGCATGGGCCGCCTCTGGCCCTTGTACTTCTTCTGCTGCAAGTTTGCTCTGAGACGCTTCCCATGGGGCCTTTTCTCCTCAGTCGTCTGATGAGACGGGCAAAAGCAGTGCAGGGACAGCCCTGGGTCTTCCCGGTGCTTCTCTGCAAGGTGCCTCCAGCTGAACGTGCACAGGAGCCTGCCTCTGTGCAAGGGCCCAGACCTCATCTCCTGCCCTGGAGAACCAGAAGGGCTCCTCCCACTGGCTCTCCTCCAGCTCTGAGAGGAGCTGGAATTTGCAAGTTGTCCAGCGCAGAGCCAACTCCAGAGCTTCCTCTCAAAGTGGAGCCATTCATCCTGCCCCCTTTCTCAAGTCTCCTTTTGCTGCCCAATAATGTCACTGCATGTTTTCCCTCCTTTGGGCCTCTGAGCTGGTCTCTCACCTCATCACTCCTCCCTTGAAACTTGGAGAAACAGGATGGTTTTCAGGGCAACTGATGGGGACACACACACACACACACAGGGACAGCACACGGGCATTTCTCTAGCAAACATTCATGCAGAATTTCTATAGCCCTCTTCCAGCTCCCTTGGAGAAGCTCGGTGTTTGTCCCCAAAAGACTCTGCCATTCCTCTAAGAAAGCAACACTAACAGAATTCCCTTTCCACACTGCTGGCCTTCACATTGGTTTTAATGCCTAGATCCCAGATATGACAAAACCCAGGCAGCTTTGCTGCTTTCCTGCCTGTCGTTAAGGAAAAGCAAATCTTGCTTCAGTCCCAATCTTGCTTCCTTCCCAGCCTGCACGTTAGCCACTGGCCAGCAAACTGAGGGGGCAGCTGGAACAAGTCCCACTGCAAGGCAGATACTTTGTAGGCTCCAAAGCCCACCTGCACCGCCTCCATCAGACAAGGGCAAGCTTCCCTCGGCTTCCCAGAAGCAGCCTGGCAATTGCCCCCTCCCTCGCCCCCTCTCCACCCTCCACAGCCCCTGCCACCAAAGCCTTGCTAGGCAGGGCCATTTGCTGGCCTCGAAGAAAGAGTGCCTTTGATTCTTCTTTGGCGCAAGTGCCCGAGCTGTGAGAAGTCAGAGGATAATGATCACACCCGCTCTGCTTTAGCTAAGGAGATTGCTTGAGGCCCAGAGCGGGACACTGGTCCTTTCGAGAGAAACTGAAACTGAACTAGCCATGCCTTTGTGGCGCATGCCGATAGGAATTGGATAGAATCGGAGGGCTTAGAAACGTCCTCCAAGGTGGTCAGCTCCATCAGTCCCCCAAAATGAAACAAAGTTATGTTACTGGGCTCCAAAAAGGACTAAAGCCGCTGCTTTTATGCCAGAAAATATGGTGAGACCAGACCACTCATCTAGATCCAATTCCGTGAATTAAACAAAGCCTCCCTTTCCACTCCCAGCTGAGATGTTGAGGAATCAAAGGCAGACGCCCCAGCCTTATTTCACTGGCAGTAAAGGAGACACACCTCAGTAAGTCCTGCCAGCTGAGCAAGGGGCTGGGCCCGGGGAAGGTGGCGCCTGCCCAGATTCTTCTCTCAGGGCAAGTGCCGTCTTTGCAACACCAGGCAAATGGAACAAACATTGCCGGAGTGTTTTCATACAGACAAAAAGACAAAATGGAACAAACTTTGGTTTAATGATAAAGACCCATTGGCTCTCAACAAAGGCAAAATGACAAAAGGCAGAGCATAGACAACACCCAACCTTTGAAATTTATTGATAAATCTAATAAAACTATTGAATCTTGAATAATACTAATGGATCTTAACGACTAAATTGAGGAGATTCCTATCATGTCAACTAACTAAGTAGAAGATTAAACTACCCTAAAAGCTTAAAAAACAGTCCTCTTCCTATCTAGTCCTATTGATACCTAACTCTTGCTAGCCCTGGACAACCTGCAGGGTTGTCTAATTTCAAAGTCTTTTCTTCTTGGCGAGAGGCTCTGCTGCCTTCCGAGGCCGATGTCTTCTCCTGTGGTTGTTCCTTTCCTTCACGGTTTCAAACACCCTGCAAGATAGGAAACAAACCATCCATTGCTCACTTTAGTACACACCATGAAACCAAGTGCCGAGATCTCCGTTTGAGTAGGAATTTCTGTCTTTTCGGGCAGTGGCACATTTGTGAATTGATCAGCACCATGAGTCTGATGGTTCTACTTTCAATGCCTTGAAATGTCTTCCTCCTTTTGCTGCATCCTCTTTTGAATTTGATCAGCAGCATCAAACCAAGCTTTGATGGATCTATTCCTACTTGTATGAACTGTGTCTTGTTGGGGCACGGCAAGGTTTCATTGTGAAGGCTGGGTTTTACCTAAGCTCTTTGGGTTTGAGGTGGGTGTTAAGCTTGACCACGGCTGCCGGGGGCGATGCTGCAAGTGCCCCCAGCTTCCCCTGCGGTGCCTTTGAAAAGGGTCAGCCTGTTTTAGTCCAAAGGCGCAGCTTTGAGCAGAAAGAGGAGGAACTTACGCACCGTTTGCACTGCCCGCAGGGAAAGGGGCCTCCCGCTGAGCGGGGCGGCTGGCGCGCTTGGCAGCAGGGACACTCGGCGCTGCGAGCCCTCTTGCGGCTTCTCTTCCCTGTCTCCCCGTTCTCCTTTCTGGGAGGGCTTTTCCTCCTCTTTGCTTTGCCCACACTCTGGAAATCAAAGAGTCCTTATCAATGCTTCCTTCCTCTCACAAAGCTGGAAATCAGAGCATCCAGCACAAAAATCTATCGGCTTAAGCAAATCCTTCCAGACCCTCAAGAGCTGAGAAAACGGCTGCCTTTGCCAATGGGCTGCGGCGGGCTGCCAACCCAGAGCTTGGAGGAAAATACTCCTCTTTTCTACAGGCCAAAGGGGTGGGATAAATACCTGCCTATTTAGAGCTCTACATTTCTTATTTCTACCTTTCTGCCTAACATCTATTTCTCTCTGCTTTTCCTCCACAAATGTCTAGGCAATGGCATTTAAATTCAGTCCAATTAGGGTAGACACATGGTTAGCCATTTTCTAGTACCCAAAATAATCTCCCTCCCTGTCTCTCTCTCTCTCTCTCTCTCACATGATGTGAAGCAAATTGCTCTTTGCCGGTAAGGAAAGTTTTAGGGGAGCCACGGCACCGGCAGCTCCTTCTTGGGGAGTATGCTGCGATGCTAGAAAAACTCCCTGAAAATCTGCAGCATATCCACAAAGGCAGCCTGGATTGCTGATGTCAGCAAGCAGTGGGGAATTAAGGGTCTGATTGGAGTCAGCGAGGGTGCCAGCCCTTGAGAAGCCCATCTGTAGAGAGTCAAAGCCCATTTTGGTGGCGCTGCTGCTTTCTTGGGTCAAAGTTAGGCTCCAGAATTGCATACTTCAGGGCAGCAGCACAAGGAAGCCCCGGGCAGCATCTGCTGTGCCTTTCCCAGCGCATGGGACGATGTGATCCTGGCAAAGGGGCGTCTGGCATGGCTCGCCAGCAGCTTTTCTCCCCTTCTGCCAGTTTCTCGACCTTCCTGGCACGTCTCGATTTTCTTGCCCCTCACCTGAGCAAGAGTGCTGGCAAGTTTATGCTCCTTTTTCCAGGAGTAGTAGTACTCCACACACTGTGCCACGGTCTTAGTCTGGATCTGTTGTGAAGAGAAAAAGAAGGAGTCGAAAATGGTGTCGGGTGCACTGGGGAAAAAGTAGAATATGGAGTGAACTAGGAAGGAAAAGCATGAAGTAAATGGAGTAGGGTGTAAAATGAAATCAACATGGGGAAAGAGAGGCATCATGCAATGTCTTAAACCGTGTATTCTGCTAGGTGGTAATACACGCAATGCACAGATCAACAACAAATCCATCTAGCACAGTTCTTCTTTCCCCGCTTCCCTCCAGTTATGCCAGCACACCGTCTTGTGGAAGCAGCAGCAGACCTGTGCGACAAGTCTGACAGAAGAAAGCTTCATCTTCCAAAAGAGCTTGGAGAAAAGGGCTGGAGAGGCCGGATCATCCTTTTGACACAGGCTTTTGATGTCCCCTTTTGTTACTTCTTGAAGATACTTGGTACTTGAGAAGAGAGAGACTGAAGCCCAGTGCTTGTTCCCAGAAATAACCAAGCTTTCCTCCTGACGATCTGCTCGGGTAAAGAATGTCCCGTGGCTTTACCTGCTTCTGGATGAGATGAAAATCCTTGCCGTAGGTGTGGAAAGCCTTTTGGAAGGACTCCTTCTCCTCAGGTGTCCATCTATCAGAGCCTGGCAAGAAAAAGCAGCGGGTAGTAAACGCATCCCTTGATCCACACCAAGTAGATCCCACTGGCTGCCGAAAGAAAATGGTGGCAGGCCGTCATTCACGTGTGTGTACGTGTCTGCTCCCTCAGAAGGTCATGAAGACAAGAGCAGGCATTGCCCGGGGAGAAGGATTGGAAAAGAAGTAAAGCTGAAGGACTAGATGCTGGTGCTTCCCCACCTGCAGAGGAGACAAGACCTTGTGCTGGTGTTAAGCACAATTGCTTTAAGCAGAAACCCTTGCCACAACAATGAAGGGGACGGCAGCATCTGTCAGGGACGCAAGAAGCTCTGCTTTGCTTACCTGCGTAATGATAATCAGCCATGGGGTGGCCTTGAGGTGTTGCAGGCCCCTCTGAGAGCAGCATCTCCAGAGCCTCCTGCAAGATCAAGAGGGAAAAGGCTTTAGCCGCCCCACCACATTAAAAATGAGCCAAAAAATCACAGGTGCTGCCTTGCAGCTACTTTGCCTCTCCAGACATTCAAGCGACTGTATCCCATGTGGGTGAAACACTGTCATTTGCTCCAAGTCCCTGGTTTTTGCTGCCCAACCCTTTGATCCTGGTCCCCGAGAGTGGCCTTTTGCTCACCAACCTAAGGATTTTGCTGCTCCTGCAGCCAGAATGGCCTCAGCTGACTGAGGCTTCTGGGAATTTCCCCTCCAAATGTCTTAGAGAAGCCAGCTCTCCAGGCCATTTACAAGGCAGCAGGACCTTCCGCCGCCGCCGCCGCCTCCAGGAGGGAGATTCTCCCTGCTGGAGCCCTTTGGCCTCAGCCCTGACGCAGCTGGAGGAGACACAGCAGGCAGCAAGTGCTCTGCTCCCTGTTAAGACCCTTCTTCAAAGAGCAGCCAGGAAAGGCTGTCCCAGTGCCCGGGCCCTCTGCATTCCCTGTGCCCTCTTCTCTGCGCCCAAACAGCCGCTTCTTACCGGAACGCTGCCGCGTGCCCGGTGCAGGCAGTGCAGGGCGCGCTCCAGGTTAGCTGCTGCCCCGGGAATGCCACGGGAGCTGGCCATGTCCAACAGTTCTCTTACTGCAAGCACAACAAAAAACCCACCGAAAGTCAGCCTTGAGGCCAGCAAGGGCAAAGACTGCCATGCAAGGCAGAAGGAAAGGCTGGGAGCTAAAGACAGCAGCTTGGAGAGTATGAAAAGGAGAGCAAAGCCAGGGCCAGCTGAACCAAGGGCCCACGCAGTGCTGGCTCTCCCTCCAAAGCAGCTTCTGTAAGAAGAAGTGGGGGCCAATCTGCGCTCTTCCAGTGGCAGACGGCCCTGACCAATTTGGAGAGCAAGGTGCTTGCTCTTGCTCCTTGCCTCTAACACTTCTACATGGGAAGATGGGCGAGACAAGGAGAGAAGCAGAGCCTGCAAAAGGCTGCCTTTTTACGCAAAAGGAGCCTTTTAAAGACCCAAGTAGCTCAGGGGTGGAAGAAAAGCTTGAAGCAAAGCTACCTCTGTCAGGTTTTTCCATGTCAGAGTCATCCTCCCCCCAGGGCTTCCAGACCAGGGTTGCAGGCTCTTCATCCTCACTTGGTGCTCTGCTCTGCAGCTCTGGCAGCTCAGCCTGAAAGTCGCTGCCAACATTGATGTGTCTAAAGGAAGAAGGAGGTGGAGGTGAGAAAGGCAAGTGGTCAAGAGAGCCTTCCTGTGCATCCACAGGCTTGAACCAACGCCACCCTGACTCTGAAAGAGCAGTTCTCCTCCTCGCCATTCTTCCAGTTTGCTGTCCTTTAACCCTATGCCAAAACTCACGGCTGAATCTGGGCTCTTGCTTTCCTTTTCATTGTGCCTCTCCTTTCCACCTGAAAGAGATCAAAGCAATGCTCCAGTTAAAAATCCTTCCTTCTCATCCTCATCATTGCAAAGCCCGAGCTCCTGTGTCCCAGCTCCTTTCTCTTTGCCGCCTTTTTGACATGGAATGTCCTAGGGAGGACCCTCTAGCAGTCAGCAGCTTCCTCAGGAGGGCAAGCACAAGGCCATGCACTACTCTCTTCACTCCCGGGGCCACTGAGAACAGCCAAGACAATGGCAGGGGAGATGTGCCAGTGCAGGCTTAGGTTGGATAGAAGGAAAAGGTTCTTCAGCCAGAGGCTGCTTGGGCACTGCAACAGCCTCCCCAGGGAAGGGAGCACAGCACCAAGCCTGACTGAGCTCCAAAAGTGTTTGGACACTGCTCTTGGGCACAGGCTGTGATTGTTGAGGCTGCCCTGGGCAGGCCCTGGACTTGGGCTCAGTGATCTTTGAGAATCCCTTCCAAGCCAGGAAATTCTGTGCTACTGTGATTGTGCTCTTGAGGAGATGGCATTTGACGGCCGCCCCTGAGCATGAGGTAGAACCAGCCCTACGTGCACTGGAAAAAGAATCTAGAAAGATATTAAAATAGCATGGATCTATAAGCCATGGAACTACGTCAGTATATAAGAATTGCTGATCCCAGATGGTTTTTGAAGTTGAAAGCCTGTGTTTGAGGAGAAGCCCAGTCAAATGCTTCTATGCCCTGAACGACAGGGATGCCAGAGGAGAAGTGCCATCATTCTGGTGTTTGAAGCTTTGGAGCGGGTGTGAGCAGAGTCAGGGCATAAGGGGATTTGTTGACACTGAAGCCCTGAAGTGCTCAGCCACAAACAATTTGTTTTGGGGTCAGCACAAGATAGTTTGAGGACTGAAATGGGTGCCAAGAACTTTTAATCAGGTCATCCGTGGACGAGGATCTGCAACTGCACTGGGACACCTCTCTAGGTCCTCTATGGAAAGGTCTGTGTTTCCCCTGGAGGCAACATGATTCCTTCAGAAGCTGCAGCCTGCTTTCACGTGGAAGCTCGTCTGGGGAAAGTGAGCACGCAGCCTGTGTGTCGTGCTTGGTGGGAGAGGCAGCTGGAGCCTCCTGCCCCTGTGCTAGTGCTTTGAGGGCAAACGGGGATTTTCTTACCTTGGACGGTTCCCAAGTGCTCTGGGGATGCCCGGAGGCAGACGAGGAGACCAGGACGTCGGTGCAGAGGCCGGGTCTGGCGCTGAGTGCAGAAGGCGGCTGGTCAGGGACAGCCCAGGAGCTGATCCTGCAGCTGCTGCTCCAGCGCTGCTCCACCAGCGTTCCAGCAAGGGCCGCAGGAGCAGGAGACAACGACAGTTGCTATGGGCACAGCCCAACATTCCATCTAGAACCCCAGGGGAGCCATGGGACAGAAAGAGGCATGGGCCGCCTCTGGCCCTTGTACTTCTTCTGCTGCAAGTTTGCTCTGAGACGCTTCCCATGGGGCCTTTTCTCCTCAGTCGTCTGATGAGACGGGCAAAAGCAGTGCAGGGACAGCCCTGGGTCTTCCCGGTGCTTCTCTGCAAGGTGCCTCCAGCTGAACGTGCACAGGAGCCTGCCTCTGTGCAAGGGCCCAGACCTCATCTCCTGCCCTGGAGAACCAGAAGGGCTCCTCCCACTGGCTCTCCTCCAGCTCTGAGAGGAGCTGGAATTTGCAAGTTGTCCAGCGCAGAGCCAACTCCAGAGCTTCCTCTCAAAGTGGAGCCATTCATCCTGCCCCCTTTCTCAAGTCTCCTTTTGCTGCCCAATAATGTCACTGCATGTTTTCCCTCCTTTGGGCCTCTGAGCTGGTCTCTCACCTCATCACTCCTCCCTTGAAACTTGGAGAAACAGGATGTTTTTCAGGGCAACTGATGGGGACACACACACACACACACAGGGACAGCACACGGGCATTTCTCTAGCAAACATTCATGCAGAATTTCTATAGCCCTCTTCCAGCTCCCTTGGAGAAGCTCGGTGTTTGTCCCCAAAAGACTCTGCCATTCCTCTAAGAAAGCAACACTAACAGAATTCCCTTTCCACACTGCTGGCCTTCACATTGGTTTTAATGCCTAGATCCCAGATATGACAAAACCCAGGCAGCTTTGCTGCTTTCCTGCCTGTCGTTAAGGAAAAGCAAATCTTGCTTCAGTCCCAATCTTGCTTCCTTCCCAGCCTGCACGTTAGCCACTGGCCAGCAAACTGAGGGGGCAGCTGGAACAAGTCCCACTGCAAGGCAGATACTTTGTAGCATCCAAAGCCCACCTGCACCGCCTCCATCAGACAAGGGCAAGCTTCCCTCGGCTTCCCAGAAGCAGCCTGGCAATTGCCCCCTCCCTCGCCCCCTCTCCACCCTCCACAGCCCCTGCCACCAAAGCCTTGCTAGGCAGGGCCATTTGCTGGCCTCGAAGAAAGAGTGCCTTTGATTCTTCTTTGGCGCAAGTGCCCGAGCTGTGAGAAGTCAGAGGATAATGATCACACCCGCTCTGCTTTAGCTAAGGAGATTGCTGGAGGCCCAGAGCGGGACACTGGTCCTTTCGAGAGAAACTGAAACTGAACTAGCCATGCCTTTGTGGCGCATGCCGATAGGAATTGGATAGAATCGGAGGGCTTAGAAACGTCCTCCAAGGTGGTCAGCTCCATCAGTCCCCCAAAATGAAACAAAGTTATGTTACTGGGCTCCAAAAAGGACTAAAGCCGCTGCTTTTATGCCAGAAAATATGGTGAGACCAGACCACTCATCTAGATCCAATTCCGTGAATTAAACAAAGCCTCCCTTTCCACTCCCAGCTGAGATGTTGAGGAATCAAAGGCAGACGCCCCAGCCTTATTTCACTGGCAGTAAAGGAGACACACCTCAGTAAGTCCTGCCAGCTGAGCAAGGGGCTGGGCCCGGGGAAGGTGGCGCCTGCCCAGATTCTTCTCTCAGGGCAAGTGCCGTCTTTGCAACACCAGGCAAATGGAACAAACATTGCCGGAGTGTTTTCATACAGACAAAAAGACAAAATGGAACAAACTTTGGTTTAATGATAAAGACCCATTGGCTCTCAACAAAGGCAAAATGACAAAAGGCAGAGCATAGACAACACCCAACCTTTGAAATTTATTGATAAATCTAATAAAACTATTGAATCTTGAATAATACTAATGGATCTTAACGACTAAATTGAGGAGATTCCTATCATGTCAACTAACTAAGTAGAAGATTAAACTACCCTAAAAGCTTAAAAAACAGTCCTCTTCCTATCTAGTCCTATTGATACCTAACTCTTGCTAGCCCTGGACAACCTGCAGGGTTGTCTAATTTCAAAGTCTTTTCTTCTTGGCGAGAGGCTCTGCTGCCTTCCGAGGCCGATGTCTTCTCCTGTGGTTGTTCCTTTCCTTCACGGTTTCAAACACCCTGCAAGATAGGAAACAAACCATCCATTGCTCACTTTAGTACACACCATGAAACCAAGTGCCGAGATCTCCGTTTGAGTAGGAATTTCTGTCTTTTCGGGCAGTGGCACATTTGTGAATTGATCAGCACCATGAGTCTGATGGTTCTACTTTCAATGCCTTGAAATGTCTTCCTCCTTTTGCTGCATCCTCTTTTGAATTTGATCAGCAGCATCAAACCAAGCTTTGATGGATCTATTCCTACTTGTATGAACTGTGTCTTGTTGGGGCACGGCAAGGTTTCATTGTGAAGGCTGGGTTTTACCTAAGCTCTTTGGGTTTGAGGTGGGTGTTAAGCTTGACCACGGCTGCCGGGGGCGATGCTGCAAGTGCCCCCAGCTTCCCCTGCGGTGCCTTTGAAAAGGGTCAGCCTGTTTTAGTCCAAAGGCGCAGCTTTGAGCAGAAAGAGGAGGAACTTACGCACCGTTTGCACTGCCCGCAGGGAAAGGGGCCTCCCGCCGAGCGGGGCGGCTGGCGCGCTTGGCAGCAGGGACACTCGGCGCTGCAAGCCCTCTTGCGGCTTCTCTTCCCTGTCTCCCCGTTCTCCTTTCTGGGAGGGCTTTTCCTCCTCTTTGCTTTGCCCACACTCTGGAAATCAAAGAGTCCTTATCAATGCTTCCTTCCTCTCACAAAGCTGGAAATCAGAGCATCCAGCACAAAAATCTATCGGCTTAAGCAAATCCTTCCAGACCCTCAAGAGCTGAGAAAACGGCTGCCTTTGCCAATGGGCTGCGGCGGGCTGCCAACCCAGAGCTTGGAGGAAAATACTCCTCTTTTCTACAGGCCAAAGGGGTGGGATAAATACCTGCCTATTTAGAGCTCTACATTTCTTATTTCTACCTTTCTGCCTAACATCTATTTCTCTCTGCTTTTCCTCCACAAATGTCTAGGCAATGGCATTTAAATTCAGTCCAATTAGGGTAGACACATGGTTAGCCATTTTCTAGTACCCAAAATAATCTCCCTCCCTGTCTCTCTCTCTCTCTCTCTCTCACATGATGTGAAGCAAATTGCTCTTTGCCGGTAAGGAAAGTTTTAGGGGAGCCACGGCACCGGCAGCTCCTTCTTGGGGAGTATGCTGCGATGCTAGAAAAACTCCCTGAAAATCTGCAGCATATCCACAAAGGCAGCCTGGATTGCTGATGTCAGCAAGCAGTGGGGAATTAAGGGTCTGATTGGAGTCAGCGAGGGTGCCAGCCCTTGAGAAGCCCATCTGTAGAGAGTCAAAGCCCATTTTGGTGGCGCTGCTGCTTTCTTGGGTCAAAGTTAGGCTCCAGAATTGCATACTTCAGGGCAGCAGCACAAGGAAGCCCCGGGCAGCATCTGCTGTGCCTTTCCCAGCGCATGGGACGATGTGATCCTGGCAAAGGGGCGTCTGGCATGGCTCGCCAGCAGCTTTTCTCCCCTTCTGCCAGTTTCTCGACCTTCCTGGCACGTCTCGATTTTCTTGCCCCTCACCTGAGCAAGAGTGCTGGCAAGTTTATGCTCCTTTTTCCAGGAGTAGTAGTACTCCACACACTGTGCCACGGTCTTAGTCTGGATCTGTTGTGAAGAGAAAAAGAAGGAGTCAAAAATGGTGTCGGGTGCACTGGGGAAAAAGTAGAATATGGAGTGAACTAGGAAGGAAAAGCATGAAGTAAATGGAGTAGGGTGTAAAATGAAATCAACATGGGGAAAGAGAGGCATCATGCAATGTCTTAAACCGTGTATTCTGCTAGGTGGTAATACACGCAATGCACAGATCAACAACAAATCCATCTAGCACAGTTCTTCTTTCCCCGCTTCCCTCCAGTTATGCCAGCACACCGTCTTGTGGAAGCAGCAGCAGACCTGTGCGACAAGTCTGACAGAAGAAAGCTTCATCTTCCAAAAGAGCTTGGAGAAAAGGGCTGGAGAGGCCGGATCATCCTTTTGACACAGGCTTTTGATGTCCCCTTTTGTTACTTCTTGAAGATACTTGGTACTTGAGAAGAGAGAGACTGAAGCCCAGTGCTTGTTCCCAGAAATAACCAAGCTTTCCTCCTGACGATCTGCTCGGGTAAAGAATGTCCCGTGGCTTTACCTGCTTCTGGATGAGATGAAAATCCTTGCCGTAGGTGTGGAAAGCCTTTTGGAAGGACTCCTTCTCCTCAGGTGTCCATCTATCAGAGCCTGGCAAGAAAAAGCAGCGGGTAGTAAACGCATCCCTTGATCCACACCAAGTAGATCCCACTGGCTGCCGAAAGAAAATGGTGGCAGGCCGTCATTCACGTGTGTGTACGTGTCTGCTCCCTCAGAAGGTCATGAAGACAAGAGCAGGCATTGCCCGGGGAGAAGGATTGGAAAAGAAGTAAAGCTGAAGGACTAGATGCTGGTGCTTCCCCACCTGCAGAGGAGACAAGACCTTGTGCTGGTGTTAAGCACAATTGCTTTAAGCAGAAACCCTTGCCACAACAATGAAGGGGACGGCAGCATCTGTCAGGGACGCAAGAAGCTCTGCTTTGCTTACCTGCGTAATGATAATCAGCCATGGGGTGGCCTTGAGGTGTTGCAGGCCCCTCTGAGAGCAGCATCTCCAGAGCCTCCTGCAAGATCAAGAGGGAAAAGGCTTTAGCCGCCCCACCACATTAAAAATGAGCCAAAAAATCACAGGTGCTGCCTTGCAGCTACTTTGCCTCTCCAGACATTCAAGCGACTGTATCCCATGTGGGTGAAACACTGTCATTTGCTCCAAGTCCCTGGTTTTTGCTGCCCAACCCTTTGATCCTGGTCCCCGAGAGTGGCCTTTTGCTCACCAACCTAAGGATTTTGCTGCTCCTGCAGCCAGAATGGCCTCAGCTGACTGAGGCTTCTGGGAATTTCCCCTCCAAATGTCTTAGAGAAGCCAGCTCTCCAGGCCATTTACAAGGCAGCAGGACCTTCCGCCGCCGCCGCCGCCTCCAGGAGGGAGATTCTCCCTGCTGGAGCCCTTTGGCCTCAGCCCTGACGCAGCTGGAGGAGACACAGCAGGCAGCAAGTGCTCTGCTCCCTGTTAAGACCCTTCTTCAAAGAGCAGCCAGGAAAGGCTGTCCCAGTGCCCGGGCCCTCTGCATTCCCTGTGCCCTCTTCTCTGCGCCCAAACAGCCGCTTCTTACCGGAACGCTGCCGCGTGCCCGGTGCAGGCAGTGCAGGGCGCGCTCCAGGTTAGCTGCTGCCCCGGGAATGCCACGGGAGCTGGCCATGTCCAACAGTTCTCTTACTGCAAGCACAACAAAAAACCCACCGAAAGTCAGCCTTGAGGCCAGCAAGGGCAAAGACTGCCATGCAAGGCAGAAGGAAAGGCTGGGAGCTAAAGACAGCAGCTTGGAGAGTATGAAAAGGAGAGCAAAGCCAGGGCCAGCTGAACCAAGGGCCCACGCAGTGCTGGCTCTCCCTCCAAAGCAGCTTCTGTAAGAAGAAGTGGGGGCCAATCTGCGCTCTTCCAGTGGCAGACGGCCCTGACCAATTTGGAGAGCAAGGTGCTTGCTCTTGCTCCTTGCCTCTAACACTTCTACATGGGAAGATGGGCGAGACAAGGAGAGAAGCAGAGCCTGCAAAAGGCTGCCTTTTTACGCAAAAGGAGCCTTTTAAAGACCCAAGTAGCTCAGGGGTGGAAGAAAAGCTTGAAGCAAAGCTACCTCTGTCAGGTTTTTCCATGTCAGAGTCATCCTCCCCCCAGGGCTTCCAGACCAGGGTTGCAGGCTCTTCATCCTCACTTGGTGCTCTGCTCTGCAGCTCTGGCAGCTCAGCCTGAAAGTCGCTGCCAACATTGATGTGTCTAAAGGAAGAAGGAGGTGGAGGTGAGAAAGGCAAGTGGTCAAGAGAGCCTTCCTGTGCATCCACAGGCTTGAACCAACGCCACCCTGACTCTGAAAGAGCAGTTCTCCTCCTCGCCATTCTTCCAGTTTGCTGTCCTTTAACCCTATGCCAAAACTCACGGCTGAATCTGGGCTCTTGCTTTCCTTTTCATTGTGCCTCTCCTTTCCACCTGAAAGAGATCAAAGCAATGCTCCAGTTAAAAATCCTTCCTTCTCATCCTCATCATTGCAAAGCCCGAGCTCCTGTGTCCCAGCTCCTTTCTCTTTGCCGCCTTTTTGACATGGAATGTCCTAGGGAGGACCCTCTAGCAGTCAGCAGCTTCCTCAGGAGGGCAAGCACAAGGCCATGCACTACTCTCTTCACTCCCGGGGCCACTGAGAACAGCCAAGACAATGGCAGGGGAGATGTGCCAGTGCAGGCTTAGGTTGGATAGAAGGAAAAGGTTCTTCAGCCAGAGGCTGCTTGGGCACTGCAACAGCCTCCCCAGGGAAGGGAGCACAGCACCAAGCCTGACTGAGCTCCAAAAGTGTTTGGACACTGCTCTTGGGCACAGGCTGTGATTGTTGAGGCTGCCCTGGGCAGGCCCTGGACTTGGGCTCAGTGATCTTTGAGAATCCCTTCCAAGCCAGGAAATTCTGTGCTACTGTGATTGTGCTCTTGAGGAGATGGCATTTGACGGCCGCCCCTGAGCATGAGGTAGAACCAGCCCTACGTGCACTGGAAAAAGAATCTATAAAGATATTAAAATAGCATGGATCTATAAGCCATGGAACTACGTCAGTATATAAGAATTGCTGATCCCAGATGGTTTTTGAAGTTGAAAGCCTGTGTTTGAGGAGAAGCCCAGTCAAATGCTTCTATGCCCTGAACGACAGGGATGCCAGAGGAGAAGTGCCATCATTCTGGTGTTTGAAGCTTTGGAGCGGGTGTGAGCAGAGTCAGGGCATAAGGGGATTTGTTGACACTGAAGCCCTGAAGTGCTCAGCCACAAACAATTTGTTTTGGGGTCAGCACAAGATAGTTTGAGGACTGAAATGGGTGCCAAGAACTTTTAATCAGGTCATCCGTGGACGAGGATCTGCAACTGCACTGGGACACCTCTCTAGGTCCTCTATGGAAAGGTCTGTGTTTCCCCTGGAGGCAACATGATTCCTTCAGAAGCTGCAGCCTGCTTTCACGTGGAAGCTCGTCTGGGGAAAGTGAGCACGCAGCCTGTGTGTCGTGCTTGGTGGGAGAGGCAGCTGGAGCCTCCTGCCCCTGTGCTAGTGCTTTGAGGGCAAACGGGGATTTTCTTACCTTGGACGGTTCCCAAGTGCTCTGGGGATGCCCGGAGGCAGACGAGGAGACCAGGACGTCGGTGCAGAGGCCGGGTCTGGCGCTGAGTGCAGAAGGCGGCTGGTCAGGGACAGCCCAGGAGCTGATCCTGCAGCTGCTGCTCCAGCGCTGCTCCACCAGCGTTCCAGCAAGGGCCGCAGGAGCAGGAGACAACGACAGTTGCTATGGGCACAGCCCAACATTCCATCTAGAACCCCAGGGGAGCCATGGGACAGAAAGAGGCATGGGCCGCCTCTGGCCCTTGTACTTCTTCTGCTGCAAGTTTGCTCTGAGACGCTTCCCATGGGGCCTTTTCTCCTCAGTCGTCTGATGAGACGGGCAAAAGCAGTGCAGGGACAGCCCTGGGTCTTCCCGGTGCTTCTCTGCAAGGTGCCTCCAGCTGAACGTGCACAGGAGCCTGCCTCTGTGCAAGGGCCCAGACCTCATCTCCTGCCCTGGAGAACCAGAAGGGCTCCTCCCACTGGCTCTCCTCCAGCTCTGAGAGGAGCTGGAATTTGCAAGTTGTCCAGCGCAGAGCCAACTCCAGAGCTTCCTCTCAAAGTGGAGCCATTCATCCTGCCCCCTTTCTCAAGTCTCCTTTTGCTGCCCAATAATGTCACTGCATGTTTTCCCTCCTTTGGGCCTCTGAGCTGGTCTCTCACCTCATCACTCCTCCCTTGAAACTTGGAGAAACAGGATGTTTTTCAGGGCAACTGATGGGGACACACACACACACACAGGGACAGCACACGGGCATTTCTCTAGCAAACATTCATGCAGAATTTCTATAGCCCTCTTCCAGCTCCCTTGGAGAAGCTCGGTGTTTGTCCCCAAAAGACTCTGCCATTCCTCTAAGAAAGCAACACTAACAGAATTCCCTTTCCACACTGCTGGCCTTCACATTGGTTTTAATGCCTAGATCCCAGATATGACAAAACCCAGGCAGCTTTGCTGCTTTCCTGCCTGTCGTTAAGGAAAAGCAAATCTTGCTTCAGTCCCAATCTTGCTTCCTTCCCAGCCTGCACGTTAGCCACTGGCCAGCAAACTGAGGGGGCAGCTGGAACAAGTCCCACTGCAAGGCAGATACTTTGTAGGCTCCAAAGCCCACCTGCACCGCCTCCATCAGACAAGGGCAAGCTTCCCTCGGCTTCCCAGAAGCAGCCTGGCAATTGCCCCCTCCCTCGCCCCCTCTCCACCCTCCACAGCCCCTGCCACCAAAGCCTTGCTAGGCAGGGCCATTTGCTGGCCTCGAAGAAAGAGTGCCTTTGATTCTTCTTTGGCGCAAGTGCCCGAGCTGTGAGAAGTCAGAGGATAATGATCACACCCGCTCTGCTTTAGCTAAGGAGATTGCTGGAGGCCCAGAGCGGGACACTGGTCCTTTCGAGAGAAACTGAAACTGAACTAGCCATGCCTTTGTGGCGCATGCCGATAGGAATTGGATAGAATCGGAGGGCTTAGAAACGTCCTCCAAGGTGGTCAGCTCCATCAGTCCCCCAAAATGAAACAAAGTTATGTTACTGGGCTCCAAAAAGGACTAAAGCCGCTGCTTTTATGCCAGAAAATATGGTGAGACCAGACCACTCATCTAGATCCAATTGCGTGAATTAAACAAAGCCTCCCTTTCCACTCCCAGCTGAGATGTTGAGGAATCAAAGGCAGACGCCCCAGCCTTATTTCACTGGCAGTAAAGGAGACACACCTCAGTAAGTCCTGCCAGCTGAGCAAGGGGCTGGGCCCGGGGAAGGTGGCGCCTGCCCAGATTCTTCTCTCAGGGCAAGTGCCGTCTTTGCAACACCAGGCAAATGGAACAAACATTGCCGGAGTGTTTTCATACAGACAAAAAGACAAAATGGAACAAACTTTGGTTTAATGATAAAGACCCATTGGCTCTCAACAAAGGCAAAATGACAAAAGGCAGAGCATAGACAACACCCAACCTTTGAAATTTATTGATAAATCTAATAAAACTATTGAATCTTGAATAATACTAATGGATCTTAACGACTAAATTGAGGAGATTCCTATCATGTCAACTAACTAAGTAGAAGATTAAACTACCCTAAAAGCTTAAAAAACAGTCCTCTTCCTATCTAGTCCTATTGATACCTAACTCTTGCTAGCCCTGGACAACCTGCAGGGTTGTCTAATTTCAAAGTCTTTTCTTCTTGGCGAGAGGCTCTGCTGCCTTCCGAGGCCGATGTCTTCTCCTGTGGTTGTTCCTTTCCTTCACGGTTTCAAACACCCTGCAAGATAGGAAACAAACCATCCATTGCTCACTTTAGTACACACCATGAAACCAAGTGCCGAGATCTCCGTTTGAGTAGGAATTTCTGTCTTTTCGGGCAGTGGCACATTTGTGAATTGATCAGCACCATGAGTCTGATCGTTCTACTTTCAATGCCTTGAAATGTCTTCCTCCTTTTGCTGCATCCTCTTTTGAATTTGATCAGCAGCATCAAACCAAGCTTTGATGGATCTATTCCTACTTGTATGAACTGTGTCTTGTTGGGGCACGGCAAGGTTTCATTGTGAAGGCTGGGTTTTACCTAAGCTCTTTGGGTTTGAGGTGGGTGTTAAGCTTGACCACGGCTGCCGGGGGCGATGCTGCAAGTGCCCCCAGCTTCCCCTGCGGTGCCTTTGAAAAGGGTCAGCCTGTTTTAGTCCAAAGGCGCAGCTTTGAGCAGAAAGAGGAGGAACTTACGCACCGTTTGCACTGCCCGCAGGGAAAGGGGCCTCCCGCCGAGCGGGGCGGCTGGCGCGCTTGGCAGCAGGGACACTCGGCGCTGCGAGCCCTCTTGCGGCTTCTCTTCCCTGTCTCCCCGTTCTCCTTTCTGGGAGGGCTTTTCCTCCTCTTTGCTTTGCCCACACTCTGGAAATCAAAGAGTCCTTATCAATGCTTCCTTCCTCTCACAAAGCTGGAAATCAGAGCATCCAGCACAAAAATCTATCGGCTTAAGCAAATCCTTCCAGACCCTCAAGAGCTGAGAAAACGGCTGCCTTTGCCAATGGGCTGCGGCGGGCTGCCAACCCAGAGCTTGGAGGAAAATACTCCTCTTTTCTACAGGCCAAAGGGGTGGGATAAATACCTGCCTATTTAGAGCTCTACATTTCTTATTTCTACCTTTCTGCCTAACATCTATTTCTCTCTGCTTTTCCTCCACAAATGTCTAGGCAATGGCATTTAAATTCAGTCCAATTAGGGTAGACACATGGTTAGCCATTTTCTAGTACCCAAAATAATCTCCCTCCCTGTCTCTCTCTCTCTCTCTCTCTCACATGATGTGAAGCAAATTGCTCTTTGCCGGTAAGGAAAGTTTTAGGGGAGCCACGGCACCGGCAGCTCCTTCTTGGGGAGTATGCTGCGATGCTAGAAAAACTCCCTGAAAATCTGCAGCATATCCACAAAGGCAGCCTGGATTGCTGATGTCAGCAAGCAGTGGGGAATTAAGGGTCTGATTGGAGTCAGCGAGGGTGCCAGCCCTTGAGAAGCCCATCTGTAGAGAGTCAAAGCCCATTTTGGTGGCGCTGCTGCTTCCTTGGGTCAAAGTTAGGCTCCAGAATTGCATACTTCAGGGCAGCAGCACAAGGAAGCCCCGGGCAGCATCTGCTGTGCCTTTCCCAGCGCATGGGACGATGTGATCCTGGCAAAGGGGCGTCTGGCATGGCTCGCCAGCAGCTTTTCTCCCCTTCTGCCAGTTTCTCGACCTTCCTGGCACGTCTCGATTTTCTTGCCCCTCACCTGAGCAAGAGTGCTGGCAAGTTTATGCTCCTTTTTCCAGGAGTAGTAGTACTCCACACACTGTGCCACGGTCTTAGTCTGGATCTGTTGTGAAGAGAAAAAGAAGGAGTCGAAAATGGTGTCGGGTGCACTGGGGAAAAAGTAGAATATGGAGTGAACTAGGAAGGAAAAGCATGAAGTAAATGGAGTAGGGTGTAAAATGAAATCAACATGGGGAAAGAGAGGCATCATGCAATGTCTTAAACCGTGTATTCTGCTAGGTGGTAATACACGCAATGCACAGATCAACAACAAATCCATCTAGCACAGTTCTTCTTTCCCCGCTTCCCTCCAGTTATGCCAGCACACCGTCTTGTGGAAGCAGCAGCAGACCTGTGCGACAAGTCTGACAGAAGAAAGCTTCATCTTCCAAAAGAGCTTGGAGAAAAGGGCTGGAGAGGCCGGATCATCCTTTTGACACAGGCTTTTGATGTCCCCTTTTGTTACTTCTTGAAGATACTTGGTACTTGAGAAGAGAGAGACTGAAGCCCAGTGCTTGTTCCCAGAAATAACCAAGCTTTCCTCCTGACGATCTGCTCGGGTAAAGAATGTCCCGTGGCTTTACCTGCTTCTGGATGAGATGAAAATCCTTGCCGTAGGTGTGGAAAGCCTTTTGGAAGGACTCCTTCTCCTCAGGTGTCCATCTATCAGAGCCTGGCAAGAAAAAGCAGCGGGTAGTAAACGCATCCCTTGATCCACACCAAGTAGATCCCACTGGCTGCCGAAAGAAAATGGTGGCAGGCCGTCATTCACGTGTGTGTACGTGTCTGCTCCCTCAGAAGGTCATGAAGACAAGAGCAGGCATTGCCCGGGGAGAAGGATTGGAAAAGAAGTAAAGCTGAAGGACTAGATGCTGGTGCTTCCCCACCTGCAGAGGAGACAAGACCTTGTGCTGGTGTTAAGCACAATTGCTTTAAGCAGAAACCCTTGCCACAACAATGAAGGGGACGGCAGCATCTGTCAGGGACGCAAGAAGCTCTGCTTTGCTTACCTGCGTAATGATAATCAGCCATGGGGTGGCCTTGAGGTGTTGCAGGCCCCTCTGAGAGCAGCATCTCCAGAGCCTCCTGCAAGATCAAGAGGGAAAAGGCTTTAGCCGCCCCACCACATTAAAAATGAGCCAAAAAATCACAGGTGCTGCCTTGCAGCTACTTTGCCTCTCCAGACATTCAAGCGACTGTATCCCATGTGGGTGAAACACTGTCATTTGCTCCAAGTCCCTGGTTTTTGCTGCCCAACCCTTTGATCCTGGTCCCCGAGAGTGGCCTTTTGCTCACCAACCTAAGGATTTTGCTGCTCCTGCAGCCAGAATGGCCTCAGCTGACTGAGGCTTCTGGGAATTTCCCCTCCAAATGTCTTAGAGAAGCCAGCTCTCCAGGCCATTTACAAGGCAGCAGGACCTTCCGCCGCCGCCGCCGCCTCCAGGAGGGAGATTCTCCCTGCTGGAGCCCTTTGGCCTCAGCCCTGACGCAGCTGGAGGAGACACAGCAGGCAGCAAGTGCTCTGCTCCCTGTTAAGACCCTTCTTCAAAGAGCAGCCAGGAAAGGCTGTCCCAGTGCCCGGGCCCTCTGCATTCCCTGTGCCCTCTTCTCTGCGCCCAAACAGCCGCTTCTTACCGGAACGCTGCCGCGTGCCCGGTGCAGGCAGTGCAGGGCGCGCTCCAGGTTAGCTGCTGCCCCGGGAATGCCACGGGAGCTGGCCATGTCCAACAGTTCTCTTACTGCAAGCACAACAAAAAACCCACCGAAAGTCAGCCTTGAGGCCAGCAAGGGCAAAGACTGCCATGCAAGGCAGAAGGAAAGGCTGGGAGCTAAAGACAGCAGCTTGGAGAGTATGAAAAGGAGAGCAAAGCCAGGGCCAGCTGAACCAAGGGCCCACGCAGTGCTGGCTCTCCCTCCAAAGCAGCTTCTGTAAGAAGAAGTGGGGGCCAATCTGCGCTCTTCCAGTGGCAGACGGCCCTGACCAATTTGGAGAGCAAGGTGCTTGCTCTTGCTCCTTGCCTCTAACACTTCTACATGGGAAGATGGGCGAGACAAGGAGAGAAGCAGAGCCTGCAAAAGGCTGCCTTTTTACGCAAAAGGAGCCTTTTAAAGACCCAAGTAGCTCAGGGGTGGAAGAAAAGCTTGAAGCAAAGCTACCTCTGTCAGGTTTTTCCATGTCAGAGTCATCCTCCCCCCAGGGCTTCCAGACCAGGGTTGCAGGCTCTTCATCCTCACTTGGTGCTCTGCTCTGCAGCTCTGGCAGCTCAGCCTGAAAGTCGCTGCCAACATTGATGTGTCTAAAGGAAGAAGGAGGTGGAGGTGAGAAAGGCAAGTGGTCAAGAGAGCCTTCCTGTGCATCCACAGGCTTGAACCAACGCCACCCTGACTCTGAAAGAGCAGTTCTCCTCCTCGCCATTCTTCCAGTTTGCTGTCCTTTAACCCTATGCCAAAACTCACGGCTGAATCTGGGCTCTTGCTTTCCTTTTCATTGTGCCTCTCCTTTCCACCTGAAAGAGATCAAAGCAATGCTCCAGTTAAAAATCCTTCCTTCTCATCCTCATCATTGCAAAGCCCGAGCTCCTGTGTCCCAGCTCCTTTCTCTTTGCCGCCTTTTTGACATGGAATGTCCTAGGGAGGACCCTCTAGCAGTCAGCAGCTTCCTCAGGAGGGCAAGCACAAGGCCATGCACTACTCTCTTCACTCCCGGGGCCACTGAGAACAGCCAAGACAATGGCAGGGGAGATGTGCCAGTGCAGGCTTAGGTTGGATAGAAGGAAAAGGTTCTTCAGCCAGAGGCTGCTTGGGCACTGCAACAGCCTCCCCAGGGAAGGGAGCACAGCACCAAGCCTGACTGAGCTCCAAAAGTGTTTGGACACTGCTCTTGGGCACAGGCTGTGATTGTTGAGGCTGCCCTGGGCAGGCCCTGGACTTGGGCTCAGTGATCTTTGAGAATCCCTTCCAAGCCAGGAAATTCTGTGCTACTGTGATTGTGCTCTTGAGGAGATGGCATTTGACGGCCGCCCCTGAGCATGAGGTAGAACCAGCCCTACGTGCACTGGAAAAAGAATCTAGAAAGATATTAAAATAGCATGGATCTATAAGCCATGGAACTACGTCAGTATATAAGAATTGCTGATCCCAGATGGTTTTTGAAGTTGAAAGCCTGTGTTTGAGGAGAAGCCCAGTCAAATGCTTCTATGCCCTGAACGACAGGGATGCCAGAGGAGAAGTGCCATCATTCTGGTGTTTGAAGCTTTGGAGCGGGTGTGAGCAGAGTCAGGGCATAAGGGGATTTGTTGACACTGAAGCCCTGAAGTGCTCAGCCACAAACAATTTGTTTTGGGGTCAGCACAAGATAGTTTGAGGACTGAAATGGGTGCCAAGAACTTTTAATCAGGTCATCCGTGGACGAGGATCTGCAACTGCACTGGGACACCTCTCTAGGTCCTCTATGGAAAGGTCTGTGTTTCCCCTGGAGGCAACATGATTCCTTCAGAAGCTGCAGCCTGCTTTCACGTGGAAGCTCGTCTGGGGAAAGTGAGCACGCAGCCTGTGTGTCGTGCTTGGTGGGAGAGGCAGCTGGAGCCTCCTGCCCCTGTGCTAGTGCTTTGAGGGCAAACGGGGATTTTCTTACCTTGGACGGTTCCCAAGTGCTCTGGGGATGCCCGGAGGCAGACGAGGAGACCAGGACGTCGGTGCAGAGGCCGGGTCTGGCGCTGAGTGCAGAAGGCGGCTGGTCAGGGACAGCCCAGGAGCTGATCCTGCAGCTGCTGCTCCAGCGCTGCTCCACCAGCGTTCCAGCAAGGGCCGCAGGAGCAGGAGACAACGACAGTTGCTATGGGCACAGCCCAACATTCCATCTAGAACCCCAGGGGAGCCATGGGACAGAAAGAGGCATGGGCCGCCTCTGGCCCTTGTACTTCTTCTGCTGCAAGTTTGCTCTGAGACGCTTCCCATGGGGCCTTTTCTCCTCAGTCGTCTGATGAGACGGGCAAAAGCAGTGCAGGGACAGCCCTGGGTCTTCCCGGTGCTTCTCTGCAAGGTGCCTCCAGCTGAACGTGCACAGGAGCCTGCCTCTGTGCAAGGGCCCAGACCTCATCTCCTGCCCTGGAGAACCAGAAGGGCTCCTCCCACTGGCTCTCCTCCAGCTCTGAGAGGAGCTGGAATTTGCAAGTTGTCCAGCGCAGAGCCAACTCCAGAGCTTCCTCTCAAAGTGGAGCCATTCATCCTGCCCCCTTTCTCAAGTCTCCTTTTGCTGCCCAATAATGTCACTGCATGTTTTCCCTCCTTTGGGCCTCTGAGCTGGTCTCTCACCTCATCACTCCTCCCTTGAAACTTGGAGAAACAGGATGGTTTTCAGGGCAACTGATGGGGACACACACACACACACACAGGGACAGCACACGGGCATTTCTCTAGCAAACATTCATGCAGAATTTCTATAGCCCTCTTCCAGCTCCCTTGGAGAAGCTCGGTGTTTGTCCCCAAAAGACTCTGCCATTCCTCTAAGAAAGCAACACTAACAGAATTCCCTTTCCACACTGCTGGCCTTCACATTGGTTTTAATGCCTAGATCCCAGATATGACAAAACCCAGGCAGCTTTGCTGCTTTCCTGCCTGTCGTTAAGGAAAAGCAAATCTTGCTTCAGTCCCAATCTTGCTTCCTTCCCAGCCTGCACGTTAGCCACTGGCCAGCAAACTGAGGGGGCAGCTGGAACAAGTCCCACTGCAAGGCAGATACTTTGTAGCATCCAAAGCCCACCTGCACCGCCTCCATCAGACAAGGGCAAGCTTCCCTCGGCTTCCCAGAAGCAGCCTGGCAATTGCCCCCTCCCTCGCCCCCTCTCCACCCTCCACAGCCCCTGCCACCAAAGCCTTGCTAGGCAGGGCCATTTGCTGGCCTCGAAGAAAGAGTGCCTTTGATTCTTCTTTGGCGCAAGTGCCCGAGCTGTGAGAAGTCAGAGGATAATGATCACACCCGCTCTGCTTTAGCTAAGGAGATTGCTGGAGGCCCAGAGCGGGACACTGGTCCTTTCGAGAGAAACTGAAACTGAACTAGCCATGCCTTTGTGGCGCATGCCGATAGGAATTGGATAGAATCGGAGGGCTTAGAAACGTCCTCCAAGGTGGTCAGCTCCATCAGTCCCCCAAAATGAAACAAAGTTATGTTACTGGGCTCCAAAAAGGACTAAAGCCGCTGCTTTTATGCCAGAAAATATGGTGAGACCAGACCACTCATCTAGATCCAATTCCGTGAATTAAACAAAGCCTCCCTTTCCACTCCCAGCTGAGATGTTGAGGAATCAAAGGCAGACGCCCCAGCCTTATTTCACTGGCAGTAAAGGAGACACACCTCAGTAAGTCCTGCCAGCTGAGCAAGGGGCTGGGCCCGGGGAAGGTGGCGCCTGCCCAGATTCTTCTCTCAGGGCAAGTGCCGTCTTTGCAACACCAGGCAAATGGAACAAACATTGCCGGAGTGTTTTCATACAGACAAAAAGACAAAATGGAACAAACTTTGGTTTAATGATAAAGACCCATTGGCTCTCAACAAAGGCAAAATGACAAAAGGCAGAGCATAGACAACACCCAACCTTTGAAATTTATTGATAAATCTAATAAAACTATTGAATCTTGAATAATACTAATGGATCTTAACGACTAAATTGAGGAGATTCCTATCATGTCAACTAACTAAGTAGAAGATTAAACTACCCTAAAAGCTTAAAAAACAGTCCTCTTCCTATCTAGTCCTATTGATACCTAACTCTTGCTAGCCCTGGACAACCTGCAGGGTTGTCTAATTTCAAAGTCTTTTCTTCTTGGCGAGAGGCTCTGCTGCCTTCCGAGGCCGATGTCTTCTCCTGTGGTTGTTCCTTTCCTTCACGGTTTCAAACACCCTGCAAGATAGGAAACAAACCATCCATTGCTCACTTTAGTACACACCATGAAACCAAGTGCCGAGATCTCCGTTTGAGTAGGAATTTCTGTCTTTTCGGGCAGTGGCACATTTGTGAATTGATCAGCACCATGAGTCTGATCGTTCTACTTTCAATGCGCATTGAAAGTAGAACGATCAGACTCATGTTGCTGCATCCACTTCACAAATGTGCCACTGCCCGAAAAGATGGATCTATTCCTACTTGTATGAACTGTGTCTTGTTGGGGCACGGCAAGGTTTCATTGTGAAGGCTGGGTTTTACCTAAGCTCTTTGGGTTTGAGGTGGGTGTTAAGCTTGACCACGGCTGCCGGGGGCGATGCTGCAAGTGCCCCCAGCTTCCCCTGCGGTGCCTTTGAAAAGGGTCAGCCTGTTTTAGTCCAAAGGCGCAGCTTTGAGCAGAAAGAGGAGGAACTTACGCACCGTTTGCACTGCCCGCAGGGAAAGGGGCCTCCCGCCGAGCGGGGCGGCTGGCGCGCTTGGCAGCAGGGACACTCGGCGCTGCGAGCCCTCTTGCGGCTTCTCTTCCCTGTCTCCCCGTTCTCCTTTCTGGGAGGGCTTTTCCTCCTCTTTGCTTTGCCCACACTCTGGAAATCAAAGAGTCCTTATCAATGCTTCCTTCCTCTCACAAAGCTGGAAATCAGAGCATCCAGCACAAAAATCTATCGGCTTAAGCAAATCCTTCCAGACCCTCAAGAGCTGAGAAAACGGCTGCCTTTGCCAATGGGCTGCGGCGGGCTGCCAACCCAGAGCTTGGAGGAAAATACTCCTCTTTTCTACAGGCCAAAGGGGTGGGATAAATACCTGCCTATTTAGAGCTCTACATTTCTTATTTCTACCTTTCTGCCTAACATCTATTTCTCTCTGCTTTTCCTCCACAAATGTCTAGGCAATGGCATTTAAATTCAGTCCAATTAGGGTAGACACATGGTTAGCCATTTTCTAGTACCCAAAATAATCTCCCTCCCTGTCTCTCTCTCTCTCTCTCTCTCACATGATGTGAAGCAAATTGCTCTTTGCCGGTAAGGAAAGTTTTAGGGGAGCCACGGCACCGGCAGCTCCTTCTTGGGGAGTATGCTGCGATGCTAGAAAAACTCCCTGAAAATCTGCAGCATATCCACAAAGGCAGCCTGGATTGCTGATGTCAGCAAGCAGTGGGGAATTAAGGGTCTGATTGGAGTCAGCGAGGGTGCCAGCCCTTGAGAAGCCCATCTGTAGAGAGTCAAAGCCCATTTTGGTGGCGCTGCTGCTTCCTTGGGTCAAAGTTAGGCTCCAGAATTGCATACTTCAGGGCAGCAGCACAAGGAAGCCCCGGGCAGCATCTGCTGTGCCTTTCCCAGCGCATGGGACGATGTGATCCTGGCAAAGGGGCGTCTGGCATGGCTCGCCAGCAGCTTTTCTCCCCTTCTGCCAGTTTCTCGACCTTCCTGGCACGTCTCGATTTTCTTGCCCCTCACCTGAGCAAGAGTGCTGGCAAGTTTATGCTCCTTTTTCCAGGAGTAGTAGTACTCCACACACTGTGCCACGGTCTTAGTCTGGATCTGTTGTGAAGAGAAAAAGAAGGAGTCAAAAATGGTGTCGGGTGCACTGGGGAAAAAGTAGAATATGGAGTGAACTAGGAAGGAAAAGCATGAAGTAAATGGAGTAGGGTGTAAAATGAAATCAACATGGGGAAAGAGAGGCATCATGCAATGTCTTAAACCGTGTATTCTGCTAGGTGGTAATACACGCAATGCACAGATCAACAACAAATCCATCTAGCACAGTTCTTCTTTCCCCGCTTCCCTCCAGTTATGCCAGCACACCGTCTTGTGGAAGCAGCAGCAGACCTGTGCGACAAGTCTGACAGAAGAAAGCTTCATCTTCCAAAAGAGCTTGGAGAAAAGGGCTGGAGAGGCCGGATCATCCTTTTGACACAGGCTTTTGATGTCCCCTTTTGTTACTTCTTGAAGATACTTGGTACTTGAGAAGAGAGAGACTGAAGCCCAGTGCTTGTTCCCAGAAATAACCAAGCTTTCCTCCTGACGATCTGCTCGGGTAAAGAATGTCCCGTGGCTTTACCTGCTTCTGGATGAGATGAAAATCCTTGCCGTAGGTGTGGAAAGCCTTTTGGAAGGACTCCTTCTCCTCAGGTGTCCATCTATCAGAGCCTGGCAAGAAAAAGCAGCGGGTAGTAAACGCATCCCTTGATCCACACCAAGTAGATCCCACTGGCTGCCGAAAGAAAATGGTGGCAGGCCGTCATTCACGTGTGTGTACGTGTCTGCTCCCTCAGAAGGTCATGAAGACAAGAGCAGGCATTGCCCGGGGAGAAGGATTGGAAAAGAAGTAAAGCTGAAGGACTAGATGCTGGTGCTTCCCCACCTGCAGAGGAGACAAGACCTTGTGCTGGTGTTAAGCACAATTGCTTTAAGCAGAAACCCTTGCCACAACAATGAAGGGGACGGCAGCATCTGTCAGGGACGCAAGAAGCTCTGCTTTGCTTACCTGCGTAATGATAATCAGCCATGGGGTGGCCTTGAGGTGTTGCAGGCCCCTCTGAGAGCAGCATCTCCAGAGCCTCCTGCAAGATCAAGAGGGAAAAGGCTTTAGCCGCCCCACCACATTAAAAATGAGCCAAAAAATCACAGGTGCTGCCTTGCAGCTACTTTGCCTCTCCAGACATTCAAGCGACTGTATCCCATGTGGGTGAAACACTGTCATTTGCTCCAAGTCCCTGGTTTTTGCTGCCCAACCCTTTGATCCTGGTCCCCGAGAGTGGCCTTTTGCTCACCAACCTAAGGATTTTGCTGCTCCTGCAGCCAGAATGGCCTCAGCTGACTGAGGCTTCTGGGAATTTCCCCTCCAAATGTCTTAGAGAAGCCAGCTCTCCAGGCCATTTACAAGGCAGCAGGACCTTCCGCCGCCGCCGCCGCCTCCAGGAGGGAGATTCTCCCTGCTGGAGCCCTTTGGCCTCAGCCCTGACGCAGCTGGAGGAGACACAGCAGGCAGCAAGTGCTCTGCTCCCTGTTAAGACCCTTCTTCAAAGAGCAGCCAGGAAAGGCTGTCCCAGTGCCCGGGCCCTCTGCATTCCCTGTGCCCTCTTCTCTGCGCCCAAACAGCCGCTTCTTACCGGAACGCTGCCGCGTGCCCGGTGCAGGCAGTGCAGGGCGCGCTCCAGGTTAGCTGCTGCCCCGGGAATGCCACGGGAGCTGGCCATGTCCAACAGTTCTCTTACTGCAAGCACAACAAAAAACCCACCGAAAGTCAGCCTTGAGGCCAGCAAGGGCAAAGACTGCCATGCAAGGCAGAAGGAAAGGCTGGGAGCTAAAGACAGCAGCTTGGAGAGTATGAAAAGGAGAGCAAAGCCAGGGCCAGCTGAACCAAGGGCCCACGCAGTGCTGGCTCTCCCTCCAAAGCAGCTTCTGTAAGAAGAAGTGGGGGCCAATCTGCGCTCTTCCAGTGGCAGACGGCCCTGACCAATTTGGAGAGCAAGGTGCTTGCTCTTGCTCCTTGCCTCTAACACTTCTACATGGGAAGATGGGCGAGACAAGGAGAGAAGCAGAGCCTGCAAAAGGCTGCCTTTTTACGCAAAAGGAGCCTTTTAAAGACCCAAGTAGCTCAGGGGTGGAAGAAAAGCTTGAAGCAAAGCTACCTCTGTCAGGTTTTTCCATGTCAGAGTCATCCTCCCCCCAGGGCTTCCAGACCAGGGTTGCAGGCTCTTCATCCTCACTTGGTGCTCTGCTCTGCAGCTCTGGCAGCTCAGCCTGAAAGTCGCTGCCAACATTGATGTGTCTAAAGGAAGAAGGAGGTGGAGGTGAGAAAGGCAAGTGGTCAAGAGAGCCTTCCTGTGCATCCACAGGCTTGAACCAACGCCACCCTGACTCTGAAAGAGCAGTTCTCCTCCTCGCCATTCTTCCAGTTTGCTGTCCTTTAACCCTATGCCAAAACTCACGGCTGAATCTGGGCTCTTGCTTTCCTTTTCATTGTGCCTCTCCTTTCCACCTGAAAGAGATCAAAGCAATGCTCCAGTTAAAAATCCTTCCTTCTCATCCTCATCATTGCAAAGCCCGAGCTCCTGTGTCCCAGCTCCTTTCTCTTTGCCGCCTTTTTGACATGGAATGTCCTAGGGAGGACCCTCTAGCAGTCAGCAGCTTCCTCAGGAGGGCAAGCACAAGGCCATGCACTACTCTCTTCACTCCCGGGGCCACTGAGAAGAGCCAAGACAATGGCAGGGGAGATGTGCCAGTGCAGGCTTAGGTTGGATAGAAGGAAAAGGTTCTTCAGCCAGAGGCTGCTTGGGCACTGCAACAGCCTCCCCAGGGAAGGGAGCACAGCACCAAGCCTGACTGAGCTCCAAAAGTGTTTGGACACTGCTCTTGGGCACAGGCTGTGATTGTTGAGGCTGCCCTGGGCAGGCCCTGGACTTGGGCTCAGTGATCTTTGAGAATCCCTTCCAAGCCAGGAAATTCTGTGCTACTGTGATTGTGCTCTTGAGGAGATGGCATTTGACGGCCGCCCCTGAGCATGAGGTAGAACCAGCCCTACGTGCACTGGAAAAAGAATCTATAAAGATATTAAAATAGCATGGATCTATAAGCCATGGAACTACGTCAGTATATAAGAATTGCTGATCCCAGATGGTTTTTGAAGTTGAAAGCCTGTGTTTGAGGAGAAGCCCAGTCAAATGCTTCTATGCCCTGAACGACAGGGATGCCAGAGGAGAAGTGCCATCATTCTGGTGTTTGAAGCTTTGGAGCGGGTGTGAGCAGAGTCAGGGCATAAGGGGATTTGTTGACACTGAAGCCCTGAAGTGCTCAGCCACAAACAATTTGTTTTGGGGTCAGCACAAGATAGTTTGAGGACTGAAATGGGTGCCAAGAACTTTTAATCAGGTCATCCGTGGACGAGGATCTGCAACTGCACTGGGACACCTCTCTAGGTCCTCTATGGAAAGGTCTGTGTTTCCCCTGGAGGCAACATGATTCCTTCAGAAGCTGCAGCCTGCTTTCACGTGGAAGCTCGTCTGGGGAAAGTGAGCACGCAGCCTGTGTGTCGTGCTTGGTGGGAGAGGCAGCTGGAGCCTCCTGCCCCTGTGCTAGTGCTTTGAGGGCAAACGGGGATTTTCTTACCTTGGACGGTTCCCAAGTGCTCTGGGGATGCCCGGAGGCAGACGAGGAGACCAGGACGTCGGTGCAGAGGCCGGGTCTGGCGCTGAGTGCAGAAGGCGGCTGGTCAGGGACAGCCCAGGAGCTGATCCTGCAGCTGCTGCTCCAGCGCTGCTCTACCAGCGTTCCAGCAAGGGCCGCAGGAGCAGGAGACAACGACAGTTGCTATGGGCACAGCCCAACATTCCATCTAGAACCCCAGGGGAGCCATGGGACAGAAAGAGGCATGGGCCGCCTCTGGCCCTTGTACTTCTTCTGCTGCAAGTTTGCTCTGAGACGCTTCCCATGGGGCCTTTTCTCCTCAGTCGTCTGATGAGACGGGCAAAAGCAGTGCAGGGACAGCCCTGGGTCTTCCCGGTGCTTCTCTGCAAGGTGCCTCCAGCTGAACGTGCACAGGAGCCTGCCTCTGTGCAAGGGCCCAGACCTCATCTCCTGCCCTGGAGAACCAGAAGGGCTCCTCCCACTGGCTCTCCTCCAGCTCTGAGAGGAGCTGGAATTTGCAAGTTGTCCAGCGCAGAGCCAACTCCAGAGCTTCCTCTCAAAGTGGAGCCATTCATCCTGCCCCCTTTCTCAAGTCTCCTTTTGCTGCCCAATAATGTCACTGCATGTTTTCCCTCCTTTGGGCCTCTGAGCTGGTCTCTCACCTCATCACTCCTCCCTTGAAACTTGGAGAAACAGGATGTTTTTCAGGGCAACTGATGGGGACACACACACACACACAGGGACAGCACACGGGCATTTCTCTAGCAAACATTCATGCAGAATTTCTATAGCCCTCTTCCAGCTCCCTTGGAGAAGCTCGGTGTTTGTCCCCAAAAGACTCTGCCATTCCTCTAAGAAAGCAACACTAACAGAATTCCCTTTCCACACTGCTGGCCTTCACATTGGTTTTAATGCCTAGATCCCAGATATGACAAAACCCAGGCAGCTTTGCTGCTTTCCTGCCTGTCGTTAAGGAAAAGCAAATCTTGCTTCAGTCCCAATCTTGCTTCCTTCCCAGCCTGCACGTTAGCCACTGGCCAGCAAACTGAGGGGGCAGCTGGAACAAGTCCCACTGCAAGGCAGATACTTTGTAGCATCCAAAGCCCACCTGCACCGCCTCCATCAGACAAGGGCAAGCTTCCCTCGGCTTCCCAGAAGCAGCCTGGCAATTGCCCCCTCCCTCGCCCCCTCTCCACCCTCCACAGCCCCTGCCACCAAAGCCTTGCTAGGCAGGGCCATTTGCTGGCCTCGAAGAAAGAGTGCCTTTGATTCTTCTTTGGCGCAAGTGCCCGAGCTGTGAGAAGTCAGAGGATAATGATCACACCCGCTCTGCTTTAGCTAAGGAGATTGCTGGAGGCCCAGAGCGGGACACTGGTCCTTTCGAGAGAAACTGAAACTGAACTAGCCATGCCTTTGTGGCGCATGCCGATAGGAATTGGATAGAATCGGAGGGCTTAGAAACGTCCTCCAAGGTGGTCAGCTCCATCAGTCCCCCAAAATGAAACAAAGTTATGTTACTGGGCTCCAAAAAGGACTAAAGCCGCTGCTTTTATGCCAGAAAATATGGTGAGACCAGACCACTCATCTAGATCCAATTCCGTGAATTAAACAAAGCCTCCCTTTCCACTCCCAGCTGAGATGTTGAGGAATCAAAGGCAGACGCCCCAGCCTTATTTCACTGGCAGTAAAGGAGACACACCTCAGTAAGTCCTGCCAGCTGAGCAAGGGGCTGGGCCCGGGGAAGGTGGCGCCTGCCCAGATTCTTCTCTCAGGGCAAGTGCCGTCTTTGCAACACCAGGCAAATGGAACAAACATTGCCGGAGTGTTTTCATACAGACAAAAAGACAAAATGGAACAAACTTTGGTTTAATGATAAAGACCCATTGGCTCTCAACAAAGGCAAAATGACAAAAGGCAGAGCATAGACAACACCCAACCTTTGAAATTTATTGATAAATCTAATAAAACTATTGAATCTTGAATAATACTAATGGATCTTAACGACTAAATTGAGGAGATTCCTATCATGTCAACTAACTAAGTAGAAGATTAAACTACCCTAAAAGCTTAAAAAACAGTCCTCTTCCTATCTAGTCCTATTGATACCTAACTCTTGCTAGCCCTGGACAACCTGCAGGGTTGTCTAATTTCAAAGTCTTTTCTTCTTGGCGAGAGGCTCTGCTGCCTTCCGAGGCCGATGTCTTCTCCTGTGGTTGTTCCTTTCCTTCACGGTTTCAAACACCCTGCAAGATAGGAAACAAACCATCCATTGCTCACTTTAGTACACACCATGAAACCAAGTGCCGAGATCTCCGTTTGAGTAGGAATTTCTGTCTTTTCGGCCAGTGGCACATTTGTGAATTGATCAGCACCATGAGTCTGATCGTTCTACTTTCAATGCCTTGAAATGTCTTCCTCCTTTTGCTGCATCCTCTTTTGAATTTGATCAGCAGCATCAAACCAAGCTTTGATGGATCTATTCCTACTTGTATGAACTGTGTCTTGTTGGGGCACGGCAAGGTTTCATTGTGAAGGCTGGGTTTTACCTAAGCTCTTTGGGTTTGAGGTGGGTGTTAAGCTTGACCACGGCTGCCGGGGGCGATGCTGCAAGTGCCCCCAGCTTCCCCTGCGGTGCCTTTGAAAAGGGTCAGCCTGTTTTAGTCCAAAGGCGCAGCTTTGAGCAGAAAGAGGAGGAACTTACGCACCGTTTGCACTGCCCGCAGGGAAAGGGGCCTCCCGCCGAGCGGGGCGGCTGGCGCGCTTGGCAGCAGGGACACTCGGCGCTGCGAGCCCTCTTGCGGCTTCTCTTCCCTGTCTCCCCGTTCTCCTTTCTGGGAGGGCTTTTCCTCCTCTTTGCTTTGCCCACACTCTGGAAATCAAAGAGTCCTTATCAATGCTTCCTTCCTCTCACAAAGCTGGAAATCAGAGCATCCAGCACAAAAATCTATCGGCTTAAGCAAATCCTTCCAGACCCTCAAGAGCTGAGAAAACGGCTGCCTTTGCCAATGGGCTGCGGCGGGCTGCCAACCCAGAGCTTGGAGGAAAATACTCCTCTTTTCTACAGGCCAAAGGGGTGGGATAAATACCTGCCTATTTAGAGCTCTACATTTCTTATTTCTACCTTTCTGCCTAACATCTATTTCTCTCTGCTTTTCCTCCACAAATGTCTAGGCAATGGCATTTAAATTCAGTCCAATTAGGGTAGACACATGGTTAGCCATTTTCTAGTACCCAAAATAATCTCCCTCCCTGTCTCTCTCTCTCTCTCTCTCTCACATGATGTGAAGCAAATTGCTCTTTGCCGGTAAGGAAAGTTTTAGGGGAGCCACGGCACCGGCAGCTCCTTCTTGGGGAGTATGCTGCGATGCTAGAAAAACTCCCTGAAAATCTGCAGCATATCCACAAAGGCAGCCTGGATTGCTGATGTCAGCAAGCAGTGGGGAATTAAGGGTCTGATTGGAGTCAGCGAGGGTGCCAGCCCTTGAGAAGCCCATCTGTAGAGAGTCAAAGCCCATTTTGGTGGCGCTGCTGCTTTCTTGGGTCAAAGTTAGGCTCCAGAATTGCATACTTCAGGGCAGCAGCACAAGGAAGCCCCGGGCAGCATCTGCTGTGCCTTTCCCAGCGCATGGGACGATGTGATCCTGGCAAAGGGGCGTCTGGCATGGCTCGCCAGCAGCTTTTCTCCCCTTCTGCCAGTTTCTCGACCTTCCTGGCACGTCTCGATTTTCTTGCCCCTCACCTGAGCAAGAGTGCTGGCAAGTTTATGCTCCTTTTTCCAGGAGTAGTAGTACTCCACACACTGTGCCACGGTCTTAGTCTGGATCTGTTGTGAAGAGAAAAAGAAGGAGTCAAAAATGGTGTCGGGTGCACTGGGGAAAAAGTAGAATATGGAGTGAACTAGGAAGGAAAAGCATGAAGTAAATGGAGTAGGGTGTAAAATGAAATCAACATGGGGAAAGAGAGGCATCATGCAATGTCTTAAACCGTGTATTCTGCTAGGTGGTAATACACGCAATGCACAGATCAACAACAAATCCATCTAGCACAGTTCTTCTTTCCCCGCTTCCCTCCAGTTATGCCAGCACACCGTCTTGTGGAAGCAGCAGCAGACCTGTGCGACAAGTCTGACAGAAGAAAGCTTCATCTTCCAAAAGAGCTTGGAGAAAAGGGCTGGAGAGGCCGGATCATCCTTTTGACACAGGCTTTTGATGTCCCCTTTTGTTACTTCTTGAAGATACTTGGTACTTGAGAAGAGAGAGACTGAAGCCCAGTGCTTGTTCCCAGAAATAACCAAGCTTTCCTCCTGACGATCTGCTCGGGTAAAGAATGTCCCGTGGCTTTACCTGCTTCTGGATGAGATGAAAATCCTTGCCGTAGGTGTGGAAAGCCTTTTGGAAGGACTCCTTCTCCTCAGGTGTCCATCTATCAGAGCCTGGCAAGAAAAAGCAGCGGGTAGTAAACGCATCCCTTGATCCACACCAAGTAGATCCCACTGGCTGCCGAAAGAAAATGGTGGCAGGCCGTCATTCACGTGTGTGTACGTGTCTGCTCCCTCAGAAGGTCATGAAGACAAGAGCAGGCATTGCCCGGGGAGAAGGATTGGAAAAGAAGTAAAGCTGAAGGACTAGATGCTGGTGCTTCCCCACCTGCAGAGGAGACAAGACCTTGTGCTGGTGTTAAGCACAATTGCTTTAAGCAGAAACCCTTGCCACAACAATGAAGGGGACGGCAGCATCTGTCAGGGACGCAAGAAGCTCTGCTTTGCTTACCTGCGTAATGATAATCAGCCATGGGGTGGCCTTGAGGTGTTGCAGGCCCCTCTGAGAGCAGCATCTCCAGAGCCTCCTGCAAGATCAAGAGGGAAAAGGCTTTAGCCGCCCCACCACATTAAAAATGAGCCAAAAAATCACAGGTGCTGCCTTGCAGCTACTTTGCCTCTCCAGACATTCAAGCGACTGTATCCCATGTGGGTGAAACACTGTCATTTGCTCCAAGTCCCTGGTTTTTGCTGCCCAACCCTTTGATCCTGGTCCCCGAGAGTGGCCTTTTGCTCACCAACCTAAGGATTTTGCTGCTCCTGCAGCCAGAATGGCCTCAGCTGACTGAGGCTTCTGGGAATTTCCCCTCCAAATGTCTTAGAGAAGCCAGCTCTCCAGGCCATTTACAAGGCAGCAGGACCTTCCGCCGCCGCCGCCGCCTCCAGGAGGGAGATTCTCCCTGCTGGAGCCCTTTGGCCTCAGCCCTGACGCAGCTGGAGGAGACACAGCAGGCAGCAAGTGCTCTGCTCCCTGTTAAGACCCTTCTTCAAAGAGCAGCCAGGAAAGGCTGTCCCAGTGCCCGGGCCCTCTGCATTCCCTGTGCCCTCTTCTCTGCGCCCAAACAGCCGCTTCTTACCGGAACGCTGCCGCGTGCCCGGTGCAGGCAGTGCAGGGCGCGCTCCAGGTTAGCTGCTGCCCCGGGAATGCCACGGGAGCTGGCCATGTCCAACAGTTCTCTTACTGCAAGCACAACAAAAAACCCACCGAAAGTCAGCCTTGAGGCCAGCAAGGGCAAAGACTGCCATGCAAGGCAGAAGGAAAGGCTGGGAGCTAAAGACAGCAGCTTGGAGAGTATGAAAAGGAGAGCAAAGCCAGGGCCAGCTGAACCAAGGGCCCACGCAGTGCTGGCTCTCCCTCCAAAGCAGCTTCTGGAAGAAGAAGTGGGGGCCAATCTGCGCTCTTCCAGTGGCAGACGGCCCTGACCAATTTGGAGAGCAAGGTGCTTGCTCTTGCTCCTTGCCTCTAACACTTCTACATGGGAAGATGGGCGAGACAAGGAGAGAAGCAGAGCCTGCAAAAGGCTGCCTTTTTACGCAAAAGGAGCCTTTTAAAGACCCAAGTAGCTCAGGGGTGGAAGAAAAGCTTGAAGCAAAGCTACCTCTGTCAGGTTTTTCCATGTCAGAGTCATCCTCCCCCCAGGGCTTCCAGACCAGGGTTGCAGGCTCTTCATCCTCACTTGGTGCTCTGCTCTGCAGCTCTGGCAGCTCAGCCTGAAAGTCGCTGCCAACATTGATGTGTCTAAAGGAAGAAGGAGGTGGAGGTGAGAAAGGCAAGTGGTCAAGAGAGCCTTCCTGTGCATCCACAGGCTTGAACCAACGCCACCCTGACTCTGAAAGAGCAGTTCTCCTCCTCGCCATTCTTCCAGTTTGCTGTCCTTTAACCCTATGCCAAAACTCACGGCTGAATCTGGGCTCTTGCTTTCCTTTTCATTGTGCCTCTCCTTTCCACCTGAAAGAGATCAAAGCAATGCTCCAGTTAAAAATCCTTCCTTCTCATCCTCATCATTGCAAAGCCCGAGCTCCTGTGTCCCAGCTCCTTTCTCTTTGCCGCCTTTTTGACATGGAATGTCCTAGGGAGGACCCTCTAGCAGTCAGCAGCTTCCTCAGGAGGGCAAGCACAAGGCCATGCACTACTCTCTTCACTCCCGGGGCCACTGAGAAGAGCCAAGACAATGGCAGGGGAGATGTGCCAGTGCAGGCTTAGGTTGGATAGAAGGAAAAGGTTCTTCAGCCAGAGGCTGCTTGGGCACTGCAACAGCCTCCCCAGGGAAGGGAGCACAGCACCAAGCCTGACTGAGCTCCAAAAGTGTTTGGACACTGCTCTTGGGCACAGGCTGTGATTGTTGAGGCTGCCCTGGGCAGGCCCTGGACTTGGGCTCAGTGATCTTTGAGAATCCCTTCCAAGCCAGGAAATTCTGTGCTACTGTGATTGTGCTCTTGAGGAGATGGCATTTGACGGCCGCCCCTGAGCATGAGGTAGAACCAGCCCTACGTGCACTGGAAAAAGAATCTATAAAGATATTAAAATAGCATGGATCTATAAGCCATGGAACTACATCAGTATATAAGAATTGCTGATCCCAGATGGTTTTTGAAGTTGAAAGCCTGTGTTTGAGGAGAAGCCCAGTCAAATGCTTCTATGCCCTGAACGACAGGGATGCCAGAGGAGAAGTGCCATCATTCTGGTGTTTGAAGCTTTGGAGCGGGTGTGAGCAGAGTCAGGGCATAAGGGGATTTGTTGACACTGAAGCCCTGAAGTGCTCAGCCACAAACAATTTGTTTTGGGGTCAGCACAAGATAGTTTGAGGACTGAAATGGGTGCCAAGAACTTTTAATCAGGTCATCCGTGGACGAGGATCTGCAACTGCACTGGGACACCTCTCTAGGTCCTCTATGGAAAGGTCTGTGTTTCCCCTGGAGGCAACATGATTCCTTCAGAAGCTGCAGCCTGCTTTCACGTGGAAGCTCGTCTGGGGAAAGTGAGCACGCAGCCTGTGTGTCGTGCTTGGTGGGAGAGGCAGCTGGAGCCTCCTGCCCCTGTGCTAGTGCTTTGAGGGCAAACGGGGATTTTCTTACCTTGGACGGTTCCCAAGTGCTCTGGGGATGCCCGGAGGCAGACGAGGAGACCAGGACGTCGGTGCAGAGGCCGGGTCTGGCGCTGAGTGCAGAAGGCGGCTGGTCAGGGACAGCCCAGGAGCTGATCCTGCAGCTGCTGCTCCAGCGCTGCTCTACCAGCGTTCCAGCAAGGGCCGCAGGAGCAGGAGACAACGACAGTTGCTATGGGCACAGCCCAACATTCCATCTAGAACCCCAGGGGAGCCATGGGACAGAAAGAGGCATGGGCCGCCTCTGGCCCTTGTACTTCTTCTGCTGCAAGTTTGCTCTGAGACGCTTCCCATGGGGCCTTTTCTCCTCAGTCGTCTGATGAGACGGGCAAAAGCAGTGCAGGGACAGCCCTGGGTCTTCCCGGTGCTTCTCTGCAAGGTGCCTCCAGCTGAACGTGCACAGGAGCCTGCCTCTGTGCAAGGGCCCAGACCTCATCTCCTGCCCTGGAGAACCAGAAGGGCTCCTCCCACTGGCTCTCCTCCAGCTCTGAGAGGAGCTGGAATTTGCAAGTTGTCCAGCGCAGAGCCAACTCCAGAGCTTCCTCTCAAAGTGGAGCCATTCATCCTGCCCCCTTTCTCAAGTCTCCTTTTGCTGCCCAATAATGTCACTGCATGTTTTCCCTCCTTTGGGCCTCTGAGCTGGTCTCTCACCTCATCACTCCTCCCTTGAAACTTGGAGAAACAGGATGTTTTTCAGGGCAACTGATGGGGACACACACACACACACAGGGACAGCACACGGGCATTTCTCTAGCAAACATTCATGCAGAATTTCTATAGCCCTCTTCCAGCTCCCTTGGAGAAGCTCGGTGTTTGTCCCCAAAAGACTCTGCCATTCCTCTAAGAAAGCAACACTAACAGAATTCCCTTTCCACACTGCTGGCCTTCACATTGGTTTTAATGCCTAGATCCCAGATATGACAAAACCCAGGCAGCTTTGCTGCTTTCCTGCCTGTCGTTAAGGAAAAGCAAATCTTGCTTCAGTCCCAATCTTGCTTCCTTCCCAGCCTGCACGTTAGCCACTGGCCAGCAAACTGAGGGGGCAGCTGGAACAAGTCCCACTGCAAGGCAGATACTTTGTAGCATCCAAAGCCCACCTGCACCGCCTCCATCAGACAAGGGCAAGCTTCCCTCGGCTTCCCAGAAGCAGCCTGGCAATTGCCCCCTCCCTCGCCCCCTCTCCACCCTCCACAGCCCCTGCCACCAAAGCCTTGCTAGGCAGGGCCATTTGCTGGCCTCGAAGAAAGAGTGCCTTTGATTCTTCTTTGGCGCAAGTGCCCGAGCTGTGAGAAGTCAGAGGATAATGATCACACCCGCTCTGCTTTAGCTAAGGAGATTGCTGGAGGCCCAGAGCGGGACACTGGTCCTTTCGAGAGAAACTGAAACTGAACTAGCCATGCCTTTGTGGCGCATGCCGATAGGAATTGGATAGAATCGGAGGGCTTAGAAACGTCCTCCAAGGTGGTCAGCTCCATCAGTCCCCCAAAATGAAACAAAGTTATGTTACTGGGCTCCAAAAAGGACTAAAGCCGCTGCTTTTATGCCAGAAAATATGGTGAGACCAGACCACTCATCTAGATCCAATTCCGTGAATTAAACAAAGCCTCCCTTTCCACTCCCAGCTGAGATGTTGAGGAATCAAAGGCAGACGCCCCAGCGTTATTTCACTGCCAGTAAAGGAGACACACCTCAGTAAGTCCTGCCAGCTGAGCAAGGGGCTGGGCCCGGGGAAGGTGGCGCCTGCCCAGATTCTTCTCTCAGGACAAGTGCCGTCTTTGCAACACCAGGCAAATGGAACAAACATTGCCGGAGTGTTTTCATACAGACAAAAAGACAAAATGGAACAAACTTTGGTTTAATGATAAAGACCCATTGGCTCTCAACAAAGGCAAAATGACAAAAGGCAGAGCATAGACAACACCCAACCTTTGAAATTTATTGATAAATCTAATAAAACTATTGAATCTTGAATAATACTAATGGATCTTAACGACTAAATTGAGGAGATTCCTATCATGTCAACTAACTAAGTAGAAGATTAAACTACCCTAAAAGCTTAAAAAACAGTCCTCTTCCTATCTAGTCCTATTGATACCTAACTCTTGCTAGCCCTGGACAACCTGCAGGGTTGTCTAATTTCAAAGTCTTTTCTTCTTGGCGAGAGGCTCTGCTGCCTTCCGAGGCCGATGTCTTCTCCTGTGGTTGTTCCTTTCCTTCACGGTTTCAAACACCCTGCAAGATAGGAAACAAACCATCCATTGCTCACTTTAGTACACACCATGAAACCAAGTGCCGAGATCTCCGTTTGAGTAGGAATTTCTGTCTTTTCGGGCAGTGGCACATTTGTGAATTGATCAGCACCATGAGTCTGATGGTTCTACTTTCAATGCCTTGAAATGTCTTCCTCCTTTTGCTGCATCCTCTTTTGAATTTGATCAGCAGCATCAAACCAAGCTTTGATGGATCTATTCCTACTTGTATGAACTGTGTCTTGTTGGGGCACGGCAAGGTTTCATTGTGAAGGCTGGGTTTTACCTAAGCTCTTTGGGTTTGAGGTGGGTGTTAAGCTTGACCACGGCTGCCGGGGGCGATGCTGCAAGTGCCCCCAGCTTCCCCTGCGGTGCCTTTGAAAAGGGTCAGCCTGTTTTAGTCCAAAGGCGCAGCTTTGAGCAGAAAGAGGAGGAACTTACGCACCGTTTGCACTGCCCGCAGGGAAAGGGGCCTCCCGCTGAGCGGGGCGGCTGGCGCGCTTGGCAGCAGGGACACTCGGCGCTGCGAGCCCTCTTGCGGCTTCTCTTCCCTGTCTCCCCGTTCTCCTTTCTGGGAGGGCTTTTCCTCCTCTTTGCTTTGCCCACACTCTGGAAATCAAAGAGTCCTTATCAATGCTTCCTTCCTCTCACAAAGCTGGAAATCAGAGCATCCAGCACAAAAATCTATCGGCTTAAGCAAATCCTTCCAGACCCTCAAGAGCTGAGAAAACGGCTGCCTTTGCCAATGGGCTGCGGCGGGCTGCCAACCCAGAGCTTGGAGGAAAATACTCCTCTTTTCTACAGGCCAAAGGGGTGGGATAAATACCTGCCTATTTAGAGCTCTACATTTCTTATTTCTACCTTTCTGCCTAACATCTATTTCTCTCTGCTTTTCCTCCACAAATGTCTAGGCAATGGCATTTAAATTCAGTCCAATTAGGGTAGACACATGGTTAGCCATTTTCTAGTACCCAAAATAATCTCCCTCCCTGTCTCTCTCTCTCTCTCTCTCTCACATGATGTGAAGCAAATTGCTCTTTGCCGGTAAGGAAAGTTTTAGGGGAGCCACGGCACCGGCAGCTCCTTCTTGGGGAGTATGCTGCGATGCTAGAAAAACTCCCTGAAAATCTGCAGCATATCCACAAAGGCAGCCTGGATTGCTGATGTCAGCAAGCAGTGGGGAATTAAGGGTCTGATTGGAGTCAGCGAGGGTGCCAGCCCTTGAGAAGCCCATCTGTAGAGAGTCAAAGCCCATTTTGGTGGCGCTGCTGCTTTCTTGGGTCAAAGTTAGGCTCCAGAATTGCATACTTCAGGGCAGCAGCACAAGGAAGCCCCGGGCAGCATCTGCTGTGCCTTTCCCAGCGCATGGGACGATGTGATCCTGGCAAAGGGGCGTCTGGCATGGCTCGCCAGCAGCTTTTCTCCCCTTCTGCCAGTTTCTCGACCTTCCTGGCACGTCTCGATTTTCTTGCCCCTCACCTGAGCAAGAGTGCTGGCAAGTTTATGCTCCTTTTTCCAGGAGTAGTAGTACTCCACACACTGTGCCACGGTCTTAGTCTGGATCTGTTGTGAAGAGAAAAAGAAGGAGTCAAAAATGGTGTCGGGTGCACTGGGGAAAAAGTAGAATATGGAGTGAACTAGGAAGGAAAAGCATGAAGTAAATGGAGTAGGGTGTAAAATGAAATCAACATGGGGAAAGAGAGGCATCATGCAATGTCTTAAACCGTGTATTCTGCTAGGTGGTAATACACGCAATGCACAGATCAACAACAAATCCATCTAGCACAGTTCTTCTTTCCCCGCTTCCCTCCAGTTATGCCAGCACACCGTCTTGTGGAAGCAGCAGCAGACCTGTGCGACAAGTCTGACAGAAGAAAGCTTCATCTTCCAAAAGAGCTTGGAGAAAAGGGCTGGAGAGGCCGGATCATCCTTTTGACACAGGCTTTTGATGTCCCCTTTTGTTACTTCTTGAAGATACTTGGTACTTGAGAAGAGAGAGACTGAAGCCCAGTGCTTGTTCCCAGAAATAACCAAGCTTTCCTCCTGACGATCTGCTCGGGTAAAGAATGTCCCGTGGCTTTACCTGCTTCTGGATGAGATGAAAATCCTTGCCGTAGGTGTGGAAAGCCTTTTGGAAGGACTCCTTCTCCTCAGGTGTCCATCTATCAGAGCCTGGCAAGAAAAAGCAGCGGGTAGTAAACGCATCCCTTGATCCACACCAAGTAGATCCCACTGGCTGCCGAAAGAAAATGGTGGCAGGCCGTCATTCACGTGTGTGTACGTGTCTGCTCCCTCAGAAGGTCATGAAGACAAGAGCAGGCATTGCCCGGGGAGAAGGATTGGAAAACAAGTAAAGCTGAAGGACTAGATGCTGGTGCTTCCCCACCTGCAGAGGAGACAAGACCTTGTGCTGGTGTTAAGCACAATTGCTTTAAGCAGAAACCCTTGCCACAACAATGAAGGGGACGGCAGCATCTGTCAGGGACGCAAGAAGCTCTGCTTTGCTTACCTGCGTAATGATAATCAGCCATGGGGTGGCCTTGAGGTGTTGCAGGCCCCTCTGAGAGCAGCATCTCCAGAGCCTCCTGCAAGATCAAGAGGGAAAAGGCTTTAGCCGCCCCACCACATTAAAAATGAGCCAAAAAATCACAGGTGCTGCCTTGCAGCTACTTTGCCTCTCCAGACATTCAAGCGACTGTATCCCATGTGGGTGAAACACTGTCATTTGCTCCAAGTCCCTGGTTTTTGCTGCCCAACCCTTTGATCCTGGTCCCCGAGAGTGGCCTTTTGCTCACCAACCTAAGGATTTTGCTGCTCCTGCAGCCAGAATGGCCTCAGCTGACTGAGGCTTCTGGGAATTTCCCCTCCAAATGTCTTAGAGAAGCCAGCTCTCCAGGCCATTTACAAGGCAGCAGGACCTTCCGCCGCCGCCGCCGCCTCCAGGAGGGAGATTCTCCCTGCTGGAGCCCTTTGGCCTCAGCCCTGACGCAGCTGGAGGAGACACAGCAGGCAGCAAGTGCTCTGCTCCCTGTTAAGACCCTTCTTCAAAGAGCAGCCAGGAAAGGCTGTCCCAGTGCCCAGGCCCTCTGCATTCCCTGTGCCCTCTTCTCTGCGCCCAAACAGCCGCTTCTTACCGGAACGCTGCCGCGTGCCCGGTGCAGGCAGTGCAGGGCGCGCTCCAGGTTAGCTGCTGCCCCGGGAATGCCACGGGAGCTGGCCATGTCCAACAGTTCTCTTACTGCAAGCACAACAAAAAACCCACCGAAAGTCAGCCTTGAGGCCAGCAAGGGCAAAGACTGCCATGCAAGGCAGAAGGAAAGGCTGGGAGCTAAAGACAGCAGCTTGGAGAGTATGAAAAGGAGAGCAAAGCCAGGGCCAGCTGAACCAAGGGCCCACGCAGTGCTGGCTCTCCCTCCAAAGCAGCTTCTGGAAGAAGAAGTGGGGGCCAATCTGCGCTCTTCCAGTGGCAGACGGCCCTGACCAATTTGGAGAGCAAGGTGCTTGCTCTTGCTCCTTGCCTCTAACACTTCTACATGGGAAGATGGGCGAGACAAGGAGAGAAGCAGAGCCTGCAAAAGGCTGCCTTTTTACGCAAAAGGAGCCTTTTAAAGACCCAAGTAGCTCAGGGGTGGAAGAAAAGCTTGAAGCAAAGCTACCTCTGTCAGGTTTTTCCATGTCAGAGTCATCCTCCCCCCAGGGCTTCCAGACCAGGGTTGCAGGCTCTTCATCCTCACTTGGTGCTCTGCTCTGCAGCTCTGGCAGCTCAGCCTGAAAGTCGCTGCCAACATTGATGTGTCTAAAGGAAGAAGGAGGTGGAGGTGAGAAAGGCAAGTGGTCAAGAGAGCCTTCCTGTGCATCCACAGGCTTGAACCAACGCCACCCTGACTCTGAAAGAGCAGTTCTCCTCCTCGCCATTCTTCCAGTTTGCTGTCCTTTAACCCTATGCCAAAACTCACGGCTGAATCTGGGCTCTTGCTTTCCTTTTCATTGTGCCTCTCCTTTCCACCTGAAAGAGATCAAAGCAATGCTCCAGTTAAAAATCCTTCCTTCTCATCCTCATCATTGCAAAGCCCGAGCTCCTGTGTCCCAGCTCCTTTCTCTTTGCCGCCTTTTTGACATGGAATGTCCTAGGGAGGACCCTCTAGCAGTCAGCAGCTTCCTCAGGAGGGCAAGCACAAGGCCATGCACTACTCTCTTCACTCCCGGGGCCACTGAGAACAGCCAAGACAATGGCAGGGGAGATGTGCCAGTGCAGGCTTAGGTTGGATAGAAGGAAAAGGTTCTTCAGCCAGAGGCTGCTTGGGCACTGCAACAGCCTCCCCAGGGAAGGGAGCACAGCACCAAGCCTGACTGAGCTCCAAAAGTGTTTGGACACTGCTCTTGGGCACAGGCTGTGATTGTTGAGGCTGCCCTGGGCAGGCCCTGGACTTGGGCTCAGTGATCTTTGAGAATCCCTTCCAAGCCAGGAAATTCTGTGCTACTGTGATTGTGCTCTTGAGGAGATGGCATTTGACGGCCGCCCCTGAGCATGAGGTAGAACCAGCCCTACGTGCACTGGAAAAAGAATCTAGAAAGATATTAAAATAGCATGGATCTATAAGCCATGGAACTACGTCAGTATATAAGAATTGCTGATCCCAGATGGTTTTTGAAGTTGAAAGCCTGTGTTTGAGGAGAAGCCCAGTCAAATGCTTCTATGCCCTGAACGACAGGGATGCCAGAGGAGAAGTGCCATCATTCTGGTGTTTGAAGCTTTGGAGCGGGTGTGAGCAGAGTCAGGGCATAAGGGGATTTGTTGACACTGAAGCCCTGAAGTGCTCAGCCACAAACAATTTGTTTTGGGGTCAGCACAAGATAGTTTGAGGACTGAAATGGGTGCCAAGAACTTTTAATCAGGTCATCCGTGGACGAGGATCTGCAACTGCACTGGGACACCTCTCTAGGTCCTCTATGGAAAGGTCTGTGTTTCCCCTGGAGGCAACATGATTCCTTCAGAAGCTGCAGCCTGCTTTCACGTGGAAGCTCGTCTGGGGAAAGTGAGCACGCAGCCTGTGTGTCGTGCTTGGTGGGAGAGGCAGCTGGAGCCTCCTGCCCCTGTGCTAGTGCTTTGAGGGCAAACGGGGATTTTCTTACCTTGGACGGTTCCCAAGTGCTCTGGGGATGCCCGGAGGCAGACGAGGAGACCAGGACGTCGGTGCAGAGGCCGGGTCTGGCGCTGAGTGCAGAAGGCGGCTGGTCAGGGACAGCCCAGGAGCTGATCCTGCAGCTGCTGCTCCAGCGCTGCTCCACCAGCGTTCCAGCAAGGGCCGCAGGAGCAGGAGACAACGACAGTTGCTATGGGCACAGCCCAACATTCCATCTAGAACCCCAGGGGAGCCATGGGACAGAAAGAGGCATGGGCCGCCTCTGGCCCTTGTACTTCTTCTGCTGCAAGTTTGCTCTGAGACGCTTCCCATGGGGCCTTTTCTCCTCAGTCGTCTGATGAGACGGGCAAAAGCAGTGCAGGGACAGCCCTGGGTCTTCCCGGTGCTTCTCTGCAAGGTGCCTCCAGCTGAACGTGCACAGGAGCCTGCCTCTGTGCAAGGGCCCAGACCTCATCTCCTGCCCTGGAGAACCAGAAGGGCTCCTCCCACTGGCTCTCCTCCAGCTCTGAGAGGAGCTGGAATTTGCAAGTTGTCCAGCGCAGAGCCAACTCCAGAGCTTCCTCTCAAAGTGGAGCCATTCATCCTGCCCCCTTTCTCAAGTCTCCTTTTGCTGCCCAATAATGTCACTGCATGTTTTCCCTCCTTTGGGCCTCTGAGCTGGTCTCTCACCTCATCACTCCTCCCTTGAAACTTGGAGAAACAGGATGTTTTTCAGGGCAACTGATGGGGACACACACACACACACAGGGACAGCACACGGGCATTTCTCTAGCAAACATTCATGCAGAATTTCTATAGCCCTCTTCCAGCTCCCTTGGAGAAGCTCGGTGTTTGTCCCCAAAAGACTCTGCCATTCCTCTAAGAAAGCAACACTAACAGAATTCCCTTTCCACACTGCTGGCCTTCACATTGGTTTTAATGCCTAGATCCCAGATATGACAAAACCCAGGCAGCTTTGCTGCTTTCCTGCCTGTCGTTAAGGAAAAGCAAATCTTGCTTCAGTCCCAATCTTGCTTCCTTCCCAGCCTGCACGTTAGCCACTGGCCAGCAAACTGAGGGGGCAGCTGGAACAAGTCCCACTGCAAGGCAGATACTTTGTAGCATCCAAAGCCCACCTGCACCGCCTCCATCAGACAAGGGCAAGCTTCCCTCGGCTTCCCAGAAGCAGCCTGGCAATTGCCCCCTCCCTCGCCCCCTCTCCACCCTCCACAGCCCCTGCCACCAAAGCCTTGCTAGGCAGGGCCATTTGCTGGCCTCGAAGAAAGAGTGCCTTTGATTCTTCTTTGGCGCAAGTGCCCGAGCTGTGAGAAGTCAGAGGATAATGATCACACCCGCTCTGCTTTAGCTAAGGAGATTGCTGGAGGCCCAGAGCGGGACACTGGTCCTTTCGAGAGAAACTGAAACTGAACTAGCCATGCCTTTGTGGCGCATGCCGATAGGAATTGGATAGAATCGGAGGGCTTAGAAACGTCCTCCAAGGTGGTCAGCTCCATCAGTCCCCCAAAATGAAACAAAGTTATGTTACTGGGCTCCAAAAAGGACTAAAGCCGCTGCTTTTATGCCAGAAAATATGGTGAGACCAGACCACTCATCTAGATCCAATTGCGTGAATTAAACAAAGCCTCCCTTTCCACTCCCAGCTGAGATGTTGAGGAATCAAAGGCAGACGCCCCAGCCTTATTTCACTGGCAGTAAAGGAGACACACCTCAGTAAGTCCTGCCAGCTGAGCAAGGGGCTGGGCCCGGGGAAGGTGGCGCCTGCCCAGATTCTTCTCTCAGGGCAAGTGCCGTCTTTGCAACACCAGGCAAATGGAACAAACATTGCCGGAGTGTTTTCATACAGACAAAAAGACAAAATGGAACAAACTTTGGTTTAATGATAAAGACCCATTGGCTCTCAACAAAGGCAAAATGACAAAAGGCAGAGCATAGACAACACCCAACCTTTGAAATTTATTGATAAATCTAATAAAACTATTGAATCTTGAATAATACTAATGGATCTTAACGACTAAATTGAGGAGATTCCTATCATGTCAACTAACTAAGTAGAAGATTAAACTACCCTAAAAGCTTAAAAAACAGTCCTCTTCCTATCTAGTCCTATTGATACCTAACTCTTGCTAGCCCTGGACAACCTGCAGGGTTGTCTAATTTCAAAGTCTTTTCTTCTTGGCGAGAGGCTCTGCTGCCTTCCGAGGCCGATGTCTTCTCCTGTGGTTGTTCCTTTCCTTCACGGTTTCAAACACCCTGCAAGATAGGAAACAAACCATCCATTGCTCACTTTAGTACACACCATGAAACCAAGTGCCGAGATCTCCGTTTGAGTAGGAATTTCTGTCTTTTCGGGCAGTGGCACATTTGTGAATTGATCAGCACCATGAGTCTGATGGTTCTACTTTCAATGCCTTGAAATGTCTTCCTCCTTTTGCTGCATCCTCTTTTGAATTTGATCAGCAGCATCAAACCAAGCTTTGATGGATCTATTCCTACTTGTATGAACTGTGTCTTGTTGGGGCACGGCAAGGTTTCATTGTGAAGGCTGGGTTTTACCTAAGCTCTTTGGGTTTGAGGTGGGTGTTAAGCTTGACCACGGCTGCCGGGGGCGATGCTGCAAGTGCCCCCAGCTTCCCCTGCGGTGCCTTTGAAAAGGGTCAGCCTGTTTTAGTCCAAAGGCGCAGCTTTGAGCAGAAAGAGGAGGAACTTACGCACCGTTTGCACTGCCCGCAGGGAAAGGGGCCTCCCGCTGAGCGGGGCGGCTGGCGCGCTTGGCAGCAGGGACACTCGGCGCTGCGAGCCCTCTTGCGGCTTCTCTTCCCTGTCTCCCCGTTCTCCTTTCTGGGAGGGCTTTTCCTCCTCTTTGCTTTGCCCACACTCTGGAAATCAAAGAGTCCTTATCAATGCTTCCTTCCTCTCACAAAGCTGGAAATCAGAGCATCCAGCACAAAAATCTATCGGCTTAAGCAAATCCTTCCAGACCCTCAAGAGCTGAGAAAACGGCTGCCTTTGCCAATGGGCTGCGGCGGGCTGCCAACCCAGAGCTTGGAGGAAAATACTCCTCTTTTCTACAGGCCAAAGGGGTGGGATAAATACCTGCCTATTTAGAGCTCTACATTTCTTATTTCTACCTTTCTGCCTAACATCTATTTCTCTCTGCTTTTCCTCCACAAATGTCTAGGCAATGGCATTTAAATTCAGTCCAATTAGGGTAGACACATGGTTAGCCATTTTCTAGTACCCAAAATAATCTCCCTCCCTGTCTCTCTCTCTCTCTCTCTCTCACATGATGTGAAGCAAATTGCTCTTTGCCGGTAAGGAAAGTTTTAGGGGAGCCACGGCACCGGCAGCTCCTTCTTGGGGAGTATGCTGCGATGCTAGAAAAACTCCCTGAAAATCTGCAGCATATCCACAAAGGCAGCCTGGATTGCTGATGTCAGCAAGCAGTGGGGAATTAAGGGTCTGATTGGAGTCAGCGAGGGTGCCAGCCCTTGAGAAGCCCATCTGTAGAGAGTCAAAGCCCATTTTGGTGGCGCTGCTGCTTTCTTGGGTCAAAGTTAGGCTCCAGAATTGCATACTTCAGGGCAGCAGCACAAGGAAGCCCCGGGCAGCATCTGCTGTGCCTTTCCCAGCGCATGGGACGATGTGATCCTGGCAAAGGGGCGTCTGGCATGGCTCGCCAGCAGCTTTTCTCCCCTTCTGCCAGTTTCTCGACCTTCCTGGCACGTCTCGATTTTCTTGCCCCTCACCTGAGCAAGAGTGCTGGCAAGTTTATGCTCCTTTTTCCAGGAGTAGTAGTACTCCACACACTGTGCCACGGTCTTAGTCTGGATCTGTTGTGAAGAGAAAAAGAAGGAGTCAAAAATGGTGTCGGGTGCACTGGGGAAAAAGTAGAATATGGAGTGAACTAGGAAGGAAAAGCATGAAGTAAATGGAGTAGGGTGTAAAATGAAATCAACATGGGGAAAGAGAGGCATCATGCAATGTCTTAAACCGTGTATTCTGCTAGGTGGTAATACACGCAATGCACAGATCAACAACAAATCCATCTAGCACAGTTCTTCTTTCCCCGCTTCCCTCCAGTTATGCCAGCACACCGTCTTGTGGAAGCAGCAGCAGACCTGTGCGACAAGTCTGACAGAAGAAAGCTTCATCTTCCAAAAGAGCTTGGAGAAAAGGGCTGGAGAGGCCGGATCATCCTTTTGACACAGGCTTTTGATGTCCCCTTTTGTTACTTCTTGAAGATACTTGGTACTTGAGAAGAGAGAGACTGAAGCCCAGTGCTTGTTCCCAGAAATAACCAAGCTTTCCTCCTGACGATCTGCTCGGGTAAAGAATGTCCCGTGGCTTTACCTGCTTCTGGATGAGATGAAAATCCTTGCCGTAGGTGTGGAAAGCCTTTTGGAAGGACTCCTTCTCCTCAGGTGTCCATCTATCAGAGCCTGGCAAGAAAAAGCAGCGGGTAGTAAACGCATCCCTTGATCCACACCAAGTAGATCCCACTGGCTGCCGAAAGAAAATGGTGGCAGGCCGTCATTCACGTGTGTGTACGTGTCTGCTCCCTCAGAAGGTCATGAAGACAAGAGCAGGCATTGCCCGGGGAGAAGGATTGGAAAACAAGTAAAGCTGAAGGACTAGATGCTGGTGCTTCCCCACCTGCAGAGGAGACAAGACCTTGTGCTGGTGTTAAGCACAATTGCTTTAAGCAGAAACCCTTGCCACAACAATGAAGGGGACGGCAGCATCTGTCAGGGACGCAAGAAGCTCTGCTTTGCTTACCTGCGTAATGATAATCAGCCATGGGGTGGCCTTGAGGTGTTGCAGGCCCCTCTGAGAGCAGCATCTCCAGAGCCTCCTGCAAGATCAAGAGGGAAAAGGCTTTAGCCGCCCCACCACATTAAAAATGAGCCAAAAAATCACAGGTGCTGCCTTGCAGCTACTTTGCCTCTCCAGACATTCAAGCGACTGTATCCCATGTGGGTGAAACACTGTCATTTGCTCCAAGTCCCTGGTTTTTGCTGCCCAACCCTTTGATCCTGGTCCCCGAGAGTGGCCTTTTGCTCACCAACCTAAGGATTTTGCTGCTCCTGCAGCCAGAATGGCCTCAGCTGACTGAGGCTTCTGGGAATTTCCCCTCCAAATGTCTTAGAGAAGCCAGCTCTCCAGGCCATTTACAAGGCAGCAGGACCTTCCGCCGCCGCCGCCGCCTCCAGGAGGGAGATTCTCCCTGCTGGAGCCCTTTGGCCTCAGCCCTGACGCAGCTGGAGGAGACACAGCAGGCAGCAAGTGCTCTGCTCCCTGTTAAGACCCTTCTTCAAAGAGCAGCCAGGAAAGGCTGTCCCAGTGCCCGGGCCCTCTGCATTCCCTGTGCCCTCTTCTCTGCGCCCAAACAGCCGCTTCTTACCGGAACGCTGCCGCGTGCCCGGTGCAGGCAGTGCAGGGCGCGCTCCAGGTTAGCTGCTGCCCCGGGAATGCCACGGGAGCTGGCCATGTCCAACAGTTCTCTTACTGCAAGCACAACAAAAAACCCACCGAAAGTCAGCCTTGAGGCCAGCAAGGGCAAAGACTGCCATGCAAGGCAGAAGGAAAGGCTGGGAGCTAAAGACAGCAGCTTGGAGAGTATGAAAAGGAGAGCAAAGCCAGGGCCAGCTGAACCAAGGGCCCACGCAGTGCTGGCTCTCCCTCCAAAGCAGCTTCTGGAAGAAGAAGTGGGGGCCAATCTGCGCTCTTCCAGTGGCAGACGGCCCTGACCAATTTGGAGAGCAAGGTGCTTGCTCTTGCTCCTTGCCTCTAACACTTCTACATGGGAAGATGGGCGAGACAAGGAGAGAAGCAGAGCCTGCAAAAGGCTGCCTTTTTACGCAAAAGGAGCCTTTTAAAGACCCAAGTAGCTCAGGGGTGGAAGAAAAGCTTGAAGCAAAGCTACCTCTGTCAGGTTTTTCCATGTCAGAGTCATCCTCCCCCCAGGGCTTCCAGACCAGGGTTGCAGGCTCTTCATCCTCACTTGGTGCTCTGCTCTGCAGCTCTGGCAGCTCAGCCTGAAAGTCGCTGCCAACATTGATGTGTCTAAAGGAAGAAGGAGGTGGAGGTGAGAAAGGCAAGTGGTCAAGAGAGCCTTCCTGTGCATCCACAGGCTTGAACCAACGCCACCCTGACTCTGAAAGAGCAGTTCTCCTCCTCGCCATTCTTCCAGTTTGCTGTCCTTTAACCCTATGCCAAAACTCACGGCTGAATCTGGGCTCTTGCTTTCCTTTTCATTGTGCCTCTCCTTTCCACCTGAAAGAGATCAAAGCAATGCTCCAGTTAAAAATCCTTCCTTCTCATCCTCATCATTGCAAAGCCCGAGCTCCTGTGTCCCAGCTCCTTTCTCTTTGCCGCCTTTTTGACATGGAATGTCCTAGGGAGGACCCTCTAGCAGTCAGCAGCTTCCTCAGGAGGGCAAGCACAAGGCCATGCACTACTCTCTTCACTCCCGGGGCCACTGAGAACAGCCAAGACAATGGCAGGGGAGATGTGCCAGTGCAGGCTTAGGTTGGATAGAAGGAAAAGGTTCTTCAGCCAGAGGCTGCTTGGGCACTGCAACAGCCTCCCCAGGGAAGGGAGCACAGCACCAAGCCTGACTGAGCTCCAAAAGTGTTTGGACACTGCTCTTGGGCACAGGCTGTGATTGTTGAGGCTGCCCTGGGCAGGCCCTGGACTTGGGCTCAGTGATCTTTGAGAATCCCTTCCAAGCCAGGAAATTCTGTGCTACTGTGATTGTGCTCTTGAGGAGATGGCATTTGACGGCCGCCCCTGAGCATGAGGTAGAACCAGCCCTACGTGCACTGGAAAAAGAATCTAGAAAGATATTAAAATAGCATGGATCTATAAGCCATGGAACTACGTCAGTATATAAGAATTGCTGATCCCAGATGGTTTTTGAAGTTGAAAGCCTGTGTTTGAGGAGAAGCCCAGTCAAATGCTTCTATGCCCTGAACGACAGGGATGCCAGAGGAGAAGTGCCATCATTCTGGTGTTTGAAGCTTTGGAGCGGGTGTGAGCAGAGTCAGGGCATAAGGGGATTTGTTGACACTGAAGCCCTGAAGTGCTCAGCCACAAACAATTTGTTTTGGGGTCAGCACAAGATAGTTTGAGGACTGAAATGGGTGCCAAGAACTTTTAATCAGGTCATCCGTGGACGAGGATCTGCAACTGCACTGGGACACCTCTCTAGGTCCTCTATGGAAAGGTCTGTGTTTCCCCTGGAGGCAACATGATTCCTTCAGAAGCTGCAGCCTGCTTTCACGTGGAAGCTCGTCTGGGGAAAGTGAGCACGCAGCCTGTGTGTCGTGCTTGGTGGGAGAGGCAGCTGGAGCCTCCTGCCCCTGTGCTAGTGCTTTGAGGGCAAACGGGGATTTTCTTACCTTGGACGGTTCCCAAGTGCTCTGGGGATGCCCGGAGGCAGACGAGGAGACCAGGACGTCGGTGCAGAGGCCGGGTCTGGCGCTGAGTGCAGAAGGCGGCTGGTCAGGGACAGCCCAGGAGCTGATCCTGCAGCTGCTGCTCCAGCGCTGCTCCACCAGCGTTCCAGCAAGGGCCGCAGGAGCAGGAGACAACGACAGTTGCTATGGGCACAGCCCAACATTCCATCTAGAACCCCAGGGGAGCCATGGGACAGAAAGAGGCATGGGCCGCCTCTGGCCCTTGTACTTCTTCTGCTGCAAGTTTGCTCTGAGACGCTTCCCATGGGGCCTTTTCTCCTCAGTCGTCTGATGAGACGGGCAAAAGCAGTGCAGGGACAGCCCTGGGTCTTCCCGGTGCTTCTCTGCAAGGTGCCTCCAGCTGAACGTGCACAGGAGCCTGCCTCTGTGCAAGGGCCCAGACCTCATCTCCTGCCCTGGAGAACCAGAAGGGCTCCTCCCACTGGCTCTCCTCCAGCTCTGAGAGGAGCTGGAATTTGCAAGTTGTCCAGCGCAGAGCCAACTCCAGAGCTTCCTCTCAAAGTGGAGCCATTCATCCTGCCCCCTTTCTCAAGTCTCCTTTTGCTGCCCAATAATGTCACTGCATGTTTTCCCTCCTTTGGGCCTCTGAGCTGGTCTCTCACCTCATCACTCCTCCCTTGAAACTTGGAGAAACAGGATGTTTTTCAGGGCAACTGATGGGGACACACACACACACACAGGGACAGCACACGGGCATTTCTCTAGCAAACATTCATGCAGAATTTCTATAGCCCTCTTCCAGCTCCCTTGGAGAAGCTCGGTGTTTGTCCCCAAAAGACTCTGCCATTCCTCTAAGAAAGCAACACTAACAGAATTCCCTTTCCACACTGCTGGCCTTCACATTGGTTTTAATGCCTAGATCCCAGATATGACAAAACCCAGGCAGCTTTGCTGCTTTCCTGCCTGTCGTTAAGGAAAAGCAAATCTTGCTTCAGTCCCAATCTTGCTTCCTTCCCAGCCTGCACGTTAGCCACTGGCCAGCAAACTGAGGGGGCAGCTGGAACAAGTCCCACTGCAAGGCAGATACTTTGTAGCATCCAAAGCCCACCTGCACCGCCTCCATCAGACAAGGGCAAGCTTCCCTCGGCTTCCCAGAAGCAGCCTGGCAATTGCCCCCTCCCTCGCCCCCTCTCCACCCTCCACAGCCCCTGCCACCAAAGCCTTGCTAGGCAGGGCCATTTGCTGGCCTCGAAGAAAGAGTGCCTTTGATTCTTCTTTGGCGCAAGTGCCCGAGCTGTGAGAAGTCAGAGGATAATGATCACACCCGCTCTGCTTTAGCTAAGGAGATTGCTGGAGGCCCAGAGCGGGACACTGGTCCTTTCGAGAGAAACTGAAACTGAACTAGCCATGCCTTTGTGGCGCATGCCGATAGGAATTGGATAGAATCGGAGGGCTTAGAAACGTCCTCCAAGGTGGTCAGCTCCATCAGTCCCCCAAAATGAAACAAAGTTATGTTACTGGGCTCCAAAAAGGACTAAAGCCGCTGCTTTTATGCCAGAAAATATGGTGAGACCAGACCACTCATCTAGATCCAATTCCGTGAATTAAACAAAGCCTCCCTTTCCACTCCCAGCTGAGATGTTGAGGAATCAAAGGCAGACGCCCCAGCCTTATTTCACTGGCAGTAAAGGAGACACACCTCAGTAAGTCCTGCCAGCTGAGCAAGGGGCTGGGCCCGGGGAAGGTGGCGCCTGCCCAGATTCTTCTCTCAGGGCAAGTGCCGTCTTTGCAACACCAGGCAAATGGAACAAACATTGCCGGAGTGTTTTCATACAGACAAAAAGACAAAATGGAACAAACTTTGGTTTAATGATAAAGACCCATTGGCTCTCAACAAAGGCAAAATGACAAAAGGCAGAGCATAGACAACACCCAACCTTTGAAATTTATTGATAAATCTAATAAAACTATTGAATCTTGAATAATACTAATGGATCTTAACGACTAAATTGAGGAGATTCCTATCATGTCAACTAACTAAGTAGAAGATTAAACTACCCTAAAAGCTTAAAAAACAGTCCTCTTCCTATCTAGTCCTATTGATACCTAACTCTTGCTAGCCCTGGACAACCTGCAGGGTTGTCTAATTTCAAAGTCTTTTCTTCTTGGCGAGAGGCTCTGCTGCCTTCCGAGGCCGATGTCTTCTCCTGTGGTTGTTCCTTTCCTTCACGGTTTCAAACACCCTGCAAGATAGGAAACAAACCATCCATTGCTCACTTTAGTACACACCATGAAACCAAGTGCCGAGATCTCCGTTTGAGTAGGAATTTCTGTCTTTTCGGGCAGTGGCACATTTGTGAATTGATCAGCACCATGAGTCTGATGGTTCTACTTTCAATGCCTTGAAATGTCTTCCTCCTTTTGCTGCATCCTCTTTTGAATTTGATCAGCAGCATCAAACCAAGCTTTGATGGATCTATTCCTACTTGTATGAACTGTGTCTTGTTGGGGCACGGCAAGGTTTCATTGTGAAGGCTGGGTTTTACCTAAGCTCTTTGGGTTTGAGGTGGGTGTTAAGCTTGACCACGGCTGCCGGGGGCGATGCTGCAAGTGCCCCCAGCTTCCCCTGCGGTGCCTTTGAAAAGGGTCAGCCTGTTTTAGTCCAAAGGCGCAGCTTTGAGCAGAAAGAGGAGGAACTTACGCACCGTTTGCACTGCCCGCAGGGAAAGGGGCCTCCCGCTGAGCGGGGCGGCTGGCGCGCTTGGCAGCAGGGACACTCGGCGCTGCGAGCCCTCTTGCGGCTTCTCTTCCCTGTCTCCCCGTTCTCCTTTCTGGGAGGGCTTTTCCTCCTCTTTGCTTTGCCCACACTCTGGAAATCAAAGAGTCCTTATCAATGCTTCCTTCCTCTCACAAAGCTGGAAATCAGAGCATCCAGCACAAAAATCTATCGGCTTAAGCAAATCCTTCCAGACCCTCAAGAGCTGAGAAAACGGCTGCCTTTGCCAATGGGCTGCGGCGGGCTGCCAACCCAGAGCTTGGAGGAAAATACTCCTCTTTTCTACAGGCCAAAGGGGTGGGATAAATACCTGCCTATTTAGAGCTCTACATTTCTTATTTCTACCTTTCTGCCTAACATCTATTTCTCTCTGCTTTTCCTCCACAAATGTCTAGGCAATGGCATTTAAATTCAGTCCAATTAGGGTAGACACATGGTTAGCCATTTTCTAGTACCCAAAATAATCTCCCTCCCTGTCTCTCTCTCTCTCTCTCTCTCACATGATGTGAAGCAAATTGCTCTTTGCCGGTAAGGAAAGTTTTAGGGGAGCCACGGCACCGGCAGCTCCTTCTTGGGGAGTATGCTGCGATGCTAGAAAAACTCCCTGAAAATCTGCAGCATATCCACAAAGGCAGCCTGGATTGCTGATGTCAGCAAGCAGTGGGGAATTAAGGGTCTGATTGGAGTCAGCGAGGGTGCCAGCCCTTGAGAAGCCCATCTGTAGAGAGTCAAAGCCCATTTTGGTGGCGCTGCTGCTTTCTTGGGTCAAAGTTAGGCTCCAGAATTGCATACTTCAGGGCAGCAGCACAAGGAAGCCCCGGGCAGCATCTGCTGTGCCTTTCCCAGCGCATGGGACGATGTGATCCTGGCAAAGGGGCGTCTGGCATGGCTCGCCAGCAGCTTTTCTCCCCTTCTGCCAGTTTCTCGACCTTCCTGGCACGTCTCGATTTTCTTGCCCCTCACCTGAGCAAGAGTGCTGGCAAGTTTATGCTCCTTTTTCCAGGAGTAGTAGTACTCCACACACTGTGCCACGGTCTTAGTCTGGATCTGTTGTGAAGAGAAAAAGAAGGAGTCAAAAATGGTGTCGGGTGCACTGGGGAAAAAGTAGAATATGGAGTGAACTAGGAAGGAAAAGCATGAAGTAAATGGAGTAGGGTGTAAAATGAAATCAACATGGGGAAAGAGAGGCATCATGCAATGTCTTAAACCGTGTATTCTGCTAGGTGGTAATACACGCAATGCACAGATCAACAACAAATCCATCTAGCACAGTTCTTCTTTCCCCGCTTCCCTCCAGTTATGCCAGCACACCGTCTTGTGGAAGCAGCAGCAGACCTGTGCGACAAGTCTGACAGAAGAAAGCTTCATCTTCCAAAAGAGCTTGGAGAAAAGGGCTGGAGAGGCCGGATCATCCTTTTGACACAGGCTTTTGATGTCCCCTTTTGTTACTTCTTGAAGATACTTGGTACTTGAGAAGAGAGAGACTGAAGCCCAGTGCTTGTTCCCAGAAATAACCAAGCTTTCCTCCTGACGATCTGCTCGGGTAAAGAATGTCCCGTGGCTTTACCTGCTTCTGGATGAGATGAAAATCCTTGCCGTAGGTGTGGAAAGCCTTTTGGAAGGACTCCTTCTCCTCAGGTGTCCATCTATCAGAGCCTGGCAAGAAAAAGCAGCGGGTAGTAAACGCATCCCTTGATCCACACCAAGTAGATCCCACTGGCTGCCGAAAGAAAATGGTGGCAGGCCGTCATTCACGTGTGTGTACGTGTCTGCTCCCTCAGAAGGTCATGAAGACAAGAGCAGGCATTGCCCGGGGAGAAGGATTGGAAAACAAGTAAAGCTGAAGGACTAGATGCTGGTGCTTCCCCACCTGCAGAGGAGACAAGACCTTGTGCTGGTGTTAAGCACAATTGCTTTAAGCAGAAACCCTTGCCACAACAATGAAGGGGACGGCAGCATCTGTCAGGGACGCAAGAAGCTCTGCTTTGCTTACCTGCGTAATGATAATCAGCCATGGGGTGGCCTTGAGGTGTTGCAGGCCCCTCTGAGAGCAGCATCTCCAGAGCCTCCTGCAAGATCAAGAGGGAAAAGGCTTTAGCCGCCCCACCACATTAAAAATGAGCCAAAAAATCACAGGTGCTGCCTTGCAGCTACTTTGCCTCTCCAGACATTCAAGCGACTGTATCCCATGTGGGTGAAACACTGTCATTTGCTCCAAGTCCCTGGTTTTTGCTGCCCAACCCTTTGATCCTGGTCCCCGAGAGTGGCCTTTTGCTCACCAACCTAAGGATTTTGCTGCTCCTGCAGCCAGAATGGCCTCAGCTGACTGAGGCTTCTGGGAATTTCCCCTCCAAATGTCTTAGAGAAGCCAGCTCTCCAGGCCATTTACAAGGCAGCAGGACCTTCCGCCGCCGCCGCCGCCTCCAGGAGGGAGATTCTCCCTGCTGGAGCCCTTTGGCCTCAGCCCTGACGCAGCTGGAGGAGACACAGCAGGCAGCAAGTGCTCTGCTCCCTGTTAAGACCCTTCTTCAAAGAGCAGCCAGGAAAGGCTGTCCCAGTGCCCGGGCCCTCTGCATTCCCTGTGCCCTCTTCTCTGCGCCCAAACAGCCGCTTCTTACCGGAACGCTGCCGCGTGCCCGGTGCAGGCAGTGCAGGGCGCGCTCCAGGTTAGCTGCTGCCCCGGGAATGCCACGGGAGCTGGCCATGTCCAACAGTTCTCTTACTGCAAGCACAACAAAAAACCCACCGAAAGTCAGCCTTGAGGCCAGCAAGGGCAAAGACTGCCATGCAAGGCAGAAGGAAAGGCTGGGAGCTAAAGACAGCAGCTTGGAGAGTATGAAAAGGAGAGCAAAGCCAGGGCCAGCTGAACCAAGGGCCCACGCAGTGCTGGCTCTCCCTCCAAAGCAGCTTCTGGAAGAAGAAGTGGGGGCCAATCTGCGCTCTTCCAGTGGCAGACGGCCCTGACCAATTTGGAGAGCAAGGTGCTTGCTCTTGCTCCTTGCCTCTAACACTTCTACATGGGAAGATGGGCGAGACAAGGAGAGAAGCAGAGCCTGCAAAAGGCTGCCTTTTTACGCAAAAGGAGCCTTTTAAAGACCCAAGTAGCTCAGGGGTGGAAGAAAAGCTTGAAGCAAAGCTACCTCTGTCAGGTTTTTCCATGTCAGAGTCATCCTCCCCCCAGGGCTTCCAGACCAGGGTTGCAGGCTCTTCATCCTCACTTGGTGCTCTGCTCTGCAGCTCTGGCAGCTCAGCCTGAAAGTCGCTGCCAACATTGATGTGTCTAAAGGAAGAAGGAGGTGGAGGTGAGAAAGGCAAGTGGTCAAGAGAGCCTTCCTGTGCATCCACAGGCTTGAACCAACGCCACCCTGACTCTGAAAGAGCAGTTCTCCTCCTCGCCATTCTTCCAGTTTGCTGTCCTTTAACCCTATGCCAAAACTCACGGCTGAATCTGGGCTCTTGCTTTCCTTTTCATTGTGCCTCTCCTTTCCACCTGAAAGAGATCAAAGCAATGCTCCAGTTAAAAATCCTTCCTTCTCATCCTCATCATTGCAAAGCCCGAGCTCCTGTGTCCCAGCTCCTTTCTCTTTGCCGCCTTTTTGACATGGAATGTCCTAGGGAGGACCCTCTAGCAGTCAGCAGCTTCCTCAGGAGGGCAAGCACAAGGCCATGCACTACTCTCTTCACTCCCGGGGCCACTGAGAACAGCCAAGACAATGGCAGGGGAGATGTGCCAGTGCAGGCTTAGGTTGGATAGAAGGAAAAGGTTCTTCAGCCAGAGGCTGCTTGGGCACTGCAACAGCCTCCCCAGGGAAGGGAGCACAGCACCAAGCCTGACTGAGCTCCAAAAGTGTTTGGACACTGCTCTTGGGCACAGGCTGTGATTGTTGAGGCTGCCCTGGGCAGGCCCTGGACTTGGGCTCAGTGATCTTTGAGAATCCCTTCCAAGCCAGGAAATTCTGTGCTACTGTGATTGTGCTCTTGAGGAGATGGCATTTGACGGCCGCCCCTGAGCATGAGGTAGAACCAGCCCTACGTGCACTGGAAAAAGAATCTAGAAAGATATTAAAATAGCATGGATCTATAAGCCATGGAACTACGTCAGTATATAAGAATTGCTGATCCCAGATGGTTTTTGAAGTTGAAAGCCTGTGTTTGAGGAGAAGCCCAGTCAAATGCTTCTATGCCCTGAACGACAGGGATGCCAGAGGAGAAGTGCCATCATTCTGGTGTTTGAAGCTTTGGAGCGGGTGTGAGCAGAGTCAGGGCATAAGGGGATTTGTTGACACTGAAGCCCTGAAGTGCTCAGCCACAAACAATTTGTTTTGGGGTCAGCACAAGATAGTTTGAGGACTGAAATGGGTGCCAAGAACTTTTAATCAGGTCATCCGTGGACGAGGATCTGCAACTGCACTGGGACACCTCTCTAGGTCCTCTATGGAAAGGTCTGTGTTTCCCCTGGAGGCAACATGATTCCTTCAGAAGCTGCAGCCTGCTTTCACGTGGAAGCTCGTCTGGGGAAAGTGAGCACGCAGCCTGTGTGTCGTGCTTGGTGGGAGAGGCAGCTGGAGCCTCCTGCCCCTGTGCTAGTGCTTTGAGGGCAAACGGGGATTTTCTTACCTTGGACGGTTCCCAAGTGCTCTGGGGATGCCCGGAGGCAGACGAGGAGACCAGGACGTCGGTGCAGAGGCCGGGTCTGGCGCTGAGTGCAGAAGGCGGCTGGTCAGGGACAGCCCAGGAGCTGATCCTGCAGCTGCTGCTCCAGCGCTGCTCCACCAGCGTTCCAGCAAGGGCCGCAGGAGCAGGAGACAACGACAGTTGCTATGGGCACAGCCCAACATTCCATCTAGAACCCCAGGGGAGCCATGGGACAGAAAGAGGCATGGGCCGCCTCTGGCCCTTGTACTTCTTCTGCTGCAAGTTTGCTCTGAGAAGCTTCCCATGGGGCCTTTTCTCCTCAGTCGTCTGATGAGACGGGCAAAAGCAGTGCAGGGACAGCCCTGGGTCTTCCCGGTGCTTCTCTGCAAGGTGCCTCCAGCTGAACGTGCACAGGAGCCTGCCTCTGTGCAAGGGCCCAGACCTCATCTCCTGCCCTGGAGAACCAGAAGGGCTCCTCCCACTGGCTCTCCTCCAGCTCTGAGAGGAGCTGGAATTTGCAAGTTGTCCAGCGCAGAGCCAACTCCAGAGCTTCCTCTCAAAGTGGAGCCATTCATCCTGCCCCCTTTCTCAAGTCTCCTTTTGCTGCCCAATAATGTCACTGCATGTTTTCCCTCCTTTGGGCCTCTGAGCTGGTCTCTCACCTCATCATTCCTCCCTTGAAACTTGGAGAAACAGGATGTTTTTCAGGGCAACTGATGGGGACACACACACACACACAGGGACAGCACACGGGCATTTCTCTAGCAAACATTCATGCAGAATTTCTATAGCCCTCTTCCAGCTCCCTTGGAGAAGCTCGGTGTTTGTCCCCAAAAGACTCTGCCATTCCTCTAAGAAAGCAACACTAACAGAATTCCCTTTCCACACTGCTGGCCTTCACATTGGTTTTAATGCCTAGATCCCAGATATGACAAAACCCAGGCAGCTTTGCTGCTTTCCTGCCTGTCGTTAAGGAAAAGCAAATCTTGCTTCAGTCCCAATCTTGCTTCCTTCCCAGCCTGCACGTTAGCCACTGGCCAGCAAACTGAGGGGGCAGCTGGAACAAGTCCCACTGCAAGGCAGATACTTTGTAGCATCCAAAGCCCACCTGCACCGCCTCCATCAGACAAGGGCAAGCTTCCCTCGGCTTCCCAGAAGCAGCCTGGCAATTGCCCCCTCCCTCGCCCCCTCTCCACCCTCCACAGCCCCTGCCACCAAAGCCTTGCTAGGCAGGGCCATTTGCTGGCCTCGAAGAAAGAGTGCCTTTGATTCTTCTTTGGCGCAAGTGCCCGAGCTGTGAGAAGTCAGAGGATAATGATCACACCCGCTCTGCTTTAGCTAAGGAGATTGCTGGAGGCCCAGAGCGGGACACTGGTCCTTTCGAGAGAAACTGAAACTGAACTAGCCATGCCTTTGTGGCGCATGCCGATAGGAATTGGATAGAATCGGAGGGCTTAGAAACGTCCTCCAAGGTGGTCAGCTCCATCAGTCCCCCAAAATGAAACAAAGTTATGTTACTGGGCTCCAAAAAGGACTAAAGCCACTGCTTTTATGCCAGAAAATATGGTGAGACCAGACCACTCATCTAGATCCAATTCCGTGAATTAAACAAAGCCTCCCTTTCCACTCCCAGCTGAGATGTTGAGGAATCAAAGGCAGACGCCCCAGCCTTATTTCACTGGCAGTAAAGGAGACACACCTCAGTAAGTCCTGCCAGCTGAGCAAGGGGCTGGGCCCGGGGAAGGTGGCGCCTGCCCAGATTCTTCTCTCAGGGCAAGTGCCGTCTTTGCAACACCAGGCAAATGGAACAAACATTGCCGGAGTGTTTTCATACAGACAAAAAGACAAAATGGAACAAACTTTGGTTTAATGATAAAGACCCATTGGCTCTCAACAAAGGCAAAATGACAAAAGGCAGAGCATAGACAACACCCAACCTTTGAAATTTATTGATAAATCTAATAAAACTATTGAATCTTGAATAATACTAATGGATCTTAACGACTAAATTGAGGAGATTCCTATCATGTCAACTAACTAAGTAGAAGATTAAACTACCCTAAAAGCTTAAAAAACAGTCCTCTTCCTATCTAGTCCTATTGATACCTAACTCTTGCTAGCCCTGGACAACCTGCAGGGTTGTCTAATTTCAAAGTCTTTTCTTCTTGGCGAGAGGCTCTGCTGCCTTCCGAGGCCGATGTCTTCTCCTGTGGTTGTTCCTTTCCTTCACGGTTTCAAACACCCTGCAAGATAGGAAACAAACCATCCATTGCTCACTTTAGTACACACCATGAAACCAAGTGCCGAGATCTCCGTTTGAGTAGGAATTTCTGTCTTTTCGGGCAGTGGCACATTTGTGAATTGATCAGCACCATGAGTCTGATGGTTCTACTTTCAATGCCTTGAAATGTCTTCCTCCTTTTGCTGCATCCTCTTTTGAATTTGATCAGCAGCATCAAACCAAGCTTTGATGGATCTATTCCTACTTGTATGAACTGTGTCTTGTTGGGGCACGGCAAGGTTTCATTGTGAAGGCTGGGTTTTACCTAAGCTCTTTGGGTTTGAGGTGGGTGTTAAGCTTGACCACGGCTGCCGGGGGCGATGCTGCAAGTGCCCCCAGCTTCCCCTGCGGTGCCTTTGAAAAGGGTCAGCCTGTTTTAGTCCAAAGGCGCAGCTTTGAGCAGAAAGAGGAGGAACTTACGCACCGTTTGCACTGCCCGCAGGGAAAGGGGCCTCCCGCCGAGCGGGGCGGCTGGCGCGCTTGGCAGCAGGGACACTCGGCGCTGCGAGCCCTCTTGCGGCTTCTCTTCCCTGTCTCCCCGTTCTCCTTTCTGGGAGGGCTTTTCCTCCTCTTTGCTTTGCCCACACTCTGGAAATCAAAGAGTCCTTATCAATGCTTCCTTCCTCTCACAAAGCTGGAAATCAGAGCATCCAGCACAAAAATCTATCGGCTTAAGCAAATCCTTCCAGACCCTCAAGAGCTGAGAAAACGGCTGCCTTTGCCAATGGGCTGCGGCGGGCTGCCAACCCAGAGCTTGGAGGAAAATACTCCTCTTTTCTACAGGCCAAAGGGGTGGGATAAATACCTGCCTATTTAGAGCTCTACATTTCTTATTTCTACCTTTCTGCCTAACATCTATTTCTCTCTGCTTTTCCTCCACAAATGTCTAGGCAATGGCATTTAAATTCAGTCCAATTAGGGTAGACACATGGTTAGCCATTTTCTAGTACCCAAAATAATCTCCCTCCCTGTCTCTCTCTCTCTCTCTCTCTCACATGATGTGAAGCAAATTGCTCTTTGCCGGTAAGGAAAGTTTTAGGGGAGCCACGGCACCGGCAGCTCCTTCTTGGGGAGTATGCTGCGATGCTAGAAAAACTCCCTGAAAATCTGCAGCATATCCACAAAGGCAGCCTGGATTGCTGATGTCAGCAAGCAGTGGGGAATTAAGGGTCTGATTGGAGTCAGCGAGGGTGCCAGCCCTTGAGAAGCCCATCTGTAGAGAGTCAAAGCCCATTTTGGTGGCGCTGCTGCTTTCTTGGGTCAAAGTTAGGCTCCAGAATTGCATACTTCAGGGCAGCAGCACAAGGAAGCCCCGGGCAGCATCTGCTGTGCCTTTCCCAGCGCATGGGACGATGTGATCCTGGCAAAGGGGCGTCTGGCATGGCTCGCCAGCAGCTTTTCTCCCCTTCTGCCAGTTTCTCGACCTTCCTGGCACGTCTCGATTTTCTTGCCCCTCACCTGAGCAAGAGTGCTGGCAAGTTTATGCTCCTTTTTCCAGGAGTAGTAGTACTCCACACACTGTGCCACGGTCTTAGTCTGGATCTGTTGTGAAGAGAAAAAGAAGGAGTCAAAAATGGTGTCGGGTGCACTGGGGAAAAAGTAGAATATGGAGTGAACTAGGAAGGAAAAGCATGAAGTAAATGGAGTAGGGTGTAAAATGAAATCAACATGGGGAAAGAGAGGCATCATGCAATGTCTTAAACCGTGTATTCTGCTAGGTGGTAATACACGCAATGCACAGATCAACAACAAATCCATCTAGCACAGTTCTTCTTTCCCCGCTTCCCTCCAGTTATGCCAGCACACCGTCTTGTGGAAGCAGCAGCAGACCTGTGCGACAAGTCTGACAGAAGAAAGCTTCATCTTCCAAAAGAGCTTGGAGAAAAGGGCTGGAGAGGCCGGATCATCCTTTTGACACAGGCTTTTGATGTCCCCTTTTGTTACTTCTTGAAGATACTTGGTACTTGAGAAGAGAGAGACTGAAGCCCAGTGCTTGTTCCCAGAAATAACCAAGCTTTCCTCCTGACGATCTGCTCGGGTAAAGAATGTCCCGTGGCTTTACCTGCTTCTGGATGAGATGAAAATCCTTGCCGTAGGTGTGGAAAGCCTTTTGGAAGGACTCCTTCTCCTCAGGTGTCCATCTATCAGAGCCTGGCAAGAAAAAGCAGCGGGTAGTAAACGCATCCCTTGATCCACACCAAGTAGATCCCACTGGCTGCCGAAAGAAAATGGTGGCAGGCCGTCATTCACGTGTGTGTACGTGTCTGCTCCCTCAGAAGGTCATGAAGACAAGAGCAGGCATTGCCCGGGGAGAAGGATTGGAAAACAAGTAAAGCTGAAGGACTAGATGCTGGTGCTTCCCCACCTGCAGAGGAGACAAGACCTTGTGCTGGTGTTAAGCACAATTGCTTTAAGCAGAAACCCTTGCCACAACAATGAAGGGGACGGCAGCATCTGTCAGGGACGCAAGAAGCTCTGCTTTGCTTACCTGCGTAATGATAATCAGCCATGGGGTGGCCTTGAGGTGTTGCAGGCCCCTCTGAGAGCAGCATCTCCAGAGCCTCCTGCAAGATCAAGAGGGAAAAGGCTTTAGCCGCCCCACCACATTAAAAATGAGCCAAAAAATCACAGGTGCTGCCTTGCAGCTACTTTGCCTCTCCAGACATTCAAGCGACTGTATCCCATGTGGGTGAAACACTGTCATTTGCTCCAAGTCCCTGGTTTTTGCTGCCCAACCCTTTGATCCTGGTCCCCGAGAGTGGCCTTTTGCTCACCAACCTAAGGATTTTGCTGCTCCTGCAGCCAGAATGGCCTCAGCTGACTGAGGCTTCTGGGAATTTCCCCTCCAAATGTCTTAGAGAAGCCAGCTCTCCAGGCCATTTACAAGGCAGCAGGACCTTCCGCCGCCGCCGCCGCCTCCAGGAGGGAGATTCTCCCTGCTGGAGCCCTTTGGCCTCAGCCCTGACGCAGCTGGAGGAGACACAGCAGGCAGCAAGTGCTCTGCTCCCTGTTAAGACCCTTCTTCAAAGAGCAGCCAGGAAAGGCTGTCCCAGTGCCCGGGCCCTCTGCATTCCCTGTGCCCTCTTCTCTGCGCCCAAACAGCCGCTTCTTACCGGAACGCTGCCGCGTGCCCGGTGCAGGCAGTGCAGGGCGCGCTCCAGGTTAGCTGCTGCCCTGGGAATGCCACGGGAGCTGGCCATGTCCAACAGTTCTCTTACTGCAAGCACAACAAAAAACCCACCGAAAGTCAGCCTTGAGGCCAGCAAGGGCAAAGACTGCCATGCAAGGCAGAAGGAAAGGCTGGGAGCTAAAGACAGCAGCTTGGAGAGTATGAAAAGGAGAGCAAAGCCAGGGCCAGCTGAACCAAGGGCCCACGCAGTGCTGGCTCTCCCTCCAAAGCAGCTTCTGTAAGAAGAAGTGGGGGCCAATCTGCGCTCTTCCAGTGGCAGACGGCCCTGACCAATTTGGAGAGCAAGGTGCTTGCTCTTGCTCCTTGCCTCTAACACTTCTACATGGGAAGATGGGCGAGACAAGGAGAGAAGCAGAGCCTGCAAAAGGCTGCCTTTTTACGCAAAAGGAGCCTTTTAAAGACCCAAGTAGCTCAGGGGTGGAAGAAAAGCTTGAAGCAAAGCTACCTCTGTCAGGTTTTTCCATGTCAGAGTCATCCTCCCCCCAGGGCTTCCAGACCAGGGTTGCAGGCTCTTCATCCTCACTTGGTGCTCTGCTCTGCAGCTCTGGCAGCTCAGCCTGAAAGTCGCTGCCAACATTGATGTGTCTAAAGGAAGAAGGAGGTGGAGGTGAGAAAGGCAAGTGGTCAAGAGAGCCTTCCTGTGCATCCACAGGCTTGAACCAACGCCACCCTGACTCTGAAAGAGCAGTTCTCCTCCTCGCCATTCTTCCAGTTTGCTGTCCTTTAACCCTATGCCAAAACTCACGGCTGAATCTGGGCTCTTGCTTTCCTTTTCATTGTGCCTCTCCTTTCCACCTGAAAGAGATCAAAGCAATGCTCCAGTTAAAAATCCTTCCTTCTCATCCTCATCATTGCAAAGCCCGAGCTCCTGTGTCCCAGCTCCTTTCTCTTTGCCGCCTTTTTGACATGGAATGTCCTAGGGAGGACCCTCTAGCAGTCAGCAGCTTCCTCAGGAGGGCAAGCACAAGGCCATGCACTACTCTCTTCACTCCCGGGGCCACTGAGAACAGCCAAGACAATGGCAGGGGAGATGTGCCAGTGCAGGCTTAGGTTGGATAGAAGGAAAAGGTTCTTCAGCCAGAGGCTGCTTGGGCACTGCAACAGCCTCCCCAGGGAAGGGAGCACAGCACCAAGCCTGACTGAGCTCCAAAAGTGTTTGGACACTGCTCTTGGGCACAGGCTGTGATTGTTGAGGCTGCCCTGGGCAGGCCCTGGACTTGGGCTCAGTGATCTTTGAGAATCCCTTCCAAGCCAGGAAATTCTGTGCTACTGTGATTGTGCTCTTGAGGAGATGGCATTTGACGGCCGCCCCTGAGCATGAGGTAGAACCAGCCCTACGTGCACTGGAAAAAGAATCTAGAAAGATATTAAAATAGCATGGATCTATAAGCCATGGAACTACGTCAGTATATAAGAATTGCTGATCCCAGATGGTTTTTGAAGTTGAAAGCCTGTGTTTGAGGAGAAGCCCAGTCAAATGCTTCTATGCCCTGAACGACAGGGATGCCAGAGGAGAAGTGCCATCATTCTGGTGTTTGAAGCTTTGGAGCGGGTGTGAGCAGAGTCAGGGCATAAGGGGATTTGTTGACACTGAAGCCCTGAAGTGCTCAGCCACAAACAATTTGTTTTGGGGTCAGCACAAGATAGTTTGAGGACTGAAATGGGTGCCAAGAACTTTTAATCAGGTCATCCGTGGACGAGGATCTGCAACTGCACTGGGACACCTCTCTAGGTCCTCTATGGAAAGGTCTGTGTTTCCCCTGGAGGCAACATGATTCCTTCAGAAGCTGCAGCCTGCTTTCACGTGGAAGCTCGTCTGGGGAAAGTGAGCACGCAGCCTGTGTGTCGTGCTTGGTGGGAGAGGCAGCTGGAGCCTCCTGCCCCTGTGCTAGTGCTTTGAGGGCAAACGGGGATTTTCTTACCTTGGACGGTTCCCAAGTGCTCTGGGGATGCCCGGAGGCAGACGAGGAGACCAGGACGTCGGTGCAGAGGCCGGGTCTGGCGCTGAGTGCAGAAGGCGGCTGGTCAGGGACAGCCCAGGAGCTGATCCTGCAGCTGCTGCTGCAGCGCTGCTCCACCAGCGTTCCAGCAAGGGCCGCAGGAGCAGGAGACAACGACAGTTGCTATGGGCACAGCCCAACATTCCATCTAGAAGCCCAGGGGAGCCATGGGACAGAAAGAGGCATGGGCCGCCTCTGGCCCTTGTACTTCTTCTGCTGCAAGTTTGCTCTGAGAAGCTTCCCATGGGGCCTTTTCTCCTCAGTCGTCTGATGAGACGGGCAAAAGCAGTGCAGGGACAGCCCTGGGTCTTCCCGGTGCTTCTCTGCAAGGTGCCTCCAGCTGAACGTGCACAGGAGCCTGCCTCTGTGCAAGGGCCCAGACCTCATCTCCTGCCCTGGAGAACCAGAAGGGCTCCTCCCACTGGCTCTCCTCCAGCTCTGAGAGGAGCTGGAATTTGCAAGTTGTCCAGCGCAGAGCCAACTCCAGAGCTTCCTCTCAAAGTGGAGCCATTCATCCTGCCCCCTTTCTCAAGTCTCCTTTTGCTGCCCAATAATGTCACTGCATGTTTTCCCTCCTTTGGGCCTCTGAGCTGGTCTCTCACCTCATCACTCCTCCCTTGAAACTTGGAGAAACAGGATGTTTTTCAGGGCAACTGATGGGGACACACACACACACACAGGGACAGCACACGGGCATTTCTCTAGCAAACATTCATGCAGAATTTCTATAGCCCTCTTCCAGCTCCCTTGGAGAAGCTCGGTGTTTGTCCCCAAAAGACTCTGCCATTCCTCTAAGAAAGCAACACTAACAGAATTCCCTTTCCACACTGCTGGCCTTCACATTGGTTTTAATGCCTAGATCCCAGATATGACAAAACCCAGGCAGCTTTGCTGCTTTCCTGCCTGTCGTTAAGGAAAAGCAAATCTTGCTTCAGTCCCAATCTTGCTTCCTTCCCAGCCTGCACGTTAGCCACTGGCCAGCAAACTGAGGGGGCAGCTGGAACAAGTCCCACTGCAAGGCAGATACTTTGTAGGCTCCAAAGCCCACCTGCACCGCCTCCATCAGACAAGGGCAAGCTTCCCTCGGCTTCCCAGAAGCAGCCTGGCAATTGCCCCCTCCCTCGCCCCCTCTCCACCCTCCACAGCCCCTGCCACCAAAGCCTTGCTAGGCAGGGCCATTTGCTGGCCTCGAAGAAAGAGTGCCTTTGATTCTTCTTTGGCGCAAGTGCCCGAGCTGTGAGAAGTCAGAGGATAATGATCACACCCGCTCTGCTTTAGCTAAGGAGATTGCTGGAGGCCCAGAGCGGGACACTGGTCCTTTCGAGAGAAACTGAAACTGAACTAGCCATGCCTTTGTGGCGCATGCCGATAGGAATTGGATAGAATCGGAGGGCTTAGAAACGTCCTCCAAGGTGGTCAGCTTCATCAGTCCCCCAAAATGAAACAAAGTTATGTTACTGGGCTCCAAAAAGGACTAAAGCCGCTGCTTTTATGCCAGAAAATATGGTGAGACCAGACCACTCATCTAGATCCAATTCCGTGAATTAAACAAAGCCTCCCTTTCCACTCCCAGCTGAGATGTTGAGGAATCAAAGGCAGACGCCCCAGCCTTATTTCACTGGCAGTAAAGGAGACACACCTCAGTAAGTCCTGCCAGCTGAGCAAGGGGCTGGGCCCGGGGAAGGTGGCGCCTGCCCAGATTCTTCTCTCAGGGCAAGTGCCGTCTTTGCAACACCAGGCAAATGGAACAAACATTGCCGGAGTGTTTTCATACAGACAGAAAGACAAAATGGAACAAACTTTGGTTTAATGATAAAGACCCATTGGCTCTCAACAAAGGCAAAAATGACAAAAGGCAGAGCATAGACAACACCCAACCTTTGAAATTTATTGATAAATCTAATAAAACTAATGAATCTTAAATAATACTAATGGATCTTAACGACTAAATTGAGGAGATTCCTATCATGTCAACTAACTAAGTAGAAGATTAAACTACCCTAAAAGCTTAAAAAACAGTCCTCTTCCTATCTAGTCCTATTGATACCTAACTCTTGCTAGCCCTGGACAACCTGCAGGGTTGTCTAATTTCAAAGTCTTTTCTTCTTGGCGAGAGGCTCTGCTGCCTTCCGAGGCCGATGTCTTCTCCTGTGGTTGTTCCTTTCCTTCACGGTTTCAAACACCCTGCAAGATAGGAAACAAACCATCCATTGCTCACTTTAGTACACACCATGAAACCAAGTGCCGAGATCTCCGTTTGAGTAGGAATTTCTGTCTTTTCGGGCAGTGGCACATTTGTGAATTGATCAGCACCATGAGTCTGATGGTTCTACTTTCAATGCCTTGAAATGTCTTCCTCCTTTTGCTGCATCCTCTTTTGAATTTGATCAGCAGCATCAAACCAAGCTTTGATGGATCTATTCCTACTTGTATGAACTGTGTCTTGTTGGGGCACGGCAAGGTTTCATTGTGAAGGCTGGGTTTTACCTAAGCTCTTTGGGTTTGAGGTGGGTGTTAAGCTTGACCACGGCTGCCGGGGGCGATGCTGCAAGTGCCCCCAGCTTCCCCTGCGGTGCCTTTGAAAAGGGTCAGCCTGTTTTAGTCCAAAGGCGCAGCTTTGAGCAGAAAGAGGAGGAACTTACGCACCGTTTGCACTGCCCGCAGGGAAAGGGGCCTCCCGCCGAGCGGGGCGGCTGGCGCGCTTGGCAGCAGGGACACTCGGCGCTGCGAGCCCTCTTGCGGCTTCTCTTCCCTGTCTCCCCGTTCTCCTTTCTGGGAGGGCTTTTCCTCCTCTTTGCTTTGCCCACACTCTGGAAATCAAAGAGTCCTTATCAATGCTTCCTTCCTCTCACAAAGCTGGAAACCAGAGCATGCAGCACAAAAATCTATCGGCTTAAGCAAATCCTTCCAGACCCTCAAGAGCTGAGAAAACGGCTGCCTTTGCCAATGGGCTGCGGCGGGCTGCCAACCCAGAGCTTGGAGGAAAATACTCCTCTTTTCTACAGGCCAAAGGGGTGGGATAAATACCTGCCTACTTAGAGCTCTACATTTCTTATTTCTACCTTTCTGCCTAACATCTATTTCTCTCTGCTTTTCCTCCACAAATGTCTAGGCAATGGCATTTAAATTCAGTCCAATTAGGGTAGACACATGGTTAGCCATTTTCTAGTACCCAAAATAATCTCCCTCCCTGTCTCTCTCTCTCTCTCTCTCTCACATGATGTGAAGCAAATTGCTCTTTGCTGGTAAGGAAAGTTTTAGGGGAGCCACGGCACCGGCAGCTCCTTCTTGGGGAGTATGCTGCGATGCTAGAAAAACTCCCTGAAAATCTGCAGCATATCCACAAAGGCAGCCTGGATTGCTGATGTCAGCAAGCAGTGGGGAATTAAGGGTCTGATTGGAGTCAGCGAGGGTGCCAGCCCTTGAGAAGCCCATCTGTAGAGAGTCAAAGCCCATTTTGGTGGCGCTGCTGCTTCCTTGGGTCAAAGTTAGGCTCCAGAATTGCATACTTCAGGGCAGCAGCACAAGGAAGCCCCGGGCAGCATCTGCTGTGCCTTTCCCAGCGCATGGGACGATGTGATCCTGGCAAAGGGGCGTCTGGCATGGCTCGCCAGCAGCTTTTCTCCCCTTCTGCCAGTTTCTCGACCTTCCTGGCACGTCTCGATTTTCTTGCCCCTCACCTGAGCAAGAGTGCTGGCAAGTTTATGCTCCTTTTTCCAGGAGTAGTAGTACTCCACACACTGTGCCACGGTCTTAGTCTGGATCTGTTGTGAAGAGAAAAAGAAGGAGTCGAAAATGGTGTCGGGTGCACTGGGGAAAAAGTAGAATATGGAGTGAACTAGGAAGGAAAAGCATGAAGTAAATGGAGTAGGGTGTAAAATGAAATCAACATGGGGAAAGAGAGGCATCATGCAATGTCTTAAACCGTGTATTCTGCTAGGTGGTAATACACGCAATGCACAGATCAACAACAAATCCATCTAGCACAGTTCTTCTTTCCCCGCTTCCCTCCAGTTATGCCAGCACACCGTCTTGTGGAAGCAGCAGCAGACCTGTGCGACAAGTCTGACAGAAGAAAGCTTCATCTTCCAAAAGAGCTTGGAGAAAAGGGCTGGAGAGGCCGGATCATCCTTTTGACACAGGCTTTTGATGTCCCCTTTTGTTACTTCTTGAAGATACTTGGTACTTGAGAAGAGAGAGACTGAAGCCCAGTGCTTGTTCCCAGAAATAACCAAGCTTTCCTCCTGACGATCTGCTCGGGTAAAGAATGTCCCGTGGCTTTACCTGCTTCTGGATGAGATGAAAATCCTTGCCGTAGGTGTGGAAAGCCTTTTGGAAGGACTCCTTCTCCTCAGGTGTCCATCTATCAGAGCCTGGCAAGAAAAAGCAGCGGGTAGTAAACGCATCCCTTGATCCACACCAAGTAGATCCCACTGGCTGCCGAAAGAAAATGGTGGCAGGCCGTCATTCACGTGTGTGTACGTGTCTGCTCCCTCAGAAGGTCATGAAGACAAGAGCAGGCATTGCCCGGGGAGAAGGATTGGAAAACAAGTAAAGCTGAAGGACTAGATGCTGGTGCTTCCCCACCTGCAGAGGAGACAAGACCTTGTGCTGGTGTTAAGCACAATTGCTTTAAGCAGAAACCCTTGCCACAACAATGAAGGGGACGGCAGCATCTGTCAGGGACGCAAGAAGCTCTGCTTTGCTTACCTGCGTAATGATAATCAGCCATGGGGTGGCCTTGAGGTGTTGCAGGCCCCTCTGAGAGCAGCATCTCCAGAGCCTCCTGCAAGATCAAGAGGGAAAAGGCTTTAGCCGCCCCACCACATTAAAAATGAGCCAAAAAATCACAGGTGCTGCCTTGCAGCTACTTTGCCTCTCCAGACATTCAAGCGACTGTATCCCATGTGGGTGAAACACTGTCATTTGCTCCAAGTCCCTGGTTTTTGCTGCCCAACCCTTTGATCCTGGTCCCCGAGAGTGGCCTTTTGCTCACCAACCTAAGGATTTTGCTGCTCCTGCAGCCAGAATGGCCTCAGCTGACTGAGGCTTCTGGGAATTTCCCCTCCAAATGTCTTAGAGAAGCCAGCTCTCCAGGCCATTTACAAGGCAGCAGGACCTTCCGCCGCCGCCGCCGCCTCCAGGAGGGAGATTCTCCCTGCTGGAGCCCTTTGGCCTCAGCCCTGACGCAGCTGGAGGAGACACAGCAGGCAGCAAGTGCTCTGCTCCCTGTTAAGACCCTTCTTCAAAGAGCAGCCAGGAAAGGCTGTCCCAGTGCCCGGGCCCTCTGCATTCCCTGTGCCCTCTTCTCTGCGCCCAAACAGCCGCTTCTTACCGGAACGCTGCCGCGTGCCCGGTGCAGGCAGTGCAGGGCGCGCTCCAGGTTAGCTGCTGCCCCGGGAATGCCACGGGAGCTGGCCATGTCCAACAGTTCTCTTACTGCAAGCACAACAAAAAACCCACCGAAAGTCAGCCTTGAGGCCAGCAAGGGCAAAGACTGCCATGCAAGGCAGAAGGAAAGGCTGGGAGCTAAAGACAGCAGCTTGGAGAGTATGAAAAGGAGAGCAAAGCCAGGGCCAGCTGAACCAAGGGCCCACGCAGTGCTGGCTCTCCCTCCAAAGCAGCTTCTGTAAGAAGAAGTGGGGGCCAATCTGCGCTCTTCCAGTGGCAGACGGCCCTGACCAATTTGGAGAGCAAGGTGCTTGCTCTTGCTCCTTGCCTCTAACACTTCTACATGGGAAGATGGGCGAGACAAGGAGAGAAGCAGAGCCTGCAAAAGGCTGCCTTTTTACGCAAAAGGAGCCTTTTAAAGACCCAAGTAGCTCAGGGGTGGAAGAAAAGCTTGAAGCAAAGCTACCTCTGTCAGGTTTTTCCATGTCAGAGTCATCCTCCCCCCAGGGCTTCCAGACCAGGGTTGCAGGCTCTTCATCCTCACTTGGTGCTCTGCTCTGCAGCTCTGGCAGCTCAGCCTGAAAGTCGCTGCCAACATTGATGTGTCTAAAGGAAGAAGGAGGTGGAGGTGAGAAAGGCAAGTGGTCAAGAGAGCCTTCCTGTGCATCCACAGGCTTGAACCAACGCCACCCTGACTCTGAAAGAGCAGTTCTCCTCCTCGCCATTCTTCCAGTTTGCTGTCCTTTAACCCTATGCCAAAACTCACGGCTGAATCTGGGCTCTTGCTTTCCTTTTCATTGTGCCTCTCCTTTCCACCTGAAAGAGATCAAAGCAATGCTCCAGTTAAAAATCCTTCCTTCTCATCCTCATCATTGCAAAGCCCGAGCTCCTGTGTCCCAGCTCCTTTCTCTTTGCCGCCTTTTTGACATGGAATGTCCTAGGGAGGACCCTCTAGCAGTCAGCAGCTTCCTCAGGAGGGCAAGCACAAGGCCATGCACTACTCTCTTCACTCCCGGGGCCACTGAGAAGAGCCAAGACAATGGCAGGGGAGATGTGCCAGTGCAGGCTTAGGTTGGATAGAAGGAAAAGGTTCTTCAGCCAGAGGCTGCTTGGGCACTGCAACAGCCTCCCCAGGGAAGGGAGCACAGCACCAAGCCTGACTGAGCTCCAAAAGTGTTTGGACACTGCTCTTGGGCACAGGCTGTGATTGTTGAGGCTGCCCTGGGCAGGCCCTGGACTTGGGCTCAGTGATCTTTGAGAATCCCTTCCAAGCCAGGAAATTCTGTGCTACTGTGATTGTGCTCTTGAGGAGATGGCATTTGACGGCCGCCCCTGAGCATGAGGTAGAACCAGCCCTACGTGCACTGGAAAAAGAATCTATAAAGATATTAAAATAGCATGGATCTATAAGCCATGGAACTACGTCAGTATATAAGAATTGCTGATCCCAGATGGTTTTTGAAGTTGAAAGCCTGTGTTTGAGGAGAAGCCCAGTCAAATGCTTCTATGCCCTGAACGACAGGGATGCCAGAGGAGAAGTGCCATCATTCTGGTGTTTGAAGCTTTGGAGCGGGTGTGAGCAGAGTCAGGGCATAAGGGGATTTGTTGACACTGAAGCCCTGAAGTGCTCAGCCACAAACAATTTGTTTTGGGGTCAGCACAAGATAGTTTGAGGACTGAAATGGGTGCCAAGAACTTTTAATCAGGTCATCCGTGGACGAGGATCTGCAACTGCACTGGGACACCTCTCTAGGTCCTCTATGGAAAGGTCTGTGTTTCCCCTGGAGGCAACATGATTCCTTCAGAAGCTGCAGCCTGCTTTCACGTGGAAGCTCGTCTGGGGAAAGTGAGCACGCAGCCTGTGTGTCGTGCTTGGTGGGAGAGGCAGCTGGAGCCTCCTGCCCCTGTGCTAGTGCTTTGAGGGCAAACGGGGATTTTCTTACCTTGGACGGTTCCCAAGTGCTCTGGGGATGCCCGGAGGCAGACGAGGAGACCAGGACGTCGGTGCAGAGGCCGGGTCTGGCGCTGAGTGCAGAAGGCGGCTGGTCAGGGACAGCCCAGGAGCTGATCCTGCAGCTGCTGCTGCAGCGCTGCTCCACCAGCGTTCCAGCAAGGGCCGCAGGAGCAGGAGACAACGACAGTTGCTATGGGCACAGCCCAACATTCCATCTAGAACCCCAGGGGAGCCATGGGACAGAAAGAGGCATGGGCCGCCTCTGGCCCTTGTACTTCTTCTGCTGCAAGTTTGCTCTGAGACGCTTCCCATGGGGCCTTTTCTCCTCAGTCGTCTGATGAGACGGGCAAAAGCAGTGCAGGGACAGCCCTGGGTCTTCCCGGTGCTTCTCTGCAAGGTGCCTCCAGCTGAACGTGCACAGGAGCCTGCCTCTGTGCAAGGGCCCAGACCTCATCTCCTGCCCTGGAGAACCAGAAGGGCTCCTCCCACTGGCTCTCCTCCAGCTCTGAGAGGAGCTGGAATTTGCAAGTTGTCCAGCGCAGAGCCAACTCCAGAGCTTCCTCTCAAAGTGGAGCCATTCATCCTGCCCCCTTTCTCAAGTCTCCTTTTGCTGCCCAATAATGTCACTGCATGTTTTCCCTCCTTTGGGCCTCTGAGCTGGTCTCTCACCTCATCACTCCTCCCTTGAAACTTGGAGAAACAGGATGTTTTTCAGGGCAACTGATGGGGACACACACACACACACACAGGGACAGCACACGGGCATTTCTCTAGCAAACATTCATGCAGAATTTCTATAGCCCTCTTCCAGCTCCCTTGGAGAAGCTCGGTGTTTGTCCCCAAAAGACTCTGCCATTCCTCTAAGAAAGCAACACTAACAGAATTCCCTTTCCACACTGCTGGCCTTCACATTGGTTTTAATGCCTAGATCCCAGATATGACAAAACCCAGGCAGCTTTGCTGCTTTCCTGCCTGTCGTTAAGGAAAAGCAAATCTTGCTTCAGTCCCAATCTTGCTTCCTTCCCAGCCTGCACGTTAGCCACTGGCCAGCAAACTGAGGGGGCAGCTGGAACAAGTCCCACTGCAAGGCAGATACTTTGTAGCATCCAAAGCCCACCTGCACCGCCTCCATCAGACAAGGGCAAGCTTCCCTCGGCTTCCCAGAAGCAGCCTGGCAATTGCCCCCTCCCTCGCCCCCTCTCCACCCTCCACAGCCCCTGCCACCAAAGCCTTGCTAGGCAGGGCCATTTGCTGGCCTCGAAGAAAGAGTGCCTTTGATTCTTCTTTGGCGCAAGTGCCCGAGCTGTGAGAAGTCAGAGGATAATGATCACACCCGCTCTGCTTTAGCTAAGGAGATTGCTGGAGGCCCAGAGCGGGACACTGGTCCTTTCGAGAGAAACTGAAACTGAACTAGCCATGCCTTTGTGGCGCATGCCGATAGGAATTGGATAGAATCGGAGGGCTTAGAAACGTCCTCCAAGGTGGTCAGCTCCATCAGTCCCCCAAAATGAAACAAAGTTATGTTACTGGGCTCCAAAAAGGACTAAAGCCGCTGCTTTTATGCCAGAAAATATGGTGAGACCAGACCACTCATCTAGATCCAATTCCGTGAATTAAACAAAGCCTCCCTTTCCACTCCCAGCTGAGATGTTGAGGAATCAAAGGCAGACGCCCCAGCCTTATTTCACTGGCAGTAAAGGAGACACACCTCAGTAAGTCCTGCCAGCTGAGCAAGGGGCTGGGCCCGGGGAAGGTGGCGCCTGCCCAGATTCTTCTCTCAGGGCAAGTGCCGTCTTTGCAACACCAGGCAAATGGAACAAACATTGCCGGAGTGTTTTCATACAGACAGAAAGACAAAATGGAACAAACTTTGGTTTAATGATAAAGACCCATTGGCTCTCAACAAAGGCAAAAATGACAAAAGGCAGAGCATAGACAACACCCAACCTTTGAAATTTATTGATAAATCTAATAAAACTAATGAATCTTAAATAATACTAATGGATCTTAACGACTAAATTGAGGAGATTCCTATCATGTCAACTAACTAAGTAGAAGATTAAACTACCCTAAAAGCTTACAAAACAGTCCTATTCCTATCTAGTCCTATTGATACCTAACTCTTGCTAGCCCTGGACAACCTGCAGGGTTGTCTAATTTCAAAGTCTTTTCTTCTTGGCGAGAGGCTCTGCTGCCTTCCGAGGCCGATGTCTTCTCCTGTGGTTGTTCCTTTCCTTCACGGTTTCAAACACCCTGCAAGATAGGAAACAAACCATCCATTGCTCACTTTAGTACACACCATGAAACCAAGTGCCGAGATCTCCGTTTGAGTAGGAATTTCTGTCTTTTCGGCCAGTGGCACATTTGTGAATTGATCAGCACCATGAGTCTGATGGTTCTACTTTCAATGCCTTGAAATGTCTTCCTCCTTTTGCTGCATCCTCTTTTGAATTTGATCAGCAGCATCAAACCAAGCTTTGATGGATCTATTCCTACTTGTATGAACTGTGTCTTGTTGGGGCACGGCAAGGTTTCATTGTGAAGGCTGGGTTTTACCTAAGCTCTTTGGGTTTGAGGTGGGTGTTAAGCTTGACCACGGCTGCCGGGGGCGATGCTGCAAGTGCCCCCAGCTTCCCCTGCGGTGCCTTTGAAAAGGGTCAGCCCGTTTTAGTCCAAAGGCGCAGCTTTGAGCAGAAAGAGGAGGAACTTACGCACCGTTTGCACTGCCCGCAGGGAAAGGGGCCTCCCGCCGAGCGGGGCGGCTGGCGCGCTTGGCAGCAGGGACACTCGGCGCTGCGAGCCCTCTTGCGGCTTCTCTTCCCTGTCTCCCCGTTCTCCTTTCTGGGAGGGCTTTTCCTCCTCTTTGCTTTGCCCACACTCTGGAAATCAAAGAGTCCTTATCAATGCTTCCTTCCTCTCACAAAGCTGGAAACCAGAGCATCCAGCACAAAAATCTATCGGCTTAAGCAAATCCTTCCAGACCCTCAAGAGCTGAGAAAACGGCTGCCTTTGCCAATGGGCTGCGGCGGGCTGCCAACCCAGAGCTTGGAGGAAAATACTCCTCTTTTCTACAGGCCAAAGGGGTGGGATAAATACCTGCCTACTTAGAGCTCTACATTTCTTATTTCTACCTTTCTGCCTAACATCTATTTCTCTCTGCTTTTCCTCCACAAATGTCTAGGCAATGGCATTTAAATTCAGTCCAATTAGGGTAGACACATGGTTAGCCATTTTCTAGTACCCAAAATAATCTCCCTCCCTGTCTCTCTCTCTCTCTCTCTCTCACATGATGTGAAGCAAATTGCTCTTTGCCGGTAAGGAAAGTTTTAGGGGAGCCACGGCACCGGCAGCTCCTTCTTGGGGAGTATGCTGCGATGCTAGAAAAACTCCCTGAAAATCTGCAGCATATCCACAAAGGCAGCCTGGATTGCTGATGTCAGCAAGCAGTGGGGAATTAAGGGTCTGATTGGAGTCAGCGAGGGTGCCAGCCCTTGAGAAGCCCATCTGTAGAGAGTCAAAGCCCATTTTGGTGGCGCTGCTGCTTCCTTGGGTCAAAGTTAGGCTCCAGAATTGCATACTTCAGGGCAGCAGCACAAGGAAGCCCCGGGCAGCATCTGCTGTGCCTTTCCCAGCGCATGGGACGATGTGATCCTGGCAAAGGGGCGTCTGGCATGGCTCGCCAGCAGCTTTCTCCCCTTCTGCCAGTTTCTCGACCTTCCTGGCACGTCTCGATTTTCTTGCCCCTCACCTGAGCAAGAGTGCTGGCAAGTTTATGCTCCTTTTTCCAGGAGTAGTAGTACTCCACACACTGTGCCACGGTCTTAGTCTGGATCTGTTGTGAAGAGAAAAAGAAGGAGTCGAAAATGGTGTCGGGTGCACTGGGGAAAAAGTAGAATATGGAGTGAACTAGGAAGGAAAAGCATGAAGTAAATGGAGTAGGGTGTAAAATGAAATCAACATGGGGAAAGAGAGGCATCATGCAATGTCTTAAACCGTGTATTCTGCTAGGTGGTAATACACGCAATGCACAGATCAACAACAAATCCATCTAGCACAGTTCTTCTTTCCCCGCTTCCCTCCAGTTATGCCAGCACACCGTCTTGTGGAAGCAGCAGCAGACCTGTGCGACAAGTCTGACAGAAGAAAGCTTCATCTTCCAAAAGAGCTTGGAGAAAAGGGCTGGAGAGGCAGGATCATCCTTTTGACACAGGCTTTTGATGTCCCCTTTTGTTACTACTTGAAGATACTTGGTACTTGAGAAGAGAGAGACTGAAGCCCGGTGCTTGTTCCCAGAAATAACCAAGCTTTCCTCCTGACGATCTGCTCGGGTAAAGAATGTCCCGTGGCTTTACCTGCTTCTGGATGAGATGAAAATCCTTGCCGTAGGTGTGGAAAGCCTTTTGGAAGGACTCCTTCTCCTCAGGTGTCCATCTATCAGAGCCTGGCAAGAAAAAGCAGCGGGTAGTAAACGCATCCCTTGATCCACACCAAGTAGATCCCACTGGCTGCCGAAAGAAACTGGTGGCAGGCCGTCATTCACGTGTGTGTACGTGTCTGCTCCCTCAGAAGGTCATGAAGACAAGAGCAGGCATTGCCCGGGGAGAAGGATTGGAAAACAAGTAAAGCTGAAGGACTAGATGCTGGTGCTTCCCCACCCGCAGAGGAGACAAGACCTTGTGCTGGTGTTAAGCACAATTGCTTTAAGCAGAAACCCTTGCCACAACAATGAAGGGGACGGCAGCATCTGTCAGGGACGCAAGAAGCTCTGCTTTGCTTACCTGCGTAATGATAATCAGCCATGGGGTGGCCTTGAGGTGTTGCAGGCCCCTCTGAGAGCAGCATCTCCAGAGCCTCCTGCAAGATCAAGAGGGAAAAGGCTTTAGCCGCCCCACCACATTAAAAATGAGCCAAAAAATCACAGGTGCTGCCTTGCAGCTACTTTGCCTCTCCAGACATTCAAGCGACTGTATCCCATGTGGGTGAAACACTGTCATTTGCTCCAAGTCCCTGGTTTTTGCTGCCCAACCCTTTGATCCTGGTCCCCGAGAGTGGCCTTTTGCTCACCAACCTAAGGATTTTGCTGCTCCTGCAGCCAGAATGGCCTCAGCTGACTGAGGCTTCTGGGAATTTCCCCTCCAAATGTCTTAGAGAAGCCAGCTCTCCAGGCCATTTACAAGGCAGCAGGACCTTCCGCCGCCGCCGCCGCCTCCAGGAGGGAGATTCTCCCTACTGGAGCCCTTTGGGCTCAGCCCTGACGCAGCTGGAGGAGACACAGCAGGCAGCAAGTGCTCTGCTCCCTGTTAAGACCCTTCTTCAAAGAGCAGCCAGGAAAGGCTGTCCCAGTGCCCGGGCCCTCTGCATTCCCTGTGCCCTCTTCTCTGCGCCCAAACAGCCGCTTCTTACCGGAACGCTGCCGCGTGCCCGGTGCAGGCAGTGCAGGGCGCGCTCCAGGTTAGCTGCTGCCCCGGGAATGCCACGGGAGCTGGCCATGTCCAACAGTTCTCTTACTGCAAGCACAACAAAAAACCCACCGAAAGTCAGCCTTGAGGCCAGCAAGGGCAAAGACTGCCATGCAAGGCAGAAGGAAAGGCTGGGAGCTAAAGACAGCAGCTTGGAGAGTATGAAAAGGAGAGCAAAGCCAGGGCCAGCTGAACCAAGGGCCCACGCAGTGCTGGCTCTCCCTCCAAAGCAGCTTCTGTAAGAAGAAGTGGGGGCCAATCTGCGCTCTTCCAGTGGCAGACGGCCCTGACCAATTTGGAGAGCAAGGTGCTTGCTCTTGCTCCTTGCCTCTAACACTTCTACATGGGAAGATGGGCGAGACAAGGAGAGAAGCAGAGCCTGCAAAAGGCTGCCTTTTTACGCAAAAGGAGCCTTTTAAAGACCCAAGTAGCTCAGGGGTGGAAGAAAAGCTTGAAGCAAAGCTACCTCTGTCAGGTTTTTCCATGTCAGAGTCATCCTCCCCCCAGGGCTTCCAGACCAGGGTTGCAGGCTCTTCATCCTCACTTGGTGCTCTGCTCTGCAGCTCTGGCAGCTCAGCCTGAAAGTCGCTGCCAACATTGATGTGTCTAAAGGAAGAAGGAGGTGGAGGTGAGAAAGGCAAGTGGTCAAGAGAGCCTTCCTGTGCATCCACAGGCTTGAACCAACGCCACCCTGACTCTGAAAGAGCAGTTCTCCTCCTCGCCATTCTTCCAGTTTGCTGTCCTTTAACCCTATGCCAAAACTCACGGCTGAATCTGGGCTCTTGCTTTCCTTTTCATTGTGCCTCTCCTTTCCACCTGAAAGAGATCAAAGCAATGCTCCAGTTAAAAATCCTTCCTTCTCATCCTCATCATTGCAAAGCCCGAGCTCCTGTGTCCCAGCTCCTTTCTCTTTGCCGCCTTTTTGACATGGAATGTCCTAGGGAGGACCCTCTAGCAGTCAGCAGCTTCCTCAGGAGGGCAAGCACAAGGCCATGCACTACTCTCTTCACTCCCGGGGCCACTGAGAACAGCCAAGACAATGGCAGGGGAGATGTGCCAGTGCAGGCTTAGGTTGGATAGAAGGAAAAGGTTCTTCAGCCAGAGGCTGCTTGGGCACTGCAACAGCCTCCCCAGGGAAGGGGGCACAGCACCAAGCCTGACTGAGCTCCAAAAGTGTTTGGACACTGCTCTTGGGCACAGGCTGTGATTGTTGAGGCTGCCCTGGGCAGGCCCTGGACTTGGGCTCAGTGATCTTTGAGAATCCCTTCCAAGCCAGGAAATTCTGTGCTACTGTGATTGTGCTCTTGAGGAGATGGCATTTGACGGCCGCCCCTGAGCATGAGGTAGAACCAGCCCTACGTGCACTGGAAAAAGAATCTAGAAAGATATTAAAATAGCATGGATCTATAAGCCATGGAACTACGTCAGTATATAAGAATTGCTGATCCCAGATGGTTTTTGAAGTTGAAAGCCTGTGTTTGAGGAGAAGCCCAGTCAAATGCTTCTATGCCCTGAAGGACAGGGATGCCAGAGGAGAAGTGCCATCATTCTGGTGTTTGAAGCTTTGGAGCGGGTGTGAGCAGAGTCAGGGCATAAGGGGATTTGTTGACACTGAAGCCCTGAAGTGCTCAGCCACAAACAATTTGTTTTGGGGTCAGCACAAGATAGTTTGAGGACTGAAATGGGTGCCAAGAACTTTTAATCAGGTCATCCGTGGACGAGGATCTGCAACTGCACTGGGACACCTCTCTAGGTCCTCTGTGGAAAGGTCTGTGTTTCCCCTGGAGGCAACATGATTCCTTCAGAAGCTGCAGCCTGCTTTCACGTGGAAGCTCGTCTGGGGAAAGTGAGCACGCAGCCTGTGTGTCGTGCTTGGTGGGAGAGGCAGCTGGAGCCTCCTGCCCCTGTGCTAGTGCTTTGAGGGCAAACGGGGATTTTCTTACCTTGGACGGTTCCCAAGTGCTCTGGGGATGCCCGGAGGCAGACGAGGAGACCAGGACGTCGGTGCAGAGGCCGGGTCTGGCGCTGAGTGCAGAAGGCGGCTGGTCAGGGACAGCCCAGGAGCTGATCCTGCAGCTGCTGCTCCAGCGCTGCTCCACCAGCGTTCCAGCAAGGGCCGCAGGAGCAGGAGACAACGACAGTTGCTATGGGCACAGCCCAACATTCCATCTAGAACCCCAGGGGAGCCATGGGACAGAAAGAGGCATGGGCCGCCTCTGGCCCTTGTACTTCTTCTGCTGCAAGTTTGCTCTGAGAAGCTTCCCATGGGGCCTTTTCTCCTCAGTCGTCTGATGAGACGGGCAAAAGCAGTGCAGGGACAGCCCTGGGTCTTCCCGGTGCTTCTCTGCAAGGTGCCTCCAGCTGAACGTGCACAGGAGCCTGCCTCTGTGCAAGGGCCCAGACCTCATCTCCTGCCCTGGAGAACCAGAAGGGCTCCTCCCACTGGCTCTCCTCCAGCTCTGAGAGGAGCTGGAATTTGCAAGTTGTCCAGCGCAGAGCCAACTCCAGAGCTTCCTCTCAAAGTGGAGCCATTCATCCTGCCCCCTTTCTCAAGTCTCCTTTTGCTGCCCAATAATGTCACTGCATGTTTTCCCTCCTTTGGGCCTCTGAGCTGGTCTCTCACCTCATCACTCCTCCCTTGAAACTTGGAGAAACAGGATGTTTTTCAGGGCAACTGATGGGGACACACACACACACACAGGGACAGCACACGGGCATTTCTCTAGCAAACATTCATGCAGAATTTCTATAGCCCTCTTCCAGCTCCCTTGGAGAAGCTCGGTGTTTGTCCCCAAAAGACTCTGCCATTCCTCTAAGAAAGCAACACTAACAGAATTCCCTTTCCACACTGCTGGCCTTCACATTGGTTTTAATGCCTAGATCCCAGATATGACAAAACCCAGGCAGCTTTGCTGCTTTCCTGCCTGTCGTTAAGGAAAAGCAAATCTTGCTTCAGTCCCAATCTTGCTTCCTTCCCAGCCTGCACGTTAGCCACTGGCCAGCAAACTGAGGGGGCAGCTGGAACAAGTCCCACTGCAAGGCAGATACTTTGTAGCATCCAAAGCCCACCTGCACCGCCTCCATCAGACAAGGGCAAGCTTCCCTCAGCTTCCCAGAAGCAGCCTGGCAATTGCCCCCTCCCTCGCCCCCTCTCCACCCTCCACAGCCCCTGCCACCAAAGCCTTGCTAGGCAGGGCCATTTGCTGGCCTCGAAGAAAGAGTGCCTTTGATTCTTCTTTGGCGCAAGTGCCCGAGCTGTGAGAAGTCAGAGGATAATGATCACACCCGCTCTGCTTTAGCTAAGGAGATTGCTGGAGGCCCAGAGCGGGACACTGGTCCTTTCGAGAGAAACTGAAACTGAACTAGCCATGCCTTTGTGGCGCATGCCGATAGGAATTGGATAGAATCGGAGGGCTTAGAAACGTCCTCCAAGGTGGTCAGCTCCATCAGTCCCCCAAAATGAAACAAAGTTATGTTACTGGGCTCCAAAAAGGACTAAAGCCGCTGCTTTTATGCCAGAAAATATGGTGAGACCAGACCACTCATCTAGATCCAATTCCGTGAATTAAACAAAGCCTCCCTTTCCACTCCCAGCTGAGATGTTGAGGAATCAAAGGCAGACGCCCCAGCCTTATTTCACTGGCAGTAAAGGAGACACACCTCAGTAAGTCCTGCCAGCTGAGCAAGGGGCTGGGCCCGGGGAAGGTGGCGCCTGCCCAGATTCTTCTCTCAGGGCAAGTGCCGTCTTTGCAACACCAGGCAAATGGAACAAACATTGCCGGAGTGTTTTCATACAGACAGAAAGACAAAATGGAACAAACTTTGGTTTAATGATAAAGACCCATTGGCTCTCAACAAAGGCAAAAATGACAAAAGGCAGAGCATAGACAACACCCAACCTTTGAAATTTATTGATAAATCTAATAAAACTAATGAATCTTAAATAATACTAATGGATCTTAACGACTAAATTGAGGAGATTCCTATCATGTCAACTAACTAAGTAGAAGATTAAACTACCCTAAAAGCTTACAAAACAGTCCTATTCCTATCTAGTCCTATTGATACCTAACTCTTGCTAGCCCTGGACAACCTGCAGGGTTGTCTAATTTCAAAGTCTTTTCTTCTTGGCGAGAGGCTCTGCTGCCTTCCGAGGCCGATGTCTTCTCCTGTGGTTGTTCCTTTCCTTCACGGTTTCAAACACCCTGCAAGATAGGAAACAAACCATCCATTGCTCACTTTAGTACACACCATGAAACCAAGTGCCGAGATCTCCGTTTGAGTAGGAATTTCTGTCTTTTCGGGCAGTGGCACATTTGTGAATTGATCAGCACCATGAGTCTGATGGTTCTACTTTCAATGCCTTGAAATGTCTTCCTCCTTTTGCTGCATCCTCTTTTGAATTTGATCAGCAGCATCAAACCAAGCTTTGATGGATCTATTCCTACTTGTATGAACTGTGTCTTGTTGGGGCACGGCAAGGTTTCATTGTGAAGGCTGGGTTTTACCTAAGCTCTTTGGGTTTGAGGTGGGTGTTAAGCTTGACCACGGCTGCCGGGGGCGATGCTGCAAGTGCCCCCAGCTTCCCCTGCGGTGCCTTTGAAAAGGGTCAGCCCGTTTTAGTCCAAAGGCGCAGCTTTGAGCAGAAAGAGGAGGAACTTACGCACCGTTTGCACTGCCCGCAGGGAAAGGGGCCTCCCGCCGAGCGGGGCGGCTGGCGCGCTTGGCAGCAGGGACACTCGGCGCTGCGAGCCCTCTTGCGGCTTCTCTTCCCTGTCTCCCCGTTCTCCTTTCTGGGAGGGCTTTTCCTCCTCTTTGCTTTGCCCACACTCTGGAAATCAAAGAGTCCTTATCAATGCTTCCTTCCTCTCACAAAGCTGGAAACCAGAGCATCCAGCACAAAAATCTATCGGCTTAAGCAAATCCTTCCAGACCCTCAAGAGCTGAGAAAACGGCTGCCTTTGCCAATGGGCTGCGGCGGGCTGCCAACCCAGAGCTTGGAGGAAAATACTCCTCTTTTCTACAGGCCAAAGGGGTGGGATAAATACCTGCCTACTTAGAGCTCTACATTTCTTATTTCTACCTTTCTGCCTAACATCTATTTCTCTCTGCTTTTCCTCCACAAATGTCTAGGCAATGGCATTTAAATTCAGTCCAATTAGGGTAGACACATGGTTAGCCATTTTCTAGTACCCAAAATAATCTCCCTCCCTGTCTCTCTCTCTCTCTCTCTCTCACATGATGTGAAGCAAATTGCTCTTTGCCGGTAAGGAAAGTTTTAGGGGAGCCACGGCACCGGCAGCTCCTTCTTGGGGAGTATGCTGCGATGCTAGAAAAACTCCCTGAAAATCTGCAGCATATCCACAAAGGCAGCCTGGATTGCTGATGTCAGCAAGCAGTGGGGAATTAAGGGTCTGATTGGAGTCAGCGAGGGTGCCAGCCCTTGAGAAGCCCATCTGTAGAGAGTCAAAGCCCATTTTGGTGGCGCTGCTGCTTCCTTGGGTCAAAGTTAGGCTCCAGAATTGCATACTTCAGGGCAGCAGCACAAGGAAGCCCCGGGCAGCATCTGCTGTGCCTTTCCCAGCGCATGGGACGATGTGATCCTGGCAAAGGGGCGTCTGGCATGGCTCGCCAGCAGCTTTCTCCCCTTCTGCCAGTTTCTCGACCTTCCTGGCACGTCTCGATTTTCTTGCCCCTCACCTGAGCAAGAGTGCTGGCAAGTTTATGCTCCTTTTTCCAGGAGTAGTAGTACTCCACACACTGTGCCACGGTCTTAGTCTGGATCTGTTGTGAAGAGAAAAAGAAGGAGTCGAAAATGGTGTCGGGTGCACTGGGGAAAAAGTAGAATATGGAGTGAACTAGGAAGGAAAAGCATGAAGTAAATGGAGTAGGGTGTAAAATGAAATCAACATGGGGAAAGAGAGGCATCATGCAATGTCTTAAACCGTGTATTCTGCTAGGTGGTAATACACGCAATGCACAGATCAACAACAAATCCATCTAGCACAGTTCTTCTTTCCCCGCTTCCCTCCAGTTATGCCAGCACACCGTCTTGTGGAAGCAGCAGCAGACCTGTGCGACAAGTCTGACAGAAGAAAGCTTCATCTTCCAAAAGAGCTTGGAGAAAAGGGCTGGAGAGGCAGGATCATCCTTTTGACACAGGCTTTTGATGTCCCCTTTTGTTACTACTTGAAGATACTTGGTACTTGAGAAGAGAGAGACTGAAGCCCGGTGCTTGTTCCCAGAAATAACCAAGCTTTCCTCCTGACGATCTGCTCGGGTAAAGAATGTCCCGTGGCTTTACCTGCTTCTGGATGAGATGAAAATCCTTGCCGTAGGTGTGGAAAGCCTTTTGGAAGGACTCCTTCTCCTCAGGTGTCCATCTATCAGAGCCTGGCAAGAAAAAGCAGCGGGTAGTAAACGCATCCCTTGATCCACACCAAGTAGATCCCACTGGCTGCCGAAAGAAACTGGTGGCAGGCCGTCATTCACGTGTGTGTACGTGTCTGCTCCCTCAGAAGGTCATGAAGACAAGAGCAGGCATTGCCCGGGGAGAAGGATTGGAAAACAAGTAAAGCTGAAGGACTAGATGCTGGTGCTTCCCCACCCGCAGAGGAGACAAGACCTTGTGCTGGTGTTAAGCACAATTGCTTTAAGCAGAAACCCTTGCCACAACAATGAAGGGGACGGCAGCATCTGTCAGGGACGCAAGAAGCTCTGCTTTGCTTACCTGCGTAATGATAATCAGCCATGGGGTGGCCTTGAGGTGTTGCAGGCCCCTCTGAGAGCAGCATCTCCAGAGCCTCCTGCAAGATCAAGAGGGAAAAGGCTTTAGCCGCCCCACCACATTAAAAATGAGCCAAAAAATCACAGGTGCTGCCTTGCAGCTACTTTGCCTCTCCAGACATTCAAGCGACTGTATCCCATGTGGGTGAAACACTGTCATTTGCTCCAAGTCCCTGGTTTTTGCTGCCCAACCCTTTGATCCTGGTCCCCGAGAGTGGCCTTTTGCTCACCAACCTAAGGATTTTGCTGCTCCTGCAGCCAGAATGGCCTCAGCTGACTGAGGCTTCTGGGAATTTCCCCTCCAAATGTCTTAGAGAAGCCAGCTCTCCAGGCCATTTACAAGGCAGCAGGACCTTCCGCCGCCGCCGCCGCCTCCAGGAGGGAGATTCTCCCTACTGGAGCCCTTTGGGCTCAGCCCTGACGCAGCTGGAGGAGACACAGCAGGCAGCAAGTGCTCTGCTCCCTGTTAAGACCCTTCTTCAAAGAGCAGCCAGGAAAGGCTGTCCCAGTGCCCGGGCCCTCTGCATTCCCTGTGCCCTCTTCTCTGCGCCCAAACAGCCGCTTCTTACCGGAACGCTGCCGCGTGCCCGGTGCAGGCAGTGCAGGGCGCGCTCCAGGTTAGCTGCTGCCCCGGGAATGCCACGGGAGCTGGCCATGTCCAACAGTTCTCTTACTGCAAGCACAACAAAAAACCCACCGAAAGTCAGCCTTGAGGCCAGCAAGGGCAAAGACTGCCATGCAAGGCAGAAGGAAAGGCTGGGAGCTAAAGACAGCAGCTTGGAGAGTATGAAAAGGAGAGCAAAGCCAGGGCCAGCTGAACCAAGGGCCCACGCAGTGCTGGCTCTCCCTCCAAAGCAGCTTCTGTAAGAAGAAGTGGGGGCCAATCTGCGCTCTTCCAGTGGCAGACGGCCCTGACCAATTTGGAGAGCAAGGTGCTTGCTCTTGCTCCTTGCCTCTAACACTTCTACATGGGAAGATGGGCGAGACAAGGAGAGAAGCAGAGCCTGCAAAAGGCTGCCTTTTTACGCAAAAGGAGCCTTTTAAAGACCCAAGTAGCTCAGGGGTGGAAGAAAAGCTTGAAGCAAAGCTACCTCTGTCAGGTTTTTCCATGTCAGAGTCATCCTCCCCCCAGGGCTTCCAGACCAGGGTTGCAGGCTCTTCATCCTCACTTGGTGCTCTGCTCTGCAGCTCTGGCAGCTCAGCCTGAAAGTCGCTGCCAACATTGATGTGTCTAAAGGAAGAAGGAGGTGGAGGTGAGAAAGGCAAGTGGTCAAGAGAGCCTTCCTGTGCATCCACAGGCTTGAACCAACGCCACCCTGACTCTGAAAGAGCAGTTCTCCTCCTCGCCATTCTTCCAGTTTGCTGTCCTTTAACCCTATGCCAAAACTCACGGCTGAATCTGGGCTCTTGCTTTCCTTTTCATTGTGCCTCTCCTTTCCACCTGAAAGAGATCAAAGCAATGCTCCAGTTAAAAATCCTTCCTTCTCATCCTCATCATTGCAAAGCCCGAGCTCCTGTGTCCCAGCTCCTTTCTCTTTGCCGCCTTTTTGACATGGAATGTCCTAGGGAGGACCCTCTAGCAGTCAGCAGCTTCCTCAGGAGGGCAAGCACAAGGCCATGCACTACTCTCTTCACTCCCGGGGCCACTGAGAACAGCCAAGACAATGGCAGGGGAGATGTGCCAGTGCAGGCTTAGGTTGGATAGAAGGAAAAGGTTCTTCAGCCAGAGGCTGCTTGGGCACTGCAACAGCCTCCCCAGGGAAGGGGGCACAGCACCAAGCCTGACTGAGCTCCAAAAGTGTTTGGACACTGCTCTTGGGCACAGGCTGTGATTGTTGAGGCTGCCCTGGGCAGGCCCTGGACTTGGGCTCAGTGATCTTTGAGAATCCCTTCCAAGCCAGGAAATTCTGTGCTACTGTGATTGTGCTCTTGAGGAGATGGCATTTGACGGCCGCCCCTGAGCATGAGGTAGAACCAGCCCTACGTGCACTGGAAAAAGAATCTAGAAAGATATTAAAATAGCATGGATCTATAAGCCATGGAACTACGTCAGTATATAAGAATTGCTGATCCCAGATGGTTTTTGAAGTTGAAAGCCTGTGTTTGAGGAGAAGCCCAGTCAAATGCTTCTATGCCCTGAAGGACAGGGATGCCAGAGGAGAAGTGCCATCATTCTGGTGTTTGAAGCTTTGGAGCGGGTGTGAGCAGAGTCAGGGCATAAGGGGATTTGTTGACACTGAAGCCCTGAAGTGCTCAGCCACAAACAATTTGTTTTGGGGTCAGCACAAGATAGTTTGAGGACTGAAATGGGTGCCAAGAACTTTTAATCAGGTCATCCGTGGACGAGGATCTGCAACTGCACTGGGACACCTCTCTAGGTCCTCTGTGGAAAGGTCTGTGTTTCCCCTGGAGGCAACATGATTCCTTCAGAAGCTGCAGCCTGCTTTCACGTGGAAGCTCGTCTGGGGAAAGTGAGCACGCAGCCTGTGTGTCGTGCTTGGTGGGAGAGGCAGCTGGAGCCTCCTGCCCCTGTGCTAGTGCTTTGAGGGCAAACGGGGATTTTCTTACCTTGGACGGTTCCCAAGTGCTCTGGGGATGCCCGGAGGCAGACGAGGAGACCAGGACGTCGGTGCAGAGGCCGGGTCTGGCGCTGAGTGCAGAAGGCGGCTGGTCAGGGACAGCCCAGGAGCTGATCCTGCAGCTGCTGCTCCAGCGCTGCTCCACCAGCGTTCCAGCAAGGGCCGCAGGAGCAGGAGACAACGACAGTTGCTATGGGCACAGCCCAACATTCCATCTAGAACCCCAGGGGAGCCATGGGACAGAAAGAGGCATGGGCCGCCTCTGGCCCTTGTACTTCTTCTGCTGCAAGTTTGCTCTGAGAAGCTTCCCATGGGGCCTTTTCTCCTCAGTCGTCTGATGAGACGGGCAAAAGCAGTGCAGGGACAGCCCTGGGTCTTCCCGGTGCTTCTCTGCAAGGTGCCTCCAGCTGAACGTGCACAGGAGCCTGCCTCTGTGCAAGGGCCCAGACCTCATCTCCTGCCCTGGAGAACCAGAAGGGCTCCTCCCACTGGCTCTCCTCCAGCTCTGAGAGGAGCTGGAATTTGCAAGTTGTCCAGCGCAGAGCCAACTCCAGAGCTTCCTCTCAAAGTGGAGCCATTCATCCTGCCCCCTTTCTCAAGTCTCCTTTTGCTGCCCAATAATGTCACTGCATGTTTTCCCTCCTTTGGGCCTCTGAGCTGGTCTCTCACCTCATCACTCCTCCCTTGAAACTTGGAGAAACAGGATGTTTTTCAGGGCAACTGATGGGGACACACACACACACACAGGGACAGCACACGGGCATTTCTCTAGCAAACATTCATGCAGAATTTCTATAGCCCTCTTCCAGCTCCCTTGGAGAAGCTCGGTGTTTGTCCCCAAAAGACTCTGCCATTCCTCTAAGAAAGCAACACTAACAGAATTCCCTTTCCACACTGCTGGCCTTCACATTGGTTTTAATGCCTAGATCCCAGATATGACAAAACCCAGGCAGCTTTGCTGCTTTCCTGCCTGTCGTTAAGGAAAAGCAAATCTTGCTTCAGTCCCAATCTTGCTTCCTTCCCAGCCTGCACGTTAGCCACTGGCCAGCAAACTGAGGGGGCAGCTGGAACAAGTCCCACTGCAAGGCAGATACTTTGTAGGCTCCAAAGCCCACCTGCACCGCCTCCATCAGACAAGGGCAAGCTTCCCTCGGCTTCCCAGAAGCAGCCTGGCAATTGCCCCCTCCCTCGCCCCCTCTCCACCCTCCACAGCCCCTGCCACCAAAGCCTTGCTAGGCAGGGCCATTTGCTGGCCTCGAAGAAAGAGTGCCTTTGATTCTTCTTTGGCGCAAGTGCCCGAGCTGTGAGAAGTCAGAGGATAATGATCACACCCGCTCTGCTTTAGCTAAGGAGATTGCTGGAGGCCCAGAGCGGGACACTGGTCCTTTCGAGAGAAACTGAAACTGAACTAGCCATGCCTTTGTGGCGCATGCCGATAGGAATTGGATAGAATCGGAGGGCTTAGAAACGTCCTCCAAGGTGGTCAGCTCCATCAGTCCCCCAAAATGAAACAAAGTTATGTTACTGGGCTCCAAAAAGGACTAAAGCCGCTGCTTTTATGCCAGAAAATATGGTGAGACCAGACCACTCATCTAGATCCAATTCCGTGAATTAAACAAAGCCTCCCTTTCCACTCCCAGCTGAGATGTTGAGGAATCAAAGGCAGACGCCCCAGCCTTATTTCACTGGCAGTAAAGGAGACACACCTCAGTAAGTCCTGCCAGCTGAGCAAGGGGCTGGGCCCGGGGAAGGTGGCGCCTGCCCAGATTCTTCTCTCAGGGCAAGTGCCGTCTTTGCAACACCAGGCAAATGGAACAAACATTGCCGGAGTGTTTTCATACAGACAGAAAGACAAAATGGAACAAACTTTGGTTTAATGATAAAGACCCATTGGCTCTCAACAAAGGCAAAAATGACAAAAGGCAGAGCATAGACAACACCCAACCTTTGAAATTTATTGATAAATCTAATAAAACTAATGAATCTTAAATAATACTAATGGATCTTAACGACTAAATTGAGGAGATTCCTATCATGTCAACTAACTAAGTAGAAGATTAAACTACCCTAAAAGCTTACAAAACAGTCCTATTCCTATCTAGTCCTATTGATACCTAACTCTTGCTAGCCCTGGACAACCTGCAGGGTTGTCTAATTTCAAAGTCTTTTCTTCTTGGCGAGAGGCTCTGCTGCCTTCCGAGGCCGATGTCTTCTCCTGTGGTTGTTCCTTTCCTTCACGGTTTCAAACACCCTGCAAGATAGGAAACAAACCATCCATTGCTCACTTTAGTACACACCATGAAACCAAGTGCCGAGATCTCCGTTTGAGTAGGAATTTCTGTCTTTTCGGGCAGTGGCACATTTGTGAATTGATCAGCACCATGAGTCTGATCGTTCTACTTTCAATGCCTTGAAATGTCTTCCTCCTTTTGCTGCATCCTCTTTTGAATTTGATCAGCAGCATCAAACCAAGCTTTGATGGATCTATTCCTACTTGTATGAACTGTGTCTTGTTGGGGCACGGCAAGGTTTCATTGTGAAGGCTGGGTTTTACCTAAGCTCTTTGGGTTTGAGGTGGGTGTTAAGCTTGACCACGGCTGCCGGGGGCGATGCTGCAAGTGCCCCCAGCTTCCCCTGCGGTGCCTTTGAAAAGGGTCAGCCCGTTTTAGTCCAAAGGCGCAGCTTTGAGCAGAAAGAGGAGGAACTTACGCACCGTTTGCACTGCCCGCAGGGAAAGGGGCCTCCCGCCGAGCGGGGCGGCTGGCGCGCTTGGCAGCAGGGACACTCGGCGCTGCGAGCCCTCTTGCGGCTTCTCTTCCCTGTCTCCCCGTTCTCCTTTCTGGGAGGGCTTTTCCTCCTCTTTGCTTTGCCCACACTCTGGAAATCAAAGAGTCCTTATCAATGCTTCCTTCCTCTCACAAAGCTGGAAACCAGAGCATCCAGCACAAAAATCTATCGGCTTAAGCAAATCCTTCCAGACCCTCAAGAGCTGAGAAAACGGCTGCCTTTGCCAATGGGCTGCGGCGGGCTGCCAACCCAGAGCTTGGAGGAAAATACTCCTCTTTTCTACAGGCCAAAGGGGTGGGATAAATACCTGCCTACTTAGAGCTCTACATTTCTTATTTCTACCTTTCTGCCTAACATCTATTTCTCTCTGCTTTTCCTCCACAAATGTCTAGGCAATGGCATTTAAATTCAGTCCAATTAGGGTAGACACATGGTTAGCCATTTTCTAGTACCCAAAATAATCTCCCTCCCTGTCTCTCTCTCTCTCTCTCTCACACATGATGTGAAGCAAATTGCTCTTTGCCGGTAAGGAAAGTTTTAGGGGAGCCACGGCACCGGCAGCTCCTTCTTGGGGAGTATGCTGCGATGCTAGAAAAACTCCCTGAAAATCTGCAGCATATCCACAAAGGCAGCCTGGATTGCTGATGTCAGCAAGCAGTGGGGAATTAAGGGTCTGATTGGAGTCAGCGAGGGTGCCAGCCCTTGAGAAGCCCATCTGTAGAGAGTCAAAGCCCATTTTGGTGGCGCTGCTGCTTCCTTGGGTCAAAGTTAGGCTCCAGAATTGCATACTTCAGGGCAGCAGCACAAGGAAGCCCCGGGCAGCATCTGCTGTGCCTTTCCCAGCGCATGGGACGATGTGATCCTGGCAAAGGGGCGTCTGGCATGGCTCGCCAGCAGCTTTCTCCCCTTCTGCCAGTTTCTCGACCTTCCTGGCACGTCTCGATTTTCTTGCCCCTCACCTGAGCCAGAGTGCTGGCAAGTTTATGCTCCTTTTTCCAGGAGTAGTAGTACTCCACACACTGTGCCACGGTCTTAGTCTGGATCTGTTGTGAAGAGAAAAAGAAGGAGTCGAAAATGGTGTCGGGTGCACTGGGGAAAAAGTAGAATATGGAGTGAACTAGGAAGGAAAAGCATGAAGTAAATGGAGTAGGGTGTAAAATGAAATCAACATGGGGAAAGAGAGGCATCATGCAATGTCTTAAACCGTGTATTCTGCTAGGTGGTAATACACGCAATGCACAGATCAACAACAAATCCATCTAGCACAGTTCTTCTTTCCCCGCTTCCCTCCAGTTATGCCAGCACACCGTCTTGTGGAAGCAGCAGCAGACCTGTGCGACAAGTCTGACAGAAGAAAGCTTCATCTTCCAAAAGAGCTTGGAGAAAAGGGCTGGAGAGGCAGGATCATCCTTTTGACACAGGCTTTTGATGTCCCCTTTTGTTACTTCTTGAAGATACTTGGTACTTGAGAAGAGAGAGACTGAAGCCCGGTGCTTGTTCCCAGAAATAACCAAGCTTTCCTCCTGACGATCTGCTCGGGTAAAGAATGTCCCGTGGCTTTACCTGCTTCTGGATGAGATGAAAATCCTTGCCGTAGGTGTGGAAAGCCTTTTGGAAGGACTCCTTCTCCTCAGGTGTCCATCTATCAGAGCCTGGCAAGAAAAAGCAGCGGGTAGTAAACGCATCCCTTGATCCACACCAAGTAGATCCCACTGGCTGCCGAAAGAAACTGGTGGCAGGCCGTCATTCACGTGTGTGTACGTGTCTGCTCCCTCAGAAGGTCATGAAGACAAGAGCAGGCATTGCCCGGGGAGAAGGATTGGAAAAGAAGTAAAGCTGAAGGACTAGATGCTGGTGCTTCCCCACCCGCAGAGGAGACAAGACCTTGTGCTGGTGTTAAGCACAATTGCTTTAAGCAGAAACCCTTGCCACAACAATGAAGGGGACGGCAGCATCTGTCAGGGACGCAAGAAGCTCTGCTTTGCTTACCTGCGTAATGATAATCAGCCATGGGGTGGCCTTGAGGTGTTGCAGGCCCCTCTGAGAGCAGCATCTCCAGAGCCTCCTGCAAGATCAAGAGGGAAAAGGCTTTAGCCGCCCCACCACATTAAAAATGAGCCAAAAAATCACAGGTGCTGCCTTGCAGCTACTTTGCCTCTCCAGACATTCAAGCGACTGTATCCCATGTGGGTGAAACACTGTCATTTGCTCCAAGTCCCTGGTTTTTGCTGCCCAACCCTTTGATCCTGGTCCCCGAGAGTGGCCTTTTGCTCACCAACCTAAGGATTTTGCTGCTCCTGCAGCCAGAATGGCCTCAGCTGACTGAGGCTTCTGGGAATTTCCCCTCCAAATGTCTTAGAGAAGCCAGCTCTCCAGGCCATTTACAAGGCAGCAGGACCTTCCGCCGCAGCCGCCGCCTCCAGGAGGGAGATTCTCCCTGCTGGAGCCCTTTGGGCTCAGCCCTGACGCAGCTGGAGGAGACACAGCAGGCAGCAAGTGCTCTGCTCCCTGTTAAGACCCTTCTTCAAAGAGCAGCCAGGAAAGGCTGTCCCAGTGCCCGGGCCCTCTGCATTCCCTGTGCCCTCTTCTCTGCGCCCAAACAGCCGCTTCTTACCGGAACGCTGCCGCGTGCCCGGTGCAGGCAGTGCAGGGCGCGCTCCAGGTTAGCTGCTGCCCCGGGAATGCCACGGGAGCTGGCCATGTCCAACAGTTCTCTTACTGCAAGCACAACAAAAAACCCACCGAAAGTCAGCCTTGAGGCCAGCAAGGGCAAAGACTGCCATGCAAGGCAGAAGGAAAGGCTGGAAGCTAAAGACAGCAGCTTGGAGAGTATGAAAAGGAGAGCAAAGCCAGGGCCAGCTGAACCAAGGGCCCACGCAGTGCTGGCTCTCCCTCCAAAGCAGCTTCTGTAAGAAGAAGTGGGGGCCAATCTGCGCTCTTCCAGTGGCAGACGGCCCTGACCAATTTGGAGAGCAAGGTGCTTGCTCTTGCTCCTTGCCTCTAACACTTCTACATGGGAAGATGGGCGAGACAAGGAGAGAAGCAGAGCCTGCAAAAGGCTGCCTTTTTACGCAAAAGGAGCCTTTTAAAGACCCAAGTAGCTCAGGGGTGGAAGAAAAGCTTGAAGCAAAGCTACCTCTGTCAGGTTTTTCCATGTCAGAGTCATCCTCCCCCCAGGGCTTCCAGACCAGGGTTGCAGGCTCTTCATCCTCACTTGGTGCTCTGCTCTGCAGCTCTGGCAGCTCAGCCTGAAAGTCGCTGCCAACATTGATGTGTCTAAAGGAAGAAGGAGGTGGAGGTGAGAAAGGCAAGTGGTCAAGAGAGCCTTCCTGTGCATCCACAGGCTTGAACCAACGCCACCCTGACTCTGAAAGAGCAGTTCTCCTCCTCGCCATTCTTCCAGTTTGCTGTCCTTTAACCCTATGCCAAAACTCACGGCTGAATCTGGGCTCTTGCTTTCCTTTTCATTGTGCCTCTCCTTTCCACCTGAAAGAGATCAAAGCAATGCTCCAGTTAAAAATCCTTCCTTCTCATCCTCATCATTGCAAAGCCCGAGCTCCTGTGTCCCAGCTCCTTTCTCTTTGCCGCCTTTTTGACATGGAATGTCCTAGGGAGGACCCTCTAGCAGTCAGCAGCTTCCTCAGGAGGGCAAGCACAAGGCCATGCACTACTCTCTTCACTCCCGGGGCCACTGAGAACAGCCAAGACAATGGCAGGGGAGATGTGCCAGTGCAGGCTTAGGTTGGATAGAAGGAAAAGGTTCTTCAGCCAGAGGCTGCTTGGGCACTGCAACAGCCTCCCCAGGGAAGGGAGCACAGCACCAAGCCTGACTGAGCTCCAAAAGTGTTTGGACACTGCTCTTGGGCACAGGCTGTGATTGTTGAGGCTGCCCTGGGCAGGCCCTGGACTTGGGCTCAGTGATCTTTGAGAATCCCTTCCAAGCCAGGAAATTCTGTGCTACTGTGATTGTGCTCTTGAGGAGATGGCATTTGACGGCCACCCCTGAGCATGAGGTAGAACCAGCCCTACGTGCACTGGAAAAAGAATCTATAAAGATATTAAAATAGCATGGATCTATAAGCCATGGAACTACGTCAGTATATAAGAATTGCTGATCCCAGATGGTTTTTGAAGTTGAAAGCCTGTGTTTGAGGAGAAGCCCAGTCAAATGCTTCTATGCCCTGAAGGACAGGGATGCCAGAGGAGAAGTGCCATCATTCTGGTGTTTGAAGCTTTGGAGCGGGTGTGAGCAGAGTCAGGGCATAAGGGGATTTGTTGACACTGAAGCCCTGAAGTGCTCAGCCACAAACAATTTGTTTTGGGGTCAGCACAAGATAGTTTGAGGACTGAAATGGGTGCCAAGAACTTTTAATCAGGTCATCCGTGGACGAGGATCTGCAACTGCACTGGGACACCTCTCTAGGTCCTCTATGGAAAGGTCTGTGTTTCCCCTGGAGGCAACATGATTCCTTCAGAAGCTGCAGCCTGCTTTCACGTGGAAGCTCGTCTAGGGAAAGTGAGCACGCAGCCTGTGTGTCGTGCTTGGTGGGAGAGGCAGCTGGAGCCTCCTGCCCCTGTGCTAGTGCTTTGAGGGCAAACGGGGATTTTCTTACCTTGGACGGTTCCCAAGTGCTCTGGGGATGCCCGGAGGCAGACGAGGAGACCAGGACGTCGGTGCAGAGGCCGGGTCTGGCGCTGAGTGCAGAAGGCGGCTGGTCAGGGACAGCCCAGGAGCTGATCCTGCAGCTGCTGCTCCAGCGCTGCTCCACCAGCGTTCCAGCAAGGGCCGCAGGAGCAGGAGACAACGACAGTTGCTATGGGCACAGCCCAACATTCCATCTAGAACCCCAGGGGAGCCATGGGACAGAAAGAGGCATGGGCCGCCTCTGGCCCTTGTACTTCTTCTGCTGCAAGTTTGCTCTGAGACGCTTCCCATGGGGCCTTTTCTCCTCAGTCGTCTGATGAGACGGGCAAAAGCAGTGCAGGGACAGCCCTGGGTCTTCCCGGTGCTTCTCTGCAAGGTGCCTCCAGCTGAACGTGCACAGGAGCCTGCCTCTGTGCAAGGGCCCAGACCTCATCTCCTGCCCTGGAGAACCAGAAGGGCTCCTCCCACTGGCTCTCCTCCAGCTCTGAGAGGAGCTGGAATTTGCAAGTTGTCCAGCGCAGAGCCAACTCCAGAGCTTCCTCTCAAAGTGGAGCCATTCATCCTGCCCCCTTTCTCAAGTCTCCTTTTGCTGCCCAATAATGTCACTGCATGTTTTCCCTCCTTTGGGCCTCTGAGCTGGTCTCTCACCTCATCACTCCTCCCTTGAAACTTGGAGAAACAGGATGTTTTTCAGGGCAACTGATGGGGACACACACACACACACAGGGACAGCACACGGGCATTTCTCTAGCAAACATTCATGCAGAATTTCTATAGCCCTCTTCCAGCTCCCTTGGAGAAGCTCGGTGTTTGTCCCCAAAAGACTCTGCCATTCCTCTAAGAAAGCAACACTAACAGAATTCCCTTTCCACACTGCTGGCCTTCACATTGGTTTTAATGCCTAGATCCCAGATATGACAAAACCCAGGCAGCTTTGCTGCTTTCCTGCCTGTCGTTAAGGAAAAGCAAATCTTGCTTCAGTCCCAATCTTGCTTCCTTCCCAGCCTGCACGTTAGCCACTGGCCAGCAAACTGAGGGGGCAGCTGGAACAAGTCCCACTGCAAGGCAGATACTTTGTAGCATCCAAAGCCCACCTGCACCGCCTCCATCAGACAAGGGCAAGCTTCCCTCGGCTTCCCAGAAGCAGCCTGGCAATTGCCCCCTCCCTCGCCCCCTCTCCACCCTCCACAGCCCCTGCCACCAAAGCCTTGCTAGGCAGGGCCATTTGCTGGCCTCGAAGAAAGAGTGCCTTTGATTCTTCTTTGGCGCAAGTGCCCGAGCTGTGAGAAGTCAGAGGATAATGATCACACCCGCTCTGCTTTAGCTAAGGAGATTGCTGGAGGCCCAGAGCGGGACACTGGTCCTTTCGAGAGAAACTGAAACTGAACTAGCCATGCCTTTGTGGCGCATGCCGATAGGAATTGGATAGAATCGGAGGGCTTAGAAACGTCCTCCAAGGTGGTCAGCTTCATCAGTCCCCCAAAATGAAACAAAGTTATGTTACTGGGCTCCAAAAAGGACTAAAGCCGCTGCTTTTATGCCAGAAAATATGGTGAGACCAGACCACTCATCTAGATCCAATTCCGTGAATTAAACAAAGCCTCCCTTTCCACTCCCAGCTGAGATGTTGAGGAATCAAAGGCAGACGCCCCAGCCTTATTTCACTGGCAGTAAAGGAGACACACCTCAGTAAGTCCTGCCAGCTGAGCAAGGGGCTGGGCCCGGGGAAGGTGGCGCCTGCCCAGATTCTTCTCTCAGGGCAAGTGCCGTCTTTGCAACACCAGGCAAATGGAACAAACATTGCCGGAGTGTTTTCATACAGACAGAAAGACAAAATGGAACAAACTTTGGTTTAATGATAAAGACCCATTGGCTCTCAACAAAGGCAAAAATGACAAAAGGCAGAGCATAGACAACACCCAACCTTTGAAATTTATTGATAAATCTAATAAAACTAATGAATCTTAAATAATACTAATGGATCTTAACGACTAAATTGAGGAGATTCCTATCATGTCAACTAACTAAGTAGAAGATTAAACTACCCTAAAAGCTTACAAAACAGTCCTATTCCTATCTAGTCCTATTGATACCTAACTCTTGCTAGCCCTGGACAACCTGCAGGGTTGTCTAATTTCAAAGTCTTTTCTTCTTGGCGAGAGGCTCTGCTGCCTTCCGAGGCCGATGTCTTCTCCTGTGGTTGTTCCTTTCCTTCACGGTTTCAAACACCCTGCAAGATAGGAAACAAACCATCCATTGCTCACTTTAGTACACACCATGAAACCAAGTGCCGAGATCTCCGTTTGAGTAGGAATTTCTGTCTTTTCGGGCAGTGGCACATTTGTGAATTGATCAGCACCATGAGTCTGATCGTTCTACTTTCAATGCCTTGAAATGTCTTCCTCCTTTTGCTGCATCCTCTTTTGAATTTGATCAGCAGCATCAAACCAAGCTTTGATGGATCTATTCCTACTTGTATGAACTGTGTCTTGTTGGGGCACGGCAAGGTTTCATTGTGAAGGCTGGGTTTTACCTAAGCTCTTTGGGTTTGAGGTGGGTGTTAAGCTTGACCACGGCTGCCGGGGGCGATGCTGCAAGTGCCCCCAGCTTCCCCTGCGGTGCCTTTGAAAAGGGTCAGCCCGTTTTAGTCCAAAGGCGCAGCTTTGAGCAGAAAGAGGAGGAACTTCCGCACCGTTTGCACTGCCCGCAGGGAAAGGGGCCTCCCGCCGAGCGGGGCGGCTGGCGCGCTTGGCAGCAGGGACACTCGGCGCTGCGAGCCCTCTTGCGGCTTCTCTTCCCTGTCTCCCCGTTCTCCTTTCTGCGAGGGCTTTTCCTCCTCTTTGCTTTGCCCACACTCTGGAAATCAAAGAGTCCTTATCAATGCTTCCTTCCTCTCACAAAGCTGGAAACCAGAGCATCCAGCACAAAAATCTATCGGCTTAAGCAAATCCTTCCAGACCCTCAAGAGCTGAGAAAACGGCTGCCTTTGCCAATGGGCTGCGGCGGGCTGCCAACCCAGAGCTTGGAGGAAAATACTCCTCTTTTCTACAGGCCAAAGGGGTGGGATAAATACCTGCCTACTTAGAGCTCTACATTTCTTATTTCTACCTTTCTGCCTAACATCTATTTCTCTCTGCTTTTCCTCCACAAATGTCTAGGCAATGGCATTTAAATTCAGTCCAATTAGGGTAGACACATGGTTAGCCATTTTCTAGTACCCAAAATAATCTCCCTCCCTGTCTCTCTCTCTCTCTCTCTCTCACATGATGTGAAGCAAATTGCTCTTTGCCGGTAAGGAAAGTTTTAGGGGAGCCACGGCACCGGCAGCTCCTTCTTGGGGAGTATGCTGCGATGCTAGAAAAACTCCCTGAAAATCTGCAGCATATCCACAAAGGCAGCCTGGATTGCTGATGTCAGCAAGCAGTGGGGAATTAAGGGTCTGATTGGAGTCAGCGAGGGTGCCAGCCCTTGAGAAGCCCATCTGTAGAGAGTCAAAGCCCATTTTGGTGGCGCTGCTGCTTCCTTGGGTCAAAGTTAGGCTCCAGAATTGCATACTTCAGGGCAGCAGCACAAGGAAGCCCCGGGCAGCATCTGCTGTGCCTTTCCCAGCGCATGGGACGATGTGATCCTGGCAAAGGGGCGTCTGGCATGGCTCGCCAGCAGCTTTCTCCCCTTCTGCCAGTTTCTCGACCTTCCTGGCACGTCTCGATTTTCTTGCCCCTCACCTGAGCAAGAGTGCTGGCAAGTTTATGCTCCTTTTTCCAGGAGTAGTAGTACTCCACACACTGTGCCACGGTCTTAGTCTGGATCTGTTGTGAAGAGAAAAAGAAGGAGTCGAAAATGGTGTCGGGTGCACTGGGGAAAAAGTAGAATATGGAGTGAACTAGGAAGGAAAAGCATGAAGTAAATGGAGTAGGGTGTAAAATGAAATCAACATGGGGAAAGAGAGGCATCATGCAATGTCTTAAACCGTGTATTCTGCTAGGTGGTAATACACGCAATGCACAGATCAACAACAAATCCATCTAGCACAGTTCTTCTTTCCCCGCTTCCCTCCAGTTATGCCAGCACATAGCTTTATCTTTGTGAAGGCATGCCAGGCAGAGAATACTAGAAGCTGTCATCAACATCCTGCTAGAGCAGAGTCCTAAAGGAAATGTCACAAAAAGTAGCAGAATAGGAGAAAAAGAAAATCCTGCTAGAATTGTGTGGGAACATAGGACATCTCTCTAGCTGTCCAGAATGGCCAAGACCCTTGCCAGGAGGCTCAGAAGCCCTGGCACGGAGCCCAAAACACCTGTAGTTTTGATTATGACCCATGGAGCAAATTTAGAACCCTATATGAAGATCAGCAAGCCACAACACTTTAGGTAAAGTAATAGTGAAGTTATCACAGAGTGGAAAAGTAGAATTTGGGGTTTCTAGAATGGGAGTTCAGGAGGCAAGATGGAGGGATCTGGGTGAGTCCAGCCTTTCTCCTTCTTCTTCTTGGCCTCCATCTTCTGCTGTGATGTTGGCACTTTTAGATTGGTTTAGAGTAGAAGCTCACTGTCAACATAGGTGATAAGTATTAGAAAGTGATTGTAAACATTATATATGTAGTTTTTAGTATAAAAACATAACACCACCCTGGGGGCAGGCAGTGTGCCTAGAACTGTCCTGCTGGACAGAGCTCAGCAGAGTAAGAGAAAATTTTTTATAGATAAGACGCAATAAACAACCTTGAGACCAAGAACTGAAAAGCTCCGACTCATTCTTCAAGCACTCAAGCTGAGGAAAGAGACTTTTAACATTTCTCAAAGTCACGGTGACCAGCAAAAGATCCTGAAAGAATTGTACAACAGCAGTTGTATGATAACTTAAAGCTGAATTTGTTTATTGGTTGACTTTTAACTAATGTGGTCATTTATGCTGCACTAAGGCAGCAACATTCCCTAAACCAGTATTTGAATGAATATGTTGTTGCAATGGAGCTGACTTTTAAATTTTTATGTATCCAAATGGACACCATTACATTGCCTAATAAACAGAATTTTGAGCAAGAACAATTTTGTTCTAAAATGACAAGGACAAAACATCTTTGTGTTTCAAAGTCGTATGTAATTTACATCACATTTTAAACAAAATTGTTCTTCCACTGGTGCAACCTAAGTAAGCTCACAGAGTTCATCAGTACAATACTCAATCTTCATTCCACGTCAGTTAAAAGTTATTACAACAGAATTAAGATCGTTTCTTCAAACATGCTATGGAATCAATAGTCTACGAATTGCAAATACTGCCTGATTATCTAAGTACTTCCATTTTTAATGCATAATTTAATGTGCATACTATATATATATATAATAGTATTAATAATGATGATTTTATATATATAAATATATATATATTTATATATATATATATATATATAAAATCATCATTACTATTACTATTACTATTATTCTCCTCCACTTGTAAGGCCACAGGAAAGGAACAGTAATTTATCCCAACACATATAAGAAATTTGCAGAGAACTAGATTGAAGTCATACCTCTTGGAGTAACCCTCTTTTTACCCTTTGATTTTGATAAAGGCTGGCTGTGCACATGATACAATGAGGAGCTTGCCTCTTCAGAAAGGTGAATTTTCTTCCCTTTTTTACAGTATCATGGTTGCACCTTAAATCTGTGTGGAAGCCTAGGGGCCTACCATTGGAACTTTAACCTCAGGGCAAAGATGACCAAGGTCAAAGAGAGATACTTCTCAGAATGCAATAGTCTCGTCCATGGGCATTTGCAGGCTCATGCTGATGCAGCAGGTTTTGTTGGTATCACCCAGTTCAACTGCCATTTTTTCCTTCTATGTACACACCCTAGAATGTTCTCCCCTCACTTGTCACCTATTGGTCCTGGCTTACTGTGTTGCTCCACGCCTTATTCCTCCCATCTAAAACCCTGTGTCCTCGGCCCCATTTTGTCTCTGTCCCTAGACCCTCTTCAGTGCAATAAACAATGTCTGGAGTTCAACACAAAGACCCGTCTCTTGCCTCATTCGTCAGCAGTTTAAGCAAGCGTGCTCTGGGCTCTGGGAGTGCAGCTCACTCACAGAGGCTAGTTGCAGACATGCCACAACAAATCTGTGTATAACTCCAAATCTCAATCATTTCTTCTTGAGATCTTGCTCCCAGGACACATTTTTCTTTTCCTTTCTGTGGGGAAACTTCTCACACATTTATTGGATGCTGGTTGCTCTGCATGTATGTCTACACTGCTGCCTTTATAACCTTTTGGAAATTATCAGAGCTAGTAGGATTCACCCAGCAGCAGGAGCTGATGCAGCCTGGGAACGTGCTGATTTACAGAGGCTTCTGGCTTCCCAGGTGAAGCCAAGGCAAGCCCTGCTGCTGCTGCTGCTGCTGCTGCTGTGCCAGAAAGCCCCGGCTGAGCAGGGATGGCACCACTGTGCCTTGGGCTGTTTCTCCTTCCAGAGCTGGGCGGTGCTTTTGAGGCAGTAATGACAGCTGGTGGGAGAAGGAAGGGGCCTTTTCCTGCACCAGAACTTATGGATGCACTAGGGCCACCTTCAGGGAGACTGTCGGCCCCCAGCAAGTAAAGCAGAGGGACACAGCTGGAAAACGCTTCCTTTGGAGCCTTCCTGTCTCTTGGAAAAGAAAGGAGACACGTGACAGGAGGAGCAGCAGGGGCCGGTCCCTCCTCCTTGCCTGCAGTGAGGGGCGGCTGCCGCTGGGCGGCGCCATGAAAAGGGAGCGCCCCTGCGCGGGGCGGGCGGGGCGGGGCAGCCGCCAGGGGGCGCCCGGGGCGGGCCGGGGCCCCTCTGTGAGGGAGGAGAGCCTCGGGCAGCTGCGCAGCCACCGACGGGACTGTCCGTCCGCAAGGCACAGCGCCAGGGCAAAGCTTCGCTTCAGCGCACGCTGACCGGCAAGGGAACCTTCCCATGGAGTGCAGGATTTAGCTGTTTTCATTCCCAGTCCTGTGCTGAGCTAGCAGGCCACAAAGCCTCCTCAAGCACAGGTGCCTCCTCTCCAGGCTTCCTGCACTTCCTTTGCTGACAGGGTCCACTCAGGCACCCTGGGAGCAGGCTCAGCTGATGTTACAAAGCAATGCTGTCCAAAAGAAAAAAAGGCAAAAGCCAAACCAGAAGGGAACTATTAGTTCCCAGGCTGAATTCCTCACAGGCGGAGGCAGGATTCCTCTGCTTCCTCAGAAAGATGCAGAAACAGGACACGAGGACACTGTGCCCCTTACCTTCATGTCCAGGACCTTGCTATTGCAGGCCAGCATAGCTCACAATGCTATTCACCCCTTTAGCCAGGTGTCTTCAGCTTGTTGGGGTTTTCCCCTGAGAGCAGCCTGAGAATGCTGCTTGCTCTCCCAAGGCTTTGTTCCTGCCAGGAAACCCCACAGACTCACTTAGCTTCCTTCTTTCTATCACAAGGCCCAGGTGAGCTGCCAAGAGGATGAGCAGTGTAAGCCATTCCTCAGCAAATGCCAATCCCTGTAAGAAATGCTGATTCCAGTGGGATTTCCAAGTGTTGTTCTCAAGAGCACTGAAGTTCAGGGTTTCAGCAAGCAGCTTGGCTCTTGCGGTTTGTTTTGAGGATCCCTGCGGAGTCCTTGGGGGCCCCCTTAGCTTTATGTTGGCTGGTAGCAGGCAGGCAGGCAAGGAGACTCCACAAGGCTTCTGAGTATGATAATTATAGGAGGGTTTATTGGGGGTGCCACCCCAGGAGCAGCATGGTTTCTGAGGGAGAAGAGAGGGAGGGTGAGAAAGGGAGAAATGGGCCAAGAGACAGTCTGGTCTCCCTTGCACATCTTAACAGCGAGATTCAAAGTAGGTGAGGAATAAAACTCGGGTCAGTGGGATTACAGATACATGATACTTCAGGGGAGGGTCACAGGCTTGGAATAAACGGAACATTTTCAAGGGGTGAAACAGCATACCATTTAACTAAAATGAAACAGCACAGTCTGTCTCCACTGTGCTGGCAGAAAGCACTTTTGCTAAGACATAGGATGTAGAAAGTAGAGGAAAAAATTGGTTGGAAACTCTTGGGGTGGGGGGCAGGCTGCTAGAGCTTTCTGTTGCTTTCCTTAGAGGAAATAGGGGCATTTTGTGAATGGTGGGCAGAAAACGGTATGCAGGCACTGGGGACTGATTTGTAAGCAGTGCATGTTTGAAACTATTCCCTGATGTCTAGCCTGGAGGAAATGGAGGTGACCCAGCAACATTTTAAAGATTGGGGATTATGACACCAGTGAGGCGCAAATGTGGTGTCTGTGGATCCAAAGGGGTTCCTCATCTAATCAGACATTTCTTGAGAATTGTCCTGACTTTCAGTCTGACACACAGAGGGAATCTGCATCAGGACAATATGCAGCCTCCCACACGTCACATGTGGTGCCTGACCAGCTGCTCTCTCCGCTACACTTGCTGGGCTCATGCCAGTGGTGGTCCTGGGGCTGGGAAACACCTGGACTTGTGTAGAGCCCATCCAAAATGCTACCATGGCTGCAAAAGCAGGCAAAGAGCAAAAGCCCAGATCTTTCTCCATTCTTTTTAGTTTTTAACTAAGAAAGAAAATCACAAGTGGTTTTCCAGGCACTTGCTGCTAATGATGAAGCAATTATTTTTAGGAGGGAGACAAAAACTGGTTTCAAAGGCAGAGGAGAGGAGGGGGAAGGAAGCTTCCGAACTTTGGAAAGCTTGTGGTGGCTCTGTTTTCCTCAGGTGTGCCCACCAGCTGGACCACCCATTTGGTCTCTGCCTCATAACTCCCTTTTAAGTGGGACTTGCCCATTTTGTCACACTGGTTTCCTCCTCCCATCAGCTTCTACATTGTCCTACATTGGGATTTTACGTTCTTTTCCTTCTTCCTGTGTGTCCATTAGAGTCATATCCCTGTGACTGCCAGATGCCTACTGCAGGGAAGCTGCCAGAAGTGAGGCACAGGCCCCAAAGGCTTCTTTGAGGTGCCGTCATTGTGCAGCAGCAGTGTGCTGCGTCTGCAGCAGGTTGGTTACTTGGCTTTTTCTCCCCACTCAGGTGTCATTCTTCCTTCAGCAAGGCCTACAATTTGCTGGTTGATGTTAGCCATGCAGCAAACGGGCAGGAATGACAGGCATTCCAATGGAGGGAACTTTCCGGGATACGAGCAAAGCACAATTTCATCCACAGAATTTAAGCAATTCTTCTTGGTTTTAGTCAGAAGTGCTGCTGGGCAGAAGGGCACGTGGCCTTTGGTTTCCTCACATCCTGGCTCTTTCTCTGAGTCCAGCTTGGTACACAAGGTGTATGGGCTTGGTGCCTGTTTTGTGTTACTCTTGGATCCTTTCAGCTGTGGGTTACGGACTGCAAGGGGGTTTTGTGCTGCTTTGGGGCAGAGGAGAACTTTCTGGGCTATTCTTTTGCGTTAGCTGTAGAGAAGGTTTGGTTGCTATGCATGGATTCACCGACCAACCCACAGCAGCTGCTATTGTGATGTCAGCAGAGGGCTGCCACGTCACAGCCTTGTCAGCAGGAGGTTGTTCTGCTGCCTGCAAGGCCTCAGCGTCCAGAGCAGCTCTTGGCACGCTCGGTGCAGGAGGATCACCTCGACTGAGCTGTTCTCAGCTTACAGCGGGTGTTCTTCTGCTTCTGTATTTTCTTGCACAGTCCGTGGACTCGTGCAAGTGTCCTGTTTTTCCCTTTTTCCCTTGCACGGTCTCAAAACCTGTGCAAGTAGGGTTTTGTTTCCATTTTTGTTTCCCGGCCTACGGACTCGAGCAGCACTGCTCAAGCGATGGAGCGAGTCCGTAGAGCATTCAGCAGTGCCTTTTCATTGGCGGCTTCTCGGAAAGCTTTTCGTCGTTTGACTGGTAAATAGAAGATTTTTTCCTTGGGGCAGCGTGTTGGAAAAACAAGGGCATCAAGATGCCATAGGCTTGGTAAAGTTCCTGTCAACAGCTTCAGCTGAAAAGGGGTGTCTCTGGCCCAGCAGGGTGTAGGAACTTCCAAAATGCAGACTGGGAGAGCTTTGCAGGCATCCTTCTAAAAACTGTGCACTTCTCTGCAGAACTGAGGAAGAGCATCTTTTTTCTGCATTCCCTCCTTAAAGGATGTGCCTGTCTAACTGGGCCCCTCTGTGTGCTACAAGAGCCACTGGCTTTGCGCTGAAGGGCAAAGTGCCGAGCAGTTTGTGTGTGCTCCTGAAGCCCGGAGCTGGGCCTGTGCTGTGTCCCAACAGCGCTGCAAGTGCTAAGAGGGGTTTGCTGGAAGCTTTTGTGGGCAATTGTTTACCGCAACCACGTGGGACATCCTGCATGCAATGTACAAAAAGAAAAAGCAAGTCCAGGAAAGAGAGGAGAAAAAAGCTGCTTTAGCTGTAGGCTGGACAATGAGCTCCCATGCAGGCACTGACTGCTAAGGAACAATTTGCATCTTCACGACCAAGTTCCTAGTTCCTTAGTGGCAAAGCCGAGCAAAAGGTAGACACAGCCTAGGGGTACTGGTTTGCAGTCCTGCTTGCTGCGCTAAAGAAGTGTTGCTCCGGGAGGGATGTTGTGAAAGGAAAATGCTCTCTGCTTGGGTGGACTTGTTCTGTGGGATTCCTCAGCACAAACAGTTTTCTAAGAGTGCCTGGTTCATTTTCCCTTGCCCCCGGCAGGTTGCATCAGGCGTGGAAGGAGTGAACGGCAGGGTTCGGTGAGTGGGAAGGGCACCCTTGAAATTCCTGCTGTCTGAGGATTGTGGAGAAAGCTGTGGGCTTGGCCTGGCAGGCCGAAGGAAAGTCCACATCAAAGTCTGCATGAACATGACCAGAAGGATTCCATCAGTTTCCTCCTTTTCCACTGAAGAGCTTTGAACTAATGAAAGTCAAGCTTTGCAGACAGGAGGCTGCATGCTAATTATAGCCTAGCTAAAGTATCTCCTTCAGAAGCATGTGCAATCCTGTCTAAACATTCGTCTCATTAGCCCACTTGAATTGAGTTTTAATGAGTGAGCATCCCACTTTTATCCAAATTCATGACTTCTCTTCAGGACATCTGGGGATAGAGCTCAGGAGAAGTCAGGTTCCAAATGACAGGTTCCTCCCTGTCCCTCATGCTGCTGCCTGTCTGCAGAGCAGCACCGCAGCAGCAGAACCTGCTCTGGCTCGCTCTCTTCCTCCAGAGGCTAAAGGGGAGGCAAAGGACAACAAAGGTGTTGTCAGTCCAGGGCCTGAGCATACTGCAGCAATCAGTGGCAGCTTTGGTTGGTTCAGTGCAAAGCTTTGGTGCAGTGCAGGGCTGCAAGTTTCTGAGCAGGCAGCACTTGCCTGAGGATGCTGTGGGCTGGAGTCCTGCCATGACCTAGCTCTTCAGCCCAGCCACGGACCACCCACGCGAAATGGCATCTGAACTTTCACATGCAGGCATCATTGTCCTGGCATTCTCACAGGGACTGTGAACTTCCCTTGGTGTCAGATATGCGGTAGCATGATGTCCTTTAGGGCCACTGCTGTGAAAGGCAGCCCCTTTGTGCCCAGAGTCTGTGCAGGCTCCCTGCTGTCAGCAGAGAGAGAGGTCCCAAGGCACAGTTCACAGCCTTGTGGGGTGTGGAGGAGCCACTGTTGCCTGCAGGGACCTACCCCTCTCCACGCCCTAGCTAGGTAGCTACAGGCACTGCTTCGACTGCACCCTTAACTTGGACGTGACCCACGTTTGTTGAGAAGACTCCTGAGCAGCTCTGCGTGGCAGAGACAAGGTCTGTCTGTGAAGGGCTGGAATGCAGTTCCTATTGGCTGCTCTCTAAGGCCTGAAATCCTGAGGGGAAGCCACTTGAGCAGAGCAGAGCAGGGGAATGTTCCCTGCTTCTACTCAGACACTTCCAGAGCAACTCAAGGGTTACTTGGGACATAAACACCACAGAAATACCACATGAGCAGCCCCACACATGAGCTTTTGCCTTCAGGTGAGCTGTGTCACTGCTTGCTGCTTCTGCCAGCTCTCAGGAGCCAACTTGCCTGCTCCTTATTGCTTGTTTGTGCTTTTTCCCTGCCCATTCCTTGCAGGCCCCGCTAGGAGAGGTTCTTGCCAGTCAGGACTCCTCGGCCCAGGCAGGAAAGGCGGAGCGGCAGGAGAGCACGGAGGCGGTGCGCGGCATCCAGGAATTCAGGTGTGTGTGTTAAGCTTTTTCGCTTTCTCTCAGCAAGGGTGGGCATTGCTGGGCTTTAGGAAGCCAAGTGTCAAAGAACAAATTTGGCTTTCTCATCCTTTGACTTGCTCAGCACAGACAGGGGAAGGCAGCCCAGGGCAGGTCTGGCTGCTGACCCAGCTAGAGCAGAGCTGCCTGCTGGGACTCACTTCTTAAACCTTGACAAAAAGCATTCTGAACTAGACCAGAGTAAAAAGCAAGGGAGGTTCAGGCTGGCCTTAAGGACAGCAAAGCATTGAACTGCAAAGGCAGTCATGCAGCAGAACAAGCGCCTCAGAGAGCTTGTGCAGATTCCACCCCTGGAAATTCAAAAGTCCCAGATGGACAGAGCCTTTAGCAGCCTGTCCAGGTGCTAACCCCAAGTGCTTGGAACTGAAGACTGGGCTAGATGCTTCCTAGGGTCTCTGCCAGCCTAAACCATCCTTTGATAATTGGATTGGGAAATCATACCCTCCTCCTCCCCAAGTTATAGCTTGCAGGCTCTTTCCTTATTTCACTAGTGAGAGCAATAGGAATGGTGGGAGTATTCATCTGGACTTCCCAAGCCAAAGAAAAGCTTTTGCAAGTCTGGTATCCACTGTAATGAGAAAGGAGCAGGCAGGAAGCTCTCTAATCAGCAGGCAGGAAGCTGTTATACTGAGAGTACCTGAGCTTTCTGGAAATGTTCTGTGGCTTCTGGAAGCTAGTTTGACTTCCTCAGTGGTGACTCTTTGACCAGCACGAACGACAGAGATGCTGGTCTAGGAAGGGAATTGCAGCATTCTCTGGAGGTGGAAGTAGAGGGCTGTTGGAAGCCCCTGAGACTGCCTTACGTGGGACATGGTATGTAGTCCTGCTCTTGCAAGGAGACCGTGTTGCAATTAAAGGCTTGTTTGTCTGTTTGCTTGTCGTAGATGGAAGGAGTTGGCTGCGTTTGAGAGACAGTGCCACTCCTCACTAGAGACGGTGTCTGAAGTGGTGGCACAGACAGAGGAGGAATGGCAGCCTCAAAGGGATCTGCTGAAGGAAGCCGTTCCTCTGGTAGTGCCAAAGGTACGCTCCCCTTGTTCCTAGGCAGCACTTGTGGGAGAGGGATTTGTCCTGGCAAGACCCCCCCGAATGCTGCTTCTGGCAGCAAGCTGAGACAGAGACTGTGCTGTTGTTGTTGTTGTTCCTCTTGAAAAATGGTGCCCCCCCACTTCCAGGTTTGCCGCCCACAGCGGCCAGCCCGCAGGGGTCTGGAGAAGCTGCTCCAGGAGTTCTCTCGCCAAGGGCACACACTGTCCCAGGTGTGCAGAGACAAGGCGGTGCTGGCGCAAGAGAATGCTGCCCTGGAAGCCCGACTGGCAGCCACAGAGCGGGACCTACGAGGCCTTTCAGAGCAGCTGGCAGAGGCCAGGTAAGGGCAGGGAGGAGACCCTGGGTGGGACATTATTGAAGGTCTGTAATTACAAAGGTGCTGGGCATGATGTCAGGATTTACAGCCTGCTGTGTGCTCTCCAGGTGGTTCTCACACAGAGTATAAAAGAGACACAAGCAAAGAGAAAAGGATACTGTCATCCGAATGGTTTTTTTTTCTGCCAGCTCAAGCACTCAAAGCACTTTTTGGGCACCTGCTTGGGACCCCTTGCACAGTCCTACACTTTGCACGAGAGCAAAGCAAGCCAACTTGGCAATGAATTGAATAGCGGGGAAACCGAGCAGATGTTTGCAGAAAACGGAAGTTTCCCTCCGGTTTTGCTTTCTCCTTGGGTGCAGCTGATAGTCGATTTTTCCACGACAAGCAGTTTGCCATGGGATTTTTGAAATTCAAGGCTCTTCCATGTGATTGTTGTGAGGAGGGTGCTGACGCTTCAGGTGAAGCTGGAGGGTCATGCTGAAAATCTTGAGAGCCTTCAGAGCTCACTCTTGTGAAGTATAGTGCCGGAGCAAGATCGGCTTACAAACAGCAGCAGCAGCAGCAGCAGAAGGGAAAGGCCTTGTGACTTCTTGACATTGTCTGGGCATTCTTGATGAGCGCTGATTCTTGCCCACTTGTCCGCCCACCTGTGTAACCTGTCAAGGTCCCTTTGGCTGCTGCTTCTTCCTTTTTAAAGAGTGCCAAGATATTTGGGCACTGCTGGCTTAGTTAGCCAAAAATAAAGGTAGCGAGTGGTCTTGTTCATCAAATTCCAGTCATTTAAATGGCAGGAAACGGTCCCTACCCTGAGATAGTTCTTGTTCAGATAAAAACCTAGTTCTGCTTCCCTACTCATGCTGCTGAAAGCCGGAGGCTTCACTATATCGTTTGGTGAATTCCCTTAGTCCCTTTGACTCAGAGAGTGCCTGGCAAACAAAGTACCGATCCGTACACAATGAATGGCATGAAACATTGACGAGTCAGCCAGGAGAGCACTGTTCTGTCCCCCTGCAGAGTGACTTGGAAGTGCTGATGAGCTCAGGGCTGTGAGCAGAGGCTGGGCTTTTGCTCCTTTGCAGATACATGGTGGGCACAGCCACGTGTCAGGCAACAGCAATTTGAGCTTTGGCTGCTGAGATCAAACTCAGCTGGGCTAGGTCATGAGGGAAGGCTGCCCAGTCACCTGGAGGGGCCTGCTTTACTATGTGAAGTGGTAAAATAGTCCTGCTGTCTCTGAGTTTCCATGTAAGGCATTTTCCATACTAAGGTGTAGGGATCTTAAGGCACAGGTTACTGGAGAAACTATCCCTGTGTGCCAGGAACAATTGCTCTTCATCTTCACACCTTGTAGGTCAGAGAAGGAGAGCCTGCAAAGCAGCCTGCTGGAGGCTCAGCAGCACATATCGGAGCTGGAGATGGCCAGGAGCCGTGTGCAAGCCCAAGTGCGCACAGCCACGCAGGCCCAGGAGGCCATGCTCGGTGAGAGCCTCGTGCGCTTTGTTTCTGCTGATGGCCGGCCTAGTGCAGTTGCTCCCAAGCCAGCTCAGTCCGCAAGGCTCCTGAGGAGTGAAGGAGCTGAGGGCAGGTCCCTCCTTGCCTGAAACTGAAAGGGCTTCACTTCAGCACATTCCTCTGCTTGTGGAGTCTCTGACTCTTGCCATGTGTCATGTTTGCAGAGGATGTGAGGGGCCTTCGTCGTGAGCTGCTGGCTCTAAGATCTCTCAGCCAGCAGCAAAGTGAACGCATGGCTCAACAGCTCTGCTGGGCAGAGGAGCAGTGCGGGAAGGCTCTAAGACTCTGGCAATCTGCTCAGCAAGTGGAAGAAAAAAAGCTCCTGCAAAAACTGGTAAGAAACAATACACACCTGAAGATTTCAGGCAACTTTGGAGGGCTGGCTTAGCAGAAGAGCAGCCTGAGTATGTGACATGGCCGCAAGCATCTGCTGTGGGCTATACCTTGCTGAGCCAGGCAGCAGGGGGCTTCAAGGGCTCATAGTCCAAGGTCTGTGAAGAGCCAGAGGATAATGCTGGGATAGTATATGCAGCCACAGGTTCAGGATGGGCATAACCTGGAGGCTGGTGGACCCACCACCCAAAGCATGGCAGCGAAGGGGCAGGATCTTCCCCACAGCCTCGTGCCATGCAGCAGACGGCTGCTGAGCTTGCTGCCAACTGCAGTGCCAGCAACTGGGTTCCTTGCTTTCTGTCCTTCCATGGTGGATGGACAGTTGTCTTCCCTTTGAGCCTGAAGCAGATGCAACAGGCCCCATGTTGCTGGTGTTTCAGCTGGTGGCCTGCCTAGTGACTGGGTCATCGAGGTGCTGGCCTCATCCTCTTCCTGCAGTCCATCTGCAGCTCTTCCTTGATCAAAGGGCAGAGGGACTTTGAGAACAGAGCCTCTGAGAAGAGGCAGAAATCCTGAGGAGAGAAGGGCCAGACAACAGGAAGCCAACAGAGCAGGGAAGAAAGGTGGCATCTCCTTCCTTCCACTTGCTGACACTCCCTCTAACTTTTGGGTTAGAACAGCATTGCTGGAGGGCACAAAGTCACTTCTAATGTGCACTTTTCAAGTGGGGAGGGGGGGGGTTGTTGGAGGGTTGAAGCTTCCATTTTTTTCTTTGGAGATCATTGCAGGGACTTCATCTGGAACTGTCTCTCCCCCTCATCAGGAGAGACAACTGGAACAACAGCATTTGGAGGCACTGGAGCAGCTGAAGGAACGGGCAAACTTCCTGGCTGAGGTACAGAGAGAGCAGGAGAAATGAAGCAGGAAATTGCCATCATGCAAGCTGAACAAGAAAAGATACCAAGCAGAGCCAGTCAAGAGGCACAGATTGTGGAAAGAGAGTTTGTGCGCTGTTTTGGACTCCTCTGCTCTCCCTATGGGCGCTGCTTCTCTGGACACTGTCTGTCTGGATGGGATTGTCTCTTAGCTGACCCTTCATGAAAATGAGAATGAGAACAAAATGCTTTTGGAAAGCGTGAGCACATTAGTCTTGCTTGCCGCACAAGCGGTGGGTGGGAAGTTTAAAGCTGTCTTCATTTGTGTGCAGGTCCTGCAGGAAGAGCAGCGTCAGAAGGCTGCTGTCCTAGACAGGGTGTACTGGCTGCAGAGAGAGCTAGACCAAAGGGAGCAGCTGAGGCAGGTGCTGAAGGAGGAGTGGGAGAATGGGCAGGTGAGCCTGACTAGCCAGCTAGCAGAGGGAAGGGCAGTGATGGGGCGTGAACTGGACATCTCAGGCAAGGGGAGGCAAGGACTACTGCAGGCACTGGGAGCACAGAGCCTGGCAGGTTCCAGCACTGAGCACCAGGAAGAAGAGCTAGGATGGAAGGGTTAGAGCTGGGTAGAGAAGCAGAAGCAAGTGCCTGAATAGAAGTGCTTTTGAGACTGGAAAAGAGGAAACCTGAGCATGATGGCAGGTGCCAGTAAGATTTCTCCTGATGGAATATCAAGGACAAGCTGCAGGCAGAACTGCAGGAAGCTCAGAGGAAGATGAAGGCAATGGAGAAGAGGCACCAAGAAGAAATGCAAAGGATGCACAAGGTCCTGCTGCAGTACAGGCTGGCTGACCAAAAGCAGGTGAGTGAAAGAGCAGGAGGCACTGCACTCATGCAACAAGTGGTCTCTGCCCTTGTTGCCTTTCCCCTGCAGAGCAGCAGGTGGATGGGGAAATGTCTCTGAGCGCCATGCTCTGTGGTCTCCATGGCAGCTGGTCAGAAGGACACTTACTGGGCCACTGAATCTCAGTTGCTGCCCTGGGCAGCAGGGCTGGTGCCTTGGCCGGTGGGCCAGCAATCCTGTGCATGTATTTCTGCTGGCCTCTTAGAGCTTGCTTTGTTTTTTGAGGGGTTTGTTCAGGTGAGCATGGTGACCCACACAGATTCTGAACAAGTTGTCCCTGTCCATGGTGAATGCAGTCCGCAGAACGGGGTGAAATGTACAGTTGTTCTTTCCCTGTCACAGTCTCTCCTATGGCTGGCTGTGACAAGCTGTAGTCTCTGACTGCTCTTTGGGTTTGACTTGAGGAGGAAGAGTTGACAGCTCAGCTTGCAGCCTAACACCAGTGTTGTTCCTAAGGGCTTGCCTTTGAAATGCTGTGTCTGGGCCATCGCTGCCAGGCGCCCTTCTGACACAAACAAATTTCTTGTCCCAGAGGGACGCAGGATCTGCCGTCAAAGCTGCCGCAGCAGCAGCATCCTCTGAAGAAGCCTCCTGTCCGCAGCCTGAAAACCAGAGCATGAGCAGTTCGCCCCGCTCGAGCCAGGAGAGAGAGAAGCACTTCCTGAAGCTGCTGAGTACGTCCTGGCGATTTCTTGTGCAATCCAGCAGTGTATTATAGTGTGTGTGCCTCAGCATGAGCTGTAGCACGTTCCTCCTCACTCTGGTGTCAGACAGACATTTGCACTCCCTACAGAAGCCAGTGTTGTGCTTGGGGGCAGCCAGGGAGCACTCGGGGCGTTCCTTTTGCCTTTGAGGCAAAAGGTGGGAGTGGGTGGGCTTTGCCTGAGCTTCCCTGTGCAGTAAAGACAAAAGCTGGGATTGTGTCCCAAGCAGCAGTAGGCTGCAGCCTAGCCAATGACTCAGTGGAGGTGTGTGTGCTAGTCCAGCCAAACTGATGAGAACACTTGGCTTCCTAGATTCCCTTTAGACTCCTGACTGGTAACCAGTCATTGGAGACAAAATACTTCAGAGAAATTGCTTGGCTGTGGGGCTGGTTTAATGCTGGTGTTGTTTATATGACTGTTGGTACTTCTGTTATTCCTTCTGTGGTTTGGTTTGATAAGAATTCTACATTTTGGTTAGCCTGACCTCCTTGAAGAGAACATCAGGTGACAGCACAAGTAAGAGTGGAAGATGTCTTTTCAGTACCCCCTACAAGTTAAAAAGTTACATTCTTAGAACAGTCTCAAGGTATCAGAGAGGAAGAACTGTTTTCAAAGTGCCCCTAAAGAAGAAAACCAGGACGCTTTTCTTACAATCCCTACTTGGTATTTTAGTTGTGTCCTTAGGAAGATGCATCCAAGAGACACATCTATGTGGCATGGTCAGATAAAACTGCCCTGCAAGCAATTCTCAGGAGGAAGCCTGCAGCTCCTCTGCTGCATGTTCCTCCAGTAGCAGGCACTTTGTCACTGCTAATGCCCAGCTGGTAAATATTCTTGGAACACTGAGCATTGGCTCAGTGTTCCAATCCCTGCACAGAGTCCTGCACTCTAGGAAAGCACACCAAGGCTTAGTGACTCTGCACTACAACTGAGTTGCTTCTTACAACTAGTAAGAGCTGCCAGTGCAGTGCTGTCAGAGAATAACCGGTCAGGTACAGAACAGAGCCCAGTTTACTCAGTGTCTGCCATCAGCTGCTGGGACAAAAGAGGGGTTGGATCGACTCCTCCAGGGGTCTGAATTCAAAGACAACCATGTTCTGGCTTGAGTTGGTCAGCTGTAGCAGCGGGGGGGGGGGGGGGGGGGGGGCGTTTAAGATGCTGGTTGCTGCTACCTATTTCCCAATAAGCATCTCCTGGAGAAAAGCCACTTGGGTAAACATTCAGGCAGGCAGTCAAGTCCACACACACCACACTCACCACAGCAAGCTCAGTGCACAGAGGCAGAGAGGCCTTTTATAAGGTCAGTTTCAGCGAGGTTTATTTGAGCACGCCCGAGGGGAACCAGAAGACAAAAGATAAGCCATGTCCTCTGCACAAGGTTTAAGTAGGGGCGGGTACGAGGGCGGTAGCAAGGGGGAGGGCAAAGGGAATGGGCTCTCAGGAAGAAGGGGCCGTCCACCAGGGGTATCACAACCAATGAGGAAACAGGGGAAGGAGAAACCAGGGAAAGTTGGGACCTATGGGGAAAGGAAGTGGGATGTATCGGTGTTATGCAAGAGTCCATGAGGAAGACTTTTCTGTCTGCCCAGGTAGGGTGGAACTCTATTGTAAGTATTCCTCCCTTCATGGGAGGGCTCTGGGGATTTCCCTGAGGGACAAGCAATCAGAGGATTCCACAGTCAACAGCTTGTAACACAGCTGGCTGGGGCTCTGGCTTCTTCACAGTGGCTGTCAGTGGCCATTCGTGGGCTTTGCCCAGCTTTTTGTCATACCTGCCCTGCCACTGACAGTGGTGTGACTGCAGAGGCTGCAGCCTTCCTTAGCTGTGAGGTTTCAGCTGCCTTCACCTGGACTCGTGAGAGGATCAGCATCTCATTTGTGCAGGCGTCTGTGTCACGGCAGCGCCTGAGGAGCGGCGCTCTCCTTGTGGCCCGTCTGGGCTGTGCCCTGTGGGAAGATGGGACCCGTGGGTGGTGTCCAAGGGGCCGAGTGCAGTGCTAGTGACAGCTGCTGCTAGTGACTGCTTCTGCTGCTAGTGACTGCTTCAGCCCAGGCTGAAGACAAGGCCTTGTAGCTCTTCACTACATGGGGAACGGGCAAAGTGGTCTTCAGAACTTAGCCTGCTCATAAATGAAAAGGGTTCTATTTCTTACAGCCATTGTTCTTGGATGTAGCACAGCATGAGCTGCTGTTCTCTAAAAATGTCAAGGCATTCTTTAGGCAAACTGCTGAGAAGTAGAGAAAATCCCCTCCTCTCCTGGAATTCACTTTGCAATATTCTTTCTGATCCGAAAACAAGAGGATGTTGATAAAAATTCATCCCAGGTGTTAGGGTGCATTTAATCCTTGGAAGTATGAAACCTTTTGTTGAATCTCACAAGAGAGTGTTTCTTGCCAAGAAAATGAAGGGTCCAGAGTTTTCAGCCCTCCTTCCCATTTGTCATCCCATAGATGACCACCACTTGCCTTGGTGTCCATTCTTTTCTGGTCTCTGTCTGTTCTGATGGTTTTTCCATGGGCTTAGTTTCCCTTCAAGGCAACCCTCCAAAGGAGTGTGGGAGAATCAGACTCTGTGCAGGCCAGAGCTGCCTGTCTTGCTGGGGCTGCTGTTGTTGTTGTTGTTCTTGTTGATGTTACTGTTAGCCAAGCGACCAGAAATTGCTCAGAGCCTCAGAGAGTGGAGCTGGGCTTCAGCTGTCCTGGAAGTCAGGATCTCTGTTTTGAAGTTTACTTCTTGCAATTTGTTTTCTTTCAGGGCATGTTGTGAGTGTGGGAGGTCCGGAAAAGAAGTACACGGGATGGAGACGTATTGGCAGTGGGTGAGTGCAGCCAGGCTTACTTCTACAGAGCCATGGGCCAGGAAGTTTGGTGGTGCAATATCCCATGGAAAGTCAGGCAAGCTGCAAGCATCTTCAGACCCTGGCTTTAGATTGTCCCTGTCTCAGTGCTGAGGCAGTACAAGGCTTCCTCAAAGATTATGAATCTTTGGATGCTGACAGTGTCTTGGCTGCCTCAAGGAGCAGGACCTGGAAGCCCTCCTGTCCCTCCAAGATGTGCCACCAGATTGCCTGTTTTCCCATGAGACATGGTTTTGTATGTTTCCAAGTAATATGGCCACACTCATGAAAGAAGAAAAACCTGAGAGAGCCATTTCCCACCTGATAGCTGTCAGATAACAGCTCTCAGTAGCATTTCTTAGTCGTATTTTGCTGGATATTCAGTGGTCAGGAAAATAAGCAAGGCCGTGTGGTGTTGCCTGAGTTTGGCAGGTAGGATCACAAGAGAGGAGCGAGAAGGCCTGGCAGGACTGTGTGTTTCATTGGCTGGGCAGGCGTGCCACAGGCACAGACACGAGAAGGAAAAGGCAAAGAACAGCCCTGCATGCATAATCTAGTGTGTACGTTTGAGATTTGTAGCGGCCCATTTTTTTCCTGTTGGACCCAGCTTTTCTCTGGGACACTCTGCATGGCAGAGGGCTGCTGGGCTGCTGGGCCATTGGCTGAAGAGCAGACAAAGCCCAGTGTTTTAGAGGCACTGCAGGCAGCAGAGAGCTTCTGCCTGGGCTGCCTTTTGCTTCTGAGCACTGAACAACTTCTCTGTTTTTTTGCCTCTGCTCTGTTTCTAGGGGTTTTGGAAGTGTTTATAAGGCCTTCAACGCTGCCACAGGACAAGCGGTAAGTGCCCACGCGGATTTTGCAGCTCTTGAGTGCTTTCCCTTGGGATGTGATCTGTGGCCAGAGCTTTGGGCCGCCTATCTTTGCTGCAAAGGCTGTCCCGCAGAAGCAGCCTGTCTAGAGGCGGGCTGCAAAATGCATTTTGGACAGACTTTGTCCTTCCTACCCACCTGAATGAATGCAAGGATGGCAGTGGTGTCCTTCAGAGAAGGACATCCTAGCTTGGACTTACTGGATGAATCTGCATAGATTAGCTGATGGCAAGAGCATTCATTCCGGCCCAATTCCTCTTAAGGTTCAGACAGATATTTTGTTTTCCATCATGTGGTTTAGTTGGAAAATATCATGCAAGACCTAAAGAAGGAGAGATCTTGTGTGGAGCACAGTTTTGCCTTTCAGTCCTAGGGAACCTAGTTCACATACACGCACACACACAGAGATCAATATGAAGGAGTTGTTGAAGAGCCTTAAATAGTACAACCTTGTGTTGATCCTGTGTAGGTGACATTCCACTAGAGAGATGCTGTCTCTCTACCTACCGCACAGACATGGCAGTGTCTTGGAGAGTCCTGCTGCTCTTTGGGGCTAAAAGTTCAGAGTCCTGAATTCAGCTTTTTGGCTCTCAGCACATACATTCCATCTTCCTTAATAGTAAGGAATTAGATAACGAAGTTCCTTATCCACCTGCAGTGCTGGGCTCAGGAACTGCACTTGGAGGGAGGGGAGGTCTAGGAGGCGTCCAAAAGGCCTAAGCCCTTAGGTGCTTATAACCTGGGGCGCATCCACAGTGTACCACAGAAAGGGTTATTAATTTATAAACCCACTAAATAATTACAAGTCTAAGCCATGTGCAGGATTGTTCTTCGGAGTTGCAAGACCCAAACTGAAGAAGTTAGGATGTGCTAGGATTGTAACTTTACTTTGAGTCGCTTTGGAGTTCTTTTTTGGACAGCGTTTTCCCTGTCACATATGTGTGTGTTTACTCTGGCACACAATGGAAATGGCAGCCGTCTCTGAAAGGCTGGTCAAAGCCCCTAGAAATGCTAACGTATTGCCAGTGATTTCAATTTGTCTTCACAGGAGCAAAATTATTTTTGGCTTCAAAACATGTGTAAGCGATAATAGTAATGCTAAACAAAGTCTATTTGAGAAGTCTGTGGGTGCAGAGAGTGCTGTTAGCACTTTGTGGTTGATGGTTTAGAGTCCCTTTTGACCGAGGTGACAAGGCACCCAGGCCCGTGAGTTCACAGAGAAAGAGGCTCTGGTGATGTCTGTCCCTCACTGCTTTCAACGTCATCGTAGGTGGCCGTAAAGCAACTTAATCTCCAGCACCAGGGTTGTGAGGAAGTGGTAAAGGAAATCCTGGTCATGCGGGAACTTAGGAACCCCAACATTGTCACCTACTTTGAAAGGTAAGTAGTTCTGACAGAAAATCAGAAAATGGATCTTTCAATTAACATCAATCCACTCCTGGATGAGGCATGGCAGGAGATTGCATTTTGTCCCCATCAGTGGTTCGTGGCATAAACAGCTTGAAGATTGATCTCAGAAACCTGGCTCTCTTACTAAGCCAGCAGCCTGTATGTTCACTGGCTGCACGTTTTCCTGGTTTGGGGCGTGGTTTTTTCCAAGGGTTGGAGGAGAAGTGCTGAGAAAGCATCCCAGAGATGATTTCCCTTGCACCATTCCCACTATTTTTCATTGCCTTGCATGCCAAAAGACTAGGCTAGGAGGCACATAATTTGCCAGGTTTGAAATTGTTTTTCCTGTTTGTACTTTCCTTTCTGCAAAGTTTCCCAAAGCGTGTTGGCAGTGCTGGACACCCACATGCCCTGAGTGAAAGCTGTGAAAACTGTGTCTCCTTGCTGCTGGAGTTAATGGTGCAGTTTGTGTATGAAGATGATGAAGCAGCTGCTGGGATGCGTCTGCTTCCAGATTGATCTTTGCCCTCACCAAACTGCCTTTTTCCCCTTCTTGCCACCTAAGCCATCTCGTTTTCCACGGGTGTGCCTTCCTCATTGAGGCAGCACAGATGACGGGGCACTGGATAGCCTGGGTGGAGTGTGTCTTCATTTGATTCCATCTTCATTTCCCAGTGACCTGGAAACAAAACTCAGCTGCAGTCTTTTCTTCCATACGGCAATTTAGCTGTGCACATTCAGCTCCATGCTGTTGCTTTCATCTTGCAGCTACCTTGTCAATGAGGCTGTCCTGCTGGTGTTGGAATATATGGATGGAGGCTCCTTAGCTGATGTAGTCAGCCTAAGAAGGATGGCTGTAGGACACATGGCAACAGTGTGTCGGGAGGTAAGGGGTCCTGCTTGTGCTTGGGATGGCTTGGACGGGCTCGTAGTTCGAAAGAGATGCTAAGTGAGCGATTCCATGTTCAGAGCATTCTTTCTGTGTTGCTCTCATGCTTCAGAGAAGAAGGGGCATCTGCACTGAACTGCCTGCCAGTGTCCCTGCCCTTACTGTAGTCTGTTCTTTACTCTGAGTTACCGTTGTTGAACTCCCTGTCTCTTTTTCATTTTTATTTTCTGTTCTGCCCTTTTCCTCTCCAAGCCTTTGCCCCAAACCTTTCTGCATTGCCTTCTTTGCCCATAAGTGCAAAGGTGCTGGTGTGCGAGTTTTCAACCAGCGGCAAAGCCAAAGAGAGACTCACCTGTCACAGGTCTCCGCTTCAAAGGATGGCATAGCACCCAGCATGGTGCTTGCCGCTGAAAACTGACCAATGAGCTGCTTCCAGGTTCTGTCGAGGCAGACGTATAACCCTTGTCCTGCAGTCTCCCACCTGTCAGTGATCCCCTTGGTACCCAAGGCAGGGACTTTTTCTCTTTTGGCAAACCCTTGTTTGTCCTCCAGACAGGGATAGAGCATCCGCTGCAGCAGCGGTCATTCTGACTGCCTTTGCAGGGGACAGTCTCCAGCAACGACTGACATTTCCCCGTCAATAGCTAATATGCCTCCTTTGGAAAGATCCTGCTCTCCGAGTCTTGCAGCAGCAAGCTCTTCCTCTTTCCTGCACTTGCTGCTCCTTTGAGATCTGTGAACCTTCAGGAGCAGCCTCCATTTGCGTCTGATGCAATCAGATCAGGCTGACTTTTGGCTTCCTGTTTCTTTTTTCTCTCGCAGTGCCTGCAAGGCTTGGCTTTCCTTCATGCCAACCAGGTGATCCACAGAGACATCAAAAGTGACAACATCCTTCTGGGCCGGGATGGCTCCGTCAAGTTGGGTGGGTATTCCCAGTCAGGCGCAGCGCTCCGGGGAGGCGGTGTGGGGCTGCTTGGGAGTGGCTGCCGGGTGCCCAGCAGTGGCGCTGGTGAGAGTGCAGGGAGCACTCTGCAAGCCCAGGGCGCAGCTGGAGGGTGCCGGGTGGTCTAGAGGGCAACAAGGTGCCAAGAGTAACTCTGGTTTCTGTGTGTGTTCCTTCCAAAAGGAGAGAGTTGCAATGTAAACATCAGGGGAATGAGGAAAAGCCATGGTGGGAGGGTTGTTAAGTGGACAATTGCCCATGTCCTTGGCTGCAGCCCTGAGGAAAGAGAGCCCAGCTGCTTTTCCAGCACGATTCAGCACTGCATTCTGGGACTTAGAGTGAAGAACCCTTTTCCTTGGTCTCCTACTTGAAGCAGTGTTTGTTTTTCTCCTCAGCTGATTTTGGCCTCTGTGCTCTGCTCAGCCCTGAGCAGAGTAAACGGAGGTCAATGGTCGGCACCACCTGCTGGATGGCACCCGAGGTGGTGAGAGGAGAGCCCTACGGCCCCAAAGTGGACACCTGGTCCCTTGGCATCATGGGAATTGAAATGGCCAAAGGAGAGGCTCCTTATCTTCGGGAAACCAGTGACAGGGTAAGGTGCAAATACGCTCAGTTAGCTGTGTCCTTCTGGTCCCTGTCTATTAGACAAAATCCCATTCCCACAGCTTGAAGTGCTTCCAGCAAGGCCCACTTCTAAAACCGTCCCTGGGACTCACATCAGCTGTCAAGGCTAGACCTGGTGCAGCTTGGAATAGCTGGGGCTGCACTGGCACCTTTCTTCCTTTGGGAGAGAAGGCTCATGTCTAACCATCTGCTAAGGCAAGAAATTGCCACTGTAGACTGCAGCTTAAAAGATGGGGTCTAGGTGAGCACTGAAGGCTATGGAAGAATCACGTAGAGTCTCCTGTTTCCTTTCACTTCAGGCTAACTACCTGATAGGCAAGCAAGGGGTACCAAATCTGCACCAGCTCAGGCTACCCCGTGGCTTGTGTGAATTTCTGGGCTGCTGCCTGCAGATGGATGTGGACAGGCGAGGCTCTGCCAAGGAACTTCTGCAGGTACAAGGCAAAGGGGCTGCAGGCCAAACAGCTGTTCCCTGTCAGGGTTTGCTCCTCGGCCAAACTCCAGGCAATCAGATGGGCCCCCACATAGTAATCTCTGCTCTGCATGCTTTTCAAATGGAAACCAAGTAGGATCCAAGACTGCTTGAGGTTAGAAGGGATCTGTGAATGTCATCTACTCCAAAGCCACGGCCCCTGGCAAGGACATCTTCAAGTAGATCAGATTGCTCAGAGTGCCATCCAACCTTGAATGTTGCCAGGCTTGGGGCTTCTCCCAGCTCTCTTGGCAGGCTGGGCCAGTGTTCCAGCATTCTCCTCATAAACAGCTTCTTCCTTAGAGCCAATGTGAATTGAGTGTCTTTTAGCTTCAAACCGTTGCCCCTTGTCCTCTTGCAATTGGCCCTGCTAAAAGAGATGTCCCCATCTTTCTTGGAAGGCCCTACAGCTATGGAAAGGTCTCCATGGGGCTTCCTCTTCTAAACAAGCTAAACAAGGCTAAACAAGCACAACTCTCACTGCTGTTCCTTAGAGGAGAATTCCCACCTTCTGGTAATTTCTGTGGCCCTCTTTTGCTCTCGGCTGGTGTATTCAGGTTTACCTGGTAGCAAAGGAACCGAAGTATTGCAATGCCAGGGACGGGGTTTGAGGAACACAATGAAAACAATCCCTGCCAAGCGGTTTTAGATTGGTCTGTGGGAAGGCGGGGGCTGTGGGGGAGCTCACTGGGAGCATCTGAGGGCACCCAGCTTGTCCCTCCTGTCGCACTCTTAGAGGTTTCTGCCAGGCAAACGGGGACAGCTGTGCAGGATTTGTGCCAGCCCCATGTGCTGCCTGGCCCGGTCAAGTAGATGAGAATCGCTGTGGCTTTGCTGCCAGGTCTTGTGGCAGACAAGGAGCTGCTGACCGGGCCACTTCCTTGGCTGAGCCTGCTGTGAAGGAAGATGCCAGCCGGCACAGGATAGGGGGTGCATGCCGAGGCAGACGCTGCTCTTCCTGCAAGCCAGAGCTGAGCACATCTGTGCCCTGCTGCTTGTGTCCTTGCTCCTGGCTTGCTGCTGAAAACCTGCATGTCCAGCGGTTCTGAGAACAACATGTGGGATCAATAATTTTCAGAGCTCTTGGGAGTCTCTTGAGGAATGCCTTATGCCCCAGATCTCTCTTGGTCACTCAAATAGGCCATGTCTATAGCAAATAGGATCTTGAGTAGGTCTGTTGACTTTCCTAAAAAGAAAAAACCTTTGGACAGCAAGCAGCAATCCCACAGTGATATCAGGACCAAAATCCCAGCAAGTGACGCCACCTTGAGGAATGGACTAGTGCAGTTCTGGGCCATGTTTCCTGCAATAGCAGCATCCTGGACATGAAGGCAGATGTGCTGCTGGTGCCCTCAGTCTGATGTCTGTGTATTTCTGGGCACTAGAGGAATCCAGCCTGACCCTGTTCGGAACTCAGTTTGGAAAAGAATGGCTCCTTTTTCCTTTGTCTCTCTTAATTTGGTTTGTTTTGTTTCTTTTTCCCTTTGGGCAGCATCCATTTCTCCAATCAGCGGAGCCTCTCTTAAGCCTCTTCTGACAGGCTGATTGCTGTCATTCCTGCAGCAAGGAAATGCAGGAAGCAAAGGAGATGACAAGGACAACTTCAGCACTTGGAGAACAGAGCCTCTGAGAGCAGGTAGAAATCCTGAGGAGAGAGGGGCCAGGAAACAGGCAGCCATCAGAGCAGGAAAGCATGGTGGCATCTCCTTTTCTCCCAGCTGCTGACACTCCATCTAACTTTTGGATTAGAACAGCATTGCTGGAGGGCACAAAGTCACTACTGATATGCACTTTTCAGTTGGGGGGTGGTGTGAGGCATGAAGCTTCCACTGATTCTTGGGGGAGATGGCTGGGACTTCATGTGGAAGTGTCTTTCTCCCCTCACCAGGAGCTGGAAGGGCAGCGTTTGGCGGCACAGCAGCTGCTGGCACAAGGGGCAAACCTCCTGGCAGAGGTAGAGAAGGAGCAGGAGAAAAGGCTGCTTGAGATGAAGCAAGAAGTTGCCACCATGCAAGCTGAACAAGAAGAGGTGCGAAGCAGAGCCAGTCAAAAGGCAAAGGCTGTGAAAAGAGAGCTTGTGTGTTGTTTTGGACTGCTCTGCGCTCCTTATGGGCACTGTTTCTCTGGACACTGTCTGTCTGGGTGGCATTGTCCCTTGGTAAACAGTGCTGGTGCCAAGAGGGCAAGGACCGGTCAGGTGAGAGGCTACCAGAGCGCAGGTTTGAGGAAGGCAGCAATGGTGTTGCAGGGCCAGAGAATGGGAAAGCCAGAGCTTTGTCTCAGAAGGTGGGAGGTCCCACAGGAAGCCCCCTGCAGAGCCAGGCTAGAGCTGTGGGAGTGGGCTGCCAGTCAGGCTGCTGAGGAGGTGCCTGAAGCTGCTGAGTACGTCCTGTGCATCCTTTGTCTGATCGAGCAGTGTACTGTGTGGGTGCCTCAGCATGAACTGTAGCACATGTTCCTCCTCACTTGGTGCTGGACAGACATTTGGACTCCCTACAGAAGCCATTGTGGTGCTTGGAAGCTGGCAGGGAGCACTCGGGGCGTTCCTTTTGCCTTTGAGGCAAAAGGTGGGAGTGGGTGGGCTTTGCCTGAGCTTCCCTGTGCAGTAAAGACAAAAGCTGGGATTGTTTTGCAAGCAGCAGAAGGCTGCAACCTAGCCAATGACTCAGTGGAGGTGTGTGTGCTAGTCCAGCCAAACTGATGAGAACACTTGGCTTCCTAGATTCCCTTTAGACTCCTGACTGGTAACCAGTCATTGGAGACAAAATACTTCAGAGAAATTGCTTGGCTGTGGGGCTGGTTTAATGCTGGTGTTGTCTCTATGACTGTTTGTACTTCTGTTATTCCCTCTGCAGGCTGCATGGGCCCCGCCATCTAAATCCCCACGTGTTGTGGTTTGTTTCTAGAATGTTCTGCTTCCCCCATGTTATGGTGTTAATGGTTCTGCCTTTGTTCCCCTCCCTTCCACAGTTACTTGTCAATCTCCCAACCCCTGGGAGATTGGGAATGGGATGGTGAAACGTGCAGGCTAGCTGGCCAGCCCGCCTTCAGCCAAAGGGATGTTGCCATGCAGGACTTCCACTCCGCAGGAGGAAGAGGCAACTCTCTAGTTAGTGGCAAATTTGGGTTTTTTGAGCCCCCGGAGGGACCAAGTGCACCCAAGGGATCCAGGAATAGGAGAGCCTCGAGGGTGGGGAAACACTGGGTTTTAAAGGGAGTGGGAGGTAGGGGTGGTAACAACACATGAAGAAATCAGAGTCTGGGGAAGGGTGATACATAGGTGACAGACATAAAGGGACAAACTGAGGGAGGGGCCCCGGCCCCTGAACCAATCACCTGACGCCCTGGCTAGAAGGTTCTAGAGATGGAGGCAGGAGTGCCAGGTGACTGGCAGGCAGCCGGGGGTGGGGAATTAAAATGATACATCGGTAACTGGGGCAACTGGGGAGGGGTTGGGAGATTGACAAGTAACTGTGGAAAAAGGCAGAACCATTAACACCATAACATGGGGGAGAGAGAACATTCTAGAAACAAACCACAACACCCACTCTAAGAGCTTTTCAAATGAAAACGAAGGAAACGTGCAGCGAAGCAATGGAGGAAGCGGAAGAGATGATCAGGACCACTTCAGGATTACTTTCTGCAATGGCAGCTTGGAGCTGGATTCACAATAATAGTCCTACACACCCTCAAGCCTGTTGGAAGATTCCCTTCCTTGTCAGCCAGGGAATAAGGCTCTACATTCACTTCTGAATTGGCCATTCTTTCTTAAAGATGGAAAGTCCTTCCTAAGGGCATTCTGGTGTGGTTTGGAATTGGGAACAGTCTCCGTTCCTTTATCAGCTCCAACCTACCCTGCCTTTGGAATGCTGCCCATTGGCCAGTTTTTGCCCAGCTGAGGACTTTGGGATGAGGAAGAATATGCAAATGCATTTCCAGCCAAAAGCCAGTGAAGAGCAGGGCAGCCTGTGAGAGACAGTCTGAAGTTCCCCTCATTTGCCTCATGACTGTCTCAAGGACCGACTTTGGGACCCTGAGGAGCCTGATTGGAATCCTGGTCTGCGGTGCTGGATAAAGGCCAGAAATCCTGAGGCCCCTGAGCAGAGTTCTGGCCTGCCAAGCAATTGTTCACAGCTGTGTCTACAGTGACTGCTTCCAGCAGGGCCTGCCAGGGGGCGAGGCGCCCCATGTGCTTGCACCTGCTTGGCGACAATAGCCCAGGAATTTTCCCACCTCTTGGCCCGGTTGGACTTTTCTGGGGTAACCTTTGGTGGTCCAAAGAAGACCCCTCATCTGCTTTTCAACCACCGTGACAGACAGACTGAGATGGAAGAAGCCTCTCTCTCAAGGACTGACACATGAGAAGCTCCCCCCTCCCAAGGACTGAGACTGAAAGCCCCAACACGGGGGAGCTGTGTGGGGGAGCCGACCTGACCACAGCAAGATATTTGCCTGCAAGTGTGGCCATTGGACCAAGAAGACATTGGTCCTCGCCTACTGCTGAGAACATGGACTACCTGTTACATCTATTCTTTATTGGATCTTTGTCCCCCTCAGCGGTTTCAATAGACTTTCTTCCAGATCTGTTTTCCCCCCCTCAGCAATGGACTATAACAGAATCTTGAGTTAACCAGAACCTTTGAGAGCTTCCCAACATGACTTGGTGAACTCCATCAGCTGGATTACAAGGACTTTGTCTTTCTACGTTTGCTAGCTATATCCCCTCTCTCTCTCTCTCTCTCTCTCTCCTCTTTTGTCTTTTTCCTCTCCCTTAATCCCTCTATGGCATTTGCTGTGCTCATTCAATAAAGGTGCATTTGTTTGGATTAATACTGAAATCCCCACTGTGTTGTGTTTTGCACTCTGAGATCAGGAAAACGAACCATCACAGCTCCCTGCTCGCGTGAGCGGATCATGACACAGCCAGAACATCCTGTGCAGATCCAGGCTTTCAGCTGTGCCCACGGATGCTTTTGGTTCCTGCTCGGTGTAGCCGGCACGTCTCCCCTGTGACTGCTCCCGCCTCCCAGGTGGCCGTGGCTAATAGGTATGAGGCTCTGAGAGTGCACCGAAGAAGGCAGGCACGTCTGCTGGCAGTGCAGGAGAGCAGAGAGAAAGTGCCTGGCAGGACCCTGGCCAGCACCCGCTGTACCTGCTCTTTGTCAACAGTACAGGACTGGTGGGTGATGCTGCACTTGAGGTTGTCTGGGGCTCAGCAATGATGGAAAGTCTGTGTGCTTGAGTGGCTTTGTCCCTCTTACTGTGCCTTCTGTTGTCCCTGTGCTCCGCGATGTCTGCCCAGGGCTGTGTAGCTGCGTGGCACAGCTTAAGTGCAGGAGAGCCTCATTTGTTTGCCTTTTGAGATGGCTGCTTGTCATCAATGGAGAGAGACAGGAAGACTGACTCGGTGATCAGAATCCGATTTTCTTGTGGGATACAAGCATTTATATACTATTTTAGGGAGACTAGTACTGTGTACTACAATGATTAGGTTGAAGTCACTTACACGAACTTATGCATATAACAGCATCTCTTGCTTGCATTATTTAATAGGATTTTCTTTTTCTGGTAAACCTGTCTAATTAAATCTTCTTGCTATCTAGATCTAATTTTCAAAGTTCCGTTTGCTTTTGCCAAGGCATTTTATCTATCAATTCTCTTATCCTAATAAGGTCCAAAGTACTCTCTGTCTTGTGCACCCCAATATCATATCTCCCCCTTCTGTGTCAACCAAAACCACTCCTTTAATGGTCTTATTAATTAATCTCTGCACACATTGAAGCAAGCAAGGTATCATGATTAATATAATTATTATCAAAATTACCACATACATACCCATCCTAAAAAGAATCTTTTAGTTAAAAACTCCAGCCACTAAAATCTCAGGCTTGATCTTTATAAACTAAAAACATTCCTGCTGGCAGCTGCATTACTGGATTTAGAAAGTCTGCCAGAAGTGTAATTGTACTGAAAGTTTAATTCTTATAGATAGGGTGATAGGGAGAAGCATTTTTAGACTGATTCCTTCCCATGTATTTAAAATGAACACAAAAATCCAATTTCACAGAACCCAGGAATTCTAATCCTTGGGGTTCCACCAATGGTGGTTCATGAGGTTAAGGGATCCAATTTGATGTGATTTGATCTGCTTTCAAAAGAAAAAAAAAATAGTGTAAAGTTCTGGAGGAGCTATATTCCCCCCTGGTTTTTTTTGCTTTTTAATAACATGTGTGTTTCTCATGATGAACATAAGAAGGTAACATCAAAGCAAAACAGTATGTAACATAACGATAAACTTTTACTAAGTAAAAATTAATCAGATAATAGATACAATTATAGCACATGAGAAATAGAATGGTGTTTTAAAACAATACATGATCAATTTCTTGAATATTGTACCATTACTTAGAGTCTGTAGTAATCGGCAAGCTTTATTTTTTTAAAGTGAGGGCTTGAAAAATCATTCTCGGGTAAAATTTCTAAGTTCATCTTAAACGGAGGTTTAGCTGTTCTAGGTCTAAATTTGGTAAGCCAAAATGACTTGAATATAATTTTCGTGCAGAAAATTTTCTCTACTAGTTAAAGCTAGGACTTGGCTAGGGTCACGGCTTTTAACCGGAAGAGTCTTTTTAATATATTTTAGAAACCTCTTAGTAGTTAGAAAAATAATAGATGTCTTATAAATAGTTCTAGAACAATAAGTGAAGTTTTGAAAAGTAGCTGGTTTTCTCATTTATCGTTAGTTAAATAGTTAGTTAATGGTACCATAGACAAATAGCAAATGAAAAAAGGAATGTTGGTTATAAAAAGACAGCAAATTCACATCACAAAATCAACACCATAATCAGGGTTACCTAATATATCAGTAAAAATGGTCTTAAGAAATTGAGGTTCTATTTCCCTAGACATATATGACATTAAAGCAAAAAAGTAAAAGAAGGCAATAAATAACTCATAACTAATTACAGTCCTAATATGGAATTATTTCTCATTCTTCAGTATTACTTATAAAAAATAAAATAGCAAAAACTGTTCTTATTTCTAGAGCAAAATATCTTATCTTGTAATTTAAAGGAGTAAATTTTGACAAAAATTCATTCAGACTTTATGTCCTTCACTTGTTATAGCAAAGGAATTATGTCTTATAACTCAAACAGGTATACTTCAACAAAACTTAAAATCAACTTCACTAAAACTTAACCTTAATAAAGTATCTCTAAAAGAACTTAAAGTTAACATTGCTGAGACTAAACAAAACTCAATCTTAACAAGAATTAACTTATTTAAACTCTATTATTACAAAAATGTTACTGAAAATTTGTCATATCACGGTTAAACATCAAAGTAAACAACATGCAAGTAAACAACTGTACTGAAAGCTTTACAATAAAATTACCTTGTTAGAACTATGGAGTAAAAAGCAAGCACCTAAAAAAGCCGACAGTGGAATTAAATCTCAAAAAATTACTACAGATAAAGTTCAAGATTGGTCTTGAATGTGAGCTAAAGAATCTTGAATTTATGACTTATCTAATTACTCTCAGTGAACCATGCAGTTTTGCTATGTTATTAATAGGTAAAAAGACACCACCTCTATACCAACACTAGAATTGTTCTAGTAACAACCCTGTTAAAAATCACAGATCACAAGTTAGAAGGTAAATCTCAACACTGGCTGGTGCCAGGCAGGTGGGGCTGCACCCCCTGCAGCAGCTTTTAAAGACTGCTTGTAGGATTGATGTAAGTTTGGCTTCGTAAGAGTAATGGCAGATAAACATTGAAGGCTAAACTAAAAGAGATTTAGTTCTATTGTTCTGAGCAGAAAAAGCTGCCCATTTTTTAAAAGGTTGCAGAGTTCTCAAGTTAAAGCAATTGCTGCCAAGTGTGAGTTGTAGCTATTTCTTGTTAATAATTGCATGTTGTAATCTCCTGTTAACAGTTTCCTTTTTAATAGTGCCTCGAGCCAGCCCGCCGCTGCCCCGGCGGGGGCCCCACCTTTCGGCGTGGGCCCGCCCGTGCCGGGGGTGACCCCGGGGAGCGGGGGGGCGCTCCCGCCTCGGCGCGGGTCGCGGTCGTGCCGGGGGTACCGGCCCGGGTCGCCGTGTCCCGCGGGAGCAGCTGCTGGACGGCTCCCTTAGCCGAGCGTCGCCCTGCTGCTCCCTGGAAGAGGGCACCCAGACGCTGGAGGGGAAGGGACATCGAGTCGGCATTCAAATGACCTCATTTCCTGCATGCAACGGGATGGACCCCTCACGAAACAAAGCCAAAAACCCCTAAAACAACGAGCCAACACAAAATTGACGAATCAAAGTGATGACTAGACGTGAGGTTAGAATCCAGTGTCCACCAAGGCCTTTTTACCCATCACCCTAATCTCAAAGATGTCAGCTACACACAAGACCTCAAATGTTGAAGTAAAAAGCAGCAGATTTCCTTATGTTGTCTTGAGGATGGAACTTCTAGCTCTAGTCTGCGGATCAGTGGACGAAGTTGCACTCTTCCTCCTTTTGTGAGTCGCTCCTGGGAACGCTAGTGTTATGAGCATGGACCCACCCAGAGGTTCTCCCCACCAGAGCTGATCAGTTTTAATAAAGGCATCAAGGAGGAGGAAGGTCCCCTGCCTGTGTTTATTTCAATACAGTACAAATACATTGTTAAAAAAAAGGCAAGTAACTGGAAAACTGACCAGGGCTAGGTGTCCTTCAGGGCTTTAGATCTGTACAAACTGTGGCTTTTGATAGCTGGGCTGCTCCTTCCAATACTTCAAAGTGCCTGGGGCACTTCAGCTGGGGACCATTGTGGGGGTGTCGAGTGTCCCAAATGACTCGTGTACAAAATTGAAATGCATCAAAATTCTCCACTCTGTTAAAAAATATTTCCCCCACAAAACCAGGGACACAGACATCACAAAAAGTTTACCTGTGGCAATCAGGCCCTGTTATTTGCACCAAGTGTTGGTTTTCCAGGCTTTCGCTCCTTCCATCCACGCCGGAGAGTCCCCGAGTCGTTAATCGCCGCTCATTGGGCTATTGGCTGCTTCAGATAACAGTCACACCGGCTCCTGTATCAATGAGTCCTGTTAGGAGTGTCTCTGCCTTTCAGAGTCCCATTGCATTGGCATGTTGGACGCTCAGAGGTAATATTTTGTGTCCATAAAATCTGTGGCACCCCTGTGGAACTGAACCCCTCCTCCCTTTATTCATCTATCAGGGGTGCAGGCAGGGGTGCTGCAGGAAAGGCTATAAGTTGAGCTATATTGCTCCCGGCCGGGACTACACAGGGCGGATGGGGGGTCCAAGCCATGATCTTTATTTCCCCAAGGGAATCAGAGTCTATAGCTCCAGGGAGAACAAACAACCCTGTTATCCAGGTGGAAGATCTGCCTATAATCAAAGCATGCATATTCTGTCCTGGCGGTCCGAAAACTCCTGTGGGAAGCAAATGGACAGATGAATCAAGCAATGTTACTGTGTCGGAGGTTGCCAGGTCCATTCCTGCGCTGCCTGGGGTGGCTGGTTGTAAGTCAGCGACAATTGCTCGGCGGGCGAGGGCAGGGCCGATTGGAAGTTCATGGTTGCTCCCAGCTGCTGCGTCGGCTGCGGAATTTGCATCCTCGCGCATCGCCGTCCCGTGCTGCGAGAGAAGTTTCCCTGCAAAGGCTGGCCATTGTGGTGGAACTTGGAGCGACATCTATTAGCAAAGCGAGGGCCTTTCCAGCAGCAAGGGCATACACCCAGAGCTTTAGGTTTTTGCGTTTTTGGCAGTTTCTCCAGATTTGCCCATATCTCTCGCAGCCAAAACAAGCCACCTGTTTCCCAGGGGTTAGTTTCACGGTGGCAAAAGCGTTCGCTATGCCTTGCCCCACGGCTTGATATGTGACTGCTGTGGTGTGTTTTAATGTCCCCAAGCGGTGGCACACTTGTATCATTTGGAGTAAAGTGGGTTCAGGTTCAGGGGGTAAAGATTTTAAAAGCTGCTTACAGTCCAGGTTGGTGTTCTCGACGGCCAGTTTGAGGAGTCTAATCTCCCTGGCTTGCTCGCTATTGATTTGTCTCTCCAATGTTTGTGTCAATTTGTCCACAAACTGCAAGTAAGGCTCTTGCGGACCTTGTTTGATATTCATGAAGGACTGTTGCGTAGTTTTGGCATCAGGTGTCGGGTTCGGCTGTCTGTCTCTGCCCCGACACGGGTAGTGTGGTTCTTGGGTGGCACGCGTTTTAAAGGACGAGTCTGGACTCTTCAGCTTTTCGGTCTTCAGGTTGTTTATTATTTCTTATCTACAAAATTTTCTGTCTGCCCAACAGAGGTCTGATCTGCAAGCAGTCACAGGCACTCTCTGACCACCCACGGGGCGGTCATGTCTTTTTATACTAATATCTACGTACACAATATTTACCTTTATTTCCCAATGCTTTTCACCCATGTTGGCAAGTGCACCTTCACCATAAACCAATCCCCAAATGCCAACATCACCACAGGAGATGGAGGACAAGAAGAAGGAAGAAGAAGGACAAGACACGCCCTGATCCCTCCATCTTGTCTCCATAACCCCCCTGTACCCAAAAACCTTAAAATCTATATTTCACTTTCTAAATGTGTCTATTTTACACCTTTTACTCTAGAGTGATTCTCTTGTCCTCAAACTCTTGTTATTTCTGTGGATGGATCAAAATCAAGCCACCAGACACTCTTGGCAACATTCCAGGATTTTCGAGACCCCCAAGGGTTCTCCTGGCATCTCTGAACATCAGGAATGATGTGCTGAGATCCCACAATCAGGAACCTTTAGGAATGCCAGGTGAGGTGCCCTAATATCCTGTAGGGCTTCTCTCAGTAAGGTGCCTTGGCCATTAGGCTTGGTATGCGCCCCCTCCCCCACAAGGTGGTCAATAGTTAAGGCAGCCAGGGCTTGGTTTGCATGTCATGCATACGTTGCAATTAAATTTTCCAGCCCTTTTTTCCATTGTGGCATAAATATAGCATATTGTGTTGGTGTGAGCAACAGATTTGCCAAAAACTTACCATCGTGAGGAGTCATGAGGTGAGTAGTAAAGCTTGCTCTTAATAAATTACTAAAGTAGGGGGACCCCAGTCCATATTCCTGCGCAGCGGTACGTATGGCGCAGTTCCTTAACTTCCGAGTGATCTAGGGGCTCCCATTGTGGATTTTCCCCCTTCAGGCCGAATTGCACAAGGGCCACAAAGATTTCTGCAGTAGTGTCAAGGTCTCTGTCCTTAAGGGCTTTCCTTTTTATCTGTAACCAATTGTTACACGTATCCAAAGGGAGTAAGCTCGCATCTTTTTCAGGGCCAGGGTTGAAAGAGTCCAGCTCCCCTTCACTGCTAGAGTCAGTGTCTGCTGCATAAGCCATTAGTGTGCGGCGGCTCTGGGATGGCTGGCAGTGTGGCGGTGGGACTGGGGGTGGCGACCGGGCTCTATCCCTGGCACTCGCTGGGGAGGGCATGCAGACGGGAGATGGAGAGTGGGACCTGGGCAGGTTTCAATCCGGCTGGGGCCGTCTCAGGGTAGCCTCACAGGCTGTAGCCTCACAGTCTTCCCCGCACCCTCCCACTTTTTTAATTGCGCCCATGACTGCCTTCCAAGCAGGAAGCATTCGGAGCTCTGGCTCGTGGCCAGCCAGTGTAGCAAGGTCATAGAGCTTTACTCCGACCTTGTCCCGGAAGCGGAGACTAAATACAGAAGAAGGAGTAGCGTCGGGGACCATGTGTGACACCCATCATAAAATGACTTAAGGTCGTGCTTTGGGATGGGGGAGCCACGCCTGTCCAGAAGGGCAAGCACGGTTTCATAGACGTCTCTCTCTTTGAACATTTCCTTTCCCATTCCTTTAGTTCCCCTGGCTCACCTGTCAAAGCGCAGCAGACAGGGATTGCAGGCCCAAACGCGGTTCTCTAACCGTCACCATCAGTTCCAGGGGCTCGCCGACTCCCCGCCTGTCAGGCAGATTCATTTCCTCACACAGGGCACCAATTGTTGGCGATGGAGATAGACAGGGAGACTGACTCGGTGATCAGAATCCAATTTTCTTGTGGGATATGAGCACTTATATACTATTTTAGGGAGACTAGTAATGTATACTACAATGATTAGGTTGAAATCACATACACAAACTTATTCATGTAACACCACCTCGTGCTTACGTTGTTTAATAGGATTTTCTTTTTCTGGTAAAGCTGTCTAATTAAATCTTCTTGCTATCTAGATCTAATTTTCAAAGTTCCGTTTGCTTTTGCCAAGGCATTTTATCTATCAATTCTCCTATGCTAATAAGGTCCAAAGTACTCTCTGTCTCATGCACCCCAATATTCCACTGCAGCTTTGGACTGTTCCAAAGGGGTCTACTTGGCGTTTGTCATCTGCAGGCCATTGCAGAGCAGTGGGCCACAGGCTGCTGCCAGAGCTCCAACACAACACAAGTGTGGCAGCCCAAGAATCAGTGCACGGATCTTCCGGATGTTCGGAGACATTCAGTTGCCAGAGAAACAGCAAGCAGGACCAGAGGAGCTTTGCATCTCCCTGCCACAAAACGAGGTCAGCCTGCAAATGGAGTCAGAGCAAAGGTAAGCATGTACCCGCATTCTAAAGAAGGAACTGCAGCCTACAAGAGTCCTGGAAATTTATTCTCTTTGCTTCTTTTGCCCCCCAAATCTCATTGAAGAAGTTAGGCTTTTCAGAACCAGCTAGGATGCCACCTAGAAGAAGCAGACTTGCTTTCAGTCAAAGCTTTTGAGACCAAAAGTCTGGTTTGCTTGGGTTTTCCTTGGATGCCACTTGGGTTGGCGCATTTTCTGAGTTCCCCTGGGATGCCTTGAGCACTGCCTTATGGGCTGGGAGGACATTTTCTGCTGCTTTATGAATGAGGAGAACTTCCCAGACTTTTCTTTCGCATTAGCTGTACAGAAGGTTGCCTTGCTGGGCACAAGAAAGCCACAGAGCAGCTGCTATTGTGAGGTCAAGGGAGCGGTGCAACAGTGCTGTCAGCCCAGCGTTGTCCCAGTGCGCGCAAGGCCTGGTCATCCAGAGCAGCTCTTCCGCTCGCTCCCTGCAGGAGGATCCTCGTGCGCAAGGAGTTCTCAGCGGATGGCCTGCACCCCGAGAGGAGTCTTGGCTTTCCCTTGGGTGGCATTCAGCGTGCAAACCCACGCAGCACTGCCAAAATGATCAGGCAAGTCTGTGCCATGGTTTGCACTGTCTTTTCTGTTGTCTATTCCGGCTACTACCTGACCCAGCTGACTCGTAAGTAAAGGTTTCTCCTGGGGCTGGCATCGCCCAGCTTTTGCTTCACTCTGCTCTTGATGCCGCACTAGTGACCCAGTTTATTTGGGAACAAAATGGCCATGAAGATGCCACCGCTTTGGTCAATGTCCTGCCAGCAGCATCAGCTAAAAAGGGGGCATCTGTACTGGGTGGCAGGTGCAGAGTATTTGCAGTGCAACCTGCAGCGGTTGCCTTCCCTCCCCGGGAGAGTGCGTGGCAGCGGAGTCCGTCATTTCCTCAGCTTGCTGCTTCAAGCAAGACGAACTGCAAATTGCAGACTCTGAGGAGAGATTTGTAGAAGTACTTCTACCAACTCAGTGGTTCTCTCCAGGAGTGAAGGAAAGCGCCTTTTGCTCCAACATTGCCCCTTAGAGGCCTTGGCTGCGTGACTTGACCCTTTGATGCTGTGCCAAGACTGCGATTCCCTTGGCGATGCAGCACAAACTCCAATGCATGGAGGGTTTGCTGCTGAGCCCAGCAGCTGTTCCTGGGCTGCTTCAGCAGGGAGCTGCCGCAGCCCAGGGGCCCTTTATGGAAGCTTTGCTGGGCTATCATCTTCAGCCAACGAATGGGAATTAGGGCATGCCATTTAAAAGAATAGAAATCTAAAATGCAGGAAAGAGAAGAGGAAAATGCTGCTTGAGCTGTTGGGCACAACAGGAGCTCCAACTTTTGAAGAGCAACGGGCATTTCCACCACCGTGTTTCTATTTCTCTCTTGGCAAAAGAGGCCCAAATGTAGACAGAGCCTACTATAGCGCCCTTGTGGTTCTCTTGCTTGCTGTGGGAAAGAGCTGTTGCTCCTGGAGGCACGTTGGCAAAGTGGCTCTGTGTTGGGACTGCCTCGTGCTGTGAAAGTCGCCAGCACGGGCACTTTTCTAAGGGCCTCTGGTAACTTTTGCCTTGCTCGCTGCAGGTCACCTGACACGTGGGTGGAGACAAGCCAGTCCTTTGGTGAGTGGCAAAGGAAGCTGAGAGGTTGCTGGCGTGTGAGAATTGTGCAGCAATTCTGCCAGCTTGGCCTGTTGCAGTTGAGTGTGGAGTGCCAGCGTGGGAGGCTGAAAGAAAGGCCAACTGCCCGGTGGCATCAGCAGTAGCAAAGGGAGCCCTGGCTGTTTGCTGATTTTCCAGTGAAGAGCCTTTCAAGAGATGAAAGGCAAACGGGACGGCTCCAAGGCGTCTTTCTGCTTGTAGCCAGCAGGGAAGCTCAAATGCACAGCAAGATGGAGTAGCACCTCATGCAGCCATCTTCCTCGAGTTTTCGCGACTCAGAGTCCCACGTGTATCAAAGTCTGGCACCAAGCAAGTGACTAGGCCCCAGGGAGCTCTTCTGACCCCAGCCGTTTTCTGGCTATCCTTCTTACTCCTACTCTGGATCAGACACTTTGTGGCCCTGGCAGTGGACCTGCCAGTGATTCTGGACACTTGGATCCCAAGTGCTGTGGGGATGCCCGGAGGCAGACGAGGAGACCAGGACGTCGGTGCCGAGGCCGGGTCTGGCGCTGAGTGCAGAAGGCGGCTGGTCAGGGACAGCCCAGGAGCTGATCCTGCAGCTGCTGCTCCAGCGCTGCTCCACCAGCGTTCCAGCAAGGGCCGCAGGAGCAGGAGACAACGACAGTTGCTATGGCCACAGCCCAACATTCCATCTAGAACCCCAGGGGAGCCATGGGACAGAAAGAGGCATGGGCCGCCTCTGGCCCTTGTACTTCTTCTGCTGCAAGTTTGCTCTGAGAAGCTTCCCATGGGGCCTTTTCTCCTCAGTCGTCTGATGAGACGGGCAAAAGCAGTGCAGGGACAGCCCTGGGTCTTCCCGGTGCTTCTCTGCAAGGTGTCTCCAGCTGAACATGCACAGGAGCCTGCCTCTGTGCAAGGGCCCAGACCTCATCTCCTGCCCTGGAGAACCAGAAGGGCTCCTCCCACTGGCTCTCCTCCAGCTCTGAGAGGAGCTGGAATTTGCAAGCTGTCCAGCGCAGAGCCAACTCCAGAGCTTCCTCTCAAAGTGGAGCCATTCATCCTGCCCCCTTTCTCAATTCTCCTTTTGCTGCCCAATAATGTCACTGCATGTTTTCCCTCCTTTGGGCCTCTGAGCTGGTCTCTCACCTCATCACTCCTCCCTTGAAACTTGGAGAAACAGGATGGTTTTCAGGGCAACTGATGGGGACACACACACACACACACAGGGACAGCACACGGGCATTTCTCTAGCCAACATTCATGCAGAATTTCTATAGCCCTCTTCCAGCTCCCTTGGAGAAGCTCGGTGTTTGTCCCCAAAAGACTCTGCCATTCCTCTAAGAAAGCAACACTAACAGAATTCCCTTTCCACACTGCTGGCCTTCACATTGGTTTTAATGCCTAGATCCCAGATATGACAAAACCCAGGCAGCTTTGCTGCTTTCCTGCCTGTCGTTAAGGAAAAGCAAATCTTGCTTCAGTCCCAATCTTGCTTCCTTCCCAGCCTGCACGTTAGCCACTGGCCAGCAAACTGAGGGGGCAGCTGGAACAAGTCCCACTGCAAGGCAGATACTTTGTAGGCTCCAAAGCCCAGCTGCACCGCCTCCATCAGACAAGGGCAAGCTTCCCTCGGCTTCCCAGAAGCAGCCTGGCAATTGCCCCCTCCCTCGCCCCCTCTCCACCCTCCACAGCCCCTGCCACCAAAGCCTTGCTAGGCAGGGCCATTTGCTGGCCTCGAAGAAAGAGTGCCTTTGATTCTTCTTTGGCGCAAGTGCCCGAGCTGTGAGAAGTCAGAGGATAATGATCACACCCGCTCTGCTTTAGCTAAGGAGATTGCTGGAGGCCCAGAGCGGGACACTGGTCCTTTCGAGAGAAACTGAAACTGAACTAGCCATGCCTTTGTGGCGCATGCCGATAGGAATTGGATAGAATCGGAGGGCTTAGAAACGTCCTCCAAGGTGGTCAGCTCCATCAGTCCCCCAAAATGAAACAAAGTTATGTTACTGGACTCCAAAAAGGACTAAAGCCGCTGCTTTTATGCCAGAAAATATGGTGAGACCAGACCACTCATCTAGATCCAATTCCGTGAATTAAACAAAGCCTCCCTTTCCACTCCCAGCTGAGATGTTGAGGAATCAAAGGCTGAAGCCCCAGCCTTATTTCACTGGCAGTAAAGGAGACACACCTCAGTAAGTCCTGCCAGCTGAGCAAGGGGCTGGGCCCGGGGGAGGTGGCGCCTGCCCAGATTCTTCTCTCAGGGCAAGTGCCGTCTTTGCAACACCAGGCAAATGGAACAAACATTGCCGGAGTGTTTTCATACAGACAGAAAGACAAAATGGAACAAACTTTGGTTTAATGATAAAGACCCATTGGCTCTCAACAAAGGCAAAATGACAAAAGGCAGAGCATAGACAACACCCAACCTTTGAAATTTATTGATAAATCTAATAAAACTATTGAATCTTGAATAATACTAATGGATCTTAACGACTAAATTGAGGAGATTCCTATCATGTCAACTAACTAAGTAGAAGATTAAACTACCCTAAAAGCTTAAAAAACAGTCCTATTCCTATCTAGTCCTATTGATACCTAACTCTCGCTAGCCCTGGACAACCTGCAGGGTTGTCTAATTTCAAAGTCTTGTCTTCTTGGCGAGAGGCTCTGCTTCCTTCCGAGTCCGATGTCTTCTCCTGTGGTTGTTCCTTTCCTTCACGGTTTCAAACACCCTGCAAGATAGGAAACAAACCATCCATTGCTCACTTTAGTACACACCATGAAACCAAGTGCCGAGATCTCCGTTTGAGTAGGAATTTCTCTCTTTTCAGGCAGTGGCACATTTGTGAATTGATCAGCACCATGAGTCTGATCGTTCTACTTTCAATGCCTTGAAATGTCTTCCTCCTTTTGCTGCATCCTCTTTTGAATTTGATCAGCAGCATCAAACCAAGCTTTGATGGATCTATTCCTACTTGTATGAACTGTGTCTTGTTGGGGCACGGCAAGGTTTCATTGTGAAGGCTGGGTTTTACCTAAGCTCTTTGGGTTTGAGGTGGGTGTTAAGCTTGACCACGGCTGCCGGGGGCGATGCTGCAAGTGCCCCCAGCTTCCCCTGCGGTGCCTTTGAAAAGGGTCAGCCCGTTTTAGTCCAAAGGCGCAGCTTTGAGCAGAAAGAGGAGGAACTCTACGCACCGTTTGCACTGCCCGCAGGGAAAGGGGCCTCCCGCCGAGCGGGGCGGCTGGCGCGCTTGGCAGCAGGGACACTCGGCGCTGCGAGCCCTCTTGCGGCTTCTCTTCCCCGTCTCCCCGTTCTCCTTTCTGGGAGGGCTTTTCCTCCTCTTTGCTTTGCCCACACTCTGGAAATCAAAGAGTCCTTATCAATGCTTCCTTCCTCTCACAAAGCTGGAAACCAGAGCATCCAGCACAAAAATCTATCGGCTTAAGCAAATCCTTCCAGACCCTCAAGAGCTGAGAAAACGGCTGCCTTTGCCAATGGGCTGCGGCGGGCTGCCAACCCAGAGCTTGGAGGAAAATACTCCTCTTTTCTACAGGCCAAAGGGGTGGGATAAATACCTGCCTATTTAGAGCTCTACATTTCTTATTTCTACCTTTCTGCCTAACATCTATTTCTCTCTGCTTTTCCTCCACAAATGTCTAGGCAATGGCATTTAAATTCAGTCCAATTAGGGTAGACACATGGTTAGCCATTTTCTAGTCCCCAAAATAATCTCCCTCCCTGTCTCTCTCTCTCACATGATGTGAAGCAAATTGCTCTTTGCCGGTAAGGAAAGTTTTAGGGGAGCCACGGCACCGGCAGCTCCTTCTTGGGGAGTATGCTACGATGCTAGAAAAACTCCCTGAAAATCTGCAGCATATCCACAAAGGCAGCCTGGATTGCTGATGTCAGCAAGCAGTGGGGAATTAAGGGTCTGATTGGAGTCAGCGAGGGTGCCAGCCCTTGAGAAGCCCATCTGTAGAGAGTCAAAGCCCATTTTGGTGGCGCTGCTGCTTCCTTGGGTCAAAGTTAGGCTCCAGAATTGCATACTTCAGGGCAGCAGCAAAAGGAAGCCCCGGGCAGCATCTGCTGTGCCTTTCCCAGCGCGTGGGACGATGTGATCCTGGCAAAGGGGCGTCTGGCATGGCTCGCCAGCAGCTTTTCTCCCCTTCTGCCAGTTTCTCGACCTTCCTGGCACGTCTCGATTTTCTTGCCCCTCACCTGAGCCAGAGTGCTGGCAAGTTTATGCTCCTTTTTCCAGGAGTAGTAGTACTCCACACACTGTGCCACGGTCTTAGTCTGGATCTGTTGTGAAGAGAAAAAGAAGGAGTCGAAAATGGTGTCGGGTGCACTGGGGAAAAAGTAGAATATGGAGTGAACTAGGAAGGAAAAGCATGAAGTAAATGGAGTAGGGTGTAAAATGAAATCAACATGGGGAAAGAGAGGCATCATGCAATGTCTTAAACCCTGTATTCTGCTAGGTGGTAATACACGCAATGCACAGATCAACAACAAATCCATCTAGCACAGTTCTTCTTTCCCCGCTTCACTCCAGTTATGCCAGCACACCGTCTTGTGGAAGCAGCAGCAGACCTGTGCGACAAGTCTGACAGAAGAAAGCTTCATCTTCCAAAAGAGCTTGGAGAAAAGGGCTGGAGAGGCAGGATCATCCTTTTGACACAGGCTTTTGATGTCCCCTTTTGTTACTTCTTGAAGATACTTGGTACTTGAGAAGAGAGAGACTGAAGCCCAGTGCTTGTTCCCAGAAATAACCAAGCTTTCCTCCTGACGATCTGCTCGGGTAAAGAATGTCCCGTGGCTTTACCTGCTTCTGGATGAGATGAAAATCCTTGCCGTAGGTGTGGAAAGCCTTTTGGAAGGACTCCTTCTCCTCAGGTGTCCATCTATCAGAGCCTGGCAAGAAAAAGCAGCGGGTAGTAAACGCATCCCTTGATCCACACCAAGTAGATCCCACTGGCTGCCGAAAGAAAATGGTGGCAGGCCGTCATTCACGTGTGTGTACGTGTCTGCTCCCTCAGAAGGTCATGAAGACAAGAGCAGGCATTTCCCGGGAAGAAGGATTGGAAAGCAAGTAAAGCTGAAGGACTAGATGCTGGTGCTTCCCCACCCGCAGAGGAGACAAGACCTTGTGCTGGTGTTAAGCACAATTGCTTTAAGCAGAAACCCTTGCCACTACAATGAAGGGGACGGCGGCATCTGTCAGGGACGCAAGAAGCTCTGCTTTGCTTACCTGCGTAATGATAATCAGCCATGGGGTGGCCTTGAGGTGTTGCAGGCCCCTCTGAGAGCAGCATCTCCAGAGCCTCCTGCAAGATCAAGAGGGAAGAGGCTTTAGCCGCCCCACCACATTAAAAATGAGCCAAAAAATCACAGGTGCTGCCTTGCAGCTACTTTGCCTCTCCAGACATTCAAGCGACTGTATCCCATGTGGGTGAAACACTGTCATTTGCTCCAAGTCCCTGGTTTTTGCTGCCCAACCCTTTGATCCTGGTCCCCGAGAGTGGCCTTTTGCTCACCAACCTAAGGATTTTGCTGCTCCTCCTGCAGCCAGAATGGCCTCAGCTGACTGAGGCTTCTGGGAATTTCCCCTCCAAATGTCTTAGAGAAGCCAGCTCTCCAGGCCATTTACAAGGCAGCAGGACCTGCCGCCGCCGCCGCCACTGCCTCCAGGAGGGAGATTCTCCCTGCTGGAGCCCTTTGGGCTCAGCCCTGACGCAGCTGGAGGAGACACAGCAGGCAGCAAGTGCTCTGCTCCCTGTTAAGACCCTTCTTCAAAGAGCAGCCAGGAAAGGCTGTCCCAGTGCCCGGGCCCTCTGCATTCCCTGTGCCCTCTTCTCTGCGCCCAAACAGCCGCTTCTTACCGGAACGCTGCCGCGTGCCCGGTGCAGGCAGTGCAGGGCGCGCTCCAGGTTAGCTGCTGCCCCGGGAATGCCACGGGAGCTGGCCATGTCCAACAGTTCTCTTACTGCAAGCACAACAAAAAACCCACCGAAAGTCAGCCTTGAGGCCAGCAAGGGCAAAGACTGCCATGCAAGGCAGAAGGAAAGGCTGGGAGCTAAAGACAGCAGCTTGCAGAGTATGAAAAGGAGAGCAAAGCCAGGGCCAGCTGAACCAAGGGCCCACCAGTGCTGGCTCTCCCTCCAAAGCAGCTTCTGTAAGAAGAAGTGGGGGCCAATCTGCGCTCTTCCAGTGGCAGACGGCCCTGACCAATTTGGAGAGCAAGGTGCTTGCTCTTGCTCCTTGCCTCTAACACTTCTACATGGGAAGATGGGCGAGACAAGGAGAGAAGCAGAGCCTGCAAAAGGCTGCCTTTTTACGCAAAAGGAGCCTTTTAAAGACCCAAGTAGCTCAGGGGTGGAAGAAAAGCTTGAAGCAAAGCTACCTCTGTCAGGTTTTTCCATGTCAGAGTCATCCTCCCCCCAGGGCTTCCAGACCAGGGTTGCAGGCTCTTCATCCTCACTTGGTGCTCTGCTCTGCAGCTCTGGCAGCTCAGCCTGAAAGTCGCTGCCAACATTGATGTGTCTAAAGGAAGAAGGAGGTGGAGGTGAGAAAGGCAAGTGGTCAAGAGAGCCTTCCTGTGCACCCACAGGCTTGAACCAATGCCACCCTGACTCTGAAAGAGCAGTTCTCCTCCTCGCCATTCCTCCAGTTTGCTGTCCTTTAACCCTATGCCAAAACTCACGGCTGAATCTGGGCTCTTGCTTTCCTTTTCATTGTGCCTCTCCTTTCCACCTGAAAGAGATCAAAGCAATGCTCCAGTTCAAAATCCTTCCTTCTCATCCTCATCATTGCAAAGCCCGAGCTCCTGTGTCCCAGCTCCTTTCTCTTTGCCGCCTTTTTGACATGGAATGTCCTAGGGAGGACCCTCTAGCAGTCAGCAGCTTCCTCAGGAGGGCAAGCACAAGGCCATGCACTACTCTCTTCACTCCCGGGGCCACTGAGAAGAGCCCAGAGAATGGCAGGGGAGATGTGCCAGTGCAGGCTTAGGTTGGATAGAAGGAAAAGGTTCTTCAGCCAGAGGCTGCTTGGGCACTGCAACAGCCTCCCCAGGGAAGGGGGCACAGCACCAAGCCTGACTGAGCTCCAAAAGTGTTTGGACACTGCTCTTGGGCACAGGCTGTGATTCTTGAGGCTGCCCTGGGCAGGCCCTGGACATGGCCTCAGTGATCTTTGAGAATCCCTTCCAAGCCAGGAAATTCTGTGCTGCTGTGATTGTGCTCTTGAGGAGATGGCATTTGACGGCCGCCCCTGAGCATGAGGTAGAACCAGCCCTACGTGCACTGGAAAAAGAATCTAGAAAGATATTAAAATAGCATGGATCTATAAGCCATGGAACTACGTAAGTATATAAGAATTGCTGATCCCAGATGGTTTTTGAAGTTGAAAGCCTGTGTTTGAGGAGAAGCCCAGTCAAATGCTTCTATGCCCTGAAGGACAGGGATGCCAGAGGAGAAGTGCCATCATTCTGGTGTTTGAAGCTTTGGAGCGGGTGTGAGCAGAGTCAGGGCATAAGGGGATTTGTTGACACTGAAGCCCTGAAGTGCTCAGCCACAAACAATTTGTTTTGGGGTCAGCACAAGATAGTTTGAGGACTGAAATGGGTGCCAAGAACTTTTAATCAGGTCATCCGTGGACGAGGATCTGCAACTGCACTGGGACACCTCTCTAGGTCCTCTATGGAAAGGTCTGTGTTTCCCCTGGAGGCAACATGATTCCTTCAGAAGCTGCAGCCTGCTTTCACGTGGAAGCTCGTCTGGGGAAAGTGAGCACGCAGCCTGTGTGTCGTGCTTGGTGGGAGAGGCAGCTGGAGCCTCCTGCCCCTGTGCTAGTGCTTTGAGGGCAAACGGGGATTTTCTTACCTTGGACGGTTCCCAAGTGCTCTGGGGATGCCTGGAGGCAGACGCGGAGACCAGGATGTCGGTGCAGAGGCCGGGTCTGGCGCTGAGTGCAGAAGGCGGCTGGTCAGGGACAGCCCAGGAGCTGATCCTGCAGCTGCTGCTGCAGCGCTGCTCCACCAGCGTTCCAGCAAGGGCCGCAGGAGCAGGAGACAACGACAGTTGCTATGGGCACAGCCCAACATTCCATCTAGAACCCCAGGGCAGCCATGGGACAGAAAGAGGCATGGGCCGCCTCTGGCCCTTGTACTTCTTCTGCTGCAAGTTTGCTCTGAGAAGCTTCCCATGGGGCCTTTTCTCCTCAGTCGTCTGATGAGACGGGCAAAAGCAGTGCAGGGACAGCCCTGGGTCTTCCCGGTGCTTCTCTGCAAGGTGCCTCCAGCTGAACGTGCACAGGAGCCTGCCTCTGTGCAAAGGCCCAGACCTCATCTCCTGCCCTGGAGAACCAGAAGGCTCCTCCCACTGGCTCTCCTCCAGCTCTGAGAGGAGCTGGAATTTGCAAGTTGTCCAGCGCAGAGCCAACTCCAGAGCTTCCTCTCAAAGTGGAGCCATTCATCCTGCCCCCTTTCTCAAGTCTCCTTTTGCTGCCCAATAATGTCACTGCATGTTTTCCCTCCTTTGGGCCTCTGAGCTGGTCTCTCACCTCATCACTCCTCCCTTGAAACTTGGAGAAACAGGATGGTTTTCAGGGCAACTGATGGGGACACACACACACACACACACAGGGACAGCACACGGGCATTTCTCTAGCCAACATTCATGCAGAATTTCTATAGCCCTCTTCCAGCTCCCTTGGAGAAGCTCGGTGTTTGTCCCCAAAAGACTCTGCCATTCCTCTAAGAAAGCAACACTAACAGAATTCCCTTTCCACACTGCTGGCCTTCACATTGGTTTTAATGCCTAGATCCCAGATATGACAAAACCCAGGCAGCTTTGCTGCTTTCCTGCCTGTCGTTAAGGAAAAGCCAATCTTGCTTCAGTCCCAGTCTTGCTTCCTTCCCAGCCTGCACGTTACCCACTGGCCAGCAAACTGAGGGGGCAGCTGGAACAAGTCCCACTGCAAGGCAGATACTTTGTAGCATCCAAAGCCCACCTGCACCGCCTCCATCAGACAAGGGCAAGCTTCCCTCGGCTTCCCAGAAGCAGCCTGGCAATTGCCCCCTCCCTCGCCCCCTCTCCACCCTCCACAGCCCCTGCCACCAAAGCCTTGCTAGGCAGGGCCATTTGCTGGCCTCGAAGAAAGAGTGCCTTTGATTCTTCTTTGGCGCAAGTGCCCGAGCTGTGAGAAGTCAGAGGATAATGATCACACCCGCTCTGCTTTAGCTAAGGAGATTGCTGGAGGCCCAGAGCGGGACACTGGTCCTTTCGAGAGAAACTGAAACTGAACTAGCCATGCCTTTGTGGCGCATGCCGATAGGAATTGGATAGAATCGGAGGGCTTAGAAACGTCCTCCAAGGTGGTCAGCTCCATCAGTCCCCCAAAATGAAACAAAGTTATGTTGCTGGGCTCCAAAAAGGACTAAAGCCGCTGCTTTTATGCCAGAAAATATGGTGAGACCAGACCACTCATCTAGATCCAATTCCGTGAATTAAACAAAGCCTCCCTTTCCACTCCCAGCTGAGATGTTGAGGAATCAAAGGCTGAAGCCCCAGCCTTATTTCACTGGCAGTAAAGGAGACACACCTCAGTAAGTCCTGCCAGCTGAGCAAGGGGCTGGGCCCGGGGGAGGTGGCGCCTGCCCAGATTCTTCTCTCAGGACAAGTGCCGTCTTTGCAACACCAGGCAAATGGAACAAACATTGCCGGAGTGTTTTCATACAGACAGAAAGACAAAATGGAACAAACTTTGGTTTAATGATAAAGATCCATTGGCTCTCAACAAAGGCAAAATGACAAAAGGCAGAGCATAGACAACACCCAACCTTTGAAATTTATTGATAAATCTAATAAAACTATTGAATCTTGAATAATACTAATGGATCTTAACGACTAAATTGAGGAGATTCCTATCATGTCAACTAACTAAGTAGAAGATTAAACTACCCTAAAAGCTTAAAAAACAGTCCTATTCCTATCTAGTCCTATTGATACCTAACTCTTGCTAGCCCTGGACAACCTGCAGGGTTGTCTAATTTCAAAGTCTTGTCTTCTTGGCGAGAGGCTCTGCTTCCTTCCGAGGCCGATGTCTTCTCCTGTGGTTGTTCCTTTCCTTCACGGTTTCAAACACCCTGCAAGATAGGAAACAAACCATCCATTGCTCACTTTAGTACACACCATGAAACCAAGTGCCGAGATCTCCGTTTGAGTAGGAATTTCTGTCTTTTCGGGCAGTGGCACATTTGTGAATTGATCAGCACCATGAGTCTGATCGTTCTACTATCAATGCCTTGAAATGTCTTCCTCCTTTTGCTGCATCCTCTTTTGAATTTGATCAGCAGCATCAAACCAAGCTTTGATGGATCTATTCCTACTTGTATGAACTGTGTCTTGTTGGGGCACGGCAAGGTTTCATTGTGAAGGCTGGGTTTTACCTAAGCTCTTTGGGTTTGAGGTGGGTGTTAAGCTTGACCACGGCTGCCGGGGGCGATGCTGCAAGTGCCCCCAGCTTCCCCTGCGGTGCCTTTGAAAAGGGTCAGCCCGTTTTAGTCCAAAGGCGCAGCTTTGAGCAGAAAGAGGAGGAACTTACGCACCGTTTGCACTGCCCGCAGGGAAAGGGGCCTCCCGCCGAGCGGGGCGGCTGGCGCGCTTGGCAGCAGGGACACTCGGTGCTGCGAGCCCTCTTGCGGCTTCTCTTCCCTGTCTCCCCGTTCTCCTTTCTGGGAGGGCTTTTCCTCCTCTTTGCTTTGCCCACACTCTGGAAATCAAAGAGTCCTTATCAATGCTTCCTTCCTCTCACAAAGCTGGAAATCAGAGCATCCAGCACAAAAATCTATCGGCCTAAGCAAATCCTTCCAGACCCTCAAGAGCTGAGAAAACGGCTGCCTTTGCCAATGGGCTGCGGCGGGCTGCCAACCCAGAGCTTGGAGGAAAATACTCCTCTTTTCTACAGGCCAAAGGGGTGGGATAAATACCTGCCTATTTAGAGCTCTACATTTCTTATTTCTACCTTTCTGCCTAACATCTATTTCTCTCTGCTTTTCCTCCACAAATGTCTAGGCAATGGCATTTAAATTCAGTCCAATTAGGGTAGACACATGGTTAGCATTTTCTAGTCCCCAAAATAATCTCCCTCCCTGTCTCTCTCTCTCACATGATGTGAAGCAAATTGCTCTTTGCCGGTAAGGAAAGTTTTAGGGGAGCCACGGCACCGGCAGCTCCTTCTTGGGGAGTATGCTGCGATGCTAGAAAAACTCCCTGAAAATCTGCAGCATATCCACAAAGGCAGCCTGGATTGCTGATGTCAGCAAGCAGTGGGGAATTAAGGGTCTGATTGGAGTCAGCGAGGGTGCCAGCCCTTGAGAAGCCCATCTGTAGAGAGTCAAAGCCCATTTTGGTGGCGCTGCTGCTTCCTTGGGTCAAAGTTAGGCTCCAGAATTGCATACTTCAGGGCAGCAGCACAAGGAAGCCCCGGGCAGCATCTGCTGTGCCTTTCCCAGCGCGTGGGACGATGTGATCCTGGCAAAGGGGCGTCTGGCATGGCTCGCCAGCAGCTTTTCTCCCCTTCTGCCAGTTTCTCGACCTTCCTGGCACGTCTCGATTTTCTTGCCCCTCACCTGAGCCAGAGTGCTGGCAAGTTTATGCTCCTTTTTCCAGGAGTAGTAGTACTCCACACACTGTGCCACGGTCTTAGTCTGGATCTGTTGTGAAGAGAAAAAGAAGGAGTCGAAAATGGTGTCGGGTGCACTGGGGAAAAAGTAGAATATGGAGTGAACTAGGAAGGAAAAGCATGAAGTAAATGGAGTAGGGTGTAAAATGAAATCAACATGGGGAAAGAGAGGCATCATGCAATGTCTTAAACCCTGTATTCTGCTAGGTGGTAATACACGCAATGCACAGATCAACAACAAATCCATCTAGCACAGTTCTTCTTTCCCCGCTTCCCTCCAGTTATGCCAGCACACCGTCTTGTGGAAGCAGCAGCAGACCTGTGCGACAAGTCTGACAGAAGAAAGCTTCATCTTCCAAAAGAGCTTGGAGAAAAGGGCTGGAGAGGCAGGATCATCCTTTTGACACAGGCTTTTGATGTCCCCTTTTGTTACTTCTTGAAGATACTTGGTACTTGAGAAGAGAGAGACTGAAGCCCAGGGCTTGTTCCCAGAAATAACCAGGCTTTCCTCCTGACGATCTGCTCGGGTAAAGAATGTCCCGTGGCTTTACCTGCTTCTGGATGAGATGAAAATCCTTGCCGTAGGTGTGGAAAGCCTTTTGGAAGGACTCCTTCTCCTCAGGTGTCCATCTATCAGAGCCTGGCAAGAAAAAGCAGCGGGTAGTAAACGCATCCCTTGATCCACACCAAGTAGATCCCACTGGCTGCCGAAAGAAAATGGTGGCAGGCCGTCATTCACGTGTGTGTACGTGTCTGCTCCCTCAGAAGGTCATGAAGACAAGAGCAGGCATTGCCCGGGGAGAAGGATTGGAAAGCAAGTAAAGCTGAAGGACTAGATGCTGGTGCTTCCCCACCTGCAGAGGAGACAAGACCTTGTGCTGGTGTTAAGCACAATTGCTTTAAGCAGAAACCCTTGCCACTACAATGAAGGGGACGGCGGCATCTGTCAGGGACGCAAGAAGCTCTGCTTTGCTTACCTGCGTAATGATAATCAGCCATGGGGTGGCCTTGAGGTGTTGCAGGCCCCTCGGAGAGCAGCATCTCCAGAGCCTCCTGCAAGATCAAGAGGGAAGAGGCTTTAGCCGCCCCACCACATTAAAAATGAGCCAAAAAATCACAGGTGCTGCCTTGCAGCTACTTTGCCTCTCCAGACATTCAAGCGACTGTATCCCATGTGGGTGAAACACTGTCATTTGCTCCAAGTCCCTGGTTTTTGCTGCCCAACCCTTTGATCCTGGTCCCCGAGAGTGGCCTTTTGCTCACCAACCTAAGGATTTTGCTGCTCCTCCTGCAGCCAGAATGGCCTCAGCTGACTGAGGCTTCTGGGAATTTCCCCTCCAAATGTCTTAGAGAACCCAGCTCTCCAGGCCATTTACAAGGCAGCAGGACCTTCCGCCGCCGCCGCCGCTGCCTCCAGGAGGGAGATTCTCCCTGCTGGAGCCCTTTGGGCTCAGCCCTGACGCAGCTGGAGGAGACACAGCAGGCAGCAAGTGCTCTGCTCCCTGTTAAGACCCTTCTTCAAAGAGCAGCCAGGAAAGGCTGTCCCAGTGCCCGGGCCCTCTGCATTCCCTGTGCCCTCTTCTCTGCGCCCAAACAGCCGCTTCTTACCGGAACGCTGCCGCGTGCCCGGTGCAGGCAGTGCAGGGCGCGCTCCAGGTTAGCTGCTGCCCCGGGAATGCCACGGGAGCTGGCCATGTCCAACAGTTCTCTTACTGCAAGCACAACAAAAAACCCACCGAAAGTCAGCCTTGAGGCCAGCAAGGGCAAAGACTGCCATGCAAGGCAGAAGGAAAGGCCGGGAGCTAAAGACAGCAGCTTGCAGAGTATGAAAAGGAGAGCAAAGCCAGGGCCAGCTGAACCAAGGGCCCACGCAGTGCTGGCTCTCCCTCCAAAGCAGCTTCTGTAAGAAGAAGTGGGGGCCAATCTGCGCTCTTCCAGTGGCAGACGGCCCTGACCAATTTGGAGAGCAAGGTGCTTGCTCTTTCTCCTTGCCTCTAACACTTCTACATGGGAAGATGGGCGAGACAAGGAGAGAAGCAGAGCCTGCAAAAGGCTGCCTTTTTACGCAAAAGGAGCCTTTTAAAGACCCAAGTAGCTCAGGGGTGGAAGAAAAGCTTGAAGCAAAGCTACCTCTGTCAGGTTTTTCCATGTCAGAGTCATCCTCCCCCCAGGGCTTCCAGACCAGGGTTGCAGGCTCTTCATCCTCACTTGGTGCTCTGCTCTGCAGCTCTGGCAGCTCAGCCTGAAAGTCGCTGCCAACATTGATGTGTCTAAAGGAAGAAGGAGGTGGAGGTGAGAAAGGCAAGTGGTCAAGAGAGCCTTCCTGTGCACCCACAGGCTTGAACCAATGCCACCCTGACTCTGAAAGAGCAGTTCTCCTCCTCGCCATTCCTCCAGTTTGCTGTCCTTTAACCCTATGCCAAAACTCACGGCTGAATCTGGGCTCTTGCTTTCCTTTTCATTGTGCCTCTCCTTTCCACCTGAAAGAGATCAAAGCAATGCTCCAGTTCAAAATCCTTCCTTCTCATCCTCATCATTGCAAAGCCCGAGCTCCTGTGTCCCAGCTCCTTTCTCTTTGCCGCCTTTTTGACATGGAATGTCCTAGGGAGGACCCTCTAGCGGTCAGCAGCTTCCTCAGGAGGGCAAGCACAAGGCCATGCACTACTCTCTTCACTCCCGGGGCCACTGAGAAGAGCCAAGACAATGGCAGGGGAGATGTGCCAGTGCAGGCTTAGGTTGGATAGAAGGAAAAGGTTCTTCAGCCAGAGGCTGCTTGGGCACTGCAACAGCCTCCCCAGGGAAGGGGGCACAGCACCAAGTCTGACTGAGCTCCAAAAGTGTTTGGACACTGCTCTTGGGCACAGGCTGTGATTGTTGAGGCTGCCCTGGGCAGGCCCTGGACTTGGCCTCAGTGATCTTTGAGAATCCCTTCCAAGCCAGGAAATTCTGTGCTACTGTGATTGTGCTCTTGAGGAGATGGCATTTGACGGCCGCCCCTGAGCATGAGGTAGAACCAGCCCTACGTGCACTGGAAAAAGAATCTATAAAGATATTAAAATAGAATGGATCTATAAGCCATGGAACTAGGTAAGTATATAAGAATTGCTGATCCCAGATGGTTTTTGAAGTTGAAAGCCTGTGTTTGAGGAGAAGCCCAGTCAAATGCTTCTATGCCCTGAAGGACAGGGATGCCAGAGGAGAAGTGCCATCATTCTGGTGTTTGAAGCTTTGGAGCGGGTGTGAGCAGAGTCAGGGCATAAGGGGATTTGTTGACACTGAAGCCCTGAAGTGCTCAGCCACAAACAATTTGTTTTGGGGTCAGCACAAGATAGTTTGAGGACTGAAATGGGTGCCAAGAACTTTTAATCAGGTCATCCGTGGATGAGGATCTGCAACTGCACTGGGACACCTCTCTAGGTCCTCTATGGAAAGGTCTGTGTTTCCCCTGGAGGCAACATGATTCCTTCAGAAGCTGCAGCCTGCTTTCACGTGGAAGCTCGTCTGGGAAAAGTGAGCACGCAGCCTGTGTGTCGTGCTTGGTGGGAGAGGCAGCTGGAGCCTCCTGCCCCTGTGCTAGTGCTTTGAGGGCAAACGGGGATTTTCTTACCTTGGACGGTTCCCAAGTGCTCTGGGATGCCCGGAGGCAGACGCGGAGACCAGGATGTCGGTGCAGAGGCCGGGTCTGGCGCTGAGTGCAGAAGGCGGCTGGTCAGGGACAGCCCAGGAGCTGATCCTGCAGCTGCTGCTCCAGCGCTGCTCCACCAGCGTTCCAGCAAGGGCCGCAGGAGCAGGAGACAACGACAGTTGCTATGGGCACAGCCCAACATTCCATCTAGAAGCCCAGGGGAGCCATGGGACAGAAAGAGGCATGGGCCGCCTCTGGCCCTTGTACTTCTTCTGCTGCAAGTTTGCTCTGAGAAGCTTCCCATGGGGCCTTTTCTCCTCAGTCGTCTGATGAGACGGGCAAAAGCAGTGCAGGGACAGCCCTGGGTCTTCCCGGTGCTTCTCTGCAAGGTGCCTCCAGCTGAACGTGCACAGGAGCCTGCCTCTGTGCAAGGGCCCAGACCTCATCTCCTGCCCTGGAGAACCAGAAGGGCTCCTCCCACTGGCTCTCCTCCAGCTCTGAGAGGAGCTGGAATTTGCAAGTTGTCCAGCGCAGAGCCAACTCCAGAGCTTCCTCTCAAAGTGGAGCCATTCATCCTGCCCCCTTTCTCAATTCTCCTTTTGCTGCCCAATAATGTCACTGCATGTTTTCCCTCCTTTGGGCCTCTGAGCTGGTCTCTCACCTCATCACTCCTCCCTTGAAACTTGGAGAAACAGGATGGTTTTCAGGGCAACTGATGGGGACACACACACACACACACAGGGACAGCACACGGGCATTTCTCTAGCCAACATTCATGCAGAATTTCTATAGCCCTCTTCCAGCTCCCTTGGAGAAGCTCGGTGTTTGTCCCCAAAAGACTCTGCCATTCCTCTAAGAAAGCAACACTAACAGAATTCCCTTTCCACACTGCTGGCCTTCACATTGGTTTTAATGCCTAGATCCCAGATATGACAAAACCCAGGCAGCTTTGCTGCTTTCCTGCCTGTCGTTAAGGAAAAGCCAATCTTGCTTCAGTCCCAATCTTGCTTCCTTCCCAGCCTGCACGTTAGCCACTGGCCAGCAAACTGAGGGGGCAGCTGGAACAAGTCCCACTGCAAGGCAGATACTTTGTAGGCTCCAAAGCCCAGCTGCACCGCCTCCATCAGACAAGGGCAAGCTTCCCTCGGCTTCCCAGAAGCAGCCTGGCAATTGCCCCCTCCCTCGCCCCCTCTCCACCCTCCACAACCCCTGCCACCAAAGCCTTGCTAGGCAGGGCCATTTGCTGGCCTCGAAGAAAGAGTGCCTTTGATTCTTCTTTGGCGCAAGTGCCCGAGCTGTGAGAAGTCAGAGGATAATGATCACACCCGCTCTGCTTTAGCTAAGGAGATTGCTGGAGGCCCAGAGCGGGACACTGGTCCTTTCCAGAGAAACTGAAACTGAACTAGCCATGCCTTTGTGGCGCATGCGGATAGGAATTGGATAGAATCGGAGGGCTTAGAAACGTCCTCCAAGGTGGTCAGCTCCATCAGTCCCCCAAAATGAAACAAAGTTATGTTGCTGGGCTCCAAAAAGGACTAAAGCCGCTGCTTTTATGCCAGAAAATATGGTGAGACCAGACCACTCATCTAGATCCAATTCCGTGAATTAAACAAAGCCTCCCTTTCCACTCCCAGCTGAGATGTTGAGGAATCAAAGGCTGAAGCCCCAGCCTTATTTCACTGGCAGTAAAGGAGACACACCTCAGTAAGTCCTGCCAGCTGAGCAAGGGGCTGGGCCCGGGGGAGGTGGCGCCTGCCCAGATTCTTCTCTCAGGGCAAGTGCCGTCTTTGCAACACCAGGCAAATGGAACAAACATTGCCGGAGTGTTTTCATACAGACAGAAAGACAAAATGGAACAAACTTTGGTTTAATGATAAAGATCCATTGGCTCTCAACAAAGGCAAAATGACAAAAGGCAGAGCATAGACAACACCCAACCTTTGAAATTTATTGATAAATCTAATAAAACTATTGAATCTTGAATAATACTAATGGATCTTAACGACTAAATTGAGGAGATTCCTATCATGTCAACTAACTAAGTAGAAGATTAAACTACCCTAAAAGCTTAAAAAACAGTCCTATTCCTATCTAGTCCTATTGATACCTAACTCTTGCTAGCCCTGGACAACCTGCAGGGTTGTCTAATTTCAAAGTCTTGTCTTCTTGGCGAGAGGCTCTGCTTCCTTCCGAGGCCGATGTCTTCTCCTGTGGTTGTTCCTTTCCTTCACGGTTTCAAACACCCTGCAAGATAGGAAACAAACCATCCATTGCTCACTTTAGTACACACCATGAAACCAAGTGCCGAGATCTCCGTTTGAGTAGGAATTTCTGTCTTTTCGGGCAGTGGCACATTTGTGAATTGATCAGCACCATGAGTCTGATCGTTCTACTATCAATGCCTTGAAATGTCTTCCTCCTTTTGCTGCATCCTCTTTTGAATTTGATCAGCAGCATCAAACCAAGCTTTGATGGATCTATTCCTACTTGTATGAACTGTGTCTTGTTGGGGCACGGCAAGGTTTCATTGTGAAGGCTGGGTTTTACCTAAGCTCTTTGGGTTTGAGGTGGGTGTTAAGCTTGACCACGGCTGCCGGGGGCGATGCTGCAAGTGCCCCCAGCTTCCCCTGCGGTGCCTTTGAAAAGGGTCAGCCCGTTTTAGTCCAAAGGCGCAGCTTTGAGCAGAAAGAGGAGGAACTTACGCACCGTTTGCACTGCCCGCAGGGAAAGGGGCCTCCCGCCGAGCGGGGCGGCTGGCGCGCTTGGCAGCAGGGACACTCGGCACTGCGAGCCCTCTTGCGGCTTCTCTTCCCTGTCTCCCCGTTCTCCTTTCTGGGAGGGCTTTTCCTCCTCTTTGCTTTGCCCACACTCTGGAAATCAAAGAGTCCTTATCAATGCTTCCTTCCTCTCACAAAGCTGGAAATCAGAGCATCCAGCACAAAAATCTATCGGCCTAAGCAAATCCTTCCAGACCCTCAAGAGCTGAGAAAACGGCTGCCTTTGCCAATGGGCTGCGGCGGGCTGCCAACCCAGAGCTTGGAGGAAAATACTCCTCTTTTCTACAGGCCAAAGGGGTGGGATAAATACCTGCCTATTTAGAGCTCTACATTTCTTATTTCTACCTTTCTGCCTAACATCTATTTCTCTCTGCTTTTCCTCCACAAATGTCTAGGCAATGGCATTTAAATTCAGTCCAATTAGGGTAGACACATGGTTAGCATTTTCTAGTCCCCAAAATAATCTCCCTCCCTGTCTCTCTCTCTCACATGATGTGAAGCAAATTGCTCTTTGCCGGTAAGGAAAGTTTTAGGGGAGCCACGGCACCGGCAGCTCCTTCTTGGGGAGTATGCTGCGATGCTAGAAAAACTCCCTGAAAATCTGCAGCATATCCACAAAGGCAGCCTGGATTGCTGATGTCAGCAAGCAGTGGGCAATTAAGGGTCTGATTGGAGTCAGCGAGGGTGCCAGCCCTTGAGAAGCCCATCTGTAGAGAGTCAAAGCCCATTTTGGTGGCGCTGCTGCTTCCTTGGGTCAAAGTTAGGCTCCAGAATTGCATACTTCAGGGCAGCAGCACAAGGAAGCCCCGGGCAGCATCTGCTGTGCCTTTCCCAGCGCGTGGGACGATGTGATCCTGGGCAAAGGGGCGTCTGGCATGGCTCGCCAGCAGCTTTTCTCCCCTTCTGCCAGTTTCTCGACCTTCCTGGCACGTCTCGATTTTCTTGCCCCTCACCTGAGCCAGAGTGCTGGCAAGTTTATGCTCCTTTTTCCAGGAGTAGTAGTACTCCACACACTGTGCCACGGTCTTAGTCTGGATCTGTTGTGAAGAGAAAAAGAAGGAGTCGAAAATGGTGTCGGGTGCACTGGGGAAAAAGTAGAATATGGAGTGAACTAGGAAGGAAAAGCATGAAGTAAATGGAGTAGGGTGTAAAATGAAATCAACATGGGGAAAGAGAGGCATCATGCAATGTCTTAAACCCTGTATTCTGCTAGGTGGTAATACACGCAATGCACAGATCAACAACAAATCCATCTAGCACAGTTCTTCTTTCCCCGCTTCCCTCCAGTTATGCCAGCACACCGTCTTGTGGAAGCAGCAGCAGACCTGTGCGACAAGTCTGACAGAAGAAAGCTTCATCTTCCAAAAGAGCTTGGAGAAAAGGGCTGGAGAGGCAGGATCATCCTTTTGACACAGGCTTTTGATGTCCCCTTTTGTTACTTCTTGAAGATACTTGGTACTTGAGAAGAGAGAGACTGAAGCCCAGGGCTTGTTCCCAGAAATAACCAGGCTTTCCTCCTGACGATCTGCTCGGGTAAAGAATGTCCCGTGGCTTTACCTGCTTCTGGATGAGATGAAAATCCTTGCCGTAGGTGTGGAAAGCCTTTTGGAAGGACTCCTTCTCCTCAGGTGTCCATCTATCAGAGCCTGGCAAGAAAAAGCAGCGGGTAGTAAACGCATCCCTTGATCCACACCAAGTAGATCCCACTGGCTGCCGAAAGAAAATGGTGGCAGGCCGTCATTCACGTGTGTGTACGTGTCTGCTCCCTCAGAAGGTCATGAAGACAAGAGCAGGCATTGCCCGGGGAGAAGGATTGGAAAGCAAGTAAAGCTGAAGGACTAGATGCTGGTGCTTCCCCACCTGCAGAGGAGACAAGACCTTGTGCTGGTGTTAAGCACAATTGCTTTAAGCAGAAACCCTTGCCACTACAATGAAGGGGACGGCGGCATCTGTCAGGGACGCAAGAAGCTCTGCTTTGCTTACCTGCGTAATGATAATCAGCCATGGGGTGGCCTTGAGGTGTTGCAGGCCCCTCTGAGAGCAGCATCTCCAGAGCCTCCTGCAAGATCAAGAGGGAAGAGGCTTTAGCCGCCCCACCACATTAAAAATGAGCCAAAAAATCACAGGTGCTGCCTTGCAGCTACTTTGCCTCTCCAGACATTCAAGCGACTGTATCCCATGTGGGTGAAACACTGTCATTTGCTCCAAGTCCCTGGTTTTTGCTGCCCAACCCTTTGATCCTGGTCCCCGAGAGTGGCCTTTTGCTCACCAACCTAAGGATTTTGCTGCTCCTCCTGCAGCCAGAATGGCCTCAGCTGACTGAGGCTTCTGGGAATTTCCCCTCCAAATGTCTTAGAGAACCCAGCTCTCCAGGCCATTTACAAGGCAGCAGGACCTTCCGCCGCCGCCGCCGCTGCCTCCAGGAGGGAGATTCTCCCTGCTGGAGCCCTTTGGGCTCAGCCCTGACGCAGCTGGAGGAGACACAGCAGGCAGCAAGTGCTCTGCTCCCTGTTAAGACCCTTCTTCAAAGAGCAGCCAGGAAAGGCTGTCCCAGTGCCCGGGCCCTCTGCATTCCCTGTGCCCTCTTCTCTGCGCCCAAACAGCCGCTTCTTACCGGAACGCTGCCGCGTGCCCGGTGCAGGCAGTGCAGGGCGCGCTCCAGGTTAGCTGCTGCCCCGGGAATGCCACGGGAGCTGGCCATGTCCAACAGTTCTCTTACTGCAAGCACAACAAAAAACCCACCGAAAGTCAGCCTTGAGGCCAGCAAGGGCAAAGACTGCCATGCAAGGCAGAAGGAAAGGCCGGGAGCTAAAGACAGCAGCTTGGAGAGTATGAAAAGGAGAGCAAAGCCAGGGCCAGCTGAAGCAAGGGCCCACGCAGTGCTGGCTCTCCCTCCAAAGCAGCTTCTGTAAGAAGAAGTGGGGGCCAATCTGCGCTCTTCCAGTGGCAGACGGCCCTGACCAATTTGGAGAGCAAGGTGCTTGCTCTTTCTCCTTGCCTCTAACACTTCTACATGGGAAGATGGGCGAGACAAGGAGAGAAGCAGAGCCTGCAAAAGGCTGCCTTTTTACGCAAAAGGAGCCTTTTAAAGACCCAAGTAGCTCAGGGGTGGAAGAAAAGCTTGAAGCAAAGCTACCTCTGTCAGGTTTTTCCATGTCAGAGTCATCCTCCCCCCAGGGCTTCCAGACCAGGGTTGCAGGCTCTTCATCCTCACTTGGTGCTCTGCTCTGCAGCTCTGGCAGCTCAGCCTGAAAGTCGCTGCCAACATTGATGTGTCTAAAGGAAGAAGGAGGTGGAGGTGAGAAAGGCAAGTGGTCAAGAGAGCCTTCCTGTGCACCCACAGGCTTGAACCAATGCCACCCTGACTCTGAAAGAGCAGTTCTCCTCCTCGCCATTCCTCCAGTTTGCTGTCCTTTAACCCTATGCCAAAACTCACGGCTGAATCTGGGCTCTTGCTTTCCTTTTCATTGTGCCTCTCCTTTCCACCTGAAAGAGATCAAAGCAATGCTCCAGTTCAAAATCCTTCCTTCTCATCCTCATCATTGCAAAGCCCGAGCTCCTGTGTCCCAGCTCCTTTCTCTTTGCCGCCTTTTTGACATGGAATGTCCTAGGGAGGACCCTCTAGCGGTCAGCAGCTTCCTCAGGAGGGCAAGCACAAGGCCATGCACTACTCTCTTCACTCCCGGGGCCACTGAGAAGAGCCAAGACAATGGCAGGGGAGATGTGCCAGTGCAGGCTTAGGTTGGATAGAAGGAAAAGGTTCTTCAGCCAGAGGCTGCTTGGGCACTGCAACAGCCTCCCCAGGGAAGGGGGCACAGCACCAAGTCTGACTGAGCTCCAAAAGTGTTTGGACACTGCTCTTGGGCACAGGCTGTGATTGTTGAGGCTGCCCTGGGCAGGCCCTGGACTTGGCCTCAGTGATCTTTGAGAATCCCTTCCAAGCCAGGAAATTCTGTGCTACTGTGATTGTGCTCTTGAGGAGATGGCATTTGACGGCCGCCCCTGAGCATGAGGTAGAACCAGCCCTACGTGCACTGGAAAAAGAATCTAGAAAGATATTAAAATAGAATGGATCTATAAGCCATGGAACTACGTAAGTATATAAGAATTGCTGATCCCAGATGGTTTTTGAAGTTGAAAGCCTGTGTTTGAGGAGAAGCCCAGTCAAATGCTTCTATGCCCTGAAGGACAGGGATGCCAGAGGAGAAGTGCCATCATTCTGGTGTTTGAAGCTTTGGAGCGGGTGTGAGCAGAGTCAGGGCATAAGGGGATTTGTTGACACTGAAGCCCTGAAGTGCTCAGCCACAAACAATTTGTTTTGGGGTCAGCACAAGATAGTTTGAGGACTGAAATGGGTGCCAAGAACTTTTAATCAGGTCATCCGTGGATGAGGATCTGCAACTGCACTGGGACACCTCTCTAGGTCCTCTATGGAAAGGTCTGTGTTTCCCCTGGAGGCAACATGATTCCTTCAGAAGCTGCAGCCTGCTTTCACGTGGAAGCTCGTCTGGGGAAAGTGAGCACGCAGCCTGTGTGTCGTGCTTGGTGGGAGAGGCAGCTGGAGCCTCCTGCCCCTGTGCTAGTGCTTTGAGGGCAAACGGGGATTTTCTTACCTTGGACGGTTCCCAAGTGCTCTGGGATGCCCGGAGGCAGACGCGGAGACCAGGATGTCGGTGCAGAGGCCGGGTCTGGCGCTGAGTGCAGAAGGCGGCTGGTCAGGGACAGCCCAGGAGCTGATCCTGCAGCTGCTGCTCCAGCGCTGCTCCACCAGCGTTCCAGCAAGGGCCGCAGGAGCAGGAGACAACGACAGTTGCTATGGGCACAGCCCAACATTCCATCTAGAACCCCAGGGGAGCCATGGGACAGAAAGAGGCATGGGCCGCCTCTGGCCCTTGTACTTCTTCTGCTGCAAGTTTGCTCTGAGAAGCTTCCCATGGGGCCTTTTCTCCTCAGTCGTCTGATGAGACGGGCAAAAGCAGTGCAGGGACAGCCCTGGGTCTTCCCGGTGCTTCTCTGCAAGGTGCCTCCAGCTGAACGTGCACAGGAGCCTGCCTCTGTGCAAGGGCCCAGACCTCATCTCCTGCCCTGGAGAACCAGAAGGGCTCCTCCCACTGGCTCTCCTCCAGCTCTGAGAGGAGCTGGAATTTGCAAGTTGTCCAGCGCAGAGCCAACTCCAGAGCTTCCTCTCAAAGTGGAGCCATTCATCCTGCCCCCTTTCTCAATTCTCCTTTTGCTGCCCAATAATGTCACTGCATGTTTTCCCTCCTTTGGGCCTCTGAGCTGGTCTCTCACCTCATCACTCCTCCCTTGAAACTTGGAGAAACAGGATGGTTTTCAGGGCAACTGATGGGGACACACACACACACACACAGGGACAGCACACGGGCATTTCTCTAGCCAACATTCATGCAGAATTTCTATAGCCCTCTTCCAGCTCCCTTGGAGAAGCTCGGTGTTTGTCCCCAAAAGACTCTGCCATTCCTCTAAGAAAGCAACACTAACAGAATTCCCTTTCCACACTGCTGGCCTTCACATTGGTTTTAATGCCTAGATCCCAGATATGACAAAACCCAGGCAGCTTTGCTGCTTTCCTGCCTGTCGTTAAGGAAAAGCCAATCTTGCTTCAGTCCCAATCTTGCTTCCTTCCCAGCCTGCACGTTAGCCACTGGCCAGCAAACTGAGGGGGCAGCTGGAACAAGTCCCACTGCAAGGCAGATACTTTGTAGGCTCCAAAGCCCAGCTGCACCGCCTCCATCAGACAAGGGCAAGCTTCCCTCGGCTTCCCAGAAGCAGCCTGGCAATTGCCCCCTCCCTCGCCCCCTCTCCACCCTCCACAACCCCTGCCACCAAAGCCTTGCTAGGCAGGGCCATTTGCTGGCCTCGAAGAAAGAGTGCCTTTGATTCTTCTTTGGCGCAAGTGCCCGAGCTGTGAGAAGTCAGAGGATAATGATCACACCCGCTCTGCTTTAGCTAAGGAGATTGCTGGAGGCCCAGAGCGGGACACTGGTCCTTTCAAGAGAAACTGAAACTGAACTAGCCATGCCTTTGTGGCGCATGCGGATAGGAATTGGATAGAATCGGAGGGCTTAGAAACGTCCTCCAAGGTGGTCAGCTCCATCAGTCCCCCAAAATGAAACAAAGTTATGTTGCTGGGCTCCAAAAAGGACTAAAGCCGCTGCTTTTATGCCAGAAAATATGGTGAGACCAGACCACTCATCTAGATCCAATTCCGTGAATTAAACAAAGCCTCCCTTTCCACTCCCAGCTGAGATGTTGAGGAATCAAAGGCTGAAGCCCCAGCCTTATTTCACTGGCAGTAAAGGAGACACACCTCAGTAAGTCCTGCCAGCTGAGCAAGGGGCTGGGCCCGGGGGAGGTGGCGCCTGCCCAGATTCTTCTCTCAGGGCAAGTGCCGTCTTTGCAACACCAGGCAAATGGAACAAACATTGCCGGAGTGTTTTCATACAGACAGAAAGACAAAATGGAACAAACTTTGGTTTAATGATAAAGATCCATTGGCTCTCAACAAAGGCAAAATGACAAAAGGCAGAGCATAGACAACACCCAACCTTTGAAATTTATTGATAAATCTAATAAAACTATTGAATCTTGAATAATACTAATGGATCTTAACGACTAAATTGAGGAGATTCCTATCATGTCAACTAACTAAGTAGAAGATTAAACTACCCTAAAAGCTTAAAAAACAGTCCTATTCCTATCTAGTCCTATTGATACCTAACTCTTGCTAGCCCTGGACAACCTGCAGGGTTGTCTAATTTCAAAGTCTTGTCTTCTTGGCGAGAGGCTCTGCTGCCTTCCGAGGCCGATGTCTTCTCCTGTGGTTGTTCCTTTCCTTCACGGTTTCAAACACCCTGCAAGATAGGAAACAAACCATCCATTGCTCACTTTAGTACACACCATGAAACCAAGTGCCGAGATCTCCGTTTGAGTAGGAATTTCTGTCTTTTCGGGCAGTGGCACATTTGTGAATTGATCAGCACCATGAGTCTGATCGTTCTACTATCAATGCCTTGAAATGTCTTCCTCCTTTTGCTGCATCCTCTTTTGAATTTGATCAGCAGCATCAAACCAAGCTTTGATGGATCTATTCCTACTTGTATGAACTGTGTCTTGTTGGGGCACGGCAAGGTTTCATTGTGAAGGCTGGGTTTTACCTAAGCTCTTTGGGTTTGAGGTGGGTGTTAAGCTTGACCACGGCTGCCGGGGGCGATGCTGCAAGTGCCCCCAGCTTCCCCTGCGGTGCCTTTGAAAAGGGTCAGCCCGTTTTAGTCCAAAGGCGCAGCTTTGAGCAGAAAGAGGAGGAACTTACGCACCGTTTGCACTGCCCGCAGGGAAAGGGGCCTCCCGCCGAGCGGGGCGGCTGGCGCGCTTGGCAGCAGGGACACTCGGCGCTGCGAGCCCTCTTGCGGCTTCTCTTCCCTGTCTCCCCGTTCTCCTTTCTGGGAGGGCTTTTCCTCCTCTTTGCTTTGCCCACACTCTGGAAATCAAAGAGTCCTTATCAATGCTTCCTTCCTCTCACAAAGCTGGAAATCAGAGCATCCAGCACAAAAATCTATCGGCCTAAGCAAATCCTTCCAGACCCTCAAGAGCTGAGAAAACGGCTGCCTTTGCCAATGGGCTGCGGCGGGCTGCCAACCCAGAGCTTGGAGGAAAATACTCCTCTTTTCTACAGGCCAAAGGGGTGGGATAAATACCTGCCTATTTAGAGCTCTACATTTCTTATTTCTACCTTTCTGCCTAACATCTATTTCTCTCTGCTTTTCCTCCACAAATGTCTAGGCAATGGCATTTAAATTCAGTCCAATTAGGGTAGACACATGGTTAGCATTTTCTAGTCCCCAAAATAATCTCCCTCCCTGTCTCTCTCTCTCACATGATGTGAAGCAAATTGCTCTTTGCCGGTAAGGAAAGTTTTAGGGGAGCCACGGCACCGGCAGCTCCTTCTTGGGGAGTATGCTGCGATGCTAGAAAAACTCCCTGAAAATCTGCAGCATATCCACAAAGGCAGCCTGGATTGCTGATGTCAGCAAGCAGTGGGCAATTAAGGGTCTGATTGGAGTCAGCGAGGGTGCCAGCCCTTGAGAAGCCCATCTGTAGAGAGTCAAAGCCCATTTTGGTGGCGCTGCTGCTTCCTTGGGTCAAAGTTAGGCTCCAGAATTGCATACTTCAGGGCAGCAGCACAAGGAAGCCCCGGGCAGCATCTGCTGTGCCTTTCCCAGCGCGTGGGACGATGTGATCCTGGGCAAAGGGGCGTCTGGCATGGCTCGCCAGCAGCTTTTCTCCCCTTCTGCCAGTTTCTCGACCTTCCTGGCACGTCTCGATTTTCTTGCCCCTCACCTGAGCCAGAGTGCTGGCAAGTTTATGCTCCTTTTTCCAGGAGTAGTAGTACTCCACACACTGTGCCACGGTCTTAGTCTGGATCTGTTGTGAAGAGAAAAAGAAGGAGTCGAAAATGGTGTCGGGTGCACTGGGGAAAAAGTAGAATATGGAGTGAACTAGGAAGGAAAAGCATGAAGTAAATGGAGTAGGGTGTAAAATGAAATCAACATGGGGAAAGAGAGGCATCATGCAATGTCTTAAACCCTGTATTCTGCTAGGTGGTAATACACGCAATGCACAGATCAACAACAAATCCATCTAGCACAGTTCTTCTTTCCCCGCTTCCCTCCAGTTATGCCAGCACACCGTCTTGTGGAAGCAGCAGCAGACCTGTGCGACAAGTCTGACAGAAGAAAGCTTCATCTTCCAAAAGAGCTTGGAGAAAAGGGCTGGAGAGGCAGGATCATCCTTTTGACACAGGCTTTTGATGTCCCCTTTTGTTACTTCTTGAAGATACTTGGTACTTGAGAAGAGAGAGACTGAAGCCCAGGGCTTGTTCCCAGAAATAACCAGGCTTTCCTCCTGACGATCTGCTCGGGTAAAGAATGTCCCGTGGCTTTACCTGCTTCTGGATGAGATGAAAATCCTTGCCGTAGGTGTGGAAAGCCTTTTGGAAGGACTCCTTCTCCTCAGGTGTCCATCTATCAGAGCCTGGCAAGAAAAAGCAGCGGGTAGTAAACGCATCCCTTGATCCACACCAAGTAGATCCCACTGGCTGCCGAAAGAAAATGGTGGCAGGCCGTCATTCACGTGTGTGTACGTGTCTGCTCCCTCAGAAGGTCATGAAGACAAGAGCAGGCATTGCCCGGGGAGAAGGATTGGAAAGCAAGTAAAGCTGAAGGACTAGATGCTGGTGCTTCCCCACCTGCAGAGGAGACAAGACCTTGTGCTGGTGTTAAGCACAATTGCTTTAAGCAGAAACCCTTGCCACTACAATGAAGGGGACGGCGGCATCTGTCAGGGACGCAAGAAGCTCTGCTTTGCTTACCTGCGTAATGATAATCAGCCATGGGGTGGCCTTGAGGTGTTGCAGGCCCCTCGGAGAGCAGCATCTCCAGAGCCTCCTGCAAGATCAAGAGGGAAGAGGCTTTAGCCGCCCCACCACATTAAAAATGAGCCAAAAAATCACAGGTGCTGCCTTGCAGCTACTTTGCCTCTCCAGACATTCAAGCGACTGTATCCCATGTGGGTGAAACACTGTCATTTGCTCCAAGTCCCTGGTTTTTGCTGCCCAACCCTTTGATCCTGGTCCCCGAGAGTGGCCTTTTGCTCACCAACCTAAGGATTTTGCTGCTCCTCCTGCAGCCAGAATGGCCTCAGCTGACTGAGGCTTCTGGGAATTTCCCCTCCAAATGTCTTAGAGAACCCAGCTCTCCAGGCCATTTACAAGGCAGCAGGACCTGCCGCCGCCGCCGCCGCTGCCTCCAGGAGGGAGATTCTCCCTGCTGGAGCCCTTTGGGCTCAGCCCTGACGCAGCTGGAGGAGACACAGCAGGCAGCAAGTGCTCTGCTCCCTGTTAAGACCCTTCTTCAAAGAGCAGCCAGGAAAGGCTGTCCCAGTGCCCGGGCCCTCTGCATTCCCTGTGCCCTCTTCTCTGCGCCCAAACAGCCGCTTCTTACCGGAACGCTGCCGCGTGCCCGGTGCAGGCAGTGCAGGGCGCGCTCCAGGTTAGCTGCTGCCCCGGGAATGCCACGGGAGCTGGCCATGTCCAACAGTTCTCTTACTGCAAGCACAACAAAAAACCCACCGAAAGTCAGCCTTGAGGCCAGCAAGGGCAAAGACTGCCATGCAAGGCAGAAGGAAAGGCCGGGAGCTAAAGACAGCAGCTTGCAGAGTATGAAAAGGAGAGCAAAGCCAGGGCCAGCTGAACCAAGGGCCCACGCAGTGCTGGCTCTCCCTCCAAAGCAGCTTCTGTAAGAAGAAGTGGGGGCCAATCTGCGCTCTTCCAGTGGCAAACGGCCCTGACCAATTTGGAGAGCAAGGTGCTTGCTCTTGCTCCTTGCCTCTAACACTTCTACATGGGAAGATGGGCGAGACAAGGAGAGAAGCAGAGCCTGCAAAAGGCTGCCTTTTTACGCAAAAGGAGCCTTTTAAAGACCCAAGTAGCTCAGGGGTGGAAGAAAAGCTTGAAGCAAAGCTACCTCTGTCAGGTTTTTCCATGTCAGAGTCATCCTCCCCCCAGGGCTTCCAGACCAGGGTTGCAGGCTCTTCATCCTCACTTGGTGCTCTGCTCTGCAGCTCTGGCAGCTCAGCCTGAAAGTCGCTGCCAACATTGATGTGTCTAAAGGAAGAAGGAGGTGGAGGTGAGAAAGGCAAGTGGTCAAGAGAGCCTTCCTGTGCATCCACAGGCTTGAACCAACGCCACCCTGACTCTGAAAGAGCAGTTCTCCTCCTCGCCATTCCTCCAGTTTGCTGTCCTTTAACCCTATGCCAAAACTCACGGCTGAATCTGGGCTCTTGCTTTCCTTTTCATTGTGCCTCTCCTTTCCACCTGAAAGAGATCAAAGCAATGCTCCAGTTAAAAATCCTTCCTTCTCATCCTCATCATTGCAAAGCCCGAGCTCCTGTGTCCCAGCTCCTTTCTCTTTGCCGCCTTTTTGACATGGAATGTCCTAGGCAGGACCCTCTAGCGGTCAGCAGCTTCCTCAGGAGGGCAAGCACAAGGCCATGCACTACTCTCTTCACTCCCGGGGCCACTGAGAAGAGCACAGAGAATGGCAGGGGAGATGTGCCAGTGCAGGCTTAGGTTGGATAGAAGGAAAAGGTTCTTCAGCCAGAGGCTGCTTGGGCACTGCAACAGCCTCCCCAGGGAAGGGGGCACAGCACCAAGCCTGACTGAGCTCCAAAAGTGTTTGGACACTGCTCTTGGGCACAGGCTGTGATTGTTGAGGCTGCCCTGGGCAGGCCCTGGACTTGGGCTCAGTGATCTTTGAGAATCCCTTCCAAGCCAGGAAATTCTGTGCTACTGTGATTGTGCTCTTGAGGAGATGGCATTTGACGGCCGCCCCTGAGCATGAGGTAGAACCAGCCCTACGTGCACTGGAAAAAGAATCTATAAAGATATTAAAATAGCATGGATCTATAAGCCATGGAACTACGTAAGTATATAAGAATTGCTGATCCCAGATGGTTTTTGAAGTTGAAAGCCTGTGTTTGAGGAGAAGCCCAGTCAAATGCTTCTATGCCCTGAAGGACAGGGATGCCAGAGGAGAAGTGCCATCATTCTGGTGTTTGAAGCTTTGGAGCGGGTGTGAGCAGAGTCAGGGCATAAGGGGATTTGTTGACACTGAAGCCCTGAAGTGCTCAGCCACAAACAATTTGTTTTGGGGTCAGCACAAGATAGTTTGAGGACTGAAATGGGTGCCAAGAACTTTTAATCAGGTCATCCGTGGATGAGGATCTGCAACTGCACTGGGACACCTCTCTAGGTCCTCTATGGAAAGGTCTGTGTTTCCCCTGGAGGCAACATGATTCCTTCAGAAGCTGCAGCCTGCTTTCACGTGGAAGCTCGTCTGGGGAAAGTGAGCACGCAGCCTGTGTGTCGTGCTTGGTGGGAGAGGCAGCTGGAGCCTCCTGCCCCTGTGCTAGTGCTTTGAGGGCAAACGGGGATTTTCTTACCTTGGACGGTTCCCAAGTGCTCTGGGGACGCCCGGAGGCAGACGAGGAGACCAGGACGTCGGTGCAGAGGCCGGGTCTGGCGCTGAGTGCAGAAGGCGGCTGGTCAGGGACAGCCCAGGAGCTGATCCTGCAGCTGCTGCTCCAGCGCTGCTCCACCAGCGTTCCAGCAAGGGCCGCAGGAGCAGGAGACAACGACAGTTGCTATGGGCACAGCCCAACATTCCATCTAGAAGCCCAGGGGAGCCATGGGACAGAAAGAGGCATGGGCCGCCTCTGGCCCTTGTACTTCTTCTGCTGCAAGTTTGCTCTGAGAAGCTTCCCATGGGGCCTTTTCTCCTCAGTCGTCTGATGAGACGGGCAAAAGCAGTGCAGGGACAGCCCTGGGTCTTCCCGGTGCTTCTCTGCAAGGTGCCTCCAGCTGAACGTGCACAGGAGCCTGCCTCTGTGCAAGGGCCCAGACCTCATCTCCTGCCCTGGAGAACCAGAAGGGCTCCTCCCACTGGCTCTCCTCCAGCTCTGAGAGGAGCTGGAATTTGCAAGTTGTCCAGCGCAGAGCCAACTCCAGAGCTTCCTCTCAAAGTGGAGCCATTCATCCTGCCCCCTTTCTCAATTCTCCTTTTGCGGCCCAATAATGTCACTGCATGTTTTCCCTCCTTTGGGCCTCTGAGCTGGTCTCTCACCTCATCACTCCTCCCTTGAAACTTGGAGAAACAGGATGTTTTTCAGGGCAACTGATGGGGACACACACACACACACACAGGGACAGCACACGGGCATTTCTCTAGCAAACATTCATGCAGAATTTCTATAGCCCTCTTCCAGCTCCCTTGGAGAAGCTCGGTGTTCGTCCCCAAAAGACTCTGCCATTCCTCTAAGAAAGCAACACTAACAGAATTCCCTTTCCACACTGCTGGCCTTCACATTGGTTTTAATGCCTAGATCCCAGATATGACAAAACCCAGGCAGCTTTGCTGCTTTCCTGCCTGTCGTTAAGGAAAAGCAAATCTTGCTTCAGTCCCAATCTTGCTTCCTTCCCAGCCTGCACGTTAGCCACTGGCCAGCAAACTGAGGGGGCAGCTGGAACAAGTCCCACTGCAAGGCAGATACTTTGTAGGCTCCAAAGCCCACCTGCACCGCCTCCATCAGACAAGGGCAAGCTTCCCTCAGCTTCCCAGAAGCAGCCTGGCAATTGCCCCCTCCCTCGCCCCCTCTCCACCCTCCACAGCCCCTGCCACCAAAGCCTTGCTAGGCAGGGCCATTTGCTGGCCTCGAAGAAAGAGTGCCTTTGATTCTTCTTTGGCGCAAGTGCCCGAGCTGTGAGAAGTCAGAGGATAATGATCACACCCGCTCTGCTTTAGCTAAGGAGATTGCTGGAGGCCCAGAGCAGGACACTGGTCCTTTCGAGAGAAACTGAAACTGAACTAGCCATGCCTTTGTGGCGCATGCCGATAGGAATTGGATAGAATCGGAGGGCTTAGAAACGTCCTCCAAGGTGGTCAGCTCCATCAGTCCCCCAAAATGAAACAAAGTTATGTTGCTGGGCTCCAAAAAGGACTAAAGCCGCTGCTTTTATGCCAGAAAATATGGTGAGACCAGACCACTCATCTAGATCCAATTCCGTGAATTAAACAAAGCCTCCCTTTCCACTCCCAGCGGAGATCTTGAGGAATCAAAGGCTGAAGCCCCAGCGTTATTTCACTGGCAGTAAAGGAGACACACCTCAGTAAGTCCTGCCAGCTGAGCAAGGGGCTGGGCCCGGGGGAGGTGGCGCCTGCCCAGATTCTTCTCTCAGGGCAAGTGCCGTCTTTGCAACACCAGGCAAATGGAACAAACATTGCCGGAGTGTTTTCATACAGACAGAAAGACAAAATGGAACAAACTTTGGTTTCATGATAAAGACCCATTGGCTCTCAACAAAGGCAAAAATGACAAAAGGCAGAGCATAGACAACACCCAACCTTTGAAATTTATTGATAAATCTAATAAAACTAATGAATCTTAAATAATACTAATGGATCTTAACGACTAAATTGAGGAGATTCCTATCATGTCAACTAACTAAGTAGAAGATTAAACTACCCTAAAAGCTTAAAAAACAGTCCTATTCCTATCTAGTCCTATTGATACCTAACTCTTGCTAGCCCTGGACAACCTGCAGGGTTGTCTAATTTCAAAGTCTTTTCTTCTTGGCGAGAGGCTCTGCTTCCTTCCGAGGCCGATGTCTTCTCCTGTGGTTGTTCCTTTCCTTCACGGTTTCAAACACCCTGCAAGATAGGAAACAAACCATCCATTGCTCACTTTAGTACACACCATGAAACCAAGTGCCGAGATCTCCGTTTGAGTAGGAATTTCTGTCTTTTCGGGCAGTGGCACATTTGTGAATTGATCAGCACCATGAGTCTGATCGTTCTACTTTCAATGCCTTGAAATGTCTTCCTCCTTTTGCTGCATCCTCTTTTGAATTTGATCAGCAGCATCAAACCAAGCTTTGATGGATCTATTCCTACTTGTATGAACTGTGTCTTGTTGGGGCACGGCAAGGTTTCATTGTGAAGGCTGGGTTTTACCTAAGCTCTTTGGGTTTGAGGTGGGTGTTAAGCTTGACCACGGCTGCCAGGGGCGATGCTGCAAGTGCCCCCAGCTTCCCCTGCGGTGCCTTTGAAAAGGGTCAGCCCGTTTTAGTCCAAAGGCGCAGCTTTGAGCAGAAAGAGGAGGAACTTGCGCACCGTTTGCACTGCCCGCAGGGAAAGGGGCCTCCCGCCGAGCGGGGCGGCTGGCGCGCTTGGCAGCAGGGACACTCGGCGCTGCGAGCCCTCTTGCGGCTTCTCTTCCCTGTCTCCCCGTTCTCCTTTCTGGGAGGGCTTTTCCTCCTCTTTGCTTTGCCCACACTCTGGAAATCAAAGAGTCCTTATCAATGCTTCCTTCCTCTCACAAAGCTGGAAATCAGAGCATCCAGCACAAAAATCTATCGGCCTAAGCAAATCCTTCCAGACCCTCAAGAGCTGAGAAAATGGCTGCCTTTGCCAATGGGCTGCGGCGGGCTGCCAACCCAGAGCTTGGAGGAAAATACTCCTCTTTTCTACAGGCCAAAGGGGTGGGATAAATACCTGCCTATTTAGAGCTCTACATTTCTTATTTCTACCTTTCTGCCTAACATCTATTTCTCTCTGCTTTTCCTCCACAAATGTCTAGGCAATGGCATTTAAATTCAGTCCAATTAGGGTAGACACATGGTTAGCCATTTTCTAGTCCCCAAAATAATCTCCCTCCCTGTCTCTCTCTCTCACATGATGTGAAGCAAATTGCTCTTTGCCGGTAAGGAAAGTTTTAGGGGAGCCACGGCACCGGCAGCTCCTTCTTGGGGAGTATGCTGCGATGCTAGAAAAACTCCCTGAAAATCTGCAGCATATCCACAAAGGCAGCCTGGATTGCTGATGTCAGCAAGCAGTGGGGAATTAAGGGTCTGATTGGAGTCAGCGAGGGTGCCAGCCCTTGAGAAGCCCATCTGTAGAGAGTCAAAGCCCATTTTGGTGGCGCTGCTGCTTCCTTGGGTCAAAGTTAGGCTCCAGAATTGCATACTTCAGGGCAGCAGCACAAGGAAGCCCCGGGCAGCATCTGCTGTGCCTTTCCCAGCGCGTGGGACGATGTGATCCTGGCAAAGGGGCGTCTGGCATGGCTCGCCAGCAGCTTTTCTCCCCTTCTGCCAGTTTCTCGACCTTCCTGGCACGTCTCGATTTTCTTGCCCCTCACCTGAGCCAGAGTGCTGGCAAGTTTATGCTCCTTTTTCCAGGAGTAGTAGTACTCCACACACTGTGCCACGGTCTTAGTCTGGATCTGTTGTGAAGAGAAAAAGAAGGAGTCGAAAATGGTGTCGGGTGCACTGGGGAAAAAGTAGAATATGGAGTGAACTAGGAAGGAAAAGCATGAAGTAAATGGAGTAGGGTGTAAAATGAAATCAACATGGGGAAAGAGAGGCATCATGCAATGTCTTAAACCCTGTATTCTGCTAGGTGGTAATACACGCAATGCACAGATCAACAACAAATCCATCTAGCACAGTTCTTCTTTCCCCGCTTCCCTCCAGTTATGCCAGCACACCGTCTTGTGGAAGCAGCAGCAGACCTGTGCGACAAGTCTGACAGAAGAAAGCTTCATCTTCCAAAAGAGCTTGGAGAAAAGGGCTGGAGAGGCAGGATCATCCTTTTGACACAGGCTTTTGATGTCCCCTTTGGTTACTTCTTGAAGATACTTGGTACTTGAGAAGAGAGAGACTGAAGCCCAGGGCTTGTTCCCAGAAATAACCAAGCTTTCCTCCTGACGATCTGCTCGGGTAAAGAATGTCCCGTGGCTTTACCTGCTTCTGGATGAGATGAAAATCCTTGCCGTAGGTGTGGAAAGCCTTTTGGAAGGACTCCTTCTCCTCAGGTGTCCATCTATCAGAGCCTGGCAAGAAATAGCAGCGGGTAGTAAACGCATCCCTTGATCCACACCAAGTAGATCCCACTGGCTGCCGAAAGAAAATGGTGGCAGGCCGTCATTCACGTGTGTGTACGTGTCTGCTCCCTCAGAAGGTCATGAAGACAAGAGCAGGCATTGCCCGGGGAGAAGGATTGGAAAGCAAGTAAAGCTGAAGGACTAGATGCTGGTGCTTCCCCACCCGCAGAGGAGACATGACCTTGTGCTGGTGTTAAGCACAATTGCTTTAAGCAGAAACCCTTGCCACAACAATGAAGGGGACGGCAGCATCTGTCAGGGACGCAAGAAGCTCTGCTTTGCTTACCTGCGTAATGATAATCAGCCATGGGGTGGCCTTGAGGTGTTGCAGGCCCCTCTGAGAGCAGCATCTCCAGAGCCTCCTGCAAGATCAAGAGGGAAGAGGCTTTAGCCGCCCCACCACATTAAAAATGAGCCAAAAAATCACAGGTGCTGCCTTGCAGCTACTTTGCCTCTCCAGACATTCAAGCGACTGTATCCCATGTGGGTGAAACACTGTCATTTGCTCCAAGTCCCTGGTTTTTGCTGCCCAACCCTTTGATCCTGGTCCCCGAGAGTGGCCTTTTGCTCACCAACCTAAGGATTTTGCTGCTCCTCCTGCAGCCAGAATGGCCTCAGCTGACTGAGGCTTCTGGGAATTTCCCCTCCAAATGTCTTAGAGAAGCCAGCTCTCCAGGCCATTTACAAGGCAGCAGGACCTGCCGCCGCCGCCGCCGCTGCCTCCAGGAGGGAGATTCTCCCTGCTGGAGCCCTTTGGCCTCAGCCCTGACGCAGCTGGAGGAGACACAGCAGGCAGCAAGTGCTCTGCTCCCTGTTAAGACCCTTCTTCAAAGAGCAGCCAGGAAAGGCTGTCCCAGTGCCCGGGCCCTCTGCATTCCCTGTGCCCTCTTCTCTGCGCCCAAACAGCCGCTTCTTACCGGAACGCTGCCGCGTGCCCGGTGCAGGCAGTGCAGGGCGCGCTCCAGGTTAGCTGCTGCCCCGGGAATGCCACGGGAGCTGGCCATGTCCAACAGTTCTCTTACTGCAAGCACAACAAAAAACCCACCGAAAGTCAGCCTTGAGGCCAGCAAGGGCAAAGACTGCCATGCAAGGCAGAAGGAAAGGCCGGGAGCTAAAGACAGCAGCTTGCAGAGTATGAAAAGGAGAGCAAAGCCAGGGCCAGCTGAACCAAGGGCCCACGCAGTGCTGGCTCTCCCTCCAAAGCAGCTTCTGTAAGAAGAAGTGGGGGCCAATCTGCGCTCTTCCAGTGGCAAACGGCCCTGACCAATTTGGAGAGCAAGGTGCTTGCTCTTGCTCCTTGCCTCTAACACTTCTACATGGGAAGATGGGCGAGACAAGGAGAGAAGCAGAGCCTGCAAAAGGCTGCCTTTTTACGCAAAAGGAGCCTTTTAAAGACCCAAGTAGCTCAGGGGTGGAAGAAAAGCTTGAAGCAAAGCTACCTCTGTCAGGTTTTTCCATGTCAGAGTCATCCTCCCCCCAGGGCTTCCAGACCAGGGTTGCAGGCTCTTCATCCTCACTTGGTGCTCTGCTCTGCAGCTCTGGCAGCTCAGCCTGAAAGTCGCTGCCAACATTGATGTGTCTAAAGGAAGAAGGAGGTGGAGGTGAGAAAGGCAAGTGGTCAAGAGAGCCTTCCTGTGCATCCACAGGCTTGAACCAACGCCACCCTGACTCTGAAAGAGCAGTTCTCCTCCTCGCCATTCCTCCAGTTTGCTGTCCTTTAACCCTATGCCAAAACTCACGGCTGAATCTGGGCTCTTGCTTTCCTTTTCATTGTGCCTCTCCTTTCCACCTGAAAGAGATCAAAGCAATGCTCCAGTTAAAAATCCTTCCTTCTCATCCTCATCATTGCAAAGCCCGAGCTCCTGTGTCCCAGCTCCTTTCTCTTTGCCGCCTTTTTGACATGGAATGTCCTAGGGAGGACCCTCTAGCGGTCAGCAGCTTCCTCAGGAGGGCAAGCACAAGGCCATGCACTACTCTCTTCACTCCCGGGGCCACTGAGAAGAGCCCAGAGAATGGCAGGGGAGATGTGCCAGTGCAGGCTTAGGTTGGATAGAAGGAAAAGGTTCTTCAGCCAGAGGCTGCTTGGGCACTGCAACAGCCTCCCCAGGGAAGGGGGCACAGCACCAAGCCTGACTGAGCTCCAAAAGTGTTTGGACACTGCTCTTGGGCACAGGCTGTGATTGTTGAGGCTGCCCTGGGCAGGCCCTGGACTTGGGCTCAGTGATCTTTGAGAATCCCTTCCAAGCCAGGAAATTCTGTGCTACTGTGATTGTGCTCTTGAGGAGATGGCATTTGACGGCCGCCCCTGAGCATGAGGTAGAACCAGCCCTACGTGCACTGGAAAAAGAATCTATAAAGATATTAAAATAGCATGGATCTATAAGCCATGGAACTACGTAAGTATATAAGAATTGCTGATCCCAGATGGTTTTTGAAGTTGAAAGCCTGTGTTTGAGGAGAAGCCCAGTCAAATGCTTCTATGCCCTGAACGACAGGGATGCCAGAGGAGAAGTGCCATCATTCTGGTGTTTGAAGCTTTGGAGCGGGTGTGAGCAGAGTCAGGGCATAAGGGGATTTGTTGACACTGAAGCCCTGAAGTGCTCAGCCACAAACAATTTGTTTTGGGGTCAGCACAAGATAGTTTGAGGACTGAAATGGGTGCCAAGAACTTTTAATCAGGTCATCCGTGGATGAGGATCTGCAACTGCACTGGGACACCTCTCTAGGTCCTCTATGGAAAGGTCTGTGTTTCCCCTGGAGGCAACATGATTCCTTCAGAAGCTGCAGCCTGCTTTCACGTGGAAGCTCGTCTGGGGAAAGTGAGCACGCAGCCTGTGTGTCGTGCTTGGTGGGAGAGGCAGCTGGAGCCTCCTGCCCCTGTGCTAGTGCTTTGAGGGCAAACGGGGATTTTCTTACCTTGGACGGTTCCCAAGTGCTCTGGGGACGCCCGGAGGCAGACGAGGAGACCAGGACGTCGGTGCAGAGGCCGGGTCTGGCGCTGAGTGCAGAAGGCGGCTGGTCAGGGACAGCCCAGGAGCTGATCCTGCAGCTGCTGCTGCAGCGCTGCTCCACCAGCGTTCCAGCAAGGGCCGCAGGAGCAGGAGACAACGACAGTTGCTATGGGCACAGCCCAACATTCCATCTAGAAGCCCAGGGGAGCCATGGGACAGAAAGAGGCATGGGCCGCCTCTGGCCCTTGTACTTCTTCTGCTGCAAGTTTGCTCTGAGAAGCTTCCCATGGGGCCTTTTCTCCTCAGTCGTCTGATGAGACGGGCAAAAGCAGTGCAGGGACAGCCCTGGGTCTTCCCGGTGCTTCTCTGCAAGGTGCCTCCAGCTGAACGTGCACAGGAGCCTGCCTCTGTGCAAGGGCCCAGACCTCATCTCCTGCCCTGGAGAACCAGAAGGGCTCCTCCCACTGGCTCTCCTCCAGCTCTGAGAGGAGCTGGAATTTGCAAGTTGTCCAGCGCAGAGCCAACTCCAGAGCTTCCTCTCAAAGTGGAGCCATTCATCCTGCCCCCTTTCTCAATTCTCCTTTTGCGGCCCAATAATGTCACTGCATGTTTTCCCTCCTTTGGGCCTCTGAGCTGGTCTCTCACCTCATCACTCCTCCCTTGAAACTTGGAGAAACAGGATGTTTTTCAGGGCAACTGATGGGGACACACACACACACACACAGGGACAGCACACGGGCATTTCTCTAGCAAACATTCATGCAGAATTTCTATAGCCCTCTTCCAGCTCCCTTGGAGAAGCTCGGTGTTTGTCCCCAAAAGACTCTGCCATTCCTCTAAGAAAGCAACACTAACAGAATTCCCTTTCCACACTGCTGGCCTTCACATTGGTTTTAATGCCTAGATCCCAGATATGACAAAACCCAGGCAGCTTTGCTGCTTTCCTGCCTGTCGTTAAGGAAAAGCAAATCTTGCTTCAGTCCCAATCTTGCTTCCTTCCCAGCCTGCACGTTAGCCACTGGCCAGCAAACTGAGGGGGCAGCTGGAACAAGTCCCACTGCAAGGCAGATACTTTGTAGGCTCCAAAGCCCAGCTGCACCGCCTCCATCAGACAAGGGCAAGCTTCCCTCGGCTTCCCAGAAGCAGCCTGGCAATTGCCCCCTCCCTCGCCCCCTCTCCACCCTCCACAGCCCCTGCCACCAAAGCCTTGCTAGGCAGGGCCATTTGCTGGCCTCGAAGAAAGAGTGCCTTTGATTCTTCTTTGGCGCAAGTGCCCGAGCTGTGAGAAGTCAGAGGATAATGATCACACCCGCTCTGCTTTAGCTAAGGAGATTGCTGGAGGCCCAGAGCAGGACACTGGTCCTTTCGAGAGAAACTGAAACTGAACTAGCCATGCCTTTGTGGCGCATGCCGATAGGAATTGGATAGAATCGGAGGGCTTAGAAACGTCCTCCAAGGTGGTCAGCTCCATCAGTCCCCCAAAATGAAACAAAGTTATGTTGCTGGGCTCCAAAAAGGACTAAAGCCGCTGCTTTTATGCCAGAAAATATGGTGAGACCAGACCACTCATCTAGATCCAATTCCGTGAATTAAACAAAGCCTCCCTTTCCACTCCCAGCGGAGATCTTGAGGAATCAAAGGCTGAAGCCCCAGCGTTATTTCACTGGCAGTAAAGGAGACACACCTCAGTAAGTCCTGCCAGCTGAGCAAGGGGCTGGGCCCGGGGGAGGTGGCGCCTGCCCAGATTCTTCTCTCAGGGCAAGTGCCGTCTTTGCAACACCAGGCAAATGGAACAAACATTGCCGGAGTGTTTTCATACAGACAGAAAGACAAAATGGAACAAACTTTGGTTTCATGATAAAGACCCATTGGCTCTCAACAAAGGCAAAAATGACAAAAGGCAGAGCATAGACAACACCCAACCTTTGAAATTTATTGATAAATCTAATAAAACTAATGAATCTTAAATAATACTAATGGATCTTAACGACTAAATTGAGGAGATTCCTATCATGTCAACTAACTAAGTAGAAGATTAAACTACCCTAAAAGCTTAAAAAACAGTCCTATTCCTATCTAGTCCTATTGATACCTAACTCTTGCTAGCCCTGGACAACCTGCAGGGTTGTCTAATTTCAAAGTCTTTTCTTCTTGGCGAGAGGCTCTGCTTCCTTCCGAGGCCGATGTCTTCTCCTGTGGTTGTTCCTTTCCTTCACGGTTTCAAACACCCTGCAAGATAGGAAACAAACCATCCATTGCTCACTTTAGTACACACCATGAAACCAAGTGCCGAGATCTCCGTTTGAGTAGGAATTTCTGTCTTTTCGGGCAGTGGCACATTTGTGAATTGATCAGCACCATGAGTCTGATCGTTCTACTTTCAATGCCTTGAAATGTCTTCCTCCTTTTGCTGCATCCTCTTTTGAATTTGATCAGCAGCATCAAACCAAGCTTTGATGGATCTATTCCTACTTGTATGAACTGTGTCTTGTTGGGGCACGGCAAGGTTTCATTGTGAAGGCTGGGTTTTACCTAAGCTCTTTGGGTTTGAGGTGGGTGTTAAGCTTGACCACGGCTGCCAGGGGCGATGCTGCAAGTGCCCCCAGCTTCCCCTGCGGTGCCTTTGAAAAGGGTCAGCCCGTTTTAGTCCAAAGGCGCAGCTTTGAGCAGAAAGAGGAGGAACTTGCGCACCGTTTGCACTGCCCGCAGGGAAAGGGGCCTCCCGCCGAGCGGGGCGGCTGGCGCGCTTGGCAGCAGGGACACTCGGCGCTGCGAGCCCTCTTGCGGCTTCTCTTCCCTGTCTCCCCGTTCTCCTTTCTGGGAGGGCTTTTCCTCCTCTTTGCTTTGCCCACACTCTGGAAATCAAAGAGTCCTTATCAATGCTTCCTTCCTCTCACAAAGCTGGAAATCAGAGCATCCAGCACAAAAATCTATCGGCTTAAGCAAATCCTTCCAGACCCTCAAGAGCTGAGAAAACGGCTGCCTTTGCCAATGGGCTGCGGCGGGCTGCCAACCCAGAGCTTGGAGGAAAATACTCCTCTTTTCTACAGGCCAAAGGGGTGGGATAAATACCTGCCTATTTAGAGCTCTACATTTCTTATTTCTACCTTTCTGCCTAACATCTATTTCTCTCTGCTTTTCCTCCACAAATGTCTAGGCAATGGCATTTAAATTCAGTCCAATTAGGGTAGACACATGGTTAGCCATTTTCTAGTCCCCAAAATAATCTCCCTCCCTGTCTCTCTCTCTCACATGATGTGAAGCAAATTGCTCTTTGCCGGTAAGGAAAGTTTTAGGGGAGCCACGGCACCGGCAGCTCCTTCTTGGGGAGTATGCTGCGATGCTAGAAAAACTCCCTGAAAATCTGCAGCATATCCACAAAGGCAGCCTGGATTGCTGATGTCAGCAAGCAGTGGGCAATTAAGGGTCTGATTGGAGTCAGCGAGGGTGCCAGCCCTTGAGAAGCCCATCTGTAGAGAGTCAAAGCCCATTTTGGTGGCGCTGCTGCTTCCTTGGGTCAAAGTTAGGCTCCAGAATTGCATACTTCAGGGCAGCAGCACAAGGAAGCCCCGGGCAGCATCTGCTGTGCCTTTCCCAGCGCGTGGGACGATGTGATCCTGGCAAAGGGGCGTCTGGCATGGCTCGCCAGCAGCTTTTCTCCCCTTCTGCCAGTTTCTCGACCTTCCTGGCACGTCTCGATTTTCTTGCCCCTCACCTGAGCCAGAGTGCTGGCAAGTTTATGCTCCTTTTTCCAGGAGTAGTAGTACTCCACACACTGTGCCACGGTCTTAGTCTGGATCTGTTGTGAAGAGAAAAAGAAGGAGTCGAAAATGGTGTCGGGTGCACTGGGGAAAAAGTAGAATATGGAGTGAACTAGGAAGGAAAAGCATGAAGTAAATGGAGTAGGGTGTAAAATGAAATCAACATGGGGAAAGAGAGGCATCATGCAATGTCTTAAACCCTGTATTCTGCTAGGTGGTAATACACGCAATGCACAGATCAACAACAAATCCATCTAGCACAGTTCTTCTTTCCCCGCTTCCCTCCAGTTATGCCAGCACACCGTCTTGTGGAAGCAGCAGCAGACCTGTGCGACAAGTCTGACAGAAGAAAGCTTCATCTTCCAAAAGAGCTTGGAGAAAAGGGCTGGAGAGGCAGGATCATCCTTTTGACACAGGCTTTTGATGTCCCCTTTGGTTACTTCTTGAAGATACTTGGTACTTGAGAAGAGAGAGACTGAAGCCCAGGGCTTGTTCCCAGAAATAACCAAGCTTTCCTCCTGACGATCTGCTCGGGTAAAGAATGTCCCGTGGCTTTACCTGCTTCTGGATGAGATGAAAATCCTTGCTGTAGGTGTGGAAAGCCTTTTGGAAGGACTCCTTCTCCTCAGGTGTCCATCTATCAGAGCCTGGCAAGAAATAGCAGCGGGTAGTAAACGCATCCCTTGATCCACACCAAGTAGATCCCACTGGCTGCCGAAAGAAAATGGTGGCAGGCCGTCATTCACGTGTGTGTACGTGTCTGCTCCCTCAGAAGGTCATGAAGACAAGAGCAGGCATTGCCCGGGGAGAAGGATTGGAAAGCAAGTAAAGCTGAAGGACTAGATGCTGGTGCTTCCCCACCCGCAGAGGAGACATGACCTTGTGCTGGTGTTAAGCACAATTGCTTTAAGCAGAAACCCTTGCCACAACAATGAAGGGGACGGCAGCATCTGTCAGGGACGCAAGAAGCTCTGCTTTGCTTACCTGCGTAATGATAATCAGCCATGGGGTGGCCTTGAGGTGTTGCAGGCCCCTCTGAGAGCAGCATCTCCAGAGCCTCCTGCAAGATCAAGAGGGAAAAGGCTTTAGCCGCCCCACCACATTAAAAATGAGCCAAAAAATCACAGGTGCTGCCTTGCAGCTACTTTGCCTCTCCAGACATTCAAGCGACTGTATCCCATGTGGGTGAAACACTGTCATTTGCTCCAAGTCCCTGGTTTTTGCTGCCCAACCCTTTGATCCTGGTCCCCGAGAGTGGCCTTTTGCTCACCAACCTAAGGATTTTGCTGCTCCTCCTGCAGCCAGAATGGCCTCAGCTGACTGAGGCTTCTGGGAATTTCCCCTCCAAATGTCTTAGAGAAGCCAGCTCTCCAGGCCATTTACAAGGCAGCAGGACCTTCCGCCGCCGCCGCCGCCTCCAGGAGGGAGATTCTCCCTGCTGGAGCCCTTTGGGCTCAGCCCTGACGCAGCTGGAGGAGACACAGCAGGCAGCAAGTGCTCTGCTCCCTGTTAAGACCCTTCTTCAAAGAGCAGCCAGGAAAGGCTGTCCCAGTGCCCGGGCCCTCTGCATTCCCTGTGCCCTCTTCTCTGCGCCCAAACAGCCGCTTCTTACCGGAACGCTGCCGCGTGCCCGGTGCAGGCAGTGCAGGGCGCGCTCCAGGTTAGCTGCTGCCCCGGGAATGCCACGGGAGCTGGCCATGTCCAACAGTTCTCTTACTGCAAGCACAACAAAAAACCCACCGAAAGTCAGCCTTGAGGCCAGCAAGGGCAAAGACTGCCATGCAAGGCAGAAGGAAAGGCCGGGAGCTAAAGACAGCAGCTTGCAGAGTATGAAAAGGAGAGCAAAGCCAGGGCCAGCTGAACCAAGGGCCCACGCAGTGCTGGCTCTCCCTCCAAAGCAGCTTCTGTAAGAAGAAGTGGGGGCCAATCTGCGCTCTTCCAGTGGCAGACGGCCCTGACCAATTTGGAGAGCAAGGTGCTTGCTCTTGCTCCTTGCCTCTAACACTTCTACATGGGAAGATGGGCGAGACAAGGAGAGAAGCAGAGCCTGCAAAAGGCTGCCTTTTTACGCAAAAGGAGCCTTTTAAAGACCCAAGTAGCTCAGGGGTGGAAGAAAAGCTTGAAGCAAAGCTACCTCTGTCAGGTTTTTCCATGTCAGAGTCATCCTCCCCCCAGGGCTTCCAGACCAGGGTTGCAGGCTCTTCATCCTCACTTGGTGCTCTGCTCTGCAGCTCTGGCAGCTCAGCCTGAAAGTCGCTGCCAACATTGATGTGTCTAAAGGAAGAAGGAGGTGGAGGTGAGAAAGGCAAGTGGTCAAGAGAGCCTTCCTGTGCACCCACAGGCTTGAACCAACGCCACCCTGACTCTGAAAGAGCAGTTCTCCTCCTCGCCATTCCTCCAGTTTGCTGTCCTTTAACCCTATGCCAAAACTCACGGCTGAATCTGGGCTCTTGCTTTCCTTTTCATTGTGCCTCTCCTTTCCACCTGAAAGAGATCAAAGCAATGCTCCAGTTCAAAATCCTTCCTTCTCATCCTCATCATTGCAAAGCCCGAGCTCCTGTGTCCCAGCTCCTTTCTCTTTGCCGCCTTTTTGACATGGAATGTCCTAGGGAGGACCCTCTAGCAGTCAGCAGCTTCCTCAGGAGGGCAAGCACAAGGCCATGCACTACTCTCTTCACTCCCGGGGCCACTGAGAAGAGCCCAGAGAATGGCAGGGGAGATGTGCCAGTGCAGGCTTAGGTTGGATAGAAGGAAAAGGTTCTTCAGCCAGAGGCTGCTTGGGCACTGCAACAGCCTCCCCAGGGAAGGGGGCACAGCACCAAGCCTGACTGAGCTCCAAAAGTGTTTGGACACTGCTCTTGGGCACAGGCTGTGATTGTTGAGGCTGCCCTGGGCAGGCCCTGGACTTGGGCTCAGTGATCTTTGAGAATCCCTTCCAAGCCAGGAAATTCTGTGCTACTGTGATTGTGCTCTTGAGGAGATGGCATTTGACGGCCGCCCCTGAGCATGAGGTAGAACCAGCCCTACGTGCACTGGAAAAAGAATCTAGAAAGATATTAAAATAGCATGGATCTATAAGCCATGGAACTAGTAAGTATATAAGAATTGCTGATCCCAGATGGTTTTTGAAGTTGAAAGCCTGTGTTTGAGGAGAAGCCCAGTCAAATGCTTCTATGCCCTGAACGACAGGGATGCCAGAGGAGAAGTGCCATCATTCTGGTGTTTGAAGCTTTGGAGCGGGTGTGAGCAGAGTCAGGGCATAAGGGGATTTGTTGACACTGAAGCCCTGAAGTGCTCAGCCACAAACAATTTGTTTTGGGATCAGCACAAGATAGTTTGAGGACTGAAATGGGTGCCAAGAACTTTTAATCAGGTCATCCGTGGACGAGGATCTGCAACTGCACTGGGACACCTCTCTAGGTCCTCTATGGAAAGGTCTGTGTTTCCCCTGGAGGCAACATGATTCCTTCAGAAGCTGCAGCCTGCTTTCACGTGGAAGCTCGTCTGGGGAAAGTGAGCACGCAGCCTGTGTGTCGTGCTTGGTGGGAGAGGCAGCTGGAGCCTCCTGCCCCTGTGCTAGTGCTTTGAGGGCAAACGGGGATTTTCTTACCTTGGACGGTTCCCAAGTGCTCTGGGGATGCCCGGAGGCAGACGAGGAGACCAGGACGTCGGTGCAGAGGCCGGGTCTGGCGCTGAGTGCAGAAGGCGGCTGGTCAGGGACAGCCCAGGAGCTGATCCTGCAGCTGCTGCTCCAGCGCTGCTCCACCAGCGTTCCAGCAAAGGCCGCAGGAGCAGGAGACAACGACAGTTGCTATGGGCACAGCCCAACATTCCATCTAGAACCCCAGGGGAGCCATGGGACAGAAAGAGGCATGGGCCGCCTCTGGCCCTTGTACTTCTTCTGCTGCAAGTTTGCTCTGAGACGCTTCCCATGGGGCCTTTTCTCCTCAGTCGTCTGATGAGACGGGCAAAAGCAGTGCAGGGACAGCCCTGGGTCTTCCCGGTGCTTCTCTGCAAGGTGCCTCCAGCTGAACGTGCACAGGAGCCTGCCTCTGTGCAAGGGCCCAGACCTCATCTCCTGCCCTGGAGAACCAGAAGGGCTCCTCCCACTGGCTCTCCTCCAGCTCTGAGAGGAGCTGGAATTTGCAAGTTGTCCAGCGCAGAGCCAACTCCAGAGCTTCCTCTCAAAGTGGAGCCATTCATCCTGCCCCCTTTCTCAATTCTCTTTTTGCTGCCCAATAATGTCACTGCATGTTTTCCCTCCTTTGGGCCTCTGAGCTGGTCTCTCACCTCATCACTCCTCCCTTGAAACTTGGAGAAACAGGATGTTTTTCAGGGCAACTGATGGGGACACACACACACACACAGGGACAGCACACGGGCATTTCTCTAGCAAACATTCATGCAGAATTTCTATAGCCCTCTTCCAGCTCCCTTGGAGAAGCTCGGTGTTTATCCCCAAAAGACTCTGCCATTCCTCTAAGAAAGCAACACTAACAGAATTCCCTTTCCACACTGCTGGCCTTCACATTGGTTTTAATGCCTAGATCCCAGATATGACAAAACCCAGGCAGCTTTGCTGCTTTCCTGCCTGTCGTTAAGGAAAAGCAAATCTTGCTTCAGTCCCAATCTTGCTTCCTTCCCAGCCTGCACGTTAGCCACTGGCCAGCAAACTGAGGGGGCAGCTGGAACAAGTCCCACTGCAAGGCAGATACTTTGTAGGCTCCAAAGCCCACCTGCACCGCCTCCATCAGACAAGGGCAAGCTTCCCTCGGCTTCCCAGAAGCAGCCTGGCAATTGCCCCCTCCCTCGCCCCCTCTCCACCCTCCACAGCCCCTGCCACCAAAGCCTTGCTAGGCAGGGCCATTTGCTGGCCTCGAAGAAAGAGTGCCTTTGATTCTTCTTTGGCGCAAGTGCCCGAGCTGTGAGAAGTCAGAGGATAATGATCACACCCGCTCTGCTTTAGCTAAGGAGATTGCTGGAGGCCCAGAGCGGGACACTGGTCCTTTCGAGAGAAACTGAAACTGAACTAGCCATGCCTTTGTGGCGCATGCCGATAGGAATTGGATAGAATCGGAGGGCTTAGAAACGTCCTCCAAGGTGGTCAGCTCCATCAGTCCCCCAAAATGAAACAAAGTTATGTTACTGGGCTCCAAAAAGGACTAAAGCCGCTGCTTTTATGCCAGAAAATATGGTGAGACCAGACCACTCATCTAGATCCAATTCCGTGAATTAAACAAAGCCTCCCTTTCCACTCCCAGCTGAGATGTTGAGGAATCAAAGGCAGACGCCCCAGCCTTATTTCACTGGCAGTAAAGGAGACACACCTCAGTAAATCCTGCCAGCTGAGCAAGGGGCTGGGCCCGGGGAAGGTGGCGCCTGCCCAGATTCTTCTCTCAGGGCAAGTGCCGTCTTTGCAACACCAGGCAAATGGAACAAACATTGCCGGAGTGTTTTCATACAGACAGAAAGACAAAATGGAACAAACTTTGGTTTCATGATAAAGACCCATTGGCTCTCAACAAAGGCAAAAATGACAAAAGGCAGAGCATAGACAACACCCAACCTTTGAAATTTATTGATAAATCTAATAAAACTAATGAATCTTAAATAATACTAATGGATCTTAACGACTAAATTGAGGAGATTCCTATCATGTCAACTAACTAAGTAGAAGATTAAACTACCCTAAAAGCTTAAAAAACAGTCCTATTCCTATCTAGTCCTATTGATACCTAACTCTTGCTAGCCCTGGACAACCTGCAGGGTTGTCTAATTTCAAAGTCTTTTCTTCTTGGCCAGAGGCTCTGCTGCCTTCCGAGGCCGATGTCTTCTCCTGTGGTTGTTCCTTTCCTTCACGGTTTCAAACACCCTGCAAGATAGGAAACAAACCATCCATTGCTCACTTTAGTACACACCATGAAACCAAGTGCCGAGATCTCCGTTTGAGTAGGAATTTCTGTCTTTTCGGGCAGTGGCACATTTGTGAATTGATCAGCACCATGAGTCTGATCGTTCTACTTTCAATGCCTTGAAATGTCTTCCTCCTTTTGCTGCATCCTCTTTTGAATTTGATCAGCAGCATCAAACCAAGCTTTGATGGATCTATTCCTACTTGTATGAACTGTGTCTTGTTGGGGCACGGCAAGGTTTCATTGTGAAGGCTGGGTTTTACCTAAGCTCTTTGGGTTTGAGGTGGGTGTTAAGCTTGACCACGGCTGCCGGGGGCGATGCTGCAAGTGCCCCCAGCTTCCCCTGCGGTGCCTTTGAAAAGGGTCAGCCTGTTTTAGTCCAAAGGCGCAGCTTTGAGCAGAAAGAGGAGGAACTTACGCACCGTTTGCACTGCCCGCAGGGAAAGGGGCCTCCCGCCGAGCGGGGCGGCTGGCACGCTTGGCAGCAGGGACACTCGGCGCTGCGAGCCCTCTTGCGGCTTCTCTTCCCTGTCTCCCCGTTCTCCTTTCTGGGAGGGCTTTTCCTCCTCTTTGCTTTGCCCACACTCTGGAAATCAAAGAGTCCTTATCAATGCTTCCTTCCTCTCACAAAGCTGGAAACCAGAGCATCCAGCACAAAAATCTATCGGCTTAAGCAAATCCTTCCAGACCCTCAAGAGCTGAGAAAACGGCTGCCTTTGCCAATGGGCTGCGGCGGGCTGCCAACCCAGAGCTTGGAGGAAAATACTCCTCTTTTCTACAGGCCAAAGGGGTGGGATAAATACCTGCCTATTTAGAGCTCTACATTTCTTATTTCTACCTTTCTGCCTAACATCTATTTCTCTCTGCTTTTCCTCCACAAATGTCTAGGCAATGGCATTTAAATTCAGTCCAATTAGGGTAGACACATGGTTAGCCATTTTCTAGTCCCCAAAATAATCTCCCTCCCTGTCTCTCTCTCTCTCTCTCTCTCACATGATGTGAAGCAAATTGCTCTTTGCCGGTAAGGAAAGTTTTAGGGGAGCCACGGCACCGGCAGCTCCTTCTTGGGGAGTATGCTGCGATGCTAGAAAAACTCCCTGAAAATCTGCAGCATATCCACAAAGGCAGCCTGGATTGCTGATGTCAGCAAGCAGTGGGGAATTAAGGGTCTGATTGGAGTCAGCGAGGGTGCCAGCCCTTGAGAAGCCCATCTGTAGAGAGTCAAAGCCCATTTTGGTGGCGCTGCTGCTTCCTTGGGTCAAAGTTAGGCTCCAGAATTGCATACTTCAGGGCAGCAGCACAAGGAAGCCCCGGGCAGCATCTGCTGTGCCTTTCCCAGCGCATGGGACGATGTGATCCTGGCAAAGGGGCGTCTGGCATGGCTCGCCAGCAGCTTTTCTCCCCTTCTGCCAGTTTCTCGACCTTCCTGGCACGTCTCGATTTTCTTGCCCCTCACCTGAGCCAGAGTGCTGGCAAGTTTATGCTCCTTTTTCCAGGAGTAGTAGTACTCCACACACTGTGCCACGGTCTTAGTCTGGATCTGTTGTGAAGAGAAAAAGAAGGAGTCGAAAATGGTGTCGGGTGCACTGGGGAAAAAGTAGAATATGGAGTGAACTAGGAAGGAAAAGCATGAAGTAAATGGAGTAGGGTGTAAAATGAAATCAACATGGGGAAAGAGAGGCATCATGCAATGTCTTAAACCGTGTATTCTGCTAGGTGGTAATACACGCAATGCACAGATCAACAACAAATCCATCTAGCACAGTTCTTCTTTCCCCGCTTCCCTCCAGTTATGCCAGCACACCGTCTTGTGGAAGCAGCAGCAGACCTGTGCGACAAGTCTGACAGAAGAAAGCTTCATCTTCCAAAAGAGCTTGGAGAAAAGGGCTGGAGAGGCAGGATCATCCTTTTGACACAGGCTTTTGATGTCCCCTTTTGTTACTTCTTGAAGATACTTGGTACTTGAGAAGAGAGAGACTGAAGCCCAGTGCTTGTTCCCAGAAATAACCAAGCTTTCCTCCTGACGATCTGCTCGGGTAAAGAATGTCCCGTGGCTTTACCTGCTTCCGGATGAGATGAAAATCCTTGCCGTAGGTGTGGAAAGCCTTTTGGAAGGACTCCTTCTCCTCAGGTGTCCATCTATCAGAGCCTGGCAAGAAAAAGCAGCGGGTAGTAAACGCATCCCTTGATCCACACCAAGTAGATCCCACTGGCTGCCGAAAGAAAATGGTGGCAGGCCGTCATTCACGTGTGTGTACGTGTCTGCTCCCTCAGAAGGTCATGAAGACAAGAGCAGGCATTGCCCGGGGAGAAGGATTGGAAAAGAAGTAAAGCTGAAGGACTAGATGCTGGTGCTTCCCCACCCGCAGAGGAGACATGAACTTGTGCTGGTGTTAAGCACAATTGCTTTAAGCAGAAACCCTTGCCACAACAATGAAGGGGACGGCAGCATCTGTCAGGGACGCAAGAAGCTCTGCTTTGCTTACCTGCGTAATGATAATCAGCCATGGGGTGGCCTTGAGGTGTTGCAGGCCCCTCTGAGAGCAGCATCTCCAGAGCCTCCTGCAAGATCAAGAGGGAAAAGGCTTTAGCCGCCCCACCACATTAAAAATGAGCCAAAAAATCACAGGTGCTGCCTTGCAGCTACTTAGCCTCTCCAGACATTCAAGCGACTGTATCCCATGTGGGTGAAACACTGTCATTTGCTCCAAGTCCCTGGTTTTTGCTGCCCAACCCTTTGATCCTGGTCCCCGAGAGTGGCCTTTTGCTCACCAACCTAAGGATTTTGCTGCTCCTGCAGCCAGAATGGCCTCAGCTGACTGAGGCTTCTGGGAATTTCCCCTCCAAATGTCTTAGAGAAGCCAGCTCTCCAGGCCATTTACAAGGCAGCAGGACCTTCCGCCGCCGCCGCCGCCTCCAGGAGGGAGATTCTCCCTGCTGGAGCCCTTTGGGCTCAGCCCTGACGCAGCTGGAGGAGACACAGCAGGCAGCAAGTGCTCTGCTCCCTGTTAAGACCCTTCTTCAAAGAGCAGCCAGGAAAGGCTGTCCCAGTGCCCGGGCCCTCTGCATTCCCTGTGCCCTCTTCTCTGCGCCCAAACAGCCGCTTCTTACCGGAACGCTGCCGCGTGCCCGGTGCAGGCAGTGCAGGGCGCGCTCCAGGTTAGCTGCTGCCCCGGGAATGCCACGGGAGCTGGCCATGTCCAACAGTTCTCTTACTGCAAGCACAACAAAAAACCCACCGAAAGTCAGCCTTGAGGCCAGCAAGGGCAAAGACTGCCATGCAAGGCAGAAGGAAAGGCCGGGAGCTAAAGACAGCAGCTTGGAGAGTATGAAAAGGAGAGCAAAGCCAGGGCCAGCTGAACCAAGGGCCCACGCAGTGCTGGCTCTCCCTCCAAAGCAGCTTCTGTAAGAAGAAGTGGGGGCCAATCTGCGCTCTTCCAGTGGCAGACGGCCCTGACCAATTTGGAGAGCAAGGTGCTTGCTCTTGCTCCTTGCCTCTAACACTTCTACATGGGAAGATGGGCGAGACAAGGAGAGAAGCAGAGCCTGCAAAAGGCTGCCTTTTTACGCAAAAGGAGCCTTTTAAAGACCCAAGTAGCTCAGGGGTGGAAGAAAAGCTTGAAGCAAAGCTACCTCTGTCAGGTTTTTCCATGTCAGAGTCATCCTCCCCCCAGGAGGATGACTCATGACCCCCCCAGAGCACCATCCTCACTTGGTGCTCTGCTCTGCAGCTCTGGCAGCTCAGCCTGAAAGTCGCTGCCAACATTGATGTGTCTAAAGGAAGAAGGAGGTGGAGGTGAGAAAGGCAAGTGGTCAAGAGAGCCTTCCTGTGCATCCACAGGCTTGAACCAACGCCACCCTGACTCTGAAAGAGCAGTTCTCCTCCTCGCCATTCTTCCAGTTTGCTGTCCTTTAACCCTATGCCAAAACTCACGGCTGAATCTGGGCTCTTGCTTTCCTTTTCATTGTGCCTCTCCTTTCCACCTGAAAGAGATCAAAGCAACGCTCCAGTTAAAAATCCTTCCTTCTCATCCTCATCATTGCAAAGCCCGAGCTCCTGTGTCCCAGCTCCTTTCTCTTTGCCGCCTTTTTGACATGGAATGTCCTAGGGAGGACCCTCTAGCAGTCAGCAGCTTCCTCAGGAGGGCAAGCACAAGGCCATGCACTACTCTCTCCGGGGCCACTGAGAAGAGCCAAGAGAATGGCAGGGGAGATGTGCCAGTGCAGGCTTAGGTTGGATAGAAGGAAAAGGTTCTTCAGCCAGAGGCTGCTTGGGCACTGCAACAGCCTCCCCAGGGAAGGGGGCACAGCACCAAGCCTGACTGAGCTCCAAAAGTGTTTGGACACTGCTCTTGGGCACAGGCTGTGATTGTTGAGGCTGCCCTGGGCAGGCCCTGGACTTGGGCTCAGTGATCTTTGAGAATCCCTTCCAAGCCAGGAAATTCTGTGCTACTGTGATTGTGCTCTTGAGGAGATGGCATTTGACGGCCGCCCCTGAGCATGAGGTAGAACCAGCCCTACGTGCACTGGAAAAAGAATCTAGAAAGATATTAAAATAGCATGGATCTATAAGCCATGGAACTAGGTAAGTATATAAGAATTGCTGATCCCAGATGGTTTTTGAAGTTGAAAGCCTGTGTTTGAGGAGAAGCCCAGTCAAATGCTTCTATGCCCTGAACGACAGGGATGCCAGAGGAGAAGTGCCATCATTCTGGTGTTTGAAGCTTTGGAGCGGGTGTGAGCAGAGTCAGGGCATAAGGGGATTTGTTGACACTGAAGCCCTGAAGTGCTCAGCCACAAACAATTTGTTTTGGGGTCAGCACAAGATAGTTTGAGGACTGAAATGGGTGCCAAGAACTTTTAATCAGGTCATCCGTGGACGAGGATCTGCAACTGCACTGGGACACCTCTCTAGGTCCTCTATGGAAAGGTCTGTGTTTCCCCTGGAGGCAACATGATTCCTTCAGAAGCTGCAGCCTGCTTTCACGTGGAAGCTCGTCTGGGGAAAGTGAGCACGCAGCCTGTGTGTCGTGCTTGGTGGGAGAGGCAGCTGGAGCCTCCTGCCCCTGTGCTAGTGCTTTGAGGGCAAACGGGGATTTTCTTACCTTGGACGGTTCCCAAGTGCTCTGGGGATGCCCGGAGGCAGACGAGGAGACCAGGACGTCGGTGCAGAGGCCGGGTCTGGCGCTGAGTGCAGAAGGCGGCTGGTCAGGGACAGCCCAGGAGCTGATCCTGCAGCTGCTGCTCCAGCGCTGCTCCACCAGCGTTCCAGCAAGGGCCGCAGGAGCAGGAGATAACGACAGTTGCTATGGGCACAGCCCAACATTCCATCTAGAACCCCAGGGGAGCCATGGGACAGAAAGAGGCATGGGCTGCCTCTGGCCCTTGTACTTCTTCTGCTGCAAGTTTGCTCTGAGACGCTTCCCATGGGGCCTTTTCTCCTCAGTCGTCTGATGAGACGGGCAAAAGCAGTGCAGGGACAGCCCTGGGTCTTCCCGGTGCTTCTCTGCAAGGTGCCTCCAGCTGAACGTGCACAGGAGCCTGCCTCTGTGCAAGGGCCCAGACCTCATCTCCTGCCCTGGAGAACCAGAAGGGCTCCTCCCACTGGCTCTCCTCCAGCTCTGAGAGGAGCTGGAATTTGCAAGTTGTCCAGCGCAGAGCCAACTCCAGAGCTTCCTCTCAAAGTGGAGCCATTCATCCTGCCCCCTTTCTCAATTCTCTTTTTGCTGCCCAATAATGTCACTGCATGTTTTCCCTCCTTTGGGCCTCTGAGCTGGTCTCTCACCTCATCACTCCTCCCTTGAAACTTGGAGAAACAGGATGTTTTTCAGGGCAACTGATGGGGACACACACACACACACAGGGACAGCACACGGGCATTTCTCTAGCAAACATTCATGCAGAATTTCTATAGCCCTCTTCCAGCTCCCTTGGAGAAGCTCGGTGTTTGTCCCCAAAAGACTCTGCCATTCCTCTAAGAAAGCAACACTAACAGAATTCCCTTTCCACACTGCTGGCCTTCACATTGGTTTTAATGCCTAGATCCCAGATATGACAAAACCCAGGCAGCTTTGCTGCTTTCCTGCCTGTCGTTAAGGAAAAGCAAATCTTGCTTCAGTCCCAATCTTGCTTCCTTCCCAGCCTGCACGTTAGCCACTGGCCAGCAAACTGAGGGGGCAGCTGGAACAAGTCTCACTGCAAGGCTGATACTTTGTAGCATCCAAAGCCCACCTGCACCGCCTCCATCAGACAAGGGCAAGCTTCCCTCAGCTTCCCAGAAGCAGCCTGGCAATTGCCCCCTCCCTCGCCCCCTCTCCACCCTCCACAGCCCCTGCCACCAAAGCCTTGCTAGGCAGGGCCATTTGCTGGCCTCGAAGAAAGAGTGCCTTTGATTCTTCTTTGGCGCAAGTGCCCGAGCTGTGAGAAGTCAGAGGATAATGATCACACCCGCTCTGCTTTAGCTAAGGAGATTGCTGGAGGCCCAGAGCGGGACACTGGTCCTTTCGAGAGAAACTGAAACTGAACTAGCCATGCCTTTGTGGCGCATGCCGATAGGAATTGGATAGAATCGGAGGGCTTAGAAACGTCCTCCAAGGTGGTCAGCTCCATCAGTCCCCCAAAATGAAACAAAGTTATGTTACTGGGCTCCAAAAAGGACTAAAGCCGCTGCTTTTATGCCAGAAAATATGGTGAGACCAGACCACTCATCTAGATCCAATTCCGTGAATTAAACAAAGCCTCCCTTTCCACTCCCAGCTGAGATGTTGAGGAATCAAAGGCAGACGCCCCAGCCTTATTTCACTGGCAGTAAAGGAGACACACCTCAGTAAGTCCTGCCAGCTGAGCAAGGGGCTGGGCCCGGGGAAGGTGGCGCCTGCCCAGATTCTTCTCTCAGGGCAAGTGCCGTCTTTGCAACACCAGGCAAATGGAACAAACATTGCCGGAGTGTTTTCATACAGACAGAAAGACAAAATGGAACAAACTTTGGTTTAATGATAAAGACCCATTGGCTCTCAACAAAGGCAAAAATGACAAAAGGCAGAGCATAGACAACACCCAACCTTTGAAATTTATTGATAAATCTAATAAAACTAATGAATCTTAAATAATACTAATGGATCTTAACGACTAAATTGAGGAGATTCCTATCATGTCAACTAACTAAGTAGAAGATTAAACTACCCTAAAAGCTTAAAAAACAGTCCTATTCCTATCTAGTCCTATTGATACCTAACTCTTGCTAGCCCTGGACAACCTGCAGGGTTGTCTAATTTCAAAGTCTTTTCTTCTTGGCCAGAGGCTCTGCTGCCTTCCGAGGCCGATGTCTTCTCCTGTGGTTGTTCCTTTCCTTCACGGTTTCAAACACCCTGCAAGATAGGAAACAAACCATCCATTGCTCACTTTAGTACACACCATGAAACCAAGTGCCGAGATCTCCGTTTGAGTAGGAATTTCTGTCTTTTCGGGCAGTGGCACATTTGTGAATTGATCAGCACCATGAGTCTGATCGTTCTACTTTCAATGCCTTGAAATGTCTTCCTCCTTTTGCTGCATCCTCTTTTGAATTTGATCAGCAGCATCAAACCAAGCTTTGATGGATCTATTCCTACTTGTATGAACTGTGTCTTGTTGGGGCACGGCAAGGTTTCATTGTGAAGGCTGGGTTTTACCTAAGCTCTTTGGGTTTGAGGTGGGTGTTAAGCTTGACCACGGCTGCCGGGGGCGATGCTGCAAGTGCCCCCAGCTTCCCCTGCGGTGCCTTTGAAAAGGGTCAGCCTGTTTTAGTCCAAAGGCGCAGCTTTGAGCAGAAAGAGGAGGAACTTACGCACCGTTTGCACTGCCCGCAGGGAAAGGGGCCTCCCGCCGAGCGGGGCGGCTGGCGCGCTTGGCAGCAGGGACACTCGGCGCTGCGAGCCCTCTTGCAGCTTCTCTTCCCTGTCTCCCCGTTCTCCTTTCTGGGAGGGCTTTTCCTCCTCTTTGCTTTGCCCACACTCTGGAAATCAAAGAGTCCTTATCAATGCTTCCTTCCTCTCACAAAGCTGGAAACCAGAGCATCCAGCACAAAAATCTATCGGCTTAAGCAAATCCTTCCAGACCCTCAAGAGCTGAGAAAACGGCTGCCTTTGCCAATGGGCTGCGGCGGGCTGCCAACCCAGAGCTTGGAGGAAAATACTCCTCTTTTCTACAGGCCAGAGGGGTGGGATAAATACCTGCCTATTTAGAGCTCTACATTTCTTATTTCTACCTTTCTGCCTAACATCTATTTCTCTCTTCTTTTCCTCCACAAATGTCTAGGCAATGGCATTTAAATTCAGTCCAATTAGGGTAGACACATGGTTAGCCATTTTCTAGTCCCCAAAATAATCTCCCTCCCTGTCTCTCTCTCTCTCTCTCTCTCACATGATGTGAAGCAAATTGCTCTTTGCCGGTAAGGAAAGTTTTAGGGGAGCCACGGCACCGGCAGCTCCTTCTTGGGGAGTATGCTGCGATGCTAGAAAAACTCCCTGAAAATCTGCAGCATATCCACAAAGGCAGCCTGGATTGCTGATGTCAGCAAGCAGTGGGGAATTAAGGGTCTGATTGGAGTCAGCGAGGGTGCCAGCCCTTGAGAAGCCCATCTGTAGAGAGTCAAAGCCCATTTTGGTGGCGCTGCTGCTTCCTTGGGTCAAAGTTAGGCTCCAGAATTGCATACTTCAGGGCAGCAGCACAAGGAAGCCCCGGGCAGCATCTGCTGTGCCTTTCCCAGCGCATGGGACGATGTGATCCTGGCAAAGGGGCGTCTGGCATGGCTCGCCAGCAGCTTTCTCCCCTTCTGCCAGTTTCTCGACCTTCCTGGCACGTCTCGATTTTCTTGCCCCTCACCTGAGCAAGAGTGCTGGCAAGTTTATGCTCCTTTTTCCAGGAGTAGTAGTACTCCACACACTGTGCCACGGTCTTAGTCTGGATCTGTTGTGAAGAGAAAAAGAAGGAGTCGAAAATGGTGTCGGGTGCACTGGGGAAAAAGTAGAATATGGAGTGAACTAGGAAGGAAAAGCATGAAGTAAATGGAGTAGGGTGTAAAATGAAATCAACATGGGGAAAGAGAGGCATCATGCAATGTCTTAAACCGTGTATTCTGCTAGGTGGTAATACACGCAATGCACAGATCAACAACAAATCCATCTAGCACAGTTCTTCTTTCCCCGCTTCCCTCCAGTTATGCCAGCACACCGTCTTGTGGAAGCAGCAGCAGACCTGTGCGACAAGTCTGACAGAAGAAAGCTTCATCTTCCAAAAGAGCTTGGAGAAAAGGGCTGGAGAGGCAGGATCATCCTTTTGACACAGGCTTTTGATGTCCCCTTTGGTTACTTCTTGAAGATACTTGGTACTTGAGAAGAGAGAGACTGAAGCCCGGTGCTTGTTCCCAGAAATAACCAAGCTTTCCTCCTGACGATCTGCTCGGGTAAAGAATGTCCCGTGGCTTTACCTGCTTCTGGATGAGATGAAAATCCTTGCCGTAGGTGTGGAAAGCCTTTTGGAAGGACTCCTTCTCCTCAGGTGTCCATCTATCAGAGCCTGGCAAGAAAAAGCAGCGGGTAGTAAACGCATCCCTTGATCCACACCAAGTAGATCCCACTGGCTGCCGAAAGAAACTGGTGGCAGGCCGTCATTCACATGTGTGTACGTGTCTGCTCCCTCAGAAGGTCATGAAGACAAGAGCAGGCATTGCCCGGGGAGAAGGATTGGAAAACAAGTAAAGCTGAAGGACTAGATGCTGGTGCTTCCCCACCCGCAGAGGAGACAAGACCTTGTGCTGGTGTTAAGCACAATTGCTTTAAGCAGAAACCCTTGCCACAACAATGAAGGGGACGGCAGCATCTGTCAGGGACGCAAGAAGCTCTGCTTTGCTTACCTGCGTAATGATAATCAGCCATGGGGTGGCCTTGAGGTGTTGCAGGCCCCTCTGAGAGCAGCATCTCCAGAGCCTCCTGCAAGATCAAGAGGGAAAAGGCTTTAGCCGCCCCACCACATTAAAAATGAGCCAAAAAATCACAGGTGCTGCCTTGCAGCTACTTTGCCTCTCCAGACATTCAAGCGACTGTATCCCATGTGGGTGAAACACTGTCATTTGCTCCAAGTCCCTGGTTTTTGCTGCCCAACCCTTTGATCCTGGTCCCCGAGAGTGGCCTTTTGCTCACCAACCTAAGGATTTTGCTGCTCCTGCAGCCAGAATGGCCTCAGCTGACTGAGGCTTCTGGGAATTTCCCCTCCAAATGTCTTAGAGAAGCCAGCTCTCCAGGCCATTTACAAGGCAGCAGGACCTTCCGCCGCCGCCGCCGCCTCCAGGAGGGAGATTCTCCCTGCTGGAGCCCTTTGGGCTCAGCCCTGATGCAGCTGGAGGAGACACAGCAGGCAGCAAGTGCTCTGCTCCCTGTTAAGACCCTTCTTCAAAGAGCAGCCAGGAAAGGCTGTCCCAGTGCCCGGGCCCTCTGCATTCCCTGTGCCCTCTTCTCTGCGCCCAAACAGCCGCTTCTTACCGGAACGCTGCCGCGTGCCCGGTGCAGGCAGTGCAGGGCGCGCTCCAGGTTAGCTGCTGCCCCGGGAATGCCACGGGAGCTGGCCATGTCCAACAGTTCTCTTACTGCAAGCACAACAAAAAACCCACCGAAAGTCAGCCTTGAGGCCAGCAAGGGCAAAGACTGCCATGCAAGGCAGAAGGAAAGGCCGGGAGCTAAAGACAGCAGCTTGGAGAGTATGAAAAGGAGAGCAAAGCCAGGGCCAGCTGAACCAAGGGCCCACGCAGTGCTGGCTCTCCCTCCAAAGCAGCTTCTGTAAGAAGAAGTGGGGGCCAATCTGCGCTCTTCCAGTGGCTGACGGCCCTGACCAATTTGGAGAGCAAGGTGCTTGCTCTTGCTCCTTGCCTCTAACACTTCTACATGGGAAGATGGGCGAGACAAGGAGAGAAGCAGAGCCTGCAAAAGGCTGCCTTTTTACGCAAAAGGAGCCTTTTAAAGACCCAAGTAGCTCAGGGGTGGAAGAAAAGCTTGAAGCAAAGCTACCTCTGTCAGGTTTTTCCATGTCAGAGTCATCCTCCCCCCAGGGCTTCCAGACCAGGGTTGCAGGCTCTTCATCCTCACTTGGTGCTCTGCTCTGCAGCTCTGGCAGCTCAGCCTGAAAGTCGCTGCCAACATTGATGTGTCTAAAGGAAGAAGGAGGTGGAGGTGAGAAAGGCAAGTGGTCAAGAGAGCCTTCCTGTGCATCCACAGGCTTGAACCAACGCCACCCTGACTCTGAAAGAGCAGTTCTCCTCCTCGCCATTCTTCCAGTTTGCTGTCCTTTAACCCTATGCCAAAACTCACGGCTGAATCTGGGCTCTTGCTTTCCTTTTCATTGTGCCTCTCCTTTCCACCTGAAAGAGATCAAAGCAATGCTCCAGTTCAAAATCCTTCCTTCTCATCCTCATCATTGCAAAGCCCGAGCTCCTGTGTCCCAGCTCCTTTCTCTTTGCCGCCTTTTTGACATGGAATGTCCTAGGGAGGACCCTCTAGCAGTCAGCAGCTTCCTCAGGAGGGCAAGCACAAGGCCATGCACTACTCTCTCCGGGGCCACTGAGAAGAGCCCAGAGAATGGCAGGGGAGATGTGCCAGTGCAGGCTTAGGTTGGATAGAAGGAAAAGGTTCTTCAGCCAGAGGCTGCTTGGGCACTGCAACAGCCTCCCCAGGGAAGGGGGCACAGCACCAAGCCTGACTGAGCTCCAAAAGTGTTTGGACACTGCTCTTGGGCACAGGCTGTGATTGTTGAGGCTGCCCTGGGCAGGCCCTGGACTTGGGCTCAGTGATCTTTGAGAATCCCTTCCAAGCCAGGAAATTCTGTGCTACTGTGATTGTGCTCTTGAGGAGATGGCATTTGACGGCCGCCCCTGAGCATGAGGTAGAACCAGCCCTACGTGCACTGGAAAAAGAATCTAGAAAGATATTAAAATAGCATGGATCTATAAGCCATGGAACTACGTAAGTATATAAGAATTGCTGATCCCAGATGGTTTTTGAAGTTGAAAGCCTGTGTTTGAGGAGAAGCCCAGTCAAATGCTTCTATGCCCTGAACGACAGGGATGCCAGAGGAGAAGTGCCATCATTCTGGTGTTTGAAGCTTTGGAGCGGGTGTGAGCAGAGTCAGGGCATAAGGGGATTTGTTGACACTGAAGCCCTGAAGTGCTCAGCCACAAACAATTTGTTTTGGGGTCAGCACAAGATAGTTTGAGGACTGAAATGGGTGCCAAGAACTTTTAATCAGGTCATCCGTGGACGAGGATCTGCAACTGCACTGGGACACCTCTCTAGGTCCTCTATGGAAAGGTCTGTGTTTCCCCTGGAGGCAACATGATTCCTTCAGAAGCTGCAGCCTGCTTTCACGTGGAAGCTCGTCTGGGGAAAGTGAGCACGCAGCCTGTGTGTCGTGCTTGGTGGGAGAGGCAGCTGGAGCCTCCTGCCCCTGTGCTAGTGCTTTGAGGGCAAACGGGGATTTTCTTACCTTGGACGGTTCCCAAGTGCTCTGGGGATGCCCGGAGGCAGACGAGGAGACCAGGACGTCGGTGCAGAGGCCGGGTCTGGCGCTGAGTGCAGAAGGCGGCTGGTCAGGGACAGCCCAGGAGCTGATCCTGCAGCTGCTGCTCCAGCGCTGCTCTACCAGCATTCCAGCAAGGGCCGCAGGAGCAGGAGACAACGACAGTTGCTATGGGCACAGCCCAACATTCCATCTAGAAGCCCAGGGGAGCCATGGGACAGAAAGAGGCATGGGCTGCCTCTGGCCCTTGTACTTCTTCTGCTGCAAGTTTGCTCTGAGAAGCTTCCCATGGGGCCTTTTCTCCTCAGTCGTCTGATGAGACGGGCAAAAGCAGTGCAGGGACAGCCCTGGGTCTTCCCGGTGCTTCTCTGCAAGGTGCCTCCAGCTGAACGTGCACAGGAGCCTGCCTCTGTGCAAGGGCCCAGACCTCATCTCCTGCCCTGGAGAACCAGAAGGGCTCCTCCCACTGGCTCTCCTCCAGCTCTGAGAGGAGCTGGAATTTGCAAGTTGTCCAGCGCAGAGCCAACTCCAGAGCTTCCTCTCAAAGTGGAGCCATTCATCCTGCCCCCTTTCTCAAGTCTCCTTTTGCTGCCCAATAATGTCACTGCATGTTTTCCCTCCTTTGGGCCTCTGAGCTGGTCTCTCACCTCATCACTCCTCCCTTGAAACTTGGAGAAACAGGATGTTTTTCAGGGCAACTGATGGGGACACACACACACACACAGGGACAGCACACGGGCATTTCTCTAGCAAACATTCATGCAGAATTTCTATAGCCCTCTTCCAGCTCCCTTGGAGAAGCTCGGTGTTTGTCCCCAAAAGACTCTGCCATTCCTCTAAGAAAGCAACACTAACAGAATTCCCTTTCCACACTGCTGGCCTTCACATTGGTTTTAATGCCTAGATCCCAGATATGACAAAACCCAGGCAGCTTTGCTGCTTTCCTGCCTGTCGTTAAGGAAAAGCAAATCTTGCTTCAGTCCCAATCTTGCTTCCTTCCCAGCCTGCACGTTAGCCACTGGCCAGCAAACTGAGGGGGCAGCTGGAACAAGTCCCACTGCAAGGCAGATACTTTGTAGCATCCAAAGCCCACCTGCACCGCCTCCATCAGACAAGGGCAAGCTTCCCTCGGCTTCCCAGAAGCAGCCTGGCAATTGCCCCCTCCCTCGCCCCCTCTCCACCCTCCACAGCCCCTGCCACCAAAGCCTTGCTAGGCAGGGCCATTTGCTGGCCTCGAAGAAAGAGTGCCTTTGATTCTTCTTTGGCGCAAGTGCCCGAGCTGTGAGAAGTCAGAGGATAATGATCACACCCGCTCTGCTTTAGCTAAGGAGATTGCTGGAGGCCCAGAGCGGGACACTGGTCCTTTCGAGAGAAACTGAAACTGAACTAGCCATGCCTTTGTGGCGCATGCCGATAGGAATTGGATAGAATCGGAGGGCTTAGAAACGTCCTCCAAGGTGGTCAGCTTCATCAGTCCCCCAAAATGAAACAAAGTTATGTTACTGGGCTCCAAAAAGGACTAAAGCCGCTGCTTTTATGCCAGAAAATATGGTGAGACCAGACCACTCATCTAGATCCAATTCCGTGAATTAAACAAAGCCTCCCTTTCCACTCCCAGCTGAGATGTTGAGGAATCAAAGGCAGACGCCCCAGCCTTATTTCACTGGCAGTAAAGGAGACACACCTCAGTAAGTCCTGCCAGCTGAGCAAGGGGCTGGGCCCGGGGAAGGTGGCGCCTGCCCAGATTCTTCTCTCAGGGCAAGTGCCGTCTTTGCAACACCAGGCAAATGGAACAAACATTGCCGGAGTGTTTTCATACAGACAGAAAGACAAAATGGAACAAACTTTGGTTTAATGATAAAGACCCATTGGCTCTCAACAAAGGCAAAAATGACAAAAGGCAGAGCATAGACAACACCCAACCTTTGAAATTTATTGATAAATCTAATAAAACTAATGAATCTTAAATAATACTAATGGATCTTAACGACTAAATTGAGGAGATTCCTATCATGTCAACTAACTAAGTAGAAGATTAAACTACCCTAAAAGCTTAAAAAACAGTCCTCTTCCTATCTAGTCCTATTGATACCTAACTCTTGCTAGCCCTGGACAACCTGCAGGGTTGTCTAATTTCAAAGTCTTTTCTTCTTGGCGAGAGGCTCTGCTGCCTTCCGAGGCCGATGTCTTCTCCTGTGGTTGTTCCTTTCCTTCACGGTTTCAAACACCCTGCAAGATAGGAAACAAACCATCCATTGCTCACTTTAGTACACACCATGAAACCAAGTGCCGAGATCTCCGTTTGAGTAGGAATTTCTGTCTTTTCGGGCAGTGGCACATTTGTGAATTGATCAGCACCATGAGTCTGATCGTTCTACTTTCAATGCCTTGAAATGTCTTCCTCCTTTTGCTGCATCCTCTTTTGAATTTGATCAGCAGCATCAAACCAAGCTTTGATGGATCTATTCCTACTTGTATGAACTGTGTCTTGTTGGGGCACGGCAAGGTTTCATTGTGAAGGCTGGGTTTTACCTAAGCTCTTTGGGTTTGAGGTGGGTGTTAAGCTTGACCACGGCTGCCGGGGGCGATGCTGCAAGTGCCCCCAGCTTCCCCTGCGGTGCCTTTGAAAAGGGTCAGCCTGTTTTAGTCCAAAGGCGCAGCTTTGAGCAGAAAGAGGAGGAACTTACGCACCGTTTGCACTGCCCGCAGGGAAAGGGGCCTCCCGCCGAGCGGGGCGGCTGGCGCGCTTGGCAGCAGGGACACTCGGCGCTGCGAGCCCTCTTGCGGCTTCTCTTCCCTGTCTCCCCGTTCTCCTTTCTGGGAGGGCTTTTCCTCCTCTTTGCTTTGCCCACACTCTGGAAATCAAAGAGTCCTTATCAATGCTTCCTTCCTCTCACAAAGCTGGAAATCAGAGCATCCAGCACAAAAATCTATCGGCCTAAGCAAATCCTTCCAGACCCTCAAGAGCTGAGAAAACGGCTGCCTTTGCCAATGGGCTGCGGCGGGCTGCCAACCCAGAGCTTGGAGGAAAATACTCCTCTTTTCTACAGGCCAAAGGGGTGGGATAAATACCTGCCTATTTAGAGCTCTACATTTCTTATTTCTACCTTTCTGCCTAACATCTATTTCTCTCTGCTTTTCCTCCACAAATGTCTAGGCAATGGCATTTAAATTCAGTCCAATTAGGGTAGACACATGGTTAGCCATTTTCTAGTACCCAAAATAATCTCCCTCCCTGTCTCTCTCTCTCTCTCTCTCTCTCACATGATGTGAAGCAAATTGCTCTTTGCCGGTAAGGAAAGTTTTAGGGGAGCCACGGCACCGGCAGCTCCTTCTTGGGGAGTATGCTGCGATGCTAGAAAAACTCCCTGAAAATCTGCAGCATATCCACAAAGGCAGCCTGGATTGCTGATGTCAGCAAGCAGTGGGGAATTAAGGGTCTGATTGGAGTCAGCGAGGGTGCCAGCCCTTGAGAAGCCCATCTGTAGAGAGTCAAAGCCCATTTTGGTGGCGCTGCTGCTTCCTTGGGTCAAAGTTAGGCTCCAGAATTGCATACTTCAGGGCAGCAGCACAAGGAAGCCCCGGGCAGCATCTGCTGTGCCTTTCCCAGCGCATGGGACGATGTGATCCTGGCAAAGGGGCATCTGGCATGGCTCGCCAGCAGCTTTTCTCCCCTTCTGCCAGTTTCTCGACCTTCCTGGCACGTCTCGATTTTCTTGCCCCTCACCTGAGCCAGAGTGCTGGCAAGTTTATCCTCCTTTTTCCAGGAGTAGTAGTACTCCACACACTGTGCCACGGTCTTAGTCTGGATCTGTTGTGAAGAGAAAAAGAAGGAATCGAAAATGGTGTCGGGTGCACTGGGGAAAAAGTAGAATATGGAGTGAACTAGGAAGGAAAAGCATGAAGTAAATGGAGCAGGGTGTTAAATGAAATCAACATGGGGAAAGAGAGGCATCATGCAATGTCTTAAACCGTGTATTCTGCTAGGTGGTAATACACGCAATGCACAGATCAACAACAAATCCATCTAGCACAGTTCTTCTTTCCCCGCTTCACTCCAGTTATGCCAGCACATAGCTTTATCTTTGTGAAGGCATGCCAGGCAGAGAATACTAGAAGCTGTCATCAACATCCTGCTAGAGCAGAGTCCTAAAGGAAATGTCACAAAAAGTAGCAGAATAGGAGAAAAAGAAAATCCTGCTAAAATTGTGTGGGAACATAGGACATCTCTCTAGCTGTCCAGAATGGCCAAGACCCTTGCCAGGAGGCTCAGAAGCCCTGGCACGGAGCCCAAAACACCTGTAGTTTTGATTATGACCCATGGAGCAAATTTAGAACCCTATATGAAGATCAGCAAGCCACAACACTTTAGGTAAAGTAATAGTGAAGTTATCACAGAGTGGAAAAGTAGAATTTGGGGTTTCTAGAATGGGAGTTCAGGAGGCAAGATGGAGGGATCTGGGTGAGTCCAGCCTTTCTCCTTCTTCTTCTTGGCCTCCATCTTCTGCTGTGATGTTGGCACTTTTAGATTGGTTTAGAGTAGAAGCTCACTGTCAACATAGGTGATAAGTATTAGAAAGTGATTGTAAACATTATATATGTAGTTTTTAGTATAAAAACATAACACCACCCTGGGGGCAGGCAGTGTGCCTAGAACTGTCCTGCTGGACAGAGCTCAGCAGAGTAAGAGAAAATTTTTTATAGATAAGACGCAATAAACAACCTTGAGACCAAGAACTGAAAAGCTCCGACTCATTCTTCAAGCACTCAAGCTGAGGAAAGAGACTTTTAACATTTCTCAAAGTCACGGTGACCAGCAAAAGATCCTGAAAGAATTGTACAACAGCAGTTGTATGATAACTTAAAGCTGAATTTGTTTATTGGTTGACTTTTAACTAATGTGGTCATTTATGCTGCACTAAGGCAGCAACATTCCCTAAACCAGTATTTGAATGAATATGTTGTTGCAATGGAGCTGACTTTTAAATTTTTATGTATCCAAATGGACACCATTACATTGCCTAATAAACAGAATTTTGAGCAAGAACAATTTTGTTCTAAAATGACAAGGACAAAACATCTTTGTGTTTCAAAGTCGTATGTAATTTACATCACATTTTAAACAAAATTGTTCTTCCACTGGTGCAACCTAAGTAAGCTCACAGAGTTCATCAGTACAATACTCAATCTTCATTCCACGTCAGTTAAAAGTTATTACAACAGAATTAAGATCGTTTCTTCAAACATGCTATGGAATCAATAGTCTACGAATTGCAAATACTGCCTGATTATCTAAGTACTTCCATTTTTAATGCATAATTTAATGTGCATACTATATATATATATAATAGTATTAATAATGATGATTTTATATATATAAATATATATATTTATATATATATATATATATATATATATATAAAATCATCATTACTATTACTATTACTATTATTCTCCTCCACTTGTAAGGCCACAGGAAAGGAACAGTAATTTATCCCAACACATATAAGAAATTTGCGGAGAACTAGATTGAAGTCATACCTCTTGGAGTAACCCTCTTTTTACCCTTTGATTTTGATAAAGGCTGGCTGTGCACATGATACAATGAGGAGCTTGCCTCTTCAGAAAGGTGAATTTTCTTCCCTTTTTTACAGTATCATGGTTGCACCTTAAATCTGTGTGGAAGCCTAGGGGCCTACCATTGGAACTTTAACCTCAGGGCAAAGATGACCAAGGTCAAAGAGAGATACTTCTCAGAATGCAATAGTCTCGTCCATGGGCATTTGCAGGCTCATGCTGATGCAGCAGGTTTTGTTGGTATCACCCAGTTCAACTGCCATTTTTTCCTTCTATGTACACACCCTAGAATGTTCTCCCCTCACTTGTCACCTATTGGTCCTGGCTTACTGTGTTGCTCCACGCCTTATTCCTCCCATCTAAAACCCTGTGTCCTCGGCCCCATTTTGTCTCTGTCCCTAGACCCTCTTCAGTGCAATAAACAATGTCTGGAGTTCAACACAAAGACCCGTCTCTTGCCTCATTCGTCAGCAGTTTAAGCAAGCGTGCTCTGGGCTCTGGGAGTGCAGCTCACTCACAGAGGCTAGTTGCAGACATGCCACAACAAATCTGTGTATAACTGCAAATCTCAATCATTTCTTCTTGAGATCTTGCTCCCAGGACACATTTTTCTTTTCCTTTCTGTGGGGAAACTTCTCACACATTTCTTGGATGCTGGTTGCTCTGCATGTATGTCTACACTGCTGCCTTTATAACCTTTTGGAAATTATCAGAGCTAGTAGGATTCACCCAGCAGCAGGAGCTGATGCAGCCTGGGAACGTGCTGATTTACAGAGGCTTCTGGCTTCCCAGGTGAAGCCAAGGCAAGCCCTGCTGCTGCTGCTGCTGCTGCTGCTGCTGCTGCTGCTGTGCCAGAAAGCCCCGGCTGAGCAGGGATGGCACCACTGTGCCTTGGGCTGTTTCTCCTTCCAGAGCTGGGCGGTGCTTTTGAGGCAGTAATGACAGCTGGTGGGAGAAGGAAGGGGCCTTTTCCTGCACCAGAACTTATGGATGCACTAGGGCCACCTTCAGGGAGACTGTCGGCCCCCAGCAAGTAAAGCAGAGGGACACAGCTGGAAAACGCTTCCTTTGGAGCCTTCCTGTCTCTTGGAAAAGAAAGGAGACACGTGACAGGAGGAGCAGCAGGGGCCGGTCCCTCCTCCTTGCCTGCAGTGAGGGGCGGCTGCCGCTGGGCGGCGCCATGAAAAGGGAGCGCCCCTGCGCGGGGCGGGCGGGGCGGGGCAGCCGCCAGGGGGCGCCCGGGGCGGGCCGGGGCCCCTCTGTGAGGGAGGAGAGCCTCGGGCAGCTGCGCAGCCACCGACGGGACTGTCCGTCCGCAAGGCACAGCGCCAGGGCAAAGCTTCGCTTCAGCGCACGCTGACCGGCAAGGGAACCTTCCCATGGAGTGCAGGATTTAGCTGTTTTCATTCCCAGTCCTGTGCTGAGCTAGCAGGCCACAAAGCCTCCTCAAGCACAGGTGCCTCCTCTCCAGGCTTCCTGCACTTCCTTTGCTGACAGGGTCCACTCAGGCACCCTGGGAGCAGGCTCAGCTGATGTTACAAAGCAATGCTGTCCAAAAGAAAAAAAGGCAAAAGCCAAACCAGAAGGGAACTATTAGTTCCCAGGCTGAATTCCTCACAGGCGGAGGCAGGATTCCTCTGCTTCCTCAGAAAGATGCAGAAACAGGACACGAGGACACTGTGCCCCTTACCTTCATGTCCAGGACCTTGCTATTGCAGGCCAGCATAGCTCACAATGCTATTCACCCCTTTAGCCAGGTGTCTTCAGCTTGTTGGGGTTTTCCCCTGAGAGCAGCCTGAGAATGCTGCTTGCTCTCCCAAGGCTTTGTTCCTGCCAGGAAACCCCACAGACTCACTTAGCTTCCTTCTTTCTATCACAAGGCCCAGGTGAGCTGCCAAGAGGATGAGCAGTGTAAGCCATTCCTCAGCAAATGCCAATCCCTGTAAGAAATGCTGATTCCAGTGGGATTTCCAAGTGTTGTTCTCAAGAGCACTGAAGTTCAGGGTTTCAGCAAGCAGCTTGGCTCTTGCGGTTTGTTTTGAGGATCCCTGCGGAGTCCTTGGGGGCCCCCTTAGCTTTATGTTGGCTGGTAGCAGGCAGGCAGGCAAGGAGACTCCACAAGGCTTCTGAGTATGATAATTATAGGAGGGTTTATTGGGGGTGCCACCCCAGGAGCAGCATGGTTTCTGAGGGAGAAGAGAGGGAGGGTGAGAAAGGGAGAAATGGGCCAAGAGACAGTCTGGTCTCCCTTGCACATCTTAACAGCGAGATTCAAAGTAGGTGAGGAATAAAACTCGGGTCAGTGGGATTACAGATACATGATACTTCAGGGGAGGGTCACAGGCTTGGAATAAACGGAACATTTTCAAGGGGTGAAACAGCATACCATTTAACTAAAATGAAACAGCACAGTCTGTCTCCACTGTGCTGGCAGAAAGCACTTTTGCTAAGACATAGGATGTAGAAAGTAGAGGAAAAAATTGGTTGGAAACTCTTGGGGTGGGGGGCAGGCTGCTAGAGCTTTCTGTTGCTTTCCTTAGAGGAAATAGGGGCGTTTTGTGAATGGTGGGCAGAAAACGGTATGCAGGCACTGGGGACTGATTTGTAAGCAGTGAATGTTTGAAACTATTCCCTGATGTCTAGCCTGGAGGAAATGGAGGTGACCCAGCAACATTTTAAAGATTGGGGATTATGACACCAGTGAGGCGCAAATGTGGTGTCTGTGGATCCAAAGGGGTTCCTCATCTAATCAGACATTTCTTGAGAATTGTCCTGACTTTCAGTCTGACACACAGAGGGAATCTGCATCAGGACAATATGCAGCCTCCCACACGTCACATGTGGTGCCTGACCAGCTGCTCTCTCCGCTACACTTGCTGGGCTCATGCCAGTGGTGGTCCTGGGGCTGGGAAACACCTGGACTTGTGTAGAGCCCATCCAAAATGCTACCATGGCTGCAAAAGCAGGCAAAGAGCAAAAGCCCAGATCTTTCTCCATTCTTTTTAGTTTTTAACTAAGAAAGAAAATCACAAGTGGTTTTCCAGGCACTTGCTGCTAATGATGAAGCAATTATTTTTAGGAGGGAGACAAAAACTGGTTTCAAAGGCAGAGGAGAGGAGGGGGAAGGAAGCTTCCAAACTTTGGAAAGCTTGTGGTGGCTCTGTTTTCCTCAGGTGTGCCCACCAGCTGGACCACCCATTTGGTCTCTGCCTCATAACTCCCTTTTAAGTGGGACTTGCCCATTTTGTCACACTGGTTTCCTCCTCCCATCAGCTTCTACATTGTCCTACATTGGGATTTAACGTTCTTTTCCTTCTTCCTGTGTGTCCATTAGAGTCATATCCCTGTGACTGCCAGATGCCTACTGCAGGGAAGCTGCCAGAAGTGAGGCACAGGCCCCAAAGGCTTCTTTGAGGTGCCGTCATAGTGCAGCAGCAGTGTGCTGCGTCTGCAGCAGGTTGGTTACTTGGCTTTTTCTCCCCACTCAGGTGTCATTCTTCCTTCAGCAAGGCCTACAATTTGCTGGTTGATGTTAGCCATGCAGCAAACGGGCAGGAATGACAGGCATTCCAATGGAGGGAACTTTCCGGGATACGAGCAAAGCACAATTTCATCCACAGAATTTAAGCAATTCTTCTTGGTTTTAGTCAGAAGTGCTGCTGGGCAGAAGGGCACGTGGCCTTTGGTTTCCTCACATCCTGGCTCTTTCTCTGAGTCCAGCTTGGTACACAAGGTGTATGGGCTTGGTGCCTGTTTTGTGTTACTCTTGGATCCTTTCAGCTGTGGGTTACGGACTGCAAGGGGGTTTTGTGCTGCTTTGGGGCAGAGGAGAACTTTCTGGGCTATTCTTTTGCGTTAGCTGTAGAGAAGGTTTGGTTGCTATGCATGGATTCACCGACCAACCCACAGCAGCTGCTATTGTGATGTCAGCAGAGGGCTGCCACGTCACAGCCTTGTCAGCAGGAGGTTGTTCTGCTGCCTGCAAGGCCTCAGCGTCCAGAGCAGCTCTTGGCACGCTCGGTGCAGGAGGATCACCTCGACTGAGCTGTTCTCAGCTTACAGCGGGTGTTCTTCTGCTTCTGTATTTTCTTGCACAGTCCGTGGACTCGTGCAAGTGTCCTGTTTTTCCCTTTTTCCCTTGCACGGTCTCAAAACCTGTGCAAGTAGGGTTTTGTTTCCATTTTTGTTTCCCGGCCTACGGACTCGAGCAGCACTGCTCAAGCGATGGAGCGAGTCCGTAGAGCATTCAGCAGTGCCTTTTCATTGGCGGCTTCTCGGAAAGCTTTTCGTCGTTTGACTGGTAAATAGAAGATTTTTTCCTTGGGGCAGCGTGTTGGAAAAACAAGGGCATCAAGATGCCATAGGCTTGGTAAAGTTCCTGTCAACAGCTTCAGCTGAAAAGGGGTGTCTCTGGCCCAGCAGGGTGTAGGAACTTCCAAAATGCAGACTGGGAGAGCTTTGCAGGCATCCTTCTAAAAACTGTGCGCTTCTCTGCAGAACTGAGGAAGAGCATCTTTTTTCTGCATTCCCTCCTTAAAGGATGTGCCTGTCTAACTGGGCCCCTCTGTGTGCTACAAGAGCCACTGGCTTTGCGCTGAAGGGCAAAGTGCTGAGCAGTTTGTGTGTGCTCCTGAAGCCCGGAGCTGGGCCTGTGCTGTGTCCCAACAGCACTGCAAGTGCTAAGAGGGGTTTGCTGGAAGCTTTTGTGGGCAATTGTTTACCGCAACCACATGGGACATCCTGCATGCAATGTACAAAAAGAAAAAGCAAGTCCAGGAAAGAGAGGAGAAAAAAGCTGCTTTAGCTGTAGGCTGGACAATGAGCTCCCATGCAGGCACTGACTGCTAAGGAACAATTTGCATCTTCACGACCAAGTTCCTAGTTCCTTAGTGGCAAAGCCGAGCCAAAGGTAGACACAGCCTAGGGTACTGGTTTGCAGTCCTGCTTGCTGCGCTAAAGAAGTGTTGCTCCGGGAGGGATGTTGTGAAAGGAAAATGCTCTCTGCTTGGGTGGACTTGTTCTGTGGGATTCCTCAGCACAAACAGTTTTCTAAGAGTGCCTGGTTCATTTTCCCTTGCCCCCGGCAGGTTGCATCAGGCGTGGAAGGAGTGAACGGCAGGGTTCGGTGAGTGGGAAGGGCACCCTTGAAATTCCTGCTGTCTGAGGATTGTGGAGAAAGCTGTGGGCTTGGCCTGGCAGGCCGAAGGAAAGTCCACATCAAAGTCTGCATGAACATGACCAGAAGGATTCCATCAGTTTCCTCCTTTTCCACTGAAGAGCTTTGAACTAATGAAAGTCAAGCTTTGCAGACAGGAGGCTGCATGCTAATTATAGCCTAGCTAAAGTAGCTCCTTCAGAAGCATGTGCAATCCTGTCTAAACATTCGTCTCATTAGCCCACTTGAATTGAGTTTTAATGAGTGAGCATCCCACTTTTATCCAAATTCATGACTTCTCTTCAGGACATCTGGGGATAGAGCTCAGGAGAAGTCAGGTTCCAAATGACAGGTTCCTCCCTGTCCCTCATGCTGCTGCCTGTCTGCAGAGCAGCACCGCAGCAGCAGAACCTGCTCTGGCTCGCTCTCTTCCTCCAGAGGCTAAAGGGGAGGCAAAGGACAACAAAGGTGTTGTCAGTCCAGGGCCTGAGCATACTGCAGCAATCAGTGGCAGCTTTGGTTGGTTCAGTGCAAAGCTTTGGTGCAGTGCAGGGCTGCAAGTTTCTGAGCAGGCAGCACTTGCCTGAGGATGCTGTGGGCTGGAGTCCTGCCATGACCTAGCTCTTCAGCCCAGCCACGGACCACCCACGCGAAATGGCATCTGAACTTTCACATGCAGGCATCATTGTCCTGGCATTCTCACAGGGACTGTGAACTTCCCTTGGTGTCAGATATGCGGTAGCATGATGTCCTTTAGGGCCACTGCTGTGAAAGGCAGCCCCTTTGTGCCCAGAGTCTGTGCAGGCTCCCTGCTGTCAGCAGAGAGAGAGGTCCCAAGGCACAGTTCACAGCCTTGTGGGGTGTGGAGGAGCCACTGTTGCCTGCAGGGACCTACCCCTCTCCACACCCTAGCTAGGTAGCTACAGGCACTGCTTCGACTGCACCCTTAACTTGGACGTGACCCACGTTTGTTGAGAAGACTCCTGAGCAGCTCTGCGTGGCAGAGACAAGGTCTGTCTGTGAAGGGCTGGAATGCAGTTCCTATTGGCTGCTCTCTAAGGCCTGAAATCCTGAGGGGAAGCCACTTGAGCAGAGCAGAGCAGGGGAATGTTCCCTGCTTCTACTCAGACACTTCCAGAGCAACTCAAGGGTTACTTGGGACATAAACACCACAGAAATACCACATGAGCAGCCCCACACATGAGCTTTTGCCTTCAGGTGAGCTGTGTCACTGCTTGCTGCTTCTGCCAGCTCTCAGGAGCCAACTTGCCTGCTCCTTATTGCTTGTTTGTGCTTTTTCCCTGCCCATTCCTTGCAGGCCCCGCTAGGAGAGGTTCTTGCCAGTCAGGACTCCTCGGCCCAGGCAGGAAAGGCGGAGCGGCAGGAGAGCACGGATGCGGTGCGCGGCATCCAGGAATTCAGGTGTGTGTGTTAAGCTTTTTCGCTTTCTCTCAGCAAGGGTGGGCATTGCTGGGCTTTAGGAAGCCAAGTGTCAAAGAACAAATTTGGCTTTCTCATCCTTTGACTTGCTCAGCACAGACAGGGGAAGGCAGCCCAGGGCAGGTCTGGTTGCTGACCCAGCTAGAGCAGAGCTGCCTGCTGGGACTCACTTCTTAAACCTTGACAAAAAGCATTCTGAACTAGACCAGAGTAAAAAGCAAGGGAGGTTCAGGCTGGCCTTAAGGACAGCAAAGCATTGAACTGCAAAGGCAGTCATGCAGCAGAACAAGCGCCTCAGAGAGCTTGTGCAGATTCCACCCCTGGAAATTCAAAAGTCCCAGATGGACAGAGCCTTTAGCAGCCTGTCCAGGTGCTAACCCCAAGTGCTTGGAACTGAAGACTGGGCTAGATGCTTCCTAGGGTCTCTGCCAGCCTAAACCATCCTTTGATAATTGGATTGGGAAATCATACCCTCCTCCTCCCCAAGTTATAGCTTGCAGGCTCTTTCCTTATTTCACTAGTGAGAGCAATAGGAATGGTGGGAGTATTCATCTGGACTTCCCAAGCCAAAGAAAAGCTTTTGCAAGTCTGGTATCCACTGTAATGAGAAAGGAGCAGGCAGGAAGCTCTCTAATCAGCAGGCAGGAAGCTGTTATACTGAGAGTACCTGAGCTTTCTGGAAATGTTCTGTGGCTTCTGGAAGCTAGTTTGACTTCCTCAGTGGTGACTCTTTGACCAGCACGAACGACAGAGATGCTGGTCTAGGAAGGGAATTGCAGCATTCTCTGGAGGTGGAAGTAGAGGGCTGTTGGAAGCCCCTGAGACTGCCTTACGTGGGACATGGTATGTAGTCCTGCTCTTGCAAGGAGACCGTGTTGCAATTAAAGGCTTGTTTGTCTGTTTGCTTGTCGTAGATGGAAGGAGTTGGCTGCATTTGAGAGACAGTGCCACTCCTCACTAGAGACGGTGTCTGAAGTGGTGGCACAGACAGAGGAGGAATGGCAGCCTCAAAGGGATCTGCTGAAGGAAGCCGTTCCTCTGGTAGTGCCAAAGGTACGCTCCCCTTGTTCCTAGGCAGCACTTGTGGGAGAGGGATTTGTCCTGGCAAGACCCCCCCGAATGCTGCTTCTGGCAGCAAGCTGAGACAGAGACTGTGCTGTTGTTGTTGTTGTTCCTCTTGAAAAATGGTGCCCCCCCCACTTCCAGGTTTGCCGCCCACAGCGGCCAGCCCGCAGGGGTCTGGAGAAGCTGCTCCAGGAGTTCTCTCGCCAAGGGCACACACTGTCCCAGGTGTGCAGAGACAAGGCGGTGCTGGCGCAAGAGAATGCTGCCCTGGAAGCCCGACTGGCAGCCACAGAGCGGGACCTACGAGGCCTTTCAGAGCAGCTGGCAGAGGCCAGGTAAGGGCAGGGAGGAGACCCTGGGTGGGACATTATTGAAGGTCTGTAATTACAAAGGTGCTGGGCATGATGTCAGGATTTACAGCCTGCTGTGTGCTCTCCAGGTGGTTCTCACACAGAGTATAAAGGAGACACAAGCAAAGAGAAAAGGATACTGTCATCCGAATGGTTTTTTTTTCTGCCAGCTCAAGCACTCAAAGCACTTTTTGGGCACCTGCTTGGGACCCCTTGCACAGTCCTACACTTTGCACGAGTGCAAAGCAAGCCAACTTGGCAATGAATTGAATAGCGGGGAAACCGAGCAGATGTTTGCAGAAAACGGAAGTTTCCCTCCGGTTTTGCTTTCTCCTTGGGTGCAGCTGATAGTCGATTTTTCCACGACAAGCAGTTTGCCATGGGATTTTTGAAATTCAAGGCTCTTCCATGTGATTGTTGTGAGGAGGGTGCTGACGCTTCAGGTGAAGCTGGAGGGTCATGCTGAAAATCTTGAGAGCCTTCAGAGCTCACTCTTGTGAAGTATAGTGCCGGAGCAAGATCGGCTTACAAACAGCAGCAGCAGCAGCAGCAGAAGGGAAAGGCCTTGTGACTTCTTGACATTGTCTGGGCATTCTTGATGAGCGCTGAATCTTGCCCACTTGTCCGCCCACCTGTGTAACCTGTCAAGGTCCCTTTGGCTGCTGCTTCTTCCTTTTTAAAGAGTGCCAAGATATTTGGGCACTGCTGGCTTAGTTAGCCAAAAATAAAGGTAGCGAGTGGTCTTGTTCATCAAATTCCAGTCATTTAAATGGCAGGAAACGGTCCCTACCCTGAGATAGTTCTTGTTCAGATAAAAACCTAGTTCTGCTTCCCTACTCATGCTGCTGAAAGCCGGAGGCTTCACTATATCGTTTGGTGAATTCCCTTAGTCCCTTTGACTCAGAGAGTGCCTGGCAAACAAAGTACCGATCCGTACACAATGAATGGCATGAAACATTGACGAGTCAGCCAGGAGAGCACTGTTCTGTCCCCCTGCAGAGTGACTTGGAAGTGCTGATGTGCTCAGGGCTGTGAGCAGAGGCTGGGCTTTTGCTCCTTTGCAGATACATGGTGGGCACAGCCACGTGTCAGGCAACAGCAATTTGAGCTTTGGCTGCTGAGATCAAGCTCAGCTGGGCTAGGTCATGAGGGAAGGCTGCCCAGTCACCTGGAGGGGCCTGCTTTACTATGTGAAGTGGTAAAATAGTCCTGCTGTCTCTGAGTTTCCATGCAAGGCATTTTCCATACTAAGGTGTAGGGATCTTAAGGCACAGGTTACTGGAGAAACTATCCCTGTGTGCCAGGAACAATTGCTCTTCATCTTCACACCTTGTAGGTCAGAGAAGGAGAGCCTGCAAAGCAGCCTGCTGGAGGCTCAGCAGCACATATCGGAGCTGGAGATGGCCAGGAGCCGTGTGCAAGCCCAAGTGCGCACAGCCACGCAGGCCCAGGAGGCCATGCTCGGTGAGAGCCTCGTGCGCTTTGTTTCTGCTGATGGCCGGGCCTAGTGCAGTTGCTCCCAAGCCAGCTCAGTCCGCAAGGCTCCTGAGGAGTGAAGGAGCTGAGGGCAGGTCCCTCCTTGCCTGAAACTGAAAGGGCTTCACTTCAGCACATTCCTCTGCTTGTGGAGTCTCTGACTCTTGCCATGTGTCATGTTTGCAGAGGATGTGAGGGGCCTTCGTCGTGAGCTGCTGGCTCTAAGATCTCTCAGCCAGCAGCAAAGTGAACGCATGGCTCAACAGCTCTGCTGGGCAGAGGAGCAGTGCGGGAAGGCTCTAAGACTCTGGCAATCTGCTCAGCAAGTGGAAGAAAAAAAGCTCCTGCAAAAACTGGTAAGAAACAATACACACCTGAAGATTTCAGGCAACTTTGGAGGGCTGGCTTAGCAGAAGAGCAGCCTGAGTATGTGACATGGCCGCAAGCATCTGCTGTGGGCTATACCTTGCTGAGCCAGGCAGCAGGGGGCTTCAAGGGCTCATAGTCCAAGGTCTGTGAAGACCCAGAGGATAATGCTGGGATAGTATATGCAGCCACAGGTTCAGGATGGGCATAACCTGGAGGCTGGTGGACCCACCACCCAAAGCATGGCAGCGAAGGGGCAGGATCTTCCCCACAGCCTCGTGCCATGCAGCAGACGGCTGCTGAGCTTGCTGCCAACTGCAGTGCCAGCAACTGGGTTCCTTGCTTTCTGTCCTTCCATGGTGGATGGACAGTTGTCTTCCCTTTGAGCCTGAAGCAGATGCAACAGGCCCCATGTTGCTGGTGTTTCAGCTGGTGGCCTGCCTAGTGACTGGGTCATCGAGGTGCTGGCCTCATCCTCTTCCTGCAGTCCATCTGCAGCTCTTCCTTGATCAAAGGGCAGAGGGACTTTGAGAACAGAGCCTCTGAGAAGAGGCAGAAATCCTGAGGAGAGAAGGGCCAGACAACAGGAAGCCAACAGAGCAGGGAAGAAAGGTGGCATCTCCTTCCTTCCACCTGCTGACACTCCCTCTAACTTTTGGGTTAGAACAGCATTGCTGGAGGGCACAAAGTCACTTCTAATGTGCACTTTTCAAGTGGGGAGGGGGGGGGTTGTTGGAGGGTTGAAGCTTCCATTTTTTTCTTTGGAGATCATTGCAGGGACTTCATCTGGAACTGTCTCTCCCCCTCATCAGGAGAGACAACTGGAACAACAGCATTTGGAGGCACTGGAGCAGCTGAAGGAACGGGCAAACTTCCTGGCTGAGGTACAGAGAGAGCAGGAGAAATGAAGCAGGAAATTGCCGTCATGCAAGCTGAACAAGAAAAGATACCAAGCAGAGCCAGTCAAGAGGCACAGATTGTGGAAAGAGAGTTTGTGCGCTGTTTTGGACTCCTCTGCTCTCCCTATGGGCGCTGCTTCTCTGGACACTGTCTGTCTGGATGGGATTGTCTCTTAGCTGACCCTTCATGAAAATGAGAATGAGAACAAAATGCTTTTGGAAAGCGTGAGCACATTAGTCTTGCTTGCCGCACAAGCGGTGGGTGGGAAGTTTAAAGCTGTCTTCATTTGTGTGCAGGTCCTGCAGGAAGAGCAGCGTCAGAAGGCTGCTGTCCTAGACAGGGTGTACTGGCTGCAGAGAGAGCTAGACCAAAGGGAGCAGCTGAGGCAGGTGCTGAAGGAGGAGTGGGAGAATGGGCAGGTGAGCCTGACTAGCCAGCTAGCAGAGGGAAGGGCAGTGATGGGGCGTGAACTGGACATCTCAGGCAAGGGGAGGCAAGGACTACTGCAGGCACTGGGAGCACAGAGCCTGGCAGGTTCCAGCACTGAGCACCAGGAAGAAGAGCTAGGATGGAAGGGTTAGAGCTGGGTAGAGAAGCAGAAGCAAGTGCCTGAATAGAAGTGCTTTTGAGACTGGAAAAGAGGAAACCTGAGCATGATGGCAGGTGCCAGTAAGATTTCTCCTGATGGAATATCAAGGACAAGCTGCAGGCAGAACTGCAGGAAGCTCAGAGGAAGATGAAGGCAATGGAGAAGAGGCACCAAGAAGAAATGCAAAGGATGCACAAGGTCCTGCTGCAGTACAGGCTGGCTGACCAAAAGCAGGTGAGTGAAAGAGCAGGAGGCACTGCACTCATGCAACAAGTGGTCTCTGCCCTTGTTGCCTTTCCCCTGCAGAGCAGCAGGTGGATGGGGAAATGTCTCTGAGCGCCATGCTCTGTGGTCTCCATGGCAGCTGGTCAGAAGGACACTTACTGGGCCACTGAATCTCAGTTGCTGCCCTGGGCAGCAGGGCTGGTGCCTTGGCCGGTGGGCCAGCAATCCTGTGCATGTATTTCTGCTGGCCTCTTAGAGCTTGCTTTGTTTTTTGAGGGGTTTGTTCAGGTGAGCATGGTGACCCACACAGATTCTGAACAAGTTGTCCCTGTCCATGGTGAATGCAGTCCGCAGAACGGGGTGAAATGTACAGTTGTTCTTTCCCTGTCACAGTCTCTCCTATGGCTGGCTGTGACAAGCTGTAGTCTCTGACTGCTCTTTGGGTTTGACTTGAGGAGGAAGAGTTGACAGCTCAGCTTGCAGCCTAACACCAGTGTTGTTCCTAAGGGCTTGCCTTTGAAATGCTGTGTCTGGGCCATCGCTGCCAGGCGCCCTTCTGACACAAACAAATTTCTTGTCCCAGAGGGACGCAGGATCTGCCGTCAAAGCTGCCGCAGCAGCAGCATCCTCTGAAGAAGCCTCCTGTCCGCAGCCTGAAAACCAGAGCATGAGCAGTTCGCCCCGCTCGAGCCAGGAGAGAGAGAAGCACTTCCTGAAGCTGCTGAGTACGTCCTGGCGATTTCTTGTGCAATCCAGCAGTGTATTATAGTGTGTGTGCCTCAGCATGAGCTGTAGCACGTTCCTCCTCACTCTGGTGTCAGACAGACATTTGCACTCCCTACAGAAGCCAGTGTTGTGCTTGGGGGCAGCCAGGGAGCACTCGGGGCGTTCCTTTTGCCTTTGAGGCAAAAGGTGGGAGTGGGTGGGCTTTGCCTGAGCTTCCCTGTGCAGTAAAGACAAAAGCTGGGATTGTGTCCCAAGCAGCAGTAGGCTGCAGCCTAGCCAATGACTCAGTGGAGGTGTGTGTGCTAGTCCAGCCAAACTGATGAGAACACTTGGCTTCCTAGATTCCCTTTAGACTCCTGACTGGTAACCAGTCATTGGAGACAAAATACTTCAGAGAAATTGCTTGGCTGTGGGGCTGGTTTAATGCTGGTGTTGTTTATATGACTGTTGGTACTTCTGTTATTCCTTCTGTGGTTTGGTTTGATAAGAATTCTACATTTTGGTTAGCCTGACCTCCTTGAAGAGAACATCAGGTGACAGCACAAGTAAGAGTGGAAGATGTCTTTTCAGTACCCCCTACAAGTTAAAAAGTTACATTCTTAGAACAGTCTCAAGGTATCAGAGAGGAAGAACTGTTTTCAAAGTGCCCCTAAAGAAGAAAACCAGGACGCTTTTCTTACAATCCCTACTTGGTATTTTAGTTGTGTCCTTAGGAAGATGCATCCAAGAGACACATCTATGTGGCATGGTCAGATAAAACTGCCCTGCAAGCAATTCTCAGGAGGAAGCCTGCAGCTCCTCTGCTGCATGTTCCTCCAGTAGCAGGCACTTTGTCACTGCTAATGCCCAGCTGGTAAATATTCTTGGAACACTGAGCATTGGCTCAGTGTTCCAATCCCTGCACAGAGTCCTGCACTCTAGGAAAGCACACCAAGGCTTAGTGACTCTGCACTACAACTGAGTTGCTTCTTACAACTAGTAAGAGCTGCCAGTGCAGTGCTGTCAGAGAATAACCGGTCAGGTACAGAACAGAGCCCAGTTTACTCAGTGTCTGCCATCAGCTGCTGGGACAAAAGAGGGGTTGGATCGACTCCTCCAGGGGTCTGAATTCAAAGACAACCATGTTCTGGCTTGAGTTGGTCAGCTGTAGCAGCGGGGGGGGGGGGGGGGGGGGGCGTTTAAGATGCTGGTTGCTGCTACCTATTTCCCAATAAGCATCTCCTGGAGAAAAGCCACTTGGGTAAACATTCAGGCAGGCAGTCAAGTCCACACACACCACACTCACCACAGCAAGCTCAGTGCACAGAGGCAGAGAGGCCTTTTATAAGGTCAGTTTCAGCGAGGTTTATTTGAGCACGCCCGAGGGGAACCAGAAGACAAAAGATAAGCCATGTCCTCTGCACAAGGTTTAAGTAGGGGCGGGTACGAGGGCGGTAGCAAGGGGGAGGGCAAAGGGAATGGGCTCTCAGGAAGAAGGGGCCGTCCACCAGGGGTATCACAACCAATGAGGAAACAGGGGAAGGAGAAACCAGGGAAAGTTGGGACCTATGGGGAAAGGAAGTGGGATGTATCGGTGTTATGCAAGAGTCCATGAGGAAGACTTTTCTGTCTGCCCAGGTAGGGTGGAACTCTATTGTAAGTATTCCTCCCTTCATGGGAGGGCTCTGGGGATTTCCCTGAGGGACAAGCAATCAGAGGATTCCACAGTCAACAGCTTGTAACACAGCTGGCTGGGGCTCTGGCTTCTTCACAGTGGCTGTCAGTGGCCATTCGTGGGCTTTGCCCAGCTTTTTGTCATACCTGCCCTGCCACTGACAGTGGTGTGACTGCAGAGGCTGCAGCCTTCCTTAGCTGTGAGGTTTCAGCTGCCTTCACCTGGACTCGTGAGAGGATCAGCATCTCATTTGTGCAGGCGTCTGTGTCACGGCAGCGCCTGAGGAGCGGCGCTCTCCTTGTGGCCCGTCTGGGCTGTGCCCTGTGGGAAGATGGGACCCGTGGGTGGTGTCCAAGGGGCCGAGTGCAGTGCTAGTGACAGCTGCTGCTAGTGACTGCTTCTGCTGCTAGTGACTGCTTCAGCCCAGGCTGAAGACAAGGCCTTGTAGCTCTTCACTACATGGGGAACGGGCAAAGTGGTCTTCAGAACTTAGCCTGCTCATAAATGAAAAGGGTTCTATTTCTTACAGCCATTGTTCTTGGATGTAGCACAGCATGAGCTGCTGTTCTCTAAAAATGTCAAGGCATTCTTTAGGCAAACTGCTGAGAAGTAGAGAAAATCCCCTCCTCTCCTGGAATTCACTTTGCAATATTCTTTCTGATCCGAAAACAAGAGGATGTTGATAAAAATTCATCCCAGGTGTTAGGGTGCATTTAATCCTTGGAAGTATGAAACCTTTTGTTGAATCTCACAAGAGAGTGTTTCTTGCCAAGAAAATGAAGGGTCCAGAGTTTTCAGCCCTCCTTCCCATTTGTCATCCCATAGATGACCACCACTTGCCTTGGTGTCCATTCTTTTCTGGTCTCTGTCTGTTCTGATGGTTTTTCCATGGGCTTAGTTTCCCTTCAAGGCAACCCTCCAAAGGAGTGTGGGAGAATCAGACTCTGTGCAGGCCAGAGCTGCCTGTCTTGCTGGGGCTGCTGTTGTTGTTGTTGTTCTTGTTGATGTTACTGTTAGCCAAGCGACCAGAAATTGCTCAGAGCCTCAGAGAGTGGAGCTGGGCTTCAGCTGTCCTGGAAGTCAGGATCTCTGTTTTGAAGTTTACTTCTTGCAATTTGTTTTCTTTCAGGGCATGTTGTGAGTGTGGGAGGTCCGGAAAAGAAGTACACGGGATGGAGACGTATTGGCAGTGGGTGAGTGCAGCCAGGCTTACTTCTACAGAGCCATGGGCCAGGAAGTTTGGTGGTGCAATATCCCATGGAAAGTCAGGCAAGCTGCAAGCATCTTCAGACCCTGGCTTTAGATTGTCCCTGTCTCAGTGCTGAGGCAGTACAAGGCTTCCTCAAAGATTATGAATCTTTGGATGCTGACAGTGTCTTGGCTGCCTCAAGGAGCAGGACCTGGAAGCCCTCCTGTCCCTCCAAGATGTGCCACCAGATTGCCTGTTTTCCCATGAGACATGGTTTTGTATGTTTCCAAGTAATATGGCCACACTCATGAAAGAAGAAAAACCTGAGAGAGCCATTTCCCACCTGATAGCTGTCAGATAACAGCTCTCAGTAGCATTTCTTAGTCGTATTTTGCTGGATATTCAGTGGTCAGGAAAATAAGCAAGGCCGTGTGGTGTTGCCTGAGTTTGGCAGGTAGGATCACAAGAGAGGAGCGAGAAGGCCTGGCAGGACTGTGTGTTTCATTGGCTGGGCAGGCGTGCCACAGGCACAGACACGAGAAGGAAAAGGCAAAGAACAGCCCTGCATGCATAATCTAGTGTGTACGTTTGAGATTTGTAGCGGCCCATTTTTTTCCTGTTGGACCCAGCTTTTCTCTTCAGCTTGAAGTGCTTCCAGCAAGGCCCACTTCTAAAACCGTCCCTGGGACTCACATCAGCTGTCAAGGCTAGACCTGGTGCAGCTTGGAATAGCTGGGGCTGCACTGGCACCTTTCTTCCTTTGGGAGAGAAGGCTCATGTCTAACCGTCTGCTAAGGCAAGAAATTGCCACTGTAGACTGCAGCTTAAAAGATGGGGTCTAGGTGAGCACTGAAGGCTATGGAAGAATCACGTAGAGTCTCCTGTTTCCTTTCACTTCAGGCTAACTACCTGATAGGCAAGCAAGGGGTACCAAATCTGCACCAGCTCAGGCTACCCCGTGGCTTGTGTGAATTTCTGGGCTGCTGCCTGCAGATGGATGTGGACAGGCGAGGCTCTGCCAAGGAACTTCTGCAGGTACAAGGCAAAGGGGCTGCAGGCCAAACAGCCGTTCCCTGTCAGGGTTTGCTCCTCGGCCAAACTCCAGGCAATCAGATGGGCCCCCACATAGTAATCTCTGCTCTGCATGCTTTTCAAATGGAAACCAAGTAGGATCCAAGACTGCTTGAGGTTAGAAGGGATCTGTGAATGTCATCTACTCCAAAGCCACGGCCCCTGGCAAGGACATCTTCAAGTAGATCAGATTGCTCAGAGTGCCATCCAACCTTGAATGTTGCCAGGCTTGGGGCTTCTCCCAGCTCTCTTGGCAGGCTGGGCCAGTGTTCCAGCATTCTCCTCATAAACAGCTTCTTCCTTAGAGCCAATGTGAATTGAGTGTCTTTTAGCTTCAAACCGTTGCCCCTTGTCCTCTTGCAATTGGCCCTGCTAAAAGAGATGTCCCCATCTTTCTTGGAAGGCCCTACAGCTATGGAAAGGTCTCCATGGGGCTTCCTCTTCTAAACAAGCTAAACAAGGCTAAACAAGCACAACTCTCACTGCTGTTCCTTAGAGGAGAATTCCCACCTTCTGGTAATTTCTGTGGCCCTCTTTTGCTCTCGGCTGGTGTATTCAGGTTTACCTGGTAGCAAAGGAACCGAAGTATTGCAATGCCAGGGACGGGGTTTGAGGAACACAATGAAAGCAATCCCTGCCAAGCGGTTTTAGATTGGTCTGTGGGAAGGCAGGGGCTGTGGGGGAGCTCACTGGGAGCATCTGAGGGCACCCAGCTTGTCCCTCCTGTCGCACTCTTAGAGGTTTCTGCCAGGCAAACGGGGACAGCTGTGCAGGATTTGTGCCAGCCCCATGTGCTGCCTGGCCCAGTCAAGTAGATGAGAATCGCTGTGGCTTTGCTGCCAGGTCTTGTGGCAGACAAGGAGCTGCTGACCGGGCCACTTCCTTGGCTGAGCCTGCTGTGAAGGAAGATGCCAGCCGGCACAGGAGAGGGGGTGCATGCCGAGGCAGACACTGCTCTTCCTGCAAGCCAGAGCTGAGCACATCTGTGCCCTGCTGCTTGTGTCCTTGCTCCTGGCTTGCTGCTGAAAACCTGCATGTCCAGCGGTTCTGAGAACAACATGTGGGATCAATAATTTTCAGAGCTCTTGGGAGTCTCTTGAGGAATGCCTTATGCCCCAGATCTCTCTTGGTCACTCAAATAGGCCATGTCTATAGCAAATAGGATCTTGAGTAGGTCTGTTGACTTTCCTAAAAAGAAAAAACCTTTGGACAGCAAGCAGCAATCCCACAGTGATATCAGGACCAAAATCCCAGCAAGTGACGCCACCTTGAGGAATGGACTAGTGCAGTTCTGGGCCATGTTTCCTGCAATAGCAGCATCCTGGACATGAAGGCAGATGTGCTGCTGGTGCCCTCAGTCTGATGTCTGTGTATTTCTGGGCACTAGAGGAATCCAGCCTGACCCTGTTAGGAACTCAGTTTGGAAAAGAATGGCTCCTTTTCCCTTTGTCTCTTTTAATTTGGTTTGTTTTGTTTCTTTTTCCCTTTGGGCAGCATCCATTTCTCCAATCAGCGGAGCCTCTCTTAAGCCTCTTCTGACAGGCTGATTGCTGTCATTCCTGCAGCAAGGAAATGCAGGAAGCAAAGGAGATGACAAGGACAACTTCAGCACTTGGAGAACAGAGCCTCTGAGAGCAGGTAGAAATCCTGAGGAGAGAGGGGCCAGGAAACAGGCAGCCATCAGAGCAGGAAAGCATGGTGGCATCTCCTTTTCTCCCAGCTGCTGACACTCCCTCTAACTTTTGGATTAGAACAGCATTGCTGGAGGGCACAAAGTCACTACTGATATGCACTTTTCAGTTGGGGGGTGGTGTGAGGCATGAAGCTTCCACTGATTCTTGGGGGAGATGGCTGGGACTTCATGTGGAAGTGTCTTTCTCCCCTCACCAGGAGCTGGAAGGGCAGCGTTTGGTGGCACAGCAGCTGCTGGCACAAGGGGCAAACCTCCTGGCAGAGGTAGAGAAGGAGCAGGAGAAAAGGCTGCTTGAGATGAAGCAAGAAGTTGCCACCATGCAAGCTGAACAAGAAGAGGTGCGAAGCAGAGCCAGTCAAAAGGCAAAGGCTGTGAAAAGAGAGCTTGTGTGTTGTTTTGGACTGCTCTGCGCTCCTTATGGGCACTGTTTCTCTGGACACTGTCTGTCTGGGTGGCATTGTCCCTTGGTAAACAGTGCTGGTGCCAAGAGGGCAAGGACTGGTCAGGTGAGAGGCTACCAGAGCGCAGGTTTGAGGAAGGCAGCAATGGCGTTGCAGGGCCAGAGAATGGGAAAGCCAGAGCTTTGTCTCAGAAGGTGGGAGGTCCCACAGGAAGCCCCCTGCAGAGCCAGGCTAGAGCTGTGGGAGTGGGCTGCCAGTCAGGCTGCTGAGGAGGTGCCTGAAGCTGCTGAGTACGTCCTGTGCATCCTTTGTCTGATCGAGCAGTGTACTGTGTGGGTGCCTCAGCATGAACTGTAGCACATGTTCCTCCTCACTTGGTGCTGGACAGACATTTGGACTCCCTACAGAAGCCATTGTGGTGCTTGGAAGCTGGCAGGGAGCACTCGGGGCGTTGCTTTTGCCATTGAGGCAAAAGGTGGGAGTGGGTGGGCTTTGCCTGAGCTTCCCTGTGCAGTAAAGACAAAAGCTGGGATTGTTTTGCAAGCAGCAGAAGGCTGCAGCCTAGCCAATGACTCAGTGAAGGTGTGTGTGCTAGTCCAGCCAAACTGATGAGAACACTTGGCTTCCTAGATTCCCTTTAGACTCCTGACTGGTAACCAGTCATTGGAGACAAAATACTTCAGAGAAATTGCTTGGCTGTGGGGCTGGTTTAATGCTGGTGTTGTCTCTATGACTGTTTGTACTTCTGTTATTCCCTCTGCAGGCTGCATGGGCCCCGCCATCTAAATCCCCACGTGTTGTGGTTTGTTTCTAGAATGTTCTGCTTCCCCCATGTTATGGTGTTAATGGTTCTGCCTTTGTTCCCCTCCCTTCCACAGTTACTTGTCAATCTCCCAACCCCTGGGAGATTGGGAATGGGATGGTGAAACGTGCAGGCTAGCTGGCCAGCCCGCCTTCAGCCAAAGGGATGTTGCCGTGCAGGACTTCCACTCCGCAGGAGGAAGAGGCAACTCTCTAGTTAGTGGCAAATTTGGGTTTTTTGAGCCCCCGGAGGGACCAAGTGCACCCAAGGGATCCAGGAATAAGAGAGCCTCGAGGGTGGGGAAACACTGGGTTTTAAAGGGAGTTGGGAGGTAGGGGTGGTAACAACACATGAAGAAATCAGAGTCTGGGGAAGGGTGATACATAGGTGACAGACATAAAGGGACAAACTGAGGGAGGGGCCCTCAGTTTGTAACTGAGGGAGGGGCCCCGGCCCCTGAACCAATCACCTGACGCCCTGGCTAGAAGGTTCTAGAGATGGAGGCAGGAGTGCCAGGTGACTGGCAGGCAGCCGGGGGTGGGGAATTAAAATGATACATCGGTAACTGGGGCAACTGGGGAGGGCTTGGGAGATTGACAAGTAACTGTGGAAAAAGGCAGAACCATTAACACCATAACATGGGGGAGAGAGAACATTCTAGAAACAAACCACAACACCCACTCTAAGAGCTTTTCAAATGAAAACGAAGGAAACGTGCAGCGAAGCAATGGAGGAAGCAGAAGAGATGATCAGGACCACTTCAAGATTACTTTCTGCAATGGCAGCTTGGAGCTGGACTCACAATAATAGTCCTACACACCCTCAAGCCTGTTGGAAGATTCCCTTCCTTGTCAGCCAGGGAATAAGGCTCTACATTCACTTCTGAATTGGCCATTCTTTCTTAAAGGTGGAAAGTCCTTCCTAAGGGCATTCTGGTGTGGTTTGGAATTGGGAACAGTCTCCGTTCCTTTATCAGCTCCAACCTACACTGCCTTTGGAATGCTGCCCATTGGCCAGTTTTTGCCCAGCCGAGGACTTTGGGATGAGGAAGAATATGCAAATGCATTTCCAGCCAAAAGCCAGTGAAGAGCAGGGCAGCCTGTGAGAGACAGTCTGAAGTTCCCCTCATTTGCCTCATGACTGTCTCAAGGACCGACTTTGGGACCCTGAGGAGCCTGATTGGAATCCTGGTCTGCGGTGCTGGATAAAGGCCAGAAATCCTGAGGCCCCTGAGCAGAGTTCTGGCCTGCCAAGCAATTGTTCACAGCTGTGTCTACAGTGACTGCTTCCAGCAGGGCCTGCCAGGGGGCGAGGCGCCCCATGTGCTTGCACCTGCTTGGCGACAATAGCCCAGGAATTTTCCCACCTCTTGGCCCGGTTGGACTTTTCTGGGGTAACCTTTGGTGGTCCAAAGAAGACCCCTCATCTGCTTTTCAACCACCGTGACAGACAGACTGAGATGGAAGAAGCCTCTCTCTCAAGGACTGAGACATGAGAAGCTCCCCCCTCCCAAGGACTGAGACTGAAAGCCCCAACACGGGGGAGCTGTGTGGGGGAGCCGACCTGACCACAGCAAGATATTTGCCTGCAAGTGTGGCCATTGGACCAAGAAGACATTGGTCCTCGCCTACTGCTGAGAACATGGACTACCTGTTACATCTATTCTTTATTGGATCTTTGTCCCCCTCAGCGGTTTCAATAGACTTTCTTCCAGATCTGTTTTCCCCCCCTCAGCAATGGACTATAACAGAATCTTGAGTTAACCAGAACCTTTGAGAGCTTCCCAACATGACTTGGTGAACTCCATCAGCTGGATTACAAGGACTTTGTCTTTCTACGTTTGCTAGCTATATCCCCTCTCTCTCTCTCTCTCCTCTTTTGTCTTTTTCCTCTCCCTTAATCCCTCTATGGCATTTGCTGTGCTCATTCAATAAAGGTGCATTTGTTTGGATTAATACTGAAATCCCCACTGTGTTGTGTTTTGCACTCTGAGATCAGGAAAATGAACCATCACAGCTCCCTGCTCACGTGAGCGGATCATGACACAGCCAGAACATCCTGTGCAGATCCAGGCTTTCAGCTGTGCCCATGGATGCTTTTGGTTCCTGCTCGGTGTAGCCGGCACGTCTCCCCTGTGACTGCTCCCGCCTCCCAGGTGGCCGTGGCTAATAGGTATGAGGCTCTGAGAGTGCACCGAAGAAGGCAGGCACGTCTGCTGGCAGTGCAGGAGAGCAGAGAGAAAGTGCCTGGCAGGACCCTGGCCAGCACCCGCTGTACCTGCTCTTTGTCAACAGTACAGGACTGGTGGGTGATGCTGCACTTGAGGTTGTCTGGGGCTCAGCAATGATGGAAAGTCTGTGTGCTTGAGTGGCTTTGTCCCTCTTACTGTGCCTTCTGTTGTCCCTGTGCTCCGCGATGTCTGCCCAGGGCTGTGTAGCTGCGTGGCACAGCTTAAGTGCAGGAGAGCCTCATTTGTTTGCCTTTTGAGATGGCTGCTTGTCATCGATGGAGAGAGACAGGAAGACTGACTCGGTGATCAGAATCCGATTTTCTTGTGGGATACAAGCATTTATATACTATTTTAGGGAGACTAGTACTGTGTACTACAATGATTAGGTTGAAGTCACTTACACGAACTTATGCATATAACAGCATCTCTTGCTTGCATTATTTAATAGGATTTTCTTTTTCTGGTAAACCTGTCTAATTAAATCTTCTTGCTATCTAGATCTAATTTTCAAAGTTCCGTTTGCTTTTGCCAAGGCATTTTATCTATCAATTCTCTTATCCTAATAAGGTCCAAAGTACTCTCTGTCTTGTGCACCCCAATATCTCCCCCTTCTGTGTCAACCAAAACCACTCCTTTAATGGTCTTATTAATTAATCTCTGCACACATTGAAGCAAGCAAGGTATCATGATTAATATAATTATTATCAAAATTACCACATACATACCCATCCTAAAAAGAATCTTTTAGTTAAAAACTCCAGCCACTAAAATCTCAGGCTTGATCTTTATAAACTAAAAACATTCCTGCTGGTAGCTGCATTACTGGATTTAGAAAGTCTGCCAGAAGTGTAATTGTACTGAAAGTTTAATTCTTATAGATAGGGTGATAGGGAGAAGCATTTTTAGACTGATTCCTTCCCATGTATTTAAAATGAACACAAAAATCCAATTTCACAGAACCCAGGAATTCTAATCCTTGGGGTTCCACCAATGGTGGTTCATGAGGTTAAGGGATCCAATTTGATGTGATTTGATCTGCTTTCAAAAGAAAAAAAAAAATAGTGTAAAGTTCTGGAGGAGCTATATTCCCCCCTGGTTTTTTTTGCTTTTTAATAACATGTGTGTTTCTCATGATGAACATAAGAAGGTAACATCAAAGCAAAACAGTATGTAACATAACGATAAACTTTTACTAAGTAAAAATTAATCAGATAATAGATACAATTATAGCACATGAGAAATAGAATGGTGTTTTAAAACAATACATGATCAATTTCTTGAATATTGTACCATTACTTAGAGTCTGTAGTAATCGGCAAGCTTTATTTTTTTAAAGTGAGGGCTTGAAAAATCATTCTCGGGTAAGATTTCTAAGTTCATCTTAAACGGAGGTTTAGCTGTTCTACGTCTAAATTTGGTAAGCCAAAATGACTTGAATATAATTTTCGTGCAGAAAATTTTCTCTACTAGTTAAAGCTAGGACTTGGCTAGGGTCACGGCTTTTAACCAGAAGAGTCTTTTTAATATATTTTAGAAACCTCTTAGTAGTTAGAAAAATAATAGATGTCTTATAAATAGTTCTAGAACAATAAGTGAAGGTTTGAAAAGTAGCTGGTTTTCTCATTTATCGTTAGTTAAATAGTTAGTTAATGGTACCATAGACAAATAGCAAATGAAAAAAGGAATGTTGGTTATAAAAAGACAGCAAATTCACATCACAAAATCAACACCATAATCAGGGTTACCTAATATATCAGTAAAAATGGTCTTAAGAAATTGAGGTTCTATTTCCCTAGACATATATGACATTAAAGCAAAAAAGTAAAAGAAGGCAATAAATAACTCATAACTAATTACAGTCCTAATATGGAATTATTTCTCATTCTTCAGTATTACTTATAAAAAATAAAATAGCAAAAACTGTTCTTATTTCTAGAGCAAAATATCTTATCTTGTAATTTAAAGGAGTAAATTTTGACAAAAATTCATTCAGACTTTATGTCCTTCACTTGTTATAGCAAAGGAATTATGTCTTATAACTCAAACAGGTATACTTCAACAAAACTTAAAATCAACTTCACTAAAACTTAACCTTAATAAAGTATCTCTAAAAGAACTTAAAGTTAACATTGCTGAGACTAAACAAAACTCAATCTTAACAAGAATTAACTTATTTAAACTCTATTATTACAAAAATGTTACTGAAAATTTGTCATATCACGGTTAAACATCAAAGTAAACAACATGCAAGTAAACAACTGTACTGAAAGCTTTACAATAAAATTACCTTGTTAGAACTATGGAGTAAAAAGCAAGCACCTAAAAAAGCCGACAGTGGAATTAAATCTCAAAAAATTACTACAGATAAAGTTCAAGACTGGTCTTGAATGTGAGCTAAAGAATCTTGAATTTATGACTTATCTAATTACTCTCAGTGAACCATGCAGTTTTGCTATGTTATTAATAGGTAAAAAGACAGCACCTCTATACCAACACTAGAATTGTTCTAGTAACAACCCTGTTAAAAATCACAGATCACAAGTTAGAAGGTAAATCTCAACACTGGCTGGTGCCAGGCAGGTGGGGCTGCACCCCCTGCAGCAGCTTTTAAAGACTGCTTGTAGGATTGATGTAAGTTTGGCTTCGTAAGAGTGATGGCAGATAAACATTGAAGGCTAAACTAAAAGAGATTTAGTTCTATTGTTCTGAGCAGAAAAAGCTGCCCATTTTTTAAAAGGTTGCAGAGTTCTCAAGTTAAAGCAATTGCTGCCAAGTGTGAGTTGTAGCTATTTCTTGTTAATAATTGCATGTTGTAATCTCCTGTTAACAGTTTCCTTTTTAATAGTGCCTCGAGCCAGCCCGCCGCTGCCCCGGCGGGGGCCCCACCTTTCGGCGTGGGCCCGCCCGTGCCGGGGGTGACCCCGGGGAGCGGGGGGGCGCTCCCGCCTCGGCGCGGGTCGCGGTCGTGCCGGGGGTACCGGCCCGGGTCGCCGTGTCCCGCGGGAGCAGCTGCTGGACGGCTCCCTTAGCCGAGCGTCGCCCTGCTGCTCCCTGGAAGAGGGCACCCAGACGCTGGAGGGGAAGGGACATCGAGTCGGCATTCAAATGACCTCATTTCCTGCATGCAACGGGATGGACCCCTCACGAAACAAAGCCAAAAACCCCTAAAACAACGAGCCAACACAAAATTGATGAATCAAAGTGATGACTAGACGTGAGGATAGAATCCAGTGTCCACCAAGGCCTTTTTACCCATCACCCTAATCTCAAAGATGTCAGCTACACACAAGACCTCAAATGTTGAAGTAAAAAGCAGCAGATTTCCTTATGTTGTCTTGAGGATGGAACTTCTAGCTCTAGTCTGCGGATCAGTGGACGAAGTTGCACTCTTCCTCCTTTTGTGAGTCGCTCCTGGGAACGCTAGTGTTATGAGCATGGACCCACCCAGAGGTTCTCCCCACCAGAGCTGATCAGTTTTAATAAAGGCATCAAGGAGGAGGAAGGTCCCCTGCCTGTGTTTATTTCAATACAGTACAAATACATTGTTAAAAAAAAGGCAAGTAACTGGAAAACTGACCAGGGCTAGGTGTCCTTCAGGGCTTTAGATCTGTACGAACTGTGGCTTTTGATAGCTGGGCTGCTCCTTCCAATACTTGAAAGTGCCTGGGGCACTTCAGCTGGGGACCATTGTGGGGGTGTCGAGTGTCCCAAATGACTCGTGTACAAAATTGAAATGCATCAAAATTCTCCACTCTGTTAAAAAATATTTCCCCCACAAAACCAGGGACACAGACATCACAAAAAGTTTAACTGTGGCAATCAGGCCCTGTTATTTGCACCAAGTGTTGGTTTTCCAGGCTTTCGCTCCTTCCATCCACGCCGGAGAGTCCCCGAGTCGTTAATCGCCGCTCATTGGGCTATTGGCTGCTTCAGATAACAGTCACACCGGCTCCTGTATCAATGAGTCCTGTTAGGAGTGTCTCTGCCTTTCAGAGTCCCATTGCATTGGCATGTTGGACGCTCAGAGGTAATATTTTGTGTCCATAAAATCTGTGGCACCCCTGTGGAACTGAACCCCTCCTCCCTTTATTCATCTATCAGGGGTGCAGGCAGGGGTGCTGCAGGAAAGGCTATAAGTTGAGCTATATTGCTCCCGGCCGGGACTACACAGGGCGGATGGGGGGTCCAAGCCATGATCTTTATTTCCCCAAGGGAATCAGAGTCTATAGCTCCAGGGAGAACAAACAACCCTGTTATCCAGGTGGAAGATCTGCCTATAATCAAAGCATGCATATTCTGTCCTGGCGGTCCGAAAACTCCTGTGGGAAGCAAATGGACAGATGAATCAAGCAATGTTACTGTGTCGGAGGTTGCCGGGTCCATTCCTGCGCTGCCTGGGGTGGCTGGTTGTAAGTCAGCGACAATTGCTCGGCGGGCGAGGGCAGGGCCGATTGGAAGTTCATGGTTGCTCCCAGCTGCTGCGTCGGCTGTGGAATTTGCATCCTCGCGCATCGCCGTCCTGTGCTGCGAGAGAAGTTTCCCTGCAAAGGCTGGCCATTGTGGTGGAACTTGGAGCGACATATATTAGCAAAGCGAGGGCCTTTCCAGCAGCAAGGGCGTACACCCGGAGCTTTAGGTTTTTGCGTTTTTGGCAGTTTCTCCAGATTTGCCCATATCTCTCGCAGTCAAAACAAGCCACCTGTTTCCCAGGGGTTAGTTTCACGGTGGCAAAAGCGTTCGCTATGCCTTGCCCCACGGCTTGATATGTGACATCTGTGGTGTGTTTTAATGTCCCCAAGCGGTGGCACGCTTGTATCATTTGCAGTAAAGTGGGTTCAGGTTCAGGGGGTAAAGATTTTAAAAGCTGCTTACAGTCCAGGTTGGTGTTCTCGACGGCCAGTTTGAGGAGTATAATCTCCCTGGCTTGCTCGCTATTGATTTGTCTCTCCAATGTTTGTGTCAATTTGTCCACAAACTGCAAGTAAGGCTCTTGCGGACCTTGTTTGATATTCATGAAGGACTGTTGCGTAGTTTTGGCATCAGGAACCTTTAGGAATGCCAGGTGAGCTGCCCTAATATCCTGTAGGGCTTCTCTCAGTAAGGTGCCTTGGCCATTAGGCTTGGTATGCGCCCCCTCCCCCACAAGGTGGTCAATAGTTAAGGCAGCCAGGGCTTGGTTTGCGTGCCATGCATACATTGCAATTAAATTTTCCAGCCCTTTTTTCCATTGTGGCATAAATATAGCATATTGTGTTGGTGTGAGCAACAGATTTGCCAAAAAACTTACCATCGTGAGGAGTCATGAGGTGAGTAGTAAAGCTTGCTCTTAATAAATTACTAAAGTAGGGGGACCCCAGTCCATATTCCTGCGCAGCGGTACGTATGGCGCAGTTCCTTAACTTCCGAGTGATCTAGAGGCTCTCATTGTGGATTTTCCCCCTTCAGGCCGAATTGCACAAGGGCCACAAAGATTTCTGCAGTAGTGTCAAGGTCTCTGTCCTTAAGGGCTTTCCTTTTTATCTGTAACCAATTGTTACACGTATCCAAAGGGAGTAAGCTCGCATCTTTTTCAGGGCCAGGGTTGAAAGAGTCCAGCTCCCCTTCACTGCTAGAGTCAGTGTCTGCTGCATAAGCCATAAGTGTGCGGCGGCTCTGGGATGGCTGGCAGTGTGGCGGTGGGACTGGGGGTGGCGACCGGGCTCTATCCCTGGCACTCGCTGGGGAGGGCATGCAGACGGGAGATGGAGAGTGGGACCTGGGCAGGTTTCAATCCGGCTGGGGCCGTCTCAGGGTAGCCTCACAGGCTGTAGCCTCACAGTCTTCCCCGCAGCCTCCCACTTTTTTTAATTGCGCCCATGACTGCCTTCCAAGCAGGAAGCATTCGGAGCTCTGGCTCGTGGCCAGGCAGTGTCGCGAGGTCATAGAGCTTTACTCCGACCTTGTCCCGGAAGCGGAGACTAAATACAGAAGAAGGGGTAGCGTCGGGGACCATGTGTGACACCCATCATAAAATGACTTAAGGTCGTGCTTTGGGATGGGGGAGCCACGCCTGCCCAGAAGGGCAAGCACGGTTTCATAGACGTCTCTCTCTTTGAACATTTCCTTTCCCATTCCTTTAGTTCCCCTGGCTCACCTGTCAAAGCGCAGCAGACAGGGATTGCAGGCCCAAACGCGGTTCTCTAACCGTCACCATCAGTTCCAGGGGCTCGCCGACTCCCCGCCTGTCAGGCAGATTCATTTCCTCACACAGGGCACCAATTGTCGGCGATGGAGATAGACAGGGAGACTGACTCGGTGATCAGAATCCGATTTTCTTGTGGGATACGAGCACTTATATACTATTTTAGGGAGACTAGTAATGTATACTACAATGATTAGGTTGAAATCACATACACAAACTTATTCATGTAACACCACCTCGTGCTTACGTTGTTTAATAGGATTTTCTTTTTCTGGTAAACCTGTCTAATTAAATCTTCTTGCTATCTAGATCTAATTTTCAAAGTTCCGTTTGCTTTTGCCAAGGCATTTTATCTATCAATTCTCCTATGCTAATAAGGTCCAAAGTACTCTCTGTCTCATGCACCCCAATATTCCACTGCAGCTTTGGACTGTTCCAAAGGGGTCTACTTCGCGTTTGTCATCTGCAGGCCATTGCAGAGCAGTGGGCCACAGGCTGCTGCCAGAGCTCCAACACAACACAAGTGTGGCAGCCCAAGAATCAGTGCACGGATCTTCCGGATGTTCGGAGACATTCAGTTGCCAGAGAAACAGCAAGCAGGACCAGAGGAGCTTTGCATCTCCCTGCCACAAAACGAGGTCAGCCTGCAAATGGAGTCAGAGCAAAGGTAAGCATGTACCCACATTCTAAAGAAGGAACTGCAGCCTACAAGAGTCCTGGAAATTTATTCTCTTTGCTTCTTTTGCCCCCTAAATCTCATTGAAGAAGTTAGGCTTTTCAGAACCAGCTAGGATGCCACCTAGAAGAAGCAGACTTGCTTTCAGTCAAAGCTTTTGAGACCAAAAGTCTGGTTTGCTTGGGTTTTCCTTGGATGCCACTTGGGTTGGCGCATTTTCTGAGTTCCCCTGGGATGCCTTGAGCACTGCCTTATGGGCTGGGAGGACATTTTCTGCTGCTTTATGAATGAGGAGAACTTCCCAGGCTTTTCTTTCGCATTAGCTGTACAGAAGGTTGCCTTGCTGGGCACAAGAAAGCCACAGAGCAGCTGCTATTGTGAGGTCAAGGGAGCGGTGCAACAGTGCTGTCAGCCCAGCGTTGTCCCAGTGCGCGCAAGGCCTGGTCATCCAGAGCAGCTCTTCCGCTCGCTCCCTGCAGGAGGATCCTCGTGCGCAAGGAGTTCTCAGCGGATGGCCTGCACCCCGAGAGGAGTCTTGGCTTTCCCTTGGGTGGCATTCAGCGTGCAAACCCACGCAGCACTGCCAAAATGATCAGGCAAGTCTGTGCCATGGTTTGCACTGTCTTTTCTGTTGTCTATTCCGGCTACTACCTGACCCAGCTGACTCGTAAGTAAAGGTTTCTCCTGGGGCTGGCATCGCCCAGCTTTTGCTTCACTCTGCTCTTGATGCCGCACTAGTGACCCAGTTTATTTGGGAACAAAATGGCCACGAAGATGCCACCGCTTTGGTCAATGTCCTGCCAGCAGCATCAGCTAAAAAGGGGGCATCTGTACTGGGTGGCAGGTGCAGAGTATTTGCAGTGCAACCTGCAGCGGTTGCCTTCCCTCCCCGGGAGAGTGCGTGGCAGCGGAGTCCGTCATTTCCTCAGCTTGCTGCTTCAAGCAAGACGAACTGCAAATTGCAGACTCTGAGGAGAGATTTGTAGAAGTACTTCTACCAACTCAGTGGTTCTCTCCAGGAGTGAAGGAAAGCGCCTTTTGCTCCAACATTGCCCCTTAGAGGCCTTGGCTGCGTGACTTGACCCTTTGATGCTGTGCCAAGACTGTGATTCCCTTGGCGATGCAGCACAAACTCCAATGCATGGAGGGTTTGCTGCTGAGCCCAGCAGCTGTTCCTGGGCTGCTTCAGCAGGGAGCTGCCGCAGCCCAGGGGCCCTTTATGGAAGCTTTGCTGGGCTATCATCTTCAGCCAACGAATGGGAATTAGGGCATGCCATTTAAAAGAATAGAGATCTAAAATGCAGGAAAGAGAAGAGGAAAATGCTGCTTGAGCTGTTGGGCACAACAGGAGCTCCAACTTTGAAGAGCAACGGGCATTTCCACCACCGTGTTTCTATTTCTCTCTTGGCAAAAGAGGCCCAAATGTAGACAGAGCCTACTATAGCGCCCTTGTGGTTCTCTTGCTTGCTGTGGGAAAGAGCTGTTGCTCCTGGAGGCATGTTGGCAAAGTGGCTCTGTGTTGGGACTGCCTCGTGCTGTGAAAGTCGCCAGCACGGGCACTTTTCTAAGGGCCTCTGGTAACTTTTGCCTTGCTCGCTGCAGGTCACCTGACACGTGGGTGGAGACAAGCCAGTCCTTTGGTGAGTGGCAAAGGAAGCTGAGAGGTTGCTGGCGTGTGAGAATTGTGCAGCAATTCTGCCAGCTTGGCCTGTTGCAGTTGAGTGTGGAGTGCCAGCGTGGGAGGCTGAAAGAAAGGCCAACTGCCCGGTGGCATCAGCAGTAGCAAAGGGAGCCCTGGCTGTTTGCTGATTTTCCGGTGAAGAGCCTTTCAAGAGACGAAAGGCAAACGGGACGGCTCCAAGGCGTCTTTCTGCTTGTAGCCAGCAGGGAAGCTCAAATGCACAGCAAGATGGAGTAGCACCTCATGCAGCCATCTTCCTCGAGTTTTTGCGACTCAGAGTCCCACGTGTATCAAAGTCTATGATTTCCCCTACTTCTGGGTCCTTTCCCAGCTCAATAGAAAGCAGCTCCTAAGGGATTGGCTTTTGTCCATCTCTCACTTCTGTCTGTCTGCAGGGCTCAACAGCTGGCTCAGCAGCTCCTCCAGCTGCCTCTGTCATTGAGGAAGAGGCTGAAGAGGAGCAAAGGAACATCAAGCCTCCAGCTGCTGTCCCTCCACAGCCTGAACACGCAGAGCCGGTAAGTGGCAGCTGAGCTTGGCACTGCCTTTGGTGCAGGGCCAGGCTTCCCGTTTTGGAGCAGCCCTTGTTGCTCGTGGCTGAAGATGCTGGGGGCGGTGTGCCTGCCATGACGTAGTGCTGCTTGAGGAGGGCCTAAGAAGTGCTGGCCAGTGGGTTCTGAAGTTTGACATTTAAGCTGGGATGCTGAGAGGGCCCGAGAATGTCTCTTGGGATCAGACAAGAGGCAGCATTCCATGATTCCCAGCGTAGGAGTCAGCCCCTTGTGCCCACTGTCAGTGCAGGCTGCCCGTGGTCGGTAAGCAGACGGAGCGGCCCAGAGACGCAGTTGACAGCCTTGCAGGGGATCACACTGGGCCCTGGAAGGGACCTGCCCTCTCCTAATGGACTAATTAGCTTCAGGCTGTGCTTCACTTCCAGCCGGTCAAAGCAGAGTTTGGAGAGGAGAATCCTCGGCAGCCCTGCGTTGTGAAAGGCGGGTGGGTCTGGGCGGGGCTGGAAGGTGGCTCCAAAGGGCCGCTCCCTAAAGGCTGTCATAGAGAGGGGAAATCCGTGAAACAGATCAGAGAAGGGACACGCTGCGGGCTTCTGAGTGGACCGTTGCATGCAAGCTGCAGGGTGATTTCATTGCCCAGGAAAAGACAGGAGGAGGAAAGCAACAAGGCTCTAGGGCCATGCTCTGATCTCTTGCTGGATCTTGGCAGCCTCAGTGATACCTTGTTGCCAGTGTCTAGCAGAAAAGCTGCAATCGTGGAGCATGGAAGTGTCCCTGAGGGGCTGGATCCAAGTAGCCTTTGGGCTTTTCCCAAAGTTGCCTTTGAGAAGGGGACATGGGAAACGCCCTAGCTGGAGAGGCCCGGCGGTGCCTGACAGCACCTTCCCAAGGTCTTGCTTTTGCCGTGCGTTCCACAGGGCATCTGTGCCAGCCACCCTTCTGATGGGCCATCCTTTCTTGTCCCAGCTCAAGACGGGCTCTGCAATTCAACCTGGTGCCGCTGGACCAGCATGGCCTGCAGCAGCCAGCTCGCCCCCCGCTGCTGGCACTTCCTGCAGCAGCGCAGCCCAGCAGCTCGAGATGAGGGAGGAGCAGGGCCTGAAGACACTGAGTACGTCTCGTACATTTCTTGTCTGCCAGAGCAGTGTGTTGTGTGCGTGTCTGGGTGTAGGCTGCGCCAGAAGTTGCCCCTCGGTCTCAAAGGCACTTAGGCCCCTCTGCAGAAGCTGTTGTTGTGCTTTGAGGCAGTGCGGCAGCGCTCAGGGAGCTCCTGCTGCCTATGAGAGCGGCTGGGCCTGGCTTGGCTCTGCCTAGGCTGCCTACTGTGCCAAAGACAAAAGCTGAGCATTTTCTGCTTCAGCAGAAGGCTGGCACCAAGCAAGTGACTAGGCCCCAGGGAGCTCTTCTGACCCCAGCCGTTTTCTGGCTATCCTTCTTTCTCCTACTCTGGATCAGACATTTTGTGCCCCTGGCAGTGGACCTGCCAGTGATTCTGGACACTTGGATCCCAAGTGCTCTGGGGATGCCCGGAGGCAGACGAGGAGACCAGGACGTCGGTGCAGAGGCCGGGTCTGGCGCTGAGTGCAGAAGGCGGCTGGTCAGGGACAGCCCAGGAGCTGATCCTGCAGCTGCTGCTCCAGCGCTGCTCCACCAGCGTTCCAGCAAGGGCCGCAGGAGCAGGAGACAACGACAGTTGCTATGGGCACAGCCCAACATTCCATCTAGAACCCCAGGGGAGCCATGGGACAGAAAGAGGCATGGGCCGCCTCTGACCCTTGTACTTCTTCTGCTGCAAGTTTGCTCTGAGAAGCTTCCCATGGGGCCTTTTCTCCTCAGTCGTCTGATGAGACGGGCAAAAGCAGTGCAGGGACAGCCCTGGGTCTTCCCGGTGCTTCTCTGCAAGGTGCCTCTAGCTGAACGTGCACAGGAGCCTGCCTCTGTGCAAGGGCCCAGACCTCATCTCCTGCCCTGGAGAACCAGAAGGGCTCCTCCCACTGGCTCTCCTCCAGCTCTGAGAGGAGCTGGAATTTGCAAGTTGTCCAGCGCAGAGCCAACTCCAGAGCTTCCTCTCAAAGTGGAGCCATTCATCCTGCCCCCTTTCTCAAGTCTCCTTTTGCTGCCCAATAATGTCACTGCATGTTTTCCCTCCTTTGGGCCTCTGAGCTGGTCTCTCACCTCATCACTCCTCCCTTGAAACTTGGAGAAACAGGATGTTTTTCAGGGCAACTGATGGGGACACACACACACACACACAGGGACAGCACACGGGCATTTCTCTAGCAAACATTCGTGCAGAATTTCTATAGCCCTCTTCCAGCTCCCTTGGAGAAGCTCGGTGTTTGTCCCCAAAAGACTCTGCCATTCCTCTAAGAAAGCAACACTAACAGAATTCCCTTTCCACACTGCTGGCCTTCACATTGGTTTTAATGCCTAGATCCCAGATATGACAAAACCCAGGCAGCTTTGCTGCTTTCCTGCCTGTCGTTAAGGAAAAGCAAATCTTGCTTCAGTCCCAATCTTGCTTCCTTCCCAGCCTGCACGTTAGCCACTGGCCAGCAAACTGAGGGGGCAGCTGGAACAAGTCCCACTGCAAGGCAGATACTTTGTAGGCTCCAAAGCCCACCTGCACCGCCTCCATCAGACAAGGGCAAGCTTCCCTCAGCTTCCCAGAAGCAGCCTGGCAATTGCCCCCTCCCTCGCCCCCTCTCCACCCTCCACAGCCCCTGCCACCAAAGCCTTGCTAGGCAGGGCCATTTGCTGGCCTCGAAGAAAGAGTGCCTTTGATTCTTCTTTGGCGCAAGTGCCCGAGCTGTGAGAAGTCAGAGGATAATGATCACACCCGCTCTGCTTTAGCTAAGGAGATTGCTGGAGGCCCAGAGCGGGACACTGGTCCTTTCGAGAGAAACTGAAACTGAACTAGCCATGCCTTTGTGGCGCATGCGGATAGGAATTGGATAGAATCGGAGGGCTTAGAAACGTCCTCCAAGGTGGTCAGCTCCATCAGTCCCCCAAAATGAAACAAAGTTATGTTACTGGGCTCCAAAAAGGACTAAAGCCGCTGCTTTTATGCCAGAAAATATGGTGAGACCAGACCACTCATCTAGATCCAATTCCGTGAATTAAACAAAGCCTCCCTTTCCACTCCCAGCTGAGATGTTGAGGAATCAAAGGCAGACGCCCCAGCCTTATTTCACTGGCAGTAAAGGAGACACACCTCAGTAAGTCCTGCCAGCTGAGCAAGGGGCTGGGCCCGGGGAAGGTGGCGCCTGCCCAGATTCTTCTCTCAGGGCAAGTGCCGTCTTTGCAACACCAGGCAAATGGAACAAACATTGCCAGAGTGTTTTCATACAGACAAAAAGACAAAATGGAACAAACTTTGGTTTAATGATAAAGACCCATTGGCTCTCAACAAAGGCAAAAATGACAAAAGGCAGAGCATAGACAACACCCAACCTTTGAAATTTATTGATAAATCTAATAAAACTAATGAATCTTAAATAATACTAATGGATCTTAACGACTAAATTGAGGAGATTCCTATCATGTCAACTAACTAAGTAGAAGATTAAACTACCCTAAAAGCTTAAAAAACAGTCCTCTTCCTATCTAGTCCTATTGATACCTAACTCTTGCTAGCCCTGGACAACCTGCAGGGTTGTCTAATTTCAAAGTCTTTTCTTCTTGGCGAGAGGCTCTGCTGCCTTCCGAGGCCGATGTCTTCTCCTGTGGTTGTTCCTTTCCTTCACGGTTTCAAACACCCTGCAAGATAGGAAACAAACCATCCATTGCTCACTTTAGTACACACCATGAAACCAAGTGCCGAGATCTCCGTTTGAGTAGGAATTTCTGTCTTTTCGGGCAGTGGCACATTTGTGAATTGATCAGCACCATGAGTCTGATCGTTCTACTTTCAATGCCTTGAAATGTCTTCCTCCTTTTGCTGCATCCTCTTTTGAATTTGATCAGCAGCATCAAACCAAGCTTTGATGGATCTATTCCTACTTGTATGAACTGTGTCTTGTTGGGGCACGGCAAGGTTTCATTGTGAAGGCTGGGTTTTACCTAAGCTCTTTGGGTTTGAGGTGGGTGTTAAGCTTGACCACGGCTGCCGGGGGCGATGCTGCAAGTGCCCCCAGCTTCCCCTGCGGTGCCTTTGAAAAGGGTCAGCCCGTTTTAGTCCAAAGGCGCAGCTTTGAGCAGAAAGAGGAGGAACTTACGCACCGTTTGCACTGCCCGCAGGGAAAGGGGCCTCCCGCCGAGCGGGGCGGCTGGCGCGCTTGGCAGCAGGGACACTCGGCGCTGCGAGCCCTCTTGCGGCTTCTCTTCCCTGTCTCCCCGTTCTCCTTTCTGGGAGGGCTTTTCCTCCTCTTTGCTTTGCCCACACTCTGG